>NC_083423.1:21859133-23144967 GCF_020745735.1 Hemiscyllium ocellatum | reverse complement strand
ACTCTTTGTTAACTGCACTTTGTTAATATGCAGCTTCCCATCCTACTACCTGCCAGGAGCAAAAAAATGCTGAAAATTTGGACCATGGACATTGAGTACCTGGTGACGTCAACTCACTGCTGGCTTCATTAGGACCTTCACATTGGACATCACGCTCAATTATCTCTTGACACGCTCCATGGACACCACCACATGTGCCCCATGTCCACAGATACAGACATCTGACATGTGCCAGCGTCTAAAATCCTTCATGGTACATCTCCAATCCCCTTACATAGTGCTTCTGCCTTTCAATGCTGCACCTCAGCATTGAGCAAGAGATATGCAGAGATCCCAGGCTCACAGTCCCACAGTATTGTCGTGCTGTTTAATACAGACTCAAAGTTGGGAAGCTTGTCCTGGTTGTGATCAGTTCTCAGTCAGGTCAAAGGAGACAGCCTTCACTCAGGGGGTCCCAGCACGGTAAGACAAGGGCAGCCTCTAATACCAGCCCAGGGCCTGGGACATGGCCAATTAGCTGCTCAGGGCGGTCAGAGTCAGGATGCTCAGGAGCTGGAGATTGAGCATCCCACCAGCCATCCTCACTCTCCCTGCCCTACTGTGAGCTGTTGCTGTCTGTTATGAGAGAGCATCAGGAATTGTGGGAGATGGAAGTGAGTGACTCAGCTGCTACTTTTGGTGCAGGTGCAGAGGTTCCCTGAGCGAGTGGGTTGGTAGCACCGAGGGTTTGCAGGGCCAGTGGTGTCAGGGGACAGGGTGGGTAACAGATGGCAGAGAGCCCACTGACCTGGCTGGCAACATTGGAGTGGGATGGCAGGGTCCGGTATCATAGATTCCACTGCCAGTGCTGGGGGCGGTAAACATCCCAACTCTGCACCTTCCCACCACCAGGAACTCCAGGCCCCTGTCTGCAAAGGGGAGGTGCCAGATTTCCCTTTTCTGCCCTGCCCCAGGACAAGAGATCTCACTGAGCTTCAATGAGAGAAACCCTCCATGAGACTCAATGGGACTGACCCTTCGCCAACAAACATAAGATTCAGCCTGTGGGGGGTGATTGCAGCTTGAGATCGAATGTGGAAATTAGAAGGAAATTCATTCTCTAGAATGAGGACTCTGCGCTGGAATCCTTTGCTCATTCTTGCATTTAATTTGTCCGAGTGCCCAGATATTTGGAGAATGAAGCTTCAGGATACACTCAGTTTTAAGAAAACTGAAACTCATATTTAGAATATTTAATTCTGTCCAATAATATGAAAAGGGCACATTGCTAGATTTTCGGTCAATCATTAATGTGAGTGTCACTGAAGGAGTTTGAAGGTTAGTTAGAAAAGATGGGGAACATGGGAGACAGCCAGTAACTGAAGCCAACTCTGTTTTAGCAATGCTGCAACTGTGTGCACTGCAGGAAGGCAGCTAAATACACAGAATCTGTGTGGGGGACTCCATACGAGTTGGATCACTCTGTGCTATTCCACCAAACTCAGGGAGAAGTTCAGGAATTAACAGGCAGCTCAGTGTTTGATTCAGGAGAAATCCTGGGGAATGAGAAAGTTGCTGATTCTGTGTTAGGGGCTGGGGTCCGGCCTCAGAACAAGCCCATGAGCATGAATACTTCAGTCCAGCTGAGAGCAAGGGGATTGAAAAGCCCACAAGCAGTGTTTACTGGGTGGAGCTGAGGAAGATTGGTTCTTGGGGGTGGGGTGTGTGGAATCCCAGGGTAAGACTAGCTTGGTGATCTTGGGTATCGCTGAGAGCTGGGGTTATAGTGAAACTGAGTACTGGAGTGCAGGTTGGGAGTCTCAGGGAGCTACCCCCCAGGAAAGGAGGGGAGAATCAACCAGAACGGGTGCATTCCAGGTCTGAGACGAGAGAGAGGAAAATAAGGCTACATCCCCTCCCCATTATTACAGTGAAAAATGATGCATGAGAATTTAAAATTGAATCCAAACATATCCTATACCATTGCTATTGATTGCTCAACTGGAATTTGTTAATTATACTGTGAAACCAAAATATAGTCATTAATATTTCCATATCTGCACTTCAGTGTTTTTCCATTATAAAATTGGACTTAAAATGTAGACAGGAAATTCAATGCATGTACAGCGATTTACTATCGTATATACCCATGGATAGGTCAATTGTTTGTATACATAGATTCCTTACTTTGGCCAAAACATCATGTATTTTCCATATATCTTGTGCATTAGTTGACCCTGTGTTATAAACCTCTTACAAAGGAAACTGCATGATCCCATTAATCCACTTAGACAAAATCACATTCATTCATTCGTACTGGTAACTCTATTCATTGCTCTTTGTTTACTATATTGTGTCTTCATTCATTCATTCACTCATTCATTTATTCATCCATTCATAATTCTACTTACTGCACTTGGTTTATTACAGCACGTTTTGATTCATTCATTCATTCAGACTGGTACTAAGTCTATCAATACTTATTGCACTTTATTCACTACACATCCAAAAGTTAATATCATTTAAAAATTAATCATTTTAATTGTGCCATTATATCTGAATGAAAGTGAGATGTATTAGTCAAATGCCGGTTTATCTTTAGTTCTTTGACAGGTTTGTTAATGTTGTCGAGGTTCAGAACATACAAAAGTAAATGGGAGGAAAATGGAAGAATTTGGCGGGAAAGTTCAAGATGCTTCCACATTCAGAATGTAATAAATGTTTCATTTTCCGAGTGCAATTATACCAGGCCATGATGATGTTGAACAGTGTGATTTCGAAGGATTTTATGAATCTGTAACATATAAAATTTTCATAATGATCTCTTGCTTTTATCTGGTAATTACCTTTACTGTAATTCATTGTGTTTTTCTTTTTTACCTGGGATTAGTTGTGCGATCAAATCGACTTCTGCTAATAATATAGTATTTTGAACTGCAGCATGAATTTCAGCTTCTCAAAATGAGCATCTGTGTATTCGTCCACCCTCTAAATTGAACCCTTAATAGTTGTCTGATAAATTCAACCTGACACCTGTCTGTACTGTAATTCAGATCATGATTATATACGGCATATTTACAACATTTGCAAAAACACTGCTAATATCAAAATATTATGGAAATCCACCAAAGGCTCTAAATAAGCTATCCCACCCGCTGAAGCTCCAAGTGGAAGGTACAACATTTGAATGTAAAATATAACGTGGAACAGGACAGACAGGCCCTTCAGCTGACCATTTGTGATCACCGTGATGTCATTCTAAATGGATCCGACCTTCCTGTATGTGATCCGTCTTCCCTCTATTCCCAGCCTGTTCTTGTGTCTGTCTAAAGACATCTTCAAACATATCTGCATCTGCCACTTGCCCCAGCTGTATATTCCAGATGCTGACTGCCCTCTGGATAAAATATGTGCCTCATACACATCCTTTCAACTTTCCCCTTTCACCTCAAACCTATGCCACCTAGTATTTGACATTTTCACTCTGAGAAAAAGATTCCGACTATCCACCTGATCTGTGCATCTCTTATATATTCCTCAGGTCACCTCTCAGCCACTGCTGCTCTAGTGAAAGCAATCCAAATTTACCTCATCTCCCCTAGAGAGCTAATACACTCCAATGCAGCAGCACCTTGGTAAACATCTTCTGCACTCTCTCCAGAGCTTCAACATCCTTCCTATAATGTGACAAACAGAACTGCACATACTATTTTAAATGTGACCAACCTAAAGTTTTATTCAGTTACAACATGACTTGCCAACTTTTATCCTCCGTGCCCTCACTGATGAGGGTAAGCATGCTGTTCACCTTCTTTACTGCCTTATCCACTTGTCCTAGTCATACAGCATGGGAACAGATCCTTTGGTCCAACCAGACATCCCAATCTGACATTGTCCCATTTGCCAGCATTTGGCCCACATCCCTCTGAACCCTTACTATTCATACACCCATCCAGATGCCTTTTAAATGTTGTAATTGCACCCACTTTCTCTGGCAGCTTGTTCAATACACGAATCACCCTCTGCATGTAAAGGTTATCCTTCAGGTCTTTTTTCCATCTTTCCCCTCACACCTTAAACCAATGCCCTCTAGTCTTGGACTCCCATATCCTCAGGAAAAGATCTTAGTTATTTACCTTATCTATACCTCTCCTGATTTTATGAAGTTCTGTACGGTTACCTCTCAGCCTTCTATAGTGCAAGGACAAAAGTCCCAGTCTATCCAGCCTCTCCTTATAAACAAACCCATTGTCAGGTCACCCATTACCCTCTGACGCTCCAGAGAAAGCCCCAGCCGACTCAACCTCTCCCTATTGCTCAAACCATCCAACCCTGGCAACATCCTTGTAAATATTTTCTGAACCCTTTCCAGTTTCACAACATCCTTCCAATAGGAATGAGACCAGAATTGTATGCAATATTCCAACAGTGGCCTAACCAATGTCCTGTACAACTGCAACATGACCTCCTAATTCCTAACTCCTGCACTCAACATTCTTACCAAAAAAGGAAAGCATACCAAAAGCCTTCTTCACCATCCTACCTACCTGCGACTTCCTTTCAAGAGCTATGAACCTGCACTCCAAGGTCTCTTTGTTCAGCAACACTCCCTAGGACTTTACCATTAAGTGTATAAGTCCTGCTAAGATTTACTTACCCAAAATACAGCGCCTCACATTTATCTGCATTTAGCTCCATCTGCCACTTTTCAGCCCATTGGCCCATCTGATCAAGATCCCATTGTAATCTGAGGTAACCTTCTTCATTGTCATCTGCAAACTTACTAACTATAGCTCTTGTGCTCTCATCCAAATCATTTATATAAATGATGAAAAGTAGAGGGCCCAGCACTGATCCTTGTGGCACTCCGCTGGTCACAGGCCTCCAGTCTGAAAAACAATCCTCCACCACCACCCTCTGTGTTCTACCTTTGAGCCAGCTCTGTATCCAAATGGTTAGTTCTCCCTGTATTCCATTGTATCTAACCTTGCTCACCAATCTCACATGGGGAACCTTGTTGAACACTTTACTGAAGTCCATATAGATCACATCCAGTGCTCTGCCCTCATCAATCCCCTTTGTTACTTCTTTAAGAAGCTTAATCAAGTTTGTGAGACATGATTTCCTACGCATACAGCCATGTTGACTATTCCTAATCAGTCCTTGCCTTTCCAAATACATGTACATCCTGTCCCTCAGGATTCCCTCCAATAACTTGCCCACCACCAGCGTCAGGCTCACTTGTCTATAGTTCCCTGGCTTGTCCTTACCACCTTTCTTAAACAGTGGCACTCCGTTAGCCAACCTCCAGTCTCCCGGCACCTCACCTGTGACTATCGATGATACAAATATCTCAGTAAGAGGCTCAGCAATCACTTCCCTAGCTTCCCACAGATTTCTAGGGTACACCTGATCAGGTCCTGGGGATTTATCCACTTTTATGCATTTCAAGACATCCAGCACTTCCTCCTCTGTAATATGGACATTTTTCAAGATGTCACCATCTATTTCCCTATATTCTATATCTTTCATGTTCTTTTCTACAGTAAATACTGATGCAAAATACTCGTTTAGTATCTGCCCCATTTCCTGCGGCTCCACATAAAGTCTGCCTTGCTGGTCTTTGAGACACCCTATTCTCTTCCTGTTACCCTTTTGTCCTCGATGCATTTGTAAGAACCCTCTGGATTCTCCTTAACTCTTATTTGCCAAAGCTATCTAATGTCCCTTTTTGCCCTCCTGACTATCTCTTAAGTATACTCCTACTGCCTTTATACTCTTCTAAGGATTCACTTGATCTATCCTGTCAATACTTGACATATGCTTCCTTCTTTTTCTTATCCAAACCCTCAATTTCTTAGTCATCTAGCATTCCCTATATCTATCCAGCTTTTCCTTTCACCCAAACAGAAATATACTTTCTCTGGTCTCTTTTTATCTAATTTCTGAAGACTTTCCATTTTCCAGCCATCCCTTTTCCTGCAAACATCTGCACCCAATCAGCTTTTGAAAGTTCTTGCCTAATACCATCAAAATTTGCCGTTGTCCAATTTAAAACTTTTAGATCTGGTCTAAAATCCTTGTAAATTTTTTTTGCACTTTTTCCAATTTAATAACATCCAACCTGTAGCAGGCTGACTAGAATTGTACGCAGTACTCCAAATGTGGCCTTACCAATATCTTGTACTGGTGTAACATGATGTCCCCAGTTTCCTCAATGAGCGATGAGCACAAGTGTGCCCAATGTTGCCTTCAACACCATGTCCACCTGAGACACCTCTTTCAAGGAACTATGGGACTACACCCCCATGTATCTCTATTTGACTACATTCCCCATGGCCCTAGCATTGACTGTGTAATTTCTGCCCTTTGCTCAACAAAACCCTATTCATTGCTGGTATAACGTTAATAATCGAGCTGAAAATGTGTTCCTGGAAAAGCGCAGCAGATCAGGCAGCATCCAAGGAGCAGGAGAATCAGGAAAAAGGGCTCATGCCCGAAACATCGATTCTCCTGCTCCTTGGATGCTGCCTGACCTGCTGCGCTTTTCCAGCAACACATTTTCAGCTCTGATCTCCAGCATCTGCAGTTCTCACTTTCTCCTAAAGTTAATAATTGATCTTGTATCCACTGCTGTGTGTGGAGCATATCTCGCACCCTTTAGGTGCTCTCCCTCTTTGGAAGGCAGCATGGATCTTGCAGCTGCTCCTGGGGTTGCAGGCTTAATTAAAGATTTATTATAGTTTTATTAGTTATTATATGTTGCTAATATAAGACTTATATTCATTCTGTTTTAATAAAATTTAAAAATAACAAAAATACCAAACAAAATTATTTTTTTCAGATGGACATTTTTTAAGACAAGTTTTTCAGGGTCGATAGTGAATGGCTGAGTTTTTTACTCTAACTTCAGGAGTTAAAAAAAACTATTCACGCTTTTAGGTTTTGTTTTGAAAAGCCAAAAATTTGTTTTAAAATAAAGTGCAGTGTTTTTGTTTCTGGGTGTCCTACACATGTTCATCTCTGGAAACGATTATTTCTTTCTTTGAGTAATTTATTGAGGAGAAGTCATTTTTTAAATTCAGTTAATCAGCTAGGTGATTGATTTTATTTAAGTCTAATATGTTCTTTCCCATTTTAACATTATTTTCTGTGTGTAATTAGAGATAGCTGATTTGATATAAAAGGTGTTATTGAAAGTTCCTTTTTTTAGGTGTAATGTCATTGGTACATATGAGATGGCTAATAGATTGAGAAAAATGATTACATAACAGGATCAGTCAGACAGATGGGTGACTGTCAGGAAAGATAATGAGATATTCATAAGCCTCCACTGGCTATTCCTAAATGGAAGGCCAGTCAGTTATTGGACACTTGGAATAATTCTAATGTTCGGCAACGTTTAACAACATTTCACGGAATTATTGTTACAGTGGAGTCTCCATCATTATTTCCAATGCCAAACTCAAACAAGGGAAAAAACAAAAGGTTAAAGGTCATAAATCAATGGCTGACGAGCTGGTGTTTTGTTCAGGGATTCAGCTTTTTGGACAATTGGAATGTCTTTTGGGATTGCTAAGACCTGTTCAAAAAAAGATGGGTCGCACCTGAACTGGAAAGGGACAACTATCTAAGCAGGGAGATTTGCTCGTTCCATTAAGAGAGACGTTGTAATGAAAGAGAGTGGGAGTGGAGGAAGTTTAAGCAGCAATTAAATAGAAGGATTGAGGGGTAAGGTTCAGAATGTGGTGAGAACATCAATTAGAAAAGAAAGACAGGAAAGAGTCAGAGTCTGTAGTAACACTGAAGGAGCAAATTGCTCCTATTGCAGTGCAAGAGGCCTTACAGGTAAGGCTGATGAACTGAGGGCATGTTTAGGAACAGGAGATTGAAACATCATAGCTATTACAGAAACTTGGCTGAGAGATGGGAAAGACTGGTAGCTCAATGATCTAAGTTTTAGATGCTATTGGAAGGATCAGAAAGGAGGCAAGAAAGGAGGGGAAGTGGCATTTTTGATTATGGAATAAATTACTGCTGGAATAGAGAAGATATTTCTGAAAAATCGGTCAGTGAAAATATATGGGTAGAAGCTAGAAATAAATAAGGGCTAAACGCCCCACAATAATAAGAGGGAAACTGAGAAACAACTATGAAGAGGGATCTCAGAAGAAGGTTGTAATAATGGGGGAATTTTAATTTTCGAAACATTAACTGGGGGTAGCATAGTGTCAATGGTTTGGATGATCAAGAATTTGTCAATTTTGTTCAAAAAGTTATCTTTGTCAGTGTGTGGATGCTCCAACTCAAGGCAGAGCAAAACTAGACCTTTCTTTGGGAAATAAGGCAGGGCAGGTGACTGGAGAAAAAGAGCGGGAACACTTTGGGTCAAATGATCATAATTCTATTAGTTTTAAAACAGTTATGGTAAGGAATAAATCTTCCATGAAAGTTAGATTTTTTTTTAAATTGGAAAAAGACAAATGTTAATGATACGAGTCAAGAAATTTCAAAAGTTGATTTGAGTGAACTCTTCGCAGGTAAAAGTATGTCTGAAACGTGGGAAGTGCTCAAGAGTGTGATGATGAGAGTTCAGAGGCATTTTGCTCCTATTTGACGAAAGGGTAAGGCTGGTAAAGGTCAGAAGTCATACGACTATAACCTGGTGTCATGTGACTTCTGACCTTGTCCACCCCATTCCAACACTGGCACATCCACATTAAGGCTGGTAAGATTCAGGAATAATGGATGAATAAAGATAGAGAGGTTCTAGTCAAGGATAAAAGAAAATCTTACTTTTAAACATAGACAACTTGGTTCAGTTGAATCTCTTAATAAATGTAAAGAGTGTTGGGGCATTCTTAAGAAAGGAATCAGGAAGGCAGAGAGGGGATATGACAGAGTCATAGAGTCAGGCAGCATAGAAACAGACCCTTTGGTCTAATCCATGCCAAACATTCCAATTCATGCTGAATATAATTCCAAACTAAACTACTCCTACCTGCCTCTTCCTGGCTCATATCCCTCCAACCTTTCCTATTTTGTACCTATCCAAATATCTTTTAAATGTTGTAATTGGACCTGCATCCACCACTTCCTCTGAAAGTTCATTTCACACACAAACCACCTCTGCCCATCAAAATTGCCTCTCATTTTTTTTTAAAGACTCTATGACTGAATAAGTGCTGACAAACTCTCTGCTGAATAATCTGTCCCTAACTTTTAGACTATGCTTCCAATCCCATGAGGGATAAATAAATTCTCATTGGGGTCCATTCATGAAGAGTCAGAGTTATACAGACCTTTTGATCTAACTCATCTATACCAACCAGATAGCCAAACTGATCTAGTCCCGTTTTCTAGTATTATCCCATATCCCTCTAAACCCTTCCTGCTCATGTTCACATCCTAATGCCTTTTAAATATTGTAATTGCACCTGCCTCCACCAAGTCAATCTGGTAGCTAACTCCATACACACAGTAACCTCTGTGTGGAAAAGGTGCCCCTTAGGTCCCTTCCAGATGTTTCTCCACTCACCTTCAACCTTTGCCTCCTAGTTTTGGTGCCTGTACCCTGCAAAAAGATCTTAGTTATTCATTCTATCTGTGTCCCTCATGATTTTATAAACTTCTGAAAGCTCACCCCTCACCCTCTGATGCTCCAGGCTTTGAGGAAATGTGGTCGAGCGGTTTGGATACTCCCCAACGATATCTATTCCTGTCAACATTTTAAAAGCAAAAGAACTTCCTTTCCCAGTTACCTTCACAGCTGAAAGACTTTTAGTTCCTTGAACCACTTTTCTGTCTCTGCAATGCAATGATCTTTAACGTCGGGGACCTACTTCAAACTTGAGCAGAATAATCACAAACATTTTGAACAATGAACTTTAGTGAACACCATTACAACGATGCATGTGTAAGTCACAGTATGTTCTACTGGAACACAGAAAATCATTTTGATATTAAGTATCCAAAGAAGAAAATTCTTAAATTAAAATTGTTTTGGGACAATTTTAAAACTTGGCTCATACTTTTCATTCACTGCTAAATTATTTTATTGAGGTACCCTCCATTTCGAGCAGATTCAATGTCATAGTTGATTGTGGAGTTCATGTTACCCAGGTAATGTGACACATGGCTTCAGAAATGTGCATGAATATACAAGAAGCTTCTTTCATTTTGTGTTCAGTCATTTCAGAAACACTGAGGAACAAACCCAAAATCTTACAATGGAGATTCCAAGGACTTACCTCAGCATCAATCCAATTCCTTTTCTCAAGAACAAACTTGTAGCAATGACTAAAATAAATGAAGCCACCAGGACAATCCTGTTCGTCCAGGAGAGTACATTTCGCAAGGTCCTCAGCTGCAGATTAAAGCAAACTGCAATAATCACATCATTCACAGTTCACTTCCCTTTCATGAGACAAGAAACTGATGAGCACGTGGTTAATGGGGCCTACTTCAGAGTGAGACTTTCCGCTTGACTCCAATAACCTTTGCGCACACTGTTTCGTTCCATGGAATTATAGAGAAAGTGCAGCACAGAAACAAGCTGCTAGGTCCAGTTGGTCAAAGACAGTGTTTATTTCCTACAGAGGTCTCCTACCATTCTGATCACTTCCTCCAACACTACCACCAAATCATTTCATTCCCTTCGGCTTGTCTACATTCCCCCCAATGGGGCTGTACAGTCTGCCTCTGGTACACCCTATAATGGAGGAGGTCATTCTCATAAGTTCCTTAGTTAATGTTTTGGTGATGAGCATATATTTTATGAACCCATTGAAAATATCATCAACTTTACTCCAAATGTTCACCCTTCATTTGCCTTCATGGTTAATCTCAGGCTCCCCGCTTCTTCAATATTTCTGTTTCTGAGGTGATGCTGTCAATGGCAGAATGGGATAAATGCCCCAGCTCCCACTGATGCCATCATTACACTTACTCCCATGTCACATTCTGTACGGAGTCTGTTCCATTCGGTTTCTCTGTCTGTCCTGTTCTGATGATGCCACGGTCAATGCCAGTGTTTCTGATATCTCTCCTGTTTCTTCCCAAAATGAGAGCTCACTCCACAGTGAGTCCCTTCAACTGTCCCATTTCCCACACTTCCCCAATTCCTTCTGTTCCTTCCAAGAATCATGTTAGAGTTTGCCTTTCCCTGATCCTCTCAGACCTCCATATTGTTCACATTATCACCTCATATTTCTGCCACTTCATTCATTCCCATCCCCATTCAGAATTGCAAGACCCTGGTCAGTTCTTCAAACACTTGTCACTTGGCCAACATCAGTATTTATGAGGCTTCATTCTCCACCTTCTCACAGACAGTGCTCTTCCTCCAGTGTGGTGGGGGAGGGGGACGGTGCAATCCTGAGCCATAAACTGAGCACAGGGATCTTCAATTCTTAAAAAAGGGAACGAGGGCGCTTCTTAAAAACGGCAGTGTATTGGAAATGAGGGGGAGAATGGGATTGGACTGGGTGAATATTAATGACTATGGGGAGTGAGCAGGATAGTGGGATTTGATTGATTTGGATATTAAATAACATGGAGAGTGAGCAGCAGGAGATAACTGAGTGAGATATGTTTGCGGAGGAAATGTGAGAATAGGATCAGATTGAGTGGGTCAGTAATGGGTCTCTGTGGGTGAGAATAGAAAGGGATTAGTCTGTGGGAGTCTATTAAAGCATTTGAGCAGTGAGCAGGAGGGTAGGTTTGGAGTGAGTGGAAAATGAATTCATGGAGAGGGAGCAGGAGAGTGGGATGAGAGTGGGAATGAGCAGGAATGTGGGATCAGACTAATAGAGAAAGCTGGGCTGGGCATTGCCATGTGCCTGGGCACAGGCAGGCAGAAGGAGGAGCAGTGAAATCAGGTGGGATGGTGAAGCATGCTGTGTCCATATGGGGAGTGAGCAGACAGTGAATGTGGAATGTGTAGAATATCAAACACATGTCAATGGTTAGTTCATTGCTCACTTTCAGAGATTCCTCAGGTACCGTCTCTGTCTGTTCTCTCTCATTCACACAACAGGACATCCATTAACCCCTCAGCTCACAGCATTAACCTGTCCTCACACACTATGTAAGGTATACCCTACCTGCAACATCACTGACCATCAATGTACTCAGCACCAATCCCATCAGCAGCATCATGTCTGCAGTGAAGTTCCTTTCCCCTCACCTGAAACACAACAAAAATGATTCAACATCAGTGTCCAGGTTTCACAGTTAAGATGGGGCTCTCCTGCTCCTCTTCTTACCTCTCCCTCTCCGTCTCTCTCTCTCTCTCTCCCCGTTGCCTGAAGTGATGAGGTGTCAAGTCTTACTGTCAATAAATATAGCAGACTGTGAAGAAGGATGGAACCGTTGAAATCAGATCTAATTGACTCGGGAATCGATGATGTCTCAATTCCTGCTGACCAATCAGAGACTGGCAGCTCAGCGCAGAAGGGATTGGAAACCATGGGAATGTTCCTGGAGTTACACATTAAATTGTACAACGTGGCACTGGAACAGCTCAGTGAGAAAGGAAACTGTACTCATCGTTCCTGGTCTCTGTAATCAGGTGGAAATGAATGCTTTGCTCAGATCAGGAATTAATGAATGTTCGCAATGAGAATTTTAAAATTTATTTCCTGATGAACGTCTCCAACCCAAAACATCGATGTTCCTGCTCCTCAGATGCTGCCTGACTTGCTGTGCTTTTCCAGCAACACATTCTCAACTCTGATCTCCAGCATCTGCAGATCCTCATTGTCTCCTGATCTTTGAGGGACCCTGTTCTCTCCCTCATTATTCTTTTGACATTAATGGATTTATAAAAACCCTGTCCTAACTCTATTTGCCAAAGCAATTGCATGTCCCCTTTTAGTCTTCCTGATTTCCCTCTTAAGTATATTCCTATTGCCTTTATACTCTTCTAAGGATTCACTTGATATCTCTTGTCTCTATCTGACTTATGCTTGCTTCTTTATCTTAATTAAAACCTCAATTTCTCTAGGCATCACTGGCTGGGCCCAGCATTGATAGTCCATCCCTATTTGCCCTTGAGAAGGTGGTGGTGAGCTGCCTTCTTGAATCGCTGCAGTCCACTTGACTTTCTAGTGATTGTTACAACTGAGTGGCTTGCGAGGCCATTTCAGAGAGCAGTTGAAAGTCAACCACATTGCTGTGGCTCTGGAGTCACATGTAGGCCAGACCAGGTAAGGATAGCAGATTTTCTTTCCTGAAGAACATTAACGAACCAGATGGGTTTTCCAACAATTGACAATGGTTTCATGGTCATCTGTCAACTCTTTATTCCCAGATTTTAAAAAATTGAATTCAAATTCCACCATCTGTCATAGCAGGATTTGAACCCAGGTCCCCAGAGCATTATTCTGGGTTAATAGGTAAGTGATAATACCATTTGGCCATCACCTCCCCAGGAGAGAATATTTACAGTGCAGTCACTGTAAGTGAATAATATTCACATGGATGTGTGAAATATTTTGCCAAGATGAACAAGATTGTTATACCGGATCGGAACTCCATCTGTCCCCCATTTCTCTCCTGGTTGGGAGGTTTCCTTCATGCAATAACAGCAGTGAGATTGAATCTAATTATAAAGAACAGGTTCCACTCACAGGCTGCTGGTAAGTGAGGACCAGGGGAAATTTATTATTCTTTGTAGAAGAAGTAGTGGTCCCAGCACCAATCCTTGTGGTACTCCACTGGTCACAGGGCTCCAGACTGAAAAGCAACCCTCCACCACCACCTTTGAGCCAGTTCTGTATCCAAATGGATAGTCCCTGTATTCCATGAGATCTAACCTTGCTAACCAGTCTTCCATGGGGGAACCTTGTCGAACGCCTTATTGAAGTCCACATAGATCACGTCCACTGCTCTGCCTTCACCAATCCCCTTTGTTACTTCTTCAAAAAACTCAATCAAGTTTGTGAGACATGATTTTTCACGCACAAAGTCATGTTGACTATCCCTAATCATTCCTTGCCTTTCCAAATACATGTACATCCTGTCCCTCAGGATTCCCTCCAACAACTTGCCCACCACTGACATCAGATTCACCGGTCTATAGTTCCCTGGCTTGTCCTTACCACCCTTCTTAAACAGTGGCACCACGTTAGCCAACCTCCCGTATTCCAGCACCTCACCTGTGTCTATTGATGATGCAAATATATCAGCAAGGGGCCTAGCAATCACTTCCCTAACTTCCCACAGAGTTTTCGGGTACACCTGATCAGGTCCTTGGGATTTATCCACTTTTATGTGTTTCAAGGCATCCAGCACTACCTCCTCTGTAATATGGACATTTTTCACGATATCCCTACATTCTATACCTTTCATGCCCTTTTCCGCAGTAAAACTGATGCAAAATACTTGTTTAATATCTCCCGCATCTCCTGCAGTTCCACACAAAGTCTGCCTTGCTGATCTTTGAGAGACCCTATTCTCTCCCTGGTTACCCTTTTGTCCTTAATGTATTTGTAAAAGCCCTTTAGATTCTCCTTAACTATATTTGCCAAAGCTGTCTCAGATCCTCTTTATGGCCTCCTGATTTCCCTCTTTAGTTAGCTCCTAATGTCTTATACACTTACAAGGATTCATTCGATCTATCTTGTATATGTCTACCTGACATATGCTGAAAATGTGTTGCTGGAAAAGCGCAGCAGGTCAGGCAGCATCCAAGGAGTAGGAGAATCGACGTTTCGGGCATGAGCCCTTCTTCAGGCTCATGCCCGAAACATCGATTCTACTGCTCCTTGGATGCTGCCTGACTTGCTGCGCTTTTCCAGCAACACATTTTCAGCTCTGATCTCCAGCATCTACACTCCTCACTTTATCTTCGAAGATTTTATACCTGACATATGCTTCCTTCTTTTTCTTAACCAAACCCTCAATTTCTTTAGTCATCCAACATTCCCTATACCTATCAGCCTTTCCTTTCACCCTAACAAGAACATACTTTCTCTGGACCCACGTCATCTCATTTCTGAAGGCTTCCCATTTTCCAGCCGTCTGAGAACATCTGCGCCCAATCAGCTAATGAAAGTTCTTGCCAAATATCGTCAAAATTAGCCTTCCTTCAGTTTAGAACTTCAGTTTTTAGATCTGGTCTATCCTTTTCCATCACTATTTTAAAACGAGTAGAATTATGGTCCCTGGTCCCAAAGTGCTCCCCCACTGACACCTCAGTCACGTGCCCTGCCTTATTTCCCAAGAGTAAGTCAAGTTTTGCACCTTCTCTAGTAGGTACATCCACATACTGAATCAGAAAACAGGAAATAACATCAACATCCAGGACAAATATATAAATAGAAAGTAGGAGACAACAGCTTCACTTCACTTGGAGGTCGCCACTGATGATGTTACCTAGCCAGGTAATGAAACGTCTGGATATCAAACACAGTGAGCAAACCTACACTCTAGAACTGCCTTACTTATAGGAGACAGAGGGTAGTGGTGGAAGGATGCCTTTTGGAATGGAGAGCTGTGACTAGTGGTGTTCCATGGGATCAGTGCTGGGATCTCTGCTGTTTGTGATCTACATAAATGTTTTGGAGGAAAATGTAGCTATCAAAGTCATAGGGTTGCAGGCCATATAAAGATTGGTGGAGTTGAGGATAGTGAGGAAGGTAATTAGAGAATACAATGGGATATCAATCAGTTGGAAACATTAAATTTAATCTTGGATCACAATATCTCCAAATAAACAGGTACACACCAATTTTAAATTACCATAGCTAATAGGCATAAAGCCTAAATGGGCAGAAAAATGGCAGATGGAGGTTTATGTGGACCTATGTGAGGTGATGCATTTTGGAAGGCTAAGTACAGGTGGAAATTATACACTGAATGGCACAACCTTCAGGAGTATAGATATGCAGAGGGTTCTGGGTGTGTAGGCGAAGTATAGGTGGAAATTATAGGCAAGTTAACCGTTAAATCTCCTCAGATATATAGACAATCCCATATGCCACTAATTCATACATATAGATAATCCCATATGCCACTAATGCAAATACAAACTCTAAATAAATGTTATTTATATATCATTTACTTTAATCACATTGTATTGTTGTCATTAAAAGTAAATATGACAGCCATCATCATCATCTAAGTTCCTCAACTAGAATTGCATTTCCTACCAGGTCTTCATTGCTGTCTGATGCTGAACTAAGCTGTTTGCAACCCTGTCTTCCTCCTTGATCTTGAGTTGAGTTTCCAACCTCACATTGCTCCTTTATGAACCCGACCACTTCCATCCCTGTAAGCTCATCCAATGCTTCTCTGACTGTGCTTGTCCAAGCTTTTGTACCTGGAAAGTCAGCTGAACATCAAGATACAACAAGGATCAAAGGTTCCAGAGGCAGAGGATCAATGTGTTAGCCCGAAAGCAGCTTGATCAAAAAGAGGATTTCCAACCACAGTTTCCAGGAATTCCAGTCAATTCTTGTTCCATCAGAATTTTCCTCAGTCATCAGCAAAGTGTTGAAACTTGATCCCAGTGGTGAGATCAAATGACACTTGCTGAGAAACGACCTGCTCAGCAATACCCAATTTGGTATCTGCTTGGGCACGAACAATGAGAAAAGATGACAAACAGATATAAGTTGATTCAGTGAATGTGCAAGATGATAACGGATGGAGTACAAGGTAGGAACATATGAAATTATCTGCTCTGTGAGGAGGAATAGTAAAGATGTTTTTTAAGGAAAGTGATTTTAAATGTGAAATGCAGAGGGATGTACCCATAAACATAAATCACAGAAAATTAACATTGAGATCCAGGAATAAAATAGGAGGATATGTGGCTTGTGAGTCTTTGTTTGGGGATTTAAGGCAATCTTGCTACAAAGACACATCTGAAGGACTGCGAATATTTTTTTTGGGTAATCTAATAAAAGTTTCCTTGAGAATGGGGTGCAGCATTTGGTCAAGGTGAAAACCCTGAGGAACAAATCCAATGGAGATTCCAGAGATTTACCTCAGCATCTGTTCAAGTCCTTTTCTTTGGAATGAACTGATAACAATAACCATAATAATACCAACCATTGGAACAGAAGTCATTCTGAGTAAGATCAATTGTATCAAAGGTCCTTTCAGGCTGTTTCTTTGTTTCCTGCTCAGGTTTCTCCACTTCATAACCCACAGCAACATCATCTACAGTTCAAGAGAATTGGATTATAACAAGTCATCCTCAAAAAACAGCAATTCCGAGCATTCACAGTGTAGTTCAGATTCGAGGCATCAGAATCAAAGAATGATAAATCACCAAGGGAGGCCATTCGGCACACAATGCCTGTGCTGGCTCTTGGAAAGGAATGTCTAATTAAACCCACTACTGCTGCGATTTCTTCAGGGCCCTGCAGCTGCTTCCTTATTGATATACATCGAATTCCCTTTGGAAAGTTATTACTGAATCTGCTCCATCCCCCTTTCAGATAGTACTCCTGCTCTCAGCAGAACAATTTACTCCATATCATAAAATTCTCCTCATCTCATCTCGTTTTGGAGACAAACTTGCAGGTGATGGTGTTCCTGCATTATTTGCTCTTATCCTTCTATGTGGCAGAGTTTGCAGGTTTGGAAGGTGTTATCGAGGGACAACATTGTCTCTAAGCTGCCTAGCTGTGTACCCACTTGGAGGTTTCACGTATATCAATCAGTGTGCCAACACATTGACGTCAGCTCATGGAACCTCAGTGAGTTGCTGCAGTGTATCGTCTCGATGGTACACATAGCTGCCTCCATGTGTCATCAGTGGAGGAAGTGAAGGTCAAAGTTGTCAATTGAATCCATTTTATCCTGGAAGATATTGAGGTTCTTATCTCCATGTCAGAGCTACATTGTTCCAGGAAAGTGGGTTGTGTTCCATCACTCCTCTGTCATGTGTCTTGTGGGGGGTGGGGTGGGGGGCGGTGGTGGACAGGCTTTGTGGAATCAAGAGGTGAGCTCCTTGCTGCAGAAATCCCAGCCCCTGACCTGCTCTTGTCATCACAGGAAATGTCAAGTCCAGTTTCTGAACAACAGTATAGGGTGAGGCCTGCAGCCACTACATTTTCCAATTTTATAATTTTGTCATTTTACTTTAGCTTATTTTTTATTTTAAAAATAACATAATTAACCTGCATAGAATTTTTAAAAATTACTTCATAGACCTTGATGTAAAGGGTCTGATCAAGATAAGAAGCTAATCAGTGATGGAATTAAAGGCAAGCAGCTTTAATATTATTAATTGTGACCTTAATTTTATTTTTCCTCCCCCCTCCAAAACTGCTTTGTCTTGTTATTTTACATTGATCGAAGCAAAATTTTCACAGCTGTCATTTGATCTAAACCACCGTTTATCTTTTCTGACAAGAGGATTAAAGATAAAAGTTGTTGGTGTTTAATGTTTAAACAGTTAACAGTTCTTGGGTATTTGATGACTCTGGAGATATAGGCCAGGCCTGTGAAGAGGTCGGGTGGAATGGAGTCAGGAGATGGAGTTTAATTGCTGGACGGCATAATCAAGACGAGGATACGTAAACAACTCACTGGCTCTTTATAACTGTGTGGAGAGTTGCCAAGAGGTCTCGATGTCCAGACCTTTTGTTTCAGAAACTCTGAATGGAAATCTTGAAAGGTTGGAGTGGAGCTAAAGATTTGTCTTAAAGAGGACACGGTCTCCAGGATTCACTTGAGTGGTTCATAGTCAACCACTTAAGACCTCACAGGAAAAGACATTGATGGAGTTACTGGCCAGAAAGTCTGTCACTGTGCAGATTATTCTGGGACTTGATGATCCATGTAACAAGGGTTGTTTTTGATTTCAAGTTTAAGTCATTAATTTGGAATGATTTGACGATCTTATTTGTGGACATACAATTTGGAGTTACTGTTTGTGTGCTGGTACTGTTGCTTTCTTCCTTTCTTCTGGTATATCTTTCCTCTTTGTATTCTACTATAACTTATACTTGTTTGTTATTATTATTATTATTCAAGAAAATTGTTGCTTCAGCATATTGCCCCACATTGTCACTCATTCCTGTTACATTCAGATTATGATTGAAAATGTAAGTGAGACTGCATCAGGAAGGCTCACTAGACAAATGTTGCGAGTGGGAGATTCAGTGATGGTATTGACACTGAATGTCAAGGCACAATGGTTGGATTCTCTCTTGTCAGAATGTTGTTAGGACCCATAGCCTTTGCAGTATCCAATGCCTCCAAACCAGTTCTTGATATCACTTGCAGTGAATCGAATTAGCTGAAGACTGCTATCTCTAATGCAGGGGACTGGGGGAAAGGCCAAGATGGATTATCTAGTTGGCACTTCTTGCTAAAGATTGCTGTGAAAGCTTCAGCTTTACTTTTTCGTACTGATGTGCTGGGCTCTTCCATCATTGAGATGGGGATATTTGTGGAGCCTCTTCCTCCATTGAGTTGTATAATTGTCCACCTCCATTCACGGCTAGATGTGGCAGGGCTCCAAAGCTTAGTTGTGATCAGTTTGATGTGGAATTGTTTGTCTCTATCTATCGCTTGCTGCTTCTGCTGTTTGGTATGTAAGTAGTCCTGTTTTGTAGTTTCAGCAGATTGAGGTTTGTCTGGTGCTGCTCCCAGCATGCCCTCCTGCACTCTCCATTGAACTATCTGGTGCAAAGAGTATAAGGTTTTAACTTCCTGTCCTCATCAGTTAGTTATAGCCTCTTCTGAAACTAAAGGTGAATGACACCATCTTTTATGTTCCCTTTTATTAATTGTCCATCCACCCCAAATAGTCTTTCAACCTCGTCCCATTTCAGTTCTACCACTTTATCTAACTGTTTGTGTCTCCAATTTGCCCCCAGAGTCCATAGCTTCATGAGGTTCCAAGGCCAATGTTGGCCAGACACACCTCTTAAGCTGAACTTGAAGTGGTTGTGACAATCCCACCTGCCACAGCTTCCTGGCCTCTCCATTTTGATTATGAGAGACCACCCTCCTATCTTGAATTGCCCACTTGCACTAACATCATTCCCTCAATGATCCATCCTAAGTGAACCCATCCCAAGACTGAGACTTCCTACTTACCCAGGATTTCACAGACTGCCACCTGATATGCCCCTTCTCCCTTAATATCCAAACCCACAGGACTGACAGTGGCCCACTGTGTACCCCCTACAGTCCTTCCCTAAGAAGAACTTGGGAGGATTGTTCTGAATGATCTCGGTCGAGATCCTGGACTGATGTCTCCACATCACCGCAACTGGTGTATCTGTAATTCCCTAACTGGCCTCAATGAACCTGCAGTACTGGCTGAGTCAATGGACTGCAAGCACACTGACCCTGAACTGTAGTCAGACTAAGTACCAGACTGATCATTACTAACCCCCTGAATTAGGTATGGCAGCATTCCTTGAATGACTAAGGACTTACTTCACTGAACTCAGTGCCAATCCCTTTTGATACATGGACATGGCAAGTTGGTTAGTGTCCATGCAGTGTATTTGCCATGTTAGCTGCTGACACATGCAGTAGTTGTGACTTCACAGTGCCGTACAGAAGTATCTCCACCTCTGTAACTGTTCAGTGCTCTGTCGGTAACAACCTTTTGCCTCTCCTTCTGTCCTACACCACAATGCAAGTGACAGAGGCTGGCAGCCTCCAAGCCAGTGCAAAGTGAGTGACTGTGAAGAGTTTAAGCAAAGACTCACAAGATGCATCCTGTGTAGATGCATGAGATGCAATTGCATCCCTCTGGTCAAAGCAACTTGGTAGAAACATGTAAATACATGATCTGGAGCACAGGGTGAAGCCTCCAGGGCTGAAGTTGTATATAAGTTGATCTGAAAGCAGCCTGGACAATTGACTGAGGCTGGTGGTTTGGCAACGCCCAGTTGCATCAAGGAAGGTTCAAAGTGGATGGTGTCTATGGAGCAGGCAGGGAAATGATGGTGACAGTGACATTTAGTGAAGGCACAGAGAAGCACGCAGCATGATATGGTGTCAGACTACCACTCAGATTTTCACACTGGGAATTTGGCACCATCCATGGTGTCCACTGCTTCAGGCTGTCAGTGTTAGAAAGAACAATCCAGACCATCAGAACAGAAAAGATGCCTTTAAAAGGTGACAACAGTCCAAGGAGAAGGGTGTGAAAGAGTCAATTTAGTTTGAAATTTAAGAGGTAAGATAGTAGCTATACTTCACTGCTTTACTCTCCCAAACAGGATATTTATGCACCTTGAAACCCCAGTAACCGATATCCTAATCTTGTAACCTCCCCCTCCATGTTAGTAGACACCATTCCCATCACTTGCAGGTTCATCAATGATCAGTGAATAAAATCTGTGTGAATGTACCCTGCACCAAGTGAGGAATTCACTGGATCAGTCTCTGCTGCTCATTGTCATGGTAACAAGTGACATGAATTAAAATAAACTACCTCCCCAAACTGGCATAGCCTCCCAGCCCATTCCAGCCGTAACATCACAGGAATCCGGATACAGGATGCCCACCAGGAACTGGGAAAAGTGGTCAGAGAAGGAGGAAAAGAGTGGTCTATATTCAGGAGGTGCTCCTGATGCTGAAGTCATACCCCCAAAAGTGGGACACACCATTTCTTCCCACTGTTAGGACTGGGAAGGGGTGGGGTGTGGGGACAATCCTGAGCCATAAACTGACAACAGAGATCGTCAATTCTTAAAAAAAAGATAAGAAGCTTTCTTATCAATGGCAGTGTATTGGAAATGAGGTGGAGAATGGGATTGGACTGGGTGAATATTAATGACTATGGGGAGTGAGCAGGACAGTGGGATTTGATTGATTTGGATATTAAATAACATGGAGAGTGAGCAGCAGGAGATAACTGAGTGAGATATGTTTGCGGAGGAAATGTGAGAATAGGATCAGATTGAGTGGGTCAGTAATGGGTCTCTGTGGGTGAGAATAGAAAGGGATTAGTCGGTGGGAGTCTATTAAAACATTTGAGCGGTGAGCAGGAGGGTAGGTTTGGACTGAGTGGAAAATGAATTCATGGAGAGGGAGCAGGAGAGTGGGATGAGAGTGGGAATGAGCAGGAATGTGGGATCAGACTAAGAGATAATTCAGGGCTGGGCATTTCCATTTGCCCTGGGCACAGGCAGGTGGGCAGGGAGGGGCAGTAAAATCAGGTGGGATGGTGAAGCATGCCGTGCCCATATGGGGAGTGGGCAGACAGTGAATGTGGAATGTGTAGAATATCAAACACGTGTCAATGGTTAGGTCATTGCTCACTTTTGAAGATTCTTCAAGGTACCATCTCTGTCTGTTCTCTCTCATTCACACAACAGGACATCCATTAACCCCTCAGTTCACAGCATTAACCTGTCCTCACACACAATGTTAGGCTGACCCTACCTGCGACATCACTGACCATCAATGTACTCAGCACCAATCCCATCAGCAGCAACATGTCTGCAGTGAAGTTCCTTTCCCCTCACCTAAACACAACAAAAATGATTCAGCATCAGTGTCCAGGTTTCACAGCTAAGATGGGGCTGTCCTGCTCCTCTTCTTACCTCTCCCTCTCCGTCTACATCTACATCTACATCTACGTCTCTCTCTCTCTCTCTCTCTCTCCCCCCACCCACCCCGTTGTCTGAAGTGATGAGGTGTCAAGTCTCACTGTCAATATGTATAGCAGACCATAAAGTAGGAAGGAACCTTTGAAATCAGATCTAATTGACTCCAGAATCAATGATGTCCAAATTCCTGCTGACCAATCAGAGGCTGACAGCGCAGCACAGAAGGGTTTGGAAAACATGAGAATGTTCCTGGAGTTACACATTAAATTGTACAACGTGGCACTGGAACAGCTCAGTGAGAAAAGAAATGGTACTCATCGTTCCTGACCCCTGTAATCAGGCTGGAAGTTAATGCATGTCTAAGCTCACAAGTTAATGTGTGTTTACAGTCAGAGTATTTACGAGGTCATCAGTATTAGATTGCATTGAGCACTCTCAACCTAAGTGAATAATATTCACATAGATATGTGAAGTACTTTACCATTTGATCTCGTGAACAAGATTGTTATATCAGATCTGAATTCCATCTGTCCCCCATTACTCCCCCTGTTGGGAGGTTTCCTTCATCCAATAGCAGCAGTGAGTTTAATCCTTTTATAAAGAACAGGTCCATTCACAATCACTGGCAGCTTTCAGAAAGGAACATGGTCGACGTTTGGTCAGGAGTGAAATTAAGGGAAAATATCTGAATCAGATGAGTTTGTGACTTTAAGAACATTCCTATTTAATGAAGGCCCTGTCTGTCAGTGGAGCTGAAGTGGAATCATCAACTGAGAGAGACTGCAGTAGCTGTGGAAGCAGCAACTAATAGAAGCACAGCACTCCACAGGCAAAATCTATTCAGAAGCTGTTAAGAAATACTAAAGCAAGACTTTGGACTGGACCAAAGAGAAATTCCAAACACACTTCAAAAAATAAAAGCCTTAGCAAAGGAGAAGCAGCTGAAGACTCCCAGATTTACATTGGAGTCCGTTTAGGGCAAGGGGCATAATTTTATGAAAAATATTGCAAAGACCAGGAAAAAGAGGGACAGGAAGTGTGAAAGTGCTTACTCACTTCTCCCAGTGACCATGTAGATTGACATTATAGAATTGGGGAGGTTTCAGAATTTATTTAAGGTGAAAGTAAGCCAATTTAAAAAACAAGTGAAAGAGTCGAGCAAAAGAGTCATGAATAATTGGAAGTTTGGTATTGAATTTGCAACATCAATGGGCAGATTTATAAATGCTGCAGCCAGAAAACTTCATCTAAAATCTCTGTGTAGAAATAAGTTCTTATTGTTTGAGATTGAGGAAGATTAGAAAACATCTACTTCACCCTGGAAGAAGTGGGAACACTCCACCTTCATTGCTGAAGGCAGATAAACGTGGTTGCTATAGTTTTAGTCATTAAAATGTGTGGGAATAACAGTAAGTAACAAAAGGTATACAACATTACAAAGAAACAGAATTAAGAAGCTTCAAAATGATAAAAACCTGACAGAACAGTGTGCTGTTTGATTTAATACATTAAAATGAATTAAATTCAATGTAATAGAAATACAGATTTAAAAAGATTGGCAATAAAGGAAGAACTGCGACATTGCTGTACAGCAAAGTCTAACAACTCAATAGGAATTCAATTTAAAGCAGCTTTGGTAAATGCAAGAATACAAGATTTAAAATAGCACCTACAACGAGACAACTGTGAAATAGGAAAGAGTCTTGGCTATAACCATGCTCAGGCAAGACAAAGAATGGTATGTCTGCAGAACTTTAAGTCACTTTCACAGAATGTGCAGAAACAGAATACTGTTTGAGAGCAGAAATCAGTCAAAGACATTTTCATGTAAACATATCAATGCTGTGGACATCCTGCTTGTAACAACAGTATCCCAGACATTGATAAGGGAAATTGATGATTGAAACAGTTAAAGAGTGTTTAACTTAGACGATGTGTCACCTTCCTTCAGATTAAATTCCATGGCTTAAGGAACAAAGGTTGCAGCCTATAAACACGAGGTTGCACATAGTAAGTGAAATGTCCATCAACAAAGATGCAATGCCATTATGTTTTAACACGTTCTGGAAGATTTCACATTCTTGAATGATTCTTGATAAAAACAATGAGCAAATTAACAAAATAGTTTTTGTTTTCCTGAACTGACTATCAGATCAGACTTGGGTTTTGCTGCAGAGAACAGACGTGGCTCCTGAGGTGATGACTGTGTCCTGTTCACAACCCCATGCTGTTCAGCTCCCTAACAACTAATCATAGCTTACAGCAGGCAGAAATATTTATTATTAATGACTGGTTATTAATCTACAGACTGATCAACTACTTGTTGCCAGCCAAAGCTCCATTTGTGACCACCCCTTGGCTTCAGCTTGTCTGCACCTTTTCTTACAATTCCTTGGACCATCAGCTGTGTAAACAGTGCTCACAGTGAGTGTCAGACTAATTGTTTTCTTAAATCATGCAGCATTCTTTCAGCCATTCTTTGTTTTAAAACTATTCTTTTCACACTTTAGTTCACAATCAAAAATACTGAAAAATAAAATGACAGGCTTTACATGAATCCTTGAGTGCTACATTACCCTTGTTTCATTTAAATCTATGGGAGCTAACAGATCCAGAGAACAGAACAGATGGCTGGGATGCTATCACTTCATCTTCTTTCCCTCTCCTATCTTCTTTCTCCTGTTTGCATAGACAATTATGAATAAGCAAGTTTTTATTAGCTCTTCCCAAACCACAACAATAGCTTAACCTTTGAAACCTGATTGGTCCAGGATTGTATGAGTAGATTGTTAATTGGCTAGGTAATGTACGCACAGTTCATGAACAGTTCATCTTCAATCTTCAATTGACCAGATGGTCTCTGATCAGTTTCTAATCGGTTCCCTTAAAAGTAACAGTTATACCCTGACATCATTTCCATTATCTGTGGATACGTTCATTCATATATCAGCTGTGTAAAATAAAAACACAATGAGTGTTTCAGATCCAAAAGTATGGAGGAGGCCGGTTCAAGTGAGGAAAACTAGAGGGCATTCAAGCCTAAAGATGTTACAGAATATTATGATAGGAACAGGTATAATATGCATGCCAATTTATCATAAGAACAATCTTCAGATTAGAAAACTGTTAAAAGAGCGATACTTAATATTTGTGGGATGATGCTGAAGCTTATCAATTAAAATGTGAGACAATAAGAAAGAAACCAAATTGGAAATTTGTAGAATTTGAAAAAGAAAAGGAAATGTTATGGGGACAGTATGCTGGGTCGGTGAAGTTAAGGAAAAAGAATGAAAATGTGAGAGCAATTGGAATTGCACAAGTTTTCCAAACTAGTGTTCAAATAAATTTTAACATATTTAGATGAGCATTAAGTACCAAAGATTTGAAAAGTAGCATGTCTGACAGGTACTTATAATATCTCGCACAATGTGTTACAGGTGGGTAGGCAGCAATGTGGAAAATCCAACAAGGAAAAGGAAATTCAAATCATAGAAACTATGCAGCTGGAAACAATATTTGTTTTATGGAGCAAAAGAAAGTACACAAAATAATTCAGGACACTGATGTGAATTGCGTTGTGAATATTCCAGTCAGGAGAAAAATAACTTGGTGAGTGCGTCCTGTTAATTTCACAGCGATATTAATGACAGGAAGGATCGTCGGGGGAAAAGTATATTTAAAGGGGTGAAAGAAATAGGAAGTGCAATAAAAATATCAAAGTTATTGGAGATTGAAACAGAAATTGAAAGTTCAAAAGCTGCCTGCCCAGTAACTGATTGGGCAAGACAGAGGTGAAGAAAGATCATGCGGTTTTCCAGAAGAGTGACTGACAAAGGAATTTACAGACAAGCCAAAAGAAATGTTTTTGGCTACACATAATGTTGAAGTCGAGGATTTCTTCACAGGGTGAATTTTTCCCAAAATTGGGCAAAGTGTCTAATATGAGTTTTGGGATCGGCTTCACTCTGTGAATCTTATTGATTTTTCTGATCCCGTCTCACCTCATTAAATGTGCACCATACTCTATCTTGGGCTGGGCTCAGCAGTGGAGGAGTAGTACTCACTGATGCTGGGACCTTACAGCATTCAGACCAGGGGTGTCATGTTGGTCATTGCTCCAAAGTCCCACCAAAGTTCATGGTCTCCCACTCCCATCATCCTCCTCCAATGGTTCTCACTCACCCCAATCCCCTAAAGTTACTAACCCTTGTTATCCTCTGTGTTGCCTTCTCACTCACTCAGGGTAACTCAACACTTTTCCTCACAACCTGCACCAGCACTAACAGCCATTTCCATTTTAACTCAATTCCTCCTTTTGTCTCATTCCAGAAGAAAACACCCTGCAATAGGGAGGGGAGAGTCCAACATTCTTCTCCTCATAAGGGGGCAATCCCTACCTCAGTGGGAGAGGACTGTGACCACTCATGTGGTAATGCTCCTAGTATAACCACCACGTCCCCAGCCAGTTATGATGGTTGTGCAAATATTATCCTGCACTGCCTCCCATTGAAACTGGAGTAGTGACAGTCATAAACATTTCCCCCATTCCCTGCAATACCCGGTGTCTTTTGCAGGCTCTATAGTCTCTCCCTCTACACCTTGAGACATCCCCTGTAGGATTATTATCCCTTCTACATCCTAGCAGGGTGCCTTCAAATTCCACAATTGACTTCCTCAATGTTCCCTCTTCAAAGTAATCTCTGATAACTGTCTTTGACTTTCAGTGAACAAACTCCCTGAATTGATCATGGTTTTCAGTGCAACAATTTCCAACTTTTGAACAATTCCACTTTGAACAGGTTTCCAACATTTTCTAGGATAATTACATGGCACACCATGCCATGCGCTTTTGACACTCATGTGATCAGTCAAAACGCCTATGGCACGATGGCTCAGTGGTTAGCACTGCTGCCTCACAGCATCAGGGACCTGGGTTCAATTCCCATCTCGGGCGACTGTCTGTATGGATATTGTATGTTCTCCCTGTGTCTGCGTGAGTTTCCTCTCACAGTCACAAAGATGTGTGGGTCAGGTGAATTGGCCATGCTAAATTGCCTATAGTATTAGGTGCATTAGTTAGGGTAGGGGAATGGGTCTGGGTGGGTTACTCTTCTGAGGGTCGGTGTTGACTTGTTGAGCTGAAGGGCCTGTTACCATACTGTAGGAAATCTAATTACAAAAAATGTAATAAATTGGCAGCTCAGTGGTTAGTACTGCTGCCTCACAGCGCCAGGGACCCAGGTTCAATTCCAGCTTGGGCGACTGTGTGTGGAGAGTTTGCACATTCTCTCTGTGTCTGCGTAGGTTTCCTCCGGGTGCTCCGATTTTATGTCACAGTCCAAAGATGTGCAGGTCAGGTGAATTGGCCATGCTAAATTGCCCGTAGTGTTATGTGCATTAGTCAGAGGGAAATGGGCCTGGGTGGGTTACTCTTCAGAGGGTCAATGTGGACTTGTTGGGCCGAAGGGCCTGTCCCACACTGTAGGGACCCTAATCTAATTCTTTGTTTAATTCTCCTGTTCTGGTGCTGATGCCTTGGCTGGTGGCCCAACCAACAAATTCAATTCTCTTTCAAAGAAATAGACAAGATTACAAACAGCACCAAGAGAAAGCTATCAACGTATGACTCTCATCTAAACTTTTCTTCCACTAAAATACATATTAATACCAAAGTGCCATTCTACTGAATTACACCAGGACACATTGTTCCAATTCTTATTTGCTGCTGTGTTTTTTCATGATTTAGCTTCTTGCCTTAATCACTTCTTACTTATTTTTACATATCCTATTTATTACTATTCTATCTCATTCATGAGTCCTGAAGAATGTTGCTGTCCAATAAAATATTCTCAATAAATTTAAAGCAGAAATTAAACAGTTCTGTTTAATTCTAGCCAACAACATGTTTTATTTGCTTATCCTTCATCTTAGATGGCATTATTTTTCCTCCTGAAAAGTATCTCGATAAATCATGCCTTTTCTTTCCTTTACATGTCAAAATTTTCTTAAATTCAAAGAAGTTTTATCAGCTGGCATGATCCCTTTGATATTTCTTCATTTTTCTTCATAAGGAACTGTCATAATTTCTTATTTGCAGTAAAAACATTGCAACTGTGTTTATATATGTTATTATTTTCCCTTTGAATCTCAAAAATCTTTAAATGATTTAGCATATTCATTCATGCAAATATTAATGCAATTCATTTTTGACTCTAGAATTAGTCATTTTGAATTGCATTGAGTATTGATCTTAATATTTAGTGTTTAACTATAACTGTAAAGTCTCTTAATTGCTGGTTAAAGGTTATAGTTTATAATAACTGATGAGGGAAAAGAAATCTAGATTTCTTCAGGCTTCAGGGATTTAATGAAGAGAAAGCCACTATCTCCATGTCATTTGCCCTTGCAGCAATCCAAAGGGTTCTGCCAGCATCATGCACATCCATAAACTATTCAGCTGCCCAAGAGCCAATCAGATACTTGTTGTCAGGTTGATGAGCTTTAGCATCCACAACAGGCCACAACTCCAGAAACCAATCGGCAACCTGTTGTCAACTGAATATCGCTTAATACACAGACTATTAATCCAGAGAGCCAGAGAATGTTCTGGAGACTGGGCTTGAATACTGCCATGGCAGATGGTGGAATTTGTACTCAATAAACATCTGGGAATAAGAGCCAAATGATGATCATGAATCTTTCACTGATTGGCAGGGGACAAGCCCATCTGGTACATTGATATTCTTTGAGGAAGAAAGTCTGCCAACCTTACCTGATCTGACCTATGTGTGACTCTAAATCCATACCAATGTGGTTAACTCCTAGCTGCCCTCTGGGCATTGAGGGATGGGCAATAAATGCTGGCCCAGTGAGCGATGCCCACATCCTGTGAATGAATGTTTTCAAAGAAGCTCAACAGTCTTGAAAAAAAGGACATGATTTTATTCATCATGAGAAGAGGATGTTGATTGGTTGATCTATCATTGGCCTGTGGGTTGCAGTGAGAATAGTTAACAGTCAACCTTAATGCTCAATCTAGGCAGGCAGATTCTGATTGGTCAGGCATTGCTGCAAAGATTAAACATTTCAATCACCTTTTTTTAATGAAACGGGTCTGTTGCATTTGCAAATTCCTTCTGATAGGGCTTAAAAGTTCAGTGCATGAAGAAACTGTAGGGAGGCAAAAAAAAAGTCCTATTGTTTTACAACAGAGTTGCAAAGCAGACAGATGGAGAATATAATTCAGAAGGTTAATGAGTTGATTTTGTTGGGGTGCAAGGGAATTGAGGCAAAGCAGTTGGATACAGGATAGGGATGTTTGGTTGATCTTGAGGTAATTGTGAGTTTAGCTAAAAGTGAAGACTGCAGATGCTGGAAACCAGACTTTAGACCAGAGTGGTGCTGGAAAAGCACAGCAGGACAGGCAGCATCTGAGGAGTAGGAAAATTGACATTTCAGGCAAAAGTCCTTCATCAGTAATAGAGGCAGAAAGCCTCCATGGTGAAGAGATAAATAAGGGGTGGGGGTGGGGAGAAGGTAGCGAAGAGTATAATAGGTGAATGGGGTGGGGATGGAGGTGATATGTCATAGGATGGTGGGGGAAGGTAGCAAAGAGTACAATAGGTGAGTGGGGGTGAAGGTGATGGGTCAGAGGGGAGGGTGGAGTGGATAGATGTGAAGGGAGATTGGCAGGTAGGATAGGTCATGGGGATGGTGATGAGCTGGAAGGTTGGAAATGGTGTATGGTGGGGGGAGGGGAAATGAGGAAACTGGTCAAGTCCATATTGATGCTGTGAGTTGAAAGTTTGTTTGCAATTTGCTTTAGCTGATCTGGATTATTCAATGTTTGTTTTTTGTTAAAGTACATTGAGAGGCTCTAGTAACTATGTTCAGTTTCTGAATTCCCTGGTTTTCTTTTTAAAAAAAGGATCTAACAAACCAAGTTTCACTCTGGGTTCTGAATTATCCAGTATTCATATCATCTGGGTCCTATAAGTCACTAAGGACCAGATGCAGTTGGGATAACTGAAACCCAACAAGATGAAGGTATAAAGAAGGAACGTATGTTGAATCAATTCTAATCACAGATAATATGGCAGCAGCAAAAAGGGATGGTGACTAACATTAAGGTAGGAACAGATTCTAAATGCATAGAGGGAAGGGACACGAAGGATCAATAATATCACAGATCATCTGAAAGTGGAGAAAGAAAGATATTAGCAAATCAATGAGTTTAATAAAAAAAACTCATTGTTGAATCTTTGTATAGCTCTGAATGAAGAGGCAGAGAAGTATGTAAAAGGAACTTTTATCGTGTGGTTTGTGCCAAACAGACATCAAATTTCTGGTGACAGTGAGGTCTGCAGATGCTGTAGATGAGAGTTAAGAGTGTGTTGCTGGAAAAGCGCAGCAGGTCAGGCAGCATCCGAGGAGCAGGAAAATTTGACATTTTGAGCCGGAGCCCTTCCTGATGAAGGGCTTCTCTCAAAATGTCAATTCTGTCTCTAGGACCCTGTAGAGCCACCTGACCAGTAAGTGTGAAATGTATTTCCTTTGTGTGTGTCAGATGGAGGATGATGCAGCACGTGGCAGCAGTGAGTGGGACAGTCATGTCTTTATTTGAAGACAACACAATAAAAGCTAATCTTTACAGTTTTAACAAGGCTATCTCTAACTATCCAATTCTTTCTAAACTTTAATACTTCCCAGAGACTGGTAACGTTTGCTGGTTTGTTGAATTCTTTGGCCTGTTCCTCTCTCTTCACGGGTTGGTTCTCTCTCTGGTCAGAGGCCAAGCTGCTCTGGTCTCTGCCGTGAAAAGAGGGACCTCTCGGGTCAGAGGGAGAGTGGGGTCAGGTTGGGCCCCTGCCAGGGCCGGCTTCTCATACCTTCCTGGGCAGCTACTCAAATTTTACAAGGTCTTCACCGTTCAGGGGCATTGGGTTAATTGGTTTGATCACCTTGAGATGTTGTTAATGGCTTCCGATAGCTTGTTAACAGTGACCCCTTTGGTGGGTCTGCTTTGGGCCCTGGGTGTCTGGTTTTGGCCCAGAGTGCAGGGGCCGGGCTGAGTGTGGGGGTGGGGGTGGGGGTGGGGGTAGGGGGGGGGGGGGGGGTGGGGGTAGGGGCAGGGTGGGGGTGGGGGTAGGGGCAAGGTGTGGGGCTCGGGCCTGGCTTAAGCATGTGGGTGGAGTGTAGGAGAGGGTGTGTGGGTCAGGGCAGGGTGTGGGGGTTGGGGCGAAGTGTGGATATCGGGGCAGGGTGTGGGGGTCAGGGGCAGGGTGTAGGGTCAGGGGCAGGGTGTGGGAAATGGTTGTGGTCAGTGAAGACCAATCATCTCAGCCCCTGAACATCATTGCAGGACTTCCTCAGGATAACCTTCTAACCAACCTGTCTAGAGACATTATTACACACCTCTGGAGCAGGTGGGGTTTGTATCCAGGCCTCTCAGTCCAGGGCTAGGGACACAACCACTGTGCTCCAAGGGGTCACTAAAAGTAAGATAGAGGCATTGCTGGGAAATGAACCCAGCATTTCATTTTTATGAGGTAGACACTTGAATCATCGAAGGCACAGTGCCCCAACTTCCTCAGGGTAATGTCCTGAGCCCAGCTCGATAACATGCAGGTCAAAGGTGTTATTCTGCAGTGACTGACTCACATCCCAACTCCCCACAGGCTGTTGATAAGGTCAATGTCAGGAATGTAATGGAATACTCTCCATTTGCCTGGGTATGCACAGTCCCAACAATATTTAAGAAACTCAGCACCACCCAGGACAAGACATGCTGCTTGCTTGGCACTCTCTCCACCAACAGCACCCCCTGGTAACAGTGTGTACCATCTACAAGATGGCCTTCAGCTCCTGGCCACAGCTCCTTTGACTACACTTTCCTAATCAGTGAGCTGTATGAACCAGACCTGCAAGGGCATTAGAACACCACAAACTGCAGTTCCCCTCCAAGGCACACTCCATCCTGACCTGGAACGAATGTTATTCCTTCACTGTCACTGTATCTAAATCCTAGAACACCCTCCCTGTGAAGACGGGGTGTACCTGTTCCAGTCACACTGCACTAATTCAAGAAGGAAGCTCACAGCCAGCACCTTCCCAAAGAGGAATGGAGTTGGACCTTGCAATCTAATGTGGTGGCCTATTATTGAAGAAAGGTGGTAAGGGAAAGCCAGGGGACTACAGAATGGTGAGCCTGATGTCACCCATGGGTATGTTGTGGGAGGGGATTTTGAGGGACAGGGTTTACATGTATTTGGAAAAGCAAGGACTGATTAACAATCGTCAACATAGCTTTCTGCTTGGGAAATCATGTCTCACTAACTTGATTGAATTTCTTTTGAACAATGATGGAGAAGATTGATGAAAGCAAGATGGTGGAAGTTGCCAATTGGACTTTAGCGAGGCATTTCACAAGGTCATACATGGTGGACTGGTGAGCAAGGTTAGATCACATGAAATACAGGGAGAACTAGCCACTTAGATAAAAAAATTGGCTTCAATGTAGGAGTCAGAGCATATTGGTAGAGGATTGCTTTTCAGACTGTAGACTGGTGACTATAAGTGTGCAGCAATGATTGGTGCGGGGTGCAAGGCTTTTTGCCATTTATATAAATGATTTGAAAGTCACCATAGGAGGCATGATTAATAACGTTGCCGATAACAAAATTGGTAGTATAGTTTTTTTTTATTTCAAAAATATACTTTATTCATAAAATAATTTGATGGTCTGTAAAGTTGGTCATGCCATACATATGTAAACATTTGCATGCAGAGATCAGAATTTATCATTTTTATATACAGATCTGTACATTTTACAATCATATGCCCATATATTTAGCTGAGGTGTCAGCAGAGCCCAAATGTCTGGGTTGGATCCCTGTTCTTCTTTAGGCAGGCAGACGTTACACGGTGGTCTTTCCCCACCGCGCCTTGGCGACAGCTGCCCCAAACTTTAGCGCGTCCCTCAATACGTAGTCCTGGACCTTGGAATGTGCCAGTCTGCAACACTCAGTCAGGGTCAACTCCTTCAGCTGGAAGATCAACAGGTTTCAGACCGCCCAGAGAGCGTCCTTCACCGAGTTGATGATCCTCCAGGCACAGTTGATGTTTGTCTCGGTGTGCGTCCCGGGGAACAGGCCGTAGAGCACGGAGTCCCGCGTCACGGCGCTCGGGACGAACCTCGACATACACCACTGCATTCCTCTCCAGACTTCCTCTGCATAGGCACATTCCAGAAGAGGTGTGTAACAGTCTCTTCTATCCCGCAGCCGCTTCGAGGGCAGCGTGCAGTGTGGCTGAGAGTCCGGGCGTGCATAAAGGATCTCACAGGCAGAGCCCTTCTCACCACCAGCCAAGCCATGTCTTGGTGCTTGTTGGAAAGTTCTGGCAATGAGGCATTCTGCCAAATGGCTTTGACAGTCTGCTCAGGGAACCGCTCGATAGGATCCGCCCTCTCCTTTTCCCGAAGGGTCTCAAGGACACTATGTGCTGACCACTTCCTGATGGACTTGTGGTCGAAGCGTTCCATGGCAGCGAGGCCAGGCCCATCCTTCACAACTCCGGGGACAGGTAGAACCTTGGTGACATTTGGTGATTGCATACTGGGGATCCACGCACAGCCTGATGCAGCCACACACAAAGGTGGCCATGAGGGTGAGGGTGGCATTGGGTGTACGTTTTCCCCCGTTTCCCAGATTTTTATACAGCGAGTCCATTCGGACCCGGTCCATCTTTGATCTCCATATAAACTGGAAGATGGCCCAGGTGACTGCAGCGGCACAGGTTCTGGGAATAAGCCAGACCTCTGCCACGTATAATAGCAATGACAGTGCCTCACACCTGATGACCAGGTTTTTTCCCGCAATGAAGAGCAACCGTAGCTTCCATCTGCCCAGTTTCTGCCTCACTTTGCTGATACACTCCTCCCAAGACTTGGCGCATGCCCCAGGCCCCCTGAACCAAATACCCAGTACCTTCAGGTGGTCGGTCCTGACAGTGAAGGGGATCGAGGATTGGTCGGCCCAGTTCCCGAAGAGCATAGTGGAGAGTGAAAATGTTACCTCAGAGGACAATGGATCCTTGATCTGATGGGCAATGGGCTGAGGAGTTTTAGGTGGAGTTTCATTTAGATAAATGTGAGGTGCTGTAATTTGGAAAGGCAAATCAGGGCAAGACTTATACACTTAATGTTCAGGTCGTGAAGAGTGTTGCTGAACAAAGAGAGACCTTGGGGTGCAGGGTCATAGTTCTTTGAAAGTGGAGTTGCAGATTAACAGGTTAATGAAGGTGTTTGGTATGTTTGTCCTTATTGGTCAGTACAATGAGTATCAGAATATGGGGGTCATGTTGCAGCTGTACAGGGCATTGGTTAGGCCACTTTTGGAATACTATGTTCAACTCTTGTCTCCCTGTTATAGGAAAGATGCTGTGAATCTTGAGCTGGTTCAGAAAAGATTTACAAGGAGGTTGCCAGATTTGGAGGGTGTGAGCTATAGGGAGTGTCTGAATAGGCTGGGACTATTTTCCCTGGAGCGTTGGAGGCTGAGGTATGCCCTCATTGATGTTTGTAAAATCATGTGGGGTGTGGGTAGGGTGAACAGTTATGGTCTTTTCCCCAGGGTAGCGGAGACCAGAATTAGAGGGCAGAGGTTTAAGGTGAGAGAGAAAGATATAAAAAGAATCTAAGGGGCTATGTTTTCCCGCAGAGATGGATGTGTTTATGGAATACACTGCCAGAAGGGGCGGTGGAGGCTGGTGTAATTACAACATTTAACAGGCAGCTGGATGGGTATGTGGATAAGAAGGGACTCGATCATTTTCGAATATCTTGTGGACATTGATGAGTTGATACTGAAGGGTCTGTTTCTGTGCTGTACATCTCTGTGTCTCTGTGACTCTAATCCTTCCTTTGCAGAAATGAATTATAAACTATCCATGTCCCTGTTCTGCTGTCTCCTCCCCAGTATAGCATTGAAAGGACAGATGGGTAGGAAGCATCAGTGGGACAGGAAGGCTGCTATAAACTAGACTCACAGTAACAAACACACAACTCATGATGCAATTTTTATTCTTGGCTGTGAAACTAAGTCAGTACAGTCATCATTGGCTGTGACCGCAACTACAAGCAGATTGAGGCACTACATTCACTCCCAGACAGGATCCATGGAGCAGCGATAGATTCTTTCACTCGCAGCAGGGAGACGGCAGTTTGTAGGAGCAAAGGAAACACAATTTTGAATCACAAGGCAGATCGTTCCAATCAGGTTTCCATGCTGGAGAAAAGAAGAGAGTTCGGTAAATCAGACAACTATTTGTGTGATTGGTTCCTTCTGTGTTTTTGAGAGTATCAATGATCTTGTCATTTTCCCCATTGCTTTATTTAGAGCATTGGTCGTAACCCTAAGCCACAGGGTGATGATGTGTAAATACCACACGATTCATTAAAAAACACCAATGTTAGAAGGAAATAGCTTTCATGAACAACTGGAACAGACTGGCCTGAGGTCAAGGTTCATTAAAGTTGAGAGTTAAGCCTCTTTCCAGAGAAAACAAGCAATTGTTTGACTGAGTGGAAGATGAACAGACTGTGTCAGATGACAACTGTTGTGATGTTTGCCCGTGGTCAAACTGACCAATCACTGAAGACAGGGCAGTGTCGAGGTTTGATCTCACTGGCTGCTGACAAGGAAATGGAGTATAAGGGAATGAGCCCCAGGTGGTAGCGAGCTCTCTCAGGAACAGGAGTTGTCTGATCACCGGCTGGAGCTGGCTGTGATGGAACAGGCTGATCACATGTTACAGTCTGATCCTTCGACAGGTCCACATTATCTGGGTCACAAACAATTATACGTACAGGGCAATTAGGTCCTTTCCTTTGTTGGGATTGCCTTGGAATATTGATATCCAGTGTAAACCAGACAGACCAGGAAAAGCAGGAACAAAAGCTGAATCATGAATTTAGAATAACGTGTTTTGGATGATATAGTTTTAAATCAGGGAGTCAAATCCTGTCGAGAGGTGGAGGGTTACTCGGAGATATTCAGGTGAGTTCATATCCTGGAAAGGCTGCCTCTATCTGATTTGGAATATCTAAATTAGGACCAATCAAGATAAACCTCTATTAATCATAGGTTCTAATGGAGGTCAGTACCAGTGCACCCACATCAGTGATCACAGAACCAGTTTTTGATCAAATTTGCTCTGGACTCCAGCCCTGAATTTTATGCAGGACCTCAGCTCGGCTGAGAATCTATCCGATGGAACCTTTGCAGATTAATGGTTCAGCCTCTGTTCCGGTCTCTTCTGAAAGGCAGCTGGTTCAGTTACTAGTGATTATCATAAAAGACTCAGGCACAAGCTTAATGGGGGCTGCTCGAGATTCATCTAGGATAGGTTAAGATTTGTCAAATAGAAAATAGCTGCTTGAGTGAAGTCTGAATTAAATGTCCAGAAATCTTCTTAGAAGGCGTAGAATTTCATAGAATCTCTACAGTGTGGAAACAGGTCATTTGGCCCAACAAGTGCATATCAACTCTCCAAGGATCATCCCACCCTGATCCTACTCCTGCTTTCCCATGGCTAATCTTTGGATTGTGGGAGGAAGCCAGAGCACCCAGAAGGAAGAATATTCACACAGAGAGTCACCCGAGGCAGGATTTGAACCCGGGTCCCTGGTGCTGTGAGGCAGCAGAGTTAGCCACTGAGCCTAGGGACTATCTGAGGAACCCAGGCCACCTTGCATGTTGACCATCCATCAGTTCTGAGATTCTGCAAGGCCTGCCAAGTGCCATGTGCCTTATAGGCAAAAGAAGAGGCAGAAGTGAGAAGGCTGGAAATTGAAGGAATCATCAAACCGATCCAATTCACGGAATGGGAAGCACCGGTTTTACCAGTTTTGAAGCCTGATGGGTCGGTGCACCATTTTGGGGATCTTAAATCAAATGGTGAACCCTATTTTTGCAGCTGAATAAATACCCAATCCATGAGTTAGAGGATTTATACACAAAGCTGTCCTTCAGCAGGACATGAGCCACACTGAATTGCAATTGCAGTTTGACGAGGATTCCCAGTTAATACCCACAAGGTTTTGTACCAGTATACAAAACTGCCATCTGGGGAATCATAATAGGTGTAATTTTCAGCAGATGTTGGAGAACATTTTGCAAGGTTTACTTCAGGTCAATATTTACCTTGAAGATGTTGTAATAATGGGGGAAACCAATAAGGAACACTGAGAGAACTTGGACATAGTCCTTTAAATGTTTTTCCTAAGTGGGACGATGCCTTACAAGTGAACCACAAATGTTCCAGGTTCCCCAAGTGACCTACTCGAGTTCCACCCATTGGAAGATAATGTGAAGGTGATCAAACATACCCCAGCTCCCATGTCTGTCCAGGAACTCAGCTCATTCCTTGACCTGGTAATTTATTACAGAAAGTTCAAACATAACCTGACATACATCCTGGTGCCGTTGCATCAACTTCTAATGCAGGGTCAGCTTTAGAAATGGTCTCAGACATTCCCAAGCTTACAATGAAGTAAAGTTGAAGTTATTATCCTCAAAGGTGTTGGCATTCTACCATCTCCATATGGCATTGGGGTGGTATTAGCTCTAATGTGGCTCAATGGTGAGAAATACCCAACAGCTTACACATCCAAGTCTTTTGCTCACGCAGAGCATAAATCACCCAGATAGAATACAAAGGAGATTCGGAGTCAGAAAGTTCCATCAATCCCTTTTGTGGGTTAAAGTTCATGCTAATCATGGACCACAAACCCTTACTCAGTCTGCTTAAAGAGGACAAAGCCAACTATGAGAGAGAAAGCTGGGCTTTATTTCCTCTGTGTGTGTGTGTTCGCATTGAGTATAATAACCTACTTCTACATCACCGACGATGTTAAATCGATGAAGACTTCAATTGATAAGTTCTGTTATGAGAATAAATCAATGATTCATTAAGAAACCTGATTGATGGCTCTTTGTGCTTAAAACCTGCTATAGATAAAGCTTTCAATTGATCATCTTGGTAAAATCAGTATAATGTTTTTCCAGTTATGTTATGACTGGTGAAATACTGCGACTGGAACAACAATAGCCTTGGTCGTAAGAAACTCAACCACACGGAGTCCAGTTAGAATCTCATTCATGGATCTATTTGCCTTTTCCTTAGACATTTGACAGCATTGACTTACCAAAGAAATGCACACAGTGTTCTTTACCATGAGAGTTATCGGGTTGGTTCTTGGCCCAATGAGTAAAATCTGATGAAGATCCATCAGTCCAGAGAAAAGAGTTCTCCTGTGGAGATATAAGTTCACACTGAAAAATATATTGTTTGCTTCCCCTAAATAATGTGATGCAACAAGACCAGCAACGTTACCTTGTAGATATCGTTGAAACCAATCCAAGTTCGTTCTCTTTGAGAGAATTTCTCTGCAATAATACGATTCTGCTCCTCCCAGTGTATGGAAGCAAGATGACCACCAGGAGCCAGCGTTCGGCAGTGCAACTTGAAATGATTTTTGAAAAGACAATTTATTGCTGGCTACATTTTTACATTGAACATATTCAATTATGTTTCTCCACCAGGTTAATGTTGAAAATTTGCTGCAATTGGCATTAATTTTTCTTTTATGGACACATTGCTTTTTCCCATTATAAAATTTCACTCAAAAGTGTGGATAAGAAATGCAATGCCTTTGCAAAGATTTACTATTTCTGATCATCAATCTATCTAACATAGTTATGACATTTCCAAAAACCACGCTAAAAATAAAATATTATGGAAACCCTAACAACGAAAGACTCTTAATAAATTTATCTGCTGCAGCTCCAAGTGGAAAGTACAACATTTGAGTCCACGATACAGCACAGGAACTGGCCCATCAGCTCACCAGCTCTGTGATGACCATGGTACCATTCTAAATGCATCCCATCTGCCTGTATATGGGAGGATTCCTCTATCTCCAGCCTGCTCGTGCGTCTGTTTCAATAGCTCTAACACATATCTGCGACTTTCCCTGGCAGTGTGTTCCAGCCGCCAACTGTCCCCTCTATGAAAAGCGTGCCTTGCACAGATCCTTTAAGCCTCTCCCGCCTCAGCTTAAACCTATGCCACCTTGTATTTGACATTTTCACCCTGAGCATTTCTGCGCAGATCGTGGTGGCATTCTGAAGTAATCCCATCTGTCTGCATATGACCTGTCTCCCTTTATTCCCCACCTGTACATGTGTCTGTCTAAATATTTCTGAAATGTAGCTATCATAGCTGCACCCACCACTTGTCCTGGCAACGCATTCCAGTCACCTACCATCTTCTGTATAAAAAAACCTTGTCTTGCACATATCTGTTACTATGCAGAAGACAAACCCCTCTGCTAACACCCAGAAAAGCTTGACTCACTTTGTAATTTGCTGGAGTGTGAGTGAGTGGAAGAGACCTCCTAATTTCCACTGTTTAAAGAAATATAACAATGTATTTTCCTAACTCTAACAGTGAACACTAAGCAAAAACTAGTAACAGATCCAAGCCTCACCTTTTTCTTAACTAATTACTGTTTGACATCAACTCTACAAAACTGTTGCTCCAATAAGACAATTATTAAACATTACATTAATTTCATCCCAAGTCCAAACAGACTCTTACATTGTCTTCCCTCCAGCCATCAGAAACAGTTACTTCCTTATCTCCTTCCTATTCTGCTGTCTTCTCTCTGAGTTGTCTTCTTACTTTCTGCTGCTTTTCCAGGAAAAGATACCTTCTGATAGATAGCGTCTTCTGAGACATCTTTGAGAGCAAGATGTTCATTTCTTCAGATGATGGTTGCTCTCTGTCAGTTGCTTTGACCAATTTTCAAAATTCCCTGGTATTTTATACCCCACAACATCGTACCTTCTCATTGGTCTGATGTTGTCAATACAATAAATTCAAACTCAATTGGGTTTAGCATCCTCGGCGTAATTTAAATTAAATGGTTAAATTCAAATTGTTGTCAAAACTGCAAATAAAACTCAGGTATCCATTGAACAGCCAATAGTTACATGTATGTATTTTGGAAAAGCCTGTCTGTAAACTGGCAGCTGGGGCTGTACTTTAAATTCAGAAAACCCTTTCTATCTTAAACTGACCATACGCTCTTTTGACCTTGAAACATATCCTTCAAACTTTTCCCCCTCACCTTCAACTTATTCCACCTACTATTTGACATTTACACCCTGGGAGCAAGATTCCGACCTCCTCCATATCCATGCCTCTCATAATATTCAAACCTTCGGTCAGGTCGCCTCTCAGCCTCTGATGCTTTACTGAAAACCATCCACGTTTGTCTTATCTCTCTCTACAGCTAATACATCCTGATAAACTTCTTTTGCACTCTATCCAAAGCCTCCACATCCTTCCGACCGTGTGGCAACCAGAACTGCACACAATAGTTCAAATGAGGATGAAATCTAATCTAATCTAATCTAAATAATGGTCTCCTTTGATGTTACAGCCCTGGGTACACAGACAGAACCTGGGTCTCTGGTGCTGAGAGGCAGCAGTGCTAACCACTGTGCCACTGTGCCGCCCTCTATAAATCTCTATCAAGTCACCCCTCAGCGTATGACATTTCAGGGATAAAAGCCCCAGCATGTCAACCCCCTCCTCTAACCCGAACCCTCCAGTCCCTGCAACATCCTTGTACATCCTTTCTGGACCCCCGCAGGTTTACCAACATCCTTCCCTTAGCAGGGCAATCAGAATTTTGGTGCCATGTTCAGTGAACCACGGACTGACACCCCAAGTTCCCTCTGTGTATCAATGTTAATAAGGGGCCTGCCATTTACTATACACTTGTTTCTTGCATTTAACCTCCCAAAATGCATCACCTCACACTTGCCCAGATGACACATTATTTGCAATTGCTCTGCCCAACTTCCCAATTGATCTTTATTCCTTGACAACCTTCTTCACTACTCCATCAATTTTTGTATCATCTGCAAGCTTACCAATCAGACCATCAATGTTTTTTCCAGATGATATATTCTATTTATCTATATAACAAACAGAGGTCCCAGCACTGATCCTGGCAGAACACCACGAGTCATAGACCTCCAGTCAGAAAAGCACCCCTCCAAAACTACCCTCTGTCTTCTATGGACAATCCATTTTGTATCCAACTTACTAACTCATTGTGAATTCGAAGTGATTTAATCTTCTGGACCAAGCTCCTATGAAGGGATTTTGTCAAATACTTAAGTAAAGTCTAAGGAGACAACATCCACTGCCCTAACCTCATCAATCATCTTGGTCACTTAGAGTCATAGAGTCATAGAGTCATAGAGATGTACAGCGTGGAAACAGACCCTTTGATCCAACTCATCCATGCTGACCAGATATCCCAACCCAATCTAGTCCCATCTGCCAGCACCTGGCCCATATCCCTCCAAACCCTTCCTATTCATATACCCATCCAAATGCCTTTTAAATGTTGCAATTGTACTAGCCACCACCACTTCCTCTGGCAACTCATTCCATACATGTACCACCCTCTGCATGAAAGCATTGCCCCTTCGGACCCTATTATATCTTTCCCGTCTCACTCTAAACCTATGCCCTTTAGTTCTGGACTCCCACACACCAGGAAAAAGACTTTGTCCATTTATCCTACCCATGCCCCTCACAATTTTGTAAACCTCTATAAGGTCACCTCTCAGCCTCTGACCCTCCAGGGAAAACAGCCCCAACCTGTTCAGCCTTTCCCTATAGCTCAAATCCTCTAATCCTGGCAATATCCTTGTAAATCTATTCCGAAACCTTTCAAGTTTCACAACATCTTTTTGATAGGAAGGAGAACAGAATTGCAAGCAATATTCCAACAGTGGCCTAACCAATGTACAGCTGCAACATGATTTCCCAACTCCTGTACTCAATACTCTGACCAATAAAGGAAAGCATATCAAATGCTTTCTTCACTATCCTATCTACCTGTGATTCCACTTTCAAGGAGTTATGAACCTGCACTCCAAGGTCTCTTTGTTCAGCAACACTCTCTAGGACATTACCATTAAGTGTATAAGTCCAACTGAGATTTGCTTTCCCAAAATGCTGCACCTTGCATTTAACTGAATTAAACTCCATTTGCCACTTCTCAACCCATTGGCCCATCTGATCAAGATTCTGTTGTAATCTGAGGTAACCTTCTTTCCTGTCCACTACACCTCCAGTTTTGGTGTCATCTGCAAACTTACTAATTGTACCTCTTATGCTTGTATCCAAATCATTTATGTAAATGACAAAAAGTAAAGGACCCAGCACCAATCCATGTGGCACTCCACTGGTTACAGGCCTCTAGTCTGAAAAACAACTCTCCACCACCACCTTCTGTCTTCTGCCATTGAGCCAGTTCTGTATCCAAATGGCTAATTCTCCCTGTATTTTGTGAGATCTAACCTTGCTAAACAGTCTCCCATGGGAAACCTTGTCAAATGCCTTACTGAAGTCCATATAGATCACATCTACCACTCTGCCCTCAATCCTCTTTGTTACTTCTTCAAAAAACTCCATCAAGTTTCTGAGACATGATTTCCCATGCACAAAACCATGTTGACTATTCCAAATCAGTCCTTGCCTTTCCAAATACATGTACATCCTGTCCCTCAGGATTCCATCCAACAACTTGCCCACCACCGACGTTAGGCTCACTGGTCTATAGTTCCCTGGCTTGTCCTAACTACCATTCTTAAACGGTGGAACCATGTTAGCCAACCTGCAGCTTGCTCAGTAAATGCAATCAAAATTGAGACACAAGACTTCTCCTGCTCAGAGTCATGCTGGCTATCTCTGATAAATCCATTGCTTTCCAAATATGAGTAAAAAAACAAAGATATGTAATGTATTATGTGTAGAATATATGTGAAAAATATTGCCTGACAGGAAGGCATAAAATTAATTGATGAAGCAGACATCACTGACCAAGTGAAAGAGACCTGAGGAAGCCACAAAAAATAAATTTCCAGTCAACAAGTCAGACCAAATATTAAACACATTTGTGCATTTTTGAGAATGCCTGAATATATAGCTGAGTGGCTGTAGGTTTTTAAGCAGTATCTGGCTTTTCAATGGGCTGGGAACAGATCTTCAAAATGAACCATGTTTTCTATGATCTGAAGATCAGAATTCCAATCCTGGTCCCACAGAATTCCCACACCATTTATTTTGCAGGACGTTTCCCTGGATGATGATCAGATCAGGCACATGCTGATTTCACTCTCCTCCAATCCAGAGAAGCTCAGATCAGTTAAAACAGGCAATGACCACAATAGACAATAGATAATAGACAACAGGTGCAGGAGTAGGCCAGTCTGCCCTTCGCGCCAGCACCACCATCCACAATCAGTATCCTGTTCCTGCCTTATCCCCATAACCCTTGATTCCACTATCCTTAAGAGCTCTATCCAACTCTTTCTTGAAAGTATCCAGAGACTTGGCCTCCACAGCCTTCTGGGGCAGAGCATTCCACACACCCACCACTCTCTGGGTGAAGATGTTTCTCCTCAATTCTGTTCCAAATGGCCTACTCCTTATTTTCAAACTGTGTCCTCTGGTTCGGGACTCACCCATCAAAGGAAACATGCTTCAGAACACCTTCAGAAAGAATGAATCTGTACATCTCCCTTTGATATTCAATGAGATTATCATCACTGAATCATCCTCCATTAACATCACAGTACCATTTGTCAGAAACTGAACTGGAGCAGCATATAAATAAATAAATAAATACCTGTTGCTACAAGGGCAGAGCTCTGGAATTCTGCTGTGATTAACTCACTTCCTGACTCCCCAAAGCCGGTCCACCACATACAAAGTAGAAGTCAGGAGTGAGAGGGTGTACTCTTCAATTCCTCAGATGAGTACAGCACCAAATAAGCTCAAGTAGTTTGAAAGTATTCAGGAGAAAGCAGCTCACTAGATTGGCACACCCAGTAGGTACCTTGAACATTCACTCCCTCCATCACTAATGCAGAGTGTATACCATCCAAGGGATGGATTGCAATAACTCAGCAAGGCTACACAAACGGCATCTTCCAAACCTGTGACCTCTGCCATCTAGAACAAGAATGATAGTAGTTATATGGCACCACCACCAAACCACACATCATCTTGTCTTGTACCTGTAATCTCTTTTTCTTCATTGTTGCTCGATCACATCCTGGAATTTTCTTCATTACAACATTATACGGTGCACCGACACTGCAGAGGCTGCAGAATGTCAAAATGGCAGCTCACTACCATGTTCTCAGGGCCAATAGAGCTGGGCTGTAAATGCTGACCTAGCTGGAATTGTCCACATACAAACAAAGGTCATAGGAACATGGGTAGCCATCTTGCCCCTTGAGCCTGTTCTGACGTTCAGTTACATCATTGCTAATCTGTAGCCAACTCCATATACCTACCTAATGCCCCTTCCCCTTGGCAACTTTGCTTAACAAAAATATTATCTATCTCAAATTTAACATGAACAACAGATCCAACATTCACTGCTGTTTGTAGAACAGAGTTCTTGCTATAACAAACCCTTTGAGTGTCGAAGTGCTTTCTAACCTCTCTCCTGAACGGTCTGGCTTTAATTTTTAAAGTATGTCGCCAATCCAACAAATGAATAAGTCAAGTCTCACTGTTGTCCTTAGATGAATAAGGAACCCTCTATGTCTGGCAGATTCATGTCACAGCTCATTACCCTCCTCATTTGCTTTGGGATATTATGGAGTTCACGTTACCCAGGTAATGTATACACGGCTTCAGAAACATCCAGGAATATACAAGAAGCTTCTTTCATTCTGTGTCCAGTCATTTTAGAAATGCTGAGGAACACAACCCAATAACTTACAATGGAGATTCCAAGGACTTACCTCAGCATCAATCCAAGTCTTTGGCTGAGAAACAAACTTGTAGCAATAACCAAAATAAACGAAACCACCAGGACAATCCCCTTTGCCATTGAGGCTACGTTTCTCCAGGTCCTGATCCATACGTGTTGAATTCAGTGTCAGTTGAGCATCTGCAGATTAAAACAAGTTGCAATAATCACATCATTAACAGTTGATTGCCCCTTCATGAGGCTAGAAACTGGTGAGCACATGTTCGATGGGGCCTGCCTCAGAGTGAGACGTTCCACCTGACTGCAATAACTTTCTTCATGCTCATTCTGTTTATTTTTGTGGAAACAAAGAGAAAGTACTGTACAGAAAGATGCTTTTCATCCAGTTAGTCAAAGACAGTGTTTATTTCCCACAGGAGTCCCCTTCCTTTCTGGTCACTTCCTCGAACAATGTCACCAATTAACTTCATTCCCTTCTGCTTGTCTACTTTCCCCTCAATGGGGACTGTGGGCTCTGTTTCTAGCGCACCGTATAATCGCAAGTTCCACATTCTCAATGCTCTGGAGGAGGTCATTTCATATAAATTCCTTAATTGACTTGTCGGTGATGTGCTTATATTTTATGAATCCATCTAAAGTATCATCAAACTTTTTTTACTCCAAATTTTCACCCTTCATTTGCCTTCATGGTTCATCTCAGGCTGTCAATGGCAGAACTGGATAAATGTACCAGCTCCCACTGATGCCATCATTACACATATTCCCATGTCACATTCCGTAGGGAATCTGTTCCATTTGGTTTCTCTGTCCTGATGATGCCACGGTCAATACTAATATTTCTGATATCTCTCCTGTTTCTTCCCAAAATGAGAGCTCACTCCACAGTGGTTGGCAATCCCTCCAACTGTCCCATTTCCCACACTTCCCCAATTCCTTTCATTCCTTCATGTTAAAAAGTTTCCCTTACCTCATCTTCCACCCCTCAGATCTCCATATTGTTCACATTATCACCTCATATTTCTGCCACTTCATTCATTCCCATCCCCATTCAGCATTGCAGGACCCTGGACAATTTTTCAAACATTTGACCATTGGCTGCAGTCAGTATTTATGAGGCCTCATTCTCGACCTTCTCACAGACAGTGTTCTTCCTACAATGTACTTTTCCATCAGGTCGAGCGAAAGGTGTGCCCTCTTGTGTTGGAGTGTGTCTGACTGACACTTCAGGACAGTGACTGTGAGCTGCAGGGTCTCAGGTAACAGAGACTTGCTGCAGGTGCACTTATCCCGTTCAGTCTGACTGCCCCAAATTCCCAGCTTCTGTGGGAACGCTTTCCACATGACAATTTACATCTTGATTTTCGTTTGCTATGGTGGATTTTTGGAGACAAGAGAATCCATTTACCTGCCGCATTACTGATGAGCAATACACTCAGCAGCAAAACTCCAATCAGCTTCATGGCTGAGGTGAAGTGCCTCTCCTCAAATCTGAAATAGAAAAAAGATTCAACATTAACATCAATACGTCAGGATAAAGGTAGGAATTTCCTGCTCCCATTGTTACCTCTCTCTTTCCCAGATGATGGATGTGATGGGGTTTTGATTGCTACTTCCAATATATATCATCAGCTGTGAGGAGCATGGAATCATTGACTCAAATCTGATTGGTTCAACCATTCATGATATCAATATTATTGTTGAACAATCGGTGGTTGACAGCCAACAGGATATTCAAAAATGTTCAAAATATTTGATGTGCTACACCTGAAAATTTATGATGTGACATTGTGAGTGCTGAGTGAGAGATGGAATTGGCAGTCACAGTTCCCAACACCATAATCAGATTGCACTTCAGAAAATAGGATTTAATAAATGTGATTGGTGCAAACAATTAGGATTACTTATTATTGTTATGAGATGAAGTTCCCAGAATAAAGGGATAATATTCACAAAACTTGATGTTAAATTTAGTTTTTGTGTTCCACAGAAGAACTTTGGAATGTTTTATTCCATTAAATGTGCATGAAATTATTAGTTGTTGTTTCCTTCTTTTTCTGACAATGTGGTTAAACCACTTGTTTCTTGGCTTATTCAGTGGAGGGTTGGAGCTACAGGGAGAGGCTGGATAGACTTGAATTTTTTTTCACTGGAGTGTTGGAGGCTGAGGGGTGACCTTATAGAGGTTTATAAAATCAAGTGGGGCACGGATAGGGTGAATAGCCAAGAGTCCAAAAAAAAGGGACATAGGTTTAAGGTGAGAGGGGAAAGATGTAAAGGGAACCTGAGAGGTAATGTTTTCACACAGAGGATGATGTGTGTATGGAATATGCAGTGACAGGAAGTGATAGAGATACGTATAGTTACAACATTTAAACAACATTTGGACAGGGACATGAGTAGGAAAGGTTTAGCGGTATATGGACCAAATGCTGGCAAATGGGATTATTTAACTTTGGGATACCTGGTCGGCATGTTTTCTGAAGAGATACATGTATTAGTGCCTCTGCTGTCCCTGTCCAAACTCCTATCAATAGGCACCAGTGCAATGAAGCCTGACCAGGTGTAGGAGCATAACTCCTGACCGAGGACAAAGGCTCAGGAGGCGGCAGGATTCAGGCAAGTGGCAGACTTTATTCTTATTCAAGCAACAGCTGGTTAATGCAGGGAGAGGGTCAAAGACCTTCCCCAAATCTGACCTCGATGTGAGAACTCAGTCACTCCCTTAATCTGTGGTTCAGATTGGAAGAGAGATCAATGACACACTCTGATTGTTACAGTCAAATACAGCATTTTTATACATTTTGTGTTACAATAATCACATAGATCATGGTCACTGTGTCTGTCCCTTTATTCTATCCACCCAATCCTGTGAAACACCTAATCAATAATGGGCAGCCCCAAGTTTCCCTGATCGCATGGTGTTTAATCAAAATTGTAATCTCCAGGCCTTGGGATCTTTCTCTGCATCTGATTCATTCATATTCCAGAGTTACTGGGTATACTCCTTCAGATCTGTCCCAGACTTGCTTATGCATACGGGCTGCTTGTAATCTGTTATTTATTGGGTAAAAAATGAGGTCTGCAGATGCTGGAGATCAGAGCTGAAAATGTGTTGCTGGTTAAAGCACAGCAGGTTAGGCAGCATCCAAGGAATAGGAAATTCGACGTTTCGGGCATACGCCGTTCATCAGGAATGAGGAGAGTGTGCCAGGCAGGCTAAGATAAAAGGTAGGGAGGAGGGACTTGGGGGAGGGGCGATGGAGATGTGATAGGTGGAAGGAGGTCAAGGTGAGGGTGATAGGCCGGAGTGGGGTGGGGGCGGAGAGGTCAGGAAGAAGATTGCAGGTTAGGAGGGCGGTGCTGAGTTGAGGGAACCGACTGAGACAAGGTGGGGGGAGGGGAAATGAGGAAACTGGAGAAATCTGAGTTCATTCCTTGTGGTTGGATGGTTCCCAGGCGGAAGATGAGGTGCTCTTCCTCCAGCCGTCGTGTTGTTATGTTCTGCCGGTGGAGGAGTCCAAGGACCTGCATGTCCTTGGTGGAGTGGGAGGGAGAGTTAAAGTGTTGAGCCACGGGGTGGTTGGGTTGGTTGGTCCGGGCATCCCTGAGGTGTTCTCTGAAGCGTTCTGCAAGTAAGCGGCCCGTCTCCCCAATATAGAGGAGGCCACATCGGGTGCAGCGGATGCAATAGATGATGTGTGTGGAGGTACAGGTGAACTTGTGGCGGATATGGAAGGATCCCTTGGGGCCTTGGAGGGAAGTGAGGGAGGAGGTGTGGGCGCAAGTTTTACATTTCCTGCGGTTGCAGGGGAAGGTGCCGGGAGTGGAGGTTGGGTTGGTGGGGAGTGTGGACCTGACGAGGGAGTCACGAAAGGAGTGGTCTTTGCGGAACGCTGATAGGGGAGGGGAGGGAAATATATCCCTGGTGGTGGGGTCCGTTTGGAAGTGGCGGAAATGACAGCGGATGATACGTTGTATACGAAGGTTGGTGGTAGGTGAGAACCAATGGGGTTCTGTCTTGGTGGCGGTTGGAGGAGCGGGGCTCAAGGGCGGAGGAGCGGGAAGTGGAGGAGATGCGGTGGAGGGCATCGTCGATCACGTCTGGGGGAAATCTGCGGTCCTTGAAGAAGGAGGCCATCTGGGCTGTGCGGTGTTGGAACTGGTCCTCCTGGGAGCAGATGCGTCGGAGACGAAGGAATTGGGAATATGGGTTGGAGTTTTTACAGGGGGCAGGGTGGGAGGAGGTGTAGTCCAGATAGCTGTGGGATTCAGTCGGTTTATAGTAGATGTCTGTGTTGAGTCGGTCGCCTGAGATAGAAATGGAAAGGTCTAGGAAGGGGAGGGAGGAGTCTGAGACAGTCCAGGTGAATTTGAGGTCGGGATGGAAGGTGTTAGTAAAGTTGATGAACTGTTCAACCTCCTCGTGGGAGCACGAGGCAGCGCCGATACAGTCATCGATGTAGCGGAGGAAAAGGTGGGGTTGGTGCCAGTGTAGTTGCGGAAGATGGACTGTTCCACATATCCTACGAAGAGACAGGCATAGCTGGGGCCCATGCGGGTTACCATGGCAACTCCTTTAGTTTGGAGGAAGTGGGAGGATTGAAAAGAGAAGTTATTCAGGGTGAGGACCAGTTCAGTCAGTCGAAGGAGGGTGTCAGTGGAAGGGTACTGGTTGGTGCGGCAGGAAAGGAAGAAGCGGAGGGCTTTGAATCCTTCGTGATGGGGGATGGAGGTGTACAGGGACTGGATGTCCATCGTGAAAATAAGGCGTTGGGGACCGGGGAAGCGGAAATCCTGGAGGAGGTGGAGGGCGTGGGTGGTGTCCCGAACGTAGGTGGGGAGTTCTTGGACTAAAGGGGACAGAACCGTGTCAAGGTATGCGGAGATGAGTTCGGTGGGGCAGGAGCAGGCTGAGACAATGGGTCGGCCGGGGCAGTCAGGTTTGTGGATTTTGGGTAGGAGGTAGAAATGGGCGGTGTGGGGTTGTGGGACTATGAGGTTGGAGGCGGTGGATGGGAGATCCCCTGAGGTGATGAGGTTATGGATGGTCTGGGAGATGATGGTTTGGTGGTGGGAGGTGGGGTCATGGTCGAGGGGGCGATAAGAGGAGGCGTCCGTGAGCTGGCGTTTGGCCTCAGCGGTATAAAGGTCGGTGCGCCAAACTACTACCGCGCCGCCCTTGTCTGCCGGTTTGATGGTGAGGTTGGGATTGGAGCGGAGGGAGTGGAGGGCTGCATGTTCTGAGGGTGAGAGGTTGACGTGGGTGAGAGGGGTGGACAGGTTGAGTCGGTTAATGTCGCGGCGGCAGTTGGCTATAAATAGATCGAGGGCAGGTAAGAGGCCAGCACGGGGTGTCCAGGTGGATGGGGTGCGTTGGAGGCGGGAGAAGGGGTCGTCAGAGTGTGGGCGGGAGTCTTGGTTGTGAAAGTAGGCACGGAGGCGAAGGCGGCGGAAGAATTGTTCAATATCTCGCCGCGTGTTGAACTCATTGATTGGAGTGGAAGGAGGGTTGGTGGGGAGGGCATGGACTTAATGAGGGAGTCACGGAGGGAATGGTCTCCGCGGAAAGCTGATTGGGCTAGAGTGAGGAAATATATCTCTGGTGGTAGTATCTGACTGAGGTGGCAGCAACAGTGGAGGTTAATGCAGGGATTGGTAGGGTGGAGCAAGGATTTGGGTTGTTCTACCTTGTTGCGGTGGAAAGGGTGGGATTCAAGGGTGGAGGAGCGGGAAGTGGAGGAGATAGAAACGGAGAGGTCAGGAAGGGAAGGGAGATGGTCCAGGTGAATCTGAGGTCAGGGTGGAAGGTGTTTGTGAAATTGATGAACTGTTCATCCTCCTTCTGGAAGAACAAGGTGGCACCGATACTGTCATCAATGTAGCGGAGGAAAAGGTAGGGGATGATGCCAGTGTAACTGCAGAAGAGGCAGGCCTAGCTGGGGCCTGTGTGGGTGCCCATTGCCACCCTTTTGGTCTGAAGGAAGTAGGAGGATCGAAGAAGAAATTGTTGAGGGTGAGGACCAGTTCAGCCAATCGAATGAGTGTGTCGGTGGAGGGGTACTGGTTGAGTTGGTAGGGGAGGTGGGAATAAAAGGATTTTAGGCTTTCGCTATGGTGGATGGACATGTACAGGGACTGAATGTCCATGGTGAAGATGAGGCATTGGGGCTGGGGAAACGAGGTGGAGGGTGTGGCTGATGTCCCGAATGAATGTGGGGAGTTCCTGGGCCAAGGGGGACTGAACACTGACAATATATAAGGAGATAATTTTGGTGGGGGCAGAAGCAGGCGGAGATGATGGGTTGACCAGGGCAGTCAGGTTTGTGAATTTTGTGACTGATTTGTGTCTTGATTCCACTTTGGTTCCATCTCGCCAATCATTCAGATTTTCCTTTGGAATTTTCCATTCAGCCCAGCCTCAACAGCAATTGGAGACAGAGTTCTAGATTTCCATGATCCTTCATGTGAGACAGAGCCTTATGACATCACTTTGAATTGTAAGGATCTAGTTTAAAGATTTTCCCCTCAGTCCTGTCAGCCACACGAAGTATAGTATTTTTTTTAAATCAGCCTGATTTAATTGAAGATTTCACACTTTCTTTAACAGAAACAATCCCTGTGAACATTTGGACTCTGTTTAGATGCTATTAATCAAACTGTTTAGAGATGTTATGACCCATCTCTGGGGGAAATAGTGCTTGAACCCAGGCCTTGTGTCCATTTGGAGAAAGTGAGGACTGCAGATGCTGAAAGTCAGAGTTGAGAGTGGGGTGCTGGAAAAGCACAGCAGGTCAGGCAGCATCTGAGGGGCAAGAGAATCGACATTTCAGGCATAAGCCTTTCATCAAGAATGAAGGATGAAGGGCTTCTGCTCGAAACATTGATTCTCCTGCTCTTTTGGTGCTGCCTGGCCGGCTGAGCTTTTCCAGCACCACACTCGTGACTTGTGACCATTCCCACTGCACCACAAGCATCATTCTCAACCTAGGAACACTCTGCTGAATCTTTGCTGCAGCTTTATCATGGTCAATATAATAGTCCTGCAGTTCACTGACCAGAAGTAAATGCAGCACGTTTACTATGTCAGAAAATCTTAAAATTGCACGATAATACTGTGTGTTGATGGGGGCCATTTGGCCCATTAACTCTGTGCTAGCTCCTAGAAAGAACTATCAATCTGGTACCCCTGCCATTCTCATTCTGCACCATCTTGTCTACATTTCCATTTTAAGTATTTGATCAATATCTTTGTAAAGTTGTTTAGAAATATGCTTTGATGACCCTGTTAGGCCTTCTGTTGTAAATAAGACAAAAAGCTGTGCTGAAGAGACAATTCTCTGGTTCATTGTCAATTCATTTAAATGTGCCTCTACCTACTTGCTGATGAGTTTGAGTTAGTGGGTGGCACGGTGGCGCAGTGGTTAGCACTGTTGCCTCACAGCGCCTGAGACCTGGGTTCAATTCCCGACTCAGGCGACTGTGTGGAGTTTGCACGTTCTCCCCGTGTCTGTGTGGGTTTCCTCCGGGTGCTACGGTTTCCTCCCACAGTCCAAAGATGTGCGGGTCAGGTGAATTGGCCATGCTAAATTGCCCGTAGTGTTAGGTAGGGGGTGGGTGTAGGGGTATGGGTGGGTTGCGCTTGGGCGGGTCGGTGTGGACTTGTTGGGCCGAAGGGTCTGTTTCCACACTGTAAGTAATCTAACCTCAACTCAATCTGACCATCGTTCACTCAGCCCAAAGAAGAACATCGGAGCTTCTCTGCTACCATTACATTGTTGGACATGATCTGTATGGACTTCAGTAAGGTTAGATCACATGGAATACAGGGAAAACTCACCATTTGGATACAAAACAGGCTCAAAGGTAGAAGAGAGAGAGTAGTGGTGGAGATTGCTTTTCAGACTGGAGGCCTGTGACCAGCTGTGTGCCACAAGGATAGGTGCTGGGCCCACTGCTTTTCGTCATTTATATCAATGATTTGGATGTAAACGTCGAAGGTATGATCAGTATATTTGCAGATGACACCAAACTTAGAGGTGTAGTGGACAGCAAAGAAGGTTACCTCAGAGTACAACGGGATCTTGATCAGACAGGCCAATGAGCTGAAGAGTAGCAGCTGGACTTTAAGTTAGATAAATGTGAAGTGCTGCATTTTGGAAAGGCAAATCAGGGCAGGTCTTATACACTTAATGGTAAAGTCCTGAGGAGTAATGCTGAACAAAAAGACCTTGGAGTGCTGGTTCATAATTCTTTGAAACTAAAGAGACAGGTCGATAGGATAATGAAGAAGCCGTTTTGTATGATTGCCTTTATTAGTCAGTGCACTGAGTACAGGAGTTGGGAGGTCATGTTGTGGTTGTATAGGACATTGATTATGACACTTTTAGAATACTGCATGTAATTCTGGTCTCCTTGCTATGGGAAGGTTGTTGTGAAACTTGAAAGGGTTCCAAAAAGATTGACGAGGATGTTGCCAGAGATGGAGGGTTTGAGCTTGAAGGAGAGGCTGGAAAGGCTGGGGCTGTTTCCCTGGAGTATCACAGCCTGAGGGGTGAGCTTATAAAGGTTTATAAAATCATGAGGGGCAACATTTAAAAGGCATCTGGATGGGTATATGAATAGGAATGGTTTAGAGGGATACTGGCCAAATGCTGGCAAATGAGACGAGATTATTTTAGGATATTTGGTCGGTATGGACGAGTTGGACCAAAGTCTCTGTTACTATGCTGTATAAATCTATGACTCTATAACTAAAGTTCCTTGTTCCTGGTAACTTTGTAGTAAATCTGCAGATTGGGATGGGAAGGGAATCAACAACCGAGGATACTCAATATTTCCTTGAAGCAGCGTGGAGTGACGCTCCTGTTCCTCCTGGTCAAGAGGTTTAAACATTGCTCGATTCCCAATCATTTAACTGGGTCACCTGTATCCAGGATCCTCACTGCAGTGAGCTTCAGCTGCAGGATTTATGATTGTGCAGACCCATGACCCAGAGTGGGCACATTATAATTCAACTAGTTTCCCTGTTCCTGTGGGATGGGTGGCCAACTTTGATGGTGAGTGGGCAGGTAAATGGAGCTGAGTCCACGAAAAGTTCAACCATGATCCTGTTGAATAGCATAGCAGGCTCATAAGGCCATATGGCCTCCTCCTGCTCCCATTGCTTATGTCTGTATGTTCTTATCCAATTCCTAATTTCAGTGGGATTCAATAGTGGGGATAGTGCTGAGGTGGTGTGCAGACACTAATCTGAATGTGAAATGAAATACTGCCACTGTGTCAAATCTCTGCACCCACCTGCACCATTGGAAACTGGTGATGACAACAGATAAACAAGCCTCCAGTAATTCATACACAGGCAGCCCCATGAGACTATCTTATCACACAATGAAACAGAAGTCATGCAGCCTGTGGGTTTATAAAAGATCATTTGGCAAAGTGCCCGAGATCGTTAATCGAGAAGCTATTCCAAGTAACACGGGAGATTGAGCGAAACAATCAAGAAGGAAGTTGGAACTTATTTCTATTTGGCAGGAAATATAGAGAAGTAAATTAAAAAATTGTATTTTAAGGCTGTAAATATTATCTGTTCCATTGTCACACTGAAATATTATAGGAAAATGAGCTGTTATTTATTTTTATACTATAAACATGGGTGTATTCACATATCAGTAGGTGTCAACTTCAAATAAAAGTCTGTTTATCAAATGTTCACATGTTACACTTAATCTTTTCAACATCCTCCCAGAATGCCAGCATTACACTTTACAATAGAAATAACTACTATTTAATCAGATCAATAAAAGAAAGTCATGAACTTACATAAGCTTGAAATTCCCAAACATTTGACAGTCAATGTTTCTCTCATTCCATTTGGTGGTGAAAGGAAAAAATAAATCATCTCAATCTTGCCCTCAGATTTTTAGTCCAAATCATCTGATGGAACAGTCTGAATAGCTTGAGGCTGTTTGTGAAATTCCTTTATGGAAAGTATCCAGTGATATATTTCAGGGTCTGATTAGAAAATCCAGTCTCACGATGAGAATACTTTCCTTCTCCATCATTTGAGACGGTGGTCACAGCTATCAGGACTGTTCCTGTGGTGATTGTTTGTTGGCCGTCTTTTGTGGGGAAGGATCTGGTGATACATTGGGGTTCTTCATCAGGAATCCATTTTGTTAGTCCTGTTCTCTCAAGACTGAAGGGCAATTGACTGAATACAAGATAAATAATTGCAACATCACAGGGAAATGGTGATAAGTTGAAGATAGAAACAGTGACCATATAGAAAATAGCGCCCGGCGTGTCGGGTAAAATGGTCAATGTTTGTGGGGCATTGGCTGTATTGACCGACATGCTGAGCGAGAGACAAACTGCTAACACTGCAACTTCATATAAACTGCTAACACTGCAACCTGTAAGGTTCCCTGAAAGAAGTCCGAATAAACAAGTTCATAGTACACCCACCAAGTCAAGGGGCAGTCACCAGAACAATGCTGATATCTGAATGTTTAACTTGAGAGCAGTACAAGAATGCTGATGTCTTAACTAAAGAAAATGTTGATAGCTTATCTTCAGAAAAATGCTAATGTCTTAACTTGAGGTAATGCTGGCATCTGTATGTCGGACTTAGAACATTCCTGATGTGTACGTTTACATTTAAGTATAACTTGATTAACATACTTTGTGATAACCCCATGACACGGGATTCTGCCTTGTGTAAGAAGTTATGTATAAATATGACAACGTTCCCAATTGAGAGCGAGAGACCACTGTCTAGCATCCAGCGTGGGCTAGAGTGGATCTGCTCCCAAGCTTGTTTGTATACGTGTGTACTTGCAATCTTGAATAAAGACAGTACTGTTGACTCTATTAATCAAGTGGTGGTTCTCTGTTCTCGGACAGGCGTTCACAAGAAGCCAGCAAGCTTGGGCTGAGCTTCCACATTTTGGTGGCAGCGGTGGGATCCCAACGGAAGGCGGCTCCTGGTGACGGTTGAACAGGATACGGTCTTGCCGAGGCAAGGTGGACACGGGCCCAACTAGGACGTGAGTATACAGTTTGGGACTCGTGACTAGTGTCTCCCCAAGCCAGGGGCGGACCTGGATCCAACTCACCGCAGCAGGAACTGCTACCGGACGGGATCCAGAACGAACCCGTGATCAGCCTTTGAAAGGAACCACCACCCAAGCGCTGGGAGCGCTATAGAAGGTAGGAAACTTTAAAAAGCGCTGGGAGCGCGGGGAGAAATAAGAATAGTTAGATACGTACGGGTTTAAAGTCCTACGAGGTTAGAGTCCTCATAAAAGCACCAAAGTACATCTGTGTGAGAGGGTTTAAAGTCCCTTGAGCAGGACGTCATAAAAGCACTGCTCACAAGTGTAGTTAGGGTAGTTAGATATGTACGGGTTTAAAGTCCCCTGAGGTTAGAGTCCTCATAAAAGCACCAAAGTACGTCTGTGTGGGAAGGTTTAAAGTCCTTTGAGCAGAATCTCATAAAAGCACCACCCACAAAGTTTAGGGAAAGTTTAGCGAACATTATGGGACAGTTCATGGATAAATGTGAGGATCCGGGATCATTAATTGTAACAGTCTGCGCAGAATATCCTGAGGATGCGCAGTCACTCAGGAAATTGTCAGGATGGCTAACAGAAAAATTGGGACCCGACGAATGGCCTGTAGGGGGTACGTGGAAATTGGAGATTGTAGAGAGAGCTACGGAGTTAGTATGGAAACAGGGAACAGGGGGAAAGAAGGGTAAGAAAATTATGGCCAAACTAAGAAATGCATGCTTAAGAAAGAAAGAGGAAGCTAAAAAACAACACGAGCAGAAGGTTTACAACAGTGGGTTACATAATGCTACCAAAAGGGGGTTAAGTGTCACCAAGGATGGGCTTCCTTTGACCCTCCGTGAGCTCAAGGTTGTATGGGCAAAATTTGATGAGAATACTCACGAGAACAAACGGTTGGCCAACCCAGCGGTGGAGACGGCATTGTCAGATCTGAGGCTGGGTGCAGGATGGGAAGATAAGGGAATTAGTTCTAGGAATGTGGAATCCCATCCCCAACCCCCTCCACTGGGCACAACACCCCCGAAGGCACGTAGTGAAAGAAGTTTTACCCCAAGCACAGGGAAAAAGGGATATCGGCCTCCACCTCATTGTGAACCCGAACGGCAATTGCCCTAACCTTGGACAGAGGAGGCTGACGATGACAGTTTAGAGACAGAAGAACCCTCAGGTCACATGTTCCCTATGCGTACTGTTCCTAACCCTCAAGCTGGACGGGTAATAGTCCCCGCCCAGCCGAACGCTAACCCTCCTGTTGCTGCGGTTCGTCTCCCCCCTACCCTAGAAATTTTTACGCCATGGAAACCGCAGGAAATTTTGGCACTGACTATGAATCTCCCTGACAAAGATAGGGACCCACAAAAATGGTGTGAATCAGTGGAAAGTATTTGGCAGGCTTACGGGGCAGTGGGAGAAGATATCTGGAACTTTTTGAGGGTTGTGTTTATTGGCTGTAAGTGGACAAAATTTTTTGGAAATTTTAAATATGCCCCCTGGTGCCAACAGTTGGACTGCCTTTACAGCACAACACCCGAACCAACCACAGCAGGAACAGGAAATTAAGGAAGCAATGCAGCAGGTCCTCAGAAAACCGGTTGACTTAGCAAAAATCATTGATCTAAAACCAAAAAAGGGGGAGGGTGCTGATGAATACCTACAAAGGTTTAATGAAATTTGTGGCACATATTCTGGGGACCTTTTCCCCTTGGGAGCGGGGGCTGTCTCGCAACAGTATAATAGTCTCTTGATGAGCACTCTGCCTAAACCCACACAAGGTAGGTGGAAAACTAACAACTTAAATTGGATCAATTCCTCACAGGGTGATACAGCTAGGGCAATTAAAGCATTATGGGGTGAGGGTGACGGTCCCAAGACCGAGAAACCTATTAAATCTGAATTTGCTGTACGGGAAAGTGATCAAAATACCATGGCCCCCTTGCGGCAACCTCCTGCCCCTCCCCAGCAGACCCAGCAGCAAGGGCTGTGGAGATTACCCGGTCCCCAGCTGCACTCTGACAATACAGGCTATCAGCTGGAACCGGATTTTTATGTCCCAGGCTGGCAAAACCAAAAGAGCGAGTTCCATGCGATGCAGCACCCAAATTGTCCAGCTAGGAGTGGTCCTTATACACCATGTCCCCCTGACTGGTGTGACCAGGCATGGACTCCTAACTTCTGGAACTTGGGTTATCCTGGTAAGCCCCAGGCAATTCAGTTCACAAATAACTCTAAAGGGGAGGGTTGCTTTAACTGTGGACATCCTAGCCATTGGAGACGAGATTGCCCTAGACAGCCAAGAGATCGAAGCATCAGAGGAGGAAGGGGCAGGGGTGCCATAGGCACACACAGAGGTGGGTATGGCAATCACAATCCGTTCCGTGACATACCACCACCCCAACCGCCCCCACAACAATGACCTACTGAGACATTGCCTGTCTTTTCCCAACACCCCCTACTGGAGCCCGTTGTAACCCTATTAATTGAAGGTACCCCTGAACGCTTTTTGGTTGACACAGGGGCATGCGCATCCTCACTAGTAAGGACCCACTATCCTTGCGGTGACAAGATTCAACATTTGAAAGGTTTTGAGGGCAAGTCTGTGCCTTACCAAATTACCAAACCATTGAAAGTTAGCTGGGAAAACGAGGAATGGGAGCATGAATTTGTGATGAACCCCCACATTGGCATCAATATCTTGGGACAAGACATTCTGGGTGGTCTTGGGGTGGTCATCACCTGCACCCCAGAGGAAATCCGCTTGACACAGAAAGGCCAGTACTGCCTCCTAAATCCGGCACGCTTTTGGGCGCTCTTCCCTAAATCTGACAGTGAACTCCAGACCCCTTATCGTTACCCCCCTCATGTAACGCTGTGTTATGATAAGTCAGGAGTTGACCAGAGAAAGGAAGAGAAGGTTGAATCCTTGCTAGGCAATCAGTATACATTTACGCGATTGGCTAAAGTTAATGGGAAACAGGGTACGGCTTGGTACCTTTGGGTGCCACCAGAGCTTTGGAACCAAGAGCCCGGTATTGCCCCACATCAAACTGTCTTAGTTTACAAGGGATATGCAGCAAAGGACTTAGGACCCATGGTAGCACAGGCTGTAGCCTTGTCAGATCCGAATGTAATGGGGTATCAGGACTTAAGAGACGGCCTTTCTATCGTCTACCTTAACCATCCCGAACCAGTATTATCCACGCTACGGCAGCATGAAGGTGGTTACAGCCAGGTCGAAATTGACCCTGCGGTCTGGGCCACCGACAAGTACTGTTTGGGTTTGGCGAAGGGAGTTGCCCCTGTCAGTGTCATGTTAAGGCCAGGAGCACGGATCCCCAGTGTTAAGCAATACCCTATCAAGAGTCAAGCCGTGGCCCCTCTACGTGGCCTGATTGATCATCTACTGGCTCAGGGAGTTTTGGTCGAGTGTCAATCGCAAGCCAATACCCCTATCCTTCCTGTAGCTAAACCAGGTAAACCGGGCGAGTATCGCTTAGTTCAGGATCTCCGAGAAATTAACAAAATCGTGGCGCCCTTGCACCCTATCGTCCCTAATCCTGCCGCCATACTTGCGGCAATCCCTCCAGAGGCGTGTGTGTTCTCCCTGATAGACCTGCAAAATGCCTATTTTGCTATTCCCCTAGCCCCTGACAGCTAATATTTGTTTGCCTTTACTTTTTTGGGCAAGCAATATACATGGACGAGACTACCACAGGGATTTTGTGATTCCCCCACAATATTCTCTCAGATTCTCCAAAGGCAATTAGACCAGATCCATTTGCCTTGTCAATCCACCCTCGTACAATACGTGGACGACCTTTTACTTGCCAGTCCTGATGCCCTGTTGAATGAAAAGGACACTAAGCATCTCCTCAACAAATTGGCCAAGTTAGGTTATGTAGTTAACTATGACAAGGTCGTCGTCGGCCAACGTAAAATTAAGTTCCTGGGGGTAGAAATTTCAGCGCATGAGCGTAGGTTGGCCCCGGATAGAATTGGTCCGATTGTCAATACTCCGGCCCCTACCACGGCTAAGCAGATGAGACGATTTTTGGGATTAATTAACTTCTGCAGACAATGGATTCCTAACATTGTCCCCTTAGCAAAGGTTCTCACCCCCTTTACCACTGAGCGACAGCCTTTCACTCTATCCGACGCTGCACTTGAGGCATTTAACCAGTTGAAACAGGCGCTAACCAATGCTCCTGCTTTAGTGAGACCCCTCTACGATAGGCCTTTCCAGCTTTTTGTGGCCACTACCGCGGGCTGCGCGGTCGCAGTTTTGACGCAGGACCATGGAGGTTCCCGCAGACCGGTGGCATATGTTTCTAATAAGTTGGATTCTGTGATTAGTGGTCAGCCTCATTGTATTCAACAACTGGCTGCCACGTATTTGATGGTGTTGGCTGCAGCAAACACCACACTCCAACAACCGGTCACTGTTTTTAGTCCTCATGCAGTATTTTCTATGTTGGGCCAAATGCAGACGCAACACCTGACATCTGCCCGCCAGTCTCGCTATGAAATCTTCCTTTTAGGGAACCCCTTGTTGACCTTCAAATATTGCGCAAGTATCAACCCGGCAACTTTTATGTCTGACATTCCTGCTGAGACTCCTGTCCCCGTTCACGATTGTGCCCACAAAATCATGCTAGACACTAGGCCCAGACTTGACTTGACTGACCGCCCCCTCCCACATCCCGATGTCACTTTGTTCGTGGATGGTAGCTCCTCTGTAAACAAGAATGGAGAACGGGTGGCTGGATATGGTATAGTGGATGCGGGGGGTAGGATTGTGGAGCAGTGTCGCCTCCTACCCGCGGTATCCGCTCAAAAAGCTGAATTAATTGCATTAACTAGGGCATGTGAGCTAGCCTCCGGACTTACAGCTAATATTTATACTGACTCTAGATATGCCTTCGGGGTCGCCCATGATTTTGGGACACTGTGGGAAAATCGAGATTTCCTCACCTCATCTGGGACCCCCATCGCACACAGGGAGGAAATTATTAATTTGTTACAGGCCATTCAAAGTCCTCGCGAATTGGCCATTATTAAATGCTTCGCGCACTCTGCCGGAACGGATTCGGTTTCTATGGGAAACAAACAGGCAGATGAAATTGCTAAACAGGCTATGGAGCTCCCTGGCTCCTCTATGATGGTTCAGAGGAAATCTATTAGGGCCTCAGTTCCTGACAAGCAGCCTCCCTCCACCGCTGATATTGTTGCTTTACAGGGGGACACCCCTGACAATGTACTTCATGAATGGACTGATCTGTGATGTTTCAAGGACGTTGACGGTCTTTGGAAAACCCCAGCAGGCCAGGTGTGTATGACTGATGTTCTAGCCATCTGGGTGGTCGATGTTGTCCATCACTTAACGCACTATGGGGCCAGACAAACTGCAGATTTAGTCTGGGAATCTTGGTGGCATCCCAGAGTTTTGCAATTGGCTAGAGCACAAAGCAAAACATGCTTAACATGTATGCAGCATAACCCCGGCAAGGGGGTCCCCTGTGAACAGGGTAGAACCCCACTGCCTGAAGGCCCCTTCGACACGTTGCAAATGGACTTCATTGAGCTACCCAGAACGGCCAAGTGTAAATATGTTTTAGTTATTGTCGATGTTTTTAGTAAATGGATTGAGGCTTATCCTGCAGCCGATAACAAGGCTGACACTGTTGTTAAGACTTTACTCAAGGAGATTATTCCTAGATTTGGTGTACCGCGGACACTCAGTTCTGATAATGGCCCTCACTTTGTGGCCCTTGTTAGTCAAGAACTTTGTAAAGTTCTAAATATCAAACAGCAGTTCCACTGTGCCTACCACCCTCAGAGCGCGGGTTTGGTGGAACGTGCTAATCAGACCTTGAAATCCAAATTGGCCAAACTGTCAGCTGACAACGGTCTCTCGTGGCTCCAAAATTTGCCCATTGCCTTGTTTCAGCTCCGGGTGTCTCCGACAGGGGCCCACCGTCTCTCCCCCGCCGAGATTTTGTATGGCCGGCCCCTCCGCACTCCCTTTAGCTCTGACTTCTCTGATTCTCCTGTTGACATCCATCAGATGTCAGATGGGATGATCTCCTATGTTTTATCCTTAACTGATACCTTACGCATGAACCATGCGATGGTTAAAGCTGCCAGGCCTTTGCGGTCGGATTTGCCGTTGCCTCCAAACATCCGACCTGGCACCTTTGTATTGATCAAAAACTTTGCCAGAAAGCACGGCCTGGAACCCCGGTGGGAGGGCCCTTTCCAAGTCCTCCTTACCACCCTTACTGCTGTTAAGGTTGAAGGTCGTAAAGTCTGGATTAGCCTATACCATTGCAAGCTTATTGGGGAGGAATGATAATAAGGGGCAGCTACTGCTGTATGTATTTTCTCTTCCCTTGACATAGGTGCCACTAAGGAAGGAAGACTAAAGGAAAGTTGAAACGATGAAAACCACCATCTTCCTCTCTGGCCTCTGCCTAACTGTGGCATGGACATCGATGCAAATCAGTAACACCACCAGCGGTGCACCTTCTACTCTTCAAGGGTCTACAAGCAACTCTAGTGCAGTCACCACTGATACTTCAACAAGAGCAGGCACCCCTGCGACAACTTTAAACTCTACAGATGTTACTACTAATATTACTAATGGTTTTGTGAGTATGGCATCAAGCATTGTTCCTGGTGACCCCAATGGTGTAGTAACAACCCTTAGTGGCCTCGTGAGTACTATGAGTGACGATATGACTACCAGCACCCACCCAATGAGTTTACCACCGCCCAGAGTGACAGATACCCAGTCTAATAATATAAGTGAGTCCAGTCAGGCCCTAGCTACCCCTTGCAACCTTACCGGGGATTGGTGGGTATGGAAACAGGAGAATAGCATAACGCTGAATAACACAGGCCCCACTAGAATAGTTCAGGTCAGATTGAACGCCACGTGCAATTATCATGGCTCGGATGGCAGTGGTTTTAACCAGACAATTTGTCCCTTGGTCGGCTTTCCCGACTACTCCAATGCCACTTTTAACTATAGCAGCATAGTCATCCAGAATATTGCATGGTCGCAGGATTGCGTAAAGCATTTACAAAACCTAACAGGACTTAGACAGTGGTGCCCTGAATATAATATCACAACTCTGGATGCCAGGACAGAATGTCCCCGTAATATAACAATTCATAACACTGGCACCTGCCAGGAAGTAATGTATGTATGCCTACGCGGAAATGGCACCAAATCCGGTGATACCTATACGCACCTAAATGATACACGCACGTGTTGCCCTGCTTTTGTGAATAATACAGCAGCGGACCCCAGAGACTATTTGTTCAACTTTCCCGGTTGCTTAAAATCCAAAAACCTCGCCCGCCTACCGCACCGTTTCCTTGAGATCCACCGAAAGAAACAAAGCAATCCACTGGAAGCAACGAGTCTTATCGGCAACACCTTTACTGGCTTCCTTGAAAAATTAAAAAATCATCTTGACAATCAGACTGATGAGGGAAAGAATCCCAAAATAGTCTGCGTCCCAGGCCCACACTCGGTAGGGTCCAGATTCCTCATGATGGCAGTCCCTACGAGTCAGGATGAACTCTGCAGTCTTATCTATAGACGTACCCAACAAATCCCAAAACTTATTCCCTATAGAGACATTTCTGACCAGTATCCGATCCATTATGGTTACCTCAGGAGTTGTTATAACACCTGGCAAGTGATACCGAAAGGTTTTGCAGTCGCGGTGGTGCCAGAATTTAAATGGTGCATTCGCAGTGCTACAGGAACGCATGACATGGGGGACTTAGAAGACAACAGATGCCAGGAAATAATATATCAGGACGAAACCGAGTCAGACCCCTTTGAGGGCTTCCCAGAAGACGATTGGGACCAGTGTGTTAACGAAAAGCCTCATCCCGATGCACCTACAAGTCGCATGGGTGCTGTCCTCTTTCATGCTAAACACTGTATTACGCCTGCACTTAACGGGACATTTTGGTTATGCAATCACACAGCCTATGAATACCTACCCATTGAGTTTAAGGGCTCCTGTGCGCTGATATACTACCTCCCAGCATTCTGGTTATTGAATTCAACCCCAGAAGTTAACAGCGAGTGGAAGAAGTGGCACGACCTTAATTCAAATTACAAACCTCATACTCGAGGCCAGAGAGACCTGTTCCACCAACAGTCATTTTGGAGCAGATTCTTTGGCGCCCTTCTGCCCAATTATGGGGTTATGCAAGCCCTGGACCAGATCCGCGATCTCAGCCACGAACTTGAGGCAATGGCCAGAGCTGCTACGGATGCCCTGGGTCATTTGGCACACGAACAGGTTGCCATACGAATGGTGGTCTTACAGAATAGGATGGCTTTAGATTATCTCCTAGCAAGCCAAGGGGGAGCATGTGCAATTATTGGCCCTGAGTGCTGTACCTATATTGAGGATGAGAGCTCGGCTGTATATAATGACACTTCACTAATTAACGACGTTGCCACTAAGGCATATGGTCTGGACCACACAGGCTCAGATGAGGCCTGTGCCTGGTGGAACCTACTGTGTCCACTGCTGGGATGGCTAAGGTCTATTGGGTTGGACATTCTCTCCATTCTGGCCATCATTCTTGGCATCTGTATTTGTATCCGAATCGCTTGGGCCCTTATCAAAAGAAGTTGTCAGACTTGTCCCACACGACGCCGACGTGAAAAAGAGTCAAGCCCGATATGGACACAGAAGGAAGGGTTGACATCTACACTTTTGGCTGATGACGGTTCAGATGTAGAAACAGGCAGGGAGTTTGCCCGACTTCAACGTATTAATATCTGAGTTTTATCATAAAATGATAAAAAGGGAGGAATGATAAGTTGAAGATAGAAACAGTGACCATGTAGAAAATAGCGTCCGGCGTGTCGGGTAAAATGGTCAATGTTTGTGGGGCATTTGCTGTACTGACCGACATGCTGAGCGAGAGACAAACTGCTAACACTGCAACTTCATATAAACTGCTAACACTGCAACCTGTAAGGTTCCCTGAAAGAAGTCCGAATAAACAAGTCCATAGTACACCCACCAAGTCAAGGGGCAGTCACCAGAACAATGCTGATATCTGAATGTTTAACTTGAGAGCAGTACAAGAATGCTGATGTCTTAACTAAAGAAAATGTTGATAGCTTATCTTCAGAAAAATGCTAATGTCTTAACTTGAGGTAATGCTGGCATCTGTATGTCGGACTTAGAACATTCCTGATGTGTACGTTTACATTTAAGTATAACTTGATTAACATACTTTGTGATGACCCCATGACACGGGATTCTGCCTTGTGTAAGAAGTTATGTATAAATATGACAACGTTCCCAATTGAGAGCGAGAGACCACTGTCTAGCATCCAGCGTGGGCTAGAGTGGATCTGCTCCCAAGCTTGTTTGTATACGTGTATACTTGCAATCTTGAATAAAGACAGTACTGTTGACTCTATTAATCAAGTGGTGGTTCTCTGTTCTCGGACAGGCATTCACAAGAAGCCAGCAAGCTCGGGCTGAGCTTCCACAATGGACAATTGATAGTTGAAATATTTTCTCTACTTATTTTTAAAATCCAAGAAATCCATGAATAATGGTCAGATTTCATTCAATATCTTGTGGCCTATTAATGGTAATAAATCTTATTGGGAATAGAAGCATTTATTCATCACAAATTGTCACACCTCACTGCGGTAGTGCACTGGAAATCAATCCCCATTGTTCTGAGAGTTTTTACAAAAGTTAAAGATTTTATAAAAATACATACAATTCCCCAATTTACCTGTGTTTCAGCTGTAAGTGGATAGACTGCATTGACCAGGGTTCCATACTTAGGAAGAATGAATATTGATGACACAGAAATAGGTTCTCGCCACAGATTAATAATTATGGACAGTTGGCTAATAACTCCTCTCGTTAAAATACTAATCCCTTTCAGCTCCCATTCTGAACACAGATGCAGACTGCACAGACAGAAACAATAAAAACACGGATGTAGTGGCACAGGGAAACGTTGGGAAGGTCGCTCCAATATCCCTGCTCACAGCATTTGCTGAGATGATTCTTGGGCTAATCTGAACCTGCTTCTTGAACTTTCTTCACCAGATCCTTCCACAAGTTTGTGGGAGGCATGACATAACTGGCTCACACATGAAATGATCTCTGACTTAACAACTAAGCATCACAAGGTAAGGGGAAATAAACTGTCTGCCTTCAGGCTTGAAAAGCTTTTTAGTGTAGGACATCATGACTCCTTCTCCTCCAGACATTGTGTCATTTCTTCTGAAACCTTCCCACCTTGAAGCTGTCCATTTACCTGAACCCCAAGCATTGACTTGTTGGTCGGCAGTAGGCCTTTTGTATTGATCATGCTCACGAGCCAATAGACCAACCATTCACTTTTTTTGGTCTAATCTCTGTTCATACACACCCCTTTGCTCCATCTAAGCTATGAACTCAGCTCCCACAACTGAACAAGTAGCTGTTTAAACAATACTTACAAACTATGGAGCCTCAGGACTCAATGTCACATTCAATAATTTTAAAGCCTAAACACTTCCTTCTATGTCCTTTCCCCATCCCTATGCTCCAGGATCAGTCATGACATGAAATGCTTTCAGCACAGCCAACTCATTTTCACTCACTCAGAGTCCCCATTATCATTTTCTCTTCTTCTCTGGCCTCCAATCAACAATCCCTTTCTTTCTCCCCCCTACTCTCTTCCCTCCCTCTCTCTCTGGGCTCTGTCTCTGTCTATCAGCTCATTGTTTCTCCCCTAACCCTTTGTGATCAAAATGAATTTCAATTTTTACCTGAGTCTATCAGATGTGAAGAAAAGTCACTGCACTTGAACGGTTAACTGTGCTTTCTCTCGATCGATGCTGACAGACCTGCTGAGTTTATTTGGCAATTTCTGATTTCCTTCCAATAATGTCAGGTTACTTGAAGAGTCACACTGGTTTCTCTGCTCCCAACACATCATCCTGTAACAGGACTGATCTATGGCTAAGCTACCAGCATCGATTGCCATATTGAAAGGTCTGGAAAAATTAGGGACAGTCAACATTGGGACAAGCATGACTGAGAGCTCTGTCAGCCATGGTAATGCAAAACTCATGCAAAAAAATGAACTCCAGACCATTCAGGAGAGCTGTTACACAGCACATTGACACACAAAGTTTGGTCGCTGTTTGGAACTCTCTTCCACAAATGGATGTGAGGCAAGTTGTTAATTTCAAATCTGTGATGAAAAATATTGTTCAGCAAAAGCAATCAAGGGATATGGAACAAAGGCAGGTAGGCCACAGGTCAGTCTTGATCTTGTTGAATGTCAGAACATGCTTGAGAGGCTGAATTGCATCCTGTTGTTCCTATGCTCTAAAATCATACCGTAGTCTTGCCTGTCCTAAGGAGAACAATCCCAGCATCTCAGTTATTGTCACATCCTTGAAGTCTTTCTTTTAGATTAGATTAGATTACTTACAGTGTGGAAACAGGCCCTTCGGCCCAACAAGTCCACACCGATCCGCCCAAGCGCAACCCACCCATACCCCTACATTACCCATTACCTAACACTAAGGGCAATTTAGCATGGCCAATTCACCTGACACGTACATCTTTGGACTGTGGCAGGAAACCGGAGCACCCGGAGGAAACCCACGCAGACACGGGGAGAACGTGCAAACTCCACACAGTCAGTCGCCTGAGTTGGGAATTGAACCCGGGTCTCAGGCGCTGTGAGGCAGCAGTGCTAACCACTGCGCCACCGTGCCGCCCACATTCCCAGTACCTGTAATGTAAAGGGTTAATGTGAATATGTCAAGTACCTGTAGTGTAAAAAGTTGATGGATATGCAAATAATGTAGTTTAGATGATTTCTGGGAAGTGATGGAAGATTACAAAATTACCAGGTCATGGTTCTTTCCAGTGACCTTATGGTAGCTGTGAATTCTTGTCTGTAGTTAGCTCTGACCACGGTTACATTAAAAAAGTTTTATTTGACTTGAAATCCAAAAGACTCCTGCAGTATTTACCAATCCCTCTCTGTCTGATATGGTGCGAGCAGATTGATGAGGAACAGAAAATTGATTGAGCAACCAAACAATGATGGACAGCAACATGAAAGAGAAAGGAATGGAGAGTTCATTGCCATTACCAGAGTGCTTTGACCAATTTTCAGTCCCAGTCCAGGCTGTATTTAACTTCATACTCACTGGAAAGTACGCTGGACAGTGGCTGCACAGATATCAGAGATTCACGAGGCATCTCATTGTGTTAGCACCAGCTATAAAGCTTGGAAAGAAGCAGGTTAGTGCTGACTGCATGTACTGGGAGCTGATGCAGATGGTATTCTAATCAGACAAGAGATCATCAAGGAGGCAACTGCATATGGTATATGGAAGGTAAAGTGTTTGATATTCAAATAACACTCAGAAACAATGCCATTGTTGAGCAAGTAAATTTTAATAAACACACCTGCGATTGGAAGAGAGCATTAATGGGTTTACCGACTGACGGAAAACTGCAAGATGTAATTTTGATTCTGAATCCTTACAATGAGGAAAGATGCCTTCCAGACGATCAAGTCCTTCCTGACCCTCTGAGAAGAATTCTAACCAGACCCAGACCCAGACCCCTACCCTTTCCCTGTAATTCTACATTTCTCATGGTTAATCCATCTAGCCTGCACATCTCTAGACACAATAGGGCAATTTAACATGGCCAATCAACCAAATCACCTAATCTGCACATCTTTGGACTATATGTCTTTGTACTTAAGTGTATTCTTGACATTGTCAAAGGCCGTTGATAGTCAGAGATGAAGTCAGAGCCATGCAGGGGGAGAGGCAGGCTAAAGGGTTAATGGCAATATGTAAACAATCTGTTTACATTATAATTCGGAATGATGGAAGATCACATACTATGAAGGGATTGTTCTCGCTCATGGTTTCTGGATGGGGTTGATTTCTTCATCTGTATGCACTTAGTGTTTTTGTTGCTGAAAGAAAAAGCTCATATTTGCATCCAACATCTCAAATAATTACCAACTGCTCGCCCAGACCACATGGGAATCAACAACGTGGGGGTCTGAAGATATCCTTGAAGGAGGGGCCCTCCTGCTCCTCTTGGCCAATGAGGAATCTATAAAAATTTAGAAACACCATTTACTGCGTCTCCCCTGTGCAGGGTAGTCATTTTTCTCAGCTTCAATGAGAACATTTGTAACAGCTTGGGCTCATTGTTTTAAATTACATTCCTGAGGACCGGTGATGCTGTGTAAACTAGGCCCCTGATCCTGGCTGGGTGCTCCAACCAAGAACCTGTTTCCCTGTGATAAATAAACAAACTGAGATAGATCTTTCAGTGCAGCATTGTTTAATTTTCACAAGATTCTTGCATCTTCAACAACTCAAACCTGTTCCATCATATATTTAGACTGTGACTGATCTATATCTTAACAGCATTGATCTGACTTAGTTCCCTATCCCTTAAGCTTCTTGCTGAACAAAAACCTATGAATTTGTACCTTGACATTTTCCATTCAGTCCCAGCCTCCGCAACATTTTTGGTGTGAGAGTTCCAGATTTCCTGGGACCTTTGTGTAAGGCAGTGCTTTTGACATGACCTAAAGTTAATTTTCAAATTTTCCCTTTCATTCTGGAATCCCCCAGCAGATAAAATATTTTCCTCTCTATCCAACCTGTCACCTGCTTTAAATAGATCTTAAATTCTGCAATTAGTTATCAATAACCAGCCAAAAGAGAGAGGTGGTCACCACTGGGTGTGGAGTGCTTTATGTTGATTTAATCCCTCCCCTTTACTTTTCTTTATATCACACCGGCATTGCCCTGAGGGGCCTCTGATTGGCACGGGTTCCTTGGATACACGGGGTGGGTTTCCTGGTGCTGGAATATCAATAAAGTTATTTGCACTTGGTGTTTTCACTGTGTCTTGCACCGACACACACACAGCATGAGCGTTGTGGGATATAAACACTACTGCTGTGAGAGAACGGAAAACAAAAAAGTAAAACGCCAAATTAGCCTTGTAAGCCTTGGTGGTGTTCTCCTGAATCTGTTCATCTATCCTTATCAAGGCCTATCAATACGATCTGCCTTGAGGTGCTTTGTCCAGACCCAGAGCTGTACAAAATGCTTTAAATGGGTCAGAACATCATCGGGTGAATGTTACATTTTTGGACAAAGTGTGGGAGTCTCACACTGACTGTGTTTGGTTTGTGGTCAAACCAAATAACAGAGAAGTCATGGCATATCTCAAGGAAATGTCTACAATTGAAGAGTGTCAATGGTGTGCCCCAGTTTGAGATAATGACCAACCAACTCGGGAAATGCATGTCATATTTGGCTCCAATCATATCACCTCTCAGATACCTTTTAAGATAGGGTCAACAATAGCTTGAATATTTGGAGTAAACAGAGACACCAGCATTTTGGAAGATAAAATAAATTATCTTTATCAGATATACCAGATGTTCTCAATTCCAGGGGCCCTCGATGCCTGCCATAAATATATCTTCAACACAATTTGGTGCAGAACTCATCCAGATCCCGAATTTCAATCAAAGTAAGCCCGTTTGTTTCACAGTGAGAGTATTAAACGAAACACCACTGCATTCTAACTCTCGTGATTGGAATGAGGTCAGCCAGCTGGACCTCCTAGAATATGAGTTCCCTGATTGGGGCTTATTAATCTGACCCAAACAGGGAGTCCTGGCTGACAGATATAAACAGGAGTGTCAGAGGTTCTGTTGACTCTGAGAGGTGGCTCAGAGGAAAATGAACCAGTGTCAAGTGCTGTGCAAGTGTAATTAAATGATGACTTGATGATGGGATCCTGGCCTCTGTGGTGTTATTTCAGTGATGACAAGAGGAAAGCATGATCATGAAGAAACATGTTCACAACCGTCATCTTTGAATTGGGGTAAGTCTTTATAACATCATGTTTTTGTTTTGGGAAGTGATCAAACCCTGCCATTGAGGACTGGGCCCAGCTCGTGTAAAGAATGCATTTTTTTTGGGCAAATGACATTGTGGCAGATGAGAAATAATGAGTAGTTCTCCTATGAGCCTGTGGAGCTGCGGCTTTTTCTGTCATTTGGAGCCTGACATTCCCCAAGCCACCAAATACTAAACCTAAATACTAAATTAAAGAATTGACTGACGAGTGAATGAATATTATGACTCTAAGCCTCCTCTAATTCTGAGACAATATCAGTTTTACTCGGCAATTCACAACATCAATATGAGAACCAATGAAGATAAATGTCCAGTTGAATCGTCACCCATTTCTAATGGAAGTCGATAACAGCGTGGCTGTCTCAGTGATCACAGAGCCAGGTCTTCATAAAATGCGCCCTGGATTCCAACCCTTAACTTTGTGCAAGACGTCAGCAAGACTGAGAGATGATACTGGGGGACCTTTACTGAATAAGGGTACAACTTCTGTTCCAGTCTCTTCTGAAAGGCAGCTTGTTCAATTAGCGCTGATTGTAGTAAAAGGCTCAGGCTGAAGCTTGATTGGACGGGATTGGTTGCGAGATATTCACCGAGACTGGATCAAGGTTTTTCACTGAGAAAATGGCTGCCAGACCGAAGTCCGAATTAAACACTCGGAAATCTTCCAGGAAACTCCAGGAACTATCAGAGGAGCCAAGGCCACCTTGCAAGTTAATCAAGAAACAACTCTGTGATTGGGCAAGGTCCACCCAGTAACATTTGCCTTACGGGCAAAAGGAAAAGCAGAAATGAGAAGGTTTGAAAGTGAAGGAATGGGCAGCACCGCTCATTCTGAGTTTGAAGGCCGGTGAGTCAGTTCACCATTGTGCGGATTATAAACAAATGGTAAACAGTTTTTGACAGCTGGATAAATACCCAATCCCTCAGATAAGGATTTATACATGTAACTGGTGGGGGATGCTACCCTTCATAAGCTGGATATGAGCCATGTTTGTGTTTAAATGTTTAGACCAGGATTCCCAGAGATATGCCACATTTAATACCCACAAGGGCTTGTACCAACAGAGTGGACTGCCTTTTGGGCTATCGTCAGCATGTTTAATTTTCCAGTGAACATGGGAGAACAGTTTGCAGGGTCTACCTTAGGTCGTCATTTCCGTAGATGACATCCCATAACAGGGACAATGAATAAGGAACACCTGGAGAACTTGGATGTAGTCCGAAGGTGTTTTGCGAGGGCAGGCATATTGCTAAGATGGGGAAAAATGTGAGGTCCAGGCTCAGCAAGTGACCGACTTGAGGTACAGAGTTGACAAGGCTGGGTTTCACCCATTGGAACATAAAGTGTGGATGATCAAAGATGCCCCAGCTCCCACGTGTCTCCAGGAGCCCAGGTCATTCCTTGGGCTGGTAAATTATTATGGAATGTTCATACATAATCTGGCATCCATCCTGGCACCTTCACATCAAAACCTAAAAGAGGGTCAGCCTTGGGAATGGTCTCATAGACAAGTCTTCGCTTTCAATGAAGAAAAATGACAGTTATCCTCCTCTAACATCTTTGTATACTGTGATCCCGAGAAAGAGCATGTACTGACATGTAATGCCTCTCTGTTTGACACTGGGGTGGAATTAGCTCATGGTCAACTCAGTGGACAGGAATATTCAATAGCTTAAGCATCCAGGACATTGGTTAATCTCCCAGGTAGTAAGAGAAGGATTGGCAATCATATTTGGCGTCAGGAGGATAATTTGTGATAATCATAGACCAAAAACCCAGACTCGGTCTGCTTAAAGAGGACAAGGCAATGCTGCCCATAGCTTCAGGCCACATTCAGTGATGGGCTGTCATATGAAGTGTATATAATTCCAAGTTAGAATACTGTCTGGGACGCTGAGTAGCGAATGTGGATGCATTGACGTGCCTTCCATGAGCTGATATACCACTGGTAGTACCCTGATGAAAGATTCTGTCATGATACTAAATTTTCTAGATATGCTCCCAGTGACAGTGATCAATATCAGACTTGGGATATAGAAAGATCCAGGCTTTTCAAACTGAAACAACTGGTATTGATGGGGAAAACCAAAGGGCCATCACTAGAATTGAAACCTTTGTGGATCTGGAAAGACCAGCTCATGGTTATGTGGAGTGACAATGATTGTCCCAAGCAAAGGTCGCTGTCATATAGTGAGTGAGCTCCACTAGGGCTATCCAGGTGTCTCCAAAATGGAGATGTTGGTGAGACGTTATGTCTGCTGGTGGCCAGATTTGGGCATGGTGGTGGGACAGTGGCCAGAGTGTCAATAAGGTCACCATTACCCCCAGCAGCTCCCCCACATCTGTGAGAATGGCCGGGTAAACTTTAGACTTGGTTTTACATCAACTCTGTAAGTTCTGTTATGGGTTCAGTATTTATAGTCATTGCAGACACCCACTCAAAGTGGTTGGACATTCATCAAACATTGGGATGACGATAGAAAAACTAGTCACATCTTCTGCAGCACAGAGAATCCTGCAAGTCTTGGTGACAGCTTTCTAACTATCGTCAACCAGCAGGGAATTTGGTTATTTCTTAAAATCGAATGGGATTTGACATATCAGGACAGCTCGATTCTACCTACCTTCTGCCAGAAAGTGCAGTCCAAACTTTGAAGACTGGCTTAAAGAAACAGCCGATAGCCTTGCGAGATACCAAGCTGTCACATTTTCAGCAGCAGCGGGAGCAGTGAGAGCAAGGACCAAGGGGCTGCTGGGAAGGTAAATTAATCCTTTAATAACTTACCTCATGGAAAGGCAGACTGCACACTGAGCAGGAGGGGACACGGGACTGTTGAGTAAGTGAGGTAATATATTTGGGGGGTTGCTTACCCAAAACACCACTTAGGTACTGTCTCCCACCTATCCTGCTCCTTTGATCAAAAAGCAAGTTCTGTATGCCGGATTGGTAAGGTTACTGGCTTTTTTTCAATAGTCTCTTTGGGAATGGAGATCAGTGGAAATGGATGGTACTGCAGTTGAATGTGTCTCCTGTAGAATATGAGAGGTAAGGATCACCACTAATGGACCAACTGACTACATCTGCGGGAAGTGGACCCAACTGCAGCTCCTTGGAAACCATATTAGGGAATTGGAACTGGAACTGGATGAACTTTGGATCATTTGGGATGCTGAGGACGTAATTGAGAGGAGTTACAGGAAGGTAGTCACACCTGAGGTACAGGAAAAAGATAAAGGGCTCACAGTCAGGGGATGGAAAGGGGACAGGCAGACAGTGCAGGGATCTCCTGTGGCCATTCCCCTCAATAACAAGTATGCCGTTTTGGATACTGTTGGGGGGGTTGGGGGGGCGTTGGTGGTGACTTACCAGGGGTAACCCATGGGATACAGGTCTCTGACACAGAGTCTGTTCCTGTTGATCAGAAGAGTAGGGAGGAGAGGAACAGAGCATTAGTCACTGGGGGCTCCATAGATATGGGGCCAGATAAGAGACTCTGTGGGAACGAAAGAGACTCATGGATGGTGTGCTGCCTCCCTGGTGCCAGGGTTCGTGTTTTCAGGATCCTCAAGAGGGAGGGGGGAGCAGCCACATACATGGTCCACATACGTACCAATGACATAGGTAGGAAAAGGGATGGGGGTGTCAGGGAGAAATTCAGGGAGTTAGAGTGGAAGCTTACAGCAAGAACAAACAGAGTTGTTATCTCTGGATTGTTGCCTGTGCCATGTGCTAGTGAGGCAAGGAATAAGGAGAGGGACGAGTTGAACATGTGGCGACAGGAATGGTGCAGGAGGGAGGGTTTCATATACCTGGATAATTGGGACTCATTCTGGGGTAGGTGGGACCTCTACAAACAGAATGGTCTACACCTGAACCAGAGGGGCACAAATATCCTTGCGGGGGGGGGCAGAATTTTGCTAATGCTCTTCTGGAGGGTTTAAACTAATTCAGCAGGGGGATGGGAACCTGAATTGTAGCTCCAGTGTACAGGAGGTTGAAAGTAGTGAGCTCATAAATAAAGTTTCAAGGTTGGAGGACACACAAGGTTGTGTCCACTTCAATACCAGGAGCATCCAGAGTAAGATAGCTGAACTTGCAGCATGGGTTGGGAGCTGGGACATCGATGTTGTGCCAAGATTAGAGTGATGCTGGAAAAGCACAGCAGGTCAGGCAGCATCCAAGTAGCAGGAAAATTGATGTTTCTGGCAAAAGCCCTTCATCAGGAATGATGCAGGGAGCCTCTGGCGTGGAGAGATAAATGGAAGGGGGTTGGTGCCGGGGAGATGGTAGCTAAGAGTACAATAGGTGGATGGAGGTGGGGATAAAGGTTTATGTAGAACAGTCCATCTTCTGTAATTACAGTGGCACCACTCCCTACCTCTTCCTTGGCTACATTGATGACTGCATCGGCGCCACCTTGTGCTCCCGCGAGCTGGTTGAGCAATTCATCAACTTCACCAACACATTCCACCCTGACCTGAAATTTACCTGGACCATCTCTGACACCTCCCTCCCCTTCCTGGACCTCTCCATCTCCATCCATGATGACCAACTTAACACTGACTTTTTTTACAAACACACTGACTTCCACAGCTGTCTGGATTACACCTCTTCCTACCTTACCTCCTGCAAAAATGCCATCCCGTATTCCCAATTCCTCTGCCTTCGCCGTATTTGCTCCCAGGAGGACCAGTTCCACCACAGAACACACCAGATGGCCTCCTTCTTTAAAGACTATAATTTCCCCTCCCATGTGGTTGAAGATGCCCTGCAATGCATCTCATCCACCCCCCACACCTCCGTCCTCAGACCCCACCCCTCCAACTGCAACAAGGACAGAAATCCCCTTGTCCTCACTTTCCACTCTACCAGCCTCCGCACAAACCACGTCACCTGACGACATTTCCGCCACCTCCAAACGGACCCTACCACCAGAGATATATTTCCCTCCCCACCCCTTTCTGCTTTCTGCAAAGACCATTGCCTCCGTGACTACCTGGTCAGGTCCACACCCCCCAACAACCCACCCTCCCTACTTGACACCTTTGCAAAACCTGTGCCCACACCTTCCCCCTCACCTCCATCCAAGCCCCAAAGGAGCTTGCACATCCACCAATGTTATTTATTGTATCCGTTGCTCCCGATGCAGTCTCCTTTACATTGGGGAGATTGGACGCCTTTGTGCAGATTGCTTCAGAGAACATCTCCAGGACACCCACACCAATCAAACCCACCGCCCCGTGGCCAAAAATTTCAACTCCCCCTCCCAGTCTGCTGAGGACATGCAATTTCTGGGCCTCCTCCACCACCATTCCTTCCACACCCGACACTTGGAGAAAGAACATCTCATCTAATGGCCTCGGAACACTTCAATCCCAGGGTTTATGGACTTCACCAGTTTCCTCATTTCCCTGCTCCCAACTTACCCCAGTTCCAACCTGACAGCTCAGCACCATCCTCATGACCTGTCCTATCTGCCAACCCCCTTTCCCACCTATCCGCTCCACCCTCCTTTCCAACCTATCACCTTCATCCCCACCTCCATCCACCTGTTGTACTCTTAGCTACCTTCCCCCCAATCCCACCCCCCTCCTATTTATCTCTCCAGTTGGGAGGCACCCTGCCTCATTCCTGATGAAGGGCTTTTGCCCAAAATGTCACTTTTCCTGCTCCTCGGATGCTGCCTGACCGGCTGTGCTTTTCCAGTACCACTCTAATCTTGACTCTGATCTCCAGCATCTGCAGTCCTCACTTTCACCCACTTCGATTTTGTGGCCATTTCAGAGACATGGATAGAGCAGGGACAGGAATGGTTGTTGCAGGTTCTGGGGTTTACGTAATTCAGTTAGAACAGGGAAGGTGCCAAAAGAGGGGGCGGTGTGGCATGGACTGTGTTATGGTAGCAGAATGGACGTTTGATGAGGACTTGTCTTCTGAGGTAGTAAGGGCTGAGGTTAGAAACAGGAGAGGAAAAGTCACCTTATTGGGAGTTTTCTTTGGCCTCCGAAAAGTTCCAGAGATGCAAAGGAAAGGATTGCAAACATGATTCTGGATAGGAGCGAAAGCAACAGGGTACTTGTTGTGGGGGTCTTTAACTTTGCAAATATTCACGGGAAACGCTATAGTTTGAGTACTTTAGATGGATCAGTTTTTGTCCAATGTGCGCAGGAGGGTTTCCTGACGCTGTATGTAGTTAGGCCAAGAAGAGGCAAGGACACATTGGATTTGGTATTGGCTAATGAACCAGGTCAGGTGTTAGATTTGGAGGTAGGTGAGCACTTTGATGATAGTGATCACAATTCAGTTAAGTTTACTTTCGTGATGGAAAGGGATAGGTATATACCACAGGGCCAGATTAAGAGCTGGGGGAAAAGCAATTATGATATGATCAGGCAAGATTTATGATGCACAGGGTTGGGGAAGGAAACTGCAGGGGATGGGCCCAATTGAAGTATGGAGTTTGTTCAAGGAACTGTACCTATCAGGTGAGGAGGAACTGGTTGAGTGAGGGAGTCATGGTTTACGAAAGAAGTTGAATCTTTTGTCAAGAGGAAGAAGAAGCATTATGTAAAGATGACATGTGAAGGCTCAGTTAGGGCGCTTGAGAGTTACAAGTTGGCCAGGAAGGACTAAAGGGAGAGCTAAGAAGAGCCATGAGATGACATGAGAAGTCTTTAGCCAGAAGGATAAAGGAAAACCCTAAAGCTTTCTATAGGTATGTCAGGAATAAAAGAATGACGAGAGTAAGATTAGGTCCAGTCCAGGACAGTAGTGGGACATTGTGCTTGGAGTCTGAGGAGTTAGGGGAGGCGCTAAATGAATATTTTTCGTTAGTATTCACATTGGAAGAAGATAATGTTGTCAAGGAGAATACTGAGATACAGGCTAATGAACTAGGTGGGATTGAGTTTCATAAGGAGGAGGTGTGAGCAATTCTGAAAAGTGTGCCACTAGATAAGTCCCCTGGGCTGGATGGGATTTATACGAGGATTCTCTGGGAAGTTCGGGAGAGATTGCAGAACCTTTGCCTTTAATCTCTATGCCATAATTGTCTACAGGAATAATACCAGAGGACTGGAGGATAGCAAATATTGTTCCCTTGTTCAAGAAGGGGAGTAAATACATCCCTGGTAATTATAGACTAGTAAGCCTTCCTTTGGTTGTGGGCAAAGTGTTGGAAAGGATTATACGAGATAGGATTTATAACCATCTAGAAAGGAATAATTTGATTAGTGATAGTCAACACGGTTTTGTGAAGCATTGGTCCTGCCTCAAAAACCTTGTTGAGAAGGTGACCAAACAGGTAGATGAGGGTAAAATGGTTGATGTGGTGTATATGGATTTTAGTAAAGTGTTTGATAAGGCTATTCCAGAAAATATAGAGGCATAGGAGTGAGGGTGATTTAACAGTTTGTATCAGAAATTGGCTCGCTCAAAGATGACAGAGGGTGGTGGTGATGGGAAACGTTTATCTTGGAGTTCAGTTACTTGTGGTGTGTAAGGGCAAGTATCTGTTTTGGGGCCACTGCTGTTTGTCATTTTTATAAATGACTTGGATGAGGGCATGGAAAAATGGGTTAGTAAATTTGTGGATGAGCCTAATGCCAGTGGAACTGTGAACACTGCCGAAGGATGTTGCAGGTTACAGAGGGACATAGATATAAGCTGCAGAGCTGGGCTGAGAGGTGGCAAGTGGAGTTTAATGTGGCAAAGTTTGAGTTGATTCCACCCTCTCAGTTAAAAAGAACAGGCAGGGCGGATCAGAAAGTGCATCACAGCTACAGAAATGAAGGTTGTTGAGGAAGGTTTGCCTACTGAGTCAGTATGGGTGGAAGTTAGAAACAGCAAGGGATCTGCCACCTCATTGGGACCTTCTACAGACTCACTAATAGCAGTAGAGAGATTGAAGAACTGATAAACCGGCAGATTTTGAGAAAATGCAGATGTAGCAGGGTTGTTGTTCTGGGTGACTTTCCACTATCAACTGGAACCTCCTTAGTGCAGATGGTTTGGAGGGAGCTAGTTTTGTTCGGTGTGTTCAGGAGGGTTTCCATACTCAGGATGTAGACAGGCCGATGAGGGGAGAGGCCATTTTGGATTTGGTGCTTGGCAATGAGCCAGGACAGGTTCAGATCTCCTGGTGGGAGAATACTTTGGTGACAGTGACGACAACTGTCTCACATTTACCATAACCTTAGAGAGGAAAGGAGCAGTCACCAAGGGAAGATATTTAATTGCGGAAAAGAAAGTTATGATTCTATCAAACAGGAGTTGGGAAGTACAGACTGGGAGCAATTGTTCCACAGAAGGGGCATAGCAGATGTGTGGAGACTGTTTAAGGAGCAGTTGTTGCAAGTGATGCACAAATTTGTTTCTCTGAGACAGGTAAGAAGGGGTAAGATTGAGGAGCCTTGGATGAGGAGAACAGAGCAGCTTCTCATTAAAAAAGAAGGCAGCTGATGTAAGGTGGAGGAAGCAAGGATCTAGCACAGCTTTACAGGATTACAGGCTTGCTAGAAAGGAGCTCGGAAATGGACTGAGGAGAGCCAGGAGGGGGCATGAGAAAGGCTTGGCAGGAAGGATTAGGCAGAACCCAAAGGCATTTTACTCATCAGTAAAGAATAAGATAATCAGGGAAAAGGTAGGGCCAATCAGGGATAGCGTAGGGAATTTGTGCGTGGAGTCTGAGCAGATATGGGAAGCCCTAAATGAGTTTTCTCTTCAGTTTTCACTAAGGAAATGAGAACTTTGTTGTGAATGAGAACTTTGAGGACCTGGGATATAGGCTTGAACAGATCAAGATTAATGAAGTTGATGTGCTGGAAATTTTGGTGAACATTAAGATTGATAAGTCCCCAGGGCCAGACCAGATTTATCCTAGGTTGCTCCGGGACGTGAGAAAGGAGGTTACTAAACCGCTGATGAAGATCTTTGCTTCCTCACTCTCCACAGGAGTCATACCAGAGGATTGGAAGGAGGTGAATGTTGATCCTCTTTTCAAGAAAGGTAATAGTGAAATCCCTGGCAATTACAGACCAGTCAGTCTTACGTCTGTGGTCAGCAAGGTTTTGGAAAGGATTCTGAGGGATGTGATTTATAACTATTTGGAAAAGCATAGCATGATTAAAGACAGGCAGCATGGCTTTGTGAGTGGCTGGTTGTGCCTAACTAATCTTATTGAGTTCTTCAAGGAGGTGACAAGATAGGTCGACAAAAGTCGAGCAGTGGATGTGGTGTATATGGACTTCAGCAAAGCATTTGATAAAGTTCCCCATGGTAGGCTTATTCATAAAGTCAGGATGTATGGGGTACAGGGAGATTTAGCTATCTGGTTTCAGAATTGATTGGCTGACAGAAGGCAGAGAGTAGTTGTAGATGGAATGTATTCTGCCTGGAGGTCAATGTTGAGTGGGGTCCCGCAGGGCTCTGTTCTTGGGCGTCTGTTCTTTGTAGTTTTCATAAGTGACTTGGATGAGAAGATTGAGGGGTGGGTTAGTAAATTTGCAGATGACACAAAGGTTGGAGGTGTCGTTGATAATATAGAGGGCTATTGCAAGCTGCCATGTGACATAGGCAGGATGTAGAGCTGGGCTGAGAAATGGCAGATGGAGTTTAACCTGGATAAATGTGAAGTGATGCATTTTGAATGCTGAATATAGGATTAAAGACAGGAATTTTGACAGTGTGGGGGAACTGAGGGATCTTGGTATTCGAGTACATAGAACATAGAACATAGAACATAGAAAAATACAGCGCAGTACAGGCCCTTCGGCCCTCAATGTTGCGCCGACCGAATCCTACCTAACCTACACTAGCCCAATAACTTCCAAATGCCTATCCAATGCCCGCTTAAATGACCATAAAGAGGGAGAGTTCACCACTGCTACTGGCAGGGCATTCCATGAACTCACAACCCGCTGTGTAAAGATCCCTCAAGTGGATAGGGTTGTTAAGAAAGCGTATGGTGTTTTGTCTTTCATTAACATGGGGATCGAGTTTTAGAGCTGCAAGGTTTTGCCACAGCTATACAAGTCCCTGGTGAGACCACACTTGGAATATTGTGTCCAGTTATGGTCGCCCTACTATAGGAAAGACACAGAGGCTTTGGAGAGGGTACAATGAAGGTTTACCAGGATGTTGCCTGGACTGAAGGGCTTGCCTTATGAATAGAGGTTGACTAAACTTGGACTTTTCTCTCTGGAGAGAAGGAGGAAGAGAGGTGACCTGGTCAGGTATAAAAGGTAATGAGAGGCATGGATAGAGTCAATGGCCAGAGACTTTTCCCCAGGCCAGGATTGACTGGAAAGAGGGGTGATAGTTGTAAGATATTAGGAGGAAGGTATAGAGGAGACATCAGAGGTAGGTTCTTTACACAGAGAGTTGCGAATGCATGGAACACATTGCCAGCAGTGATGGTGGAAGCAGAGTCATTAGGGACAGTTAAGTGCCTGCTGGATATGCACATGGACAGCAGTGAATTGAGGGGTGCGTAGGTAAGGTTATTTTATTTTACATTAGAATTAATCCTCGGCACAACATTGTAGGCTGAAGGGCCTGTTCTTTGTTGTACTTTTCTATGTTCTATGTTTGATTCACTTTGGAAAGAGTAACAGGAATACAGGGTACTGAGCTAATGGTAAGATTCTTGATTGTGTGGATGAGCGGAGAGATCTCGGTGTCCATGTGCATAGATCCGTGAAGGTTGCTACCCAGGTTGATAGGATTGTTAAGAAGATGTACGGTCTGTTAGCTTTTATTGGGAGGAGGTTTGAGTTTTGGAGCCATGAGGTCATGTTGCAGCTGTACAAAACTCTGGTTCAGCTGCACTTGGAGAATTGCATTCAATTCTGGCCACCACCTTATAGGAAGGATGTAGCAGCAATGGAAAGGTACAGAGGAGATTGCCCAGGATGTTGCTTGGTATGGGGGAAAGGTCTTGTGAGGAAACGCTGAGGGATCTGAGGCTGTTTTTGTTAGAGAGAAGAAGATTGAGAAGTGATTTCATGGAGACATACAAGATGATCAGAGGATTAGATAGGGTGGACAGTGAGAGCCTTTTTCCTTGAATGGTGATGGCGAGCACGGGGGGACATTGCTTTAAATTGAGGGGTGGCAGATATAGAACAGATGTCAGAGGTAGTTTCCTCACTCAGAGAGTAGTAAGGGTGTGGAACGCACTGACTGCAACAGTAGTAGATTTGCCCATGCTGTGGGTATTTAAATGGTCATTGGATAAACATATGGATGAAAATCGAATAGCGTTGGTTAGATGGACTTCAGATTGGTTTCACAGGTCGGTGCAACATCGAGGGCCGAAGGGCCTGTAACTGTGCTGTTATATCCTATGTTCTAATATTGGACCATGCCGCATGCAACTGCAGGGGTAGCCCCAGCAGAGTTCCTAATGGACAGTGGTCTCTGTTCCCAGGTTAGGTTTAATCTTCCCATTCCTGGGGAGGGAGGGTGAAACAGCACCAGGAAGCCCAGTGCTGGACCCAAGGCTCTGCCAAGTGAGAGAGATAGTTTGATAGAGGGGACGAAGTTTGGTATAAGAATCAGGGAAATGGTCTCACATCGGGAAGAGACATGGTCAACGTGAGGTCAGAGCCAGTATAAGGTTCATATGGGTGTGATGGTCCTGAATAAGTATGTGAACAATATAAAAGCTGTGAATTCACAAACATTGCCAAACATGCCCTGCTGCTCGGAACCTTTGGGAAATGGGAAACACAGACACACACACACACAGACACACACACACACAGACACACACACACACAGACACACACACACAGACAAACACACACAGACTCACTCACATACACACATACGCACACACACACAGACACACATACACACAGACACACACACACAGACTCACTCACATACACACATACGCACAGACACACACACACAGACTCACTCACATACACACATACGCACACACACACAGACACACACAGAGACACACACAGAGACAAACACACACAGACTCACTCACATACACATATACGCACACACACACAGACACACAGACACACAAGACACACACACAAACACACACAGACTCACTCACATACACACATACGCACACACACACAGACACACATACACACAGACACACAAGACAAACACACAAACACACACAGACTCACTCACATACGCACAGACACACACACAGACAAACACACACAGACTCACTCACAGACACGCGCACACACACACACAGACACTCGCACAGACACACACACGCGCACACACACACACGCGCACACACACACACAATAGGCACAGACACACACACACGCACAGACACACACACGCACAGACACACACACGCACAGACACAGACACACACAGACACACATGCACACATGCACAAATAGGCACACACACAGACTCATTCACACACACACACAGACTCATTCACACACACACACACACACACACACAAATAGGCACACACACACACACACACATGCACACACACACACACACACACAGACTCACTCACATACACACATACGCACAGACACTCATACAGACACACACACACCCAGCCACACACACACACACACCCCAGCCCCCAACGCCTCATCTTCACCATAGATATCCAATCCCTCTACACCTCCATCCGCCATGACCAGGGCCTCCCAGCCCTCCTGTTTTTCCCTCTCCAGACATCCCCAACAGTACCCTTTCACTGACACTCTCATTCATTTGGCCGAACTGGTCCTCACCCTTAACAATTTCTCCTTTGAATCCTCCCACTTCCTCCAGACCAAAGGGGTAGCCATGGGCACACGTATGGGCCCCAGCTATCCCTGTCTCTTTGTTGGCTACGTAGAACAGTTGATCTTCTGTAATTACACCGGCACCACTCCCCACCTCTTCCTCCGCTACATTGATGACTGCATTGGTGCCGCGAGGAGGTTGAGCAATTCAGCAACTTCACCAACACATTCCACCCTGACCTTAAATTTACCTGGACCATCTCTGACACCTCCCTCCCCTTCCTGGACCTCTCCATCTCCATTCATGACGACCGACTTGACACTGACATTTTTTACAAACCCACCAACTCCCACAGCTACCTGGATTACGACGCTTCGCAACCTACCTCTTGCAAAAATGCCATCCCATATTCCCAATTCCTCCGCCTCCACCATACCTGCTCCCAGGAGGACCAGTTCCACCACAGAACACACCAAATGGCCTCCTTCTTTAGAGACCGCAATTTCCCTTCCCACGCCGTTAAAGATGCCCTCCAACGCATCTTGTCCACATCCCGCACCTCCGCCCTCAGACTCCACCCCTCCAACCGTAACAAGGACAGAACACCCCTGGTGCTCACCTTCCACCCTACAAATCTTCGCACAAACCGCCGACATTTCCGCCACCTCCAAAATGACACCACCACCAGAGATATATCTCCCTAACCACCCCTTTCCACCTTCCGCAAAGACCGTTCCCTCCGTGGTCAGGTCCACGCCCCCCTACAACCCACCCTCCCATCCTGGCACTTTCCCTTGCCACCGCAGGAACTGTAAAACCTGCGCCCACACCTCCTCCCTCACCTCTATCCAAGGCCCTAAAGGAGCCTTCCACATCCATCAAAGTTTTACCTGCACATCCACTATATCATTTATTGTTTCCGTTGCTCCCGATGTGGTCTCCTCTACACTGGGGAGACTGGGCGCCTCCTAGCAGAGCGCTTTAGGGAACATCTCCAGGACACCCGCACCAATCAACCAACCGCCCCGTGACCCAACATTTCAACTCCCCCTCCCACTCTGCCGAGGACATGGAGGTCCTGGGCCTCCTTCACCGCTGCTCCCTCACCACCAGACGCCTGGAGGAAGAACGCTTCATCTTCTGCCTCAGAACACTTCAACCCCAGGGCATCAATGTGGACTTCAACAGTTTCCTCATTTCCCCTTCCCCCACCTCACCCCAGTTCCAAACTTTCAGCTCAGCACTGTCCCCATGACTTGTCCGGACTTGTCCTACCTGCCTATCTCCTTTTCCACCTATCCACTCCACCCTCTCCTCCCTGACCTATCACCTTCATCCCCTCCCCCACTCATCCATTGTACTCTATGCTACTTTCTCCCCACCCCCACCCTCCTCTAGCTTATCTCTCCACGCTTCAGGCTCACTGTTTGTATTCCTGATGAAGAGCTTTTGCCCGAAATGTCGATTTCGCTGCTCCTTGGATGCTGAATGAACTGCTGTGCTCTTCCAGCACCACTAATCCAGAATCCTGTTCTGGCACCTGTCAAGTCACTAACCACTGATAGTTGTCACTGTCGTCAAATAATTCTACAGAGGTCGGTATCCCATCACTAAGTCACACTTTTGTTACACATGAACACTCCTTCACTGCAGTTCAGCCTCATAAAGAGGCACATACCAAAGTGACAGCTTCTCTGATACTCCCCTTTATTTTTCGTTTTTTGTGTGAAAGACACAAGGTGCACACGTCTTTATTCGGTTTCACCACCAGAAAGAAAGGAAACACCCAAGTGGCCAGGGACAAGCAGTGCCCTTCACATCAAAGGGTAGTGCTGTGTGATCAAACAGTGAAAGAGAGGGCAGGGGTTAAATCAAAATAGAATTGGATGGGGAAATAATACACTCTACTACTTTACATCTGTCAGCCAGGGCTCCCTGACTGGAGCAGAGTTACAGCCCCAATCAGGGAACTCATATTCTATGAGATCTACACAGCTGACCTTGTTACAATCACTGCATCCCTGACCCACTGAATCTGAGGACATAGGCTGCACCTTTTCCTTGGAAAGCTTCCTGGGGGTGTTTTAGCACCAGGTCAGGTTCTTCTGACTTGGAACCCAACACGGGAAGCGTGTAAAGCACAGGAGCTCTCCCTTTGCTCCAGGAGCAGCTCGGTAGAATTTCACTCCCTGCTTTCAGTGGCAAAGACAGCGAGGCAGCTACTTCGGTTATGTCCATCTCTGATTCAGGGGACTCGAGAATGCTTGAAGGAGAGGGTGGATCCATAGTGTCCAGCAGCATTTCTCAAAGGTTCCCAGGGGCAGGGCACGGTTTGCTCCTGCACCATTTGTGAAATTGCAGCTTTCATTCAGGAATGTTGCACGTAGCTGAATGTTATACATTACTGACCCTGGTTTCACATCGACCATGCCTCTTACTGATGCAGGGCCTTGTACATGATTCTTATATCAAACTGCATACCCTGTATCAAACTGTCTTTTATGTTTGGCAGAGTCTTGGGTCTAGCATTAGAGTTCTTGATACCATTTAACTCTCCCCTCGGTTTGGGAAGATTTAAACCTGTCCTACCCATGAGTGACTCTGCTGGTGCTGTCCCTGTAGTAACATGTGGCATCGTCCTTGAATCAAACAGGAACTGTGACAGCTTGGTCTTGTCCATTCTGTCACCCAGGTAGGTCACTTGGGGAGCCTGCAACACAAGTTCCCCTTCTAAAATCTCCAAAGGGCTATGTCCAATTTCTCAAAGTGTTCCTCATTAGTATTCCCTGTTTTTAGGATAAATAGTGATCTGGGTAGAAACTTGCAAAATGGTCTTCATCATCTGCTGAAAAACTGCATAGGCTGCTGATACCCCAGATAGCAGTTTTGTATATTGTTATAACCCTTCTGGATGTTAATTGTAGTGTACCTCTGGGGATCCCCTCTCAATGCAATTGCAAGTAACTATGGCTCATTTCCAACTTTTGAAAGTGCAGCACCTCCCCCACACACTCCCATCAGTGCTCCATGTAAACCCTCTATCGCAGGGACTGGGTATTTATCCTGCTGTGGAAAGCAGTTCACTGTTAGTTTAAAATCCCAAAGAAGATGAACTGACCCATCGGCTTCAAAATTGGTATGACCAGTGCTGACCATTCTGCAAACTGGTTTGATAATTCCTTCACTTTTCAGCTTTCTGATTTCTGCTTCTACTTCTGTCCGTAAGGTAAAAGGCACAGGGCAGTCCTTGCAGAATCACAGAATTGCTTCCTGGTCAATATGCAGGATGGCCTTGGCTCCTTTGATAGTCCCTAGACCTTCCTGGAAACTTCCGGAATTTAATTAGGACTTGACTCAGGCAACTACTTCCAATTGGGGAATGTTAAGCCAGTCTCGGTGAATCTCTCGCAGCCAATTTTGCCCCATTAAGACTGAGCCTGAGTCTTTGACTACAAGTGTTGGTAACTGAACCAGCTGCCTTTCAGAAGAGACTGGAACAGAGGCTGGACCACTAATCTGCAAAGGGTCCACAATGTAAAGTCTCAGGTAGGCTGAGCAATTTCCCGAAGTTAAGGACTGGAGTCCTGAACAAATTTTACTAAAAACTGCTTCTGCGATCACTGATGTGTTGCAGTGGTATTGATCTCCATGAGAACCACTTAACCAGAGGGTCATCTTGTTTGGTTCTGATTTGAATGTTACAAATTGGATGCGTGTGAACTTTCCAAGGTGTGAACTCTCCTGGATACCAACCTATGAGCTATCTTACTCAATTTCTGTCAAGTAGGACTCTTTTGCTGTCTCGAGGCCCCATACTAGCAACAACGACAATGGCTTGCTGGCCAGAATCCAGAAGATAATTTTAACTGCTGGTTGAGACTTGGCGTTGTTTTGGGGTTTTGCTGTGGGCACACCTTGAGTCACTCTGATCAGGATATGCTCTGAGTAAAGCTATGCAATTGTCTTCACTCAAGTGGTGTTCCCTAACCTCAATCAGACTGGCGAGGCTGTCCGCTTCCCACAGAGTACCCTGAACTCATATACGCTGAAGAAGGGCTCATGCCCAAAACGTCGATTCTCCTGCTCCTTGGATGCTGCCTGACCTGCTGCGCTTTTCCAGCAACACATTTTCAGCTCTGATCTCCAGCATCTGCAGTCCTCACTTTCTCCTGAACTCATATACTCTACTTGCTGCATTTTCCAATGATAAAGCCAGTGATAGCGCTTGAGTGAAATCCAGCTGAGCTTCAGTTAGCAGGTGTTTTTGCACAGTTAGATCATTAATCTCTAAGCAGATACTCTCTAAGCATCTCATTGAAGGTTAAACCAAATTTCCAGGCTTCTGCCAGTCTTTAAAACCTCATCAAATATCCTGACACAGATTCCACTAATTCTCGAATTGCTGAGTAAAAGCAATAGTGTGTCAGAATTCGAGGAAGCTTTTAGCACAATCACTGGTAATTGAACCAGCTGCCTTCACAATTCCTTAACACTAACAGTCAATTCTTTTAGATTAGATTAGATTCCCTACAGTATGGAAACAGGCCCTTTGGTCCAACAAGTCCAGACTGACCCTCCGAAGAGTAACCCAACCATACACATTCCCCAACCCTAACTCCTGACTAACGCACCTAACACTATGGGCAATTTAGCATGGTCAATTCACCTAACCTGCACATCTTTGGATTGTGGGAGGAAACCTCCTGAAAGGTAAAGCAAGCTCCACATCACAGAAAAAGCTGTGGCTCCACAGGCTGTCAGGAGAATTACTCGTTGCTTTGTATCTGCCACAATGTCATTTGTCCAGAAAAAAATAACACATTCTTTCCCCAGACTGGGCCCAGTCATCAATGGTAGTCAAACAAGTCAAGCATCCCAAAAAACATATGATGTAGGAAGTGCTTAGACCAACTCAAAGATGACTGTTGTGAGCAACTTTCTTCAGCATTTCCCTTTATTCTTGTTGCCACCACCAAGTCACCCCTTATTTACGCATGAACAGACCATTCCTATACTACTGCCTCATACAAAGTCAGACATTCAGGCACTCTATATCCTTGCCATTGATCCTTTTCCTGTCAGCCAGGGCTCCCTAATTGGGCCAGATTAACAGTGTTGAAAAGTGTAGCACTAGAACAGCACAGCTGGTCAGGCAGCATCTGAGGAGCAGGATGGTTTGGCATTAGCCCTTCATCAGGAATGTAGGGGGGAATGGTGGCTGAGAGATAAATAGGAGGGTGGGGTAGGTGCGAGGTAGCTGGGAATGTGATAGGTAGATGCAGGTGGGAGTTTATAGGTGGGAGGGAAGGATGGAGTGGACAAGTGGGAAGGAAAATGGACAGGTAGGACAATTCAAGAGGGCGGTGCCGAGTTTGACATTTGGATCTGGGATGAGGTGGGGAGAGGGGAGATAAGGAAACTGGTGAAATTGATGTTGATGCCATGTGGTTGGAGGGTTCCAAGATGGACAATGAGGCCTTCTTCCACTAAGCATTGGGTAGCTTGAATTTGGCGGTGGAGGAGGCCCAGGACTCGCATGTCCTTGGCAGAGTGGGAGAGGGTGTTGACGTGGTTGGCCACAGGGCAGTGGGGTTGTTGGGTGCAGATGTCCCAGAGGTGTTCCCTGAAACATTCTGTGAGTTGGCATCCTGTCACCCCAAAGCAGAGGAGACCACATCGAGAGGAATGGACACAGCAGGGATGAGGTGTTTGGATGTGCAGGAAAATCTCTGCTGGAGATGGAAGGATCCTTTGGGGCCTTGGATGGAGTTGAGGAGAGGGAGGTGTGGGCATAGGTCTTACACTCCTTGTGGTCATGATTTGGAGATGCCGGTGTTGGACCGGGGTCTACAAAGTTATAAATCACACAACATCAGGGTATAGTCCAATATATTTAATTGGAAGCACACTAGCTTTCGGAGCGACGCTCCTTCATCAGGTGAAAAGCTTAACTGACAATCGATTTTTCAATGTATAATTTCACATCACACTGTAAATTTTTGCTATAAATTCCGTGTGTTAGGATTGAGCCCTCCACTACCACCTGATGAAGGAGCGTCGCTCCGAAAGCTAGTGTGCTTCCAATTAAACCTGTTGGACTATAACCTGGTGTTGTGTGATTTTAACTTTGTCCACCTCTTGTGGTGGCATTAACAGAGCCTTTCAGGAAAGGTGTATTCTCAGGGGTCCAGCAGGCTGACCTTGTTCCAGTCACTACATCAAGTCTTGCAGATGCAGCTTCCCCAACAAATCCAGCCCTAATGTCCCACAGTCACTCTCTCAACAGAACAAAAAGGTTCCACAGGGATTAGTGTTAGGTCCATAATTATTTAAACCATATGCTAATGATTAACAGGATGAATGGGAACCTACAGTCACCACTTTGTGGATCACACAAAAACGAGGTAAGCCGGGAATGTCACAACGAGTCAGCAATCGTATAGAGTCTGGTCAAATGAGTCAGCAAAATCTTGGCAGACAGTCTATCACGTGGAAAAATGGTGTTAATGCAGTTAGGCAGGAAGCCAACAGGAGATGAATATGATTCCAGTGGGTTCAGTCTGCAGACCAGGGGAGCACAGTGGGATGTTTAGAGTCCTCAGGCAAAAATCCCAAACACGACGGTTGGAGGAAGAGCGCCTCATCTTCCGCCTGGAAACCCTCCAACCACAAGGGATGAACTCAGTTTTCTCCAGTTTCCTCATTTCCCCTTCCCCCACCTTGTCTCAGTCGATTCCCTTGAACTCAGCACCACCCTCCTAACCTGCAATTTTCTTCCTGACCTCTCCGCCCCCACCCCACTCCGGCCTATCACCCTCACCTTGACCTCCTTCCACCTATCACATCTCCATCGCCCCTCCCCCAAGTCCCTCCTCCCTACCTTTTATCTTAGCCTGCTGAACACACTTCCTTCATTCCTGATGAAGGGCTTCTGCCCGAAACGTCGAATTTCCTATTCCTTGGATGCTGCCTGACCTGCTGCACTTTAACCAGCAACGCATTTTCAGCAAAAATCCCAAAAGGCCAGCATACAAACTCCACAGATAATCACAAAGGCAGGTGGAATGCTGGCCTTTCCTTTAAAGGGAATGGAGGATTGGACTGAGACGGCTTTTGAATCAGGAAAGGAATCAAGGTTATGGGGAATAGGCAGGAAAGTGATGTTGTGGATGATCAGGTCAGCTGTGATCTCATTGAATGGCAGAGAGGCCTTGATGGGCTGAATGGCCCACTTCTCCTTTGGCAGCTGCCTGTCCCACCCTGAACGTGGTTTTCTTTAGAAATTGCAGAGATCAGCTGGACAGCTGGTCCAGAGCAGCCTTCACTCTAACTGAAACAGAGCAACAAGGATTCACTGAAGCCAGGCATTGTTTAAACACAGCCCGAGCAGGGGCCGACAGCAAAGTAACACTCATCACCAATCATGTGACTTACAACAAACCTTGTTCTTAATAACCTCCAATACCCGCGGTGAGCTTTCACAATCCTCTTTGAAGAAACCACTCCAGATCAGACTGTAACATGTGATCAGCCTGCTCCATCTCAGCCTGCTACAGCCGGTGATCAGACAACTCCTGTTCCTGAGAGAGCTCGCTACCGACCTGGGCTCATTCCCTTATACTCCATTTCCTTGTCAGCAGCCAGTGAGATCAAACCTTGACATTGCCCTGTCTTCAGTGATTGGTCAGTTTGACCACGGGCAAACATCACAACAGTGTCATCTGATACAATCTATTCATCTTCCACTCAGTAAGATCATTGCTTGTTTTCTCTGGAAAAAGGCTTATTTCCCAACTTTAATGAACCTTGACCTCAGGCCAGTCTGTTCAGGTTGTTCATTGAAACTATTTCCTTGCAGCGGAACTGATTTGGAGATGCCGGCGTTGGACTGGGGTGTACAAAATTACAAATCACTCAACTCCAGGTGATAGTCCAATAGGTTTAATTGGAAGCACTAGCTTTCTGAGCGACGTTCCTTCATCAGGTGGTTGAGACAACAGGTGGATGAAGGAGCGACGCTCCGAAAGCTAGTACTTCCAATTAAACCTATTGGACTATAACCTGGAGTTGTGTAATTTTTAACCTTGCAGCAGAAGTTTGTGTTGTTTAATGAACCATCGGATATTTATACAGCATCACCCTGTGGCTATTGACAAATAATTATCACACATCTCGTAGACAGTGTCTGTTTTAAATCAGAACTCAGAACTTCAGCCAGATAGTGACAACACTTACATTATTAAATGTAAACACACATCCATTCAGACAACACTGAAAAGAGTAATGAAGACATCGTCCAACTAATTGATCTTTCAATAGAGAAGTTTCAAATGATTTTCTTTTCCCCATTGTGGCTGACCCAGTAAATAAAAGGTTGTGACTGATATCCGACTTCAAGCAATGGGATAATGACAAGATGGGATCGAGGTAACTTAGTTGGATGGATGGTTGGCTTGCAAAGCAGTGTGATGCCAACAGTGTGGGTTCAATTCCCATCATCAGTTTGAGGGTACCATGAAGGACTCTTCTTCTCAACCTCTTCCCTTGACTGAGGTCTTGTGACCCTCAGGTTAAATCACCACCAGTCACTTCTCTCCAATGAGAGAGCAGCCCCTATGGTCTGGTCAGACTATGACAACGCAACAACAACAAATTATTGATGCTCTCAAAAACAGAGGATGAACCAATCACACACCCAGTTGTCTAATTCACTGACCTCATTCTCTCTTTCCTCCAGGGAAGTTACTTTACTGGAACGATATGTTCTGCAATGTCAAATTACATTCCCTTTGCTCCTACAAACTGCCAGGTCTCTGCTCTACTAAAAGAATCCAACAATGCTCCATGGATCCTGTCTGGGAGTGAATGTAGTGCCTCAATCTGCTTGTAGTTGCAATCACAGCCAATGATGACTGTACTGACTTAGTTTCTCAGCCAAGAATAAAAATTACATCCAGAGTTGTGTGTTTGTAACTGTGAGTCTAGTTTATAGCAGCCTTCCTGTCCCACTGATGCTTCCGACCCATCTGTTCTGTCAATGCTATACTGGGGAGGAGACAGCAGAACAGGGACATGGATAGGTTTTATAATTCATTTCCACAATGTGAGTATTACTGCAAGGTCTAATTCTATTCCCCTTTGGGAAGGTGTTGGCTGTGAGCTTCCTTCTTGAATTAGTGCAGTGTGACTGGAACAGGTACACCCCGTCTTCACAGGGAGGGTGTTCTAGCATTCAGATACAGTTGGGATGTGGGTTAGCCACTGCAGAATTCACAGCCTCTGACCTGTATGTTATACAGCTGGTCTTGCAAGTATTCTGGTTAATAATATTCAACTATGTTTATGGGCATTTGAAAAGCAAAGGCAATTGGTTGGATTATCTCTTGCTGACAATAACATTTGTGCATTATAAATGGTAAGTCACAGAGTCAAAGATAAAGCAGCTGAAGCTACTTGTCCAAAGGGATTATCCTGAGGAAGTGGTGGCACTGTGGCTCCGTTGGTCAAAGCATCTGGCTCATTAAATACATTTGCACAGAGACACGAACAGGAAAGGTTGAGAGAGACATGGGTCATACACAGGCAAGTGGGACTAGATTAGTTTGGGCAGCTTGATTACAAGGATGAGTTAGACCAAAGCATCTGTTTCTGTGCTTTTTGACCCAATAACTCTGTGAGTCGGTGATTGTTGTTACTCGCGCAGTCTCTCTGTGCACCACCTCAAATCACACATTGTGCAGTTAATGAGTTCCAGGGAGCAGTGAGCACGCTGGGCAATGGTTCCAGTGAAAGGTATCAAGGTGGGAGAGATGGAGAGGATGGTGGGGGTGTCAGACATGGGAGTGAACTGGAGATGGGAGTGTGGAAGGGAGATAGGGTTGTGAGGGTTTGTGGGTAGAGAGAGCTGGAGAGCACAGGAGGAGGGGCAGAGAGAGTGAGGGAAGACCCACCAACTGTCAGGCCCTCCTTGCCCAGTTACATTTAATTTGTAATAATTTCATCGCCCATCTCCCTGCAGTGAAAGTGTTTAGGATCAGATAATGGTCACAGCCGACTTGCACAATGCCATTGGTCCTTGCAAGTTGAACTCGGACACTTCAATGATTCTGAACTCAGCAGCAATGATTTTACAAAAGGCCAGCACTGGCTAAAGGTGAAGCATTGTTTGTTCAATGTGTGAGGATGATGTGAGAGCCACACACCATCACTTCATCATCTCTCATGGAAGGTTGATAGTAGTCTGTCCTGAACGCACTGGGAAGTTGAAAGATTGATGTTGATCTGGGATGGGAAAGGGTTCAGAGTGCAGTAAGTCTCCATTTTGATGTGACATACTGCTCACTGAGCTGATGTGGTATATTCACCAAGTTGCTGAGGCTGAAGCTGAATGTACGATGGAGACAAGGCCCTCATTACTGGCGTGCATGCAGCATGTCCCACTGTCTGGGGGAGTGTGTTGTGTCCTCACCTGCAGGTGTGTGTCACGAATGACTCTCCTCAGACTGAAGAACCTCCTTCACTCCTTGGGTTTCCCAATTTTCACTGAGATTCCTGCATCCTGCCTCTGGTGGGATATTGGTCACTGGGACTGCCTTCTGAAGAAGGTGAATGATGGTATAGGAGGACCAGAGCTGACAGCATTCACAGGAGCAGCAGTGGTCTGGCACAGAGGATTGGGAACACCCAGCCCAGAGAAAGGTTAAAGCTGCAGGGCCCCTCAGGATGCATGGGGTGTGCAGGGGGAGGCCCAGAGTTTCCCAGCTGCCAGTCCGTTTCCTGGGGATTAGCACGGTGCAGTGACCTCACCGGCTCCACATGGCCCGGGACACAGCAGGAGTATGGCCCTGCTCCTGTTGTTGGAGATGGATTCCATCATCCGGACTGTGCTAAGATACAGCGGAAATCAATGTAAGATAATCAGTTTGGCTCACAGTATAATTCAATTAATGAGCTGGAAGCTCCGTATGTACACACACAGGACCCTGTTCTGCACAGACACGAGGAACCTGTCTTTACATTGAGTCTTTTACACTGAGGGGAAAGTGAATTAGAATGTCAGACCCTGCTGCATTCCCCATGGCAACACCCTGACCGGTGTCGACTGGCCTGGTGTGAGCGTCATCAGCTAAGATTGATGACAGGTCTCACTGCATCTCCATGCCAACCATGATCCATCAATCAACACCTTGTTCTCTTACTATATAAGCTGATGTTTTCTTTCTAACTTTGAGTTCTTCAATGTTAGTCCTGGTGAAAGGCGGGGCGGGTGGGGGTTGGCTTTGGGGTCCCTGCTCGATTGCCCGGTTCAGGGTGTGAATGGTTACACTCATGTGGGCATTTAGTGTCTCACAGACCCAGCCAGAGGCCGACATCAACAGGAAGGGTTACCATCCCATCAATGTCTGATGGGTTTACACCCACCGTAGATGGATCCGTCAGGTGGAAGTGTGGCTCCAGGAAGCAGTATAACTGCCTCAGATGGTCACAGCTTTTCCAGTTCCAGATACCTTCAGGCTGGATATGAGGAGACCAGGAATACCCACTGAGGAAATGGCTGCTCACTCTTGTGACACAAATAAACAGATGCAGATGTCAACTCCAAGATATTCCACAGGGCAATCCGAGTGACCATTGAACAGGTCGTTGTCTCTTGATGATGTGATTCAGGTGCTGAGGCTGATTGGGTAATGCCCTTCAACATCCCCTCACAAGGGTCTGGTGTATTGTGGGGATGGGATGTGCTCTACACTGTCTGGTACCCCAGGCTGGTCGGGTTGGGGGGAGGATGGTGAAGCTTTGAACAGTGGGGTTACTGTGCAGCACATGGCCCTGTTCCATGTTGGGGGCATGGAGGGAGATGCAGATCTGATGACCCTGAAAGATCATGTGAGAGGCACAATGAGACACTCACAAAGGATACACTACTGAAGGATCGTTTGCAGTTATCCTCACCAACAAACACAAGAAAGATCCAACATTGTCTTAAATTGGCTGCTCCTTCCTTCACCAGTCTTTCCATTTCCCTGTACATTGGAAGTTCTTTGAGCTCATGTTGTGTGGTCCTTCACATTGTTTCTGCTGAGGGAGGAGAAGGATTCCTCTTGCTTTACAACATTGCACATTTATTTTAGATTGGATTTCCTACAGGGTGGAAACCGTTCCTTCAGCCGAACAAGTCCACACTGACCCTCCGAAAAGTAACCCAGACCCATTTCCCTCTGACTAATACACCTAACCTATGGGCAATTTAGCATGGCTAATTTACCTGACCTGCACATCTTTGGACTGTGGGAGGAAACCAGAGCACCTGGAGAAAACCCACACAGACATGGAGAGAATGTGCCACCTTCACACAGCCAGTTGCCTGAGACTAGAATCGAACCTGGGACCCTGCTCCTGTGCTAACCTCTGAGCCAGCGTGCCACCCAGAAAGATTGCAAGGCAGCAACCCCTTCTGCTCCAAGCCCAACACAGTTATTCCATATTTTCCCAGCTCTTCCATGCAAACTGACCTCCCTGGAGCCAAGTAGGAATTCTCTTTCTGAGATCTGTCACAGTTAGAATGGGCAGAATGATTTTAACCGGATAAGTCCAACTCTTGTTTGTTTTTACCAAAAAGCAATACCTTGTATTTATCCTCGTTAAACACCATCTGCCGCTCCTGGGCCCACTGACCCAATTGGTTGTGATCTCTTTGTCATCTTAGATAGCGTTCTTCACTATCCAATACACCACCAATTTACATCACATCTGCAAACTTACTATCTTACTTTCTTTTCATGAGAACTTATGAGCCCTATCATCACCTGTCCATTAGAATGCATGGCTGCATCCTTTGGACTCTCAGTGCGAATTGCTTATTTTGACATAAACATTCATATTGGTAGAGATTTGTGCACATTGACTCCCTCCACCACCAATGTTCAGGAGCTGCAATGTTTGTAATTCACAAGATGCACGATAGATTGTCATGTAGTGACCCCTTAGCACTTTGGAAATGATTGACCATTATTATCTGGAAGGACAAAGGCAGCAGATAGTTGGGAATACCAGCACTTACCAGTTCCCCTCCAAGTTGTTCACCATCCAGACTTGGAAATATATCGCTGTTCTTTCATTGGCACAGGGTCAAAATTATGTAAATCCTTCCTAACAGCATTGTGGGTCTACTAACACTAAATAGACTGGAATTGTTCAAGAAGGCAGCTTCCCACCAACTTCACAATCGCGACTAGGGATGGGCAATAAGTGATGGCCCAGTCAGCCACGCCCATATCCCTTGAATGAAATATTTTAACACGTTCCAGTTACATGACTGGGTGCCAATGATGATGATTAAAATAGGACATCTATTCCAGTGGGATTAAGAGCCATCCAGTGCCCAATTTCAAGTGAGTTCCAATGCTGGGGGTTGTAGGGTGGGAATGATTGGGAACCAGTCTGGAATGTGGGACTGTTACTCTCTCAACCTTCAGCACCAACCTGTACTGATGCCACCGTGCTGGGACAGCAGTTAAACCAGGCCCCTGTGATACAACCACAGACAGCTCCATGAGACGGTCACACCACTCCCTCAAACAGAAACAATACAGCCTGTGTGATCATGAAGATCACTTGGCAAAGTGCCCGAGGCTACACCTTGAGAAATATTTCTGAGGAAAAAGGGAGCAGCAATAACCAGGTCCAGCAGAACAATTAAACAAGGATGTTGGTGCATGGTTATATTAGGGAGGACAGGTACAACTTCATAAATGGGCTGTCAAGAATTGAATTTGACTATGACACCAACTTGGGAATGTCATTTGAGTGCAATACATAAAATAAAATAGATATTTCAGTTTTATTTTGTGAATTGTGTTAAGGAGATTTGGGGACTGGTTTGTAATATCAAAAACATGGTTCAATTGCTGCAGCAGCCGAGGTTACCATAAAGGACGTGCCTTCTCCATCTCTCCCCCTGCCTGCGGTGTGGTCACCCTCAGGTTAAATCACCACCTGGCATCTCTCCCCCTGCCTGGGGTGTGGTCACCCTCAGGTTAAATCACCACCTGGCATCTCTCCCTCTGCCTGCGGTGTGGTCACCCTCAGGTTAAATCACCACCTGGCATCTCTCCCTCTGCCTGCGGTGTGGTCACCCTCAGGTTAAATCACCACCTGGCATCTCTCCCCCTGCCTGCGGTGTGGTCACTCTCAGGTTAAATCACCACCTGGCATCTCTCCCCCTGCCTGTGGTGTGGTCACCCTCAGGTTAAATCACCACCTGGCATCTCTCCCCCTGCCTGTGGTGTGGTCACCCTCAGGTTAAATCACCACCTGGCATCTCTCTCTCTCTCTCTCTCTCTCTCTCTCTAATGAGAGAGAAGCCTCTGGTCAGATGGGGCTACTAGGCAAAAGTGAGGACTGCAGATGCTGGAGATTAGAGTCGAGATTAGAGTGACATTGGAAATGCACACAAGGTCAAGCAGCATCCAGGGAACAGGAAAATCGACGTTTCAGGCAGGAGCCCTTCATCAGGAAAGCATAAGGGGGAATCTCATTGAAGTATACAGAATTCTGAGAGACCTGGATAGAGAGCACATGGAGAAGGTGTTGGGCATCAGAGAGAGTAGGGCCTGAGGGTACAAACTAAGATTGAAGGGATGGTGCTTTAGAACTGAGATGACAAGGAATTACTAAAGTCAAATGGTGGTGAATCTAAGGAACTCATTGCTACAAAAGGCTGTGGAAGCCAAATCATTGAGAGTATTTAAGACAAAGACCAATAGGTTCATGATTTCTCAAGGGATCAAGGTTACAGGGAGAAGGCAGGAGAATGGGGTTGAGAATCGTGTTAGTCAGGATTAGGATGGAGCAGGGTCGATGGGCAAAATGGCCTAATCCTGCTCCTGTATTTGATGGTCTGATTGTAATTTTTTCATTCTTTGGTTTTGAACTAAATTTGACCTTGAAGTGCCAAGGCACACCTTCCAGTTTGTCACTATATAATGCCTGAAAAACATTTAAATGTATTACACTATGCTGCAAAAATCATATTTGCTTTGATGAATAGATAACTCAGTTGGTATAATTTTCACTCTAATATATAAAAAAGCCCATTTTTCTTCAAAGAAAATTGCCTCATTTCCAATGTCACTTCTTTGTCTTTGGATTCAGTTTTGGTCATGACCCAAAGGTACAATGTGACTGAGGCTGGAGGGTGATGCTGTTTCCTTTTCTAGTCCCAGTCCCCCACTGATCTCAGTCAATGTGAAATCTAACCAGGTTGCTGTTATGGCCAGTTATTTAGGTTTCAGGCTGTGTCAGGTTTCAATAAACAAACTCACACAAACATACAAAGGTCAGTGATAAGCCTGTGTGTGGATTATACAAAATCTCTCTCTGCATGTTGTCATGATCCTTATGGGAAGAGCAAGCTGATCATCAAGCTCCATTAGGGACTATTTGAGTCATTAATCTTGTGAATTTGCAAAACTTTAATTGCTATTTAGAATAAAATAAACTCACATTAGGTTTTAGAATAAATTAAGTAATAGTTCAAAGAAATTCATTTTTCAGCTAGTCAGTAAATGGATGATTAACTAGTATTATGCAAGTTAAACTACATCTAAATTAAATTTTAAACCCAGACTGAGTCCATTGTCCTTTCAAGTTGAAGAATCGCAGACACCAATTTTCATGGAAGTGTGAACTAAACCCAGAGATGCAATATCCTTGACACTGATTCAGTTTCAATGTCTTCACTAAAATGGGAATTTTGGTGCAGCCAGTTTTGTTTCTTCCACCTTGGGTTCCTGGACGACCCTCAACCTGTGGTCAGGTGCTCACTGCAGCAATTTTACATCCAGTCGTTTGAAAATGAGTTTAATCCCAGCAAGTCTCTGATATTAAAATTAGGTGGTGGGAGTTAAAATGTGATCATCCATATTTACAGCTTTTGTAACAAGATACAAATGTGAAGCTTCATTGATTTCCCGTGTTTGCTCACCGTTAGAAACACTGAGGAATGAACCGAATAACTTACAATGGAGATTCCAGCAACTTATCTCTGAGTGACCTTCCTCAATCACACCACATACCAACAAGTTTCACATTCTCACCACTCTGGATAAAGACATTTCTCCTGAATTCCTTTTCTGATTTCTCGGTGACTCTTGGAACATATGTCACCAAATTAAACAAACAATTTCACATTAAATTCTCCCTTTGTTTTACCTTCACCCGCTTCACCTCAGCATTTCCTCTTCCTCAAGATCTCCCTGTTAATTTCTGGGAACAGGATGTCAAAGTCGTATCAAACTCAAACCATTAACTTTGTTTCTCTCTCCACAGATTCTGCCAGACCTGCTTTTTAGATTAGATTACTTCCAGTGTGGAAACAGGCCCTTCGGCCCAACAAGTGCACACCGACCCGCCGAAGCGCAACCCACCCATACCCTTACATTTACCCCTTATCTAACACTACGGGCAATTTAGCATGGCCAATTCACCTGACCCGTACATCTTTGGACTTGGGAGGAAACCGGAGCACCCGGAGGAAACCCACGCAGACACGGGGAGAACGTGCAAACTCCACACAGTCAGTCGCCTGAGCCTGCTGAATTACATCAGCTTGTTCTGTTGTTATGTTAATTGTATATAAATTCATAGAGTTATAGAATCATACAGCATGGTCCGACCAGTCCATGCTGAACATAATCCCAAACTAAACTAGTCCCACCAGTCTGCTCCTGGCCCATATCTTTCCAAACCTTTCCTATTCATGTCCTTACCTCAGTGTCTTTTAAACATTGTAACTGTACCCACATCCACCACTTCCTCAGGAACTGCATTCCACATGCAAACCACCCTCTGTGTGAAACATTTGCTCCTCATGTTCTTTGTCAAATCTTTCTGCTCTCTCCATAAAAATATGCCCCCCATCTTGAAATCTGCCAATCTCAGGAAAAGACATCTCCCGTTAACCTTATCTATATCCCTTATAATTTTAAAAACTTATATAAGGTTAACTTTCAAACTCCTATGCTCCAATGAAAGAAGTCCCAGCCTATATCTCCTTTCTTTCTAACTCCAAGTTAAAAATCACATGATACCAGGTTAAAGACCAACTGTTGTCTGATTTTTAACATTGTCCACCCCCCGTCCAACACCAGCACCTCCCAATCATTTATAACTCAAACTTTTCATACCTAGCACCATCCTAGTAAATCTCTTCTGAACCATCTCCAACTCAATAATATCCTTCTTGTCACAGGGCAACCAGAATTGGACACAGCAGTCCTGAAGATGCCGAAGCAATGTCCTGTATAACCTCGGCATGACTTCCCAGCCCCGAGAGTCAAAGCAAAACACTCTGGAAATCACAGCAGATCAGGCAGCATCCATGGAGAGGGAGCAAACTCATATTTTGAGTCTAGGTGACTCTTTGTCAGAGCTTTGCCTCCCAAAGGTATGTAAAAGACAGTTCCTCCCACTGTACTTCCCTGTTATATTCAGGTTCTGTCAGAATGTCAGCACTGGGCAAGTCAGATCCCCAGAGTGAAAACTGGCCCGAACAGGTTACATTCTCATTGCTGTCAGTGACCGAAGGAGACCCACAGGGATGAGAAATGGGGAGAGTAAATTCATTTCAGATGGCATTGGAATTTAAGGAATACTGACACTTTTTAATTTCTTATTTATCAGCATTTATTGCCCAACCCTAATTGCCCAGAGGACAGTTTAGAATCTATACATTTCTGTAAGTCTGGAGTCACATGTTGGGTAGACCGGCTATCAACAACAGTTTCATGGAATCATTGAATCCCTACAGTGTGGAAACCAGCCCTTTGGCCCAACAAATCCACACCGACCCTTCGAAGAGTAATCCACCCAGAACCATTCCCAGCAGAATCAACTTAAAACCTCTCGAGAAATTATAGCAAGCACATGACTCAACCTGCAATCACATGACCCAATAATGGCCGGTTTAAACTATAAACAGAGGGAGTGGAGGATAGTTATAGATGAATGGTGTGTGTGAAATAAAGCCCAGCTCCGACAGGAGAGCAGCCTTCAGCTGTGATTGATGTAGAGATCTTCCATGTCAGCTCCATTCCAGCCATGAATCATGGTGTCACTCGATGCAGATATTATTGTGGCTTTGGAATTAAAGGGGGCACGGAGGCTTCGAGTTGGTCTTATCAGCCACTTGTCCTAACACTGCCCACAGCAGCAATACCCTCTGACCTCCTGCTAGTGAAGTATTTGAGAAGTTTCCACATGGGAGATTAATTCATGAAGTTGTCCACATGGATTTCAGGGTGAGGTTGCCAATTGGATACAAAGTTGGCTTCACAGCAGGAGACAGAAAGTGGGGGAGGGTTGGTTCTCGAACTGGAGACCTGCGCCCGGCTGTGTTCCACAGGGATCGGTGTGGGTTCTCTTTTGTTTCTCATTTATATTAATGATTCAGATGAGAATATGGAAGGCATGGTTAAAGAACAAAGAACAAAGAAAATTTACAGCCCAGTGACAGGCTCTTTGGCTCTCTAAGCCCGAGTCGATCCAAATCCACTGTCTAAACCTGTCGCCCAATTCTCGGTATCCGGATTACTCTCTTCCCCACTTACTTATGTATCTGTCCAGACGCACCTTAAATGAATCTACAGTGCCTGCCTCTACCACCTCTGCTGGCAACGTGTTACAGGCACCTACCACCCTCTGTGTAAAGTACTTGCCGCATATATCCCCCTTAAGCTTTTCAACTCTCATCCTGAACGCATGTCCTCTTGTTATTGAATCCCTCACCCTGGGAAAAAACCTATCTCTCTCTATTCACTGTCTCTTCATAGCTAGCACCTTCCATACCAGGCAACATTCTCATAAACCTTCTCTGCACCCTCTCCAAAGCGTCCACATCCTTTTGGTAATGCGACCAGAACTGTACACGGTATTCTAAATGCAGGCAAACCAAAGTCTTGTATGGTTTTAACATGACCTTCCAGCTCTCATACTCAATATCCCATCCGATGAAGGCAAGCAAACCATGTGCCTTCTTGACCACTCTATCCACCTGTGCAGCCACCTTCAGGGTACAATGGACCTGAACTCCCAGATCTCTCTGCTCATCAACTTTTCCCAAGGCTCTTCTGTTTACAGTATAGTTCATTCTAAAATTAGACTTCCCAAAATGCATCACCTCACACTTGCCTGGATTGAACTCCATCTGCCACTTCTCTGCCAACTCTTCAGTCTATCTATATTCTCTTGTATTCTTTGACAGTCTCCTACGCTTTCTGCTACTCCACCAATCTTCATGTCATCTGCAACGTTACTGATCATACCAACAGTGCCCTCTTCCAGATCATTTATGTATATCACAAACAACAGTGGCCCCAGCACTGATCCCTGTGGAACACCACTTGTCACCTTTCTCCATTTTGAGAAACTCCCTTCAGCTACTACTCTCTGTCTCCTGTTACTCAACCAGTTTTTTTATCCTCCTCTCTTGATCACCCTGCACACCATACGACTTCACTTCCTCCATTAGTTTACCATGGGGAACCTTGTCAAATGCCTTACTAAAGTCCATGTATATGACATCTAAGGCCCTTCCTTAATCTATCAACTTGGTCACTTCCTCAAAGAACTCTATTAAGTTGGTTAGACAAAATCTACTCCACACAAAACCATGTTGCCTATCACTGATAAGCCCATTCTTTTCCAAATATGAATAGATTTTATCCCTCTGTATCTTCCCAGCAACTTGCCCACCACAGACGTCAAGCTCACTGGTCTGTAGTTACCTGGAATATCCCTACTACCCTTCTTGTACAGGGGGACAACATTATCTACCCTCCAGTCCTCCGGCACCTTACCTGTGTTTAAGGATGCCAGAAAGATATCTCTCAGGGCCCCAGCTATTTTCTCTCTCACCTCCCTCAGCAACCACCTGGTCCTGGGGATTTGTCAACATTAAAATCCTTTAGCCTACCCAACACATCTTCCCTTCTTATGTCAATGTGATCCAGAGTAAACAAACTTCTATCTCTAATCTCAGCATTTACCACCTCCTGTTCCTCAGTGAACACTGATGCAAAGTCATCATTGAGAATCCCACCCATTTTCTCAGGTTCAACAAACTACCTTGCTTCCTTATCCTTTAGTGGACCAAGCCTTTCTCTGGTTACCCTCTTGCTTCTTATATAAGAATAAAAGGCCTTGGGATTGTCCCTAATTCTGCTCCTCCAAGCTATTTCATGACCCCTTTTCGCCCGCTTGATTCTTTGTTTAAGAATGGTCCTACTCTCCCGGTATTCTTCCAAGGCCAGTTCTGTTCTTAGCTGCCTGGAACTTATGTACGCTTTCCTTTTCCACTTGGCTAGTCGCACACTTTCTCCTGTCATCCACGGTTCACGAATCTTGCCTTTCCTAACCCTTGTTTTCAAAGGGACATGCCTATCCTGCACTATCTTCAAGCTATCTTTGAAAGCCTCCCACATATCAGATGGGAACTTCCCTTCAAATACCTGTGTCCAATCTACATTTCCCAGCTCCTGCCTAATTTTGATATAATTGGCCTCTTCCCAGTTTAGTACTTGTCCCTTAGGACTATTCGCATCTTTGTTTATGAGCATTCTAAAACTTACAGAGTTGTGTTCACTATTCCCAAAGAAATCCCCCATTGCAAATTCTACCATCTGGCCTGACTCATTCCCCAACACCAAGTCCAATATGACCCCTTCCTTTGTTGGACTCCTGACATACTGCTGTAGAAAACTTTCCTGGACACTCCTTATAAATTCTGACTCATCCAGAACTCTGACATGAAGTGAATCCCAAACAATGTTGGGAAAATTAAAATCTCCCATCACCACCACCCTGTTGCCTCTACATCGTTCCATAATCTTCGATTAGATTACTTGCAGTGTGTAAACTTCAGCCCTACAAGTCCACATCCACCCGCAACCCACCCATACATTTACTCCTTACCTAACACTACAGGCAATTTAGCATGACCAGTTCACCTGACCTGCACGTCTTTGTGATTGTGGGAGGAAACCGGAGCAAACCCACGCAGACACAGGGACAACGTGCAAACTCCATACAGTCAGTCGCCTGAGGCAGGAATTGAACCTGGGTCTCTGGCGCTGTGAGGCAGCAGTGCTAACCACTGTGCCACAGTGCTGCCCACGAATCTATTTACCTATTTGTTCTTCTACCTCATGCTCACTGTTGCGAGGCCTGTAATAAGCCCCACCAATGTAACTGCACTCTTCTTATTTCTCAGCTCCACCCATAACACCTCACTGCTTAAGCCCACCACAGTGTCCTCCTTTAGCACAGCCATGATATTATCCCTGAGCAGCAATGCAACTCGTCTCCACCTTTTACTTCCCTCCCTGTCTTATCTGAAGAATCTATATCCTGGAACATTTAGTTGCTAACCATGCTCTTCCTTCAACTAAGTCTCTGTGATCCCAATAACATCTTACTCCTAGGCACCAATCCAAGCCCAAAGTTCATCTGCCTTACCCACTCTACTCCTTGCATTAAAGTATATGCACTTCAGGCTGCCAGTTCTTTTGTGTTCATCTGCTGTCTGCCTACTCTTCCCCTTGGTAAAGCTGACTTCGTAATCCTTACTGTCTACAGTTTCCACCTCACTGTCTAGCAGACTTCGCTTCTGGTTCCCAACCCCTGCCACATTAGTTTAAAACTTCCCCAACAGCAGGTACCATAAACTCCCCCAAGGACATTAGTTCCAGTCTGGTTCAGGTGGAGACTGTCCAATTTGTAATAGTCCCACCTTCCCCAGAACCGGTCCCAATGTCCCACAGATCTGAACCCCTCCCTCCTACACTGTCCCTCAAGCCATGTGTCCATCCTGCCTATTCTCTCATTTCTACCCTGGCTATCACGTGGTACTGGTAGCAATCCCGAGATCACTACCTTTGAGGTGCTCCTCCTTAAAGTCTCTCCTGGCTCCCTGAATTCTGCTTTCAGGACCTCATCTCGTTTTTTAACTTATATTTTACTTGGTGCCTATACGCACCTCGACAACTGGCTGTTCACCCTCCCCTTTCAGAACGCTCTGCAGCCGATCGGTGACATCCCTGACCCGAGCACCTGGGAGGCAACATACCATCTGGGAGCCTTGTTTTCAGCCACAGAACCGCCTATCTACTCCCCTTACAATAGAATCCCCCATGACTATGGCCCTATGAGTCTTTTTCCCACCCTTCTGAACAGCAGTGCCCACCACGGTGCCATGATCCTGGCAACTGCTGCCCTCCTCTGGTGAGTCATCTTCCCCAACCATATCTTAAACTGTATACCTACTTTGGAGGGAGATGACTGCGGGGGACACCTACACTGCCTTCCTACTCTTTCTCTGTCTGTTGGTCACCCATTCAGTCTCACTCAGCAATTCCAATCTGCGGTGTGACCAATTTACTGAATGTACTATCCACGACCTCCTCAGCATTGCAGATGCTCCATAGTGAGTCTATCCACAGCTCCAGAGCCGTCATGCGGTCAAACAAAAGCTGCAGCCAGACACACTTCTTGCAAGTGTAAGAGTCAGGAACATCAGCCACATCCTTGAGCTCCCACATCAGGGAAGTGGCACATGCCACAGGCCTGAGGCCCCCTGCCATTGTAAGCTTAGCTTTATAGCAACAAACTAAAACCAAACAACACACTTGAATATATGAAAGAAAAGAAAGTAAGTTAGTAAGTTTGCAGATGTGATGTAAATTGGTGGTGTATTGGATAGTGAAGAACGCTATCTAAGATGACAAAGAGATCGCAACCAATTGGGTGAATGAGCCCAGGAGCGGCAGATGGTGTTTAACAAGGATAAATACAAGGTATTGCTTTTTGGTAAAAACAAACAAGAGTTGGACGTATCCGGTTAAAACCAGGGCCTTAGGTCATACCGTAGAACAGCAAGATGTAGGGGTTCAGGGACATAATTTGAGAGTTGCATCACATGTAGACAGGGTGGGTAAGGAGGCTTTAGCACACTAACCTTCATTGCTCAGGCCTTTCAGTGTAGGAGTTGGAACGTCATGTTGAGGTTGTACAGGACATTGGTGAGGTCTCTTCTGTGTCCAGTTTTAGTTGCCCTGTTGTTAGAAGGATATGATTAAACCGGCGAGGGTTCAGAAAATATTTACCAGGATTTTGCCAGGAAAAGAGGGTTTAATCTGTCAGGAGAGGCTGGAAAGGGTGAGACTTTTTTCACAGAATCGGAGGAGGTTGAGGGATGACGTTCCAGAGGTTTATAAAATCATGACGGGTATGGATCAGGTGAATGCCAACTGTATTTCTCCTCGGGAGAGGGATTTCAAGTCAAATGGGCACATTTTTAAGGTGAGCAGAGAAACATTTAAAAAAGAAATGAGGGACAGCTATTTTACACAGAGAGTGGTACATGTGTTGAATGTTAAAAAGCTATTTGGACAAGTGCATGAATAAGGAATGTTTGGAGGGACTTGGAGCAAGTGCAGGCAGGTGGGACTCGTTTAGTTTGGGATTATGTTTGACATGGACAGGTTAGTCCGAAGGGTCTGTTTCTGTGCTGTACGACTCTGTAACTCTGTGATACTGTAACATGTACTGTCCTCCCCTGAACATGAGGTAGGCTGGCAATTAATTCAGTGTTCCACATGACTCATCCTTTCCATCGCATCAATAAAGGTGTTATATAAATGTGTGTGTTTGTTGGATGGTGAGGTGGTCTCTCGTGGTAATGGTGCAGCAGTTCCATGTATTCCCATCGTTTCCATTGTTGCAGCTGGAGGTGCTGTAGTTCCAGTATAGTACACATGGTGGCAATGTTGAGACTAATGTTCCTGTAGCGAAACACAACCATCTGCTGGCCTATCTGGGTACTGCCAGTGTCCTGAATTATAACCATTGAAGCTTCCAGCACTAAAGCAAATCTCTCCAGCTCTCTCTACCCACAACCCCTCACAACCCTATCTCCCTTCCCCACTCCCATCTCCAGTTCACTCCCATCTCTGACACCCCCACCATCCTCTCCATCTCTCCCACCTTGATACGTTTCCTTGGTTGGAGGGTGCCAAGGTGGACAATGAGGCCTTCTTCCACTAAGCATTGGGTAGCTTGAATTTGGCGGTGGAGGAGGCCCAGGACTTTCATGTCCTTGGCAGAGTGGGAGAGGGAGTTGACGTGGTTGGCCACAGGGCAGTGGGGTTGTTGGGTGCAGATGTCCCAGAGGTGTTCCCTGAAACATTCTGTGAGTTGGCATCCTATCTCCCCAAAACAGAGGAGACCACATCGAGAGGAATGGACACAGCAGGGATGAGGTGTTTGGATGTGCAGGAAAATCTCTGCTGGAGATGGAAGGATCCTTTGGGGCCTTGGATGGAGTTGAGGGGAGGGAGGTGTGGGCATAGGTCTTACACTCCTTGTGGTCATGATTTGGAGATGCCGGTGTTGGACTGGGGTGTACAAAGTTAAAAAACACACAACATCAGGGTATAGTCCAATAGGTTTAACTGGAAGCACACTAGCTTTCGGAGCGATGCTCCATCATCAGGTGAAAGGCTTAACTGACAATCGATTTTTCAATGTATAATTTCAGTTACATCACACTGTAAATTTTTGCTATAAATTCCGTGTGTTAGGATTGAGCCCTCCACTACCACCTGATGAAGGAGCATCGCTCTGAAAGCTAGTGTGTCTTCCAATTGGACTATAACCTGGTGTTGTGTGATTTTAACTTTGTCCACCTCTTGTGGTGGCGTTAACAGAGCCTTTCAGGAAAGGTGTATTCTCAGGGGTCCAGCAGGCTGACCTTGTTCCAGTCACTACATCAAGTCTTGCAGATGCGGCTTACCCAACAAATCCAGTCCTAATGTCCCACAGTCACTCTCTCAACAGAACAAACAGGTTCCACAGGGATTAGTGTTAGGTCCATGATTATTTAAACCATATACTAATGATTTACAGGATGAAAGGGAACCTACAGTCACCACTTTGTGGATCACACAAAAACGAGGTAAGCCGGGAATGTCACAATGAGTCAGCAATCATGTAGAGTCTGGTCAAATGAGTCAGCAAAATCTTGGCAGATAGTCTATAACGTGGAAAAATGGTGGTAATACACTGTAACATGTGATCAGCCTGCTCCATCTCAGCCTGCTACAGCCGGTGATCAGACAACTCCTGTTCCTGAGAGAGCTCGCTTCCGCCCTGGGCTCATTCCCTTATACTCCATTTCCTTGTCAGTAGCCAGTGAGATCAAACCTTGACACTGCCCTGTCTTCAGTGATTGGTCAGTTTGACCACGGGCAAACATCACAACAGTGTCATCTGACACAGTCTGTTCATCTTCCACTCAGTAAGATCATTGCTTGTTTTCTCTGGAAAAAGGCTTATTTCCCAACTTTAATGAACCTTGACCTCAGGTCAGTCTGTTCAGGTTATTCATTGAAACTATTTCCTTGCAGCAGAAGTTTGTGTTGTTTAATGAACCATCGGATATTTATACAGCATCACCCTGTGGCTATTGACAAAGAATTATCACACATCTCGTAGACAGTAGTTTACAAAATACCATGCAAGGACTGCACAAAACACTATATAGGACAAACAGGAAGACAGCTAACAATCCGCATCCATGAACATCAGCTAGCCACAAAACGACACGACCAGCTATCTCTAGTAGCCATACATTCAGACAACCAGCAACATGAATTTGACTGGGAAAACACCACTATCATAGGACAAGCCAGACAGAGAACAGCCAGAGAATTCCTAGAAGCATGGCATTCATCCCCAAACTCCATCAACAGACACATTGACCTGGACACCATATACAAACCACTACAGCTGAAACTGACACCCGGAAACGGCAAGAACATCCATCAACAGACACATCGACCTGGACCCCACATACAAAGCACTGCAGCTGAAACTGACACCCGGAAGCGGCAAGAACAAACCAATATAAATACCGGAAGAAACATCAAAGCAGCGCTTCACACGAGGCTCCAACAGCACTGATGATGTTCCCTAGCCAGGGAACGAAACGTTTGCAGCAAAAACTTCCAGCTCGGCGAGCAGAACCACAACAACGGATACCTGAGCTACAAATCTTCAATCAGATTTTAGACAGTGTCTGTTTTAAATCAGAACTCAGAACTTCAGCCAGATAGTGACAACACTTACATTATTTATTGTAAATACACATCCGTTCAGACAACACTGAAAAGAGTAATGAAGACATCGTCCAACTAATTGATCTTTCAATGGAGAAGCTTCAAATGATTTTCTTTTCCCCATTGTGGCTGACCCAGTAAATGTAAGGTTGTGACCGATATCCTACATCAAGCAATGGGATAATGACAAGATGGGATCGAGGTAACTCAGTTGGATGGATGGTTGGTTTGCAGAGCAGTGTGATGCCAACTGTGTGGATTCATATCTCATCATCAGTTTGAGGGTACCATGAAGGACTCTTTTTCTCAACCTCTTCCCTTGACTGAGGTTTGGTGACCCTCAGGTTAAATCATCACCAGTCACTTCTCTCTCATGAGACAATAGCCCCTATGGTCCTGTCAGACTATGACAACACAACAACAACAAATGACAAGATTATTGATGCTCCCAAAAACAGAGGATGAACCAATCACACACCCGGTTGTCTAATTCACTGACCTCATTCTCTCTTTCCTCCAGGGAAGTTACTTTACTGGAATGATATGTTCTGCAATGTCAAATTACATTCCCTTTGCTCCTACAAACTGCCAGGTCTCTGCTCTACTAAAAGAATCCAACAACGCTCCATGGATCCTGTCTGGGAGTGGATGTAGTGCCTCCATCTACTTGTAGTTGCGGTCACAGCCAATGATGACTGTACTGACTTAGTTTCTCAGCCAAGAATAAAAATTGCATCATGAGTTGTGTGTTTGTTACTGTGAGTCTAGTTTATAGCAGCCTTCCTGTCCCACTGATGCTTCCTACCCATCTGTTCTGTCAATGCTATACCGGGGAGGAGACAGCAGAACAGGGTAGTTTTTATAATTCATTTCCACAATGTTAGTATTACTGCAAGGTCCAACACTATTCCCCTTTGGGAAGGTGCTGGATGTGAGCTTCCTGCTTGAATTAGTGCAGTGTGACTGGAACAGGTACACTCCTGTCTTCACAGGGAGGGTGTTCTAGCATTCAGATACAGTTGGGATGTGGGTTAGCCACTGCAGAATATGTACATTATACAGCTGATCCTGCAAGTATTCTGGTTAATAATATTCAACTATTTTTGTGGGCATTTGAAAAGCAAAGGCAATTATTTGGATTATTTCTTGCTGACAATAACATTTCTGCATTACAAATGGTAAGTCACATAATCAAAGATAAAGCAGCTGAAGCTACTTGTCCAAAGGGATTATCCTGAGGAAGTGGTGGCACTGTGGCTCCGTTGGTTAAAGCATCTGGCTCATTAAATACATTTGTACAGAGACACGAATAGGAAAGGTTGAGAGAGACATGGGTCACACACAGGCAAGTGGGACTAGATTAGTTTGGGCAGCTTGATTACAAGGATGAGTTAGACCAAAGTGCCTGTTTCTGTGCTTTGTGACTCAATAACTCCGTGAGTCGGTGATTGTTGTTACTCGCGCTGTCTCTCTGCGCACCACCTCAAATCACACATTGTGCTGTTAATGAGTTCCAGGGAGCAGTGAGCACGCTGGGCAATGGTTCCAGGGAAACGTATCAAGGTGGGAGAGATGGAGAGGATGGTGTGGGTGTCAGAGATGGGAGTGAACTGGAGATGGGAGTGGAGAAGGGAGATAGGGTTGTGAGGGGTTGTGGGTAGAGAGAGCTGGAGAGATTTGCTTTTGCTGGAAGCTTCAATGGTTATAATTCAGGGCACTGGCAGTACCAAGATAGGCCAGCAGATGGTTGTGTTTCGCTACAGGAACATTAGTCTCAACATTGCCACCATGTGTTCTATACTGGAACTACAGCACCTCCAGCTGCAACAATGGAAACGATGGGAATACATGGAACTGCTGCACCATTACCACGAGAGACCACCTCACCATCCAACAAACACACACCTTTATATAACACCTTTATTGATGCGATGGAAAGGATGAGTCATGTGGAACACTGATTTAATTGCCAGCCTACCTCATGTTCAGGGGAGGACAGTACATGTTACAGTATCACAGAGTTACAGAGTCGTACAGCACAGAAACAGACCCTTCGGACTAACCTGTCCATGTCAAACATAATCCCAAAGTAAACGAGTCCCACTTGCCTGCACTTGCTCCAAGTCCCTCCAAACATTCCTTATTCATGCACTTGTCCAAATAGCTTTTTAACATTCAACACATGTACCACTCTCTGTGTAAAATAGCTGTCCCTCATTTCTTTTTTAAATGTTTCTCTGCTCACCTTAAAAATGTGCCCATTTGACTTGAAATCCCTCTCCCGAGGAGAAATACAGTTGGCATTCACCTGATCTATACCCGTCATGATTTTATAAACCTCTGGAACGTCATCCCTCAACCTCCTCCGATTCTGTGAAAAAAGTCTCACCCTTTCCAGCCTCTCCTGATAGATTAAACCCTCTTTTCCTGGCAAAATCCTGGTAAATATTTTCTGAACCCTCGCCGGTTTAATCATACCTTTCTTACAACAGGGCAACTAAAACTGGACACAGAAGAGACCTCACCAATGTCCTGTACAACCTCAACATGACGTTCCAACTCCTACGCTGAAAGGCCTGAGCAATGAAGGTTAGTGTGCTAAAGCCTCCTTACCCACCCTGTCTACATGTGATGCAACTCTCAAATTATGTCCCTGAACCCCTACATCTTGCTGTTCTACGGTATGACCTAAGGCCCTGGTTTTAACCGGATACGTCCAACTCTTGTTTGTTTTTACCAAAAAGCAATACCTTGTATTTATCCTCGTTAAACACCATCTGCCGCTCCTGGGCCCATTTACTCAATTGGTTGCGATCTCTTTGTCATCTTAGATAGCGTTCTTCACTATCCAATACACCACCAATTTACATCACATCTGCAAACTTACTAACTTACTTTCTTTTCTTTCATATATTCAAGTGTGTTGTTTGGTTTTAGTTTGTTGCTATAAAGCTAAGCTTACAATGGCAGGGGGCCTCAGGCCTGTGGCATGTGCCACTTCCCTGATGTGGGAGCTCAAGGATGTGGCTGATGTTCCTGACTCTTACACTTGCAAGAAGTGTGTCTGGCTGCAGCTTTTGTTTGACCGCATGACGGCTCTGGAGCTGTGGATAGACTCACTATGGAGCATCTGCAATGCTGAGGAGGTCGTGGATAGTACATTCAGTAAATGGGTGGCATGGTGGCACAGTGGTTAGCACTGCTGCCTCACAGCGCCTGGAGACCCGGGTTCAATTCCCGACTCAGGCGACTAACTGTGTGGAGTTTGCACGTTCTCCCTGTGCCTGCGTGGGTTTCCTCCGGGTGCTCCGGTTTCCTCCCACAGTCCAAAGATGTGCGGGTCAGGTGAATTGGCCAGGATAAATTGCCCGTAGTGTTAGGTAAAAGGGGGGTAAATGTAGGGGTATGGGTGGGTTGCGCTTCGGCGGGTCGGTGTGGACTTGTTGGGCCGAAGGGCCTGTTTCCACACTGTAAGTAATCTAATCTAAGTAATCTAATCTAATCTAATCTAAATTGGTCACACCGCAGATTGGAATTGCTGAGAGAGACTGAATGGGTCTCTCAGACCCAACAGACAGAGAAAGAGTAGGAAGGCAGTGCAGGTGTCCCCCGCAGTCATCTCCCTCCAAAGTAGGTATACAGTTTAAGATATGGTTGGGGAAGATGACTCACCAGAGGAGGGCAGCAGTTGCCAGGATCATGGCACCGTGGTGGGCACTGCTGTTCAGAAGGGTGGGAAAAAGACTCATAGGGCCATAGTCATGGGGGATTCTATTGTAAGGGGAGTAGATAGGCGGTTCTGTGGCTGAAAACGAGGCTCCCAGATGGTATGTTGCCTCCCAGGTGCTCGGGTCAGGGATGTCACCGATCGGCTGCAGAGCGTTCTGAAAGGGGAGGGTGAACAGCCAGTTGTCGAGGTGCGTATAGGCACCAAGTAAAATATAAGTTAAAAAACGAGATGAGGTCCTGAAAGCAGAATTCAGGGAGCCAGGAGAGACTTTAAGGAGGAGCACCTCAAAGGTAGTGATCTCGGGATTGCTACCAGTACCACGTGATAGCCAGGGTAGAAATGAGAGAATAGGCAGGATGGACACATGGCTTGAGGGACAGTGTAGGAGGGAGGGGTTCAGATCTGTGGGACATTGGGACCGGTTCTGGGGAAGGTGGGACTATTACAAATTGGACAGTCTCCACCTGAACCAGACTGGAACTAATGTCCTTGAGGGAGTTTATGGTACCTGCTGTTGGGGAAGTTTTAAACTAATGTGGCAGGGGTTGGGAACCAGAAGCGAAGTCTGCTAGACAGTGAGGTGGAAACTGTAGACAGTAAGGATTACGAAGTCAGCTTTACCAAGGGGAAGAGTAGGCAGACAGCAGATGAACACAAAAGAACTGGCAGCCTGAAGTGCATATACTTTAATGCAAGGAGTAGAGTGGGTAAGGCAGATGAACTTTGGGCTTGGATTGGTGCCTAGGAGTAAGATGTTATTGGGATCACAGAGACTTAGTTGAAGGAAGAGCATGGTTAGCAACTAAATGTTCCAGGATATAGATTCTTCAGATAAGACAGGGAGGGAAGTAAAAGGTGGAGACGAGTTGCATTGCTGCTCAGGGATAATATCATGGCTGTGCTAAAGGAGGATACTGTGGTGGGCTTAAGCAGTGAGGTGTTATGGGTGGAGCTGAGAAATAAGAAGAGTGCAGTTACATTGGTGGGGCTTATTACAGGCCTCGCAACAGTGAGCATGAGGTAGAAGAACAAATAGATAAATAGATTCGTGGGCAGCACTGTGGCACAGTGGTTAGCACTGCTGCCTCACAGCGCCAGAGACCCAGGTTCAATTCCTGCCTCAGGCGACTGACTGTATGGAGTTTGCACGTTGTCCCTGTGTCTGCGTGGGTTTGCTCCGGTTTCCTCCCACAATCACAAAGACGTGCAGGTCAGGTGAACTGGTCATGCGAAATTGCCTGTAGTGTTAGGTAAGGAGTAAATGTATGGGTGGGTTGCGGGTGGATGTGGACTTGTAGGGCTGAAGTTTACACACTGCAAGTAATCTAATCGAAGATTATGGAACGATGTAGAGGCAACAGGGTGGTGGTGATGGGAGATTTTAATTTTCCCAACATTGTTTGGGATTCACTTCATGTCAGAGTTCTGGATGAGTCAGAATTTATAAGGAGTGTCCAGGAAAGTTTTCTACAGCAGTATGTCAGGAGTCCAACAAAGGAAGGGGTCATATTGGACTTGGTGTTGGGGAATGAGTCAGACCAGATGGTAGAATTTGCAGTGGGGGATTTCTTTGGGAATAGTGACCACAACTCTGTAAGTTTTAGAATGCTCATAAACAAAGATGCGAATAGTCCTAAGGGACAAGTACTAAACTGGGAAGAGGCCAATTATATCAAAATTAGGCAGGAGCTGGGAAATGTAGATTGGACACAGGTATTTGAAGGGAAGTCCCCATCTGATATGTGGGAGGCTTTCAAAGATAGCTTGAAGATAGTGCAGGATAGGCATGTCCCTTTGAAAACAAGGGATAGGAAAGGCAAGATTCGTGAACCGTGGATGACTGGAGAAATTGTGCGACTAGCCAAGTGGAAAAGGGAAGCATATATAAGGTCCAGGCAGCTAAGAACAGAACTGGCCTTGGAAGAATACCGGGAGAGTAGGACCATTCTTAAACAAAGAATCAAGCGGGCGAAAAGGGGACATGAAATAGCTTTGAGGAGCAGAATTAGGGAGAATCCCAAGGCCTTTTATTCTTATATAAGAAGCAAGAGGGTAACCAGAGAAAGGGTTGGTCCACTAAAGGATAAGGAAGCAAGGTAGTTTGTTGAACGTGAGAAAATGGGTGGGATCCTCAATGATGACTTTGCATCAGTGTTCACTGAGGAACAGGAGATGATAAATGCTGAGATTAGAGGTAGAAGTTTGTTTACTCTGGATCACATTGACATAAGGAGGGAAGATGTGTTGGGTAGGCTAAAGGATTTTAATGTTGACAAATCCCCAGCACTGATCCCTGTGGAACATCACTGGTCACCTTTCTCCATTTTGAGAAACTCCCTTCAGCTACTACTCTCTGTCTCCTGTTACTCAACCAGTTTTTTTATCCTCCTCTCTTGATCACCCTGCACACCATGTGACTTCACTTCCTCCATTAGTTTACCATGGGGAACCTTGTCAAATGCCTTACTAAAGTCCATGTATATGACATCTAAGGCCCTTCCTTAATCTATCAACTTGGTCACTTCCTCAGGTGGTTGCTGAGGGAGGTGAGAGAGAAAATAGCTGGGGCCCTGACAGATATCTTTCTGGCATCCTTAAACACAGTTAAGGTGCCGGAGGACTGGAGGGTAGATAATGTTGTCCCCCTGTATATTATGGAACGATGTAGAGGCAACAGGGTGGTGGTGATGGGAGATTTTAATTTTCCCAACATTGTTTGGGATTCACTTCATGTCAGAGTTCTGGATGAGTCAGAATTTATAAGGAGTGTCCAGGAAAGTTTTCTACAGCAGTATGTCAGGAGTCCAACAAAGGAAGGGGTCATATTGAACTTGGTGTTGGGGAATGAGTCAGACCAGATGGTAGAATTTGCAGTGGGGGATTTCTTTGGGAATAGTGACCACAACTCTGTAAGTTAACTCTCTTAAACTAGACTCACAGTAACAAACACACAACTCATGATGCAATTTTTATTCTTGGCTGAGAAACTAAGTCAGTACAGTCATCATTGGCTGTGACCGCAACTACAAGTAGATGGAGGCACTACATCCACTCCCAGACAGGATCCATGGAGCGTTGTTGGATTCTTTTAGTAGAGCAGAGCCCTGGCAGTTTGTAGGAGCAAAGGGAATGTAATTTGACATTGCAGAACATATCATTCCAGTAAAGTAACTTCCCTGGAGGAAAGAGAGAATGAGGTCAGTGAATTAGACAACCGGGTGTGTGATTGGTTCATCCTCTGTTTTTGGGAGCATCAATAATCTTGTCATTTGTTGTTGTTGTGTTGTCATAGTCTGACAGGACCATAGGGGCTATTGTCTCATGAGAGAGAAGTGACTGGTGATGATTTAACCTGAGGGTCACCAAACCTCAGTCAAGGGAAGAGGTTGAGAAAAAGAGTCCTTCATGGTACCCTCAAACTGATGATGAGATATGAATCCACACAGTTGGCATCACACTGCTCTGCAAACCAACCATCCATCCAACTGAGTTACCTCGATCCCATCTTGTCATTATCCCATTGCTTGATGTAGGATATCGGTCACAACCTTACATTTACTGGGTCAGCCACAATGGGGAAAAGAAAATCATTTGAAGCTTCTCCATTGAAAGATCAATTAGTTGGACGATGTCTTCATTACTCTTTTCAGTGTTGTCTGAACGGATGTGTATTTACAATAAATAATGTAAGTGTTGTCACTATCTGGCTGAAGTTCTGAGTTCTGATTTAAAACAGACACTGTCTAAAATCTGATAGAAGATTTGTAGCTCAGGTATCCGTTGTTGTGGTTCTGCTCGCCGAGCTGGAAGTTTTTGCTGCAAACGTTTCGTTCCCTGGCTAGGGAACATCATCAGTGCTGTTGGAGCCTCGTGTGAAGCGCTGCTTTGATGTTTCTTCCGGTATTTATATTGGTTTGTTCTTGCCACTTCCGGGTGTCAGTTTCAGCTGCAGTGCTTTGTATGTGGGGTCCAGGTCGATGTGTCTGTTGATGGATGTTCTTGCCGTTTCCGGGTGTCAGTTTCAGCTGTAGTGGTTTGTATATGGTGTCCAGGTCAATGTGTCTGTTGATGGAGTTTGGGGATGAATGCCATGCTTCTAGGAATTCTCTGGCTGTTCTCTGTCTGGCTTGTCCTATGATAGTGGTGTTTTCCCAGTCAAATTCATGTTGCTGGTTGTCTGAATGTATGGCTACTAGAGATAGCTGGTCGTGTCGTTTTGTGGCTAGCTGATGTTCATGGATGCGGATTGTTAGCTGTCTTCCTGTTTGTCCTATATAGTGTTTTGTGCAGTCCTTGCATGGTATTTTGTAAACTACTGTCTACGAGATGTGTGATAATTCTTTGTCAATAGACACAGGGTGATGCTGTATAAATATCCGATGGTTCATTAAACAACACAAACTTCTGCTGCAAGGAAATAGTTTCAATGAATAACCTGAACAGACTGACCTGAGGTCAAGGTTCATTAAAGTTGGGAAATAAGCCTTTTTCCAGAGAAAACAAGCAATGATCTTACTGAGTGAAAGATGAACAGACTGTGTCAGATGACACTGTTGTGATGTTTGCCCGTGGTCAAACTGACCAATCACTGAAGACAGGGCAGTGTCAAGTTTTGATCTCACTGGCTGCTGACAAGGAAATGGAGTATAAGGGAATGAGCCCCAGGGCGGTAGCGAGCTCTCTCAGGAACAGGAGTTGTCTGATCACCAGCAGGAGCAGGCTGAGATGGAGCAGGCTGATCACATGTTACAGTGCATTACCACCATTTTTCCACGTTATAGACTATCTGCCAAGATTTTGCTGACTCATTTGACCAGACTCTACACGATTGCTGACTCATTGTGACATTCCCGGCTTACCTCGTTTTTGTGTGATCCACAAAGTGGTGACTGTAGGTTCCCTTTCATCCTGTAAATCATTAGTATATGGTTTAAATAATCATGGACCTAACACTAATCCCTGTGGAACCTGTTTGTTCTGTTGAGAGAGTGACTGTGGGACATTAGGGCTGGATTTGTTGGGTAAGCCGCATCTGCAAGACTTGATGTAGTGACTGGAACAAGGTCAGCCTGCTGGACCCCTGAGAATACACCTTTCCTGAAAGGCTCTGTTAACGCCACCACAAGAGGTGGACAAAGTTAAAATCACACAACACCAGGTTATAGTCCAACAGGTTTAATTGGAAGCACACTAGCTTTCAGAGCGACGCTCCTTCATCAGGTGGTAGTGGAGGGCTCAATCCTAACACACGGAATTTATAGCAAAAATTTACAGTGTGATGTAACTGAAATTATACATTGAAAAATCGATTGTCAGTTAAGTCTTTCACCTGATGATGGAGCATCGCTCCGAAAGCTAGTGTGCTTCCAGTTAAACCTATTGGACTATACCCTGATGTTGTGTGTTTTTTAACTTTGTAGACCCCAGTCCAACACCGGCATCTCCAAATCATGACCACAAGGAGTGTAAGACCTATGCCCACACCTCCCTCCCCTCAACTCCATCCAAGGTCCCAAAGGATCCTTCCATCTCCAGCAGAGATTTTCCTGCACATCCAAACACCTCATCCCTGCTGTGTCCATTCCTCTCGATGTGGTCTCCTCTGCTTTGGGAAGATAGGATGCCAACTCACAGAATGTTTCAGGGAACACCTCTGAGACATATGCACCCAACAACCCCACTGCCCTGTGGCCAACCACGTCAACACCCTCTCCCAGTCTGCCAAGGACATGAAAGTCCTGGGCCTCCTCCACCGCCAAATTCAAGCTACCCAATGCTTAGTGGAAGAAGGCCTCATTGTCCACCTTGGCACCCTCCAACCACGTGGCATCAACATCGATTTCACCAGTTTCCTTATCTCCCCTCCCCCCACCTCAACCCAGATTCAAATGTCAAACCCGGCACCACCCTCTTGAATTGTCCTACCTGTCCATTTTCCTTCCCACTTGTCCACTCCATCCTTCCCTCCCACCTATAACCTCCCACCTGCATCTACCTATCACATTCCCAGCTACCTCGCACCCACCCCACCCTCCTATTTATCTCTCAGCCACCATTCCCCCCTACATTCCTGATGAAGGGCTAATGCCAAACCATCCTGCTCCTCAGATGCTGCCTGACCAGCTGTGCTGTTCAGTCGCTACACTTTTCAACACTGTTAATCTGGCCCAATTAGGGAGCCCTGGCTGACAGGAAAAGGATCAATGGCAAGGATATAGAGTGCCTGAATGCCTGACTTTGTATGAGGCAGTAGTATAGGAATGGTCTGATCATGCGTAAATAAGGGGTGACTTGGTGGTGGCACCAAGAGTAAAGGAAAATGCTGAAGAAAGTTGCTCACAACAGTCATCTTTGAGTTGGGGTAAGCACTTCCTACATCATATGTTTTTTGGGATGCTTGTCTTGTTTGACTACCGTTGATGACTGGGCCCAGTCTGGGGAAAGAATGTGTTATTTTTTTCTGGACAAATGACATTGCGGCAGATACAAAGCAACGAGTAATTCTCCTGAGAGCCTGTGGAGCCACAGCTTTTTCTGTGATGAGGAGCTTGCCTTACCTTTCAGGAGGTTTCCTCCCACAATCCAAAGATGTGCAGGTTAGGTGAATTGACCATGCTAAATTGCCCATAGTGTTAGGTGCATTAGACAGGAGTTAGGGTTGGGGAATGGGTATGGGTGGGTTACTCTTCGGAGGGTCAGTCTGGACTTTTTGGACCGAAGGGCCTGTTTCCATACTGTAGGGAATCTAATCTAATCTAAAAGAATTAACTGATAGTGTTAAGGAATTGTGAAGGCAGCTGGTTCAATTACCAGTGATTGTGCTAAAAGCTTCCTCGAATTCTGACACACTATTGCTTTTACTCAGCAATTCGAGAATTAGTGGAATCTGTGTCAGGATTTTTGAGGTTTTAAAGACTGGCAGAAGCCTGGAAATTTGGTTTAACCTTCAATGAGATGCTTAGAGAGTATCTGCTTAGAGATTAATGATCTAACTGTGCAAAAACACCTGCTAACTGAAGCTCAGCTGGATTTCACTCAAGCGCTATAACTGGCTTTATCATTGGAAAATGCAGCAAGTAGAGTATATGAGTTCAGGAGAAAGTGAGGACCACCAATTTACGTCACATCTGCAAACTTACTAACTTACTTTCTTTTCATGAGAACTTATGAGCCCTATCATCACCTGGCCATTAGAATGCACGGCTGCATCCTTTGGACTCTCAGTGCGAATTGCTTATTTTGACCTAAACCTTCATATTGGTAGAGATTTGTGCACATTGACTCCCTCCACCATCAATGTTCAGGAGCTGCAATGTTTGTAATTCACAAGATGCACAATAGATTGTCATGTAGTGACCCCTTAGCACTTTGGAAATGATTGACCATTATTATCTGGAAGGACAAAGGCAGCAGATAGTTGGGAATACCAGCACCTACCAGTTCCCCTCCAAGTCGTTCACCATCCAGACTTGGAAATATATCGCTGTTCTTTCATTGGCACAGGGTCAAAATTATGTAAATCCTTCCTAACAGCATTGTGGGTCTACTAACACTAAATAGACTGGAATTGTTCAAGAAGGCAGCTTCCCACCAACTTCACAATCGCGACTAGGGATGGGCAATAAGTGATGGCCCAGTCAGCCACGCCCATATCCCTTGAATGAAATATTTTAACACGTTCCAGTTACATGACTGGGTGCCAATGATGATGATTAAAATAGGACATCTATTCCAGTGGGATTAAGAGCCATCCAGTGCCCAATTTCAAGTGAGTTCCAATGCTGGGGGTTGTAGGGTGGGAATGATTGGGAACCAGTCTGGAATGTGGGACTGTCACTCTCTCAACCTTCAGCACCAACCTGTACTGATGCCACCGTGCTGGGACAGCAGTTAAACCAGGCCCCTGTGATACAACCACAGACAGCTCCATGAGATGGTCACACCACTCCCTCAAACAGAAACAATACAGCCTGTGTGATCATGAAGATCACTTGGCAAAGTGCCCGAGGCTACACCTTGAGAAATATTTCTGAGGAAAAAGGGAGCAGCAATAACCAGCTGCAGCAAAACAATTAAACAAGGATGTTGGTGCATGGTTATATTAGGGAGGACAGGTACAACTTCATAAATGGGCTGTCAAGAATTGAATTTGACTATGACACCAACTTGGGAATGTCATTTGAGTGCAATATATAAAATAAAATAGATATTTCAGTTTTATTTTGTGAATTGTGTTAAGGAGATTTGGGGACTGGTTTGTAATATCAAAAACATGGTTCAATTGCTGCAGCAGCCGAGGTTACCATAAAGGACTTGTCTTCTCCACCTCTCCCCCTGCCTGCGGTGTGGTCACCCTCAGGTTAAATCACCACCTGGCATCTCTCTCTCTCTCTCTCTCTCTCTCTAATGAGAGAGAAGCCTCTGGTCAGATGGGGCTACTAGGCAAAAGTGAGGACTGCAGATGCTGGAGATTAGAGTCAAGATTAGAGTGACATTGGAAATGCACACAAGGTCAAGCAGCATCCAGGGAACAGGAAAATCGACGTTTCAGGCAGGAGCCCTTCATCAGGAAAGCATAAGGGGGAATCTCATTGAAGTATACAGAATTCTGAGAGACCTGGATAGAAAGCACATGGAGAAGGTGTTGGGCATCAGAGAGAGTAGGGCCTGAGGGTACAAACTAAGATTGAAGGGATGGTGCTTTAGAACTGAGATGACAAGGAATTACTAAAGTCAAATGGTGGTGAATCTAAGGAACTCATTGCTACAAAAGGCTGTGGAAGCCAAATCATTGAGAGTATTTAAGACAAAGACCAACAGGTTCTTGATTTCTCAAGGGATCAAAGTTACAGAGAGAAGGCAGGAGAATGGGGTTGAGAATCGTGTTAGTCAGGATTAGGATGGAGCAGGGTCGATGGGCAAAATGGCCTAATCCTGCTCCTGTATTTGATGGTCTTATTGTAATTTTTTCATTCTTTGGTTTTGAACTAAATTTGACCTTGAAGTGCCAAGGCACACCTTCCAGTTTGTCACTATATAATGCCTGAAAAACATATAAATGTATTACACTATGCTGCAAAAATCATATTTGCTTTGATGAATAGATAACTCAGTTGGTATAATTTTCACTCTAATACATAAAAAAGCCCATTTTTCTTCAAAGAAAATTGCCTCATTTCCAATGTCACTTCTTTGTCTTTGGATTCAGTTTTGGTCATGACCCAAAGGTACAATGTGACTGAGGCTGGAGGGTGATGCTGTTTCCTTTTCTAGTCCCAGTCCGCCACTGATCTCAGTCAATGTGAAATCCAACCAGGTTGCTGTTATGGCCAGTAATTTAGGTTTCAGGCTGTGTCAGGTTTCAATAAACAAACTCACACAAACATACAAAGGTCAGTGATAAGCCTGTGTGTGGATTATACAAAATCTCTCTCTGCATGTTGTCATGATCCTGATGGGAAGAGCAAGCTGATCATCAAGCTCCATTAGGGACTATTTGAGTCATTAATCTTGTGAATTTGCAAAACTCTAATTGCTATTTAGAATTAGGTTTTACAATAAATTAAATAATAGTTCAAAGAAATTCATTTTTCAGCTAGTCAGTAAATGGATGATTAACTGGTACTATGCAGATTAAACTACATCTAAATTAAATTTTAAACCCAGACTGAGTCCATTGTCCTTTCAAGTTGAAGAATCGCAGACACCAATTTTCATGGAAGTGTGAACTAAACCCAGAGATGCAATATCCTTGACACTAATTCAGATTAGATTAGATTACTTCCAGTGTGGAAACAGGCCCTTCGGCCCAACAAGTCCACGCCGACCTGCCAAAGAGTAACCCGCCCATACCCCTACATTTACCCCTTACCTAACACTATGGGCAATTTAGCACGGCCAATTCACCTGACCGCACATCTTTGGACTGTGGGAGGAAACCGGAGCACCCGGAGGAAACCCACGCAGACACGGCGAGAACGTGCAAACTCCACACAGTCAGTCGCCTGAGTCGGGAATTGAACCTGGTGCTGTGAGGCAGCAGTGCTAACCACTGTGCCACGGTGCCGCCCACTAGTTTCAATGTCTTCAGTAAAATGGGAATTTTGGTGCAGCCAGTTTTGTTTCTTCCACCTTGGGTTCCTGGACGACCCTCAACCTGTGGTCAGGTGCTCACTGCAGCAATTTTACATCCAGTTGTTTGAAAATGAGTTTAATCCCAGCAAGTCTCAGCTCTTAAAATTAGGTGGTGGGAGTTAAAATGTGATCATCCATATTTACAGCTTTTGTAACAAGATACAAATGTGAAGCTTCATTGATTTCCCGTGTTTGCTCACCGTTAGAAACACTGAGGAATGAACCGAATAACTTACAATGGAGATTCCAGCAACTTAGCTCTGAGTGACCTTCCTCAATCACACCACATACCAACAAGTTTCACATTCTCACCACTCTGGATAAAGACATTTCTCCTGAATTCCTTTTCTGATTTCTTGGTGACTCTTAGAACATATGTCACCAAATTAAACAAACAATTTCACATTAAATTCTCCCTTTGTTTTACCTTCACCCGCTTCACCTCAGCATTTCCTCTTCCTCAAGATCTCCCTGTCAATTTCTGGGAACAGGATGTCAAAGTCGTATCAAACTCAAACCATTAACTTTGTTTCTCTCTCCACAGATTCTGCCAGACCTGCTTTTTAGATTAGATTACTTCCAGTGTGGAAACAGGCCCTTCGGCCCAACAAGTCCACACTGACCCGCCGAAGCGCAACCCACCCATACCCCTACATTTACCCCTTACCTAACACTACGGGCAATTTAGCATGGCCAATTCACCTGACCCGCACATCTTTGGACTGTGGGAGGAAACCGGAGCACCTGGAGGAAACCCACGCAGACGCGGGGAGAACGTGCAAACTCCACACAGTCAGTCGCCTGAGCCTGCTGAATTACATCAGCTTGTTCTGTTGTTATGTTAATTGTATATAAATTCATAGAGTTATAGAATCATACAGCAGGGTCTGACCAGTTCATGCTAAACATAATCCCAAACTAAACTAGTCCCACCAGTCTGCTCCTGGCCCATATCTTTCCACGTCTTTCCTATTCATGTCCTTACCTCAGTGTCTTTTAAACATTGTAACTGTACCCACATCCACCACTTCCTCAGGAACTGCATTCCACATGCAAACCACCCTCTGTGTGAAACATTTGCTCCTCATGTTCTTTGTCAAATCTTTCTCCTCTCTCCATAAAAATATGCCCCCCAACTTGAAATCTGCCAATCTCAGGAAAAGACATCTCCCATTAACCTTATCTATATCCCTTATAATTTTAAAAACTTATATAAGGTTAACTTTCAAACTCCTATGCTCCAATGAAAGAAGTCCCAGCCTATATCTCCTTTCTTTCTAACTCCAAGTTAAAAATCACATGATACCAGGTTAAAGACCAACTGTTGTCTGATTTTTAACATTGTCCACCCCCCATCCAACACCAGCACCTCCCAATCATTTATAACTCAAACTTTTCATACCTAGCACCATCCTAGTAAATCTCTTCTGAACCATCTCCAACTCAATAATATCCTTCTTGTCACAGGGCAACCAGAATTGGACACAGCAGTCCTGAAGATGCCGAAGCAATGTCCTGTATAACCTCGGCATGACTTCCCAACCCCGAGACCCAAAGCAAAAAACTCCGGAAATCACAGCAGATCAGGCAGCATCCATGGAGAGGGAGCAAACTCACATTTTGAGTCTAGATGACTCTTCATCAGAGCTCTGCCTCCCAAAGGTATGTAAAAGACAGTTCCTCCCACTGTACTTCCCTGTTATATTCAGGTTCTGTCAGAATGTCAGCACTGGGCAAGTCAGATCCCCAGAGTGAAAACTGGCCCGAACAGGTTACATTCTCAGTGCTGTCAGTGACTGAAGGAGACCCACCAGGGATGAGAAATGGGGAGAGTAAATTCATTTCAGATGGCATTGGAATTTAAGGAATACTGACACTTTTTAATTTCTTACTGACCAGCATTTATTGCCCATCCCTAATTGCCCAGAGGACAGTTTAGTGTCAACACATTTCTATGAGTCTGGAGTCACATGTTGGGTAGACTGGGTATCAACAGCAGTTTCATGGAATCATTGAATCCCTACAGTGTGGAAACCAGCCCTTTGGCCCAACAAATCCACACCGACCCTTCGAAGAGTAATCCACCCAGAACCATTCCCAGCAGAGTCGACTTAAAACCTCTCGAAAAATTATAGCAAACACATGACTCAACCTGCAATCACATGACCCAATAATGGCCGGTTTAAATTCCAAACAGAGGGAGTGGAGGATAGTTACAGATGAATGGTGTGTGTGAAATAAACCCCAGCTCCGACAGGAGAGCAGCCTTCAGCTGTGATTGACGTAGAGATCTTCCATGTCAGCTCCATTCCAGCCATGAATCATGGTGTCACTCGATGCAGATATTATTGAGGCTTTGGCAGTAAAGTGGGCACGGAGGCGTCAAGTTGGTCTTATCAGCCACTTGTCCTAACACTGCCCACAGCAGCAATACCCTCTGACCTCCTGCTAGTGAAGTATTTGAGAAGTTTCCACATAGGAGATTAATTCATGAAGTTGTCCACATGGATTTCAGGGTGAGGTTGCCAATTGGATACAAAGTTGGCTTCATAGAAGGAGACAGAAAGTGGGGGAGGGTTGGGTCTCGAACTGGAGACCTGCGCCCGGCTGTGTTCCACAGGGATCGGTGTGGGTTCTCTTTTGTTTCTCATTTATATTAATGATTCAGATGAGAATATGGAAGGCATGGTTAAAGAACAAAGAACAAAGAAAATTTACAGCCCAGGGACAGGCTCTTTGGCTCTCTAAGCCCAAGTCGATCCAAATCCACTGTCTAAACCTGTCGCCCAATTCTCGGTATCTGAATAACTCTCTTCCCCACCTACTTATGTATCTGTCCAGATGCACCTTAAATGAATCTACAGTGCCTGCCTCTACCACCTCTGCTGGCAACGTGTTACAGGCACCTACCACCCTCTGTGTAAAGTACTTGCCGCATATATCCCCCTTAAGCTTTTCAACTCTCATACTGAACGCATATCCTCTCGTTATTGAATCCCTCACCCTGGGAAAAAACTTATCTCTTTCTATTCACTGTCTCTTCATAGCTAGCACCTTCCATACCAGGCAACATTCTCATAAACCTTCTCTGCACCCTCTCCAAAATGTCCACATCCTTCTGGTAATGCGACCAGAACTGTACACAGTATTCTAAATGCAGACAAACCAAAGTCTTGTATGATTTTGACATGACCTTCCAGCTCTCATACTCAATATCCCGTCCGATGAAGGCAAGCAAACCATGTGCCTTCTTGACCACTCTATCCACCTGTGCAGCCACCTTCAGGGTACAATGGACCTGAACTCCCAGATCTCTCTGCTCATCAACGTTTCCCAAGGCTCTTCTGTTTACAGTTTGGTTCATTCTAAAATTAGACTTCCCAAAATGCATCACCTCACACTTGCCTGGATTGAACTCCATCTGCCACTTCTCTGCCAACTCTTCAGTCTATCTATATTCTCTTGTATTCTTTGACAGTCTCCTACGCTTTCTGCTACTCCACCAATCTTCATGTCATCTGCAACCTTACTGATCATACCAACAGTGTCGTCTTCCAGAACATTTATGTATATCACAAACAACAGTGGCCCCAGCACTGATCCCTGTGGAACACCACTGGTCACCTTTCTCCATTTTGAGAAACTCCCTTCAGCTACTACTCTCTGTCTCCTGTTACTCAACCAGTTTTTTTATCCTCCTCTCTTGATCACCCTGCACACCATGTGACTTCACTTCCTCCATTAGTTTACCATGGGGAACCTTGTCAAATGCCTTACTAAAGTCCATGTATATGACATCTAAGGCCCTTCATCTACCCAACACATCTTCCCTCCTTATGTCAATGTGATCCAGAGTAAACAAACTTCTGTCTCTAATCTCAGCATTTACCACCTCCTGTTACTCAGTGAACACTGATGCAAAGTCATCATTGAGAATCCCACCCATTTTCTCAGGTTCAACAAACTACCTTGCTTCCTTATCCTTTAGTGGACCAACCCTTTCTCTGGTTACCGTCTTGCTTCTTACATAAGAATAAAAGGCCTGGGGATTCTCCCAAATTCTGGTCCTCCAAGCTATTTCATGACCCCTTTTCGCCCGCTTGATTCTTTGTTTAAGAATGGTCCTACTCTCCCGGTATTCTTCCAAGGCCAGTTCTGTTCTTAGCTGCCTGGACCTTATGTATGCTTTCCTTTTCCCCTTGGCTAGTCGCACAATTTCTCCAGTCATCCACGGTTCACGAATCTTGCCTTTCCTATCCCTTGTTTTCAAAGGGACATGCCTATCCTGCACTATCTTCAAGCTATCTTTGAAAGCCTCCCACATATCAGATGGGGACTTGCCTTCAAATACCTATGTCCAATCTACATTTCCCAGCTCCTGCCTAATTTTGATATAATTGGCCTCTTCCCAGTTTAGTACTTGCCCCTTAGGACTATTCGCATCTTTGTCTATGAGCATTCTAAAACTTACAGAGTTGTGGTCACTATTCCCAAAGAAATCCCCCATTGCAAATTCTACCATCTGGCCTGACTCATTCCCCAACACCAAGCCCAATATGGCCCCTTCCTTTGTTGGACTCCTGACATACTGCTGTAGAAAACTTTCCTGGACACTCCTTATAAATTCTGACCCATCCAGAACTCTGACATGAAGTGAATCCCAAACAATGTTGGGAAAATTAAAATCTCCCATCACCACCACCCTGTTGCCTCTACATCGTTCCATAATCTTAGATTAGATTACTTGCAGTGTGTAAACTTCAGCCCTACAAGTCCACATCCACCCGCAAGCCACCCATACCTTTACCCCTTACCTAACACTACGGGCAATTTAGCATGACCAGTTCACCTGAACTGCACATTTTTGTGATTGTGGGAGGGAACTGGAGCAAACCCACACAGACACAGGGACAACGTGCAAACTCCACACAGTCAGTCGCCTGAGGCAGGAATTGAACCTGGGTCTCTGGCGCTGTGAGGCAGCAGTGCTAACCACTGTGCCACAGTGCCGCCCACGAATCTATTTATCTATTTGTTCTTCTACCTCATGCTCACTGTTGCGAGGCCTGTAATAAGCCCCACCAATGTAACTGCACTCTTCTTATTTCTCAGCTCCACCCATAACGCCTCACTGCTTAAGCCCACCACAGTGTCCTCCTTTAGCACAGCCGTGATATTATCGCTGACCAGCAATGCAACTCGTCTCCACCTTTTACTTCCCTCCCTGTCTTGTGTGAAGCATCTATATCCTGGAACATTTAGTTGCTAACCATGCTCTTCCTTCAACTAAGTCTCTGTGATCCCAATAACATCTTACTCCTAGGCACCAATCCAAGCCCAAAGTTCATCTGCCTTACCCACTCTACTCCTTGCATTAAAGTATATGCACTTCACGCTAAACTTGCAAGGATCAGTCGCTTTGTGCAAGTCAGCTGTGAGCATTATCTGACCCTAAACACCTTCACTGCAGGGAGATGGGCGATGAAATTATTACAAATTAAATGTAACTGGGCAAGGAGGGCCTGACAGTTGGTGGGTCTTCCCTCACTCTCTCTGCCCCTCCTCCTGTGCTCTCCAGCTCTCTCTACCCACAAACCCTCACAACCCTATCTCCCTTCCACACTCCCATCTCCAGTTGACTCCCAACTCTGACACCCACACCATCCTCTCCATCTCTCCCACCTTGATACCTTCCCATGGAACCATTGCCCAGCGTGTTCACTGCTCCCTGGAACTCATTAACTGCACAATGTGTGATTTGAGGTGGTGCGCAGAGAGACAGCGCGAGTAACAACAATCACCGACTCACGGAGTTATTGAGTCAAAAAGCACAGAAACAGGCACTTTGGTCAAACTCATCCTTGTAATCAAGCTGCCCAAACTAATCTAGTCCCACTTGCCTGTGTATAACCCATGTCTCTCTCAACCTTTCCTGTTCGTGTCTCTGTGCAAATGTATTTAATGAGCCAGATGCTTTAACCAACGGAGCCACAGTACCACCACTTCCTCAGGATAATCCCTTTGGACAAGTATCTTCTGCTGCTTTATCTTTGACTTTGTGACTTACCATTTATAATGCACAAATATTATTGTCAGCAAGAGATAATCCAACCAATTGCCTTTGCTTTTCAAATGCCCATAAACATAGTTGAATATTATTAACCAGAATACTTGCAGGATCAGCTGTATAACATACAGGTCAGAGGCTGTGAATTCTGCAGTGGTTAACCCACATCCCAACTGTATCTAGATCCTAGAACACCCTCCCTGTGAAGACGGGGTGTACCTGTTCCAGTCACACTGCACTAATTCAAGAAGGAAGCTCACAGCCAGCACCTTCACAAAGGGGAATAGAATTAGACCTTGCAGTAATACTCACATTGTGGAAATGAATTATCAACTATCCATGTCCCCGTTCTGCTGTCTCCTCCCCAGTATAGCATTGACAGAACAGATGGGTAGGAAGCATCAGTGGGACAGGAAGGCTGCTATAAACTAGACTCACAGTAACAAAGACACAACTCATGATGCAATTTTTATTCTTGGCTGAGAAACTAGGTCAGCACAGTCATCATTGGCTGTGACCGCAACTACAAGTAGATGGAGGCACTACATCCACTTCCAGACAGGATCCATGGAGCATTGTTGGATTTTTTTAGTAGAGCAGAGCCCTGGCAGTTTGTAGGAGCAAAGGGAATGTAATTTGACATTGCAGAACATAACGTTCCAGTAAAGTAACTTCCCTGGAGGAAAGAGAGAATGAGGTCAGTGAATTAGACAACTGTGTGTGTGATTGGTTCATCCTCTGTTTTTGGGAGCATCAATAATCTCGTCAATTGTTGTTGTTGCATTGCCATAGTTTGACCAGACCATAGGGGCTGCTCTCTCATGAGAGAGAAGTGACTGGTGGTGATTTAACCTGAGGATTACCAGACCTCAGTCAAGGGAAGAGGTTGAGAAGAAGAGTCCTTCATGGTACCCTCAAACTGATGATGAGATATGAACCCACACAGTTGGCATCACACTGCTCTGCAAACCAACCATCCATCCAACTGAGTTACCTCGATCCCATCTTGTCATTATCCCATTGCTTGATGTCGGATATCGGTCACAACCTTACATTTACTGGGTCAGCCACAATGGGGAAAAGAAAATCATTTGAAGCTTCTCTATTGAAAGATCAATTAGTTGGACGATGTCTTCATTACTCTTTTCAGTGTTGTCTGAACGGATGTGTATTTACATTAAATAATGTAAGTGTTGTCACTATCTGGCTGAAGTTCTGAGTTCTGATTTAAAACAGACACTGTCTACGAGATGTGTGATTATTATTTGTCAATAGCCACAGGGTGATGCTGTATAAATATCCGATGGTTCATTAAACAACACAAACTTCTGCTGCAAGGTTAAAAATCACACAACTCCAGGTTATAGTCCAAGAGATTTAATTGGAAGCACTAGCTTTCGGAGAATCGCTCCTTCATCCACCTGTTGTCTCAACCACCGGATGAAGGAGCGTCGCTCCGAAAGCTAGTGCTTCCAATTAATCCTATTGGACTTTCACCTGGAGTTGAGTGATTTGTAATTTTGTACACCCCAGTCCAACGCCGGCATCTGCAAATCAGTTCCGCTGCAAGAAAATAGTTTCAATGAACAACCTGAACAGACTGGCCTGAGGTCAAGGTTCATTAAAGCTGGGAAATAAGCCTCTTTCCAGAGAAAACAAGCAATGATCTTACTGAGTGGAAGATGAACAGACTGTGTCAGATGACACTGTTGTGATGTTTGCCCGTGGTCAAACTGACCAATCACTGAAGACAGGACAGTGTCAAGGTTTGATCTCACTGGCTGCTGACAGGAAATGCAGTATAAGGGAATGAGCCCCAGGGCGGTAGCGAGCTCTCTCAGGAACAGGAGTTGTCTGATCACTGGCTGGAGCAGGCTGAGATGGAACAGGCTGATCACATGTTACAGTCTGATCTGGAGTGGTTTCTTCAAAGAGGATTGTGAAACCTCACCGCGGGTATTGGAGGTTATTCAGAACAAGGTTTGTTGTAAGTCACATGATTGGTGATGAGTGTTACTTTGCTGTCGGCCCCTGCTCGGGCTGTGTTTAAACAATGCCTGGCTTCAGTGAATCCTTGTTGCTCTGTCCAGCTGATCTCTGCAATTTCTAAAGAAAACGAGGCTCAGGGTGGGACAGGCAGCTGCCAAAGGAGATGTGGGCCATTCAGCCCATCAAGGCCTCCCTGCCATTCAATGAGATCACAGCTGACCTGATCATCCACAACTTCACTTTCCTGCCTATTCCCCATAACCTTGATTCCTTTCCTGATTCAAAAGCCGTCTCAGTCCAATCCTCCATTCCCTTTAAAGGAAAGGCCAGCATTCCACCTGCCTTTGTGATTATCTGTGGAGTTTGTATGCTGGCCTTTTAGGATTTTTGCCTGAGGACTCTAAACATCCCACTGTGCTGCACTGGTCTGCAGACTGAACCCACTGAAATCATATTCATCTCCTGTTGGCTTCCTGACAAACTGCATTACCACCATTTTTCCACGTTATGGACTATCTGTCAAGATTTTGCTGACTCATTTGACCAGACTCTATCCGATTGATGACTCATTGTGGCATTCCCGGCTTACCTCGTTTTTGTGTGATCCACAAAGTGGTAACTGTAGGTTCCCTTTCATCCTGTAAATCATTAGTACATGGTTTAAATAATTATGGACCTAACACTAATCCCTGTGGAACCTTTTTGTTCTGTTGAGAGAGTGACTGTGGGACATTAGGACTGGATTTGTTGGGTAAGCTGCATCTGCAAGACTTGATGTAGTGACTGGAACAAGGTCAGCCTGCTGGACCCCTGAGAATACACCTTTCCTGAAAGGCTCTGTTAACGCCACCACAAGAGGTGGACAAAGTTAAAATCACACAACACCAGGTTATAGTCCAACAGGTTTAATTGGAAGCACACTAGCTTTCGGAGCGACGCTCCTTCATCAGGTGGTAGTGGAGGGCTCAATCCTAACACACAGAATTTATAGCAAAAATTTACAGTGTGATGTAACTGAAATTATACATTGAAAAATCGATTGTCAGTTAAGCCTTTCACCTGATGATGGAGCATCGCTCCGAAAGCTAGTGTGCTTCCAATTAAACCTGTTGGACTATAACCTGGTGTTGTGTGTTTTTTAACTTTGTAGACCCCAGTCCAACACTGGCATCTCCAAATCATGACCACAAGGAGTATAAGACCTATGCCCACACCTCCCTCCCCTCAACTCCATCCAAGGCCCCAAAGGATCCTTCCATCTCCAGCAGAGATTTTCCTGCACATCCAAACACCTCATCCCTGCTGTGTCCATTCCTCTCGATGTGGTCTCCTCTGTTTTGGGGAGATAGGATGCCAACTCACAGAATGTTTCAGGGAACACCTCTGAGACATCTGCACCCAACAACCCCACTGCCCTGTGGCCAACCACGTCAACACCCTCTCCCACTCTGTCAAGGACATGAAAGTCCTGGGGCCTCCTCCACCGCCAAATTCAAGCTACCCAATGCTTAGTGGAAGAAGGCCTCATTGTCCACCTTGGCACCCTCCAACCACGTGGCATCAACATCAATTTCACCAGTTTCCTTATCTCCCCTCTCCCCACCTCATTCCAGATCCAAACGTCAAACCCGGCACCACCCTCTTGAATTGTCCTACCTGTCCATTTTCCTTCCCACTTGTCCAATCCACCCTTCCCTCCCACCTATAAACTCCCACCTGCATCTACCTATCACATTCCCAGCTACCTCGCACCCACCCCACCCTCCTATTTATCTCTCAGCCACCATTCCCCCCTACATTCCTGATGAAGGGCTAATGCCAAACCATCCTGCTCCTCAGATGCTGCCTGACCAGCTGTGCTGTTCTGGTGCTACACTTTTCAACACTGTTAATCTGGCCCAATTAGGGAGCCCTGGCTGACAGGAAAAGGATCAATGGCAAGGATATAGAGTGCCTGAATGTCTGACTTTGTATTAGGCAGTAGTATAGGAATGGTCTGATCATGCGTAAATAAGGGGTGACTTGGTGGTGGCACCAAGAATAAAGGGAAATGCTGAAGAAAGTTGCTCACAACAGACATCTTTGAGTTGGGGTAAGCACTTCCTACATCATATGTTTTTTGGGATGCTTGTCTTGTTTGACTACCATTGATGACTGGGCCTAGTCTGGGGAAAGAATCTGTTATTTTTTTCTGGACAAATGACATTGTGGCAGATACAAAGCAACGAGTAATTCTCCTGACAACCTGTGGAGCCACAGCTTTTTCTGTGATGAGGAGCTTGCCTTACCTTTCAGGAGGTTTCCTCCCACAATCCAAAGATGTGCAGGTTAGGTGAATTGACCATGCTAAATTGCCCATAGTGTTCGATGCGTTAGTCAGGAGTTAGGGTTGGGGAATGGGTATGGGTGGGTTACTGTTTGGAGGGTCAGTCTAGACCTGTTGGACCAAGGGGCCTGTTTCCATACTGTAGGGAATCTAATCTAATCTAAAAGAATTGACTGATAGTGTTAAGGAATTGTGAAGGCAGCTGGTTCAATTACCAGTGATTGTGCTAAAAGCTTCCTCGAATTCTGACACACTATTGCTTTTACTCAGCAATTCGAGAATTAGTGGAATCTATGTCAGAATTTTTGATGAGGTTTTAAAGACTGGCAGAAGCCTGGAAATTTGGTTTAACCTTCAATGAGATGCTTAGAGAGTATCTGCTTAGATATTAATGATCTAACTGTGCAAAAATACCTGCTAACTGAAGCTCAGCTGGATTTCACCCAGGCGCTATAACTGGCTTTATCATTGGAAAATGCAGCAAGTAGAGTATATGAGTTCAGGAGAAAGTGAGGACTGCAGATGCTGGAGATCAGAGCTGAAAATGTGTTGCTGGAAAAGTGCAGCAGGTCAGGCAGCATCCAAGGAGCATGAGCCCTTCTTCAGCATATATGAGTCTAGGGTACTCTGTGGGAAGCGGACAGCCTCGCCAGTCTGATTGAGGTTAGGGAACACCACTTGAGTGAAGACTATTGCATAGCTTTACTCAGAGCATATCCTGATCAGAGTGACTCAAGGTCTGCCCACAGCAAAACCCCAAAACAACGCCAAGTCTCAACCAGCAGTTAAAATTATCTTCTGGATTCTGGCCAGCAAGCCATTGTCATTGTTGCTAGTATGGGGCCTCGAGACAGCAAAAGAGTCCTACTTGACAGAAATTGAGTAAGATAGCTCATAGGTTGGTATCCAGGAGAGTTCACACCTTGGAAAGTTCACACGCATCCAATTTGGAACATTCAAATCAGAACCAAACAAGATGACCTTCTGGTTAAGTGGTTCTCATGGAGATCAATACCACTGCAACACATCAGTGATCGCAGAAGCAGTTTTTAGTAAAATTTGTTTAGGACTCCAGTCCTTAACTTTGGGAAATTGTTCAGCCTACCTGAAACTTTACATTGTGGACCCTTTGCAGATTAGTGGTCCAGCCTCTGTTCCAGTCTCTTCTGAAAGGCAGCTGGTTCAGTTACCAACACTTGTAGTCAAAGACTCAGGCTCAGTCTTAATGGGGCAAAATTGGCTGCGAGAGATTCACCGAGACTGGCTTAACATTCCTCAATTGGAAGTAGTTGCCTGAGTCAAGTCCTAATTAAATTCCGGAAGTTTCCAGGAAGGTCTAGGGACTATCAAAGGAGCCAAGACCATCCTGCATATTGACCAGGAAGCAATTCTGTGATTCTGCAAGGACTGCCCTGTGCCTTTTACCTTACGGACAGAAGTAGAAGCAGAAATCAGAAAGCTGAAAAGTGAAGGAATTATCAAACCAGTTTGCAGAATGGTCAGCACTGGTCATACCAATTTTGAAGCCGATGGGTCAGTTCATCTTCTTTGGGATTTTAAACTAACAGTGAACTGCTTTCCACAGCAGGATAAATACCCAGTCCCTGCGATAGAGGGTTTACATGGAGCACTGATGGGAGTGTGGGGGAGAGGTGCTGCACTTTTAAAAGTTGGACATGAGCCATGGTTACTTGTAATTGCATTGAGAGGGGATTCCCAGAGGTACACTACAATTAACATCCAGAAGGGTTATAACAATATACAAAACTGCTCTCTGGGGTATCAGCAGCGTATGCAGTTTTTCAGCAGATGATGAAGAACATTGTACAAATTTCTACACAGATCACTATTTATCCTAAAAACAGGGAATACTAATGAGGAACACTTTGAGAAATTGGACATAGCCCTTTGGAGATTTTAGAAGGGGAACTTGTGTTCCAGGCTCGCTAAGTGACCTACCTGGGTGACAGAGTGGACAAGACCAAGCTGTCACAGTTCCTGTTTGATTCAAGGACGATGCCACATGCTACTACAGGGACAGCACCAGTAGAGTCACTCGTGGGTAGGACAGGTTTGAATCTTCCCAAATCCAGGGGAGAGTTAAATGGTATCAAGAACTCTAATGCTGGACCCAAGACTCTGCCAAATGTAAAAGACATTTTGATACAGGGTATGCAGTTTGATATAAGAATCATGTACAAGGCCCTACATCAGTAAGAGGCATGGTCGATGTGAAACCAGGGTCAGTAATGTATAACATTCAGCTACGTGCAACATTCCTGAATGAAAGCTGCAATTTCACAAATGGTGCAGGAGCAAACCGTGCCCTGCCCCTGGGAACCTTTGGGAAATGCTGCTGGACCCTGTGGATCCACCCTCTCCTTCAAGCATTCTCGAGTCCCCTGAATCAGAGATGGACATAACTGAAGTAGCTGCCTCGCTGTCTTTGTCACTGAAAGCAGGGAGTGAAATTCTACCGAGCTGCTCCTGGAGCAAAGGGAGAGCTCCTGTGCTTTACACGCTTCCCGTGTTGGGTTCCAAGTCAGAAGAACCTGACCTGGAGCTAAAACACCCCCAGGAAGCTTTCCAAGGAAAAGGTGCAGCCTATATCCTCAGATTCAGTGGGTCAGGGATGCAGTGATTGTAACGAGGTCAGCTGTGTAGATCTCATAGAATATGAGTTCCCTGATTGGGGCTATAACTCTGCTCCAGTCAGGGAGCCCTGGCTGACAGATTTAAAGTAGTGGAGTGTATTATTTCCCCATCCAATTCTATTTTGATTTAACCCCTGCCCTCTCTTTCACTGTTTGATCACACAGCACTACCCTTTGATGTGAAGGGCACTGCTTGTCCCTGGCCACTTGGGTGTTTCCTTTCTTTCTGGTGGTGAAACCGAATAAAGACGTGTGCACCTTGTGTCTTTCACACAAAAAAAGAAAGGAGAAAAAGGAAAATAAAGGGTAATATCAGAGAAGCTGTCACTTTGGTATGTGCCTCTTTATGAGGCTGTACTGCAGTGAAGGAGTGTTCATGTATAACGAAAGTGTGACTTAGTGATGGGATACCGGCCTCTGTAGAATTATTTGACGACAGAGACAACAATCAGAGGTTAGTGACTTGACAGGTGCCAGAACAGGATTCTGGATCAGTGGTGCTGGAAGAGTACAGCAGTTCAGACAGCATCCAAGGAGCAGCGAAATCGACATTTCGGGCAAAAGCCCTTCATCAGGAATAAAGGCAGTGAGCCTGAAGCGTGGAGAGATAAGCTAGAGAAGGGTGGGGGTGGGGAGAAAGTAGCATAGAGTACAATGGGTGAGTGGGGGAAGGGATGAGGGTGATAGGTCAGGGAGGAGAGGGTGGAGTGGATAGGAGGAAAAGGAGCTAGGCAGGTAGGACAAGTCCGGACAAGTCATGGGGAGAGTGCTGAGCTGGAAGTTAGGAACTCGGGTGAGGTGGGGGAAGGGAAAATGAGGAAACCTTTGAAGTCCACATTGATGCCCAGGGGTTGAAGTGTTTGGAGGCAGAAGATGAGGCGTTCTTCCTCCAGGCGTCTGGTGGTGAGGGAGTGGTGGTCAAGGAGGCCCAGGACCTCAATGTCCTCGGCAGAGTGGGAGGTGGCGTTGAAATGTTGGGCCACGGGGCGGTGCGGTTGATTGGTGTTGTCCTGGAGATGTTCCCTAAAGCGCTCTGCTAGGAGGCGTCCAGTCTCCCCAATGTAGAGGAGACCACATCGGGAGCAACGGATACAATAAATGATATTGGTGGATGTGCAGGTAAAACTTTGATGGATGTGGAAGGCTCCTTTAGGGCCTTGGATAGAGGTGAGGGAGGAGGTATGGGTGCAGGTTTTACAGTTCCAGCGGTGGCAGGGGAAAGTGCCAGGATGGGAGGGTGGGTTGTAGGGGGGCGTGGACCTGACCAGGTAGTCATGGAGGGAACGGTCTTTGCGGAAGGCGGAAAGGGGTGGTGAGGGAAATATATCTCTGGTGGTGGGATCTTTTTGGAGGTGGTGGAAATGTCGGCGGATGATTTGGTTTATGCAAAGGTTTGTAGGGTGGAAGGTGAGCACCAGGGGCGTTCTGTCCTTGTTACAGTTGGAGGGGTGGGGTCTGAGGGTTGAGGTGCGGGATGTGGACGAGATGTGTTGGAGGGCATCTTTAACCATGTGAGAAGGGAAATTGCGGTCTCTAAAGAAGGAGGCCATCTGGTGTGTTCTGTGGTAGAACTGGTCCTCCTGGGAGCAGATACGGCGGAGGCAGAGGAATTGGGAATATGGGATGGCATTTTTGCAAGAGGTAGGGTGGGAAGAGGTGTAATCCAGGTAGCTGTGAGAGTTGGTGGGTTTGTAAAAAATGTCAGTGTCAAGTCGGTCGTCATTAATGGAGATGGAGAGGTCCAGGAAGGGGAGGGAGGTGTCAGAGATGGTCCAGGCAAATTTAAGGTCATGGTGGAATGTGTTGGTGAAGTTGATGAATTGCTCAACGTCCTCGCAGGAGCACGAGGTGGCGCCAATGCAGTCATCAATGTAGCGGAGGAAGAAGTGGGGAGTGGTGCCAGTGTAATTATGGAAGATCAAATGTTCTACGTAGCCAACAAAGAGACAGGCATAGCTGGGGCCCATACGTGTGCCCATGGCTACCCCTTTGGTCTGGAGGAAGTGGGAGGATTCAAAGGAGAAATTGTTAAGAGTGAGGACCAGTTCGGCCAAACAAATGAGAGTGTTGGTGGAAGGGGACTGTTGGGGACATCTGGAGAGGGAAAAAACGCAGGGCTTGGAGGCCCTGGTCATGGCGGATAGAGGTGTAGAGGGATTGGATATCCATGGTGAAGATGAGGCGTTGGTGGCCGGGGAGTGTGTGTTTCCGTGTGTGTGTGTTTCTGTGTGTGTGTGTTTCTGTGTGTGTTTCTGTGTGTGTGTGTGTCTGTGTGTGTGTGCGCCTGTGCGTGTCTATGCCTCTGTGTGTGTGTACATGTGAGTATGTGAGTGTGTGTCTGTCTGTATGTGTGTGCATGTGTATGTGGTTATGCTCGGGGGATATTTCGATTCATAATAAGTTTTTGTACTTTAACATCATTTACTATGTTAAATCAATTAATACTCAATTCAATAATTTATACTGGTAATAAATTAATGAATTGTGAAGAAACCTGATGGATTGACCTTGCTGTTTAGAACCTGCTATATGTAAAGCTTTTCAACTGACTATCTTGATAAAATCTATATGATTTTTTCAGTTGTGTTGTGGACGGTGGAATAGTGAGACTCGAATGATAGGAGCCTCGGTCCGAGTAAACTCAACCACATGGAGTCCAGTTGGAATCTCACCCAGGGATCTATTTGCCTTTCCCTGAGACATTCGGCAGCCTTGACTTACCGGCGGTGTGCACACAGTGTTCTTTCCCCTGATGGTTATCGGGTTGGTTCATCTTCCAATTTATAAAATCTGATGAAGATCCATCAGTCCAGAGGAAAGTCCCCTCCTGTGGAGATATAAACTCACACTATTTAAAAATATAGTTTGTTTCCCCTAAATATTGTAAAGCAGCAATGCCAGTAACGTTACCTTGAACATATCATTCAAGCCAATCCAAAACTTTTTGAATGGAGATGAATTCTTTCGAATAAAATGACTCTGCTTCTCCGAGTGTATGGAAGCAAGATGACCACCAGGAGCCAGCATTCGGCAGTGCAACTTGAAATGACTTTAAAAAGACAATTTATTTCTGGTTATATTTTTATATTGAACACATTCAATTATGTTTCTCTACCAGGTTTATTTTTGAAAATTTGCTGGGTTGGAGAATATGAACAATAAAACTCCAGCCCCATGACTGTATGTCCACAAGGACCTGATATGGGCTGACTCCAAATTTCAGTGAATGGTGCCACACTGAGGCTGAGGATTTGGGACCAATCTCATTGTGGCTTCAACCCATCAGATAGAAATGTCAGCAGCTTCTGTGTAACAGCTGATATTGGGCTGGGCTTATGCTTGAATGCTCTGTGGGTGACATTGTGTTTCCTGTTCTCCCCAACTGAGGTTCCCCTGACTCAGTGTCTAACATGGGCAGCGTGTACCACATGGGGACTCACCTCTTGCACCAGGAGTGCCTCAGTGGAATTTCACTCTCTCTTCTTTCGGCACCAAGACAGCAAGGTGTCTACTTCCGTTGTCCATCTCTGATTCAGAGGCGTTGACAATGAGAGGGTGAATCCATGGGTTCCAGAAACATTTCCCAAAGGTTCTGAGCAGCAGGGCATGTTTAGCAATGTTTGTGAATTCACAGCTTTTATATTGTTCACATACTTATTCAGGACCATCACACCCACCTGAACCTTATACTGGCCCTGACCTCACGTTGACCATGTCTCTTCCCGATGTGAGACTATTTCCCTGATTCTTACACCAAACTTTGTCCCCTCTATCAAACCATCTCTCTCACTTGGCAGAGCCTTGGGTCCAGCACTGGACTTCACTGGTGCTGTTTCACCCTCCCTCCCCAGGAATGGGAAGATTAAACCTAACCTGGGAACAGAGACCACTGCCCATTAGGAACACTGCTGGGGCTACCCAGCATGTTCCAATATGCAGCATGGTCCAATATTAGAACATAGGATATAACAGCACAGTTACAGGCCCTTCGGCCCTCGATGTTGCACCGACCTGTGAAACCAATCTGAAGTCCATCTAATCAACGCTATTCGATTTTCATCCATATGTTTATCCAATGACCATTTAAATACCCATAGAGTCGGCAAATCTACTACTGTTGTGGTCAGTGCGTTCCACACCCTTACTACTCCCTAAGTGAGGAAACTACCTCTGACATCTGTTCTATATCTGCCACCCCTCAATTTAAAGCTATGTTCCCCACCCCCCCGTGCTCGCCATCACCATTCAAGGAAAAAGGCTCTCACTGTCCACCCTATCTAATCCTCTGATCATCTTGTATGTCTCCATGAAATCACTTCTCAATCTTCTTCTCTCTAACAAAAACAGCCTCAGATCCCTCAGCGTTTCCTCACAAGACCTTTCCCCCATACCAAGCAACATCCTGGGCAATCTCCTCTGTACCTTTCCATTGCTGCTACATCCTTCCTATAAGGTGGTGGCCAGAATTGAATGCAATTCTCCAAGTGCAGCTGAACCAGAGTTTTGTACAGCTGCAACATGACCTCATGGCTCCAAAACTCAAACCTCCTCCCAATAAAAGCTAACAGACCGTACATCTTCTTAACAATCCTAAGAACCTGGGTAGCAACCTTCACGGATCTATGCACATGGACACCGAGATCTCTCCGCTCATCCACACAATCAAGAATCTTACCATTAGCTCAGTACCCTGTATTCCTGTTACTCTTTCCAAAGTGAATCAAACATAGAACATAGAAAAGTACAACAAAGAACAGGCCCTTCAGCCTACAATGTTGTTCCGAGGATTAATTGTAACGTAAAATAAAATAACCTTACCTACGCACCCCTCAATTCACTGCTGCCCATGTGCATATCCAGCAGGCACTTAACTGTCCCTAATGCCTCTGCTTCCACCATCACTGCTGGCAATGTGTTCCATGCATTCACAACTCTCTGTGTAAAGAACCTACCTCTGATGTCTCCTCTATACCTTCCTCCTAATATCTTACAACTATCACCCCTCTTTCCAGTCAATCCTGCCCTGGGGAAAAATCTCTGGCCATGGACTCTATCCATGCCTCTCATTACCTTTTATATCTGATCAGGTCACCTCTCTTCCTCCTTCGCTCCAGAGAGAAAAGTCCAAGTTTAGTCAACCTCTATTCATAAGGCAAGCCCTTCAGTCCAGGCAGCATCCTGGTAAACCTTCATTGCACCCTCTCCAAAACCTCTGTGTCTTTCCTATAGTAGGGCGACCATAACTGGACACAATATTCCAAGTGTGGTCTCACCAGGGACTTGTACAGCTGTGGCAAAACCTTGCAGCTCTTAAACTTGATCCCCATGTTAATGAAAGACAAAACACCATACGCTTTCTTAACAACCCTATGCACTTGAGGGATCTATGTACTCGAATTCCAAGATCACTCGGTTCCTCCACACTGTCAAAATTCCTGTCTTTAATCCTATATTCAGCAGTCAAAATGCATCGCTTCACATTTATCCAGGTTAAACTCCATCTGCCATTTCTCAGCCCAGCTCAGCATCCTGTCTATGTTAAGCTGCAGCCTGCAATAGCCCTCTATACTATCAACAGCACCTCCAACCTTTGTGTCGTCTGCAAATTTACAAACCCACCCCTCAATCTTCTCATCCAAGTCACTTATAAAAACTACAAAGAGCAGAGGCCCAAGAACAGAGCCCTGCGGGACCCCACTCAACATTGACCTCCAGGCAGAATACTTTTCTTCTACAACCACTCTTTCCCTTCTGTCAGCTAACCAATTCTGAAACCAGATAGCTAAATCTCCCTGTATCCCATACATCCTGACTATAAATGAGCCTACCATGGGGAACCTTATCAAATGCCTTGCTATAGTCCATATACACCACATCCACTGCTCGACTTTTGTCGACCTATCTTGTCACCTCCTTGAAGAACTCAATAAGATTAGTTCGGCACAACCAGCCCCTCACAAAGCCATGCTGCCTGTCTTTAATCACGCTATGCTTTTCCAAATAGTTATAAATCATATCCCTCAGAATTCTTTCCAAAACCTTGCTGACCACAGACGTAAGCCTGACTGGTCTGTAATTGCCAGGGATTTCGCTATTACCTTTCTTGTAAAGAGGATCAACATTCACCTCCTTCCAATCCTCTGGTATGACTCCTGTGGAGAGTGAGGAAGCAAAGATCTTCATCAGCGGTTTAGTAACCTCCTTTCTCACGTCCCGGAGCAACCTAGGATAAATCTGGTCTGGCCCTGGGGACTTATCAATCTTAATGTTCACCAAAATTTCCAACACATCAACTTCATTAATCTTGATCTGTTCAAGCCTATATCCCAGCTCCTCAAAGTTCTCATTCACAACAAAGTTCTCATTTCCTTAGTGAAAACTGAGGGAAAAACTCATTTAGGGCTTCCCATATCTGCTCAGACTCCACGCACAAATTCCCTACGCTATCCCTGATTGGCCCTACCTTCTCCCTGATTACCTTATTTTTTACTTATGAGTAAAATGCCTTTGGGTTCTGCCTAATCCTTCCTGCCAAGCCTTTATCGTGCCCCTTCCTGGCTCTCCTCAGTCCATTTCCGAGCTCCTTTCTAGCAAGCCTGTAATCCTGTAAAGCTGTGCTAGATCCTTGCTTCCTCCACCTTACATAAGCTGCCTTCTTATTTTTTAATGAGAACTGGCTCTGTTCTCCTCATCCAAGGCTCCTCAATTTTACCCCTTCTTACCTGTCTCAGAGAAACAAATTTGTGCATCACTCGCAACAACTGCTCCTTAAACAGTCTCCACACATCTGCTATGCCCCTTCTGTGGAACAATTACTCCCAGTCTGTACTTCCCAACTCCTGTTTGATAGCATCATAACTTTCTTTTCAGCAATTAAATGTCTTCCTTTGGTGACTGCTCCTTTCCTCTCCAAGGCTATGGTAAATGTGAGGCAGTTGTGGTCACTGTCACCAAAGTATTCTCCCACCAGGAGATCTGAACCTGTCCTGGCTCATTGCCAAGCACCAAATCCAAAATGGCCTCTCCCCTCATCGGCCTGTCTACATCCTGAGTATGGAAACCCTCCTGAACACACCGAACAAAACTAGTTCCCTCCAAACCATCTGTACTAAGGAAGTTCCAGTCGATATTGCGAAGTCACCAATAACAACAACCCTGCTACATCTGCATTTTCCCAAAATCTGCCGGTTTATCAGTTCTTCAACCTCTCTACTGCTATTAGTGAGTCTGTAGAAGGTCCCAATGAGGTGGCAGATCCCTTGCTGTTCCTAACTTCCATCCATACTGACTCAGTAGGCATACCTCCCTCAACAACCTTCGTTTCTGTAGCTGTGATGCACTCTCTGATCCACCCTGTGTGTTCTTTTTAACTGGGAGGGTGGAATCAACTCAAACTTTTCCACATTAAACTCCACTTGCCACCTCTCAGCCCAGCTCTGCAGCTTATATCTATGTCCCTCTGTAACCTGCAACATCCTCCGGCAGTGTCCACAGTTCCACTGGCATTAGGCTCATCCACAAATTTACTAACCCATTTTTCCATGCCCTCATCCAAGTCATTTATAAAAATGACAAACAGCAGTGGCCCCAAAACAGATACTTGCAGTACACCACAAGCAACTGAACTCCAAGATGAACGTTTCCCATCACCACCACCCTCTGTCGTCTTTTAGCAAGCCAATTTCTGATCCAAACTGTTAAATCACCCTCACTCCTATGCCTCTATATTTTCTGGAATAGCCTTATCAAACGCTTTACTAAAATCCATATACACCACATCAACCGTTTTACCCTCATCTACCTGTTTGGTCACCTTCTCAACAAGGTTTGTGGGGCATGACCTACACTTCACAAAACCGTGTTGACTATCCCTAATCAAATTATTCCTTTCTAGATGATTATAAATCCTATCTCTTATGATCCTTTCCAACACTTTGCCCACAACCAAAGGAAGGCTTACTGGTCTATAATCACCAGGGATATATTTACTCCCCTTCTTGAACAAGGGAACAATATTTGCTATCCTCCAGTCCTCTGGTATTATTCCTGTAGACAATTATGGCATAAAGATTAAAGGCAAAGGTTCTGCAATCTCTTCCCTAGCTTCCCAGAGAATCCTCATATAAATCCCATCCAGCCCAGGGGACTTATTTAGTGGCATACTTTCCTGAATTACTCACACCTCCTCCTTATGAAACTCAATCCCACCTAGTTCACTAGCCTGTATCTCAGTATTCTCCTTAACAACATTATCTGCTTCCAGTGTGAATACTGATGAAAAATATTCATTTAGCACCTCCCCTATCTCCTCGGACTCCATGCACAACATCCCACTACTGTCCTGGACTGGACCTAATCTTACTCTCATCATTCTTTTATTCCTGACATACCTATAGAAAACTTTAGGGTTTTCCTTTATCCTTCCGGCTAAAGACTTCTCATGTCGTCTCATGGCTCTTCTTAGCTCTCTCTTTAGTCCTTCCTGGCCAACTTGTAACTCTCAAGCGCCCTAACTGAGCCTTCACATGTCATCTTTACATAATGCTTCTTCTTCCTCTTGACAAAAGATTCAACTTCTTTCGTAAACCATGACTCCCTCACTCGACCAGTTCTTCCTCACCTGACAGGTACTGTTCCTTGAACAAACTCCATATTTCAATTGGGCCCATCCCCTGCAGTTTCCTTCCCCAACCCTGTGCATCCTAACTCTTGCCTGATCATATCATAATTGCTTTTCCCCCAGCTCTTAATCTGGCCCTGTGGTATATACCTATCCTTTTCCATCACGAAAGTAAACTTAACTGAATTGTGATCACTATCATCAAAGTGCTCACCTAACTCCAAATCTAACACCTGACCTGGTTCATTAGCCAATACCAAATCCAATGTGTCCTTGCCTCTTCTTGGCCTAACTACATACAGCGTCAGGAAACCCTCCTGCACACATTGGACAAAAACTGATCCATCTAAAGTACTCAAACTATAGCGTTTCCCGTGAATATTTGCAAAGTTAAAGACCCCCACAACAAGTACCCTGTTGCTTTCGCTCCTATCCAGAATCATGTTTGCAATCCTTTCCTTTGCATCTCTGGAACTTTTCGGAGGCCAAAGAAAACTCCCAATAAGGTGATTTTTCCTCTCCTGTTTCTAACCTCAGCCCTTACTATCTCAGAAGACAAGTCCTCATCAAAAGTCCTTTCTGCCACCATAACACAGTCCATGCCACACCGCCCCCTCTTTTGGCACCTTCCCTGTTCTAACTGAATTACGTAAACCACAGAACCTGCAACAACCATTCCTGTCCCTGCTCTATCCATGTCTCTGAAATGGCCACAACATCGAAGTGAGTGAAAGTGAGGACTGCAGATGCTGGCGATCAGAGTCAAGGTTAGAGTGGTACTGGAAAAGCACAGCCGGTCAGGCAGCATCCGAGGAGTTGGAAAAGTTACATTTTGTGCAAAAGCCTTTAATCGGGAATGAGGCAGGGTGCCTCCCAACTGTAGAGATAAATAGGACGGGGGTGGGGCGGGGGGGAAGGTAGCTAAGAGTACAGTAGGTGGATGGAGGTGGGGATGAAGGTGATAGGTTGGAAAGGAGGGTGGAGCGGATAGGTGGGAAAGGGGGTTGGCAGATAGGACAGGTCATGAGGATGGTGCTGAGCTGGCAGGTTGGAACTGGGGTAAGTTGGGAGGAGGGAAATGAGGAAACTGGTGAAGCCCACAAACTCTGGGGTTGAAGTGTTCCAAGGCCATTAGATGAGATGTTCTTTCTCCAAGCGTCGGGTGTGGAAGGAGTGGTGGTGGAGGAGGCCCAGAACCTGCATGTCCTCAGCGGACTGGGAGGGGAAGTTGAGATTTTTGGCCATGGTGCAGTGGGTTTGATTGGTGTGGGTGTCTAGGAGATGTTCTCTGAAGCGATCTGCACAAAGACGTCCAATCTCCCCAATGTAAAGGAGACTGCATCGGGAGCAACGGATACAATAAATGACATTGGTGGATGTGCAAGCTCCTTTGGGGCTTGGATGGAGGTGAGGGGGAAGGTAGGGGCATAGATTTTGCAATTCCTGCGATGGCAGGGGAAGGTGTCAGGTAGGAAGGGTGGGTTGTTGAGGATTGTGGACCTTACCAGGTAGTCACGGAGGCAATGGTCTTTGCAGAAAGCAGAAAGGGATGTGGAGGGAAATATATCTCTGGTGGTAGGGTCCGTTTGGAGGTGGCGAAAATGTCGTCAGATGATGTGGTTTATGCGGAGGTTGGTGGGGTGGAAGGTGAGGACCAGGGGATTTCTGTCCTTGTTGCGGTTGGAGGGGTGGGGTCTGAGGGCGGAGGTGCAGGGGGTGGATGAGATGCATTGGAGGGCATCTTCAACCACATGGGAGGGGAAATTATGGTCTTTAAAGAAGGAGGCCATCTGGTGTGTTCTGTGGTGGAACTGGTCGTCCTGGGATCAAATACGGTGAAGGCGGAGGAATTGGGAATACGGGATGGCATTTTTGCAGGAGGTAAGGTAGGAAGAGGTGTAATCCAGACAGCTGTGGAAGTCAGTGTGTTTGTAAAAAAAAGTCAGTGTTAAGTTGGTCGTCATGGATGGAGATGGAGAGGTCCAGGAAGGGGAGGGAGGTGTCAGAGATGGTCCAAGTAAATTTAAGGTCAGGGTGGAATGTGTTGGTGAAGTTGATGAATTGCTCAACCACCTTGCGGGAGCACGAGGTGGCGCCAATGCAGTCATCAATGTAGTGGAGGAAGAGGTGGGAAGTGGTGCCGGTGTAACTACAGAAGATGGACTGTTCTACGTAAACCTTTATCCCCACCTCCATCCACCTATTGTACTCTTAGCTACCATCTCCCCGGCACCAACCCCCTTCCATTTATCTCTCCACCCCAGAGGCTCCCTGCATCATTCCTGATGAAGGGCTTTTGCCAGAAACATCAATTTTCCTGCTACTCGGATGCTGCCTGACCTGCTGTGCTTTTCCAGCATCACTCTAATCTTGGCACAACATCGATGTCCCAGATCCCAACCCATGCTGCAAGTTCAGCTATCTTACTCTGGATGCTCCTGGTATTGAAGTGGACACAACCTTGTGTGTCCTGCAAACTTGAAACTTTATTTATGAGCTCAGTACTCTCAACCTCCTGTACACTGGAGCTACAATTCAGGTTCCCATCCCCCTGCTGAATTAGTTTAAACCCTCCAGAAGAGCATTAGCAAAATTGGTTTTGGGTAAGCAACCCCCCAAATATATTACCTCACTGACTCAACAGTCCCGTGTCCCCTCCTGCTCAGTGTGCTCTCTGCCTTTCCATGAGGTAAGTTATTAAAGGATTAATTTACCTTCCCAACAGCCCCTTGGTCCTTGCTCTCACTGCTCCCGCTGCTGCTGAAAATGTGATAGCTTGGTATCTCGCAAGGCTATCGGCTGTTTCTTTAAGCCAGTCTTCAAAGTTTGGACTGCACTTTCTGGCAGAAGGTAGGTGGAATCGAGTTGTCCTGATATGTCAAATCCCATTCGATTTTAAGAAATAACCAAATTCCCTGCTGGTTGACGATAGTTAGAAAGCTGTCACCAAGACTTCCAGGATTCTCTGTGCTGCAGAAGATGTGACTAGTTTTTCTATCGTCATCCCAATGTTTGATGAATGTCCAACCACTTTGAGTGGGTGTCTACAATGACTATAAATACTGAACCCATAACAGAACTGACCGAGTTGATGTAAAACCGAGTCTAAGGTTTACCCGGCCATTCTCACAGATGTGGGGGAGCGGCTGGTGGTAATGGTGACCTTGTTGACACTCTGGCTACTGTCCCACCACTGTGCCCAAACCTCGCCACCACCAGACAGCACGTCTCACCAACATCTCCATTTTGGAGACACCTGGATAGCCCTAGTGGAGCTCACTCACTATATGACGGCGACCTTTGCTTGGGACAATCATTGTCACTCCACTGTCTTTCCAGATCTTTCCAGAGCTGGTCTTTCCAGATCCACAAAGGTTTCAATTCTAGTGATGGCCCTTTGGTTTTCCCCATCAATACCAGTTGTTTCAGTTTGAAAAGCCTGGATCTTTCTATATCCCAAGTCTGATATTGATCACTGTCACTGGGAGCATGTCTAGAAAATTTAGTTATCATGACAGACTCTTTCATCAGGGATACTATCAGCGATGTATCAGCTCATGGAAGGCAGGTCAATGCATCCACATTCGCTACTCAGCACCCCGGACAGTATTCTAACTTGAAATTATATCCACTTCATATGACAGCCCATCACTGATTGTGGGCTGAAGCTATGGGCAGCATTGCCTTGTCCTCTTTAAGCAGACCGAGTCTGGGTTTTTGGTCTATGATTATCACAAATTACCCTCCTGACGCCAAATATGATTGCCAATCCTTCTCTTACTACCTGGGAAATTAACCAATGTCCTGGATGCTTAAGCTATTGAATATTCCTGTCCACTGAGTTGACCATGAGCTAATTCCACCCCAGTGTCAAACAGAGAGGCATTACATGTCAGTACATGCTCTTTCTCGGGATCACAGTATACAAAGATGTTAGAGGAGGATAGCTGTTACATTTCTTCATTGAAAGCGAAGACTTGTTTATGAGACCATTCCCAAGGCTGACCCTCTTTTAGGTTTTGATGTGAAGGTGCCAGGATGGATGCCAGGTTATGTATGAACATTCTGTAATAATTTAGCAGCTCAAGGAATGACATGGACTCCTGGAGACACGTGGGAGCTGGGGCACCTTTGATCACCCACACTTTATGCTCCAATGGGTGTAACCCAGCCTTGTCAACTCTGTACCTCAAGTCGGTCACTTGCTGGGCCTAGACCTCACATTTTTCCCTTCTTAGCAATATGCCTACCCTGGCAAAACACCTTCGGACTACATCCAAGTTCTCCAGGTGTTCCTTATTCATTTTCCCTGTTACGGGATGTCATCTACGGAAATGGTGACCCAAGGTAGACCCTGAAAACTGTTCTCCCATATTCACTGGAAACTTAAACATGCTGACGATAGCCCAAAAGGCAGTCCACTCTGTTGGTACAAGCCCTTGTGGGTATTAAATGTGGCATATCTCTGGGAATCCTGGTCTAAACATTTAAACACAAGCATGGCTCATACCCAGCTTCATGAAGGACAGCACCCCCCACCAGTTACACTTATAAATCCTTATCTGAGGGATTGGGTATTTATCCAGCTGTCAAAAACTGTTTACCATTTGTTTATAATCTGCACAAAGGTGAACTGACTCACCGGCCTTCAAACTCAGAATGAGCGGTGCTGCCCATTCCTTCACTTTCAAACCTTCTCATTTCTGCTTTTCCTTTTGCCTGTAAGGCAAATGTTACTGGGTGGGCCTTACCCAATCACAGAGTTGTTTCATGATTAACTTGCAAGGTGGCCTTGGCTCCACTGATGGTTCCTGGAGATTCCTGGAAGATTTCCGAGTGTTTAATTCGGACTTCACTCAGGCAGCCATTTCCTCTGTGAAAAACCTTGATCCAGTCTCGGTGAATATCTCGCAACCAATCCCGTCCAATCAAGCTTCGGCCTGAGCCTTTTACTACAATCAGCGCTAATTGAACAAGCTGCCTTTCAGAAGAGACTGGAACAGAGGTTGTACCCTTATTCAGTAAAGGTCCCCCAGTATCATCTCTCAGTCTTGCTGATGTCTTGTACAAAGTTAAGGGTTGGAATCCAGGGCGCATTTTATGAAGACCTGGCTCTGTGATCACTGAGACAGCCTTGCTGTTATCGACTTCCATTAGATGTGGGTGACGATTCAACTGGACATTTATCTTCATTGGTTCTCATATTGATATTGTGAATTACCGAGTAAAACTGATATTGTCTCAGAATTAGAGGAGGCTTAGAGTCATAATATTCATTCACTCGTCAGTCAATTCTTTAATTTAGGATTTAGGTTTAGTATTTGGTGGCTTGGGGAATGTCAGGCGCCAAATGACAGAAAAAGCCACAGCTCCACAGGCTCACAGGAGAACTACTCATTATTTCTCATCTGCCACAATGTCATTTGCCCAAAAAAAAATGCATTCTTTACACGAGCTGGGCCCAGTCCTCAATGGCAGGGTTTGATCACTTCCCTAAACAAAAACATGATGTTAGAAAGACTTACCCCAATTCAAAGATGACGGTTGTGAACATGTTTCTTCATGATCATGCTTTCCTCTTGTCATCACTGAAATAACACCACAGAGGCCGGGATCCCATCATCAAGTCATCATTTAATTACACTTGCACAGCACTTGACACTGGTTCATTTTCCTCTGAGCCACCTCTCAGAGTGAACAGAACCTCTGACACTCCTGTTTATATCTGTCAGCCAGGACTCCCTGTTTGGGTCAGATTAATAAGCCCCAATCAGGGAACTCATATTCTAGGAGGTCCAGCTGGCTGACCTCATTCCAATCACGAGAGTTAGAATGCAGTGGTGTTTCGTTTAATACTCTCACTGTGAAACAAACGGGCTTACTTTGATTGAAACTCGGGACCTGGGTGAGTTCTGCACCAAATTGTGTTGAAGATATATTTATGGCAGGCATCGAGGGCCCCTGGAATTGAGAACATCTGGTATATCTGATAAAGATAATTTATTTTATCTTCCTAAATGCTGGTGTCTCTGTTTACTCCAAATATTCAAGCTATTTAGGTTCATCTATCTTAAAAGGTATCTGAGAGGTGATATGATTGGAGCTAAATATGACATGCATTTCCCGATTGGTTGGTCATTATCTCAAACTGGGGCACACCATTGACACTCTTCAATTGTAGACATTTCCTTGAGATATGCCATGACTCCTCTGTTATTTGGTTTGACCACAAACCAAACACAGTCAGTGTGAGACTCCCATACTTTGTCCAAAAATGTAGCATTCTCCCGATGATGTTCTGACCCATTTAAAGCATTTTGTACAGCTCTGGGTCTGGACAAAGCACCTCAAGGCAGATTGTATTGATAGGCCTTGATGAGGATAGATGAACAGATTCAGGAGAACACCACCAAGGCTTACAAGGCTAATTTGGCGTTTTACTTTTTTGTTTTCCGTTCTCACTCAGCAGAGATCATTTCATGTGTGAGCCAGTTATGTCATGCCTCCCACAAACTTGTGGAAGGTTCTGGTGAAGAAAGTTCAAGAAGCAGGTTCAGACTAGCCCAAGAATCATCTCAGCAAATGCTGTGAGCAGGGACATTGGAGCGATCTTCCCAACTTTTCCCAGTGCCACTACATCCGTGTTTTTATTGTTTCTGTCTGTGCAGTCTGCATCTGTGTTCAGAATGGGAGCTGAAAGGGGTTAGTATTTTAACGAGAGGAGTTATTAGCCAACTGTCCATAATTATTAATCTGTGGCGAGAACCTATTTCTGTGTCATCAATATTCATTCTTGCTAAGTATGGAACCCTGGTCAATGCAGTCTATCCACTTACAGCTGAAACACAGGTAAATTGGGGAATTGTATGTATTTTTGTAAAATCTTTAACTTTTGTAAAGACTCTCAGAACAATGGGGATTGATTTCCAGTGCACTACCGCAGTGAGGTGTGACAATTTGTGATGAATAAATGCTTCTATTCCCAATAAGATTTATTACCATTAATAGGCCACAAGATATTGAATGAAATCTGACTATTATTCATGGATTTCTTGGATTTTAAAAATAAGTAGAGAAAATATTTCAACTATCAATTGTCCATTTCCCTGTGATGTTGCAATTATTTATCTCATATTCAGTCAATTGCCCTTCAGTCTTGAGAGAACAGGGACTAACAAAATGGATTCCTGATGAAGAACCCCAATGTATCACCAGATCCTTCCCCACAAAAGACAGTCAACAAACAATCACCACAGAAACAGTCCTGATAGCTGTTACCACCGTCTCAAATGATGGAGAAGGAAAGTATTCTCATCGTGAGACTGGATTTTCTAATCAGACCCTGGAATTAATCACTGGATACTTTCCACAAAGGAATTTCACAAACAGCCTCAAGCTATTCAGACTGTTCCATCAGATGATTTGGACTAAAAATCTGAGGGCAAGATTGAGATGATTTATGTAGTGGTTCTGTTCGCCGAGCTGGAAGTTTTTGTTGCAAACGTTTCGTCCCCTGGCTAGGAGACATCATCAGTGCTCTGGAGCCTCCTGCGAAGCGCTTCTTTGATGTTTCTTCCAGTATTTATAGTGGTCTGTCCTTGCCGCTTCCGGGTGTCAGTTTCAGCTGTCCGCTGTAGTGGTTGGTATATTGGGTCCAGGTCGATGTGTTTGTTGATGGAGTTTGTGGATGAATGCCATGCCTATATACAAATCTTTGCACAAACTTTGAGATGATTTATTTTTTTCTCTCACCACCAAATGGAATGAGAGAAACATTGACTGTCAAATGTTTGGGAATTTCAAGCTTATGTAAGTTCGTGACTTTCTTTTATTGATCTGATTAAACAGTAGTTATTTCTATTGTAAAGTGTAATGCTGGCATTCTGGGAGGATGTTGAAAAGATTAAGTGTAACATGTGAACATTTGATAAACAGACTTTTATTTGAAGTTGACACCTACTGATATGTGAATACACCCATGTTTATAGTATAAAAATAAATAACAGCTCATTTTCCTATAATATTTCAGTGTGACAATGGAACAGATAATATTTACAGCCTTAAAATACAATTTTTTTATTTACTTCTCTATATTTCCTGCCAAATAGAAATAAATTCCAACTTCCTTCTTGATTGCTTCGCTCAATCTCCCGTGTTACTTGGAATAGCTTCTCGATTAACGATCTCGGGCACTTTGCCAAATGATCTTTTATAAACCCACAGGCTGCATGACTTCTGTTTCATTGTGTGATAAGATAGTCTCATGGGGCTGCCTGTGTATGAATTACTGGAGGCTTGTTTATCTGTTGTCATCACCAGTTTCCAATGGTGCAGGTGGATGCAGAGATTTGACACAGTAGCAGTATTTCATTTCACATTCAGATTAGTGTCTGCACACCACCTCAGCACTATCCCACTATTGAATCCCACTGAAATTAGGGACTGTATAAGAACATACAGACATAAGCAATGGGAGCAGGAGGAGGCCATATGGCCTTATGAGCCTGCTATGCTATTCAACAGGATCATGGTTGAACTTTTCGTGGACTCAGCTCCATTTACCTGCCCACTCACCATCAAAGTTGGCCACCCATCCCACAGAAACAGGGAAACTAGTTGAATTATAATGTGCCCACTCTGGGTCATGGGTCTGCACAATCATAAATCCTGCAGCTGAAGCTCACTGCAGTGAGGATCCTGGATACAGGTGACCCAGTTAAATGATTGGGAATCGAGCAATGTTTAAACCTCTTGACCAGGAGGAACAGAAGCGTCACTCCACGCTGCTTCAAGGAAATATTGAGTATCCTTGGTTGTTGATTCCCTTCCCATCCCAATCTGCAGATTTACTACAAAGTTACCAGGAACAAGGAACTTTAGTTATAGAGTCATAGATTTATACAGCATAGTAACAGAGACTTTGGTCCAACTCGTCCATACCGACCAAATATCCTAAAATAATCTCGTCTCATTTGCCAGCATTTGGCCGGTATCCCTCTAAACCATTCCTATTCATATACCCATCCAGATGCCTTTTAAATGTTGCCCCTCATGATTTTATAAACCTTTATAAGCTCACCCCTCAGGCTGTGATACTCCAGGGAAACAGCCCCAGCCTTTCCAGCCTCTCCTTCAAGCTCAAACCCTCCATCTCTGGCAACATCCTCGTCAATCTTTTTGGAACCCTTTCAAGTTTTGGAACCCTTTCAAGTTTCACAACAACCTTCCCATAGCAAGGAGACCAGAATTACATGCAGTATTCTAAAAGTGTCCTAATCAATGTCCTACACAACCACAACATGACCTCCCAACTCCTGTATTCAGTGCACTGACTAATAAAGGCAATCATACAAAACGGCTTCTTCATTATCCTATCGACCTGTCTCTTTAGTTTCAAAGAATTATGAACCAGCACTCCAAGGTCTTTTTGTTCAGCATTACTCCTCAGGACCTTACCATTAAGTGTATAAGACCTGCCCTGATTTGCCTTTCCAAAATGCAGCACTTCACATTTATCTAACTTAAAGTCCAGCTGCTACTCTTCAGCTCATTGGCCTGTCTGATCAAGATCCCGTTGTACTCTGAGGTAACCTTCTTTGCTGTCCACTTCACCTCTAAGTTTGGTGTCATCTGCAAATATATTGATCATACCTTCGACGTTTACATCCAAATCATTGATATAAATGACGAAAAGCAGTGGGCCCAGCACCTATCCTTGTGGCACACAGCTGGTCACAGGCCTCCAGTCTGAAAAGCAATCTCCACCACTACTCTCTCCCTTCTAGCTTTGAGCCTGTTTTGTATCCAAATGGTGAGTTTTCCCTGTATTCCATGTGATCTAACCTTACTGAAGTCCATACAGATCATGTCCAACAATGTAATGGTAGCAGAGAAGCTCCGATGTTCTTCTTTGGGCTGAGTGAACGATGGTCAGATTGAGTTGAGGTTAGATTACTTACAGTGTGGAAATAGGCCCTTCGGCCCAACAAGTCCACACCGACCCGCCGAAGCGCAACCCACCCATACCCCTACATTTACCCCTTACCTAACACTATGGGCAATTTAGCATGGCCAATTCACCTGGCCCGCACATCTTTGGACTGTGGGAGGAAACCGGAGCACCCGGAGGAAACCCACGCAGACACGGGGAGAACGTGCAAACTCCACACAGTCAGTCACCTGAGTCGGGAATTGAACCCGGGTCTCAGGCGCTGTGAGGCAGCAGTGCTAACCACTGTGCCACCGTGCCGCCCACTAACTTAAACTCATCAGCAAGTAGGTAGAGGCACATTTAAATGAATTGACAATGAACCAGAGAATTGTCTCTTCAGCACAGCTTTTTGTCTTATTTACAACAGAAGGCCTAACAGGGTCACCAAAGCATATTTCTGAACAACTTTACAAAGATATTGATCAAATACTTAAATGGAAATGTAGACAAGATGGTGCAGAATGAGAATGGCAGGGGTACCAGATTGATAGTTTTTTCTAAGAGCTAGCACAGAGTCAATGGGCCAAATGGCCCCCATCAACACACAGTATTATCGTGCAATTTTAAGATTTTCTGACATAGTAAATGTGCTGCATTTACTTCTGGTCAGTGCACTGCAGGACTATTATATTGACCATGATAAAGCTGCAGCAAAGATTCAGCAGAGTGTTCCTAGGTTGAGAATGATGCTTGTGGTGCAGTGGGAATGGCCACAAGTCACGAGTGTGGTGCTGGAAAAGCACAGCCGGCCAGGCAGCACCAAAAGAGCAGGAGAATCAATGTTTCAAGCAGAAGCCCTTCATCCTTCATTCTTGATGAAAGGCTTATGCCTGTAATGTCGATTTCTCTTGCCCCTCAGATGCTGCCTGACCTGCTGTGCTTTTCCAGCACCCCACTCTCGACTCTGACTTTCAGCATCTGCAATCCTCACTCTCGCCAAATGGACTCAAGGCCTGGGTTCAAGCACTATTTCCCCCAGAGATGGGTCATAACATCTCTAAACAGTTTGATTAATAGCATCTAAACAGAGTCCAAATGTTCACAGGGATTGTTTCTGTTAAAGAAAGTGTGAAATCTTCAATTAAATCAGGCTGATTTAAAAAAAAATACTTTACTTCGTGTGGCTGACAGGACTGAGGGGAAAATCTTTAAACTAGATCCTTACAATTCAAAGTGATGTCATAAGGCTCTGTCTCACATGAAGGATCATGGAAATCTAGAATTCTGTCTCCAATTGCTGTTGAGGCTGGGCTGAATGGAAAATTCCAAAGGAAAATCTGAATGACTGGCGAGATGGAACCAAAGTGGAATCAAGACACAAATCAATCACAAAATTCACAAACCTGACTGCCCTGGTCAACCCATCATCTCCGCCTGCTTCTGCCCCCACCAAAATTATCTCCTTATATATTGTCAGTGTTCAGTCCCCCTTGGCCCAGGAACTCCCCACATTCATTCGGGACATCAGCCACACCCTCCACCTCGTTTCCCCAGCCCCAATGCCTCATCTTCACCATGGACATTCAGTCCCTGTACATGTCCATCCACCATCGCGAAAGCCTAAAATCCTTCTATTTCTGCCTCCCCTACCAACTCAACCAGTACCCCTCCACCGACACACTCATTCGATTGGCTGAACTGGTCCTCACCCTCAACAATTTCTTCTTCGATCCTCCTACTTCCTTCAGACCAAAAGGGTGGCAATGGGCACCCACACAGGCCCCAGCTAGGCCTGCCTCTTCTGCAGTTACACTGGCATCATCCCCTACCTTTTCCTCCGCTACATTGATGACAGTATCGGTGCCACCTTGTTCTTCCAGAAGGAGGATGAACAGTTCATCAATTTCACAAACACCTTCCACCCTGACCTCAGATTCACCTGGACCATCTCCCTTCCCTTCCTGACCTCTCCGTTTCTATCTCCTCCACTTCCCGCTCCTCCACCCTTGAATCCCACCCTTTCAACCGCAACAAGGTAGAACAATCCCTGCATTAACCTCCACTGTTGCTGCCACCTCAGTCAGATACTACCACCGGAGATATATTTCCCCACTCTAGCCCAATCAGCTTTCCGCGGAGACCATTCCCTCCGTGAATCCCTCATTAAGTCCATGCCCTCCCCACCAACCCTCCTTCCACTCCCGGCACCTTCCTTTGCTGCTGCAAAAGGTGTAAAACATGCACCTACCCCTTTCCCCCTCACCTCCGTCCAAGGCCCCAAAGGACCCTTTCACATCCAACAGGGATTTTCCTGCACATCCAAACACGTCATCTACTGTGTTGATTGCTCTCAATGTGGTCTGTTCTATGTTGGGGAGACAGGGCGCCAACTCGAGGAACATTTCAGGGAACATCTCTGTTACACATGAACCAAACAATCCCACCACCCCATGGCCAACCATTTCAATTCTCGCTACCACTCCGCCAAGGATATGCAAATTCTGGGCTGGCTACGCTGCCAAATTCAAGTCACCCGATGCCTGGTGGAAGAACACCTCATCTTATACTTTGGGACACTCCAACCACACAACATCAATGTGGAGTTCCCCAGTTTCCTCATCTCTTCTCCCCCCACCTCATCCCAGATTCAAACCTCCAGCTCAGCACCATCCTCTTGACTTGTCCTACCTTTCCATCTCCCTTCCCATCTATCTGCTCCACCCACCTCTCAACTTGTCACCATCACATCTCCACCTGCATCTACTTATCACCTTCCCAGCTATTCCAACTCCACCCACAACCCAATCCACCTATTTATCTCACAGCCCCTTCTCTGCTTCCCCCTCATCCCCACCACATTCTTGGTTATGGGCTTATGTTCAAATGTCAATTCTCTGCTCCTCAGATGCTGCCTGCCCTGCTGTGCTTTTCCAGCACCACACTTAGCGATTCTTATCTCCAGCATCTGCAGTCCTCACTTTCTCTGACAAATCAGCCATGATCCAAATGAGTGATGGAACAGGCTTGAGGGACTGAGGGATGGGGGATTCAAATAGCTTGTGCAAATCGGTTAATGTTAGCATTAACGGGTGAAGATCCATCTTGGTTTGTTTTCTTGTCTGTGATAATTAAGATCTTTGACAAATATTTATATCTCCAGAAAGCACAAAGCAGCTCCAAATTTGTCCAGTTGTCTTTCCATAATCATTGCCCAAGATTTGCATGTGCTCCCATCAAGATCCAAGATGAAAAACAAATTAAAACTGATTGGGAGAATGGGAGTATTTCAGAACTAGTCAAATTTGCAGACAAAAAAAGGCTTGTGTTAGGCCTGCACATATTTGAAAGATATAAATGGCTGACAACAGATAAACAGAATTAAATAGGCTGCTCCACCATTCAGAGAAACATAATGGTCCCTTTGAGCAGGGCTACTCCAAGTTGAACCTGAGGCCGTACACAGTCATCCCAGACAGTTTGATGAGAGGATGCCTAAGGATAGACACAAGTTCATTTGAACAAGACAAGTGATTGATTCCAGCCTCATTAATGAAAGGATGTTGTCCCATTAGGTGAACGACGCCTTTTAGAACAAGGAGTGCAGAACAGTCCATGAGGTAGTTGGCCTAACTCATTCTGCCGCTATGAAAACAACAGCTACATTTATTTTGTAGTAATCAGTTTTTTCTTTGAAATTATTCTCAATATTAAGAAATAAATTATTGTTAAAGACTATTCAGATAATCATAGAGATAGTTTTCAACATAATTATAAATACACATATGTAACCAAAGAATAATAGAAGCATTAGGAGAAATTAGTGGGTGGCACGGTGGCACAGTGGTTAGCACTGCTGCCTCACAGCACCTGAGACCCGGGTTCAATTCCCGACTCAGGCGACTGACTGTGTGGAGTTTGCACGTTCTCCCCGTGTCTGTGTGGGTTTCCTCCGGGTGCTCCGGTTTCCTCCCACAGTCCAAAGATGTGCGGGTCAGGTGAATTGGCCATGCTAAATTGCCCATAGTGTTGGATAGGTGTAGGGGTATGGGTGGGTTGCGCTTCGGTGGGTCGGTGTGGACTTGTTGGGCTGAAGGGCCTGTTTCCACACTGTAAGTAATCTAATCCAATCTAATAAAAATATTGAAACATAGATGTGAAAAGCTAATTAGTCCTGGGGGATATTTTCCATATCTCTGAGAAGATGCCTGGCACAAAATAGATCGTTCGCAGCTCATTACATAAAAGTGCCAACAGCAGAAGTAGCTGTATAACTTTACACTTTATAACTAACGTTATAACAGAAATTAATAACAGGTCGTTGGTTTACTGACTGAGCTGGTGGGTTTGTGCTCAGACGTTTCGTCACCGTGCTGGTCACATCAATAGTGAGCCTCTGGTAAAAGAATTGGTGCCCTGTCCTGCTTCATACTTATGTGGCTTGGTCTGCTGAGGTGGTTGGGATCATTTCTGGATTCATTACTGAGAGGTTGGTAAATGGAGTTTGAATCTATATGTTTGTTAATGGAGTTTCGGCTTGTATGCCAGGCCTCTAGGAATTCCCCCTCATGCTTTTGTTTGGCCTTTCCCAGGATGGATACATTGTACCAGGTGAACTAGTGTCCCTGTTTGTTTGTGTATATGGATACTAGTGATAGCTGGTCAAGTGTTTTGTTGCTAATTGGTGTTCATGTTTCCTGGTGGCCAGTTTCTTACCCGTTTGTCCAACATAATGTTTGTTGCAGATCTTATAGGGTATTTTATAAATTATGATGGTTCTGCTGGGGATGTGTACAGGGTCCTTTAAGTTCATCAGTAATTGTTTTAGTTAGTAGTACATTGGTTATTACTAATGTAATAGAGTTAATTGGAACCAACTGTCTTTTGTATTTTTTTAATGTATATAGTTGGGCCAATGGAAAATATAAGAGCAAGCACATGGAATACAATAAATAACAGATTACAAGCAGCCCGTATGCATAAGCAAGTCTGGGACAGATCTGAAGGAGTATACCCAGTAACTCTGGAATATGAATGAATCAGATGCATAGAAAGATCCCAAGGCCTGGAGATTACAATTTTGATTAAACACCATGCGATCAGGGAAACTTGGGGCTGCCCATTATTGATTAGGTGTTTCACAGGATTGGGTGGATAGAATAAAGGGACAGACACAGTAGCCATGATCTATGTGATTATTGTAACACAAAATGTATAAAAATGCTGTATTTGACTGTAACAATCAGAGCGTATCATTGATCTCTCTCTTCCGATCTGAACCACAGATAAAGGGAGTGACTGAGTTCTCACATCGAGGTCAGATTTGGGGAAGGTCTTTGACCCTCTCCCTGCATTAACCAGCTGTTGCTTGAATAAGAATAAAGTCTTCCACTTGCCTGAATCCTGCCGCCTCCTGAGCCTTTGTCCTCGGTCAGGGGTTATGCTCCTACACCTGGTTAGGCTTCATTGCACTGGTGCCTATTGATAGGAGTTTGGACAGGGACAGCAGAGGCACTAATACATGTATCTCTTCAGAAAACATGCCGACCGGGTATCCCAAAGTTAAATAATCCCATTTGCCAGCATTTGGTCCATATACCGCTAAACCTTTCCTACTCATGTCTCTGTCCAAATGTTGTTTAAATGTTGTAACTGTACCTATCTCTATACTTCCTGTCACTGCATATTCCATACACACATCATCCTCTGTGTGAAAACATTACCTCTCAGGTTCCCTTTACATCTTTCCCCTCTCACCTTAAACCAATGTCCCTTTGTTTTGGACTCTTGGCTATTCACCCTATCCGTGCCCCTCTTGATTTTATAAACCTCTATAAGGTCACCCCTCAGCCTCCAACACTCCACTGAAAAAAAATCCAAGTCTATCCAGCCTCTCCCTATAGCTCCAACCCTCCACTGAATAAGCCAAGAAACAAGTGGTTTAACCACATTGTCAGAAAAAGAAGGAAACAACAACTAATAATTTCATGCACATTTAACGGAATAAAACATTCCAAAGTTCTTCTGTGGAACACAAAAACTAAATTTAACATCAAGTTTTGTGAATATTATCCCTTTATTCTGGGAACTTCATCTCATAACAATAATAAGTAATCCTAATTGTTTGCACCAATCACATTTATTAAATCCTATTTTCTGAAGTGCAATCTGATTATGGTGTTGGGAACTGTGACTGCCAATTCCATCTCTCACTCAGCACTCACAATGTCACATCATAAATTTTCAGGTGTAGCACATCAAATATTTTGAACATTTTTGAATATCCTGTATTTGAATATCCTGTTGGCTGTCAGCCACCGATTATTCAACAATAATATTGATATCATGAATGGTTGAGCCAATCAGATTTGAGTCAATGATTCCATGCTCCTCACAGCTGATGATATATATTGGAAGTAGCAATCAAAACCCCATCACATCCATCATCTGGGAAAGAGAGAGGTAACAATGGGAGCAGGAAATTCCTACCTTTATCCTGACGTATTGATGTTAATGTTGAATCTTTTTTCTATTTCAGATTTGAGGAGAGGCACTTCACCTCAGCCATGAAGCTGTTTGGAGTTTTGCTGCTGAGTGTATTGCTCATCAGTAATGCGGCAGGTAAATGGATTCTCTTGTCTCCAAAAATCCACCATAGCAAACGAAAATCGAGATGTAAATTGTCATGTGGAAAGCGTTCCCACAGAAGCTGGGAATTTGGGGCAGTCAGACTGAACGGGATAAGTGCACCTGCAGCAAGTCTCTGTTACCTGAGACCCTGCAGCTCACAGTCACTGTCCTGAAGTGTCAGTCAGACACACTCCAACACAAGAGGGCAAAGCTTTCTCTCAACCTAATGGAAAAGTACAGTGTAGGAAGAACGCTGTCTGTGAGAAGGTAGAGAATGAGGCCTCATAAATACTGACTGCAGCCAAAGGTCAATTGTTTGAAAAATTGTCCAGGGTCCTGCAATGCTGAATGGGGATGGGAATGAATGAAGTGGCAGAAATATGAGGTGATAATGTGAACAATATGGAGATCTGAGGGGTGGAAGATGAGGTAAGGGAAACTTTATAACATGAAGGAATGAAAGGAATTGGGGAAGTGTGGGAAATGGGACAGTTGGAGGGATTGCCAACCACTGTGGAGTGAACTCTCATTTTGGGAAGAAACAGGAGAGATATCAGAAATATTAGTATTGACCGTGGCATCATCAGGACAGAGAAACCAAATGGAACAGATTCCCTACGGAATGTGACATAGGAATATGTGTAATGATGGCATCAGTGGGAGCTGGTACATTTATCCAGTTCTGCCATTGACAGTGTCACCTCAGAAATAGAAATGTTAAGGGAGGGGGCAGCCTGAGATGAACCATGAAGGCAAATGAAGGGTGAAAATTTGGAGTAAAAAAAGTTTGATGATACTTTAGATGGATTCATAAAATATAAGCACATCACCGACAAATCAATTAAGGAATTTATATGAAATGACCTCCTCCAGAGCATTGAGAATGTGGAACTTGCGATTATACGGTGCGCTAGAAACAGAGCCCACAGTCCCCATTGAGGGGAAAGTAGACAAGCAGAAGGGAATGAAGTTAATTGGTGACATTGTTCGAGGAAGTGACCAGAAAGGAAGGGGACTCCTGTGGGAAATAAACACTGTCTTTGACTAACTGGATGAAACAGCATCTTTCTGTACAGTACTTTCTCTTTGTTTCCACAAAAATAAACAGAGTGAGCATGAAGAAGGTTATTGCAGTCAGGTGGAACGTCTCACTCTGAGGCAGGCCCCATCGACCATGTGCTCACCAGTTTCTAGCCTCATGAAGGGGCAATCAACTGTTAATGATGTGATTATTGCAGCTTGTTTTAATCTGCAGATGCTCAACTGACACTGAATTCAACACGTATGGATCAGAATCTGGAGAAACGTAGCCTCAATGGCAAAGGGGATTGTCCTGGTGGTTTCGTTTATTTTGGTTATTGCTACAAGTTTGTTTCTCAGCCAAAGACTTGGATTGATGCTGAGGTAAGTCCTTGGAATCTCCATTGTAAGGTATTGGGTTGTGTTCCTCAGCATTTCTAAAATGACTGGACACAGAATGAAAGAAGCTTCTTGTATATTCCTGGATGTTTCTGAAGCCGTGTATACATTACCTGGGTAACGTGAACTCCATAATATCCCAAAGCAAATGAGGAGGGTAATGAGCTGTGACATGAATCTGCCAGACATAGAGGGTTCCTTATTCATCTAAGGACAACAGTGAGACTTGACTTATTCATTTGTTGGATTGGCGACATACTTTAAAAATTAAAGCCAGACCGTTCAGGAGAGAGGTTAGAAAGCACTTCGACACTCAAAGGGTTTGTTATAGCAAGAACTCTGTTCTACAAACAGCAGTGAATGTTGGATCTGTTGTTCATGTTAAATTTAAAATAGATAATATTTTTGTTAAGCAAGGTTGCCAAGGGGAAGGGGCATTAGGTAGGTATATGGAGTTGGCTGCAGATTAGCAATGATGTAACTGAACGTCAGAACAGGCTCAAGGGGCAAGATGGCTACCCATGTCCTTATGGCCTTTGTTTGTATGTGGACAATTCCAGCTCAGTCAGCATTTACGGCCCAGCTCTATTGGCCCTGAGAATATTGTAGTGAGCTGCCATTTTGACATTCTGCAGCCTCTGCAGTGTCGGTGCACCGTATAATGTTGTAATGAAGAAAATTCCAGGATGTGATCGAGCAATAATGAAGAAAAAGAGATTACAGGTACAAGACAAGATGATGTGTGGTTTCATGGTGGTGCCATATAACTACTATCATTCTTGTTCTAGATGGAAGAGGTCACAGGTTTGGAAGATGCTGTTTGTGTAGCCTTGCTGAGTTATTGCAATCCATCCCTTGGATGGTATACACTCTGCATTAGTGATGGAGGGAGTGAATGTTCAAGGTACCTACTGGGTGTGCCAATCTAGTGAGCTGCTTTCTCCTGAATACTTTCAAACTACTTGAGCTTTGTTGGTGCTGTATTCATCTGAGGAACTGAAGAGTACACCCTCTCACTCCTGACTTCTACTTTGCAAGTGGTGGACCGGCTTTGGGGAGTCAGGAAGTGAGTTAATCACAGCAGACTTCCAGAGCTCTGCCCTTGTAGAAACAGGTATTTATTTATTTATTTATATGCTGCTCCAGTTCAGTTTCTGACAAATGGTACTGTGATGTTAATGGAGGATGATTCAGTGATGATAATCTCATTGAATATCAAAGGGAGATGTATAGATTCATTCTTTCTGAAGGTGTTCTGAAGCATGTTTCCTTTGATGGGTGAGTCACGAACCAGAGGACACAGTTTGAAAATAAGGAGTAGGCCATTTGGAACAGAATTGAGGAGAAACTTCTTCACCCAGAGAGTGGTGGGTGTGTGGAATGCTCTGCCCCAGAAGGCTGTGGAGGCCAAGTCTCTGGATACTTTCAAGAAAGAGTTGGATAGAGCTCTTAAGGATAGTGGAATCAAGGGTTATGGGGATAAGGCAGGAACAGGATATTGATTGTGGATGATCATAATGAATGATGGTGCTGGCGCAAAGGGCAGAATGGCCTACTCCTGCACCTGTTGTCTATTATCTATTGTCTATTGTGGTCATTGCCTGTTTTAACTGATCTGAGCTTCTCTGGATTGGAGGAGAGTGAAATCAGCATGTGCCTGATCTGATCATCATCCAGGGAAACGTCCTGCAAAATAAATGGTGTGGGAATTCTGTGGGACCAGGATTGGAATTCTGATCTTCAGATCATAGAAAACATGGTTCATTTTGAAGATCTGTTCCCAGCCCATTGAAAAGCCAGATACTGCTTAAAAATCTACAGCCACTCAGCTATATATTCAGGCATTCTCAAAAATGCACAAATGTGTTTAATATTTGGTTTGACTTGTTGACTGGAAATTTATTTTTTGTGGCTTCCTCAGGTCTCTTTCACTTGGTCAGTGATGTCTGCGTCATCAATTAATTTTATGCCTTCCTGTCAGGCAATATTTTTCACATATATTCTACACATAATACATTACATATCTTTGTTTTTTTACTCATAGTTGGAAAGCAATGGATTTATCAGAGATAGCCAGCATGACTCTGAGCAGGAGAAGTCTTGTGTCTCAATTTTGATTGCATTTACTGAGCAAGCTGCAGGTTGGCTAACATGGTTCCACCGTTTAAGAATGGTAGCTAGGACAAGCCAGGGAACTATAGACCAGTGAGCCTAACGTCGGTGGTGGGCAAGTTGTTGGATGGAATCCTGAGGGACAGGATGTACATGTATTTGGAAAGGCAAGGACTGATTTGGAATAGTCAACATGGTTTTGTGCATGGGAAATCATGTCTCAGAAACTTGATGGAGTTTTTTGAAGAAGTAACAAAGAGGATTGAGGGCAGAGTGTTAGATGTGATCTATATGGACTTCAGTAAGGCATTTGACAAGGTTTCCCATGGGAGACTGTTTAGCAAGGTTAGATCTCACAGAATACAGGGAGAATTAGCCATTTGGATACAGAACTGGCTCAATGGCAGAAGACAGAAGGTGGTGGTGGAGAGTTGTTTTTCAGACTAGAGGCCTGTAACCAGTGGAGTACCACATGGATCGGTGCTGGGTCCTCTACTTTTTGTCATTTACATAAATGATTTGGATACAAGCATAAGAGGTACAATTAGTAAGTTTGCAGATGACACCAAAACTGGAGGTGTAGTGGATAGGAAAGAAGGTTACCTCAGATTACAACAGAATCTTGATCAGATGGGACAATGGGCTGAGAAGTGGCAGATGGAGGTTAATTCAGTTAAATGCAGGGTGCAGCATTTTGGGAAAGCAAATCTCAGTTGGACTTATACACTTAATGATAATGTCCTAGAGAGTGTTGCTGAACAAAGAGACCTTGGAGTGCAGGTTCATAACTCCTTGAAAGTGGAATCACAGATAGATAGGATAGTGAAGAAAGCATTTGATATGCCTTCCTTTATTGGTCAGAGTATTGAGTACAGGAGTTGAGAAATCATGTTGCAGCTGTACATTGGTTAGGCCACTACTGGAATATTGCATGCAATTCTGGTTTCCTTCCTATCGGAATGATGTGAAACTTGAAAGGTTTCGGAATAGATTTACAAGGATATTGCCAGGATTGGAGGATTTGAGCTATAGGGAGAGGCTGAACAGGTTGGGGCTGTTTTCCCTGGAGGGTCAGAGGCTGAGAGGTGACCTTATAGAGATTTACACAATTGTGAGGGGCATGGATAGGATAAATGGACAAAGTCTTTTTCCTGGTGTGTGGGAGTCCAGAACTAAAGGGCATAGGTTTAGAGTGAGACGGGAAAGATATAATAGGGTCCTAAGAGGCAATGTTTTCATGCAGAGGGTGGTACGTGTATGGAATGAGTTGCCAGAGGAAGTGGTGGAGGCTAGTACAATTGCAACATTTAAAAGGCATTTGGATGGGTATATGAATAGGAAGGGTTTGGAGGGATATGGGCCAGGTGCTGGCAGATGGGACTAGATTGGGTTGGGATATCTGGTCAGCATGGATGAGTTGGATCAAAGGGTCTGTTTCCATGCTGTACATCTCTATGACTCTATGACTCTATGACTCTAAGTGACCAAGATGATTGATGAGGTTAGGGCAGTGGATGTTGTCTCCTTAGACTTTACTTAAGTATTTGACAAAATCCCTTCATAGGAGCTTGGTCCAGAAGATTAAATCACTTCGAATTCACAATGAGTTAGTAAGTTGGATACAAAATGGATTGTCCATAGAAGACAGAGGGTAGTTTTGGAGGGGTGCTTTTCTGACTGGAGGTTTATGACTAGTGGTGTTCTGCCAGGATCAGTGCTGGGACCTCTGTTTGTTATATAGATAAATAGAATATATCATCTAGAAAAAACATTGATGGTCTGATTGGTAAGCTTGCAGATGATACAAAAATTGATGGAGTAGTGAGGAAGGTTGTCAAAGAATAAAGATCAATTGGGAAGTTGGGCAGAGAAATTGCAAATAATGTGTCATCTGGGCAAGTGTGAGGTGATGCATTTTGGGAGGTTAAATGCAAGAAACAAGTGTATAGTAAATGGCAGGCCCCTTATTAACATTGATACACAGAGGGAACTTGGGGTGTCAGTCCGTGGTTCACTGAATATGGCACCAAAATTCTGATTGCCCTGCTAAGGGAAGGATGTTGGTAAACCTGCGGGGGTCCAGAAAGGATGTACAAGGATGTTGCAGGGACTGGAGGGTTCGGGTTAGAGGAGGGGGTTGACATGCTGGGGCTTTTATCCCTGAAATGTCATACGCTGAGGGGTGACTTGATAGAGGTTTATAGAGGGCGGCACAGTGGCACAGTGGTTAGCACTGCTGCCTCTCAGCACCAGAGACCTAGGTTCTGTCTGTGTACCCAGGGCTGTAACATCAAAGGAGACCGTTATTTAGATTAAATTAGATTAGATTTCATCCTCATTTGAACTATTGTGTGCAGTTCTGGTTGCCACACTGTCGGAAGGATGTGGAGGCTTTGGATAGAGTGCAAAAGAAGTTTATCAGGATGTATTAGCTGTAGAGAGAGATAAGACAAACGTGGATGGTTTTCATTAAAGCATCAGAGGCTGAGAGGCGACCTGACCGAAGGTTTGAATATTATGAGAGGCATGGATATGGAGGAGGTCGGAATCTTGCTCCCAGGGTGTAAATGTCAAATAGTAGGTGGAATAAGTTGAAGGCGAGGGGGAAAAGTTTGAAGGATATGTTTCAAGGTCAAAAGAGCGTATGGTCAGTTTAAGATAGAAAGGGTTTTCTGAATTTAAAGTACAGCCCCAGCTGCCAGTTTACAGACAGGCTTTTCCAAAATACATACATGTAACTATTGGCTGTTCAATGGATACCTGAGTTTTATTTGCAGTTTTGACAACAATTTGAATTTAACCATTTAATTTAAATTACGCCGAGGATGCTAAACCCAATTGAGTTTGAATTTATTGCATTGACAACATCAGACCAATGAGAAGGTATGATGTTGGGGGGTATAAAATACCAGGGAGTTTTGAAAATTGGTCAAAGCAACTGACAGAGAGCAACCATCATCTGAAGAAATGAACATCTTGCTCTCAAAGATGTCTCAGAAGACGCTATCTATCAGAAGGTATCTTTTCCTGGAAAAGCAGCAGAAAGTAAGAAAGCAGGGAGAAGACAGCAGAATAGGAAGGAGAGAAGGAAGTAACTTTCTGATGGCTGGAGGGAAGACAGTGTAAGAGTCTGTTTGGACTTGGGATGAAATTAATGTAATGTTTAATAATTGTCTTATTGGAGCAACAGTTTTGTAGAGTTGAAGTCAAACAATAATTAGTTAAGAAAAAGGTGAGGCTTGGATCTGTTACTAGTTTTTGCTTAGTGTTCACTGTTAGAGTTAGGAAAATACATTGTTATATTTCTTTAAACAGTGGAAATTAGGAGGTCTCTTTCACTCACTCACACTCCAGCAGATTACAAAGTGAGTCAAGCTTTTCTGGGTGTTAGCAGAGGGGTTTGTCTTCTGCATAGTAACAGATATGTGCAAGACAAGGTTTTTTTATACAGAAGATGGTAGGTGACTGGAATGCGTTGCCAGGACAAGTGGTGGGTGCAGCTATGATAGCTACATTTCAGAAATATTTAGACAGACACATGTACAGGTGGGGAATAAAGGGAGACAGGTCATATGCAGACAGATGGGATTACTTCAGAATGCCACCATGATCTGCGCAGAAATGCTCAGGGTGAAAATGTCAAATACAAGGTGGCATAGGTTTAAGCTGAGGCGGGAGAGGCTTAAAGGATCTGTGCAAGGCACGCTTTTCATAGAGGGGACAGTTGGCGGCTGGAACACACTGCCAGGGAAAGTCGCAGATATGTGTTAGAGCTATTGAGACAGACGCACGAGCAGGCTGGAGATAGAGGAATCCTCCCATATACAGGCAGATGGGATGCATTTAGAATGGTACCATGGTCATCACAGAGCTGGTGAGCTGATGGGCCAGTTCCTGTGCTGTATCGTGGACTCAAATGTTGTACTTTCCACTTGGAGCTGTAGCAGATAAATTTATTAAGAGTCTTTCGTTGTTAGGGTTTCCATAATATTTTATTTTTAGCGTGGTTTTTGGAAATGTCATAACTACGTTAGATAGATTGATGATCAGAAATAGTAAATCTTTGCAAAGGCATTGCATTTCTTATCCACACCTTTTGAGTGAAATTTTATAATGGGAAAAAGCAATGTGTCCATAAAAGAAAAATTAATGCCAATTGCAGCAAATTTTCAACATTAACCTGGTGGAGAAACATAATTGTATATGTTCAATGTAAAAATGTAGCCAGCAATAAATTGTCTTTTTAAAAATCATTTCAAGTTGCACTGCCGAACGCTGGCTCCTGGTGGTCATCTTGCTTCCATACACTGGGAGGAGCAGAATCGTATTATTGCAGAGAAATTCTCTCAAACAGAACGAACTTGGATCGGCTTCAACGATATCTACAAGGTAACGTTGCTGGTCTTGTTGCATCACATTATTTAGGGGAAGCAAACAATATATTTTTCAGTGTGAACTTATATCTCCACAGGAGAACTCTTTCCTCTGGACTGATGGATCTTCTTCAGATTTTACTCATTGGGACAAGGAGCAACCCGATAACTATCATGGTCAAGAACACTGTGTGCATTTCGTTGGTAAGTCAATGCTGTCAAATGTCTAAGGAAAAGGCAAATAGATCCATGAATGAGATTCTAACTGGACTCCGTGTGGTTGAGTTTCTTACGACCAAGGCTATTGTTGTTTCAGTCGCAGTATTTCACCAGTCATAACATAACTGGAAAAACATTATACTGATTTTACCAAGATGATCAATTGAAAGCTTTATCTATAGCAGGTTTTAAGCACAAAGAGCCATCAATCAGGTTTCTTAATAAATCGTTGATTTATTCTCATAACAGAACTTATCAATTGAAGTCTTCATTGATTTAACATAGTTGGTGATGTAGAAGTAGGTTATTATACTCAATGCGAACACACACGCATGCAGGAAATAAAGCCCAGCTTTCTCTCTCATAGTTGGCTTTGTCCTCTTTAAGCAGACTGAGTAAGGGTTTGTGGTCCATGATTAGCATGAACTTTAACCCACAAAAGGGATTGATGGAACTTTCTGACTCCGAATCTCCTTCGTATTCTATCTGGGTGATTTATGCTCTGCGTGAGCAAAAGACTTGGATGTGTAAGCTGTTGGGTATTTCTCGCCATTGAGCCACATTAGAGCTAATACCACCCCAATGCCATATGGAGATGGTAGAATGCCAACACCTTTGAGGATAATAACTTCAACTTTACTTCGTTGTAAGCTTGGGAATGTCTGAGACCATTTCTAAAGCTGACCCTGCATTAGAAGTTGATGCAACGGCACCAGGATGTATGTCAGGTTATGTTTGAACTTTCTGTAATAAATTACCAGGTCAAGGAATGAGCTGAGTTCCTGGACAGACATGGGAGCTGGGGTATGTTTGATCACCCTCACATTATCTTCCAATGGGTGGAACTCGAGTAGGTCACTTGGGGAACCTGGAACATTCCTGGTTCACTTGTAAGGCATCGTCCCACTTAGGAAAAACATTTAAAGGACTATGTCCAAGTTCTCTCAGTGTTCCTTATTGGTTTTCCCCATTATTACAACATCTTCAAGGTAAATATTGACCTGAAGTAAACCTTGCAAAATGTTCTCCAACATCTGCTGAAAATTACACCTATTATGATTCCCCAGATGGCAGTTTTGTATACTGGTACAAAACCTTGTGGGTATTAACTGGGAATCCTCGTCAAACTGCAATTGCAATTCAGTGTGGCTCATGTCCTGCTGAAGGACAGCTTTGTGGATAAATCCTCTAACTCATGGATTGGGTATTTATTCAGCTGCGAAAATTTGATTTAAGATCCCCAAAATGGTGCACCGACCCATCAGGCTTCAAAACTGGTAAAACCGGTGCTTCCCATTCCGTGAATTGGATCGGTTTGATGATTCCTTCAATTTCCAGCCTTCTCACTTCTGCCTCTTCTTTTGCCTGTAAGGCACATGGCACTTGGCAGGCCTTGCAGAATCTCAGAACTGATGGATGGTCAACATGCAAGGTGGCCTGGGTTCCTCAGATAGTCCCTAGGCTCAGTGGCTAACTCCGCTGCCTCACAGCACCAGGGACCCGGGTTCAAATCCTGCCTCGGGTGATTCTCTGTGTGAATATTCTTCCCTCTGGGTGCTCTGGCTTCCTCCCACAATCCAAAGATTAGCCACGGGAAATGCAGGAGTAGGATCGGGGTGGGATGCTCCTCGAAGAGTTGATATGCACTTGTTGGGCCAAATGACCTATTTCCACACTGTAGAGATTCTATGAAATTCTACGCCTTCTGAGAAGACTTCTGGACATTTAATTCAGACTTCACTCAAGCAGCCATTTTCTATTTGACAAGTCTTAACCCATCCTAGATGAATCTCGAGCAGCCCCCATTAAGCTTGTGCCTGAGTCTTTTACTATAATCACTAGTAACTGAACCAGCTGCATTTCAGAAGAGACCGAAACAGAGGCTGAACCATTAATCTGCAAAGGTTCCATCGGATAGATTCTCAGCCGAGCTGAGGTCCTGCATAAAATTCAGGGCTGGAGTCCAGAGCAAATTTGATCAAAAACTGGTTCTGTGATCACTGATGTGGGTGCGCTGGTACTGACCTCCATCGTGTGGTATTTACACATCATCACCCTGTGGCTTAGGGTTACTACCAATGCTCTAAATAAAGCAATGGGGAAAATGACAAGATCATTGATACTCTCAAAAACACAGAAGGAACCAATCACACAAATAGTTGTCTGATTTACCGAACTCTTTTCTTTTCTCCAGCAAGGACACCTGATTGGAACGATCTGCTTTGTGATTCAAAATTGTGTTTCCTTTGCTCCTACAAACTGCCGTCTCCCTGCTGCGAGTGAAAGAGTCTATCACTGCTCCATGGATCCTGTCTGGGAGTGGATGTAGTGCCTCAATCTGCTTGTAGTTGCGGTCACAGCCAATGATGACTGTACTGACTTAGTTTCTCAGCCAAGAATAAAAATTGCATCATGAGTTGTGTGTTTGTTACTGTGAGTCTAGTTTATAGCAGCCTTCCTGTCCCACTGATGTTTCCTACCCATCTGTCCTTTCAATGCTATACTGGGGAGGAGACAGCAGGACAGGGACATGGATAGTTTATAATTCATTTCTGCAAAGGAAGGATTAGAGTCACAGAGACACAGAGATGTACAGCACAGAAACAGACCCTTCAGTATCAACTCGTTAATGTCCACGAGATATTCGAAAATGATCGAGTCCCACTAAACCCTTCTTATTCACATACCCATCCAGCTGCATTTTAAATGTTGTAATTGCATCAGCCTCCACCGCCCCTTCTGGCAGTGTATTTCCCTCTCTGCGGGAAAACATAGCCCCTTAGGTTCTTTTTAAATCTTTCTCTCTCACCTTAAACCTCTGCCCTCTAATTCTGGACTCTGCTACCCTGGGGAAAAGACCATAACTGTTCACCCTACCCACACCCCACATGATTTTACAAACGCCTATGAGGGCATACCTCAGCCTCCAACGCTCCAGGGAAAATAGTCCCAGCCTATTCAGACACTCCCTATAGCTCACACCCTCCAAATCTGGCAACCTTCTTGTAAATCTTTTCTGAACCAGTTCAAGATTCACAGCATCTTTCCTATAACAGGGAGACAAGAGTTGAACATAGTATTCCAAAAGTGGCCTAACCAATGCCCTGTACAGCTGCAACATGACCCCCATATTCTGATACTCATTGTACTGACCAATAAGGACAAGCATACCAAACACCTTCATTAACCTGTTAATCTGCAACTCCACTTTCAAAGAACTATGACCCTGCACCCCAAGGTCTCTTTTTGTTCAGCAACACTCTTCAGGACCTGAACATTAAGTGTATAAGTCCTGCCCTGATTTGCCTTTCCAAATTACAGCATTTCACATTTATCTAAATAAAACTTCATCTCACACTCCTCAACCCATTGCCCATCAGATCAAGGACCCATTGTCCTCTGAGGTAACTTTTTCACTGTCCACTATACTACCAATTTTGTTATCGGCAACGTTATTAATCATGCCTCCTATGTTGACTATCAAATCATTTATATAAATGGCAAAAAGCCTTGCACCCGCACCAACCATTGCTGCACACTTATAGTCACCAGTCTACAGTCTGAAAAGCAATCCTCTACCAATATGCTCTGACTCCTACATTGAAGCCAAATTTTTATCTAAGTGGCTAGTTCTCCCTGCATTTCTTTTAATCTAACCTTGCTCACCAGTCCATCATGTATGACCTTGTGAAATGCCTCGCTAACGTCCTATTGGCAACTTCCACCATCTTGCTTTCATCAATCTTCTCCATCATTGTTCAAAAGAAATTCAATCAGGTTAGTGAGACATGATTTCCCAAGCAAAAAGCCATGTTGACTATTGTTAATCAGTCCTTGCTTTTCCAAATACATGTAAACCCTGTCCCTCAGAATCCCCTTCCACAACATACTCATGGGTGACATCAGGCTCACCATTCTGTAGTTCCCTGGCTTTCCCTTACCACCTTTCTTCAATAATAGGCCACCACATTAGATTGCAAGGTCCAACTGTATTCCTCTTTGGGAAGGTGCTGGCTGTGAGCTTCCTTCTTGAATTAGTGCAGTGTGACTGGAACAGGTACACCCCGTCTTCACAGGGAGGGTGTTCTAGGATTTAGATACAGTGACAGTGAAGGAATAACATTCATTCCAGGTCAGGATGGAGTGTGCCTTGGAGGGGGAACTGCAGTTTGTGGTGTTCTAATGCCCTTACAGGTCTGGTTCATACAGTTCACTGATTAGGAAAGTGTAGTCAAAGGAGCTGTGGCCAGTAGCTGAAGGCCATCTTGTAGATGGTACACACTGTTACCAGGGGGTGCTGTTGGTGGAGAGAGTGCCAAGCAAGCAGCATGTCTTGTCCTGGGTGGTGCTGAGTTTCTTAAATATTGTTGGGACTGTGCATACCCAGGCAAATGGAGAGTATTCCATTACATTCCTGACATTGACCTTATCAACAGCCTTTGGGGAGTTGAGGTGTGAGTCAGTCACTGCAGAATAACACCTTTGACCTGCATGTTTTCGAGCTGATGCTGTAAGTATTCTGGTCAATAACAGCCACCAGGCTACTGTTGCTGGGGACTGGAAATGCAAGGGCAGTTGGTTGGATGATCTCTTGCTGACAAGAACATTTGTGAGATAAAAATGTTACATCACAGCATCAAAGCTAAAGCAGATGAAGAGTGTTGGGCCCAGGACATTACCCTGAGGAAGTAGGAGCACTGTGCCTTCAATGATTAAAGTGTCTACCTCATAAAAATGAAATGCTGGGTTCATTTCCCAGCAATGCCTCTATCTTACTTTTAGTGACCCCTTGTAGCACAGTGGTTGTGTCCCTAGCCCTGGACTGAGAGGCCTGGATTCAAGCCCCACCTGCTCCAGAGATGTGTAATAATGTCTCTAGGCAGGTTGGTTAGAAGGTTATCCTGAGGAAGTCCTGCAATGATGTTCAGGGGCTGAGATGATTGGTCTTCACTGACCACAACCATTTCCCACACCCTGCCCCTGACCCTACACCCTGCCCCTGACCCCCACACCCTGCCCCGATATCCACACTTTGCCCCAACCCCCACACCTTGCCCTTACCCACACACCTACCCCCACCTCCCACCCACATCCTTAAGCCAGGCCCGAGCCCCACACCTTGCCCCAACCCCCACACCAGCCCAGCTCCTGCACTCTGGGCCAAAATCAGACACCCAGGGCCCAAAGCAGACCCACCAAAGGGGTCATTATTAACAAGCTATCGGAAGCCATTAACAACATCTCAAGGTGATCAAACCAATTAAGCCAATGCCCCTGATCGGTGAAGACCTTGTAAAATTTGAGAAGCTGCCCAGGAAGGTATAAGAAACCTGCCCTGGCAGGGCTCGATCTGGCCCCACTCTCCCTCTGACCCGAGAGGTCCCCCTGGACGCGGCAGAGACCAGAGCAGCTTGGCCTCCGACCAGAGAGAGAACCAACCTGTGAAGAGAGAGGAACAGGCCAAAGAATTCAACAAACAAGCAAACGTTACCAGTCTCTGTGAAATATTAAAGGTTTAGAAAGAATTGGCTATTTAGAGATAGTCTTGTTAAAACTGTAAAGATTAGCTTTTATTGTGTTGTCTTCAAATAAAGACATGACTGTCCCACTCACTGCTGCCACATGCTGCATCATCCCCCACCTGACACACACAAAGGAAATACATTTCACACTTACTGGTCAGGTGGCTCTACAGGGTCCTAGAGACAGAATCGACATTTTGGGAGAAGGCTTTCATCAGGAAGGGCACATGTTTAACTCTTCTCTCTCCCTATTTCTCGCCCCACTAGCACATGGCACAGGTAACAAACCAGAGATCGCAACTCTGTTTTAGCTCTAAGCTTCCATCCTTGCTTCCTGAATTTTTTCCTTACATCCCCATCCCTTTTCCTACCTATGTTGTTGGTGCCTATGTGGACCACGACCTGGAGCTGCTCCCCCTCCTCATTAAGGATCCTGAAAACACGATCTGCGACATAATGAACTTGGAACCTGGGAGGCAACACACCAACCACGAGCTTCTTTCATTCTCACAGAATCTCGCATCTGTCCCATAACTATGGAGTCCCCAATGACTAATGCTCTGCTCCTCTCCCTCTTTCCCTTCTGAGCAATAGGAACAGATTCTGTGCCAGAAACCTGTATCCCATGGCTTATCCTGGTAAGTTGTTCCCTCCAACAGGATCCAAAACAGTATACCTGTTACTGAGGGGAATGGCCACAGGGGAATCTCTGCATTGTCTGTTTGCCCCCTTTCCATCCCCTGTCTGTAAGCCATTTACATTTTTCCTGTAACTCAGATGTGACTACTTCTCTGTAACTTCTCTCAATTATGCCCTCAGCATACCGAAAGATCCTAAGTTCATCCAGCTCCAGCTCCACTTCCCTAACATGGTTTCCAAGGAGCTGGAGTGGGTACACTTCCCGCAGATGTAATCAGTCGGGTCACTAGTGGCGACCATTACCTCCCACATTCTACAGAAGGCACATTCAACTGCCCTACCATCCATTTCCACTATTGAATAAGAACTAACCTTACCAATCCGGCATACAGAACTTGTTTTTTGATTAAAGGAGAAGAATGGGTGGGAGACAGTACCTAAGTCGTGTTTCGGGTAAAGCAACCCCCCAAATATATTACCTCATTTACTCAACAGTCCCGTGTCCCCTCCTGCTCAGTGTGCACTCTGCCTTTCCATGAGGTAAGTTATTAAAGGATTAATTTACCTTCCCAGCAGCCCCTTGGTCCTTGCTCTCACTGCTCCCGCTGCTGCTGAAAATGTGACAGCTTGGTATCTCGCAAGGCTATCGGCTGTTTCTTTAAGCCAGTCTTCAAAGTTTGGACTGCACTTTCTGGCAGGAGGTAGGTGGAATCGAGTTGTCCTGATATGTCAAATCCCATTCGATTTTAAGAAATAACCAAATTCCCTGCTGGTTGACGACAGTTAAAAATCTGTCATCAAGACTTGCAGGATTCTCTGTGCTGCAGAAGATGCGGCTCGTTTTTGTATCGTCATTCCAGTTTTTGATGAATGGATCCTCTGTACGTTCAACCACTTTGAGTGGGTGTCCATAATGAGTATGAGCTGAAAATGTGTTGCTGGAAAAGCGCAGCAGGCCAGGCAGCATCCAAGGAACAGGAAATTCAACGTTTCGGGCATAAGCCTTTCATCAGGAAGCCTTCATAAGCCCTTCCTGATGAAGGGCTTATGCCCAAAACGTCGAATTTCCTGTTCCTTGGATGCTGCCTGACCTGCTGCGCTTTTCCAGCAACACATTTTCAGCTCTGATCTCCAGCATCTGCAGACCCCACTTTCTCCTCCATAATGAGTATGAATACTGAACCCATGAAAGGACTTTCAGAGTTGATGTAGAAGTCTAAAGTTTACCCGGCCATTCTCACAGATGTGGGGGACCTGCTGGGGGTAATGTGTGACCTTGTTGACATTTTGGCCACTGCCCCACCACTGTGCCCAAACCTGGCAACCACCAGACATCACCAACATCTCCATTTTGGAGACCCCTGGCTGGCCCTAGCGGAGTTCACTCACTATATGATGGTGACCTTTGCTTGGGACAATCATTGTTGCTTTGCATAAGCATGAGCGGGTCTTTCCAGATCCACAAAGGTTTCAATTCTAGTGATGGCCCTTTGGTTTTCGCCATCAATACCAATTGTTTCAGTTTGGAAAATACTGGTTCTTTCTGCATCACAAGTCTGATATTGATAACTGTGACTGGGACAGACTCAGACAGACTCTTTCATTGGGGGTAGCACCAGTGGTGTATCTGCTAATGGGAGGCAGATCAATGCATCCACATTCGCTACTCAGCCTCCCGGACAGTATTCTAACTTGGAATTATATACACTTCACATTACAGCCCGTAACTGAATATGGCCTGGAGCTATGGGCAGCATTGCCTTGTCCTCTTTAAGCAGACCAAGTCAGGGTTTGCGTTTTGTGATTATCACAAATTACCCTCCATAGAGCTATTGGTGGAACTTTCTGATGCTAAATATGATGGCAAATCCTTCTCTTACTCTCTGGGAGATTAACCAATGACCTGGATGCATTCTCTATTGAATATTCTTATCCACTGAATTGACCATGAGCTAATTCCACCCCAGTGTCAAACAGGGAGGCAATACATGTCAGTACATGCTCTTTCTCGGGAACACAGTGTACAAAGATGTTAGAGGAGGATAGCTGTTACTTTTCTTCATTGAAAGTGAAGGCTTGTCTCTGAGACCATTCCCAAGGCTGACCCTCTTTTAGGTTTTGATGTGAAGGTGCCAGGATGGATGCCAGGTAATGTATGAACATTCTGTAATAATTTACCAGCCCAAGGAATGATCTGGACTCCTGGAGATAGGTGGAAGCTGGGGCATCTTTGATCACCCACACTTTATGTTCCAATGGGTGTAACCCAGCCTTGTCAACTCTGTACCTCAAGTCGGTCACTTGCTGGGCCTGGACCTCACATTTTTCCCTTCTTAGCAATATACCTACCCTGGCAAGACACCTTCAGACTACATCCAAGTTCTCCAGGTGTTCCTTATTCATTTTCCCTGTTACGGGATGTCATCTACGGAAATGACGACCTAAGGTAGACCCTGCAAACTGTTCTCCCATGTTCACTGGAAAATTAAACATGCTGACGATAGCCCAAAAGGCAGTCCACTCTGTTGGTACAAGCCCTTGTGGGTATTAAATGTGGCATATCTCTGGGAATCCTGGTCTAAACATTTAAATGCAAGCATGGCTCATATCCAGCTTCATGAAGGACAGCATCCCCCACCAGTTACACATATAAACCCTTATCTGAGGGATTGGGTATTTATCCAGCTGTCAAAAACTGTTTACCATTTGTTTATAATCCACACAAAGGTGAACTGACTCACCGGCCTTCAAACTCAGAATGAGCGGTGCTGCCCATTCCTTCACTTTCAAACCTTCTGATTCCTGCTTTTCCTTTTGCCCGTAAGGCAAATGTTACTGGGTGGGCCTTGCCCAATCGCAGAGTTGTTTCTTGATTAACTTGCAAGGTGGCTTTGGCTCCTCTGATAGTTCCTGAAGTTTCCTGGAAGACTTCCGGGTGTTTAATTCGGACTTCACTCAGGCAGCCATTTCCTCTGTGAAAAACCTTGATCCAGTCTTGGTGAATCTCTCGCAACCAATCCCATCCAATCAAGCTTCAGCATGAGCCTTTTACTACAATCAGCACTAATTGAACAAGCTGCCTTTCAGAAGAGACTGGAACAGAGGTTGTACCCTTATTCATTAAAGGTCCCCCAGTATCATCTCTCAGTCTTGCTGACGTCTTGCACAAAGTTAAGGGCTGGAGTCCAGATCAAATTTTATGAAGACCTGACTCTATGATCACTGATACAGCCACGCTGTTATCGACTTCCATTAGAAGTGGGTGACCATTTAACTGGACATTTATCTTCATTGGTTCTCATATTGATGCTGCAATGTAACTATTCCAAATCAGATGTAGGTGAACTGTCCAGGATATGGAGAGTCCTCTGGATAGACTCCTGGATACCAGCCTCTAAGCTAACTGACTCTTGTAGCAACTACAATGACCTGCCGGCTAGGGTCCTATGAAAATGTTTAATGCTTGGCTGAGGTTCAGCTTTGTTTTGGGGTTTTGCTGCCGGCTGACCCAGAATCACGCTGAGCTGGATATGTCCTGAGTGACGCTGTGTAATTACCTCATTAATAGATAAATCAAATTGACAGCCTTCTGCCATCATCGTAACCTGGTCATAAACTCAATACGGATTACCTGGTTCTTGAATTACCGAGTAAAAGTGATACCATCTCAGAATTAGAGGAGGCTCAAAGTCATAATATTCCTTAACTATTTCAGTCAATTCTTCAATTTCGTATTTAGAGTCAGTATTTGGACACTCAGGGAATGTAAGACTCCTAATGACAGAAAAAGCCACAGCTCCACTTGCTGTCAAGAGAACTGCTCATTATTTCTCATCTGCTACAATGTTGTTCACGCAGAAAAAATATTGCATTCTTTCCATAAGCTGGGCCCAGTCCTCGATGGCAGGGTTTGAACACGTCAAACCTCCCAAAAAAGAAATGATTTAAGAAAGACTTCCCACCAGTTCAACGATGACTGTTGTGAATATGTTTCTTTAGGAGTATGCTTTCCTCTTGTCATCACTGAACTAACACCCCAGAGGCCAGAATCTCACCATGAAGTCACCCTTTATTTACACGTGCACAGCCCTTGACACTAGTCTGGTTTCCTCTGAGCCACCTCTCAGAGTCTACATAAACTCTGACACTCCTGTTCATATCTGTCAGCCAAGGCTCCCTGATTGGACCAGATTAACAGCCCCAATCTGGGAACTCATATTCTATGAGGTCTAGCTGGCTGACTTCATTCCAATCATGACATTTGGAATGTAGTTGTGTTTCATTTATTACTCTCACTATGAAACAAACTGTTTTATTTTGACTGGAATTCGGGACCTGGATGAGTAATGCACCGAACTGTGTTGGAGATATATTTATGGCAGGCACCAAGGGTGCCTGGAATTGAAAGGAGTTGGTATTTATGAAAATAAGTAACTTCTTTTATCTTCCAAAATGCTGGGGTCACTGTTTACTCTGAATATACAAGCTAACGTTGACCTTTTCTCAATAGGTATCTCGAGGTGATATGATTGGAGCCAAACTCAACATACAGTTCCCGAGCTGGTTGGTCATTACTACAAACTGCGGCACACCATTGACTCTCTTCAATTGTAGAAATTTGCTTATTGTGTCCATTTTCTGAGGATATGCCATGATTGCTCTGTTATTTGGTATGAACACAAACCAAACGCAGTCAGTGTGAGACTCCCATACTCTGTCCAAAAACATCGAATTCACCGGTGATTTTCTGACCCATTTAAAGTATTCTGTACCACTCTGGACAAAGCAACTCGAGGCAGACTGTATTGATAGGCTTTGATAGGGATAGAGCACAGATTCAGCAGAACAGTGCCAAGGCTGGAAGGAATTAATTACAAAGTGAAATTGGCTTTTTCTATCGAATAGTGTGGTGCTGGAAAAGCACAGCCGGTCAGGCAGCATCTGAGGAGCAGGGGAGTCAATGTTTTGAGCATGAACCCTAATTAGGAATGTGGGTGTGTCCAAGGAGGCTGAGAGATAAATGGGAGGGGGATGGTGATAGGTCGGAATGGACGGTGGGGCAGATAGGTGGGAAGGAAGATAGACAGGTAGGACAGTTCAGGAGGGTAGTGCAGAGTTGGAGGGTGGATCTGGGATGAGGTAGGGGGAATAGAGATGAGGAAAGTAATGAAATCGACATTAATCTGGTGTGGTTGGAGGGTCCCAACTTGGAAGACAAAGTGTTCTTCCTCCAGGCATCAGGTGGTTAGAATTTGGCGGTGGAGGATTTGCATGTCCTTGTCAGAGTATGAGGGGGAGTTGAAGTTTTCAGCCACAATGCAGTGAGGTTGTTTAGTGTGTGTGTCCCAGAGATATTCTCTGAAACGTTCTGCAAGTTGGCGCCCTGCCTTTCCAATGTAGCGGTGACAACATCGAGAGCAATGGGCACAGTAGATGATGTGTATAGAGGTGCAGGAAAATTTCTGTCAGATGTGGAAAGATCCTTTGGGGGGGGTCATTGGATGGAAGTGAGGGGGAAGGTGTCAGCACAGATGGGAAGTGTGGGACTCAGGGTGTGACCATGCATAACTGCACACTGCCTGAAACCCAACTGGACTACAACAGGCACCACAACTGGCTCTGTGGGTAGAATAAGTAGCAAGTGGACCATATGAGTTACAGGGTATCTAATGGAAGTAGACAATCTGGCCAGGCCAAATGAGCTTCACTTGAGTGAATGCAATTGCATAGGCTCACTCAGGGCATATCCTGAACAGTGACATCCTAGAACCCCAAAGCAAAGCCAAGTTTCAGTCAAATGGTTACAATGTTCTCGAGGGTCCAGGCAGGTAGGCCATTGTAGTTGTGGCCGGTGTGGGACCAGAGACAGCAAAGGAATCCTATTAGGCCTGAACTGAGTAAAAGAACTCATAGGCTAGTATCCAGAAGAATACATATCCTAGAAGGTTCACCTAGAGCCAGGTTTGGAACAGTTAAATTGCTGATCAACATCCGAGTGGAAATCAATTAAAATAAACGTCTAATTAAATGGTCACCCAGTTCAAATGCAGGTTGATACCAGCGCAGCCGTATCAGTGATTGTGGCATCAGTCTTTACTAAACTTCGCTCTGGATTCCAACCATTAAGTTTCGGCCAGACTGGGAACATTTTCCGGGGAAACCTTTTCAAATTAATTGGGCAACTTCAGTTCCAGTCTCTTACGAGAAGCAGCTGTTCAATTACTACTGATTCGGGTAAAATGATCGGGCCCAAACGTGATGGGGTAAAATTACTTCTCAAAGATTCAACTTGATTGGCTCCATGTTTTTCAATTAGAAAATGGCTGTCTGAGTGAAGTCCAATGAAATACCTGGAAATTTTTAGGGGAGGTCTAGGGATTATTAAAGAGGACGAAGCCACGTTACATATTAACCAGGAAGCAATTCCCTGATTCTGTAAGGCCTGCCCAGTGCCATTTGCCTGATGTACAAAAGTCGAGGCAGAAATCAGGATCAAGTTAAAAATCACACAACACCAGGTTATAGTCCAACAGGTTTAATTGGAAGCACTAACTTTCGGAGCGCCGCTCCTTCATCAGGTGGTTCTGGACCTGTTGGACTATAACCTGGTACCTGTTGGACTATAACCTGGTGTTGTATGATTTTGAACTTTGTACACCCTAGTCCAACACCGGCATCTCCCGAAACAGAAATCAGGCGGCTGCAAAGCAAAGGAACCATCAGCCCGGTGCAGTTTGCAGCATGGACAGCACTGGTCATACTGACTGGGAAGCCCAGTGGGTCGGTGCATCTCGCTGGGGATTCCAAACAAACGGTGAACCACTTTTTGCAGTTGGATAAATACTCAATCCCTCACATCGAGGATTTTTATGGAAAAAGAGGTGGCAGGGACTGTCCTTCAGAAAGCTGGAAATGAGCCATGCATATCTGCAATTGTGATTTGATGAGGATTTCCAGAAGTATGTTACAATTAATATACACGGGGTTTGTACCAATATACGAGACTGCCCATGTCATGTTCCAGTGGACAATGGAGAACATTTCACAAGATCTACCCCAGGTCATCCTTGATTTGGATCACATGCTAATGACCAGGAAGATCAATAAAGAACATGTAGAGATCTTGGACATTGTACTTAAATGTCTCTCCAAAGGTGGAGGTACATCCCAGGAGAGAAATGTATGTGTTCCAGGCACCCCAAGTGACCTACTTGGGCTACAGAGTCAACATGAATTGGTTATACCCTTTGGAGGATAAAGTGAGGGCAATGAAAAATGCTGCCGCTTCCACATCTGTACCAGAGCTTGGTCTCTCCTTGGGTTGGTGAATTATTACAGAAAATTCATTCGTAACCTAGTCCTCTTACATTTGCCATTAATAAAAGGATCAGCCTTGGAAATGTTCTCATAGCCAAGGTGTAGCCTTCAGAGAATTGAAGAAGCAGCTGTCATTGTCTAAGGTGTTAGCACTCTATAATTCCAACTGAGATGTGGTGCCAATATGAGATGACTCTCTGTACGGTATCAGGGTAGTGTTGGTTCACCGGTGACCCAGTGGAGAGGAACCCCTGATAGTGTATGTTTCCCAGATTTTGGCTGATGTCAAATGAAGGTACGCCCAGATAGAGAAGGAAGGTTTTGGTGTGAGAAGATTCCACCAATATCTTTACAGATGAAAATTTGTAATAGCAATGGCCCAAAAACCTCTGCTAGGGCTACATGAAGAAGACAGGGCCCTGTCGCCCAATGCTTTGAGTCAAAATCAGTGGTGAATTCTTATTCTGAGAGCAAACAATTACAAGTTGGAACACCATCTGAGCAGCCACGTAGCAAATACAGATGCCTTGAGCTGCCTCCCATTGGCGGATACCCCACTGCTGGTGCTGACTCTACAAGGAGTCCACTCTGGTTTTAAACTTTCTGGACACCTTCCCGGTCACTGCAGACAATATGGGACTGTGGACGCAAAATGATCCCATTTTGGCAAAATTAAAACAGCTAAAACAAAAGGGTCATCATAACCAGAAGTGCAACCTTTCAGGGCCTGGCCAAACCAGATCACCATAATGGACAGCATGGCATTAAGGGGAGCAAATGTGATTGTCCCGAGCAAAGATCACCTCTAGGTACTGGTGCAACTCTACAAAGGTCACTGCTAGGTACTGGTACAACTCTACAAAGGTCACCGCTAGGTACTGGTTCAACTCTACAAAGGTCATCCAAGGGTTTCCAAAATGAAGAGGTTAGCAAGAGGTTGCCTCCAGTGGCCACAGGAGGATGCTGATGTAGTTACATTGGTGGGGCAGTGTCCTATTGCCAACAAAGACAGAAATTACTGCCAATAATTTTCCCACGTTGACAATGCCAGTTTTTTTTATAGGCTCCGTGTTTTTTGGTATTATGGATGCCCATTCAAAGTGTTTGGACTTGTATTGAGTTCATTCATCAAACACAGGGATGACGACTGAAAAGTTGCAAACATCCTTTGCAGTACACAGCAACATTTACAAGCAGGGCATTCAAGTATATCCGAAAGTCAAATGGCATTTGGCATGTAAGGACAGCTCCTCATCGTCTGTCATCTGATGGTCTAGCGGAAAGAACAGTCCAAATTTTAAAGACAGAATTAAAGAAACAGCCTATAGCTTCACCTGTGAACAAATTATCCCAGCTCCTGTTTGATTATCAGACCACCACTCAATAAATAGCTCCAGCAGAGTTGCGAATGGGGAGAAGACTCCGCACCAGGTTAAACCTGATTTTCCTGGACACTGAAGGGGGTTGCATGAAGGTGAAGGTTCAAAACTGCCAGAACCCATGGATTCTCACCCTTCACCAAGGGTCAACGAAACCTCTGAAGATGAGGTGGACACAGCAGATATCACAACCTCAAGTGTCATTGCTGCCTGAAGAAAAATGTCTCCCAATGTTCCAGATACAAGAGGCAGTCTACAGTCTGGTACATGCTGTTAGTATCTGAGGCAGAGTCAGAGAAACCAGACCTGATGCGAAAATGGACCCCTGTAGAATCTACAGAGAAAGGAATGGGCCTATATCCCAGGATGTAGAGAGGGATGGTGTCACAAAGCTGCTCCCCTTTTCTAAAAGTTGTTCCTTTCCTCAAGGATACTGTGTCGTTGTTTTTTTAAAGAGAGGTCATTAAACAGCTCCCGGCTCCGAGGTGACTACTTTGGTACAGAGATGACAAAGGATTTCGAGAGGCCTTTGTTTATATGTAAACAGATGAGACTTCAGGCCAAAATGGCCATGTTTTCAAACTGACCTGTATTATGAAAGGGGAGTGGTCAGTTCTCTAGCTGAGCAGTTCAGTCCACGACAGGTTAGGAGTTCAACAGTGAGCTGTGACCAGGTTGCAAAAAAACTCTCTCTCTCCTCCAACCTATAAGCATTTGTTCCATTTTTTACTCTATTTTTACAGGGTTTTGCTTATTGGGACTCTGGTGTATATTCAGAACAGCTTAATTAAATCTAGTTTGGATTCATATAGTTCTGGAGGGGTTTTTTATTCTGTTTTTTGTGTTTCAATGTGTCATTTTATGAATAAATTGCTGTCTGGTTTAAAACCTGGGAGTCAACTGAGCTCTCTTACTCTGGATAATTTTCACTGTACACTTACCGAAACAAATTGCAAAGTTCTGGTCTGGGTTGCCTGCTTAAGAATGTTTTGAGTGGTCTGACCTAGTCCATAACAGCTGGGGGCTCTTTACAGAATTACAAACAGCAAGTGGGAGGTGCGAGCATCTTTATTTCAGGTATTGGCTTGGTTGGGTAGACAAAGCTGGGATAGGATTGGCTCCTTCAGTTGCCAAAAGTTTTCTGGAAGTGATTACGGTGACTTTGGGAGTTTTGCAAAAGGTGAATAAGACCAAGCTGCAGGAATTAGCAGATCAGCTGAGATTGGACCTGCCTACTTCTGTGAGGAAAGGAGAGACAATTACAGTAGCAGCTCAGCATTTAAACTTGCCAGTGAAACCATCAGAATCTCTAGAGATGGCAAGAGTTCAATTGCAAATGAAGCAGTTTGAGTTAGAGGCGAGAGATAAGGAAAGGGCAGCAGAAATGAAACGGTTTGAGTTATGATTGAAAGCAGAAGACATGGAAAAAGCATAGCAACAGAAGAGAGGGAAAAGAGAGAGCAGCAGAACAGAGAGATAAGGAGAGAGCTTTTGAATTCAGAAACTGACACTTAAAAAGGAAAATCAACTTAAAAGGCTGGAGATAAAAACTGAAGGTAACCTTCAGTGAGGAAGTAGTGCAAACTCATGTGGAAGAGCAGAGAGTTAAAATGGCAGCTGAAGTGGCTGATGATTATGAGCTGGTCCATAAAACATGGATTAGCTTCCAGAATCAATTTCAATCCACGAGGGATAGAAATTTAGGCAAAGAGAAATCCTTATGTGAAAAGGGAAAGGTAGATCTCAGTGAAGATCATAAGGATAACTCACCACAGGGTAAAAAAGACCTTGAGGGGGACAGGCAAGTTCAGCAGCTCCAGTGTTTTCATTGTAATAAAATGGGCCACACAAAATCAGTGTTGGTGGGCTAGGAGAAAACCAGATGTAGGAAACAGGACAAGCCTGGGAGTTTTGTTGGACTAGTAACAAAAAGCACAAGGGAAGTGAGACAACTGCCTCAGAGTGTACCAGATGATTTCAGGTTGATTAAAGAGGAAGTGCCAGATCTGCTTAAAAAAATATACATTTCCCCTTCCCCCATCTCATCCTCGTTCCAAACTTCCAGCTCAGCACTGTCCCCATGACTTGTCCGGACTTGTCCTACCTGCCTAGCTCCTTTTCCACCTATCCACTCCACCCTCTCCTCCCTGACCTATCACCTTCATCCCCTCCCCCACTCACCCATTGTACTCTATGCTACTTTTTCCCCACCCCCACCCTCCTCTAGCTTATCTCTCCACGCTTCAGGCTCACTGCCTTTATTCCTGATGAAGGGCTTTTGCTCGGAATGTCGATTTCGCTGCACTTTGGATGCTGCCTGAACTGCTGTGCTCTTCCAGCACCACTAATCCAGAATCTGGTTTCCAGCATCTGCAGTCATTGTTTTTACCTCGTTAAAAAATATACATGCAAGGATAAAGTTTATTCACATAGGCCAAGAGTAGCAGGTAAAGAGGTTACAATATTAAGGGACACAGGATCTTCTCAGTCTGTGATGCTGAAGGATGAGGAGATATGTACTCCTGAGGGTCTATTGCCAGAAAGTGTACTGGTAACAGGTACTCATGGTGAGACAAAATGTGCTCACTTATGTAAAGTGCGGTTAGAGAGTCCAGAGAAGAGTGGAGCATTTGTGGTAGGAGTACTGGACAAAATTTCAGCTCCAGGAATACAATTTGTCCTTGCAAATGATATAGAGCCAGAGCCCTTCATCAGGAATGGCTCTGGCCTGAAACGTCGAATTTCCTGTTCCTTGGATGCTGCCTAACCTGCAGTGCTTTAACCAGCAACACATTTTCAGCTCTGATCTCCAGCATCTGCAGACCTCACTTTTTACTTGCAAATGATCTAGCTGACCTACTGATAGATGTACTGCCTACTCTAGTTGAAAAGCCAGAGGAGACGCAGGCAACTGAAGAAATGAAGGATGTTTATCCAGGAATTTTCCCAGATTGTGTGATCACAAGATCACAGAGGCACAAGTTGAAGCAGGAGAGATCAAAAGGCACAGATAAGGAAGCTGACATAGTATTATCCAAAGTTAAAAATCACACAACACCAGGTTAAAGTCCAACAGGTTTAATTGGAATCACACTAGGTTTTGGAGCGACGCTCCTTCATCAGGTGATAGTGGAGGGCTCGATCGTAACACGGAATTTATAGCAAAAATTTACAGTGTGATATAACTGAAATTATACATTGAAAATTTGATTGTCTGTTAAGCCTTTCATCTGTTAGAATACAGTGATAGTTTCACTTCTTTCATGTGTAAATCACAAAACCTTTTTTAAAAAAAGTTGCATTCTCGGGTTAACTGTTAACAATGGTGATAGCTAGAGAATATGTTGAAGGTGTTGGCCCCCTGTGTTCTCTGTCTATGCCATGATGGGCACCGCACAACAATCAACAGAGAGGAGGGTTCCCTCCCAGTTGGGGAATACTTCAGCGTTCCAGGACATTCAGCCTCGGATCTTCAGGTGACCATCCAAGGTGGACTGCAGGACAGGTAGCAGAGAAAAGTGGCTGAGCAGAGGCTGATAGCTAAGTTTGGTACCCATAGAGAGGCCTCAACTGGGACCTTGGGTTCATGTCACATTACAGGTGATCACCATTGCACTATACACACACACAGATACTCCTACACACACACACACTTTCACACACACAGAGGCACCCCTATACACGCATACACATGGACATACATACACATGGATCCGCACACAGACACCCACACACACCCTTACAGACACACACACTCCCACACTCACACATGCACCCCCTCACAGACTTAAGACACTCTGCACTTACTACACACACACATACACTTTCTCACACTTACAAGCCCCAACCCAGACAGACACACACATACAGACAGACAAAGACCCACAGGCACACATATATTTTGTGGGGTGAATTTGTACTTGCAGGGTTACATTGTACTTTGCTCAAAAACTGCATGAACTCATGTAGACCTTTGAGCTCAAAAACTGCATGAATTTATGTTAAACTCCGTTATCTCACTTTTTAGATTAGTATCAATCTAAACATCATGGCATAGACAGAGAACACAGGGGGCCAACACCTCCAACATCTTTACATCACACTTTAAGTTTTTGCAATAAATTCTGTGTGTTAGGATTGAGCCCTCCACTATCACCTGATGAAGGAGTGTCGCTCCAAAAGCTAGTGTGCTTCCAATGAAACCTATTGGACTATAACCTGGTGTTGTGTGATTTTTAACTTTGCACACCCCAGTCCAAAACCGGCATCTCCAAATCATGGCTTTATCCAAGACTTTTTTGATCAGCTAAGTGGACAGAGCAGGTGCATCTAGGTAAACATGCACTTATCTAACACTCTGCTTAGCTGATTTAGTTTGAGAAGAAAGATGAGAATTTAAAACAGTTATATCAAAAGGAGAATGAGAGTGTGTTATTACTCAACAAATGATGTCTTACATAGAACAGAAAAGTACAGTACAGAACAGGCCCTTTGGCCCACGATATTGTGCCGAGATTTAATCCTTTATTAAATTTTACATAACTTAACCTACACACTCCTGAACTCCCTGCTATCCACGTGCATGTCCAGTAGTTGCTTAAATGTCCCCAAAGACTCAACTTCCACCTGGCAACACATTCCATGCATTCACCATCTCTGCATAAAGAACCTATCTCTGACGACTCCTTTAAACCTTACTCCTTTAAACCTTCAAACTATGACTCCTCGTACCAGTCAATGCTGCCTGGGGAAAAGTCTCTGGTTATTGACTCTATCTATTCCACTCATTATCTTGAATACTTCAATCAGGTCTCCTCTGTTCCTCCTTCTCTCGAGAGGAAGAGAGGAGACTGATCGAGAGGTTGTCTCAATGAGGAAATGGAGATCATCACACATTCAAGCAGATGAGAAATGGCAGAGATCCATCAAATTGTTTTGCCAGTAGGATACAGCAAAGCGGTGCTGCGAGTGGTGCATGACCTATCACTTGGAGGTCATTTAGGGGTGAGGAAAACACAGGCTCAAATACAAAGACATTTTTACTGGCCTGGACTACTCAAGGATGTAGTTGAATTTGACCAGATATGTCATACATGTCAGCTAATCGGAAAACCACGGGCAGTAATACAACCTGCACTTTTAATATCTATTCCAGCATCGGAGGAATCTTTCACAAGAATCTTGATTGAGTGTGTCGGTCCACTACCTCAAACAAAATGTAGGAATATGTGTTTATTAACAATAATAGATGTGTCGACTATTTTTCTACAGGCCGTCCCATTACGCAACATCACAGCTCAAAGGGTTATAGGATCATAGAGTCATACAGATGTTCAGCATGGAAACAGACCGTTTGGTCCAACCCATCCATGCCGACCAGATATCCCAACCCAATCTAGTCCACCTGCCCACACCCGGCCCATATCCCTCCAAACCCTTCCTATTCATATAGCCATCCAAATGCCTCTTAAATGTTCCAATTGTACCAGCCTCCACCACATCCTCTGGTAGCTCATTCCATACACATACCACCCTCTGCGTGAAAAAGTTGCCCCTTAGGTCTCTTTTATATCTTTCCCCTCTCATCCTAAACCTATGCCCTTTAGTTCTGGACTCCCCGACCCAAGGGAAAAGACTTGTCTATTTACTCTATCAATGCCCCTCATAATTTTGTAAACCTCTATAAGGTCACCCTTCAGCCTCTGATGCTCCAGGGAAAACAGCCCCAGCTTGTTCAGCCTCTTCCTGTAGCTCAGATCCTCCAACCTGGCAACATCCTTGTAAATCTTTTCTGAACCCTTTCAAGTTTCACAACATCTTTCCAATAGGAAGGAGACCAGAATTGCATGCAATATTCTAACAGTGGCCTAACCAATGTCCTGTACAGCTGCAACATGACCTCCCAACTCCTGTACTCAATACTCTGACCAATAAAAGGAAAGCATACCAAACGCCTTCTTCACGAGGTTGTCCAAGAACTACTTAATTGTTTTATTGGATACGGACTACCAATAGAAATCCAGTCAGATCAAGGATCAAACTTCGTATCCAAATGATTCAAGGAGGTTATAGATAACTTGGGAATGAAGCAAATCAAACCTACTGCATAACATCCAGAATCACAGGGAGATGGCATCAAACACTAATGACCATGTTGAGGGCTTATAGTCAGGTTTATCCAGATGATAGGGATGAGGGAGTTACGTTTGTACATTTTGCGATCAGAAATGCACCGAATGAATCAACCAAATTCCGTCCATTTGAATTAATGTTTGGGCATGAAGTAAGAGGACCATTAAAATTGATTAAGGAGAAGTTATTAAGTCAGAATTCAGAGACCACCTATTTGGACTATGTGTCAAATTTTAGAGAATCATTAAGTAGAGCTGGAGATTTGGCTGGACAGCATTTAAAAGTATCACAGCAGACAATGAAACAGGAAACGGATAAGAAATCACAATTTCGCAATTGGGGATAAAGGATTGGAGTTACTTCCAGTGACAGGGGAACCTTTAAAAGCCAGGTTCAGTGGACCTTATCAAATCAAAATGAGTGAAGTGAACTCCGTGATAAGGACTCCAGACAGGAAGAAATCCCACAGAGTGTGTCATGTGAGTATGCTCAAAAGGTATTTTGATAGGGAAGAAAGGCAAGAAATGCAAGTGTTATTGATTACAGCACAGAAGAGAGAACCAAGTTCAGAGGCTTCTGAATTGGACAATGAGGAAGATGTCAAAAATTGGGATAAACTATTGAGTTACCTTGCACAAGAAAATCAAAATGACTTGAAAGAGCTATTACTGTCACATGGGAAGATATGTGGAAATAAACTGGGAAGTACTAACCTAATTGTGCATGGTGTAGATATAGGAGACATTATTCCGATTAAGCAATTGGCATCCTGATTGGCATCACCTTCTAAAGTTGGCACAGGTTCAGAGGTAGATAGAGAGCATGCTCCAAGATGGCACAATCGAAGTGAATTACAGTGATTGGGGCACACCCATTGTCATGGTGTCAAAGCCAGATGCTACTCAACGGTTGTGTGTGGGCTATCACAAAGTCAATGTGGTTACAAAGACTGATGCATATCCAATTCCACAGTTGGAGGACTGTGTTGAAAAAGTGGGACAAGCAACTTACATTTCGAAGTTGGACTTGCTCAGAGGCAACTGACAAGTACCTCTGTCAGAGAGATCAAATGCAATTTCAGCTTTCCTAATACCAAATGGACTGTATCAGTTCAAAGTCATGTCATTTGGTGTGAAAAACGCTCCAGCCACATTTCAGAGAGTAACTAATAAGGTCATTGCCGGGTTACTTATATTGATGAGCTGGTGATTTTTCGTCACTCATGGAACGAACATTTACAGCATTTATCAGACTTCGGAAGGCAGGCTTGGTGATAAACCTAGCTAAAAGTGAATTTGCCAAAGCCCAAGTCATGTTCCTGGACCATGTTATTGGACATGGACAAATGGCCCCATGAGATGCAAAAATGAAAGTAACTGGGGAATTTCTTACACCGTCGACGATAAAAGCAGTACTACGGTTCCTGGGATTGAATGGATTTTAATGTAAGGTTATGCCAAACTTTAACAGTGTAACTGCTCCATTCACCAAATTTTTAAAAACAGGCAAGAAGTTTCAGTGTCTAGGTTAGAGTAGTGCTGGAAAAGCACAGCAGTTCAGGCAGCATCCGAGGAGCAGGAAAATCGATGATTTGGGCAAAAGTCCTTCATCAGGACTCCTGCACCTCGGATGCTGTCTGACCTGCTGTACTCTAATCTAGACTCTGATCTCCAGTGTCTGCGGTCCTTACTTTTGCCAAGGAGTTTCAGTGAATAGTAGACTGTCAAAAGGCATTTGAAAGCCTAAAAACTGTGTTAACCACTGTCCCAGTATTGGCCACTCCAGATTACATGAAGCTTTTCAAAGTGGCTATCGATGCCAGTGATGTGGGTGTCAGTGCGATTCTCCTGCAGGAAGATAATGAGGGGATGAAAAGCCATGTTGGGCTTTTGAACATTCATCAACAGAAATATTCAATGGTGAAGAAAGAGACTTTAAGCTTGGTGTTGGCATTACCACATTTCAGTTGTTTATGTTACCAGCAATACATCTGAGACAGTCGTATACACAGATCATAACCCAATGACATTTGTGGAAAAATTTTTGGACAAAAATGGCAGACTGTTGAGATTGAGCTTGTTGTTGCTGCCATTCAATTTGACAATTGTGTATGTGGCAGGTCGCGAAAATGTAATTACCGATGTGTCATCAAGACTTGAATGAGATACGGAGACGTTCAGTGGCGGGTGTGCCACGGCCTGAATTCACATGTGGCTGTGTATGTTTGTATGTGTATAGTTAGTGTAATGTATATGTGTGTTTTAGACTACTAACCAATGTGTTTTTGAAGAGTTTTAAAAATGAAGCCACCTTTTGTTATTGATGGTTCAGTATTTTTAAGGGCGAGGTGTCACAAAACTGGCTCCTTTTTTTCTAAAAGCTACTCCCTTCCTCAATGTTCCTTAGTATTTTTCAGAGGGGTCGTGAACAGCTCCCGCTCCGAGGTGACTAGTTTGGTAACATCAAATGGACTGTATCAATTCAAAGTCATGCCATTTGGTATGAAAAACGCTCCAGCCACATTTCAGAGACTAACTAATAAGGTCATTGTCAGGTTACTCAATTATACTGTTTATGATGATAATCTAGTGATGTTTAGTCAAACATGGAAGGAACATTTACAACATTTATCGGACTTGTCTGATTGATTTTGGAAGACAGGCTTGGTGGTAAACCTGGCTAAAAGTGCATTTCCTGAAGCCCAAGTCACCTTCCTGGGCTGTTATTGGAATGGACAAATGGCCCCATGGGATTTGAAAATGAAAATTATTGGGGAATTTCCCACACCGTCGACGGAAAAAGCACTACTGGAGTTCCTGGGATTGACTGGATTTTACCGAAAGTTTGTGCCGAACTTTAGCAGTGTGGCTGTTCCACTCACCGAATTGTTAAAAAAGGACAAAAAGTTACAGTGGACAGCAGACTATCAAAAGGCATTTGACAGCCTAAAAACTGTGCTAACCACTGCCCCAGTATTCCTGAAGAAGGGCTCGTGCCTGAAATGCTGATTCTCCTGCTCCTTGGATGCTGCCTGACCTACTGCGCTTTTCCAGCAACACATTTTCAGCACTGCCCCAGTATTAGCCACTCCAGATTACGCAAAAGCCTTTCAAGGTGGCTATCGATGCCAGTGATGTGGGTGTCGGTGTGGTGCTCCTGCAGGAGGATGACGAGGGAATAGAAAGAACCATCGGGTGTTTTTCCAGGGAGTTGAATGTTCATCAACAGAAATTTTCAATGGTGAAAAAAGAGACTTTAGGCTTGGAGTTGGCATTGCAACGTTTCAGTGTTTATATTACCAGCAATGCATCTGAGACAAATGTATAAACTGAGCATAACCCATTGATACTTGTGGAAAAAATTAAAGACAAAAATGCCAGACTGTTCAGTTGGAGCGTGTTGTTGCAGCCATTCAATTTGACAATTGTGTATGTGGCAGATCATGAAAGCATGATTGCTGATGCATTATCAAGACTCAAATGAGATACGGAGGCTTCGGTGGCGTGTATGCCACGGCCTGAATTCACCTGTGGTTGTGCATGTTTGCATGTGTATCGTGAGTATAGTGTATATGTGTGTTTTAGACTACTAATTAGTTTATTTTTGAAGGGTGATAAAAATGAGGCCACAGTTTGGTATTGATGTTTTTTTTAAAGTGGGGGAGGTGTCACAAAGCTAGTCCCTTTTTCCTGAGAGGAGGCAATGTCCTTGGTTTCTTTCAGAGGGGTCATAAAAGCTCCCAGCTCTGAGGTGACTAGTTTGGTACAGAGATGAGAAAGGATATTGAGAAGCCTTTTGTTTATATGTAAACTGGTGAAACTTCAGGCCAAAGTATTCATGATTTAGAAGTGACTTGGATTATGAAAGGGGAGTGGTCAGCTCTCTGGCTGAGCACGAGTCCAGAACTAGTTAGAAGTTCAGCTGTGTGGAAACTGGCTGCAAACTCTCTCTCTCTCCTTCTGCCCTTCGAACTTCTACCTGAAAGCATTTGTTCCATTTTTGCTGTTTTTTCAGGGGGTTTGAATATTGGTACTGTTGTGTATATTTGGAACAACTTAATTTAGTCTAGTTTGGATAGACTGAGTTCTGGAGGGGTTCTTTAGTCTGTTCTTTGTGTTTCATTGTTTAATTTTGTGAATAAATTTTTGCCTGTTTTAAAACCTGGTAGTCAACCTTGCTGACTTACTCTGGGTAATTTTCACTGCACGCTTTCTGAAACAAATTGCAAACTTATGGTCTGGACTGCCTACTTAAGAATGTTTTGAATGGTCTGGCCTAGTCCATAATAATGGAAACAGTGGGAATTCAAGGGACTGTTGCATTATTACCGCTGGAAGTCCCCTCGCCTTACAACAAACACATGCATTTATATAATGCCTTTAATCTTATAAAACACACTAAGTGGTCTGACATGAACGTTAATGCTCTGAGGATCCTCTGTCTGGGTCCCTTTATATTCTCACTCTGTTCCCTTGGAGCTGCTCAGTTTGTGCTCCTTTACTCTGACATTGGAATCATCTATTTTAATGAAGACAGATACAAAGTCATGTCCTTGAACTCCACAAGAAGATTTCCTTGTTCCTCAATCAGCCTCTTTCTTACTTTGCCTCTCCTTTTAGAAATTAGTTTTCATTTTTCAAACATTGGTTCCAAAAAACATGATTAGCCATTAAACTATTTTCATCGTTTTCTGTTTGACCTTTGATATTTTTCATTCTTCTCCTGTACTCTTTGTATTCATCTTGTCTCTCTATTGAACTATTGATCATGCAGTTCCTTGTAATGTTAGATTTTTACCTGTGTCTTCCTTGTGGAGGTTCAGTATTAGAGGCTCCTCCTCTCTCCCTTTGTAGCTCTGAATCTAGTCTTGACCCAATTAACTCCACTTCGGAACCTCCCACTGTTCATTCACTGCTTTCCCAGGCAATTTACTGAGTCAGATTTCATTCCAACTCACTTGAATTACAGTCTTCCAGGCGACAATCATTGGACATAGATTGAGGATTATTGCTTGGTTGGAAAGGATGAGTCAGGTGGAAAATGAATTCACTACCAGCCTACCTCATTGACAGAGTTGAATCATGACTGGACAGTACGTGAGTTTAAGGGATACTGGGTGGGGGGGGGGGTGTGTGGAGGTTTCAGTGGGTATAGCTGCAGTGGGCCTCGAAACCTCCATGCCCACTTTACTTCCAAAGCCTGAATAATATCTACATCGAGTGACACCATGATTCATGGCTGGAATGGAGCTGACATGGAAGATCTCTACATCAATCACAGCTGAAGGCTGCTCTCCTGTAGCAGCTGGGGTTTATTTCACACGCACCATTCATCTGTAACTATCCTCCACTCCCTATGTTTAGAGTTTAAACCAGTCTTTATTGGGTCAAGTAATTGCAGGTTGACTCAGTTTCCCAAGAGGTTTTAAGTTGATTCTGCTGACTGTTTCTGCAGGAAGCTGTTTAAATAGACTCAGTATTTTCTGAGCAATGTTGTGAAAGGCACAGTTTACTGAGGATCCTGCTGTAACTCCCATCCCCAGCACCAATTCATTGGCAGAGACCGTGCTGTCAATACTATGCTCATCAATAATTGAACAATTGGAGAATCACCAATGTGACCAGTGCCCTCCAGCCCTGGATGGATGTTGGGACAGGTCTCTGAAAGTGAGATTATATTCTGACTATAAATTGCCCTGAAACCCTCTGAAGTACCTGCTCACTGCAGCATTGAGTAACAGAGCAGTTCCCAGGTTGGAGAGCCTGTTTACAGAGGATAGTCTCCTGGAGGCAGTTGAGAAGGTAATGTGAGCCAGCAGGACTCCCAGCCTTCTCTCAGGGGCCATTGCCTGGGATTGTGTGATGTCAATGTCACTTGACACTTGACAGCCCAAGCCTGGATATTGCCCAGGTCTTGATGCTCCATGGACATGGTCTGCCTCAGTACCTAAGGAGCCATGAATGGAGCTGAACATTGTGCAATCATCAATCATCCCCACCTCTAACCTAATGATAGAAGGCAAGTCTTTTAATGAAACAGCTCAATGTGGAACCTAAGACATGACCTTGGGGAACTCCTGCAGAAATGTCCTGGAGCTGAGATGACTGATCTCCAACAACCACAACCATCTTCCTATGGAGCAGTTACGACTCCAGCTGGCAGAGAGTCTTCTCCCTTACTCCCATTGATTCCAGTTTTGTCCGGGCTCCTTGATACCACACTTGGCCAAACATGGCCTTGATATCAAGGGCAGTCACTCGCACCTCACCTCCTGAACCCAGCTGTTTTGTCCATGGTTGACCCAAGGCTGGAATGAAGTCAGGAGCTGTGTGACCCTGGCAGAACCCAAACTGAGTATCAGTGAGCAGAGTATTGCTAACCAAGTGCTGCATTGATTGTACCATTGATGACACCTTCCATCACCTGACTGAGGATCAGGAGTAGACTGCTGGGGTGGGTATTATCAGGTGGGATTTGTTTGAATTTCTCATTTACACTGTAGGAAATAGGAACAGGAGTATGCTGTTCAGGCCCTCCAGCATGCTTTGCCATTGAATAGGATCATGGCTGATCCCACATTCTTTACATCCATGTTCCTGCCTTTCTCCATAATCCTTGGTTCCCTGACTGATCAAGAATCTCCCTCAGCCTTATATATACACAAGGCCTCCTCCCCCACAGCTCTTTGGAGCAGGGAGTTCTCAAGAATCACAACCCTTAGAGGAAGAAATACCTCCTCATCTCAAGCTTACAGTGGGCGCCTTTTATTCTGAGACTATGCCGTCTGTTCCTGGAGTCTCTCATGAAGAGGAACATCATTCAACAGTTACCCTGTCACACCCTTGAACAACCCTTTATGGTTCAATGAGATCATTACTCATTCTTCTAAGCACCATTGAGTAGAATTCCAAACAGTTTCAGTTTTGATCATAAGACGATCCCTCCAGGGATCATCCTCATGAACTTTTCTCTGAACTGCCTTCACCAAAATGACATCTCTCCTTAAATAAGGCGACCAAACTGCTCACAGAACTCCAAACATGATCTCACTAATTGTAGTAAGACTTGCCAACTCTTATTCTTCCAGCCCCTTGAAATAAAGGACAACCTTCCATTAATATTCCTGATTATCTGCTGACCCTGTGGGTGAGCTTTCTGTGTTTCATGAACAAGTATCCCCAAGACCCTTTGTGTTACAGCTTTCTGCAGTTTGTCTCCATTTAAATATTCTATTCTTTTGTTCTCCCTTCCAAAATGAACAACTTCACATTTTCCCACATTACGCACCATTTGCCAACCTTTTGCACAGTTACATAACCTATCAATGTCCGTCTGTAAAGCGTTTGAACTCTTTATAGTTCTCTCAACTATGATATCTGTGTGGGCTCTCGTGGACAAGGCTGTAACAGTCTTCTTTCAGATTTCACCACAACCTTCAAGGGCAACTGGTACTGGCGATATATGCTGGTCAAGCCAAAGCCCACAATCCATGAGAGAATACAAAGAAATCAGATCAGCTATGATCTTAATAAATGACAGAGTAGGCACAAGGGCCCACTCCTATGAATTTGGATTTATGGTTATTGTACATCGTTCGCTTCATGATTATGGTAATACTATAGTATTTGAAACAACCCAGCATTTCAAAATGACTGACTTTTTAAAAAAGTTCATATGAAGAAAGCCTTGCCGTACCATTAGATGTTTGAAAACTTTGAAGTACAGATTATGACAACAGAAATACAGAATTTACAATTTTCTCTGATCAGTCTGAGTTATTGTCACATGAAGTTTGTGTATAATACATGGCCAAGTGTGGTAAGTTAGTGTTAAACTGGCATTGCTTACTTGCAAGCCACAAGACATTGTCGTAAGGAGAATTCAGAATATCGAGCTTCAGCTCTCCTAATTGTGCTTGAGCCACTCCAGGGCACTGCAGCAAACCAACTTTTCAACATGGCCTCATGTAGAAGAGTGTCAACAGGTGTGAGGTTAGACCATATAAATCTATTGGCGCCAACATTCTTCATCAACTCTTCAGCAGAAACTTTAAAAGGCAGAAGTATCCCAGATCAATGAGGAGCATTTGCCCAACTTTGAATTCTTTAGCAAATAGCAAAATTCAAGTGAGTCACCTTCGAGATTCTCCAATAAAGTGTACCATAGATGCAAAGAAGTTCACCATCTCACCTTTGGAATCGTTACTAGGGTCAAGTACATAATGTGGCATTTTTAGATTGTTTTCTTTAAAAACGTACCTTTGTGGTGGCCCATCATCTCCTCTGCGATATATGTGGAGCTAAAAATAGGAACCAGGAAATATTTATAAATCCTGCAATTCTAGAAGCTGCAATGGAGCTCTTGTATGTTGCACAGTGAAGCATATTTTGTTAGTGGGTCCTGATTTATATTACACAGCAAAGGATATAAACCAAAAGTTACTCATAAAGATTAACTGTAAATTTGGGGAGAAACAAACTAACAAGCAAGTGTTCCCAGTGGTCTAGTTACATGGTAAAACCAAATTCAAGCAAACAGTGTATTCTGTAGATCATGCAGCATTTCCTTTGCTAATCTCAGGTCTTTCATTGATAAACAGAAGCTTCATGCAGAATTAGTAAGAGGAAAACAGAAAGGATGACTATGAGAGGTTTACTCCAGTAAAAATAATGGCAAAGCTTTTCGAGGAGATTTATAAAAAGCTTAGACAATATGACGGTTATCGGAGGTTGGCTCAGACCTCACCATGTCAATAACACACTTGAGAACATACTTACTGCACATGTCGTATCTGTTGGACAAAATCAAAACCCTTTGTACTAATTTATTAGCTTCCATTCTGCACAAGAATACAGATACACACTGGGCTTTCAAACAAAAATTGACTTTTACTGGTTAATTCCTCGGAATATTCCCTGAACCTGAGTCAATCTGCCTGCTTTAAAACCATACAAAGTCTGGCAGTTTGAAAACAGAAAACAGGGGGAATAAGCCACTTTACACATCAAGCCCACTCTGCCATTCAACATAATCATTGCCACTCCTCCATCTCAATGCCATATCCCCACACCAGTTGGGATCGTTATCCTCAAGAACTCTATTTCATTCCTGAAACACACTCACTAAACAGCCTTTAAAGCTTTGTTTGGTAGTGAATTCCATAGCTTCATCACCTTTTGAATGAAGAAATTTCTCATTCTTGTCCAAAATGTCTTACCCTGTTTTCTGAGACTCATACAACAATCTGCATGCTAATAATTAGTCTGTTGAACCATCGCAACATCGGCATTCTGGTAAGTATATCTTTTCTTGTTTGATTGTGAGAGTTTCAGGAAACAGAAAAGGAAAAAGAGGGAGAGAGTTTCAAGACCCAGTGAGGAAAAGGGACAAGTTTTACAGTGAATGATGCTTGAGCTGAAACTGAAAGCTCAGGGTAAAAAGAGGATGCCCAAATGGAGATCAGGATGTGAGGGTGGGAATGGGTATGATGAGGAAATAGCTTGCTCAGGTCCCAGGCCCTGTGTCCTGAAAATCCAGAATAACTTAGGCAGAGTCGAAAAATAAGAGTTAACTAGAAAGGGTTCTTTCAGCAAACATTGCTGAAGAGTTCCAGACCCTTCTGAAAAGGATGAAAGATACAAGATCCTGTGAATAAAACAGAAAGAAAATCATGGAAGTTCAAGGATGGTAACATTGGATCCAGCTGGATCAGGGCAGAGTCTACTGGAACTCACGGCCAAGGCAGAGCTTATTGAGTTAGTAGGTGTGAGAATGGACCTCAGGAGAAAGCTCGGATTGGCTGGACAATCTACACCATTTCAGCTAAGGTGGCAGTGTGGCAGGAGGCTGGAAAAAGGCCATCTGCTCTGCAGGGTTTCACAAAGCTAGTCCCTTTTTTATCCTGAAAGCTGTTCCTTGGCTCAAGGATACTCTGTCCTTGATTTTTTTCAGAAGGGTAATAAACTGGGCCAGGCTCCAATCTGTCTGGTTTGGTACAGAGATGAAAAGGATTTTGAGAGGCAGTTTGTTTATATGTAAACAGATGAGACTTCAAGACAAAGTGATCATGTTTTAGAAGTGGCCTGTATAAAGAAAGGGAAGTAGTCAGCTCTTTAGCTGAGCTGAGCAGTTTAGTTCAGTCTTGAAGTGGTGAGGTGTTCAACAGGGATATATGTGGAAACTCTCTCTCTCTCTCTCTTTCTGCCCTTCAACGTCAAACTGTAAGCATGTGTTCCATTTATACTGGTTTTTAAAGGGATTTTGCTTATTTGGACTGTTGTGTATATCTGGAACAGCACCTTTAAGTCTGGTTGGACAGGTTGCGTTCTCTAGAGGTCCTTTATTCTGTTCTTTGTGTTTCATTATGTCATTTTGTGAATAAATTTTTGTCTGTTTTAAAATCTAGTCATCAACCTCGTTAACTTACACTGGGTAATTTTCAAATTACAAAGTTATGGTCTGAGCTGCCTGCTTAAGAATGTTTCGAGTGGTCTGGCTTAGTTCTTAACAAGAGACTGAGAGCAGCTATCAGCAGTAATGTGGCTCAGAGAACCTTCTCTGTACTTGAAAAGGCACAAAGTAGGCCATTCAAAAAAAATTAAACTTTAAAACAGACAAATGAAATGATTCACAACCCCAATTAGTGAACAACTCCTTTGACCTGAACAGGACCATTCCCATGCAGCAAAAGTGATAGTGAGTGAGACGCTCCACACAATCAGTCTGGAAGCTCAGGTGTGCGAGAATCAGAGAATCAATTGAAAGAATGAGCACAGATTGGTTTCCTTAATGACTAGACAAAAGTGTGATTCCATTGTAATAACACGCAGTTTTACCTTGCGCATGTTACACAGGTCAATCCAAGTTCCAGGATCTGAATTACTTTCTTTATGTCTTGTCTGTTCAATCAGGCCATTCTGTTCTCCTGACTGTGTAGAAACAAGATGGCTGCCTGGTGCAATGTTCTGGCAGTATACCTTTAAATAAAAATAAAACAGACTATTGTTGTTTACTTTTCTCCTTTGACTATATTCAGTTCTGATGTTCCAAATAATGAAACACTTTAAGATGAGAACCACAAAATATACAGTCTCTGATTAAATGGCCATGGCGTACAATATGGATTGACCTCAAACTGACTGAAGAGGAGAATACAATTAAAGAGTGAATTGTCTCCTCCTACTCCTCGTTCTTATGTGCTTTGTCTTTACACAAACATATTTGCTCTGTCCTCTCAGAGTTTCTGACTTGAATCCCTCCCACTGCCCTGACACAGATTTTCTTTTTCTTCCAACATCGCTGATCCCCAAATGGACTATCATATCCGACAGTAGAATTAATGGCTCTTTCTAAACATAGAAGAGAATAATTGCATAGGAACAAGCCTTTTAGCTCAACATGTCTGTGCCAACCATCATGGCATTCTAAACTAAATCTGATCCTAAATCATTGGTTCAAGAATCAATGATGTCCAAATTCCTGCTGACCAATCAGAGACTGACAGCTCAGCACAGAAAGGATTGGTAACTATGGGAATGTTCCTGGAGTTATGCATTAAATTGGACAACATGGCACTGGAACAGCTCAGTGAGAAAGGAAACTGTACTCATGGTTCCTGACCCCTGTAATCAGGCTGGAAGTGAATGCATTTTGAAGGTCAGAAATTAATGAATGTTAGCAATGAGAATACTTACAATGTTGTCACAATTAGGTTGTATTAAACACTTTCAAAGTAAGTGAATAATATTCATATGGATGTGAGAAATATTTTACCATTTGATCCGATGAACAAGATTGTTATACCAGATCAGAACTCCATCCGTCCCCCACTTCTCTCCCTGTTGGGAGGTTTCCTTCATGCAATAGCAGCAGTGCGATTGAATCTGTTTGTAAAGAACAGGGTCCACTCACAATCACTGGCAGCTTTCAAATAAGAACACAATTGAGGTCTGTTCAGAAGTGACATTGAGGGACAGAGAGACAACAAAACTTGTGATTGTTTAATCTTATTCACCTCTGAATGTCAATGGAACTTTCTGGAAGAGCTTTTTCCTTACTGCTTGATCTACACAGACATTCTCTCAAGCCCTTACCTGGAGATGTTTTCTCTCTGAATAAACACTGCATAGGTCCTGATAAAGGAGTATTGGTGTCAGGGAATACTGTAGATGAGATTAGAGAGATAATGGAACCTGTGAATGTGTGATCTTATTCATCTCCCAGTGCCAGTGAAACTTTCTGGAGAGTATAAAGGAAGTAGGAGTATACTTAAGAGGGAAGTCAGGAGGACAAAAAGGGGACATGCGATAGCTTTGGCAAATAGAATTAAGGAGAATCCAAAGGGTTTTTACAAATACATTAAGGACAAAAGGGTAACAAGGGAGAGAATAGGGCCCCTCAAAGATCAGCAAAGCGGCCTTTGTTTGGAGCCACAGAAAATGGGGGAGATACCAAATGAATATTTTGCATCCGTATTTACTGCGGAAAAGGATATGGAAGATATAGACTATAGGGAAACAAATGGTGACGTCTTGCAAAATGTCCAGATTACAGGGGAGGAAGTGCTGGATGTTGTGAGCTGGGTAAAGGTGGCCAGGACCTGATCAGGTGTACCCGAGAACTCTGTGGGAAGCTAGAGAAGTGATTGCTGGGCCTCTTGCTGAAATATTTGTATCATCGATAGTCACAGGTTAGGTGCTGGAATACGGGAGGTTGGCAAATGTGGTGCCACTGTTTAAGAAGGGCGGTAAGGACAAGCCAGGGAACTATAGACCGGTGAGCCTGACCTCGTGGTGGACAAGTTATTGGAGGGAATCCTGAGGAACAGGCTGTACATGTATTTGGAAAGGCAAGGACTGATTAGGGATAGTCAACATGGTTTTGTACGTGGGAAATCATGTCTCACAAACTTGATTGAATTTTTTGAAGAAGTAACAAAGAGGATTGATGAGGGCAGAGTGGTAGATGTGATCTATATAGATTTCAGTAAGACATTTGACAAGGTTCCCCATGGGAGACTGATTAGCAAGATTAGATCTCATGGACTACAGGGAGAACTAGCCATTTGGATACAGAACTGGCTCAAAGGTAGAAGACAGAGAATGGTGTTTTTTCAGACTGGAGGCTGTGACCAGTGGAGTGTCACAAGAATCTCCAGGGTCCTCTACTGTTTGTCATTTACATAAATGATTTGGATGCGAGCATAACAGGTACAGTTAGCAAGTTTGCAGATGACACCAAAATTGGAGGTATAGTGAACAGCAAAGAGGATTACCTCAGATTACAAAAGAATCTTGACCAGATGGCCAATGGGCTGGGAAGTGGCAGATGGAATTTAATTCAGATAAATGCGAGGTGCTGCATTTTGGAAAAGCAAATCTTAGCAGGACTTATACACTTAATGGTAAGGTCCTAGGGAGTGTTGCTGAACAAAGAGATCTTGGAGTGCAGGTTCATAGCTCCTTGAAAGTGGAGTCACAGGTAGATAGGATAGTGAAAAAAGCATTTGGTATGCTTTCCTTTTATTGGTCAGAGTATTGAGTACAGGAGTTGGGAGGTCGTGTTGAGGCTGTGCAGGACATTGGCTAGGCCACTGTTGGAAAATTGCGTGCAATTCTGGTCTCCTTCCTATCGGAAAGATGTTGTGAAACTTGAAAGGGTTCAGAAAAGATTTACAAGGATGTTGCCAGAGTTGGAGGATTTGAGCAACAGGGAGAGGCTGAATAGGCTGGGGCTGTTTTCCCTGGAGCATCGGAGGCTGAGGGGTGACATTATAGAGGTTTACATAATTATGAGGGGCATGGATAGGATAAATGGGCAAAGTCTTTTTCTGGGGTCGGGGACTCCAGAACTAGAGGGCATAGGTTTAGGATGAGATGGGAAAGATATAAAAGAGACCTAAGGAGCAACTTTTCCACGCAGAGGGTGGTACGTGTATGGAATGAGCTGCCAGAGGAAGTGGTGAAGGCTGGCACAATTGCATTTAAAAGGCATTTGGATGGGTATATGAATAGGAAGGGTTTGGAGGGATATGGGCCGGGTGCTGGCAGGTGGGACTAGATTGGGTTGGGACATCTGATTGGCATGGATGGGTTGGACGGAAGTGTCTGTTTCCATGCTGTACACATTTATGACTCTATAACTCTTTCCTTACCGATTGATCTATACAGACATTCCCCTGAGACCTTGTCGATCTCATCATTACGTCATGACACAACAGTTTTATACCTGCTGCTGATGTTCATTCAATCAGTTGGCATCATGTCCCAGTCTTAATCCATTTTCTGTACGTGTTTTATGCATTGTAAACGTGATGGTTCTGAAAGGGCTAATACTCACGTCACATTGGCTCCACCCATTCTACTGACCTCTACAGTTATAGAGTCATAAATATGTACAGCATGGAAACAGACACTTTGGTCCAACCCATCCATGCCAATCAGATGTCCCAACCCAATCTAGTCCCATCTGCCAGCACCCGGCCCATATCCCTCCAAACCCTTCCTATTCATATACCCATCCAAATGCCTTTTAAATGCAATTGTGCCAGCCTCCACCACTTCCTCTGGCAGCTCATTCCATACACGTGCCACCCTCTGCATGGAAAAGTTGCCCCTTAGGTCTCTTTTATATCTTTTCCATCTCATCCTAAACCTATGCCCTCTAGTTCTGGAGTCACTTTGTCCATTTATCCTATCCATGCCTGTGGATGGAGACAATGAGTTCTGCTCCAGCTTATAGAGGAAGCACATGTATCTGCAACAGCTCCCTCAGGTCCTAGTAATTGACCCTGACCAAATGTAATTGTTGTTATCATTTAATTACCTTCTTGTGGCTGAAGAACAATGCATTGTCTGTGGATGCTCTAATGCAAGGCTCACTATTTGACAGCCTATGACCAGTGAGGTCCCACAGGGATCAGTGCTGGGAACACAACTGTTTATAATAAATGTTAATGACTTGGGGGAAGGAAGTGAACGTACTGTAGCCATATTGACAGTTAACATTAATGTTAGGGCTGCTCATGACAGAACAGCATAAAATGGCTGAAAACCCCAACAAACTTTGCTGTAACAGATATTGTATAGTGTGGGAAACATTTGTTTCACGTGGTCTCAACACAGAGTACAATGACTACTTGTTTTCACTGTAAGACTTGATATGCAACATTCTTTGCTATCCTAAAGATAAGAAGGTCCTGATAAAGGAGTATTGGTGCCAGGGAATACTGTGGATGAGATTTAAGAGGTAATGGAACCTGTGAATGTGTAATTGTATTCATCTCCCAATGTCAATGGAACTTTCCCGAAGAACTCTTTCTTTACGGATTGACTTGTCCAGATATTCCTTTGCGACTCTGGTTGATCTCATCATTACAACATGACGCAATAGTGTTATACATGCTGTTGATGTTCATTCTATCAGTCAACATCATATCCCAGTCTTAATCCATTTTCTGTCCCTGTTTTATGATAAATCCTGAAAGATTTCACACTAATTAGTTATTTCTCTTTCACATTTTTTCTGTTCAGTTATAGTACAAGTAGGTTTTGATTAAGATTCTTCAAGATATAATCATAGATATAGTTTCCAAGTAATTTATAGATTTTACACACATCCATAAAAAATCATGAAAGAAAACACAAATGGTGCTGAGCATTATGTAATCATCAGGGAATATCCTCACTTCTGACCTTGTGATAGAGGGAAGGTCATTGATGAAATCACTTAAGGCAGTTGGGTCCAGGACCCTAATCTGAGGAATTCCTGCAAAGTTCCCAAGACAGTAATTTTGCTAAAGTTCATTGGAGCCACACTCAAGTCAGATGCTGGCTTGATGCGAAGGACTGTCACTTTCATCTTACCTATGGAATTTAACACTCTTGTCCATGTTTAGACCAAGGTTGTCATGTGGTTCAGTCTTAGTAGCCCTCTTTGGAGGGTCAGTGTGGACTGGTTGGGCCGAAGAGTCTGTTTCCACACTGTAGGGAATCTAATCTGATCTAAACAACTGCTCTTTGATAGCACTGTTAATCACCCTTCCTTTACTTACTTATTACGGCTTCAATTCCACTTTCCTGTCTACCTTTTATATGTTTCAACCTCCTGTTAGTCAAGAATCCATTTAGTCTGGCCTTGAAAATATTCAATGACCCAGCTTCCACTGCTTTGAGGAAGATAATTTTACAGGCATGCTGCTCATCTCTATCGTAAATGGGTGACTCCTTATTTTTAAATTGTGACTCCCCCCACCACAGTTTTAGTCTCTCTCAAAAGGAAAAACATCGTCTCAAGTGTCAAGTCCCCTCCAATTTTTATGTTTTGATAAGGCCACCTCTTATTTGTTTAAACTCCAGTATGTCTGGGTTCAACGTTTCTGTCAGCATTTTGGACAAAACTTTCATGTTTTATAATCCATTCTCCAACATTCCATTTGCCTTCCAAGCGCTTGCTGCAGCTGCATCCTAACTTTTGTGATTTGTGTACCAGGTGTCCCAGGCCCTCTGCATTGCAGAGTTTTGCTGTCAATCTCAAATAATATATTGTGTTTTGATTCTTTCTGCCAAAGTGGCCAAGTTCAGATTAATCCAATGTTTTACGGTGCAAACTTTTCATCTAGTTACATAACTGACCTAAGTCCATCTGTATAACTTTGTCTTCTTAATTGACCTTACTCTGAGCAAGTTGCAATCACAGCAACCATACATTCAGTCTTTTTCCAAGTAATTTGTGGATAGTCGCTTATTATTACAAAACTTGAACACTGAAAAATGGCACATTTTATTGAAGATTTTTTTGTTTCTCACTCGTTAATTGACAAGAATACCAAATATCATTTATGCTGCATGGGAGGAGAAGACAAATTAACTGGCAAATGGACTCTGGTAGACATGTTACCATGGAGAATGCATCAATTAATGATTGACCGTTAAATGACAGTCTTTAAATTTTGAGCCAGAGAATTTGACTGTAGACGGGGCATTGTCCTGAGAAAAGAACTAGTGAATGACCAACATTCATTTTATTCAGTTGAAACAGATGTAGTGTGTGTACGTGCACTTTGTCTGCAATGAACAAGGCCCTCCACATTACATGTATCTATCTTCCAGTGCCCAATTGAACAACACTGAGTCAAACTAACCATGTTAAATTTGTTATCAACACAATTTTTTGTGCCTTTGTTATTACCTGCAATTACAGAATCAGATTGAATTTGAACACTGTTGTGAGTGCCCAGTTTACGTCAGATTACTCTGGAAAGATAGGTACCTCATAAGTTTGAGCAGCAGGTGAAGCTAGCTGCTTTATACTGCTACAATGCAGCAGCATGTGAGTGATGTTTGCTATTAACAAGATGCTTTCATCAAGCCAAAAACATGTTCTGCCCATCACACAAACCAATAATGCGATGTATCAGTTTCAATGCCAGGTACGAATGCCCATTCTAAAGCTTAACCTGTCATATCTACACTATCCCTTCAGTTGATATAAGAAGCGAAGTATTGACTGTAGCCAATCAACCCACATTTGCAAAATCTGCAACACAGTGTCCAACATTAAATATGATTCAGTCATGGCCTAATCCTGAGTGTGGCAAGATTTATTTTCTCAACCAATTGAGGATTGTCTGTTGGGCTCACGGTCACGTGCTCTTGCTGGGATGTACTGACACTAAAGGCAGGTTAGAAATATCCATCCACCATAATTCAGTTCTACTAGAAAGAAAGTGTTATGCCCATTTAATATGGAGCATAAACCAAGTATAGTTAAAATTTACATGGAAATGTAATCCTTATCCCTGTACTTCATACTTCTTCCAGCTATGTAGCTTAACCTTTAATAGTCAGAAATAAAATTTTAACAGAACTAATAAATTAGTAGACAAATTGTGCTCTCAGGTCTAAACTAAAAAAAAAGAGCAGGAGAATCGACGTTTCGGGCATGAGCCCTTCTTCTTTGGATGCTGCCTGACCTGCTGCGCTTTTCCAACAACACATTTTCAGCTCTGATCTCCAGCATCTGCAGTCCTCACTTTCTCCTCCAAACTAAAATAAAGCCAGTTGATTCAAACCCAGACAGCTGTCTTTCCGCTTACAATGTGTTCATCATGACCATGTAATGCAAGTCAACCTTAAGATCCAGCCCACCTTCTTTATCTCAATCTTTAAAAAAAAGCAGGGCCCTGACTATTAGTTGCCCAATCAAATAGCATTGAACGTTTACCCTTCAATTTTTAAAAAATATGATTGGAACAAGTGTTGATTAAGGTTTGTGCGAAGATTTGTAGCTCGTGTGCTCGTTGTTATGGTTCTGTTCGCCGAGCTGGAAGTTTTTGTTGCAAACGTTTCGTCCCCTGGCTAGGCGACATCATCAGTGCTTTGGAGCCTCCTGCGAAGCGCTTCTTTGATGTTTCTTCCGGTATTTATAGTGGTCTGTCCTTGCCGCTTCCGGGTGTCAGTTTCAGCTGTCCGTTGTAGTGGTTGGTATATTGGGTCCAGGTCGATGTGTTTGTTGATGGAGTTTGTGGATGAATGCCATGCCTCTAGGAATTCCCTGGCTGTTCTCTGTCTGGCTTGCCCTATGATAGTAGTGTTTTCCCAGTCGAATTCATGTTGCTTGTTGTCTGCGTGTGTGGCTACTAGGGATAGCTGGTCGTGTCGTTTCGTGGCTAGTTGATGTTCATGTATGCGGATTGTTAGCTGTCTTCCTGTTTGTCCTATATAGTGTTTTGTACAGTCCTTGCATGGTATTTTGTAAACTACATTAGTTTTGCTCATGTTGGGTATTGGGTCCTTTGTTCTAGTGAGTTGTTGCCTGAGTGTGGCTGTTGGTTTGTGTGCTGTTATGAGTCCTAAGGGTCGCAGTAGTCTGGCTGTCAGTTCTGAAACGCTCCTGATGTATGGTAGTGTGGCTAGTCCTTTTGGTTGTGGCATGTCCTCGTTCTGTGGTCTGTCTCTTAGGCATCTGTTGATAAAGTTGCGCAGGTATCCATTTTTGGCGAATACCTTGTATAGGTGTTCCTCTTCCTCTTTTTGCAGTTCTGGTGTACTGCAGTGTGTTGTGGCTCTTTTGAATAGTGTCCTGATGCAGCTTCGTTTGTGTGTGTTGGGGTGGTTACTTTCATAGTTTAGGACTTGGTCTGTGTGTGTTGTTTTCCTGTGTACCCTTGTGGTGAATTCTCCGTTCGGTGTTCTCTGTACTATCACGTCTAGGAATGGGAGTTGGCTATCCTTTTCCTCTTCTCGTGTGAATCGTATTCCTGTGAGTGTGGCATTGATGATCCGGTGTGTATTTTCTATTTCCGTGTTTTTGATGATTACAAATGTGTCATTGACATATCTGACCCAGAGTTTGGGTTGAATTTGTGGTAGGGCTGTTTGTTCTAACGTTTGCATAACTGCCTCTGCTATGAGTTCCGATGATACATTTGTAATCATCAAAAACACGGAAATAGAAAATACACACCGGATCATCAATGCCACACTCACAGGAATCTGATTCATGAGAGAAGAAGAAAAGGATAGCCAACTCCCATTCCTAGACGTGATAGTACAGAGAACACCGAACGGAGAATTCACCACAAGGGTACACAGGAAAACAACACACACAGACCAAGTACTAAACTATAAAAGTAACCACCCCAACACACACAAACGAAGCTGCATCGGGACACTATTCAAATGAGCCACAACACACTGCAGTGCACCAGAACTGCAAAAAGAGGAAGAGGAACACCTATACAAGGTATTCGCCAAAAACGGATACCCGCGCAACTTTATCAACAGATGCCTAAGAGACAGACCACGGAATGAGGACATGCCACAACCAAAAGGATTAGCCACACTACCATACATCAGGAGCGTTTCAGAACTGACAGCCAGACTACTGCGACCCTTAGGACTCACAACGGCATACAAACCAATAGCCACGCTCAGACAACAACTCACTAGAACAAAGGACCCGATACCCAACATGAGCAAAACTAATGTAGTTTATAAAATACCATGCAAGGACTGCACAAAACACTATATAGGACAAACAGGAAGACAGCTAACAATCCGCATACATGAACATCAACTAGCCACGAAACGACACGACCAGCTATCCCTAGTAGCCACACACGCAGACAACAAGCAACATGAATTCGACTGGGAAAACACTACTATCATAGGGCAAGCCAGACAGAGAACAGCCAGGGAATTCCTAGAGGCATGGCATTCATCCACAAACTCCATCAACAAACACATCGACCTGGACCCAATATACCAACCACTACAGCGGACAGCTGAAACTGACAACCAGAAGCGGCAAGGACAGACCACTATAAATACCGGAAGAAACATCAAAGAAGCGCTTCGCAGGAGGCTCCAAAGCACTGATGATGTCACCTAGCCAGGGGACGAAACGTTTGCAACAAAAACTTCCAGCTCGGCGAACAGAACCATAAGTGTTGATTAATTTATCACATTATGAGGTACGTGTGTTTCTGTAAATTAAGCATTCATTTTAATTCACCCAGGAAGAATATGGGTGAATGAAATATGTAAGAATGGAATGTTTTTACTCTCTGTTTAGATAATTGAAAGCGGCATATAGACTGTATCCATGTTTCATGACTGATTTTAATAAACAAGGAAAAAGTCATTTTAATTCCACTTAGTTAGTTACAAATATTTCTGTGGCACTCATGCGATTGGGTTATGTTCTTTATATTTTGCATTAGTAATAATAGATGTAAGTTTTGGCTCAAATCCAGCAAATAATTTTAAAGAGGTATTTTCTGCTGACTGGCTGCATCATGTTCCTATTTTACAAGATGAGATTCTATTGCAAAATGGAAGTAATTGAGTAATAATTATATAAATTATGAAAGAGACGTGCTTTTAAACATCTAGCATTATTTATATAAAGTGCATATTTGAACTAAATTTCAGCTTGTTTTCATAGAATGTGAAGCATTTGAGCTTCTGACCTGCATGATCCATGGCATGTATAGAGACCATGGTTAATGAGTGTTTTTATTAAATCTATAGATGAGAGGTTTGGATCTATAATGCCTGCTTGTAGATTCTTGGAGGAGACCAGAACCAGAGGGTCGAGGTTTAGGGTGAAAGGGGAAAGATATAAAAGGGACCAAAGGGGCAATGTTTTCACACAAAGGATGGTACGTGAATGGAATGAGCTGCCAGAAGAAGTGGTGGAGGCTGGTACAATAACAGAATTTAAAAGGCATCTGGATGGGTATATGAATAGGAAGGGTTTAGAGGAATATGGACCAATGGCTGACAAATGGACTAGATTAGATTAGTTAAAAAATCACACAACACCAGGTTATAGTCCAACAGGTTTAATTGGAAGCGCACTAGCTTTCGGAGCGACGCTCCTTCATCAGGTGATTGTGGAGGGCTCGATCGTAACACAGAATTTATAGCAAAAATTTACAATGTGATGTAACTGAAATTATACATTGAAAAATTGATTGTCTGTTAAGCTTTTCATCTGTTAGAATACAGTGATAGTTTCACTTCTTTCATGTGTAAATCACAAAACCTTTTTTTTAAAGTTGCATTCTCGGGTTAGCTGTTAACAATGGTGATAGCGAGACAATATGTTGGAGGTGTTAGCCCCCTATGTTCTCTGTCTATGCCATGATGTTTAGATTGATTCTAATCTAAAAAGTGAGATAACAGAGTTTTATATAAATTCGTGCAGTTTTTGAGCTCAGAGTTCTACATGAATGCATACAGTTTTTGAGCAAAGTGCAATGTAACCCTGCAAGTGCAAATTCATCCCACAAAATATATGTGTGCCTGTGGGTCTTTGTCTGTCTGTGTGTGTGTCTGTCTGGGTTGGGGATTGTGAGTGTGATAAGTGTATGTGTGTGTGTGGTGAGTGCAGAGTGTCTTAAGTCTGTGAGGGAGTGCATGTGTGAGTGTGGGAGTGTGTGTGTCTATAAGGGTGTGTGTGTGTGTCTGTGTGCACATCTGTGTGTACCTGTGTCCGTGTGTATGTGAGAATCTGTGTGTGTGTCGGAATACTGTATGTGTGTGTGTAGTGCAATGGTGATCACCTGTAATGTGACATGAACCCAAGGTCCCGGTTGAGGCCCTCCCTATGGGTACCGAACCTCACTATCAACCTCTGCTCAGCTACTTTTCTCTGCTGCCTGTCCCGAAGTCCACCTTGGAGGATGGTCACCTGAAGGCCCGAGGCTGAATGTCCTGGACCACTGAGGTGTTCCCCAACTGGGAGGGAACCCTCCTGTCTGTTGTTTGTTGTGCGGTGCCCATTCATCTGTTGTCGTAGTCTTTGCTTGGTTACCCCAATGTACCATGCCTCTGGGCATCCTTGCCTGCAATGTATAAGATAGACAACATTGGCTGAGTCACATGAGTACCTGCCATGTACAAGGTGGGAGGTGTTCCCATGCATAATAGTGGTATCTATGTCCACAATTTGACACGTCTTGCGGCGTCCATCGTGACAGTGTTGTCTGGACTTGCCCTGAGAGCCGGGCAGTTTGCTATGAACAATGATCTGTTTGAGGTTTGGCGGTTGTTTAAAGGCAATTAGTGGAGGTGTGAGGAAGGTCTTGGTGAGGTGCGCATCCTTATTGATAATGTGTTGCAAGTCACGAAGAACATGGCGTAATGTTTCAGCTCCTGGGAAGTACTGAACAATGAAGGGTACCCTGTCAGTCGCAGCATGTGTCTCTCTCCTGAGGTGGTCATTACGGTTCCTTGCTGTGGCACGTCGGAACTGGCGGTCGATGAGTTGAGCATCATACCCCATTCTTGTGAAGGCATCCTTGAGTACTTCCAGGTGTCTGTCACGTTCCTCCTCATCTGAGCAGATCCAGTGTATGTGTAGGGCTTGTCCATAGGGAATGGCTGATTTAATATATTTTGGATGGAAGCTGGAGAAGTGTAGCATTGTGAGGTTGTCTGTGGGTTTGCGGTAGAGTGTGGTGCTGAGGTGTCCATCCTTGATGAAGATGCATGTGTCCAGATAGTCGAGAGTAGTCCATGGTGAGTTTGATGGTGAGATGAAACTTGTTGATGTCACTGTGTAGTTTTATCAGTGACTCCTCGCCATGGGTCCAGAGGAAGAAAATGTCATCAATGTACTTGGTGTACAATGTTGGTTGGAGATCCTGCATAGAGAAAAAGTCTTGTTTGAACCTGGGCATAAAAATGTTGGCATATTGGGGTTGCAAATTTGGTCCTCATGGCTGTTCCGTGTGTCTGGATGAAGAACTGGTTGTCAAAGGTGAAGACGTTGTGATTGAGGATAAAGCAGATGAGCTGTAGGATGGTGTTTGGAGATTGGCAGTTGTTGGCATTGTGTACTGAGGCTGTTGCCACGATGCCATCATTGTGGGGGATGCTGGTGTAGAGTGCGGAAACGTCCATTGTGACAAGGAATGTTCCCAGTTTGACTGGTCCATGGGTGCTGAGTTTCTGTAAGAAATGCGTAGTGTTGCGACAGAAGCTGGAGATCCCCTATAGTGTAGGTTTTAAGATGCCTTCCACATAGCCGGAGAGATTCTCACATAGGGTCCCATTGCCTAACACGATGGGACGTCCCGGTGTGTTGGCTTTGTGTACCTTTGGAAGGCAGTAGAAGTCACCTACACGAGAAGTACGTGGGATGAGGGCACGTAGGGAACTCTGAAGGACTGGATCCAAAGTTCTGATCAGTGTGTTTAATTCTCGGGTGTGTTCTTTGGTCGGATCAGCTGGTAATTGCCTGTAGTGTTCCTAGTTGTTCAGTTGTCGGTACACCTCCTTGCAGTAATCTGTTCTATTCTGAATGACAATGGCTCCTCCTTTATCTGCTGGTTTGATGACAATGCTGTGATTGGTTTTGAGAGCCTGGATGGCATTGCATTGCGATCGGTTGATGTTTTGCTCTACTTTGTGGGTACGGCTGATGAATCTGGCATTTATATATTTCCTGATGGTTTGAGCATACATGTCAAGCCCAGGGCCCAGTGGGGTCCATGTTGACACCTTCTTTGTTCGCTCCTCTACAGATCCCTGTGATGACTGTTCTAGTTCATCAGTGGGCTCAGTGGGATCACTGCTGGCACCTTGAAAGAATTCCCGGAGTCTCATTCGTCTGATGAACTCCTCTGTGTCTGCTGCCAGAACCAACGGGTCCATTTTGGTGGTGGGACAGAAGTTGAGACCCCTGCTCAGAACTTCAATCGCTCCCGCTCGAAGGGTGTTGTCCGATAAGTTGACAATAGATTGCCCCGCAGCGATAATGTTGTCTACTGTGGTTCCAGGGCAGGCTTTGAGATTACTGGTGAGAATGCCAAGCTTCTCCAGTTTTTGTTCTTGACGTGCATGTACGTGGTGTAGTTTTGTCACCTTGGCTGTTTGGCAATGTCACGTAATTGTACTGATGCGTCCTGAGTGCAGGCTGTGAGTGTGGACTCCAAATGTTGTGGCGCCTGCTGTAGAGTTGGTGCATGAGATGATTGAGAAGTTTACGAGAGGTGCGGTGGCAAAGTCTCTCTGCGTAGTCTGTGTTGTAGGTCGACCTAAGTGGGTTCATGATTCGTAATCCTTTCGGGATCTTTCCTGCTTGCCTGCATTCCTGTAGAAACTTGATGTCTGTTTTGATATGTGCAATCTTCTTGGAGATCCTCTCCACGTTAAGCTGGCGGTTAGTGGTGGCGATAGTTGTCATGATTTGGAGATGCCGGTGTTGGACTGGGGTGTACAAAGTTAAAAATCACACAACACCAGGTTATAGTCCAACAGATTGAATTGGAAGCACACTAGCTTTCGGAGCGACGCTTCTTCATCAGGTGATAGTGGAGGGCTCGATCGTAACACAGAATTTATAGCAAAAATTTACAGTGTGATGTAACTGAAATTATATATTGAAAAATTGATTGTCTGTTAAGCCTTTCATCTGTTAGAATACAGTGATAGTTTCACTTCTTTCATGTGTAAATCACAAAACCTTTTTTTAAACGTTGCATTCTCGGGTTAGCTGTTAACAATGGTGATAGCTAGACAATATGTTGAAGGTGTTAGCCCCCAAGTCATAGACAGAGAACACAGGAGTCTAACACCTTCAATATGTTGTCTAGCTATCACCCGAGCTAACAGCTAACCCGAGAATGCAACGTTTAAAAAAAGGGTTTTCTTATTTACACATGAAAGAAGTGAAACTATCACTGTATTCTAACAGATGAAAGGCTTAACAATCAATTTTTCGATGTATAATTTCAGTTACATCACACTGTAAGTTTTTGCTATAAATTCTGTGTTACGATCGAGCCCTCCACTATCACCTGATGAAGGAGTGTCGCTCCGAAAGCTAGTGCGCTTCCAATTGAACCTGTTGGACTATAACCTGGTGTTGTGTGATTTTTAGCTTCTCAACATGATGGAGTCATCCTGCACAGCCACCACCACCTTCTGCACTGAGGACAAAACAAAGTCCATATGTTTTAAAATGTAGAATTTCTGAGGATGTGCTCATCAGTGGCTCAGCCTTTATTTATTAACCATCCCTAATTGCCCTTGAGGTCATAGCAGTGAGTTGACTCCTTGAATCGCTGGTGTAGGTATTGTGGGAAGGAAGAATCTTAATCCAGTAACAGTGAAGGAATGGCAATATAACTCAAAGACAGGATAGTGTGGAGCTTGAAGGGTAACTTGGAAGTGACAATGTTCCCAGGTATCTGCTATCTTTTATTCTTCCAGATGTACAGGTTATTAATTTGGAAAGTGCTGTCAATGGAGCATTGATGAGTTGCAGAACATCTTGTATATAGCTCAGACCTTTAACATTGTGCATCACTGGTTGGAGGCACTGAATGTGGAAGTGGTGAATGAGGTGTCAATCACACAGGATGCATTGTCCCTGATGGTTTCAAGCCTCTTGAGTGTTGCTGGAGCTGTCCTCATCCAGGCAAACAGGGAGCATTTCATCAGAGACCTGACGTGTTGGAGATCAATTGTCTTCACCTTAGGTCATCATCACAAGACTTCCTCAATCCAACCATCTTCAGCTGGCTCATCAATGAGTGTCTCTCCATCCTAAAAGTCAGAAGTTTGGATGTTCAGCAATATGTTCATCGCCTTTCATTGTTCCTCAGGTACTGAATGTAGGAACATAAAAACAGGAGAAGGCCATTCAGCCTTTGAGCCTCCTCCATCATTTAATATGATCATGGCTTATTGAACCCTTGAATGCCTCTTCCCACACAATGCCCTTATATTTTCTATCATGGTGTTCAGAGATCTATCAATCTCTACTTTAAACTTAATAAATGACTAGGGTAGAGAATTCCAACGATTCCCAACACATTTACAACTCCTCAGATATGAAATCAGTCTTTGTCCAATGTTCCAAGATAATGACAATATCCAGGTTTGTATGACACTAGCAAGGAACTTTCATGGCGCACAAATGTTCATGAGTAACCATGTACAAAAAGACAGAGTCTAAACATCAGCCCTTGACATGTATTGTAATGGACTTCACATTGCCAAATTCTCTGCTGTCAACATTCCTGGGGATTAGTATTCACCAGAACCTGACCAAGACTCACCATACAAATACTATGACTACAACAGCAGGTCAGAGGCTAAGAATCATATCGTGAGAAAGTCACCTCCTTACTCCCAAAACCTATCACCATTCATCAGGCATCAGTCAAGAGTCTGTTGGAATACTTTCCTTTTGTTTGGATGTGCATCTCCAAAACCATTCAAGAAGCTGACACTAACCAAGGCAGAGCAACCCATATGATTGGCACCATATCCATAAACCATCATTCCATCCACCATTGATGCACAGTATCAGCAGGGTATACCATCTACAACATGCATTGCTGAAGTTCACCAAGAATCCTCAATGAGCATCTTCCAAATATGAAACCAACAAACCTAGATGGACAAGGCCAGCAGATGTAAAGCAACACCACCACGTGCATGTGACACTCCATGCCACTCTCCAATTTACGTTAGAAATATATAACTGTCCCTTCAGTGTCACTGGGTTAGTATTTTGGAACACTCTCCCTGACAGAATTGTCACTGTAACCACAGCACATGGACAGCAGCAACTCAAGAAGACAGCTCCCAACCAACTTCTCAAGGACAGCTATAAATGGGCAATAATAGCCAGCTCAGGTCATGATGCATACAGGCCATGAATTAATCTTTCAAGGTGTAGGAGATACATTATCCAGAAAACATCATCCTTACAAAATCAACCCAAGAGAAATTAAACCAAGTGAGAGAAGAGATCAGGTTTCTCATGGAGTATTCAAGAGAGTCGCAGAAGCTGGAGCTCATCAACTTGGTGGTGCAGAAACCAAGCCGATCACCATGACTCTGTCAATCATTGCAAAGTCAAAGAGGAACAAAAGGTAGCTCTGATTGGAGGATTGTCCTGAGAGGGATGGACAAAAACTCCTTGTTTCAAAACATCCCTGGTTAAAAGGCTATTCAGCATTTCCATGAGTTAACATTCCAGCTGAAGGATTACTGGACAGTTCAGATCACAGAATTGACTCTAGTCTGATGGATCACCTTTTATTTCACGAATTAATATAATTGTCTTTAACTGAAAGAGAGGCAGACACGGTACAGATTTAGACTTAACAATGAGACAGAAATTTATGAATCAAAACAAATGAAAAGAAACAAAACAAAACAAGCTACCAATTGAAAAATTTGAAAAGACTTGGAAAAGCAAAATCCCATCAACTTTCCAAAACCATCACATTGCTCTCACTAAAAGAAACAGAGAAATTCCATCTGTGTCAAATCCATCGGTTTGTCTGAATTGCTCCTTCTCAGTTCCAGTCCAATGAGCTGGGAGATCTTTTCCTTGACACCTCACACAAATGAGAGCACAGACTTTGCTACTCTTGAAAATCTGCAGAATTCTAAACAAACTCCGAATCTGAAGGTTCACAAGTTTCAGTCTTTCACTGAGCTAACTTATTTCCGGAACTGCTCTGAGCAATTCCCTTTCTCTGGAAGAGACTACACTTGACCCTGATCACACTCATGTCTTCTTTCATCCACCAAAATGCTCCTAAACATTTTTTAAACCTTATGATCCGAGACTCTGCTGAGGTAATGTTTTTATTTTTTCTCTCTCCAATTGTAAAACATCCACAATATAAACAAACTTCCATTAACACCACAGGAGACAGAGACAGGTTTAAAATCATAGTTCTAAAATAACTGACCTCGTTAACCCCCTTCAGAAAGACAGACTGACATCCACATACCATCAGTTTCAAATCCAAACTGAAGAAAACAGATATTGTTATCCATCAATCACACATTTGCCTACTTACGCTGAACGTGGATTGTCGCTTGTTGTGATATTGCATGATGTCCCTAAATTCCTTAATGCTGCAACTTCTGCTGTCTTATACAATTGAAATAATATGTGGATCCTATATTCTTCCTGCCAAAGTGCGTGCCCTCACATTTCCCATCTTATAATCTATCTGCCAAGTCTTGGCCCACCCATGTAACCTGCCTATATCTCTCTGTTGACTCTGTGTCATCCTCTGTGTCATGCTCACATACCTGTCTCTTTGTGGGGTACATGGAATGTTCCTTGTTCCACTCCTACTCAGGTCCCTCCCCACATCTCTTTCTCTGGTCTATCAATGATATCATCGGTGTTCCTTCCCTCTCTTGTTCACAATCAGAAATATTTCTAAATTTTGCTTCCAATTTCCACATAGCTCTCACGTTTCCCTGGTCCAACTTGGACTCCTCCTTCCCTTCCTCCACGTTTCTGCTTCCATTTCTGGGGAAATGCTAGCCACCAGTTGCAAACCCACTGGCTGCTGTTAGCTGCACTTTGCAACCTCACACCCTGCTTCCGTTCTCCCAGTTTCTCGATTCTGATGATGCCAACTTCCATGGGGGGGGGGGAATCCTCAGGGATACCCGCTTGGTTCCGCAACCCAGAATTCATTGTTACATGGTTGACAGGGTCCTGAGTCTTCTCTGACCAATATCATGTTCTTTTGCCCTCGGCCCTTCTTTTCCAACCACAAAAACAATAGCGTTTCCCTGGTCTACATTTGTCACACTGGCAGCCTGCGCATCTAAAGAATCATAAGCCACCATTTCTGTCTTTTCCAGTGGGATGCCACCACTAAAAACACATATTCCCCACCCTTCCCTTGTCAGCATTTCACATGGACTATTCCCTCCTGGACGCACTGGCCCACTCCTCCTCCATTCACAACATCTCCCACACATCCCCGCATTCACAAGTTTCATTAGCTCCCTGTCCCTCAATGTCACTCCTGAACAAATCTTGATTGTGTTCCACTTTGAAAGCTGCCTGTGATTGTGAATGGACTCTGTTCTTTATAAACAGATTCAATCTCACTGCTGCTATTACATGAAGGAAACCTCCCAACAGGGAGAGAAATGGGGGACAGATGGAATTCAGATCTGGTACAACAATCTTTTTCTTGGGATCAAATGGTGAAATACTTAGCATGTCTATGTGAATATGAATTAGTTATTTTGGGGGTGTTTAATGCAATCTAATTGTGACATTCTGATGACATTCTAATATTCTGATTGATAACATTCATTAATTCCTGATCTTAGAAATGCATTCACTTCCAGCCTGATTACAGGGGTCAGGAACGATGAGTACAGTTTCCTTTCTCACTGAGCTGTTCCATTGCCACGTTGTACAATTTAATATATAACTCCAGAAACATTCTCGTGGTTTCCAATCCCTTCTGTGCTGAAGTGTCAGTCTCTGATTGGTCAGCAGGAGTTTGGACATCATTGATTCTTGAATCAATTGGATCTGATTTCAATGGTTCCATCCTTCTTCAAGGTCTGCTATATATATTTCCAGTAAGACTTGACACCTCATCACTTCAGACAACGGAGAGAGAGGGGGAAAGAGAGAGAAAGAGAGAGAGAGACAGAGAGACTGAGAGGGAGAGGGAAGAAGAGGAGCAGGAAAGCCCCATCTTAACTGTGAAACCTGGATACTGATGTTGAATCATTTTTGTTGTGTTTCAGGTGAGGGGAAAGGAACTTCACTGCAGACATGATGCTGCTGATGGGATTGGTGCTGAGTACATTGATCGTCAGTGATGTTGCAGGTAGGGTCAACCTAACATAGTGTGTGAGGACAGGTTAATGCTGTGAGCTAAGGGGTTACTGGATGTCCTGTTGTGTGAATGAGAGAGAACAGACAGAGACGGTACCTGAGGAATCTCCAAAAGTGAGCAATAACCTAACCATTGACACATGTTTGATATTCTATGCATTCCACATTCCCTGTCTGCCCACTCCCCATATGGACACAGCATGCTTCACTATCCCACCTGATTTTTACTGCCCCTCCCCCCTCCTGCCTGTCTGTGCCCAGGGCAAGTGGAAATGCCCAGAGCCGAGAGTGTGATACTGGAAAAACACAGCAGGTCAGGCACCATCTGAGAAGCAGGATAATCAGTGTTTCAGGCAAAATCCTTCATCACAATAAGGCTTGTGAGCCAAGGGGGTGGAGAGATAAATGGGAGAGGGGGGGGGTGGGCTAGGGGGAAGGTAGCTGAAAGAGCGATAGATAGGTGGAGGTGCGGGTTTGATGGTGATAGGTTGGAGAGGAGGGTGGAGCAGACAGGTGGGATGAAAGATGTACAGGTAAGACAGGTCATGAGGGCAGTGCCAAGTTGGAAGGTTGGATCTGGGATATGGGGGTGGTGGTGGTGGTGGTGGGGTGGGGGAGGGGGTGGAATGGCTCATTCAATTTGATTCTATTCTCACATTTCCTCCGCAAACATATCTCACTCAGTTATCTCCTGCTGCTCACTCTCCATGTTATTTAATATCCAAATCAATCAAATCCCACTATCCTACTCACTCCCCATAGTCATTAATATTCACCCAGTCCAATCCCATTCTCCCCCTCATTTCCAATACACTGCTGTTTTTAAGAAGCGCCCTCATTCCCTTTTTTAAGAATTGAAGATCCCTGTGCTCAGTTTATGGCTCAGGATTGCACCGTCCCCCTCCCCCACCACACTGGAGGAAGAACACTGTCTGTGAGAAGGTGGAGAATGAAGCCTCATTAATACAGATGATGGCCAAGTGACAAGCATTTGAAGAACTAGCCAGGGTCTTGCAATTCTGAATGGGGATGGGAATGAATGAAGTGGCAGAAATATGAGGTGATAATGTGAACAATATGGAGGTCAGAGAGGATCAGGGAAAGGCAAACTCTAACATGATTCTTGGAAGGAACAGAAGGAATTGGGGAAGTGTGGGAAATGGGACAGTTGAAGGGACTCACTGTGGAGTGAGCTCTCATTTTGGGAAGAAACAGGAGAGATATCAGAAACACTGGCATTGACCGTGGCATCATCAGAACAGGACAGACAGAGAAACCGAATGGAACAGACTCCGTACAGAATGTGACATGGGAGTAAGTGTAATGATGGCATCAGTGGGAGCTGGGGCATTTATCCCATTCTGTCATTGACAGCATCACCTCAGAAACAGAAATGTTGAGGAAGGGGAGATTCTGAGATTAACCATGAAGGCAAATGGAGGGTGAAAATTTGGAGTAAAGTTGATGAAATTTTAGGTGGATTTATATAATATAAGCTCGTCACTATCAAATCAATTAAGGAATTCATGAGAATGGCCTCCTCCAGTTTGTTGAGAATGTGAACCTTGCCATTACTCGGTGTACCAGAGGCAGACTGTACAGCCCCATTGGGGGGAATGTAGACAAGCTGAAGGGAATGAAGTGATTGGGTGGTAGTGTTGGAGGAAGTGATCAGAATGGTAGGAGACCTCTGTAGGAAATAAACACTGTCTTTGACTAACTGGACTGAGCAGCTTGTTTCTGTGCTGCACTTTCTCTGTATTTCCACATAAACAAACATAGTGTGTACGAAGGTTATTGCAGCCAGGTGGGAAGTCTCACTCTGAAGCAGGTGCCAGTGACCGTGTGCTCACTAGTTTCTAGCCTCATGAAGGGGAAATGAACTGTGAATGATGTGTTTATTGCAGCTTGTTGTAATTTGCAGCTGATGAACTAACTGCGCAGAATTCAACACATTCGGATCAGAACCTTGAAAAATTTAGGCCCCCAAAAAAGGATTGTCCTGGTGGCCTCAATTATTTTGGTTGTTGCTACAAGCTTGTTCTTGAGAAAAAGACTTGGATTGATGCTGAGGTAAGTCCTTGGAATCTCCATTGTAAGGTATTGGGTTTGTTCCTCAGTGTTTCTGAAATGACTTTACACAAAATGAAAGAAGCTTCTTGTATATTCCTAAACATTTCTGAAGCCATGTGTTATTTTACCTGGAGCAATGAGTTGTCACATTGAATCTGCCAGATATGTGGAGTCCCTCAACAAAATAATTTTGCCATAAATGCAAAATGCGTTTTATGAAACAAGCTTTCAGATTATCCTGTAACAATTTTAATTTCAGAATTTTCTTTTTTGAATTCTTCATGTCAAAATGAGCTTCTGCACTCCATAGAATATACTGTGACTTTATACATGCATTGTTGTAGTGATGTTCACTAAAGTTCATTGTTCAGAATGTTTGTGATTACAATCTGTTCTGCTATAACACGTGTTTTTTCAATGTGAATTAGACAACAGACAATAGGTGCAGGAGTAGGCCATTCTGCCCTTCGAGCCTGCACCACCATTCAATATGATCATGGCTGATCATCCTTAATCAGTATCCTGTTCTTGCCTTATCTCCATAACCCTTGATTCCACTATCCTTGGGAGTTCTATCCAACTCTCTCTTAAATGAATCCGGAGACTGGGCCTCCACTGCCCTCTGGGGCAGAGCATTCCACACAGCTAGCACTCTCTGGGTAAAGAAGTTTCTCCTCACCTCTGTCCTAAATGGTCTACCCCGTATTTTTAAGCTGTGTCCTCTGGTTCGGCACTCACCCATCAGCGGAAATATGTTTCCTGCCTCCAGAGTGTCCAATCCTTTAATAATCTTGTATGTCTCAATCAGATCTCCTTTCCGTCTTCTAAACTCAAGGGTATACAAGCCCAGTCGCTTCAGTCTTTCAGTGTAAGGTAATCCCTCCATTCCAGGAATTGACCTTGTGAACCTACGCTGCACTCCCTCAATAGCCAGAATGTCTTTCCTCAAATTTGGAGACCAGAACTGCACACAGTACTCCAGGTGTGGTCCCAAAAGGGCCATGTACAGCTGCAGAAGAACCTCTTTGCTTCTATACTCAATCCCTCTTGTTATGAAGGCCAGAATGCTATTAGCCTTCTTCACTACCTGCTGTACCTGCATGCTTACCTTCATTGACTGGTGTCCAAGAACACCCAGATATCTCTGTACTGCCCTTTACCTAAATTGACTCCATTTAGGTAGTGATCTGCCTTCCTGTTCTTGCCACCAAAGTGGATAACCATACATTTATCCACATTAAACTGCATCTGCCATGCGTCTGCCCACTCACCTAACCTGTCCAGGTCACCCAGTAATCTCCGAACATCCTCCTCACATTTCAGCCTGCCACCCAGCTTAGTATTATCAGCAAATTTGCTAATGTTATTACTAAGACCATCTTCTATATCATTAACATATATTGTAAAAAGCTGCGATTCCAGCACTGATCCCTGCGGTACCCCACTGGTCACTGTCTGCCATCCCGAAATGGAGCCGTTTATCACTACTCTTTGTATCCTGTCAGCCAACCAACTTTCAATCCAAGTCAGTACTTTCCCCCAATACCATGCACCCTAATTTTGCTCACGAACCTCCTATGTGGGGCTTTATGAAAAGCTTTCTGAAAGTGCAAGCAGCTTTAATGTGATTGAAGAATTTAGACCGTTATTTGTAGAAAGCGAACTTTCCTGACTTGTATTGGCTATAACTTGATTCCGGCCACATTAGTTTATATAGTGTGGCTATTGCTTGATTTTCTTATTAACATGAGAATGGAACCACTGTGCTATACCAGAACCATCTTGTAATATCCTCAACTTTGAAGTTGGTCCCCTACTTTAAAGATCATTGCATTACAGAGAAAGAAAGGTGATTCAAGGAACAAAAGGTCTTTCAGTTATGAAGGTAACTCTAAGAAAGGAAGTTATTTTGCCATTAAAATGCTGAGTGGAATAGGTATTGCTGGGAAGTATCCAACCTGCTCGACAGGATTTCCTCAAAACCCCAGGGTATCAGAGGCTGAGGAGTGACATTACAGAGGTTTAAAAAATCATGAGGGACATGGGTAGGGTGAATAGACAAGATCCTTTTCTTTGGGTTGGGAAAGTCCGAAAGGAGAGGGCAGGGGATTAATGTGGGAGGGAAAGATTTAAAAAGGACTTGAGGGTTAACATTTTTACACAGAGGATGGTGTGTGCATGGAATGAGCTGCCATAGGAAGTGGCATAGGAGACATGTACAATTACAAGATTTAAAAAGCATCTGGATGAGTATATAAGTCGGAAGGGTTTAGAGGGATATGGGCCAAGTGCTGACAAATGGTTCTCTGTCAGATGGGGATGTCTGATTAGCACAGATGAGTTCAACTGAAGGCTCTGTTCCCTTGCTGTACGACGTTATGACAAGTGGATAAGGCGGTAAAGAAGGGTTACAGTCTGCTTACCTTCATCTGTGGGGGCACTGAGGATAAAACTGGGCAAGTCACTTTGCAGCTGAATAAAACTTCAGTTCGGCCTCATTTGGACTATTGTGTGCAGTTCTGGTTGTCACAGGATAGGAAGGATGTAGAGGCTTTGGAAAGAGTGCAAAAGACGTTTATCAGGATGTTGCTGCATTGGAATGTATTAGCTGGAAGGAGAGATAAGACAAACTTGGATTGTTTTCAGGAGAGCATCAGAGGCTGAGAGGTGACCTGATGGAAGTATAGAAAATTATGAGAGGCATGGGTATGGAGGATAGTTGGAATCTTTCTCCCAGGGTTCAAAGGTCAAATACTGGGTGGGGTGAGGTGGGAAAGTTTAAAAGAAAGTTCTTTTTAAAACAAAGGATGGTTAGTGTCTGATACATGTTTGAGCTTTTTGGACAGACACATCATCAGACAGAGAATAGAGGAAATCTCCTAAATGCAGCCAGATGGGATGAGTCAACAGTGGCAACATGGTCAACACAGAGATGATGGGCTGAAGGGCCATTTCCTGTGTTATATTATTCTCTTCTTTGTTTGGATTTGTATTTAAATGTTGTACCTTCCACTGGAGCTGTAGCAGGTAAATGAAGTGGGAGAATTTACTTAGAGCCTTTATTTGTTAGGATTTCCATACTATTTCATTTTTAGCATTGTTGGAAGTGTTATAAATATGTGAGATAGAATAATGATATGAAATAATAAATCTGTGCATATAATTGCATTTTCTGTCCAGAACATTGAGTCAAGTTTTACAATGGGAAAATACTGAGGTGAAGGGAAAAGAAAAATTAATGCTTGTACTTGTTTTTCCAGGATACTTAACAAATTCCAGTAAACCAATCCACAGAAATGTGTAGGATATCTTAGGACACAATTTTAAACTCTCATGCATCATTTTACATTGTAATAATGGGGAGGGGGTGTGGCCTTATTTTCTTCTCTCCCGTCTCAGTTCTGGAATGCAGCCGTTCTGGTTGATTCTCCCCTCCTTTCCTGGGGGGTAGCTCCCTGAGACTCCCAACCTGCACTCCAGTACTCAGTTTCACTATAACCCCAGCTCTCAGCGATACCCAAGATCACCAAGCTAGTCTTACCCTGGGATTCCACACACTCCACCCCAAGAACCAATCTTCCTCAGCTCCACCCAGTAAACACTGCTTGTGAGCTTTTCAATCCCCTTGCTCTCAGCTGGACTGAAGTATTCATGCTCATGGGCTTGTTCTGAGGCCAGACCCCAGCCCCTAACACAGAATCAGCAACTTTCTCATTCCCCAGGATTTCTCCTGAATCAAACATTGAGCTGCCTGTTAATTCCTGAACTTCTCCCTGAGTTTGGTGGAATAGCACAGAGTGATCCAACTCGTATGGAGTCCCCAACACAGATTCTGTGTATTCAGCTGCCTTCCTGCAGTGCACACAGTTGCAGTATTGCTAAAACAGAGTAGGCTTCAGTTACTGGCTGTCTCCCATGTTCCCCATCTTTTCTAACTAACCTTCAAACTCCTTCAGTGACACTCATATTATTCTGAGTGACTGACTGAAAATCTAACAACATTCCCCTCTCCTAATACTGGACAGAATTAATGTTTTGAACATTTAGAAACTGTCAATTGTAGCATCCTCAAGGTTCATTCCCCACAATTCTGGGTACTTGTACAAATTAAATGCAACAACTTTTAATGGATTCCAGCGCAGTCTCCTCATTCTTAGGGAATAGGTTTCTTTCGAATTTCCACATTCATTTTCAAGCTGCAATCACCCCCCACAGGCTGAATCTTATGTTTGTTGGGTAAGGGTCAGTCCCATTGAGTCTCATGGAGGGTTTCTCTCATTGAAGCTCAGTGAGATCTCTTGTCCTGGGGCAGGGCAGAAAAGGGAAATCTGGCACCTCCCCTTTGCAGACAGGGACCTGGAGTTCCTGGTGGTGGGAAGGTGCAGAGTTGGAATGTTAACCACCTCCAGCACTGGCAGTGGAAATTATGATACCAGACCCTGCCATCCCACTCCAATGTTGCCAACTAGGTCAGTGGACTCTCTGCCATCTGGAGGAATGCCCAGCAGTAGAGGAGAGAGGACAATGGTCTCCTCCACCCTGCCAGTGTAAGTGCCACCATCTTCTCTCATGTACCTCACACATTCTCAACCCATGTATCCACCTCCCACCAAGGCTCATACTCTCACTGTACATCAAAGAACAAAAAACAATACAGCACAGGAACAGGTCCTTCGGCCCTTCAAGCCTCTGCTGGCACATTTTGCCCTTCCGTACTAAAACCACTCTCACTAACAGGATCCGTATCCCTCTATTCCCTTCCTGTTCATGGATTCATCCAGGTGTTTCTTGAATACAGCTATTCTGTCTGCTTCCACCACCTCCTCTGGCAATGTAAGCCATGCACTCACCACCCTTGGTGTGAAAAACCTGCCTCACACATCTCTTTTAAACTTCCCTCCCAAAGAAGCTTGAACCTTTGTCAATTGAAGCTGTGTAGTAATTGACTCCCCCTCCCACTCCACCAAGGACATGCAGGTCCTTGGACTCCTCCATCGCCAGACCATAGCAACATGATGGCTGGAGGAAGAGCACCTCATTTTCCATAGGAACCCTCCAACCACAAGAGATGAACTCAGATTTCTCCAGTTTCCTCATTTCCCCTCCCCCCACTTTGTCTCAGTCCCAACCCTTGAACTCAGCACCACCTTCCTAATCTGCATTCTTCTTCCTGACCTCTCCCCCCCAACCCTCACTCCGGCCTATCACCCTCACCTTAACCCCCTTCTACCTATCGCATTTCCAACGCCCCTCCCCAAGTCCCTCCTCCCTTCCTTTTATCTTAGCCCGCTTGGCACACTTTCTTCATTCCTGAAGGACGGCTCATGCCCGAAACATCAATTCTCCTGCTCCTTGGATGCTGTCTGACCTGCTGCGCTTTTCCAGCAACACATTTTCAGTTCTGATCTCCAGTATCTGCAGTCCTCAGTTTCTCCTAGTAATTGACCCCTTCACTCTGGGAAAAAGCTTCAGACTTTTCACTCTGTCTATATCGTTCACAATCTTATGAACTTTCATCAGGTTATCCCTCAACTTCCTGTGTTCGAGTGAAATCAAACCCAGTCTATTCAACCTTTCTTCATTGCTAAAATCCACTATACCATTGCAACATCCTGGTAAACCTTTTCTGTATCCTCTCCAAAGCGTCCACATCCTTTTGTTGTATGGTGACCAGAACCGTACGCAATATTCCAAGTGTGGCCTAAGTAAAGTTCTATAAAGCTGCAGCATAACCTTTCTATCATTACACTCAATGCCCCTTCCACTGAATGCATGCATCTCATAAGCCTTTCATACGACCTTATCTTCCCAGACTGCCACCTTCAGTGATATGTGGCCACTCAGATCCCTCTGCATACTAATACTCCTTAAGGCTCTGCCATTCACTGTTTAATTTCCACCTGCCCTTAGCTTTCTGAAATGCATCATCCCACATTTTCCTGCATTAAACTCCATCTGCCATTTTGCTGCCCGTGCCTCCAATTGATCTGTACCCTGCTATATCCTCTGACGATCCGTCTCACTTTCCACAACTCCACCAATCTTCGCATGGCCTGCAAACCTACCCATTAGACCAGCTACGTTTTCCCACAATTAAACATCACAAACAGCAGAGGTTCAGCAGTGATTCCTGCGGAACACCATTATCACAGCCCTCCATTCCGAAAAGCATCATTCCACCACTCCCTCTGTCTCCTATGACTAAGCCAGTTCTGTATGCATCTTGCCAGCTTACCCCTGATCCCATATAACTTCACCTTTTGTACCAATCTGCCATGAGGGACCTTGTCAAAGGCTTCACTGAAGTCCACGTAGAAAACATCAACCACATGTCCCTCAATAATCATCTTTGTCACCACCTCAAAAGCATGATCAAGTTAGTGAGGCATGATTTCCCAGACACAAAATATACTCACATTGAGTATTTTTTCAGACTGAGACAGATAGGTTCTTCGGTATCAAGTGGATTAAAACTTATCAGCCATGATTGAATGGTGGAGCAGACTCGATGGGCTGAATGGCCGAATTTCTACTCCTAATGTCTTATGATCTTAAAACATTGTTGTCTATCACTAATAAATCCATTTGCTTCAACATGCGCATAGAACTTGTCCCTAAGAATCTCTTTCAATAATTTCCTTACCATTGAGGTGACACTCACAGGACAGTAAGTTCCTGGATTGTCCCTGTTATCCTTCTTGAACAATGAACAACATTGGCTATTCTCCAGTTCTCTGGGACCCCACTGGGGTCAAAGAGGATACAAAGATGTCTGCCAACACTCCAGCGATTTGTTCTCTTGCATCCCTCAGTATTCTGGGATAAATTCTATCAGAACGCAGGTGCTTGTCTATTTAATACTTTTTAAGGTTCACAACACCTCTTGCGTTTTAATAGTAAATTGGCTAAGAAACTCAACACTCCCTTCCCCAAGATCATCCTCCACCAATTCTTTCTCTTTGGTGAATACCTACACAAAGTATTCATTTAAGACCTGACCTACCTCTTCTGGCTCTGCACATAGATTCCCTCCTATGTCCATGATTGGGCCAACCCTTTCCCTGGCTACTACCCTCTTGCTTTTTATATGTACAAAAAGCCGTATCCTCTCCTCAATCCTGTTTGTGAATGCCTTTTCATGACTCCTTTTAGCCCTTCTATTTTCTGGTTGAAGTTCTTTCCTCTTTTCCTTATATACTTCAAGGACGTCATCAGTTCCTATCCTCCTAAGATCTCACGTGTGTTTCCTTTTACTTTTTGACCAAGGTCAAAAAGGTTCATGTAACGTGTTGTATTTATCCTTTATTCTCCCAGAAATGTGCTACACCTGAACTCTTATCAACTGACATTTCAAATACTCCCATGCATATTCACCCTCAACAGCTGCCTCCAATCCACATTCTCCAGTTCCTGCCTACTGATGTTGTAGGTCACTTTCCCCCAATTTATCATTTTCACCTGAGGATTGCTGTTATTCCTATCCCTAAGTATCTTAAAACTCAGTGTTATGGTCACTATTCCCAAAATGCTCCCCCACTGAAACTTCACTCACCTGGCTGGACTCATTTCCCAAAACCAGGTCCAGTATCACCCTTTTCCTGGTTGGACTGTTCACAAATTATGTCAAGAGATCTTCTTGAGTGGTCCTTACATCGAACGTCAGTGGACATTCAAAGGCACAAATGGCCAATCCCTGCATCAATTTTCTCTGTTTCTCTGTTTTGATCCAATTAGGCTCAGTGAGTGAGCACTCAGACAGAGAGCCAACAGGCTGAAGATGCAGCTGGTGCAGTCCAGCAGCTGGTGTCTGTCCCTGAGCACACAATGTCTCTGCTGCAGCATTACAATGGTAGATGCCATTGTGTTGCTGAGGTGCAGCATTGAAAGGCAGAAGCACAATGTAATGGGATTGGAGATGTACCATGAAGGATTTTAGACACTGACATGTCAGATACTAATACTTGTGGACATGGGAACATTTTGCTGGTACCCATGGAAGGTGCCAAGAGATATTTGAGTGTAATGTCCAACGTGAAGGTTCTAACAGAGCAAGCAGTGAATTGAAGTCACCAGTTACTCGCTCTCCGTGTTCTGAATCTTGTTTACTCCTGGCCAGTGGTAGGATGGGAAGCTGCAGGTCAATTAGGCAAGATGTATAGTTAACAAGGGTTAGTCCTCCTTAATAAGTGAGACAATGCTGCTCCTTTAACAAGGTTGTATTGTACTTGGCTTTTTTCAAAAGGGGTTATAAAGGCAGAGGTTCCGAAATGCCTGGAAATATCTATTTGAGAAGGTATTTAAGTATTTCTTTAAAACAGTTGTACAATGAAAGGGGAGTGGCCAGTTCTCCCAGTTCAGGGTCTGGTTTGGTTTGGTTTGAGCAAGCTGTCTGGCTGAAGCTGCTGGTCAAAGAAACAGCTCCATGCTGACCCTCTCTCGCTGACATCTCTCTCCTGTCAGAACCTGTGTTTGATTTTACCTGTTTTTGCCAATTGGGTGTTTAAGGGATATTGCAAATATTTGGAACAGCATTATTAATTTGCCATAGAGTCATTTGTGTTTTTAGATGGATTACGTTATTCGAAATTTGCTTCTCTTTCCTCGTTATTCCATTCAGTAGTCTGTAAATAAGTTCTGTTTTATTTAAAACTGAGTGGTTGGGCCAGCTGCATCGCTCCTGGAATATCCACATAGACCTGCTTAAAACAACCAGCAACGTTAGGGTCTGGGTTACCTTCTTGAAATGTTTTGAGGGGGGTCTGGCCTGGTCCATAACAGACTGGGGACTCTGCAGGATTTATTCTATCGTTCCAATTTGGGTTTAGCGTTGCTGGACTCATAGGCAATGAGTGGTAGGTGTTAGTGTCTTTTGTTCCAGGTGTTGAATTCGGTTGGTTTAAAGAGTTGGTGAAGTAATGGTGCTTGCAGTCACTCAGAGTTTTCTGGGGGTGGAAGAAGTGACTTTGGGGTTTTACAAAAGATGGACAAGGAAAAGCTGCTGGAATTAGCAGTCAAGCTGGAGTTAGAGCTGCCTCCTTCCATGAGGAAAGGGGAGATAATTACAGCAATAGCTCAGCATTTAGATTTGCTGGAAGCACCGTCAGAATCTTTAGAGATGACTAAAATTCAACTGAAAATGAAACAGCTTGAGTTAGAGGCAAAAGACAAGGAATGGGTAAAAGAAATGAAACTGTTTGAATTCTGATTAAAAGCAGAAAGAGGAAAAGAACAAATCACTTTAACAGAACAAAAAGGAAAAGAGAGAAAAAGAGAGAGAAGATAGAAAAAAGGAGAGGGAGGAAGGAAGAAAGAGAGGGAGTTTGAACTTCATAAATTGACACTTGGACAGGAACATCAGCTGTAAAAGGTGGAGATGAAAGCTGAGGGTCAGCTTAGTCAGGAAGGGCGTGAGGATGAACAAACCCATGGTAACCAAAGGCCTGTTGGGGATCTGATTAAATATATTCAAGCATTGCCTAAATTTGATGAGAAGGATGTAAGAACCTTTTTCATCTCATTTGAGAAGGCGGCTAAAGAAATGAAGTGGCCAGTGACCATGTGGGTTTTGTTGATCCAAACAAAACTTGAAGGTAGAGCTCATGAGGGTTTTGCATCACTATCAGGGGAGGTATCTCGGGCATATGAGGAGGTGAAGACAGACACTTTAAGAGCATATAAGCTTGTGTCACAAGCCCACTGACAGCATTTGAGGAATCTAAGGAAAGATGCTGGTGAAACCTACATTGAGTTTGAAAGGATCAAACAAAGTAATTTTCATAGGTTTGTCTGGTCTCCTTCCTATTGGAAAGATGTTGGGAAACTTGAAAGGGTTCAGAAAAGATTTTCAAGGAGGTTACCAGGGTTGTACGATATGAGCTAGGGGGAGAGGTGAATAGGCTGAGGCTGTTTTCCCTGGAGTGTCAAAGGCTGAGGGGTGACCTTATAGAGGTTTATAGAATCATGAGGAGCATGGATAGGGTAAATAGACAAGGTCTTTTCTCTGTGTAAGGGAGTCTAGAACTAGAGGGCATGGGTTTATGATGAGAGGGGAAAGATATAAAAGAGACTCAAGGGGCAACTTTTTCATACAGAGGTGGTATGTGTATGGAATGAGCTGCCAGAGGAAGTGGTGGAGGAAAGTAAAATTGCAATATTTAAAAGGTATCTGGGATGGGTGTATGAATAGGAACGGTTTGGAGGGATATGGACCAGGTGCTGGCAGTCGGGATGAGATTGGGTTGAGATATCTGTCAGCATGAATGGGTTGAACCAAAGGGTCCGTTTCCGTGCTGTACATCTCTATGACTCTCTGAATTTATTTTTAATGTCCTTATCCACCTATGATGCTCTTCGAGAGTCGATTATTTTGGCAGAGTTCAAAAACTCACTTTCTGAGTTTGTGAGAACTCATGTGGAAGAGCAGAGAGTTAAAACAGCATGATGAGCAGCTGAAATGGCTGATGATTATGTGTTGGTTCATAAATCAACAAAATAAGCAGCACTACAGTTCTTGGATTTTATCGGAAACCCATACCAAATTTTACAGTGTGGCTGCTCCACTCTTGAACTGCTAAAGAAAGTCAAGAAGTTTCAGTGGACAGCAGACTGTCAGAAGGCATTGGACAGTCTTAAAGCTGTGTTAACCACTGCCCCAGTGTGAGCCGCACCTAATTACAAAAAACCATTCAAGATGAGTATGGATGTGAGTGATATGGGTGTTGATGCTGTGCTCTTACAGGAAGAGAAACGAGAAAATAGAAGGATCTATCAGTTATTTATCCAGGAAATTGAACATTCTTCAGCAGAAATATTCAACATTTGAGAAGGGGACTCTGAAGTTGATGTTGGTGTTACAACATTTCAGTGTTATATTACCAAGTTAAAAATCACATAACACCAGGTTATAGTTCAACTGGTTTATTTGGTAGCTCTAGCTTTCAGAGCGCTGCTACTTCATCAGGTGGTCATGAAGCAGGACCATGAGACACAGAATTTATAGTAAAAGATGACAGTGCCATGTTACCGGTAATGTATCTGAGACAATCAAAGACACTGATCAGAACCCACTGAAGTTTGTGAAGAAATTTAAGGACAAAAATTCCAGACTGCTTAGATGGAGCTTGTTGTTACAGCCGTTCAATTTGGAAATGGTTTATGTGTCAGGACGGGAAAACGTGATTACTGATGTGTTGTCGAGACTTGGAGGAGAAACGGAGACATTCGGTGGCAGGAGCAAACAGACTGAAATGGAATGTAGTAGTGCATGCTTGCATGTTGATAGTCAATGTAATGTTTATGTGTGTTGTAGTGTACTAACAATTGAAGATTAAGAGGTTTTAACATAAAGCCATATTTGAATATTGACAGTTTTTTTTAAGGGGGCGGACGTGTGACAATGCTGCTCACACATTTTGTTGTCATTGGTTTATTTCAAAAAGGGTCATAAAGGCAGAGGTATCATTATGCCTGGAAATATTGATTTGGGAAGGTTTTTAACTATTTCTTTTAAAACACCTGTATAATGAAAGGAGAGTAGCTGGTTCTTCCAGTTCAGAGTCTGGTTCGGTTTGGTTTGAGCAAGCTGTCTGGCTGAAGCTGCTGGTCAAAGAAACAGCTCCATGCTGACCCTCTCTCGCTGACATCTCTCTCCTGTCAGAACCTGTGTTTGATTTACCTGTTTTGCCAGTGGGGTGTTTAAGGGATATTGTAAGTATTTGGAACAGCATTATTACGTTGCCATGGAGCTGATTGAGTTGTCAGACAGATTACGTTATTTGAAATTTGGTTCTTTTTTGTTCATGATTCATTCAGTAATCTGTAAATAAATCCTGCTTTGTTTAAAACTGAGTGGTTGGGCCAGCCCCATCACTCCTGGAATATCCACAAAGACCTACTTAAAACAACGAGCAACATTAGGGTCTGGGTTACCTTCTTGAAACGTTTTGAGGGGGTCTGGCCTGGTCCATAACACAGGCAACTTACTCCAACCCAGTGAGAATCTCACTTCATTGGTGAGAAATTTGTTTAAAGTTGCAGAGAGTTGCTCCTGATATCGAGATAGACCTTGCTGGACCTCTCACATGTTCCTGCCACATTTCTCACCCTATCCCATGTGGGTCAGGCCCTGACAAGATTCTGCCCTTCTCCATCATCCATTGTCTGTACATTTGAGCTTGAACCAGAACCACTCATTGTGTAACTTTACAATCCCCACAGTAACAACCTGTTAAATTCCTAAGAACCCATCACTGAGTCATATGATCGCCTGAGGTGTGATCTATAGTTGACAAGCATCGATGTGCTGTGGTCTGTCATTGTGAGAAATTTGTTGCTGTCAATGTGGTCACTGCACAGTGACATGGACTGCAGTGACTGTCCACATCTGGATTGACAGCTGTGTGTGGATAAAACTTGGGGAGAACAGGAAACACAATGTCACCCACAGAACTTTTGAGCACAAGCCCAGCCCAATATCAGCTGTTACACAGAAGCTGCTGACATTTCTATCTGATGGGTTGAAGCCACAATGAGATTGGTCCCAAATCCTCAGTCTCAGTGTGGCACCATTCACTGAAGGTTGGAGTCAGCCCATATCAGGTCCTGACACACAATCATGGAGTTGTAGTTGTATTGTCTATAAAAGAATTTCTATTTAGAACCTAGTGAATTGTCTCATTCCAAAGCTTTTGTAAAAATGTTAACAAGTAACAAGTTGCCTTTGTAATTTACTCTCAAGCTGTATTGCCAAGAGCTGGGTCCAGGCGGCCATCTTGCTTCCCTGCATTGGAAGGAGCAGAATAACGTTCTTGCAGAAATGTTACAAAAATCCCCAAACAGTTTAGGCCCAGCTTGGATCGGGTTGAATGACGCCTACAAGGTAATGTTGCTTCTGTTATTGCATCACATTATTAAGGTGAGAGAAGTACATATTGTTAAATGGTATGATTTTACTTCCACAGAAGGGGACTTTCCTATGGATCGATGGATCTGCAACAGATTTTATGTTTTGGGCTGACGGAGAGCCCAATGATCTTGGTGGAGGAGAGGGATGTGTGCACGCTTTCTACAGTAAGTCAATGCATTCTAGTGTGATAGAAAGGGTAGCCTTCAGGAAAATGTTTCCATGCAGTGGATTAGATTTTGTCAGGGCTCTACTTCTGCTGCTTGGCAGTCACTTTACAAGTAAAACTGCTAAAAGGAGGAGAGTAAGAGGCCCTGAGATTTGGAGAGCAGAGCATCTAAGGGAGTAACATTAAAGTCTTCTCATTTTGCTCAAATGCTTGCCTCTGTGAGTTCCACAGTGATATGGTTATACCAACACCAGCCTTGGAACTGGTGCACATTGAATGAGCTGATCCTGACACATACCAGGCTGCAGCCGTGCTCCCAGTGAGCAGGACACAGCATTCTGAGGAACAGTGTCAACCATCCCAGATCCAGCCCTCACTTTACTAATGTACCACACACACCCCCTCCCCATCTTGACAGAATTTGACTCCCTGATTTAAGACTATATAATCCAGATAGATTATTTTAAACTGAAATCCTACTGACTATTCCTATTACCTGAAGTCTTTGGCGCAGTGACAAAGACTGTTTAACCCTGTGGTGAGTCTTTCCTTTTCAAATACATGGGAGAATCCAGTCCAGAGTAAAATTAGGAAGTATCCCAGACTATTTACAAACTCTACACCTTGACGGCTTTTATTCCTACCTATCCTGGGCTGTCTGGTTTACTCTGTATATCCAAAAGCTAGTGCGCTTCCAATTAAACCTTTTGGACTATAATCTGGTGTTGTGTGATTTTTAACTTTGTACACCCCAGTCCAACACCGGCATCTCCAAATCATGATTACAATGAGATAGACTCAGTTGCCCTTTCTTGAAGAAAGGTCCATAAGACCATAAAACATAGGATTGGAAGTAAGACCATTCGGCCCATCGAGTCCACTCCACCATTCAATCATGACAAATCGAAGCAAGAATAGGATTAGTTCACAAGCTGACCCTTGTACTTAGAATCATAAGTGACCCAGATAACATGGACCTGTTCAAGGACCTATCCCCATCACCCTGTCATCTATTATTTAGAGGTGGACAGACCTTGATATTGTTCAGCTCCCTCTAAGCCAGCTCTCAGAGTGCACAGGACATCTGACACTCCTGTTCTTACTTGTCAGCCAGGGCTCCCTGATTGATCCAAGAACATGGAACATAAAACAGTGCTGCACAGTACAAGCCCTACGGCCCTCAACATTGTACCAGCCATGTCGAGAGTGTGGTGTTGGAAAAGCGCAGCAGGTCAGGCAGCATCTGAGAGCAGGAGTTTTGAGCAAAAGTTCTTTGAGTCGCTTAAGTGCTCCTAATGTATCTGACTCTACTACCACTGATGGCAGTGCATTCTATGTGCTCCTCACTCTCTGTGTAAAGAACATACCTCTGATAACTTTCCTAAACCTTCCTCCAATTACCTTAAGATTAGGATTCCTCATGTTAGACATTTCCACATGGAAAAAAGTCTCTGGCTATCCACTCTATCTATACCTCTCAATATCTTGTACACTTCTATCATGTCACCTCTCATCCTTCTTCACTCCAATGAGAAAAGACTTGGCTCCCTTAACCTTTCTTCATAAGACATGCCCTACAGCCCAGGCAGCATCTTGGTAAATCACCTCGACACCCTCTCTAAAGCTTCCACATCTTTCCGATAATGAGGCAATCAGAACTGAACACAGCTGTGGTCTAACCAGGTTTCAGTAGAACTGCAGCATAACCTCACAGCTCTTCAACTCAATTTCTCTGCAAATGAAAGCCACACACCATACACCTTCTCCACAACCCAATCAACTCCGATGGCAACTTTAAGAGATCTATGGACATGGACCCCAAGATCCCTCTGTTCCTTCATACTGCTAAGACACCTGCCTTTAACCCTGTATTTTGCATTCAAATTCAAACTTACAATAGACAATAGACAATAGGTGCAGGAGTAGGCCATTCAGCCCTTCGAGCCTGCACTGCCATTCAATATGATCATGGCTGATCATTCCTAATCAGCATCCTCTTCCTGCCTTATCTCCATAACCCTTGATTCCACTATCTTTGAGACCTCTATCCAACTCTTTCTTAAATGAATCCAGAGACTGGGCCTCCACTGCCCTCTGGGACAGAGCATTCCACACAGCTAGCACTCTCTGGGTGAAGAAGTTTCTCCTCATCTCTCTGTCCTAAATGGTCTACCCCTTTTTTTAAGCTGTGTCCTCTGGTTCGGCACTCACCCATCAGCAGAAACATATTTCCTGCTGGCAGAGTGTCCAATCCTTTCATAATCTTATATGTCTCAATCATATCCCCTCTCAGTCTTCTAAACTCAAGGGTATACAAGCCCAGTCGCTTCAGTCTTTCAGTGTAAGGTAATCCCTCCATTCCAGGAATTGACCTCGTGACACTTTTCTAAGTTGAACTCCATCTGCCATTTCTCAGCCCAGTTCTGCATCCTGTCAATGTCCCATTGCAACCTACAACACCCGTCCGCATCAGCCACCACTCCACCAATGTTCATATCATGGATAAACTTACTAACTCAATGTTCCATTTCCTTATCCAAGACATTTTTAAAAATTACAAAGAGCAGTGTCCCAGAATTGATCCCTGTGGAACATCACTGGTCACCGAGCTCCAGGCTGAATATTTTCCATTTACCACCACCCTCTGTCTTCTATGGGCCAGCCAATTCTGTCTGATACAGGCAGTCAAATGTCCCAGTATCCCACGCCTCCTTACTTTCTGATTGAGCCTATTATTGGGAACTTTATCAAACGCCTTGCTAAAATTCATGTTACCACATCCACTGCACTACCTTCATCAGCGTGTTTTGTCACATCCTCAAAGAATTCAATAAGGTTTGTGAGGCATTACCACTCACAAAGCCACGCTGACTCTCTCAAATCAAACTATGGTTTTCCAAGTAATCATAAATCCTGTCTCTCAGAATCCTCTCCAATCTTTGCCCACCACTGATATAAGACTGACTGGTCTGTAATTCCCAGGGTTATCACTATTCCCTTTCTCGAACAAAGGAATTCCATTTGCCACCCTCCCAATCATCTGGAGCTGCAATGGACAGTAAAGATGCAAAGATCATCGCCAAAGGCGCAGCAATCTCTTCCCTCACTTCTTAAAGTAACTCAGGGCATATCCTGTCTGGCCAGGGGACATATCTATTCTTAGGTTTTTCAAAGTTTTCAGCGCATCCTCCTTTTTAACATCAACCAATTCTACCATATCAGTTTGTTTGATGCTATCCTCAGAAATGTCAAGGTCCCTCTCAGTAGTGAAAACTGAAACTAAATATTCATTAAGGAGCTCCTCTACTTCCTCTGACTCCTGGTGCAAGTTCCCTCCATATTCCTTATCAGCCAAGGTTCCTTCACCCCACCATCCCTCCCTTACCTCAGTGGGACAAACCTGTCAGCACTATCAGCAGGTGTTTCCGAAACAACTTCCACATTTCTGAGAACATCTGATCCAGAATAACAGCCCAATCAGTGAACTCTTATTCTATGAGGTCCACCTGGCTGACCCCATTACAATCATAACCCACTATGTCTGTTTTAAATCAGAACTTCAGCCAGATACAGTGACAACCCTCACAATATTTAATCCAAACACTCATCCCTTCAGACAATAGTGAAACCATCATCAAACCAATTGATCTTTCAGAAGCACAAGCTTCATATATTCCTTTTTCTCATTATGACTGACCCAACAAATTTCAGATTACGACGAATATCTTAAATAAAGACAAGATCATTGATGCTCCCGATAACAGAGACCGAATCAATCACACAAATAGCTGTCTTATTTACTGGACTCTTCTTTCTTTCCTCCAGGCAATTCACTTTTCTGGAATGATGAGTCTTGCAACTTGAAAATGGCTTTCTTTTGCTCCTACAAACTGGTGCGTCCCTGCTGCTACTAAAGTAATCTATCGATGCTCCATGGATCCTGTCTGGAAGTGGATGTAGTGCCTCAATCTGCTTGTAGTTGCGGTCACAGCCAATGAGGACTGTACTGACTTAGTTTCTCAGACAAGTATAAGAATTGCATCATGAGTTGTGTGTTTGTTACTGTGAGTCTAGTTTATAGCAGCCTTCCTGTCCCACTGATGCTTCCTACCCATCTGTTCTGTCAATGCTATACTGGGGAGGAGACAGCAGAACAGGAACATGGATAGTTTTATAATCCATTTTCACAATGTGAGTATTACTGCAAGGTCCAACTCCATTCCTCTTTGGGAAGGTGCTGGCTGTGAGCTTCCTTCTTGAATTAGTGCAGTGTGACTGGAACAGGTACACCCCGTCTTCACAGGGAGGGTGTTCTAGGATTTCGATACAGTGACAGTGAAGGAATAACATTCGTTCCAGGTCAGGATGGAGTGTGCCTTGGAGGGAGAACTGCAGTTTGTGGTGTTCTAATGCCCTTGCAGGTCTGGTTCATACAGCTCACTGATTAGGAAAGTGTAGTCAAAGGAGCTGTGGCCAGTAGCTGAAGGCCATCTTGTAGATGGTACACACTGTTACCAGGGGGTGCTGTTGGTGGAGAGAGTGCCAAGCAAGCAGCATGTCTTGTCCTGGGTGGTGCTGAATTGTTGAGACAATTATAGAACATAAACTATAGAACATTATACCACAGTACAGACCCTTCGACCCTTGATGTTATGCTGACCTGTGGAATGGATCTGAAGCCCATCTATCCGACACTATTCCATTTTCATCCATATGTTTATCCAATGACCATGTAACTACTCATAAAGTTGGCCAATCTACATCTGTTACAGGCAGTGCATTCCATGCCCCTCCTACTCTGAGTAAAGAAACTACTTCTGACATCTGTCTTATATTTATCACCCTTCAAGTTAAAGCTATGTTCCTTCATGCTAGCCATCACCATCCAAGGAAAAGGTCTCTCACTGTCCACCCTATCTCACCCTCTGATCATCTTATATGTCTGTATTAAGTCACCTCTCAATCCTCTTGTCTCTAACAAAAACAGCCTCAAGTCCCTCAGTCTTTCCTCATAAGACCTTCCCTCCATACCAGACAATATCCTAGTAAATGTCCTCTGAACCCTTTCCAATGCTTCCACATTCTTCTGATGATGCAGTGACCAGAACTGTACGCAATACTCCAAGTGCGGCCACACCAGAGTTTTATACAGCTGCAGCATGACCTTCACTGACCACAACCATTTCCCTGTGTATCAGGAATGGCTCCGACCAGTGGAGAATATTCCCATTGCCTTCAATGTAGCTGGAGCTGGATGGACCCACACTGCCTTGTGGTCAGGGGTAGTTACTGTCTCCTCATTCCTGGAATTCAGCCTTTTTGTCCAGGTTAGGAACAGGGCTGGAATGAGGGGCTGGTGCTTCTGCTATTGTCAGGTGGAAATATAAATCGCATTATTTTTAATAATTTAAAAGAATATCAGTTTAACATCAAGCATATAATGCATGTTGCTTATCTAATAGACTAACCAAAAAGCTTTTGATTTTCAAAATTCAACTTTAACAACAAGTAGAATGTGCACCATCATCTCTCCAGGTCTGGCATTAACCCTGACACTGAAAGTGAGTCAGTGACTTTAAGAATTCCAGAATTAAACACTTAGGTCTGATCATAGCTAGACTTTAAAGTTATGAGTTTGAATGGGATTTTATGTCATTTACATTGGTACAATTTAGTAAGCTTGACTAATTTGTTTCAAGTTAACTTCTTCAAACTGCACAGTTTGTATATTCCAGATTCGTCAATACTGGAACATTGAGTTAATGATTAAAATCGGATTTTGTTAAATAAGACACTAATCTCTCAGTCAAAAACAATTTCACTCCCAACTCCAAAACCCAGACGTTATAATTGTATGAAACCCAAAATCGGCTTCAAACTGGGCCCAGACCCGGGCTCATGGACAGCTTCCTTCCTCAAACTGAAACATCTCTGTGTTGGGTCAGGGTCAGAGATCACAGAGAACAGTGCTGACCCAACACCCCCACACCCTGCTCCCTGACCCCACACCCTGACCCCGACCCCCACCCCATGTCCCGACCCCTACACCCTGCCCACGACATCCACACCCTGCCCCTGACACCCACACCCTGCATCGACCCCCACACTCTGCCCCAACCCTCACACCCTGCCCCCGACATGCAAACCCTGCCCCTGACACCCACACCTTGCCCCTGACAACCACACCCTGCATCGACCCCCACATCCTGCCCCGACCTCCAAACCCTGCCCCCGACATCCACACCCTGCCCCTAACACCCACACCCCGCATCGATACCCACACCCTTCCCCTGACCCCCACACCCTGCCCCAACATTCGTACCCTGCCCCTGACCCCCACACCCTGCCCCAGACCCCCACACCTTGCCCCAACCCTCGTACTCTGCCCTTGGCCCCCACACCCTGCCTCAAACCTCGTACCCTGCCCCTGACCCCCACACCCTGACCAAAACCCCATACCTGCCCCGATCCACAAACCCTGCCCCAACCCCACACCCTTTCCACAACCAACACATCTTGCCTCTGACTTCTACACCCTTCCCCGACCCCTACACCCTGCCCTGACCCCACACTCTGCTCTGATCCTCACCCCCTGCCCTGACCCTGCACCCACACCCTGCCCCAGCCATCTTGCCTCTCTCAAGAACATGGGCTAGATACCATAAGCCTCAGGGATTTCTCCATCTTATTGCTCTTCAAGGAATCCAACACCACTTCTTTCTTGATCTCAAAATGCTGTAACAATTAGCATGCTCCGCAAAAATCTCTCTATCCTCTATACTCTTCTCCTGGGTGATTACTGACGCAAAGTACTCATTTAGGATCTCACACAAATTCTCTGCCTCCAAGCACAAGTTCCCTCCTTTATCCTTAAATGGTCCTATATTCTCCCTAGTTATCCTCTTGTTTTTAATGTATCTATAGAATGCCTTGGAATTCTCTTTAACCCAACATGCCAAGGTCATTTCCTGGCTCCCCTTCTTACTCTAACTCCCTCTTTGAGTTCCTTCCTGATTTCTTTATATTCCTCATGACCCCTGTCCGATTTTAGGTACCTAAACCTTACATATGCTTCTTTTCTCCTTTTGACTAAATTCATAACCTCTCTCATGACCCAAAGGTCCGTTACCTTGCCGTCCCTATCCTTCCTCCTGACTGGAACATGCCGGGCCGGAACTCTCAACAGCATGCATTTAACCAATTCCCACAAGTCAACTGGGGACTTGCCTGATAACAACTCCTCTCAATTAACACTCCCTAACTCCTCCCCAATACTGATGTCATTTTCCTTCCCCCAATTTAATACCTTGCCACAAGTTTCTGATTTATCCTATCTTTAAACTTGGTGCTGGTTGGAAAGTTCTGATGATGAGGCATTCTGCCAAATGACTTTGGCAGTCTGCTCAGGATCCACCCTCTCCTTTTCCCACACAGTCTCAAGGATGTTACATGTGGACCACTTCCCTCGGACACGATTCATTTTCCAACTCCAAATGAATTGAAAGATGGCCCAGGTGACTGCAGTGGCACAGGTTCAGGGGAATAGGCCGAATTTGCACCACATACAACAACACTGAAAGGACCTCACAGCTGATGCCCAGGTTTTTACCCGCCATGGCGAGCAATCCCATCTGCCTAGGTTCTGCCTCACTTTGGTGACAAGCTTCTCCCAAGTTTTGGCACATGCCCCAGTCACTCTGAACCAAATACCCAGCACCTTCAGGTAATCTATCCTGATGATAAAGGGGATAAAGGATTGGTTGGCCCAATTCCCAAAGGACATGGCCTCACTCTTGCCTCAATTTACCTTGGCTCCCGAGGCCAGTTTGAACTGGTCACAGATGCTCATGAGTCTGCATGCTGACAGTGAATCCAAGCAGAAAATGGTGACATTATCCATGTGCAGGGTGGCTTCCACCTGCAGGCCTCCGCTGCCTGAAATAGTCACCCCTCTTAGGCTCACATCCATCCTGATGGACCTGACGGATTCAGCAAAGGACTCTATACAATACATAAACAAGGCAGGAGAGTGTGGGTAGCCCTGCCTGATTCCAGATCTGGCTGAGAAGCTTCGCATTTCCACCCACTGATTGAGACTGCACTAATGATGTTGATGTAGAGTAGTTGGAGCTTAAAAATGCGTTGCTGGAAAAGCGCAGCAGGTCAGGCAGCATCGAAGCAAAAGGAGAATCGACGTTTCTGGTATAAGTCCTTCTTCAGGATTCCTGAAGATGGGCTTATGCCCGAACCATCGATTCTCCTTCTTCTTTAATGCTGCCTGACCTGCTGCGCTTTTCCAGCAACACATTTTTAAACTCTGATCCCCAGCATCTGCAGTCCTCACTTTCTCCTAGTAGAGTAGTCGGATCCAATTGCAAAAAACCTCCCCAAAGCCCATTTTGGACAGAACATCTCTCATGTATGTGTGCAATATCCTGTGAAAGGCCTCCTACAAAGCTCTCACGTGCACCTCCTGGAAGGAGAAATGTGAGCGTGTCTCACCCTGCTCCACTGAGCGGACCCTGGACCGGAAGATTATCTTGGAGACCTCCAAGGCAAAGAGAGAGGCTTGTTGGCTCTTCACTTCCTGGAGATCTGACTTGACATGAATCCACATCATCTGCAGCAGGAGCAGGGTCTGCTTGGTTTCTGGAAGTTTGACAGTTTTACCCAACTGTCTCTCTCACCTGCTGAACACCTTTGAGGATAAAGAACTGCTTGATGTTCCTTTGACTGCTTCCCACCAACCGGCTGGTCACACAAAGAGGGACTTCATTGTTCTCCAACCCTGTGTAATCTCTTCTGAGCTCCTCTATGTGTTCTGGGGTCAACAGTTTCATGCTGAACTTCGATGTTCCCTTGCCAGCCCGCTGGTCACCCTGTAGGTGACAGTCAGCCAGCAGGAGGCAGCAGTCAGAGAAGAACACTGCCTTGACATCAGTGGACCTGACCGGGAACGCGTGGGATACAAACAGGAAATCTATCCTTGAGGGGATAGACCCACCTGGCCATGAGCCGGTGTATCTATACTGCGCTCTGTCTGCAGGGGGGCTGAAAACATCGCACAACTTAACTGTTTCCATCAGGAATCTGGATGTGGAGTCCAGTTTGCTGTCAGCCAGTCCACATTGTCCATCCGCATCGATGATGCAGTTGAAGTCTCTGGCCAGAATGATCGGCTTGGACATCACCAGCAGCAGTGGGAGCTGCTGCAGGATGGCCAGCTGCTCACTGTTTGCCACTAGGGAGTACACCTTAACTTAGGCTCAGGGGAGAGTTTCTGTCCATAATGCCTGCTATGAGGTGCCCACCCACAACCACCTTAACCTTGGAGATGGTGAAGTTGCCCCCTCGCAGCAGAATACCCAGATGGAGGTACATTAATCATTTCACAAACAACAAATTGACAGCCCCTGAGGCCATAAGCTCCACCATTTTGTGAAGTTGCCGAGGTGTGGTATCCCACACTCCAGCAGAGTCGAGAGATTTGCGTTATATTGGCCAAATAAACCAACATAGAAACATACCACATCGTGGCTTATACACCAGGCTGTTTATGCTGGCAATTTTCATCAGATTGTTAAATAAAGACTGAAAACTGGTCCAGTCACTGAGTGAGCTCCTGCATCCCCATGCTACGGGTGAACTGCTGCACCTTTGTAGGCCTGAGGGAGCTGTCCTGTCTCTCCCTGGAAGGGGTCATTGACCCTAGGTCAGGCCTGAAGGAACTGTCCTGTCACTCCCTGGAAGTGGGCATTGACCCGAGGTTATGTCTGAGGGAGCTGTCCTGTCCTGTCCCTCCCTGTGTTAAGAGCGCTTCGCTCCTCAGGGCTGTCCTGATATGAGTAGCTGACTATATTTTTAACTTCTTCTTAATAAGACCTTACTATGTGATTTCTATGAGGTACATTATTACCTTATGTTATTGTTCTGAATAGAAGACCATGATTCTGTCTGTGTAAGTTACTGCTTCAGTGAATAATCTTCTTCAGCGATTTGATATCACCTAAAAATCATGATAGCCATTTTATGTTAACTAAGAACATTGGGTAGACCGAACCCTAACAAGGGGAAGAAAAGAATAAAATGGTCAATAATGAGGAAAATGTTTATGCCTTGATCAGAACGTAACGTTGATGTTGCAAACTTTCAAAACGACAGTATTCTTCTCATTTGAGTTTATTCCTTACAGTTTTTATTTCATTTTTAGCCCTAACGCCTTCCTCCCTCACAATACAATGTGTATACCTTTACCCCATGAACAACAGCAGTCCAAGGAGCCAGCTTATCACTATGACCTCAATGGCAATGAGGGATGGTCAATAAATACTGACAGAGCCAGTGATGAGCATATCCTTGGAAATGCTACAGTTTAAATGTATGACTTTTGATTTGTCCTCAGTGCAGAAGGTGATGGTGGCTGTACAGGACGACTCCATCACATCGAGAAACATGAGGCTGGTTCAAATCCTGGTCCCTCTCATGTTCACATGACTGTTTCCCATTATCAATGACGCTGATGAACTGGGCATCTGCACCCAATGAACAGCACAATTTCAACCACAATTTCTCATCCATGCCTGTAGTTTTTAATCAGTGACTTTGGAAAGTTTCTGCTTGCAGAGATTAATTGTGCAGCTACCCCTCTGAATCTCTGCTGATTCCCTGGAAATCTGAGAGTGTGGGTGAGAGGCTGTTCCCCACAATCCAGAGGAACACTGCCCAATGCCATTCCCAGCAAATCCCGTCATAGGGTCTGAGATGAAACCTGCTCTTTTTAGTAACAGGCAAGTCTTTGAACAGTTCCAATTTCCACTGAGAGAATCCTTGTTGTAATATTGTTGGTTCATTCCTTCTGTTCATCTCATCTCTTTAAAATTGCCATTTTTAAACAAAATGGTATTAGATTTGGAGAAGTAACTTTGTAAGGTGATTTGTTGTACTCATGTGACCTCATGGAGATAAAGTTTCCAGGACACTGTCCAGTTTACACACCACACGGGACAGACAGCCACTCTGAAAACTGAGTTTACCAAGTATCTCTCACCTGAGAGTGAAGGGGTGGGCAGGAAGCTGTAGTGGAACAGGAAGACTGCAGTAAACAAGACTCCCACAGCATCCATCACACAGTGAAGGTGCAATGACATTTATTGTTGACTGAGAGACTTGGTCAGCACAGCCATCATGGGCTGGAACTGCAGCTCCACAAATCGAGATTGAGGATCCACTCCTGGATAGGATCCATGGATCATCACCACATTCTTCTTATTTCAATCCGGTTTGTAGGTGCAAAGGAAATATTTGCTTTCTGAACAATGAACATCAAACCATTCGTCGTTGTTGGCTGTAAAGAGAAAAATTAAACACAACACTGACAGTGAGTGAATCAGCTGGTAACATTATTCCATCCTTTCTCTTTCGACAGAGGGATTGCCAGTATCGGTCGTACTGTTCGTGACAGTTGTGATCCTCTGCAAACTCACGCTATAGAAAATCCCAGTACAACATCGTGCTATCGAAGATCGTTACCGAACGTCCGTATATCCATTCGGTGTTATCCAAACAGCATCCACAATTCATCAATCATGTTACAGCCAATTCATGCTGACCAAACAGATGTTTTCCCAGAACGACCTGTACATCAATCTGTCTGAGCCAGTGGCTGGAACATGGTGCTCCTGGCCATGGTGATCTTACTGTCAGGAATGCCACTTTATTCAATGGGATGATGTTATACCCAAAGCCCCCTGTCATCTCACCTCCTGGGATTAATCCCTGGGCAGGATGGCCTAGAGTTGACAATCCTGTCCTGCTGCCAGTGGAGGTTCCTAAATGGCAAATAAGCAGTGGTGAAGGAGCTGAGGCTATCGTCACTGAGGTGAACCCAGCTGCAGGGAGCCTGTTAGCAAGTGGAGTTCCTGAGAGCTGTTACCCTGCAGGGAGCTTGTCACCCCGGGGTGGGAAGCTGTCCCTCCATTAAAGGTTCAGTGCTTGGACAAGGGACTGTCAATACTCCTGAAACTGCCAGGTCACTCACAATGTGTGTGCCTGTAACTGCAAGGTCATTCCAAGTGTGTGTGTGTGCCTGTCACTGCAGGGTCACTCCCAATGTGTGTGTCTGTGACTGCAAAGGTCATTCCCAGTGTGTGTGTACCTGTAACTGAAGGGTCACTTCCAGTGTGTGCGTACCTGTAACTGCAGGGTCATTTCCAGTGTGGGTGTACCTGTAACTACAGGGTCACTCCCAGTGTGTGTGCCTGTAACTGCTGGGTCATTCCCAGTGTGTGTGTGTGCCTGTAATTGTAGAGTCACTCCCAGTGTAAGTGCCTGTAACTGCAGGGTCATTGGCAGTGTGTGTGCCTGTAACTGCAGAGTCACTTCCAGTGTGTGTGCACTTGTAACTGCAAGGCCACTCCCAGTGTGTGTGTGCCTGTAACTGCAAGGCCACTCCCAGTGTGTGTGTGCCTGTAACTGCAGGGTCACTCACAGTGTGTGTGTACCTGTAACTGCAAGGTCACTCCCAGTGTGTGTGTGTGTCTGTAACTGAAGAGTCACTCCCAGTGTGGGTGTACCTGTAACTGCAAGGTCATTCCCAGTTTGTATATCTCTGTTACAGTACATGGAAATTTTATGATCCTTCCTTAACAAGATTAACCTGGATCTGTCTTTAGCTGTGGTCTTACATTGGTGCTAGTTTCTCTTACATAGGCTTTGCACTCAGTGCAGGTTGCACTTTTACCCGTTATCTTGTTCACATTCCTCTAACTGCTGAGACATGTATACTGGATAGTTTTCTCATCTTAGTGTCAGAAACAGTGTATAATTGCCTGTCTGGATATTACACTCTGTGTACATTCCTCTAACTGCAGCATTAACCCCAATTGTTGGAGTAAGTGCACTGTTGGAGTAAGTGCAGATTCTTCTATCTGAAGGTTTACCCACACAGCGTACATTTCTCTAACTGCAGTACAATCCATATCTCTGTAATTGTAACTGCAATGTTATACACTAAATCCCACCCACTCACAGCAGCACTGCAGACCATCTATGTTTCCTGTAACAGCTTCAGGGATAACATTTCAGGGAAAACAGCCCCAGCCTATTCAGCGCCACCCTATAGCTCAAACTGTCTAACCCTGGCAACCACCTTGTAAATCTTCTTTGAACCCTTTCAAGTTTCACACCATCCTTCCTGCAGCAGGCTGAGGGGTGTCATAGAGTCAGAGAGTCATAGAGATGTACAGCATGGAAACTGGCTTTTTGGTCCAACCTGTCCATGCCGACCAAATATCCCAACACAACACCGTGTGGGCGGCACGGTGGCACAGTGGTTAGCACTGCTGCCTCACAGCGCCTGTAGACCCGGGTTCAATTCCCGACTCAGGCGACTGACTGTGTGGAGTTTGCACGTTCTCCCCGTGTCTGCGTGGGTTTCCTCTGGGTGCTCCGGTTTCCTCCCACAGTCCAAAGATGTGCGGGTCAGGTGAATTGGCCAAGCTAAATTGCCCGTAGTGTTAGGTAAGGGATAAATGTAGGGGTATGGGTGGGTTGCGCTTCGGCGGGTCGGTGTGGACTTGTTGGGCCGAAGGGCCTGTTTCCACATTGTAAGTCTAATCTAATCTAGTCCCACCTGCCAGCACCTGGCCCAGATCCCTCCAAACCCTTCCTATTCATATACCCATCCAAATGCCTTTTAAATGTTGCAATTGTACCAGCCTCCACCACTTCCTCTGGCAGCTCATTCCATACACGTACCTCCCTCTGTGTGAAAACTTTGCCCCTGAGGTCTCTTTTATATCTTTCCCCTCTCACCCTAAACCTATGCCCTCTAGTTCTGGACTCCCTGACCCCAGGGAAAATACTTTGTCTATTTACATGCCCCTCATAATTTTATAAACCTGTATAAGGTCACCCCTCAGCCTCCGACACTCCAGGGAAAACAACCCCAGCCTGTTCAGCCTCTCCCTGTAACTCAAACCCTCAAACCCTTGCAACACCCTTGTAAATATTTTCTGAACCCTTTGAAATTTCACAACATCTTTCCAATAGGAAGGAGACCAGAATTGCATGCAATATTCTAACAGTGGCCTAACCAATGTCCTGTATAGACCCAACATGACCTCCCAGCTCCTGTACTCAATACTCTGACCAATAAAGGAAAGCAGACCAAATGCCTTCTTCACTATCCTATCTACCTGTGACTCCACTTTCAAGGAGCTATGAACCTGCACTCCAAGGTCTCTTTGTTCAGCAACACTCCCTGGGACCTTACCATTAAGAGTATATGTCCTGCTAAGATTTGCTTTCCCAAAATGCAACACCTCACATTTATCTGAATTAAACTCCATCTGCCACTTCTCTGCCCATTGGCCCATCTGGTCAAGATCCTTTTGTCATCTGAGGTAACCCTCTTCACTGTCCACTACACCTCCAATTTTGGTGTCATCTGCAAACTTACTAACAATACCTCTTGTGCTCGCATCCAAATTATTTATATAAATGATGAAAAGTCGTGGACCCAGCACCAATCCTTGTGGCACTCCGCTGGTCACAGGCCTCCAGTCTGAAAAACAACCCTCCACCACCAACCTCTGTCTTCTACCTTTGAGCCAGTTCTGCATCCAAATGGCTAGTTCTCCCTGTATTCCATGAGATCTAACCTTGCTAAATCAACCTTTGATGGGGAACCTTGTTGAACACCTTACTGAAGTCCATATAGATCACATCTACAGCTCTGCCCTCATCAATCCTCTTTGTGACTTCCTCAAAAAACTCAATCAAGTTTGTGAGACATGATCTCCCATTCGTAAAGCCATATTGATTATCCCTAATCAGTCCTTGCCTTTCCCAATACATGTACATCCTGTCCCTCAGGATTCTCTCCAAAAACTTGCCCACCACCGACGACAGGCTAACTGGTCTATAGTTCCCTGGCTTTTCCTTACTGCCCTTCTTAAACAGTGGCACCACGTTAGCCAACCTCCAGTCTTCTGGCACCTCACCTGTGAATATTAATGATACAAATATCTCAGTAAGAGGCCCAGCAATCACTTCTCTAGCTTCCCACAGAGTTCTAGGGTACACCTGATCAGGTCTTGGGGTTTTATTCACCTTTACCCATTTCAAGACATCCAGCACTTCCTCCTCTGTAATTTGGACATTTTGCAAGATGTTACCATCTATTTCCCTGCCATCTATATCTTCCATATCCTTTTCCACAGTAAATGAGTATTTTGCACCAGTATTTACTATCTGCCCCATCTCCTGCAGCTCCATATAAAGGCCGCCTTGCTGATCTTTGAGGGGCCCTAATTTCTCCCTAGTTACCTTTTCTTCCTTGACGTATTTGTAAATACCCTTTGGATTCTCTTTAATTCTATTTTCCAAAACTATCTCATGTCCCCTTTTTACCCTCCTGATTTCCCTCTTCAGTATACTCCTTCTTCCTTTATTCTCTAAGGATTCACTTGATCTATCCTGTCTATACTTCACATATGCTTCGTTCTTTTTCTTAACCAAACCATCAATTTCTTTAGTCATCCAGCATTCCTTATACCTAACAGCCTTCCCTTTCACCCTAACAGGAATATACTTTTGCTCAATTCTCGTTAACTCATTTCTGAAGTCTTCCCATTTTCCAGCCATAATTTTACCTGCGAACATCTGCCTCCAATCAGCTTTTGAAAGTTCTTGCCTAATATCATCAAAATTGGCCTTTCTTCAATTTAGAACTTCAACACTTTCATTATGGGATTTTATAAAATCATGAGGTGCGTGGATATGGTGAATACACTGTCTTTTCCCTGAGGTGGGGGAGTCCAAAACTAGAGGGTGAGAGGGGAAAGATTTAAAAGGGACCTAAGGGGCAACTTTTTCATGCAGAGTTTGGTTTCTGTATGGAATGAACTGCCAGAGGAAGTGGTGGAGACTGGTACAATTACAACATTTAACAGCCATCTGGATGTGTATATGAATAAGAAGGACATAGAGGGATATGGGCCAAACATTGGCATGTGGAGCTAGATTCATTTGGAATATCTGGTTGGCATGGACTAGCTGGACTGAAGGGTCTGTTTCTGTACTGTACAACTGTGTGACTATGAATTGAGTTTTATTGTCATGTGTACTCAAGTACAGAATGACAGGAGTACAGTGAAATGTTTATTATAACGTCGCCCCTCATGGTGCCCTCAGGTACAAAATACCGAGATACAAACCTCAGATACGAAAAGAAAAAGAAGAAGAAAATAGTTAAATTAACTTACAGTGATTCATAGTTTAAGACTAGAATTGAATGCAGTGTTCCAAAAGTGGGCTAACCAATGTCATTTGCAGCCACAACATGACCTCCCAACTCCAATACTCAATGCACTGACCAATAAAGGTAAGCGTACCAAATGCCTTCTTCACTTTCCTGTCTACCTGTGACTCCACTTTCAATGAACCATGAACCTGCACACAAAGGTCTCTCTATTCAGCAACAATTCCCAGGACCTTACCATTAATTAAAATCCCAGCTATAAACCCCAGTCCTAGCTCCCAGCTCTGCCGTGTATTTACCGTTTTCCCAGACCGCTCCCTCACTGAGGACGAATATTTAGTCCTCAGCAAAGGCCTCACCTTCATCCCTCTACACTCCCAGGTGAATGAGTTTGACATGTGTCGTGACCTTGAATATATCATCCACCTCCTCCGCCTCCAGGCCCACTTTTTCAACCAAGACTCCTGCCCACCCACCGTAGACCCTTTCTCCCACCTCTAACATATCCCATCCACCTGGACACCCTGTGGTGGCCTCTTACCCGCCCTTGACGTCTTCATTTCAAACTGCCACTGTGATATCGACCACCTCCACCTGTCCTCACCCCCCCTACCCACTCCAACCTCCCGCCCTCACAATGCACAGCCCTCCACTCCCTCTGCTCCAACCCCAAACCCAACCTCATCATCAACTCGCAGACAAGAGGGAGTTGGTGGGTGGGGGGCGAAGGGGGGATGTTGTGCAATAGTAGTTTGGCACACCAACCTCTATACCACTGAAGCCAGGTGCCAACTCACAGACACCTCCTCCTACTGACCCCTCAACCACGACCTCATCCCCCATCACCAAACCATCATCTCCCACACCATCCACAACTACATCACCTCTGGAGAACTCCCATCCACAGCTTCCAACCCCATTGTCTGTGAACCATGCACTACCCAATTCTACCTCCTACCAAAGATTCACAAACCTGACTTCCCAGATCAACTCATTGTCTCAGCCTGTGCCTGTCCCATTGAACTCATCTCTACCTACCTTGACACCATCCTGGCCCCCTTAGTCCATGAACTCCCCACATCTGTTCAGGACACCACCCAAGCCATTCACCTCCTCCAAGATTTTCATTTTCCTGGCCCCCAACACCACACCTTCACCACGGACATCCAGTCCCTGTACACTTCGATCCGCCATGATGAAGGTCTCCTGGCCTTCAATTTCTTCCTGTCATGCCACCTCAGTCCCCTTCCACCGATACCATCATCCACCTGGCTGAACTGGTCCTCACCCTCATCAGCTTCTCCTTCCAATCCTCCCAATTCCTCCAGACCAAAGGTGTAGCCACGGGCACCCGCATGGGACCCAGCTATACCTGCCTCTTTGTCAGGTATGTGGAACAGTCCATCTTCCACAGTTACACCGGCATCACTCCCCACCTGTTCCTCCGCTATATCAGTGCTAACTCGTGCTCCCACAAGGACGTTGAACAGTTTATCAACTTTACTAATACCTTCCACCCCAACCTCAAGTTCATCTGGATCACCTCAGACACCACCTTCCCCTTCCTGGACTTCACCATAACTGTCTCTAGTGACTGACTAACCACGGACATCTACTACAAGCTCCCACAGCTACTTCGACAACACTTCCACCTACCTTACCTCCTGTAAGTAGTCTAACCCTTCGTCCCAATTCCGCCACCTCCATTGAATCTGTTCCCAGGATGACCAATTCCACCTCAGAAAATCCCAGATTGCCTCTTTCTTCCAAGGTCACAATTTCCCTTCCCACCTGATTGACGATGCCCTCCAGCACATCTCCTCCACTTCCAGCACCACCGCCCTTGAATCCGACCTCTCCCAACGCAACAAGGACAGACCCCGCTGGTCCTCACTTCCATCCCACCAACTTCCGCATACATCGTACCATCCTTTGCCACTTCTGCCACCTACAAGCAGACCCCACCACCAGAGATATATTTCCCTACCCCACCCCTATCAGCATTCCAGAGAGACCATTTCCTCCATGACTCCCATATTAGGTCCACACCCTCTATCAGCCCACACCGCACTCCCGGCACGTTCCCCTGCCACCGCAGGAAGTGTAAAACCTGCGTCCACACTGACCCCTCACCTCCATCCAAGGTCCCAAAGGATCCTTCCACATCTGACAGAAATTTACCTTTACCTCTATCAATGTCATCCACTGTATCAGTTGCACCTGATGTGGTCTCCTCTACATCGGGGAAACAGAATGCCTTCTTGCAGATCATTTCAGAGAACATCTCTGGGTCACCTGCACCCACCAACCCCACTGCCCTGTGGCTGAACATTTCAACTCCCCCTCCCACCCCACCAAGGACATGCAGGTCCTGGGCCTCCTCTCCCACCAAACTTTCACCACCCGACGCCTGGACGAAGAACACCTCATATTCCGCCTTGAGACCCTGCAACCACACGGGATCAATGTGGATTTCAACAGTTTCCTCATTTTCCCTTCCCCCACATTATCCCAGTCCCAAGCCTCCAAGTTGGCACCGCCCTCCTGACCTGTTCACCACCTTTCCCACCTATCCACTCCATCCCCCCGACTTACCATCTTCTCCCTCAATTTCATCTACTTATTGCTTTCTCAGCTATCTCCCCCTAACCCCACCCCCCTCCCATTTATCTCTCAGTCCCCCAGCCCACAAGCCTCTATTCCTGATGAAGGGCTTTTGCCTGAAACATTGATTTTCCTGCTCCTCGGATGCTGCCTGACCTGCTGTGCTTTTCCAGCACCAAACACTCCACTCTGATCTCCAGCATCTGCAGTCCTCACTTTGTCCCATTAAGTAAAGAAGTCCTGCCTGGAACTCATTGCTCCAGACACCTGGGTGGGGGAGTGGGGGTGCACATTCCTTGTACATATTTAAGGCTGAGATAGCTCGATTCAATAGGAGGGGTGCGTAGTGGGCTGAAGGCCTGGAGAGGTGTGGAGTGGCAGTGTGTCAGAGTGGAGCGGGCTGGAGTCCGGGAGAGGCACGAAGTGGCAGTGTGTCAGAGTGGAGCGGGCTGGAGGCCTGGAGAGGTGTGGAGTGGCAGTGTGTCAGAGTGCAGTGGGCTGGAGGCCGGGAGAGGTGTGGAGTGGCAGAGAGCCAGAGTGGAGCGGGCTGGAGGCTGGGAGTGGTGTGGAGTGGCAGAGAGCTGGAGTGGAGCGGGCTGGAGGCCTGGAGAGGTGTGGAGTGGCAGTGTGTCAGAGTGGAGCGGGCTGGAGGCCGAGAGAGGCGTGGAGTGGCAGTGTGTCAGAGTGGAGCGGGCTGGAGGCCTGGAGAGGTGTGGAGTGGCAGTGTGTCAGAGTGGAGCGGACTGGAGGCTGGGAGAGGTGTGGAGGGGCAGAGAGCCAGAGTGGAGCGGGCTGGAGGCCGGGAGTGGTGTGGAGTGGCAGAGAGCTGGAGTGGAGTGGGCTGGAGGCCGGGAGAGGTGTGGAGTGGCAGAGAGCCAAAGTGGAGCGGGCTGGAGGCTGGGAGAGGTGTGGAGGGGCAGAGAGCCAGAGTGGAGCGGGCTGGAGGCTGGGAGAGGCGTGGAGTGGCAGTGTGTCAGAGTGGAGTGGGCTGGAGGCGGGGAGAGGCGTGGAGTGGCGGAGAGTCAGAGTGGAGCAGGCTGGAGGCCGGGAGAGGCGTGGAGTGGCAGAGAGTCAGAGTGGAGCGGGCTGGAGGTGTGGAGAGGCATGGAGTGGCAGAGAGTCAGAGTGGAGCGGGCTGGAGGCCGGGAGAGGTGTGGAGTGGCAGAGAGTCAGAGTGGAGCAGCTGGAGGCCAGGAGCAGAGTGGGGATGGTTGTTCAACTGGGGTTTTGTAAGGCCGGTCAGACCATGTGTGGAAGACCATACACTGAGCTACTGCAATGTAATGTTAATCTGTAATTTGTTTATCAGGCTGTAATGTTTATTCTTTTAACTATGTCTTATTTCTAACTTATACTGTAAATTACTAAAGTAATGCAACTTCTTTTCATTTTTATTACTCTTTTTGTACCTGTGCACTTTGTACCTCAGATGGTTCCATGAGATGTGACTTTGTAAACATAGAAAATAGAACAATACAGCACAGGGCAGGCCATTGAACAATACAGCGCCAACCTGTGAACGCATCTGAGGTCACTCCCCCTACATTGTCCCATCATCATCCATGTGCTTATCCAAGGATTGTTTAAATCTCCCCTAACATAACTGAGTTAATTACATTCCACGTCCGTACCACGCTCTGAGTGAAGAACCTGCCTCTGATATCTGTCTGAAATCTATCACCCTGCTCTTTGTAGTAATGTCCCTCATACAAGCAGATGTCAACATCCAAGGAAAACGACTTTCACTGTCTACCATATCTAATAATCCTGTAAGTCTCTATCAAATCCCCTCTTAACCTTCCAATGAGAACAGACCCAAGTCTCTCAGCCTTTCCTCATAAGACCTTCCCTCCAGACCAGGAAACATGCTGTTAAATCTCCTCTGCACCTTTGCCAATGCTTCCACATCCTTCCTGTAATGGGGCGACCAGAACCGTAGACAATATTCCAAGTGTGGCCACACTAGCATGACACTACAGCTCTGGAACTCAATCCCTCGATCAATAAAACCTAACACACCGTATCCCTTCATAACACTATCAATCTGGGTGGCAACTTTCAGGGATCTATGTATATGAGCTCCAAGATCCCTTTGCACATCGACACTACCATGAATCCTTCCATTGACCTCATTAAACTCACACAACATTAAGTTATAGTCCAACAGGTTTAATTGGAAGCACTAGTTTTCGGATTGTTGTTCCCAATTAAACCAGTTGAACTATAACCTGTTGTTGTGTGATTTTTAACTTTGTACACCCCAGTCCAACACCGGCATCTCCAAATCCTGCCTTCTGTTGACCCAGTATTCTGCCTTCCTGTTATTCTTCCCAAAGTGAATCACCTCACATTCAGCTGCATTGAACTCCATTTGCCACCTCCCAGCCCAATTCTTGTCCACCACTCCACCGACTTTAGTGTCATCTACAAACTTACTAATCCATCCACCGAAGCCTGTGACTAAGTCATTTATAGAAGTGACAAACAGCAGTGGTCCTAAAATAGATCCTTTTGGCACACCACTGGTAACCAGACTCCAGACTGAATATTTGTCACCAACCACCACTCGCTGCCTTCTTTCAGAAAGCCAGTTTCTAATCCAAACTGCTAAATCACACTCAATCTCATGCCTCTGCATTTTCTCCAATAGCATACCATGTACAACCTTATCAAAGAAGTCCACGTACACCACGTCAACTGCCCTACCCTCATCCACATGCTTGGTCACCTTCTCAAAAAACTCAATGAGTTTGTGAGACATGGCCTTGACGAAACCATGCTGACAATCTGAAACCAAATTGTTGCTTGCTAGATGATTATAAATCCTATCTCTTACAATCCTTTCCAAAACGTTTCCTACACAGAAGTAAGGCTCACTGGTCTATAATAACCTGGGTCATCTCTACTGCCCTTCTTGAACAAGAGCACAACATTTGCAATCCTCCAGTCCTCTGGTACTAAACCTGTAGAAAATGACGACTCAAAGATGAAAGCCAAAGTCTCCGCCATCTCCACCCTAGCTTCCCAGAGAATCCTCAGAAAAATCCCATCTGGCCCAGGGGGATTGTCTACTTTCACTCCTAGAATTGATAGCACCTCTTCCTTACTCTCTTTGATCCTTTCTAGTCTCACATCTCGTATGTTTCTTCTCATATACAAGATTATCCTTTTCCTGAGTGAAAACCAATGAGAAATATTCATTTATCATCTCTCCGATCTCCGCAGGATCCACACACAACTTCCCACTTCTGTCTTTGACTGGCTCTATTCCTACCTTGGTCAGTTGTTTATTCCTCACAGGTCTATAGAAAGCTTTAAAGTTCTCCTTTATTCTACGTGCTAAAGACTGCTCATGTCCTCTCTGTGCTCTTCTTAACTGTCTCTTTAAATCCTTTCTAGCTAATCTGCAACTCTCCATTGCCTCACCTGAACTATCTTGTCTCATCATCACATAAGTTTTGTTCTTCTACTTAACAGGGGATGTAATTTCTGTAGTATACCATGGTTCCCTTACCTTATCACATCCTCCCTGCCTGACAGGGACATACCTATCAAGGACACACAATATGTTCCTCAAACCAACTCCACATTTTGATTGTCCCCTTCCCCCGCATTTTGCTCCCCCATTCTATGCATCCTAAGTCTTGCTAAATCGCATTATAATTGCCTTTGTCGCATTGATAACTCTTGCCCTGTGGTATGTACCTATCCCTTTCCATCCTTAAACTAAACGTAACTGAATTATGGTCACTTTCTCCAAAGTACTCACCTCCCACTAAATCAAACACCTGGCCTGGTTCATTACCGAGCACCAGGTCCACGGTGGCCTCGTCCCTTGTCAGCGCTTTGACACACTGTCAGAAAACTCTCCTGCACACATTGGATAAAAACTGATCCATCTGACGTACTAGAGTCATAGCATTTCCAGTCAATGTTGGGTAAGTTAAAATTCCCCAAAATGACCACCCTGTTCTTTTCACTCATACCCAGAATCATTTTGCCAATCCTCCCAGCAGTGTGACTTCTTCTTTCCTATTTCTAACCACAGCCCATACTACCTCAGTTGACGAATCCTCGTCAAAAGTTTTCTCAGCCACCGTTACACTATCCTAGAGTAACAAGGCCAAACCCCTGCCCCCCCTCTCCCCCACGTCTTTTTACTGCCTTGCCTGTTCTTAATGAAAGGTCTAAACCTTGGAACCTGCAACATCCATTCCTGACCCTGCTCCATCCATGTCTCCAAAATGGCCACAACATCGAAGTCCAGATACCTATCCATGCTGCGAGCTCTCCTACCTTATTTCGGATACTTCTGGCGTTGAAGTAGACACATTTCAAACCAGCTTGCTGTCTGCCAGCACATTCCTGTGACTGTGAAATCCTGTTCATGTCCTCCCTACTCTCATCCTCCTGTGCACTGGAACTACACATCAGGTTCCCATTCTCCTGCTGAGCTCGTTTAAACCCACCCAATAGCACCAGCAACTTTTCCATCCAGGATATTAGTACTCCTCTGGTTCAAGTGAAAACCATCCTGTTTGTAGAGGTGCCAACCTCCCCAGAATGAGCCCCAATTATCTAAGTACCTGAAACCCTTCACTCCTGCACCATCCCTGCAACCATGTGTTCAGCTGATATCTCTCCCTATTCCTCACTTTGCTATCATATGGCATGGTTAGCAGACCAGAGATAACAACTCTATTTGTTTTAGCTCTCAGCTTCCACCTAATCCCTTTGGAAGCCTGCCTTACATCGCTATCCCGCTTTCTGCCTATGTCATTGGTACCTACTTGGACCACGATTTGGGGCTGGTCACCCTCTCCCTTCAAGATCCTAAAGTTATGATCCGAGACATTGCACTGTACTGCTGTACTTCTGTACTTGAGTGCACATGACAACAAAAATTATTCCATTCTATTCTATCAAGGATTGCTGGGAAAAGTCAGGTAAGTTGGTGTGAGGGATGTCAGATCAGTTCTAATTCTCAGTATAACTGCATCGTTTATTTGAACAATTGCAATTCAGTAAGGGTGTTACTGAATGCCCAATCCAAACTTAAAAATATTGGACTGTACCAGCTGAAGTGAATACAATTAAAAATGTTTCTGCCTTTACAGTTAGGAGTGGTGTTAAATTTCTATCAATTTTCAGGATCAGAACATTCTAAATTCCCAATTTTCTGTAATGCATAGAACGAGCCTTCAGCTTAAACGTGGATCGCAGCCTTTTGTTATTATTTGAGTAAAAGCTTGTAAATGTTTTCATAGTTTCAAACTTACATTCCAATCAATATAAATGATTACTTTTTTGGTGTTTCATGCTCCATTCAATCTGTGCAACTGTCTGCATTCACAAAAATTGATGTTGTTAAAAGGTAAGGACCTTTCCCTATGTCATGCAATGCTGTTGTCTGGTTGGTCTTCAAGTAGCTTACAATTTAGCTGCCACTATGATGTTGCAGTCTTTTGCAGCCAGGCACTGCTGCTACTATGGGTGTGAGTTTACTTCCAATAAAGTGTTATACCTGACTTCCTAATGCTTATGTTAATTCTAAACATAAGCAAGTGAGCTGCTTGGTGTGTTGACAGGCTTGTCAGGAAGCAAATGGTCACAGTCAAGAAAAATGCATGATTTTAGTTCAAACTTTGCACAAAGCTTTATACAGACCTTCACCCTCATCCCTCCCACTGAGGAAGTGGTGGCCAATTCCATGATAAATGCAGACCTGACACACCAGACAACTAATATCCCAGCTTCCATTGCAGCACAGAATTCATTCGACATCCTGATGCTGCCTCGGACTCGGACAGGAGCGATGTAGTGTTTACTTACAGCCAACTTAGCCTAGCCTGGCTCCTTGATGGCTTAGACCACTGCCATCATGGCTGTGGGATCAAAGCTGACAAAGCTCAGAATTCACAACAGTGCGGCAATAAATATTCATCAGAATTGTTCAAGAGTTGTAATCTCACGGTTGTAATCTCACAAGTCCTTGTATTCATAAGTTAGGATTCTAAATGCTAAAATTTGTCACTTCATAAGGAACTTGTCTCTGCTACAACGTACCTGTAGATATATTCAACTCTGAAATAATTTGGTTTTAAAACTCCTTGCAGAGAGAGGACATTTCATTACAGGACCCAATCTATACTTGAAATTTTAAGCTGACATTAGGTTTGAATAGATCAGTTTACCTTGCTGAAGAGTAAAGATTGCAGAATGTATCACACTGGTCCCAGAGTTATTCAAATGTATCCTGAAAATTTACATGTAGTCTCCTCACTAAAGGTCAGTAACAAGCTTGCTGCAGCTACTGAGATAGAATTGTGCTGGGAGACAACAGAAAGCAAAGACATACATAAGACAAACACAGACAGAAAGCACAAGGAACATTCATTTTCTTTTGATGGAAGAGTGGATGGCTATTGCTGGATCAGGGTAATAGGGCCTTACAGCAGCATTGAAATGAAGTTACAGAGCTACACATTACCGAAAAAATAAAGTACAGAGTGGGTGGAGTTAGAACACCCCAGCTGGAACAATCTGGGAGACAGACCAGAGTGAGACTCTATGGGGGAAAGAAAACAGAGAAAGCACATGAGCATGAACACGTGAAGAAAATAGATGAGTCTTACCAAATTTAACAACAATCCAGAGCCCTGTATATCTATGATCACCGTGTATTGCAATATCTAGTATTAATGTATAATAAGGGAATTGGTTTAGCTCAGTTGGCTGGATTGTTGGTTTGCAGAGCAGTGTAATGCCAACAGTGTGGTTCAATTCCCATCACCAGTTTGAGGTTAACATGAAGGACTTTCCTTCTCAACCTCTTCCCTCGCCTGAGGACTAGTGGCCTCAGGTTAAGTCACTACCAATTGTTCCTCACTAATGAGAGAGCAGCTCCTATGGTCACGCTTCACTAGCAGATATCAACTGCAGGAGATTATGGAGATAGTTCCATCAACAACCTGCACCACAAGGTGACTAAGTGAGAAGTTATATACACCCGTGTGAGTAACCAAAGTTATTTCAATGGTAATACATTGCGAAATGTGGGTATGCATAAAGGAATCGGAGTGTCCTTGTACACCAGTCAATGAAAATAGACAGGCAGATGCAGCAAACAATTAGGAAGGCAAATGTTATACTGGATTTTGTTGCAAGTGGATTTGAGTTCAGAAGTAGAATACCTTACTCCAGTTATACTGAGCTTTGGTGAGACCACACCTGGAGTATTGTATGCAGTTTTGATCTGCCTACCTATGTGCAGATATACTTTCCATAAGATGGAGTGCAGGCAAGATTCACTCAGCTGACCCTGAGGGCTTTGGGATTGTCCAGCCAGTAGATGAGATTAAAGTGCTTGGCAGCATGGTGTAAAGGCAGCAATCCCTCCATCATCAGCAGCAAAACTAAGGAACTGGGCATTGACTTCAGGAAGTAGAGTCGAGGAGAATAGAAGTAGATGACACACCCCTGTCTGTATCAGTGCTACTGAGGTGGAAATGGCTTAGAATGTCAAGTTCCTGGAAGTGATCATCACCAACAATCTGTCCTGGTCTACCCTCATCACGGCGACAGACAAGAAAGCAGAATAAGGTCTCACTTCCTCAGGAGGTGAAGAAAATTTGGCATGTCCATCAGGACACTTACCAATTTTTATGGACGTACCATAGAAAGCATCCAATCTGAATACATCACAGAATGGTGTGGCAATTGCTTCTCCCAAGACCGCAAGAAACTACAGAGAGTCGTGAATGCAAACCAGCCTTCCATCTATTGACTCCATCTATACTTCCTGCTGCCTTGGGAAAACAACCAATATAATCAAACACCACAACCACCCCAGTTTTACTCTCTTCCACCCTCTTCTGTTGGGCAGAAGATATAAACGTTTGAGTAGACGAATGAATAGATTCAAGAACATCTTCTTCCCTGCATTTAAGTCGTCATTGGAGAAGCATATGGACATATAGTGGAATAGTGTAGGTTAGATTGGCTTCAGATTGGTATGACAAGTCGGCGCAACATTGAGGGTCGAAGGGCCTGGGCTGTGCTGTAATGCTCTATGTTCTATGTATCAGATTTTTGAACAGACCTCTCCAAAGTTAATTTTGATTTCTCTCTCTCTGCATCTTCTCCACAGCTGTAACTCTGTGTTCTGTAGCTGTAACTCTGTGTTCTGTAGCTGTAACTCTGTGTTCTGTAGCTGTAACTCTGTGTTCTGCATTCTGTTCTGTTGCCCTGATGCACTTTGTATGATATGATCTGCCTGTAAAGCATACAAAACAGCATTTTTCATTGTATCATGGGACATGTAACAACAATAAATCAACTCATTAAAATGAGTGGGAGTCTATTTGAAATGTATAACATTCGAATCGGACTGGGCAGATGGCAGGTTGGGAGGATAGGTTTCTCTGGGGTTGAGTGTTTCAAACCAGGGGTCACAGCCTTAGGATAGGAGGTAGGCCATTTTGGACTGAGATGTGAAAAGTATTTTCATTTAAACTTCAGTGAAGCTATGGAGGTCAAGCCACTGGATATATTCAAAAAAGACATGGAAGGTGTGAAGGGATATGGGGGGTGGGTGGGGGGTAGGGTTGCAGGGAAGCAGGAATATGGCATTGAGATAGAGGATCAGCCATGACCATACTGAATGGTGGAGCAGCCTCAAAGGGCCAAGTAGCCAACTCTCGCCTTATGCTTTAGATATTCCTAACTCATATGTCCTGTCTGAGTTGTGCAATTACGGCAAGTTTGGAACAAAGCAATCATTGAACATCTTCAATCAAAAGGTGACCTCAATCTGGATTGAGCAGTCCACGATATAAGAAGACTGCCCCAAGAAACATTATACAGGCAAAGTTACATTTAATGCAGAACATTTGCAGTGTGTGTTGATTACTTCAAGCACAATAAACCATCTGATGAGATTAGACAGACTTCTCATCTGAACAATATAGCAGATGTGACATCAACACAAGTTCTTAAACAATCTAACATTAGTGTTTTGCCACAGATTTGGTTCAAAATCTCCAGACCAACATCCCAAGATTAACCTGACTCCTGTCAATGATGCTTTCATTGTAGCAAAAGAGGTCACTTTGTGAAAATATGCAATAATCTGAAGAATATATCAAGTGACAAATCAAATAGTTCCCAGTCCATCAGGTACATTTAACAATGCCTGGACAGAGAATTGAATTCCTTCCTTGGAGAATTAACAGCTGTATCTAATGTTATTAATGAAACAGAAAAGGTAAATGCATTCTGTAATTCTCATTCAGAGCTGCAACACATCAGTGTAATTTCCTTCAACTGTATCAACTGAATCTGTGACCTAACAAAACCTAGCAATGAAAAAGCAAAACCACTAATTTTACCTCAAATATATGACAATCCCACCATCCTGGAACAAGCCTGGTGAACCTTCAGTGCACTCCCTCAGTATCCACCCTGAGATGAGGAGACCAAAACTGCACCCAGTTTTCCAGATGCGAAGGAACCAAGCTGCTGTACAATTGAAGCAAGGTGTCACTATTCCTGTCCTCATGTTCCAAAAAAAAATTGAAACTCAATTGATTATGTGTGTAACTGTCATACTAGGTAACCGTCTCCATACTAGGTAACATCTTCAGTGAGCTTCCAGATGAGGCACTGCTGATGTCTCCTGCTTTCTATGTATATGTTTGGATTTCTTTGGGTTGGTGATGCCATTTTCTGTGGTGATGTTATTTCCTACAGTGATGTAATTTCCTGTTCGTTTTCCCAGGAGGTGGTAAATGGGATCCAAGTCAATGTGTTTGTTGATAGAGTTCCGGTTGGAACACCATGCTTCTAGGAATTCTCGTGTGTGTCTCTATTTTACTTGTCCAAGGATGGATGTGTTGTCCCAGTTGAAGTGAGACTGGGACCATCCAAACACCTCCTCCTCCTCTGCCTGCTCTCTTACTTCTCCTGAACCCACAACCCCAGAGCTGCACACCACATCCCTGTGGCAAGAGATATGCCCTCATGATGGGCAGGATGTGGAGAATGAAGCAAACTGAGGCAGAAGATGGTACACTAATGATTGCATCCACTGCAGAGTTGTGCTGGAAGTGTTCCTATTGCTTCAGAACTTCCTGATGGTCTGTGTGGCAGCACAATACCCTGGATGCATGTGGTAAAGGTACAGAGCATAGGCATGAAGCAATGTGAAGTGGATAGTTTCTGTTACGTAGCAACCACACTCTAGTTTGATGACAGGACTCAGATTCTGTGGGAACAGCATTCTGACACAGAATGCAAACATTAGGACTTCTGCCAGGACAACAAGAATTCACTGGCAAATCACAAAACAAACACACACATAACATGTGGAAAACTTTGTGGTTCTTGCTTCTTTCACTTTTTAGATGTATCACCTGTGAAAAAACGTTTTTAATCGATAACACTCTGCTCAATGATAACATACATCCTCCAACTGCTTTTCACTGGACAACCAGTGACCTCCCCTTTCCTGACACAAAGGGACTCAGTCCCTGTCCGAGGCAATTGGGGATGGTGCATAATAGAAGATGTTACATATGTCTCCTGCTCCAGTTTGCTAAGCAAAGGCTGAAAAGAAACTGACAGCTATTGTCGCATTCACTGGCAGAGCCATTCTGGTGCTGATCAGAGGCTGTTGATATGGTTCGAAATGGAATATAGCAGATTTCTGTCAGCAGCTCCTTCATAATGTGAAGACAATGTGTCCACGCTGGAGGTAGAGGTAAAAGAAATGTTCAGGGAAAAATGAAGCTGGAGAATACTTCCTGCTGAGAGTATCCTCCTCCCTTTCCTCTTTCTTGGAAAACAGGATATTGTTCAGTGCTACTTCTCCCTCTGGTGCTGTTCTACTCGGGGATCAGTTATGACCATAATAATGATTGGGAACAATGGTTTGACTTGAACATGAAAGGTACAAGAAGGTTTTTTGTATTTATAGCCCAAATCTTTGTTGACTACGTCAACTTCAACGAACTCTACAAACCTCCGAAAACCTCGACATTCTCAACCAGAGCCAGCAGGTGTTTGCAATATTATTCTCAAAATTCGTTTCACTTTCAGCATTATTTAACCAAATGTACAATCCCTACTTACATTGACACAGCATTTGAATTTATCTCATCCTGTTATATGGCCAGTGTCCATTTGCCTGTCTGCTGTGTTACTCCCAGTGTACATTCCACTATCTACCTGCTGTGTTACTCCCAGTGTACATTCCACTATCTACCTGCTGTGTTATTCCCAGTGTACATTCCACTATCTACCTGCTGTGTTACTCCCAGTATACATTCCACTGTCTCCAGTGTTATCTCCAGTGTACATTTGTCTATCTGCTGTGTTATACACAGTGTACATTCCTCCAGCAGTGAGTTGTTCTTCAGATTGCTACACATAAACATTTGCATTCATTCACTGAGAGGATTAACCAAGATCGTGGCTGTAATTCCCTGCTAACAAAACAGAACATTGATCTCTGTCTACAAATAAAATTCAACCTCACTGTCTCAGTTTGAATCTCATTCACTTCAGCTGGTGATCTATCCCTTTCTCTGGAATTAATTTCTAGATAAAATATTGTTTCAGTCACACGTGAATCAACTAACCAAAGTTAACACGCACATCTCTTTGAAAATGCACGATTCTTATTTGGCCCATAATTGGACCAACTTGTGAAATCTATCACAGATCCATCTGTCCCCATCCAATGGCCCCACTGTGGGAAAGAAAGAATATCATTAATTTATAATACAGATTGCCTATCTATTTAAAAACTGGTAATATAACAAATGTGAGTTGAACATTTGAGAGTCTCCCACATAATAACAATCGTAATTCATTAATTAGCTGCATTGGATAGACAGCAGGGGCCTGTCAAATACATATTCTGTGGCAGGCTGGAGCCCCAGATGACTTATTATCTCCTGAAATACTAAACATGCAGAAGGAGCTCCCAATTACGGGGGCCTGACGTATCAGAGTTTGGTTTAGCTCATGTTTTACAGTGTACACAGGAAACCGGCGATGCAGTGGCTTGGTCATTTCAGAATATGCTTCCCCCACAACGACAGAGAGTTAACAAAGAGAGGGAGTGAATGATCATGAGGAAGACATGAAAGAACAGGCAGGCAGTACACAAATCCCCCAGAACGTGGCTGTGACAAACCAAATTTGGTTGGATAGAGATACCAGAAATCCTAACCATAAACTTCCAATCTAACTTAAACAGTGAAGTGGTTGAAAATGTTGTACCATTGTCAAAAAGGAAGTGAGGGATAAATTCAGTGTCTAAAAACCAGTCTGTTTAATGTCAGGAGTGGGAATTACTTAAATTATTATAAAGGAAATAATTAATTAATTTAAGAAGTATGAGTTAATAAGGAACATCCAAGTTAAATATTCACAATTTCTGATTCACTTTCAGGTGCAAGATTGTATAAAACCCAGAGTTTCTCTTACCTTAGATAGTGATCACAGCCAGGCATTCACTGTCTGAGAAATTAACTTAATCTTATTACACATTGTGGTGACTCATGGAATAGTTGCCCATTACGATAACCCTCTACAGATCTTCCCAAAACTCTTCTGATGAACTTGGTGGGAACAAGCACTGGAAATCTTTCTCCAGTGATCCCCAGCATCACAAGTGCCAGTCTTCAGCCAATTCATTTCACTCCAGGAGAAATCAACAAATGGTTGGAGGCATTGGATACAGCAAAGTTTTTAGGCCTTGACAATATTCTGGCAATAATAATGAAGACATCTGCTCCAGAACTTACCACAACCCTAGCCAAGCTCTTTCAGTACAGCTACAATACTGATATCTACCTGACCATGAGGAAAATTTCCCAGTCTATGTCCTATACACAAAAGGAAAAGCATGACAACTCCAACCCAACTTAACTGGACTCACTATAAAAATATAGTGGCTCCAAGAACAGGACAAAAGTGAGGAATACTGCAACAGGTAACTCACATCCCAACTTGGCAAAGTCTGTCCAAATTGACAGGACAAGTCAGGAGCATGATGGAATGCGCCCCACTTGACTGGATGAGTGTAACTCCAACTACTCTCAAGAAGGTGATACCATCCATCTCAAAACAACTGTTTGATTGACATTACATCCACAATCAGTCCTTCCACTACCAATGCTCTGAAGCAGCAATGCGTGTACCATGCACAAAATGCCCTGCAGAAATTCACCAGAGATCCTTAGACTGGCTCTTCCAAACTCATAACCATTTCCACTTCAAAGGACAAGGGCTGCATGATGTGGAACATTGCCATCTGCAAACCGCTCCCCATCCTGATGTAGAAATATATCATTGTTCCCTCAGTGTTGCTGGTCAAAATCCTGGAATTCCCTCCCAAGCAGCATTGTAGGTCAATTTACAGCCCATGGACTGCAGCAGTTAAGGAAGGCAGCTCATCACGACATTCTCAAGGACACTAGAGATGGGAAATAAATACTTGCGAGCCAGTAATTGCCATGTCCCATCATAGAATTAAAGATTCTAAACCCCACTACTCAATGAATCATCACAAGTTTGCAATATGAACAATTTGACCTTCAGATAAAGCCAGATGGTGACCACTATCTTAGATAAAATGAGCACATGCCATGTTTCATCAATGAACAGGAAAACAAAAAAAAATTAGAGCAAACATATCTTCCATGTGCAGCCAATACAGATTAATAATTAGTCTTATATAAACTTAAGTTATGCCCCTTTCAAATTCAAATACACATTTATTCACTCATATGACAGATAAGACAGATGAGACAGTCTTTTTTAATAAATGCCATGGGGAGAAAATATCAGCAAAAAGGCAGAAATACCAAGACAAAGACGTGGAAGGAGGTAATTTTTACTTTTCTTTCATGATGATGTCACCTTGTTGTCAATTGCAGTCATCTCCAGTTTGGAAGTTGATCAGTTGTACCTAGGTCTTGGTTTGAGTTAGAAGTTTATTTCCTTTCTTATTACAGTGTCTTTGATTGTTGTCACTTACACACACAGTGAGGGAACAAGACAGTACAATCTCACTTGCTGGCAGGCTTGAACATCTGTGTCCCATGGAGAGAAAGATCTTATGTATATTCTCGCAGAGTTTTTTTTCCAAATGGTCTCTCTTCATACTCAATATTTTGCAGTACCTTCCAGTGGGCAATTTCTAACTCATTTCCACTTGAGTGAATTTCATTATCCATTTATATGAATATTTCTGTCAAGCCACAAAAAAGGACAATAGACAATGCATCAAACAACAACCAACCAGAGTGGTTTGAAAAATAATAATTGAAATATTTTGTGGTGCAAGTGAAGCTAACAACTTGTCAGTTATGTTCTACAACATATAAGGGGTCCATCAAAGTAATCTCAGTAACTAATGTGGGCCCCTTGAAACCCTAATAATGTGATTAAATCTGCTGGCTCTTTTGAAGTACTTTTACTTCTTTTTTTTTACTTTTCTCTTCAATCTGCTGGTAACCCTGAATAGAAGAGAATTTAAACACCTCCTGGCTTAGTTAAGGCCTGCCTCTGGACTCAGTATCTTTAAAAAGTATCTTCTCTGCAAAGTGAACCAATTCCCAGTTTACAACTGCTGCTTATTCAATTGCAATTTGGCAGTGTCAGAGCTTCTGACAAAGGGGGATATTTGTGTAGCAAATGCAACACTATCCACCGGACATTTACTTACTCACTCTCTCATTCACACAAGAAATTTGAATATCCTTGATCTTAATGATTTTAATTTGTCATTTCTTTTATTTCCCCTTATTTCTTCCTTGGATACCTGTGTGTGTTAATGGATATGATGAAACATTCCCATGGATTTTGGAAGTATTGAATCCTACTTTACAATTATCCCAAGGAATTTCCTGGTGTAAATTTTAAAAAGTGAACTTCACAAATAACACTTGAGGAAACCATCATCCCCTTTTCAAAATGGGAGTGATTTAAAAATACAAATCCCGGAATCATCTCCATTACATACATACATATTACAGGCTACGAGACTACAAAATAATTTAGCTCTTGTCAATACCTATACCCGAAGTTGATAGCAACATTGGTACCTGAGAATTCCACAGTGATCAAGGGGATTGCATTTTACTGAATTGCGTCAAGCATCTTGACTATTGTTAGAATTGCACTAGTGGGGAGCATTCAATCACTTTCCTAATTTGTGCCTTGGGATGACGGAGAGGTTTTGGGGAACAACAGGGTGGGTTACTTGCTACAGAATGTGCAAGCTCTGCTCTTAGCAGTCATCACAATATCTATATGACAAGTCCAGTGATCAGTGCAACTGCTAGGATGTTGGTGGGAAAAATTAGTGATGGCAATGTTCTTAAGTGGCAAGGGGAGATGGTTGGATTCTCTCTTGTTAGAGATGGTCAGTGCCTGGCCTGGGTGTGGTCCAACTGTTCCTTCCATAATCATGATTCTTTCAGAACTTTCAAAATCGGACAACTACTTGAAAAAGGGTAATTGTTGAGTTATCAGTAAAAACAAAATGAGTTCTGAGACTAAAATCAGAAAAATATTTTATTTAGTGAGCATTAACTTGATTAGCCAGTTGGGTTCCTTATGTATTAGACAATATTATGATCCAACTTTAACAACTCAAGACTACTTTACCTTGTAGATTTGATTCAGACCGATCCATGTTTCAGGATCTGTTTGCATTTTTTCATGTATCACCTGTTTAATGAACTTGTTCTGTTTCTCTGAGTGTGTGGAGGCAAGATGGCCACCTGGAGCGATTGCTTTGCAATACATCTTTAAATAAAAATAAAAATAAAAATAAAACAGGCCACTTGTTTATCACTTTTCTGCTTTAACTATATTCAGTTCTGTTGTTTTAAATAGTGGAACATTGTAACGTTAAAAGGAGAACTACAAAATATGCAGCCGCCGATTAAATGGCCATGTCCTCCAATATGGACTGACTCTAAACTAATTGAAAATTGGAACACAGACAGTTGTTACTCAGATTCTATTGTAGTTCACCAAGCCTGAGGTTCCAGCAGCTTTAAGTATGAGCTAACACTAGGTTGGGCTTGTGGTTGAATGTTCTGTAAACTGTGTTGAATTGTGCAATGTTGTTTTCTATAAAGTTGTTGATGATTCCTGCATTCTATCTCATTTGAAAAGTGATCATTTCACACTAACAGATTTATCATGACAACTTGATATACGTGTGTCTCCAATTCCATTTTAGTCAAGGAGAATTTTTACTCGGAAACCATGGTTTAATGTCAGGGACACTGATGAATTTAACAAGTTAATGGGAGTTGAAGAGTTACAACTGTTTAAATAACAATTGAGATTAGAGATTCAATTTCAATTGTTATGATCCCTGGTGACATTATTCCAGGACAAATCGGATCCAGACCAAAATCTAGCTTGATCGATCATATGTTGTTTTGTTTTTATTGAATTGAATCACAAACATGGAACTTTGTAGCCAAAATAGAAAATGCTGGAAAATCTCAGCAGTTCTGGCAGCATCTGTAAGGAGAGAAAAGAGTTGACGTTTTGAGTCTAACTGACACTTTGTCAAATCTTTTCTCTCCTGACTGATGCTGCCAAACCTGCTGAGATTTTCCAACATTTTCTCTTTTGGTTTCAGATTCCAGCAGCCACAGTAATTTGCTTTTATTTATATGGAACTTTGCAGACTTGGTTTTAATAATAAAACAGAAACTTGCCACACAGGAGAAAATTAGATAAAATAGAATATAGCTATTTTCAGATAACAGTTCAAAAGATTACAAAACACAGTAAGAGTACAATCCCAGTAAACTTCAATGCAAGAAGTATAATAGGCAAGTTACATGAACTGATAGTTTTAGTTAATATTTGGAATTATGGCATTATTGCGATTACAGGATTTAGATGTTTCAGGTGTGACAGAAAGGAAGGTAAAAGGGATGGGGGAGTTGCATTACTGGCAAAAGAATATCTCACAGCTGTACTGAGGGAATATACATCAGATGACTTGCATAGTGATGCAATATGGGTAGAACTCAGGAATTGGAAAGGTGAAATCACAATGCTGGGGGTATACTACAGGTGTCCTGACAGCTGGTAGAAAATAGAGGAGAGAATGTGAAAACAGACTTTGGAAAAAAAATGTAAAAACAGCAGGGTTGTTGTGCTGAGTAATTTTAACTTCCTCTATATTAACTGGGTCTCCGTACATGCGAAGGGCTTGGATTCAGCCGAATTTGTAAGGATATTCAGGAGGGATTCTTGACACAATATGTGAACAATCCAACCAGGGAAGGGGTATACTGGACCTGATTTTGGGAAATGAGTCCGGCCAGCTGAAGTTTCAGTGGGGAAATAGTGACCATAATATTGTGAGTATTTAGAGACTCATGGAAATAAATTGCAGCAGTCCTCAGATGAAGGAATTAAATTGGGGGAAGGTGCACTCCAACAATATTAGGCAGGAACTGGAGAATGCTGGTTGGAGTCTGCTGTTTGTGGGTAAGTCTACAGGAGTCATGTGGGAGTATTTTAAACAGCAATTGATAAGAGTTCAGGAGTGGCACATTCCTGGGAGAATGAAGGATAGGTATGACAACATTGGGGTACCAGGGATCTTATGACCTTGGTCCAAAAGAAAATGGAAGCGTACATAAGGTCTTGGAGGATGGGAATCGATAAAGTCCTTGAAGTATGTAAGGAAGATGGGAAAGAACTTCAACCAGGTATTAGAAGGGCTAAAATGAGTCATGAAATGTCATTAGTAAACAGGATTAAACAGAATCCCAAGGCTTCTTATGCATATATAAAATGCAAGACTATAGCCAGGGAAAGGGTTGGCCCACTCAAGGACAAAGGAGGAAATCTATGTGTGGAGCTAGAAGAGGTAGGTCAGGTCCTAAATGAATACTTTGTGTCAGTATTCACCAAAGAGATGGAATTAGTGGAGAATGATCTCAGGGAAGGGACTGTTGAGTTTCTGAGCCAAGTTTCTAATAAATAGGAAGAGGTGTAGTGCACCTTAAAAAGTATTAAGGTAGCTACATCCCCAGGTACTGATGGGAACTATCCCAGAATATTGAGGGAAGTAAAAGAACAAATTGCTGGAGTGTTCACAGACATCTTTGCATTCTCTTTGATACCAGGTGAGGACCCAGAGGATTGGAGAATAACCAATGTTATCCAACAGTTTAAGAAACATAACAGGGATAATCCTGGAAATTACAGGTCTGTGAGTCTCACGTTGGTGGTAGGGAAATTATTTGAAAAGATTCTTGGAGACAAAGATCTGTATACATTTAGAACATCTTAGCAATAGGCAGCATGTTTTTGCGCAGGAGAGGTCATGCCTCACTAACTTTACAAGTTCAAAGTTTGTGAGAAGATTTGTAGCTCAGGTGCTCGTTGTTGTGGTTCCGTTCGCCGAGCTGGGAGTTTTTGTTGCAAATGTTTCGTCCCCTTTCTAGGTGACATCTTCAGTGCTTGTGAGCCTCCTGTGAAGCGCTCCTGTGCTGATTCCTCAGGCATTTATATTGGTTTGAATCTGCCACTTCCGGTTGAAACTTTACAAGTTGTTTGAGGATATGAAGAAGGTGATTGATAAGGGAAACGTGGTTGATGTTGTCTACATGGACTTCAGTAAAGCCTTTGACAAGGTTCCACATGGTAGACTGGTATGAAAGGTAACGTCACATGGTACAAAGGATGAGCTGGCAAGAGGGACACAGAACTGACTCAGTCATAGAAGACAGAGGGTAGTGGTGGAAGGATGCTTTTTGGAATGGAGGGCGGTGACTAGTGCTGTTCCATGGGATCAGTGCTGGGATCTCTGCTGTGCGTGATCTACTTAAATGATTTGGAGGAAAACGTCATAGGTTTGCAGGCCATATAAAGATTGGTGGAGTTAAGGATAGTGAGGAGGATTGTCAGAGAATACAATGGGATATCAATCAGTTGGAGACATTAAATTTAATCTTGGATCACAATATCCCCAAATAAACAGGTACACACCAATTTTAAATTACCATAGCTAACAGGCATAAAGCCTAAATGGAGAGAAAAATGGCAGATGGAGGTTGATGTGGACCTATGTGAGGAGATGCATTTTGGAAGGCTAAGTACAGGTGGAAATTATACAATGAATGGGACAACCTTCAGGAGTATAGATATGCAGAGGTTCGGGGCGTACAGGTTCACAGGTCACTGTGTAGGTAGTGAAGGTAGCAAAAAAAAAGCTTATGGCAGGCTTGCCTTCATTGGAAGGAGCATTGAGTATAAGAATAGACAAGTTATAGAACAATACAGTGCAGGATAGGCCCTTCAGCCCTTGACGTTGCACTGAAGTTGTACCAAACTTATGCGGCAGCTTGATAGAACTTCAGTTAGGCCACACTTGGAATATTATGTACAGTTCTGGTCACCACACTACCAGAAGGATGTAAATGCTTTGGAGAGGGTACAGTAAAGGTTTACCAGGCTGTTGCCTGGTTTGGGGAATTTTAGCTATGAAGAAAGGTTGGATAGACTGGGTTTGTTTTCACTGGAATGCAGAAGGTTGAGGGGCGATCTGATAGAAGTTTATAAGATTGCGAATGACATGGATGGTGTGGAAAGTATGAGGCTTTTTCCAAGAGCTGAGGGATAAATTACTCAGGGGCACAGGTTTAAGGTGCAAGGAAGGAAGTATAAAAGAGATGTGTGAAGGGTAGTGACTACCTGGTTGCCAGAGGAAGCAGATACAATACTTGCATTCAAGAAACACCTGGATGAATACATGAACAGGATGGGAATAGAGGGATAAGGATTCTGTAAGTGAAGATAGTTTTCACATGGGAGGGCAGAATGTGGCGGTGCAAGCTTGGAGGGCCGAAGGGTCTGTTCCTGTGCTGTATTGTTCTTTGTTCTTTGTTCATCTACTCCTATGTTAATACAGTACTCCAGAGAGAGTTTGTTTCTCTACTACATCAATAGGATTGTCTTAACTGGCTTTTTTCCAACTCTGGCATTGAGAATTTGCTAGCCCCTTCTTTGGTTGGTCACGCAATTGAGGTTCGACTTTCTCAGCTTCAAATACCCCTTTCAGGTTACTAGCCAAACATTTCTGTTCGGAAAGTTTCAGACTAAAACCCTTTCACTAAGATAACATATTTCCTAACTTATTTTCTAGGAGAAACCATTTCATACATTTAACTTCAGCAAGGAATTCTGTGAACTTGATTTAAAACAACACTTTCCAAGCTATGAGTTTTTCTCCTAAGCAATTTTAAAAAAATGAATGCTTGATTCTCCTAACTGAAAACAAGATAATTCTCTTCAAAATGTACTGTGTCCACTTTTAAAGCTCTGCCAATGCATACAAATCCCCATGAATACCCCAGGAATTCCCTGTCACATTTCAGGTTAAAGAGAAAAGTGGCTCACAAAGCCAAACAAGTTAACCATTAAATCTCCTCAGATATATAGACAATCCCATACGTCACTAATTCAAATACAGACTCGATATATAAATAACATTTATTTAAAGTACTTTAATCACACTGCATCGTTGTAATTAAAACTAAATATGACAGCCATCATCCACATCTAAGTTCCGTAACTAGAATTGCATTTCCTACTCAGTCTTCATTGCTTCTGGTGCTGTCTGATGTTGAACTAAGCTGTTTGCAACCCTGTCATCCTCCTCGATCTTGAGCCGAGTTTCCAAGCTCACATCGCTCCTTTATGAACCTGACCACTTCCATCCCTGTAACCTCCAATGCTTCTCTGACTGCGCTTGTCCAAGCTTTTGTACCTGGAAAGTCAGCTGAACATCAAGATACAACAAGGATCAAAGGTTCCAGAGGCAGAGGATCAATGTATTAGCCTGAAAGCAGCTTGATCAAAAAGAGGATTTCCAACCACAGTTTCCAGGAATTCCAGTCAATTCTTGTTCCATTAGAATTTTCCTCAGTCATCAGCAAAGCATCGAGACTTGATCCCAGTGGTGAGATCAAATGACACTCGCTGAGAAACGACCTGCTCAGCAATACCCAATTTGGTATCTGCTTGGGCACGAACAATGAGAAAAGATGACAAACAGATATAAGTTGATTCAGTGAATGTGCAAGATGATAACGGATGGAGTACAAGGTAGGAAAATATGAAATTATCTGCTCTGAGAGGAGGAATAGTAAAGATGTGTTTTAAGGAAAGAGATTTTAAATGTGAAATGCAGAGGGATGTACCCATAAACATAAATCACAGAAAATTAACATTGAGATCCAGGAATAAAATAGGAGGATGTGTGGCTTGTGAGTCTTTGTTTGGGGATTTAAGGCAATCTTGCTACAAGGACACATCTGAAGGACTGCGAATAGTTCTTAGAGTAATCTAATAAAAGTTTCCTTGAGAATGGGGTGCAGCATTTGGTTAAGGTGAAAACCCTGAGGAACAAACCCAATGGAGATTCCAGAGATTTACCTCAGCATCTGTTCAAGTCCTTTTCTTTGGAATGAACTGATAACAATAACCATAATAATACCAACCATTGGAACAGAAGTCATTCTGAGTAAGATCAATTGTATCAAAGGTCCTTTCAGGCTGTTTCTTTGTTTCCTGCTCAGGTTTCTCCACTTCATAACCCACAGCAACATCATCTACAGTTCAAGAGAATTGGATTATAACAAGTTGTCATCATAAAAACAGCAATTATAGAGTCGTAGAGATGCGCAGAATGGAAACAGACCCTCAGTCCAACTTGTCCATGCCGACCAGATATCCCAACCCAATCTAGTCCCATCTGCCAGCACCCGGCCTATATCCCTCCAAACCCTTCCTATTCATATACCCATCCAAATGCCTCTTAAATGTTGCAATTTTACCAGCCCCCACCACTTCCTCTGGCAGCTCTTTCCATACACGTACCACCGTCTGCGTGTAAAAGTGCCTCTTAGGCCTCTTTTTTAATCTTTCCCTCTCACCCCAAACCTATGCCTTCTAGTTCTGGACTCCCCAATCCCAGGGAATAGACTTTGTCTATATATCCCATCCATGCCCCTCATAATTTTGTAAATCTCTATAAGGTCACCGCTCAGCCTCCAATGCTCCAGGGAAAACAGCCCCAGCCTGTTCAGCCTCTCCCTATAGCTCAAATCCTCAAAACCTGGCAACATCCTTGTAAATCTTTTCTGAACCCTTTCAGGTTTCACAACATCTTTCCGATAGGAAGGAGACCAGAATTGCATGCAATATTCCAACAAGTGGCCTAACCAATGTTCTGTACAGCCGGAACATGACCTCCCAACCCCTGTACTCAATACTCTGACCAATAAAGGAAAACATACCAAATGCCTTCTTCACTATCCTATCTACCTGCGACTTCACTTTCAAGGAGCTATGAACCTGCACTCCAAAGTCTTTGTTCAGCAATACTCCTTAGGATCTTATCATTAAACGTATAAGTCCTGCTAAGATTTGCTTTCCCAAGATGCAGATCCAAATTAAACTCCATTTGTCACTTCTCAGCCCTTTGGCCCATCTGATCAAGATCCCATTGTAATCTGAGGTAACCTTCTTCGCTGTCCCTTCCACCTCCAATGTTGGTGTCATCTCCAACTTACTAACTATATCTCTTACGCTCACATCCAAATCCTTGATATAAATGATGAAAAGTAGTGGATGCAACACTGATCCTTGTGGCACTCCACTGGTCACAGGCCTCCAGTCTGAAAAACAACCCTCCACACTATCCTCTGTCTTCTACCTTTGAGCCAGTTCTGTATCCAAATGGTGCATTCTCCCTGTTAGAGCTGAGCAAGATTGTTTCTTGGAATGGGGTGTGTTGAATCTCAGGATAAGACTAGCTTGGTGATCTTGGGTATTGCTGAGAGCTGGGGTTATGCTGAAACTGAGTACTGGAGTGCAGGTTGGGAGTCTCAGGGAGCTACCCCCCAGGAAAGGAGGAGGAAATCCACCAGAACAGGTGCATTTGATGACCGAGACGGGAGAGGAAAATAAGGCCGCACCCCCTTCCTGTAATACGACCCAAAACAATGTCCGAGAGTTTAAAGTTGAGTCCTAAAATATCCTATACCATTGGTAGGGATTGCTTTACTGGATTTTGTTAATTATCCTGGGAAACCTAAGTACAGGCATTCGATAAAGGATAAGTTACACATCAGTATTGTCCCAATGTGTGGGCAAGAAATGCAATGCATATTCAGAGATTCATTATTTCAGATCATTATTCTATCATGACATCGTTCTGACATTTCCAAATTCAATACCAAAAAATAAATATCATGAAAATACTAATCACTAAAGTCTCTAAATAAATTATCCCACTCCATTTACCCACTAATGTTCCAAGTGGAACGTACAACATTTGAATGCAAACTCATACTTAGAACAGAACAATATAGCACAGGAAATGATCCTTCAGGCCCCCATTTCTGTGATTAACATAATGCCTTTCTAAACTAATCCCTTCTTTCCCCAGTGGGATGTTCCAGATGCCTACTGCCCTCAGTATATAAAAAATGTGCCTCACACGTATCACTCAAACTGTTGCCCCTCAGTTTAAATCTGTGCTACCAAGTATTTGACATTCTCACCCTGAGAAAAAGATTCAGACTATCTAACATACCCATGCCTCTCAATTTTATATACTTTTGTCAGGTGACCTCTCAGTCTGGTAGCACTATACTAAAAACATCCAAGTTTGTCTTATCTCTCCTTATGGCTCATAAACTCCAATGCAACAACATCCTGGTAAACATCTTTTGCACTCTTTCTACAGCCCCCATACCCTTCCTATCGTGTGGCAACCAGAACTGCACACTATACTTCAAATGTGACCTAACTAAAGTTTTATTCAGCTGCAACATGACTTGCCAACTTTTATCCTAAGTGCCCCCTCAGATGAAGGCTAACATGCTGCACCTTCTTTCCCACCTATTAGGAACAAATTACTGCAGATGCTGGAATCTGTACTGAAAACAATAAATGCTGGAGAACACAGCAGGTCAGACAGCATTCATGGAGAGAGAGCAAGCTAACATTTTGCGTCTGGATGACTCTCCATCAGAGCTGGTTTCTTTACCGCCTTATCCGTCATGGAGTCATACAGTACAGGAACAGACCCTTTGGTCCAACCCTTCCCTGCTGACCAGACATCTCAGTCTGACCTCGTCCCATTTGTCAGGATTTGGCCCATATCTCTCTAAACACTTTCCATTCTTTTACCAATCTAGATGCCTGTTAACTCTTGCACCACCTCCACCAGCTCCTCTGGCAACTTGTTCCACATACGCACCACCTTGTGTGAAAAAGGTACCCCACGGATCCATTTTGAATGTTTCCCTTCTGGCCTTACAGCTATACCCTCTAATTTTGGACACCTCTGCCCAAGGAAAAAGACCTTGTCTATTTGCCCTATCCATGCCCTTCATGATTTTATAAACATCTATAACATCACTCCTCAGCCTATGACATTCCAGGGATAAACACCCCAGCCGACTCAGCCTCTTCCTATAACTCAAACCCTCCAGTCATTCTTGCAAATCCTTTCTGCACCCTTCCTAGTTTACCAGCATTCTTCCTGTAGCAGGGAGACCAAGACCATTTTGATATGTTCAGTGAACCATGGACTTGAACCCCAAGATCCCTCTGTGTATCAATGTTTATAAGGGACCTGCCATTTACTGTATACTTGCCTCTTGCATTTGACCTCCCAAAATGCAATACCTCATACTTGTCCAGATTACACACCATGTGCCATTTCTCTTATGGACTTTCCATCAGAGTTTTTAGAGGCTGGCACATTGGGTGCCAATGTCCATAGGGGGTCTTTAGAGCATATGGAATTGCTGGTACCAATTTTGAATTCCATGACAAAAAATGTCAACATCTACTTTGCTCTTGATGGGTGGTATAACAGAAAGTGAAATATTAATGAGACATTATTTGCAGTTAATAATGTCAAGAACATGCAGTAATCTCCCTTCTTCATTGGAACTCACTGTGGTGTGGTGAGAACTTGTCTGAATGTCCAATTTAGTTAAAAAATTCAACTTGTTGGTTGTGATATTGAGAAGGATCTCACTGGTTTTCTCATATGATTCTAGTTGATGTGCTGTCATGGTTGACTTTACTCAGGACCCTATAAGATTCCAGCATTGAATCTTTGTGGTACTGAAGAAGACCATTCAGTCATCATGTCCATGTTGGCTCATCTAAAGAATACTCAAAGCACTGCCACTCCCCTGCTCCCTTCCCACATTTAGCTTCCTCTTGTTCTGATCCTGAGAATATTCAGAAACTATTGAAAAATTTAGGACACAGAGAGACCAATTCACCCAACATTTCCCAATGAGTTGGGGAAATTCCATCAGCTCTACTCTTTGCAGAAGGGAGATCCCAATTCCTATGACCTATCATACCTTCCCTTCTCCTCTCTGATCCTTCTACTAATCACTTTACATTAATGGCCCATTGTCACTGACCCCTTAACAACTCCAAACAATCCAGCCTCTCACCAAAGCTGCACTTTTGTAGTTCTGACAAAATGGCTATCGACCTCCTCTGTATCCTCCCTTATGACATTTCGGCCTTTCTGGAATCAGGCAACCAGACCTGCACACAGTATTCCAACTTGTGGTGTAAATAATGTTTCATATCGCTTCAGTATATTCGATCTGCTGCAACATTCTGTGTTTTGACAATGAAAGGAAAGTATTGCTGATGTCTTCCTAACTACCTGATTTGATCTGTCCTACTTCCTTCAGGGATCTTTGGACATTCATCTCAAGATCCCAGCCTTCCTCCACACCTCTCAGTGTCCTCCCAGTCATTCTGGATTTCTTTCTCTTGTTTGGTCACCACAAATGTATCATACCTCACACTTCTCTGGATTGTATTCCATCCCTGTCCAGCTGATCAGTTCATTATTATCCTTCTGCAACCTGCAGCAACCCTCTTAACTTTCAAACATACAGTCAAATTTTATGTTATCATGCCCCTTGCCAAGCCTGAAGGGTTCATTGGGCTCAAGCTGTTCTGCTGTATTTTCCACTCACTTGTTTATGTGTGATGATTTGTGATGGGATGTGCTTTTCACTGGATACTCATGAGGCCATGAGTGATGCCAGCTGGATAAGCCTGAGAATGTTTTGAAACCAGTGTATTTGTTCTTTTCAGAATTTTGTTTGTTTAGGATGTTTTAGAATGTTACTTGTTGATCGAAGAGAGAAAACAAATGTAGTTCGAGTGGTAGTAGAATAGCTTTATTTGTCGTTTCTACCATATACAACTGGAACAATAAAAATGAGGCAATGTTCCTCCAGGACTAAGGTATTATATGAACACACAGACTACACGAGAGTACAGTCATACACGGGGCAGCGTGAAGTGCACAGAAAAGTACAAAACATGCAAAATGGCACAGTAATTCCTGACAAGACAATAGGCACAGTGATGGACAAGTTACAATGTAACAATGAGTGATCATTTATAAAACATTAATGAAAGATACTTTGAAACTTGAATGTGAAAGAAAGAGGCTGACAGACTTTCAAGAGAAACTTACAAGGAGAGTGCGGACTCAAGAAAGAGAACGAGAGTTTCAACTGTTTGTTTTTAAAAAGTTTTGAATCATCCCTGACTCTGAGTTAAAATTTTAATTTGAATCTACAAATTGCAGAGCAAGTACTGAGCCCTGAGGAAATCCAAAGGAAGCAAACTCTTAGTCACAAAATGATCTTTTTATTATTATCTCTGTTTACCCATTGTTTTCCCCACCAAGTGTCACATTCTTGCAGTTATTTGGGCTTTCGCTTTTGTCCAATCGTATGCAATATGGGACATTAGCCTTCCGAATATTAACCACTTGAATGGTGCCTAATTGTGACTGAGTGCCGTTATGGTTCACTTCATCAATGCACCATGTAAATGGCAAGAAGCTGACAGATCACTAGATGTCTATCTTCACAGTTAGTGTAGCAAATGTTAGGAAAGACGAGCGAACAGGAGCAGGACAATCAGCCACACACTGCTCATTACAAATGGATTTAGATGTAACTTGAATGTACAGGCTACTGTCTGAATGCTCCAGTTCCAATGGTCAATCCTTATCTGACTGGGCTCTACAGTAAGATTGTGTTTGTTTCTTGATTCTCCAGTGTGTCTCCGAAGGAAATACTTTGCAAACATGGAGCCGATCCACGTCCTGCAGAAACAGCCCCGTGGCAGCATCATCCTCCTCATAAGACAATACAGTGCTCTAGTTCAGCAACTTTAGAAGAGATAACGCCATGTAGAGAGGGGCAGATGTGGGTGTCGGGATGATGGTCTCTCACTGCTAGTCACTGCTGGATGGATGGCAGAAAATGCTGAAAGGGTCTGCATGGATTAGTCATGCTCTGTGCCTGATGTGCAGAAACTCCTTTGCACCAATCACTCTCTGCACGGTTGCTGGGCAAAGGGCATAAACGTGAAGTATTTGACATCAGCTTGTTTTGACATGAAATCATTCCAAGACATCTGGGTCTTGGAATTATAGATATCCCTGAAGCAAACTCCTCAGAAATGTTATCAAGCACCTTCTGAATAGGTTGATAGGCCCAAGCCTCCTAAACCAGAGGCATGACACAACCACTGCACCACAAGGGTCCTATCATCATGGAATTATAGGTTTTTCCTTTAATTTCTATTCATGAATCAATGCTTATGCGTGAATGGTGACTCAGTGGTTGGCACCGCTGCCTCTCAGTGCCAGGGACCCGGGTTTGATTCCTGCCACGGGTGTCTGTCTGTGTGGAGTTTGCACATTCTCCCCATGTCTGTGTGGGTTTCCGCCCACAATCCAAAGATGTGCACATCGGGTGAATTGGCCATGCTAAACCGCCCATAGTGTTAGATGCTTTGGTCAGGGGTAAATATAGGGTAGGGGAATGGATTTGGGTGGGTTACTCTTTGGAGGGTTGGTGTGGGCATGTTGGACCAAAGGACTTGTTTCCATACTGTAGGGAATCTAATCAAATCAAATAATTTCTACACTCCCATCTCCCCATTGTGATGAAGGGTTCAACCATGTTATATTCAATGTTGTAGGTTATCAGTATGCATAGTATAGATTGTAAGTATGCATGTTATAGACTGAAAGACAGCAGTGTGAGGACGTATGAGGGATGGTATGTAATTAAGTTTGGAAACAGTGCATTGGTTTCCATGGACCTTGAAGTATGTGTCAAAGGACCTCAACACTCCTTCATACAACACAACATTTTTGTTGATGTCCTGCAACAGAGTAATTTGTGATAGCAACTACACATAGTAATGTACAGACTTGGTCATTTTACCTTTTTTTGTCGAAATGTGAATCTTTTCAATTCCCTGTAAACATTTTCACCCAAACCTCTCTTTCACAAAACAACTACAGAAACTGCTGGAAAATCTAAGTAGATCTGTGGAGAGAAATCAGAGTTAATGTTTCAGGTTCCGTGAGCTTTCTTCGGAACTGATGGTATCTAGATTTTTCTCCACACATACTGCCAGACCTGCTGAGATTTTCCCGCAGTTTCTGTTTTTGTTTCAGATTTCCAGCAGCTGCAGTCCTTCTGGTTTAGTTTCCCTGTCATTCACGTGCCTGGACAAGTTTGTCGGTTCCCTAGTATGGCTCCAAGAGTGGCACAAGTGAAATTAAAGGAAGGAGAGGAACACATTGTAGACAGCCCAGCTATAATCTTTCAGAGATCCCTTGATATAGGAGTTGTGCATCTATATTGGTAAATTGCTAATGTCACCACGCTTTTTAAGATGTATAAAGGAGGAAAATCATGAAATTACAAAAGGTAGCCTAACATCTGTAGTGGGAAATTGTTGGAGTCTATAGTCAAGGAAAGTGTAATTAAACACCACAAATTTTTTCAGGTTATCAAGTAGAGCCAGAATGGATTTGTGACATATAGTCCATGCCTGAGTAATCTCACTGATGTTTTTGAAGAACCAAGGTTACAAACAAGGGAATGTCTGCAGAAATCATTTCCATGGACTTCCAGAAGGGATTTGATAAAGTTCCACATAAGAGCACATGCTGATTTGTATGTGGAATGAACTGCCAGAGAAAATGGTGGATGCAGGTCCAGTTACAACATTTAAAAGACACTTGGACAGGTACATGAATTCCTGAAGGGCTTGAGCTCAAAACATCGATTCTCATGCTCCTCAGATGCTTCCTGACCGGCTGTGCTTTTCCAGCATCACAGTCTTCGACTCTGATCTCCAGCATCTGCAGCTCTCACTTTCTTCTAGGTACATGAATTGGAAAGGTTGAGAAGGATATGGGCCAAATGCATAAAGGTGGGACTAGTTTAGTTTGGGAAATGTAATTGTCATGAGTGAGTTGTACTGAAGGGTCTGTTCCTGTGCTGTGTGCTCTATGAGACTATGACTCTACAACTGAGGGCAAATCCATGACATGGCTGGGAAAGTGATTGCATGGCATGGAACAGAATGTTGGGATAATGGGTTGGTCCTCAGTTTGGCAGGATGTGACCAGTGGTGTCCCATAAAATCTGTATTCAGGCCTCAATTATTCACATTATCTACTGGCAACTTGACAACGGATAGAAGTCTTCCAGATGTGCTGATAACAAAGTCTGGCAGTATTGTAAATAATGAACAATGGCATAAAACTACAGAGATATTGATAGATTAAGTCAATGGTAAAACTGTGGTACACGGAATTCAATTTCAACAAGTGTAAGGTTATCAATTTTAGAAAAAAAATAATAGAGAGGGTACTTTCTAGGTGTTATGGAGTCAAGCACAGAGGATGTCCAAAGAGCCTTGGGGGTTCCGGTGCATTGATCTTTAAAATGCCATGAACAAGTGCAGAAAATAATCAACAAAGCTCATGGAATATTGGCCTTTATATCGAGAGGACTGGGGTATAAGAATGCAGAGGTTATGCTGCACTTAGACAAAACCCTGCTCAGACCCCACATGAAATCCTGTGAGCAGATCTGGGCACCACACCTTCAGGATACATTGGCCTTGGAGGGAATACAATGTGGGTTTACAAGGAGGATGCGTGGACTTAGGAGGCTCAGTTATGAGGAGAGGTTATACAAATTAAGTCTGTTTTCTTTAGAGTTTAGAAGGTTAAGGGGTAATCTGAACAAACATTTCAAAATATTTGCAGGAGAAGACAGAGTAGAGAAAGATACACTATTTCCACTGTTTGGGGATTCTGAAACTCGGGGTGACAGTTTAAAACTGGGCCAGACCATTCAGGAGAGCTGTTACGCAGCACGTTAACACACAAAGGATGGTAAATTTCTGGAATTCTTTTCCACAAATAGCAGTGGATGTGAGATTAGTTGGTAATTTAAAATCTGTGATGGATAATTTTGCTAAGCAAAAGGTATAAAGGGATATGGACCAAAGGCAGATAGGTGGAGTTAGGCCATAGGTCAGCTTTGATTTGATTGAATGCCAAAATATACTTGAGGGACTGAATGGCCTCCTCCTTTTAAGCTCCTAAATCTTATCATAGTCTTCTCTGTCTGAAGAAGAACAATCCCTGCACCTCTGTTACTGCCAAATGATTGAAGTCTTTCATTCCCAGTACCTGTAATGCAAAGGGTTAATGTGAATATGTCAGGTACCTGTAGTGTAAAGGGTTGTTGTGAATATGTAAATAAGGTAGTTTACATCATTTCTGGGAAGTGATGGAAGATTACAAAATTTTCGAGGTGATGATTCTCTCCAGTGGCCTGCTGGTAGAGGTAAACTCTTGGGCATAGTTAACGCTGACCATGGTTACATTCAAAAGTTATGTTTGATTTTACATCCAAAAGACTCCTGCAGTATTTACCAATCCCTCTCCTTGATATAACTGTCTGATATGGTGTGAGCAATTGATGAGGAACAGAAAAGAACATTGAACAACCAAACAATGATGGACAGCAACAAGAAAGAGAAAGGAATGGAGAGTTCATTGTCATTACCAGAGTGCTTTGACCAATTTTCAGTCCCAGTCCAGGCTATATTTAACTTCATACTCGCTGGAAAGTACCCTGGGACAGTGGCTGCACTGGCATCAGAGATTCACGAGGCATCTCATTGTATTAGCACCAGCTATAAAGTTTGGAAAGAAGCAGGTTAGTGCTGACTGCATGTACTGGGAGCTGATGCAGATGGTATTCTAATCAGACAAGAGATCATCAAGGAGGCAACTGCATACGGCATATGGAAGGTAATATATTTAATATTTAAATTGTACTCAGGAAAAACATTGTTCTTTAGATAATGAGGTTTAATAAATACATTAGTCACTGGGAGAGAGTATAAATGGGTTTATTCCATGACTTATACTGACTGGTAATAAGTTGCGAAGACACAAATTTGATTCCTTATAATGATGAAAGGCCATTCTGTCCATCAAGTCTACACTGACCCTCTGAAGAGAATCCCACCCAGACTCCAACCATGTATTTACCATGGCTAATGCAACTAACCTGCATAACTCTGGACAATATGGAGCAATGTAACATGGCAAATCCACGCTTTAGGAACCCATTGGACTGTGCAACAAAACTGGAACAGCCAGTGGAAAGCCACGCAAACACAGGGCGAACATGCAAACTCCACACAGTCAAGGCTGGAATCAAACCTAGGCCATGAGCAGCAGGTGCTAACCCCTGACTTGTTGTCTAAGACTGAATTATGTGAGAGTCTTTGTTGAAACGCTGTCAGACCTCTTTGTACTTTAAAGTATTCTTGACATCGTCAAAGGCAGTTAACGTCAGAGCAATGGCCGGGATGATGAGGGGCGAGAATAGGTGGCGGCTGCAATATAAAGGGTTAGTGGGAATATGTAAGTAATATTGTTTACATTATAATTGGGAGTGATGGAGGATCACATACTGCAAAGGGATTGTTCTCTCTAATAGTTTCCTGGCAGAGCTGATGTCTTCATCTGCATACAGTTAGCGTTTATGAAGCTTAAAGAAAAAGCTCATATTTCAATCCAACATCTAAATGACTCCTGCAAAATTTATCAACATCTCGCCCCGATTCAACTAAACTATAATAGTCTTTGAGAAAATATCCATGCCTAGGGAGAGGGAATTGACAGTATGGGAATCGACAGTAGGGTGGCACTGCTGCTTCACAATACCAGGGACCCAGGTTTGTTTCCAGCCCCGAGTAACTGTCTGTGTGGAATTTACACATTCTCCCGTATCTGTGTGGGTTTCCTCAGGGAGTTCTGGTTTCCTCTCACAGTTCAAAGATGAGTATGGTAGGTGAAATGGCAATGCTAAATTGCCCATTGTGTTCAGGGATATGTAGGTTAGGTGCATTAGTCAGCGAAAACGTAGAGTAATAGGGTAAGGGAATGGTTTGGATGGGGCACGCTTCAGAGGGTTGTGTAGACTTGGACAAAATGGCCTATTTCCACACTGTAGGGCTTCTATGACAGCGTGGGGGTTCGAAGATATCCTTGAAGAAGGGGCACTCCTGCTCCTCTTGGCCAATGAGGAATCTATAAAAATTTGGAACTAACATTTACTGGGTCTCCCATGTACAGGTAACTCATGTTTCTCAGCTTCAACTGGAACATTTGTAACTGCTTGGGCTCAAGAGTTATAATGGCAGGGAGGTTTCAATTACATTCCCAATGACCAATGATGCTGGTTAAACTAGGCTTCTGATTCTGGTTGGGTGTTCTAACTAAGAGAAAGTGAGGACTGCAGATGCTGGAGATCAGAGCTGAAAATGTGTTGCTGGAAAAGCGCAGCAGATCAGGCAGCATCCAAGAAGCAGGAGAATCGTCATTTCGGGCATTGCTGAAGAAGGGCTCATGCCTGAAACGTCGATTCTCCTGCTCCTTAGATGCTGCCTGACCTGCTGTGCTTTTCCAGCAACACATTTTCAGCTCTGTTCTAACTAAGAACCTGTTTCTCTTTGACTAATAAAGAAACTGAGGTGGACCTTTCACTGTTTTTGCTTTAGACCAGAATCCCCCAGCTGATAAAATAGTTTTCTCTCTATCCAACCTGTCATCTATTTTAATCATCTTAAATTCCTTAATTAGTTTATCACTAATTATCTATTTAATAGAAGAAAGCCAAATTGTGGCAGATGAGAAATAATGAGCAGTTCTCCTGACAGCCTGTGGAGCTGCAGCTTTTTTTGTCATTAGGAGCCTGACTTTCCCTGAGGCAACAAATACGAAATCTAAATATTAAATTGAAGAATTGACTGACATAGCTAAGAAATATTATGACTCTGATCCTTCTCCAATTCTGAGACACTATCATGTTTACTTGGCAATTCAAGCATCAGTGCAATCCGTATCAGGGCTTTTAACAAGGTTACAACAATGGCAGAAGCCTGTCAATTTGGCTTACCCATTAATGAGGGGCTTGAGTCTATCTGGTATGGGGGACTAATGCTGTAACTATGTAAAAATGCCTGCTAGTTGAAGCTCAGCTGGATTTTAATCAGGCGCTACAACTGGCTTTATCATTGGAAAAATGCAGCACCTGGAGCACGTTAAGTTGCAAGGGATTCTGATGAAGGCAGATACCCTCGCCAGTCTGTCTGAGCTCGGGAACTCTATGTGAGTGCAAGCAATTGCATAGCCTCACTCAGGACATATCCAGATCAATGTGATTCTAGGTCAACCTGTAAGCAAACCCCAAAACTCCAGCCCTTAACTTTGCATGAGACCTCAGCTAGACTGAGAGCCTGTACCTGGGAAGTTTTACAGAATAAGGATACACCCTCTGAACCACTCTCTTATGAATGACAGCTTGTTCAATTATCATTGATTCTTGTAACAGACTCAAGCCCAAACTTGATTGGGCGAAATTGGTTGCAAGACATTCACCTAGACTGGCTCAAGATTTTTCAGTTTGAAAATGGCTGCCTGAGTGAAGACCTAATTAAGTACCCAGAAATCTTCACAGGAAATTTTAAGGACTACCAAAGGAGCCAAGGCAACCTTTTGCATGTTAAGCAATTCTGTGAATTTGCAACACCCATCTAGTGACATAGAAACATTGAAACATAGAAAAAAGTACCAAGAGCAAGTCATTCAGCCCTCCAAGGCTGCTCCACCATTCATCATGATCATGACTGATCATCCAACTCAATAGCCTAATCCTGCTTTGTCCCATAATCTTTGATGCCATCCACTCCAAGTTCTACATCTAGCCATCTCTCGGATACATTCAACGTTTTGTCATCAACTACTTCCTGTGGCATTGAATTCCACAAGCTCACCACTCTTTTGAGTGAGGAATTGTCTCATCGCCTCCATTCAAAATGGTCCACCCCAAATCCTCAGACTGTGATCCTTGGTTCTGGACATACCCACCATTGGGAACATCCTCTCTGTATCTACCCTTTCTAGTCCTGTTAGAATTTTATAAGTCTCAATGAGATCCCTCTACATTTGGCTGAACTCCAGTGAAAACAATCCTAACTTGGTCAATATCTCCGCATACATCAGTCCCACCATACCCCAAATCAGCCTGGCAAAGCCTTGCTGCAGTCCCTTGAGAGCAAGAGCATATCCTACAGACAAATGAAGAAGCAGAAATCAGAAGGCTGGAAAGTGACGAAATGGGCAGCACTGGTCATACTGGTTTTCAAGCCTAATAAGTCTGTTCATGTTTGTGAGAATTGTAAACAAATGGTAAACTATTTATTGCAGCTGGATACATACCCAATCCCTCGGATAAGGATGTATATGAAAAGGAGGTGGAGGAGCTGTGCTTCACGAAGCTGGAGATGATCCATACTTGCTTGTGTTTAGTTGTTTAGAGCAGGATTCCCAGAAAGAGCTTGTACCAACATGCGATGCCTTCCTATTCGACATCAGGTTGGTATTAGTTCATAATTAGCCTAATATCTTATCTAGCCAGGATATCAGCGAATGCAGAGCATAAATACTCCCAGATAGAATGAGAAAGATTATGTTTCATATTTGGAGTCAGTAAGTTCCACAAATATTTGTAAGGATGTTAATTACAGACCACCAACCCTGACTTGGTCTGCCTGAAAAGGACAAGGTCGTACTGCCCATAGCTTCGGGCCACATTCAGTGGTGGGCTCTAATACGAAGTGGATATCATTAGAACATTGTCTCCCAAAAGCAGATACACCATTGATGATACCCCCAATGAAAGATCTGAAATGATCTTTAATTTTCTGGACACATTCCCAGTCACAGTTATCTATCTCAGACTTTGGGTACAGAAAGATCCAGTCTTTTCCAAACGGAAGCAACTGGTGTTGATGGGGGAGACCAAAGGACATTCACAACTAGAATTGAAACCTTTTTGGATCTGGTGTGACCAGCTCATGGTAGAGGGCAGCATTGTGTTGTGGGGAGCAAGAGTGATTCTCCAAAGCAAAGGTCGCTGTTATATCATGAGTGAACTCCACTAGGGCCATCTGGGGTCTCCAATCTGGAGATGTTGGTGAGAGGTTATATCTGGAGCCCAGGCTTGGATGTAATGGTGGGGCAGGGGCCAGCATGTCAACAAGGACAACACTTACCACCAGCCACACCCCAAACTCCATGGGAATGACCAGGTAAAATTTGGATTGAGTTGCAAATCAACTCTGCAAGTCCTGTCATGAGTTCAGTATTCGTACTCATTGTAGATACCCACTCAAATTGGTTGGTCATGCCTTGGGTCCATTCATCAAACATTGGAATGAGGATAAAAAAACTACAAACATTTTTGCAACTCAGCAGTACTGGAAGTGTTAGTTACCGATATCTAACCATCTTTTACCAGCTGCATATTTGGTTATTTCTTAAAATTGAATGGGATTTAACATATAAGGATAGCTCGATACCGCCAACCTCCCAAGGTGCGGGCAGAAAGTGCAGTCTAAACTTTGAAGACTGGCTTAAAGAAGCAGCCCACAGTCTCATTGGATACCAAGCTGTCACAGTTCCTGTTTGATTATGCGATCACCATACATGCAATTGGAGGGATAGCACTGACAGAGTTGCTAATGGCCAAAAGACTCTGCACCAGATTAAGTTTAATCTTCCCGGTCCCGGTGCGGGAGGGCAAAATGGCATCGGGAACTCTAGTGCTGGACCCAGGATGCTGCTAAGTGAGAGAGACAGTTTGATCCAGGGGCCAAAGTTTGGTATAAGAATCATGAAAATGGTCCCATATCAGTAAGAGGCATGTCAGTGGTCCAGGCCAGTAATGAATAAGGGTCAGATAGGTGTGATGGTCCTGAATAAGCATGTGGACTATATAAGAGCCGTAAATTCACAAATGGTGCAGGAGCAAAACATGCCCTGCTCCTCAGAAATTTGGGAAATGCTGCTGGAACTCGTGGATTCACCCTTTCATTGTCAATGCCTCTGAATCAGAGGTGGACAAATGGAAGTAGACACCTTGCTGTCTTGGCACCGAAAGAAGAGAGAGTGAAATTCCACCGAGGCACTCTTGGTGCAAGAGGTGAGCTCCATATGTTAAATGCTGTCCATGTTGGACACTGAGTCAGAGGGACCTGACCCTGTGCTAAAATGCCCCAGGAGCCTGTCCAAGAAAAAGAACCAGCCTATGTCAGTGAATTGGGATAGGGTGGGAAGCAGTGGTTATAATGAGGTCAGCTTGTAGAATATGAGTTCCCTTATTGGGTCTGATAATATGATCCAATCAGGGAGTCCTGGCTGACATGAAATGAATGTGTGTCAGGGATATAACCTCATCTTTAACCTGAATTCAAAGATTCTTAAGCACTCAGTCGAAATAACGCAAGTACTCTGACAGATTGGGCACAAACAACAACTTTGCATTGGATTAAATATACTTTAGCATAGTTTACAAACTCGTGCAATTCTAAGAACATGAAATGCTCCATCTCTAGCAAGATCCAGTCCGGTTCATTCACAAGGGAGAAAGACCCTTTTCTTTATGCTTCTGATGTGTTTGAAGTAATTAAAATTTCAACTCCTCTGCTGGAAGGGTCAATAACAATTTATTTTTATTATTATCATGCTTCTGATTTCACTTCCTTCCAGAGCAATTCTACCCAGATGCCGCTTCAATTCATTTTCTATCACTCTTAAAAAAAAATCAAGGTCTCCACTTCTTTTCAACCAACTTTGTGCCAGCAATCTGGTCTGGCATTGATAATAACTTCTTATTCTGACACAGTTTCATTACTTTAAACCCCTTTAATTAGTAACGCTACTTAGCACAGGTTATGCAGTGAAACACATCTCAGCATTTCAGAGATTGATACATGATTCTCTCTCTCCAAGATCTTCCCAGGACAGGCTAAAAATGACAATCTCAATCTGGAACATTCTCTCCTAAGCCCTCTGGAAAATTCCCCAGGTACTCGGGATAGAGTTTCGATGTGAACTTGTTGGGCCAAAGGGCCTGTTTCTACATTGTAGGGATCCTATTATATGATCTGAAGTCCTCTCCCTTGGAATGATGTGGTTTGCAGGCTTTTCAAAGCTAATTTTAACTCTGAAAACACAGACAGATCAATGGATTTACCTCTGAATTCTAAGAAACCAAACTTGCAGTAAACAACTCTAAATACACAAATATGCAAATCTCACCACAATATCACATAATAAAATGTCACTGTGTATTCAGAAACTCAGGCTCATGTTGATGCAATACAATGATGCTGCAGTCTACACGCCAAGGTCACCTCAAACCACTGCTGATGCAGCATCTGGAGTGAGAATGCATCAAGCTGAAGCAGAAGATTAAGTATATATTCAGGGAATAAACATTGTCAATTATAAGAAGTCAGCTTATGAAAAGAAGTTACAGAAAGTTTGAGAAGCACAAAAGGCTAACAGAGAGTGGACTCCGATCAGGAAGTTCGACCTGGATTCTTGGTCAAAGTACAATCCAACAAATATCATCAACATTTGTTTAAAAGGTTTTACATAAATATCATGAAAAGGGAAGCATTTGAGTACAGAAGTTGGTCTTCTATTTTTCAAAAACAGGCTCATGACAGCAAAACCATTGAGGGAAGAAATTCTTTACAGAATCAATGAAGGTCTCTGAGGAATAGCCAAGTTGAGAGCTCATACATAGCATTCTTTACAATGATATGAAGATAATGTGGAAAGTGACACTAAGCAAAATGATCAGCCCTACTCTCGTAGATTGAAGCAAATTCAATGGGCTGAATGGCCAGCTCTTGTTCCCCTGAAGTGTTGTGTTGGATTATCTACTGCCTTGACCAGTTTTACATGGCAGTGTTAAGCATATGTGCCACCCCTCTCTGTGGCAGTGGGGATATTGAGAGTTAGGTGGGTGGTTACTTCTGTCATGCAAGAAGTGTTAGTTAGCAAAGACCATTGAGACATGTTGTCCACTGACAATGGATATGTTGAAGATATAAATGAACATGTAATATTTCCAAAGAAAATTCATGATAACATCTTGGACGTGCACCATCACATCCTCAGCAGCACCTTGGACAATTACAGAGACACACAATTTGCTGGTTTTGTTTGATTCAGCTGTCAGGGATTTGCATCCTGCTGTGAACACATGATAGTCACAAGACCAGCAATCAAAGATTGTGCAGGCCTCTATGTAAATAGAGAGTGTGAGAATTCTGAAGAGGGTGAGAGAGCCTTTCATTCGGAATGACAAGCTCAGGAAGTCAGAAATCAAGAGGATTGTTAACCAAGTAAACACAGAGGTCAAGAGAGTGGGAGAGAGCAGGCAGAGGATGGTGACACTTGCCCTTGTTGGAGTGTAGAAGGTCATTAATCTTGTTTTGCCAGTGTTATGTGTCCCTCTGGAGCACAGATATCTCACTGATCTCACTGGTTCCTTTAGGCTCGGCTGGCAGTGTCAAAGCTTAAAAACCAGATGAATCCTTATGAACGGTTTGAGAAATAAATGTTACTGAGGAAAACAATTGATTCATCTTGCAGGAAGTGGCAGTTCTCTAGTTGGGACAGAGGGTGTTTAGTCATTTCACTTCCAGGACATTCCTGCAGGAGCACTGTCCAGGTACTGTGCCAGGCTCAACCATCATCCACTCCTTCATCAATCAGCTCCCCACCACTATCAGGGCAAAAGTTGAAATGTTTGCCACTGATTGCACATGGTCAGCACCATTCGCAGCACCTCAGATACAGAGCACTCCATGTCCAGATAGAGCAAGACCTGGACAATGTACAGGTTGTCAAGTGGCAAGTAATATTCACTCCACACAAATGCCAGGCAATGACTATTTCCAAATAGTGATGATCTAACCATCATCCTTTACATGCAGTGGCATTATCGTTGATGAATCTGACACAATCAACATCCCGGGGGCTTTCAGGGGAGTTCCAATGTTGAAGTGTTGTGGGGTGGGAATGATTGGGAACCGGTCTGGAATGTGGGACTGTCACTATCTCAACCTTCAGCACTAACCTGTACTGATGCCACCGTGCTGGGACAGCAGTTAAACCAGGCCCCTGTGATACAACCACAGACAGCTCCATGAGACGGTCACACCACTCCCTCAAACAGAAAACACACAGCCTGTGTGATCATGAAGATCACTTGGCAAAGTGACCGAGACTACACCTTGAGAAATGTTTCTGAGGAAAAGGGAGCAGCAATAACCAGCTGCAGCAAAACAATTAAACAAGGATGTTGGCACATGGTTATATTAGGGAGGACAAGTACAACTTCATAAATGGTCTGTCAAGAATTGAATTTAGTCATGAAACCAACTTGGTAATTTTTGATTTATAAGTTGAGTGAAACATGCAATGTTTAAAGTGTAATAGCCATTTCAATTCTGTTCTGTGAATTACATTAAGGATATTGAGGGACTGGTTTTAAATGGCAACACTGGTTTGAAATGGAGGTAGGTGAGCACTTTGGTGATAGTGATCACAATTCAATTATGTTTTCTTTAGCGATGGAAAGAGATAAGTGTATACCACAAGGCAAGCACTATAGCTGGGAAAAAAGGCAATTATGATGCGATTAGGCAAGATTAAGGGTGCATAGGATTCAAAGGAAAGTGCAGAGGATGGGCACAATTGAAATGCGGAGCTTCTTCAAGGAACAGCTATTGCGTGCTTTTGATTAGTATGTACCTGTCAGGCAGGGAGGAAGTGGATTACTAAAGAAGTTGAATCTCTTGTCACAAAGAAGAAGGAGCCTAAGTAAAGATGAGATGTGAAAGCTCAGTTTGAGTGCTTGAGAGTTACAACTTAGCCAGGAAGGACCTAAAGAGAAAACTAACAAGAGCCAGGAAAGGTTATGAGAGGTCTTTGGCAGGTAGGATCAAGGAAGACCTAAAGCTTTCTATATCTATTTCAGGAATACAAGAATGACTAGAGTAAGACTAGGGTCTGTCAAGGACAGTGGTGGGAGGTTGTCCATGGAGTCCGAAGAGATAGAAGAGGCACTAAATGAATATTTTTCATCAGTATTCGCAAAGGAAAAAGATAATGTTGTCAAGGAGAAGACTGAGACACAGGCTGTCAGACTAGATGGGATTGAGATTCATAAGGAGGAGATATTAGCAATTCTGGAAGGTGTGACACTTAGTAGGTCCCCTGGGCTGAATGGGATTTATCTGGGATTCTCTGGGAAGCTAGGAAGGAAATTGCAGAGCCTTTGGCTGTGATATTTATGTCATCATTGTCTACAGGAATACTCTCAGAAGACTGGAGAATAGCAAATGTTGTCCCCCTATTCAAGAAGGGGAGGAGAGACAACCCTGGTAATTATAGATCAGTGAGCCTAACTTCAGTTGTGGGTAACGTGTTGGAAGGAAGTATAAGAAGTAGGATTTATAATGATTTGGAAAGTGTTTGATCAGTTTCCGCATTGTAGGTTTTTTCAGAAAATTCTGAGGCGTGGGATTGAGGGTGATTTAGTGGTTTGGATCTGAACTTGATTAGCTGAAAGAAGACAGAGGGTGGTGATTAATGGGAAATGTTCATCCTGGAGTTCAGTTACTAGTGGTATACTGTGAGGATCTGTTTTTGGGGACAATGCTGTTTGTCATTTTTGTAAATGACTTGCATGAAGATGTAGAAGGATGGCTTAGTAAATTTGCATATGACACTAAAGTCGGCGGAGTTGTGGAAAGTGCCAAAGGATGTTGCAGGCTACAGAGAGACATAGATAAGCTGCAGAGCTGGGGTGAGAGGTGGCAAATGGAGTTTAATGTGGAAAAGTGTGAGGTGATTCTCTTTGGAAGGAGTAACAGGAATACAGGGTATTTCACTAATGGTAAGATTATTCGTAGCATTGATGAGCAGAGAGATCTTGGTGTCCATGTATATAGATCCCTGAAAGTTGCCACCCAGGTTGATAGGGTTGTTCAGAAGGCATAAGGTGTGTTAGCTTTTACTGGGACATGGGTTGAGTTTCGGAGCCATGAGGTCATGTTGCAGCTGTACAAAACTCTGCTGCGGCCGCACTTGAAGTATTGCGGAAAGTTCTGGATGCTGGAAGGACAGAGAAGAATTGGAATGGGTGCAGAGGAGATTTACCAAGATGTTGCCTGATATGGAGGGAAGGTCTTTTGAGGAAAGGCTGAGGGACTTGAGGCTGTTTTTGCGAGAGGGAAAAAGGTTAGGAGGTGACTTAATAGAAGCATACAAGATGATTAGAGCATTAGATAGGATGGGCAGTCAGAGTCTTTTTCCTCTGATGGTGATGGCTAGCACAAGGGTACATAGCTTTAAACTGAGGAGTGATAGATATAGGACAGATTTCAGAGATAGGTTCTTTACTCAGACAGTGGTAACGGCGTGGAATGCCCTCCCTGCATCAGACTGCTCACCAACATTAAAGTCATTTAAATGGTCATTGGATGGATAAATGGATGATAATGGAATATGGTAGGTAAGCTGAGCTTCAGATCGGTTTCACAGGTTGGCGCAACATCGAGGGCCAAAGGGCCTGTACTGCGCTGTATTATTCTATGTTCTATAGGTTCAATTCATGCAGCATCTGAGGTTACCATGAATGACCCTCCTTCTCAACCTCTCCCCTTGCCTGCAGTGTGCTAACCCTCAGGTTAAATCACCACCAGTCATCTTTCTGTCTCTGATGACAGAGAAGCCTGTGGACAAATAGGATGAGGCAACTGTACCCTTACTATTAAAGAGTGCATTGTTTCGCAAAGAATCACAATCATTTGTCCAAATAATGTTCATTTTTTGTACAATCAAATTATCACTATGATCTGTAGTTGAATTTTAGTAACAGTATATGACTGTACAATTGTCCAGGAACCAGTTTTGCGAGGCTCCCAGACCCTGAAGGCTAGAATACATGAGCTGAGATGTACTGCTGAGTCTGTATAAGGCTTTGGTCAGATTGCATTTGAAGTATAGTCAGCAATTTTGGACCCAATATTTAAGGCTGGCCTTGGAAGGGGTCCAGAGGAGGTTTACCAGAATGATCCTGGAGTTGAAGGGCTAATCATATGAAGATTGGTTGAGGACTCTGGGTTTGTATTTGATGGAGTTTACAAGTATATGATTATCTCACTGAAAGTTACAGAATACTAAGAGTCCTGGATAGAGTGAACGTAGAGAACATGTTTGCACTAGTCAGAGAGACTAGATCCTGAGGGCACAGCCTAAGATTGAAGGGATGATCTTTTAGAACTGAGATGAGGAGGAATTTCTGAAGCCAAAGGGTGATGAATCCATGTAACACATTGCTACAAAATACTGGAGAGGCCAACTCTCTGAATATATTTAAGACAGATTGGCTCTTGATTAGTCAGGGGATGAAAATTAAAGAGGAAAAGGCAGGAGAATGTGTTTGAGAATCATACCATCCATAAATGGCTTAATTCTGCTCCTATACTTGATAGTCTTATTGTAATTTCTTGGTTCTTTACTTTGGATACACATTTTATCTTCAAATGCCAAGTTTCAGTTTGTCAGTATACAATGCCTTAAAAGTGTTGAGATTTACCACACTATGCTGCAAAAGCACATTTGCTTTGATAATTATATAAATCAGTTGGTATAATTTTTACTCTGTGGGTTCCTGAGTCTTTCAACCCTAATATGTTTTCTCCTTGACGAAAACATTGGGATAGATTAAGATGAAAACTGCAGGTACAGCTGTTAGCTCTTGTGCAGGTGGGGCAATGGTCATGTGGTGAATGAATAGGCAGCGTTCAGTCCATGCAGAGTTAGCAATGAGGGGACATGGGGTTGTTTTGAGTGAAGATATTGCATGCAATGCTGGGTAGGATAAACAATGAACCTGAATGGCAGATGCTGCAACGATAGAAGTAGAGTAAATGTTTGAGAGAAGTTGGCTGAATCCACCTTTGTGCAAAGCAAAGGTCATTGACATTCTTGCTGGATGATCAGACATTTCTCTGAATGTTGAGAATACACTGACCTAAGAGGCAATCTCAGACCAGGATGGCAGATTCTGCTGCCATGGCTTCCTCTATTGGACCACAGGATAAAGGATTACCCTCCTCTGCACCACTCCATTACCAGAACTACCAGGTCCCTCCCTGAAAACTGAAGTGTCATTTTCACCTTGTCCGCCATGGCCTGGGCGAATGTTTCCAAGTGTGCAGGGCTAATCAGGACTGACACTGTCTGTCCAGGTGCTGCACAACTGTCCTAGAAAATGGCTCCAATGCCAACAATCCCAGGGTATCCCAGCAGCACCTACATCTTTGGTAAATGAGTGAATCCAGAGTAGACAAGCGGAAGGCTGGAAGAACTCAGCAAGCCACGCAGTATCAGGAGGTGGAGAAGCCAATGTTCTGGGTATAACTGTTCTTCAGGAATGGAAGTGGGAGTAGGGGGAGCTGCAGATAAAGAGAGGCTGGGAGTGTTTTGGGTGGGGAAAGGGACAGAATGGTGAGGTGGTGATTGGTGAACACGGATGGTGTGTACGACCCAGTTGGTCGATGACATGCATGAATTAATTGGTTGGTAGCTGGAAGGAAGAGTCAGTAGGTGAAATAGAAAGGAGGAGGTGGGCTGGAAAGTGGGTTGGGAAATGGGTAAGAAGGTTATTTGAAATTGGAGAACTCAATGTTGTGTCCGATGGATTGTAGACTGCTTAGGCAGAAAGATAAAGTGTTGTTCCTCCAATTTGCGGTCTTAATCACTGTGGCAATGGAGGAGGCCGAGGATGGACATGTAGGAGAGGGAGTGGGAAGGGAAATTGAAATGGGAGGTGACCAGGAGGGTAGACTGGCCCTTACGGGCTTGGCTGAGATGCTCGGTGAAACGTTCCCTAAGTTTACCTCAGATCTTATTGATGTAGAGAACGCCGCATTGGGAGCACCGAATGCAGTAAACGAGGTTAGAGGAAGGGTAGGTGAATCTTTGTTTCACCTAGAAGGACAGTTTGGGGCCCAGGATGGAGGTGAAGGAGGTGGTGTGCTGACAGGTTTTGCATATTTAACAGTTGCGGGGGAAGGTTCTTGGGGTGTTGGAGGGTTGGTGAACAGTCCAGCCAGCATCAGAGGAGAGGGACATGATAAGGTCACGGTACTCATTTCCCTTCCTCCCTGAGAACTGAAGTATCCGTTCAACATTATCTTGCCAAAAAATCATGTAACAAAGGTTACGATACTGATGTAAATATCTGTGCCTTTGGATTAGTCATTATTTGTGTGTATGATGCATCTTGACAAGAATTTTATTCATGCTGCTGCAGTCATCTCACAGCCTAGGACATTATAAATGAGCAATGACTGATCAGAACTGCTTAAAAAAAAGACAAGAACCAAGTAATCACAATGGAGTTCAGAGTTGGAAACTGTGCACATTCTACATTATACCACTGGATTTTGATCAAATGAATTTGCAGTTTATTTGCTGTACCCGAGTCCTGAGAAAACCTGTGTAGCTGATCGGGTTAAGGTGTGCTCTAAGAAACCAGCGGCACCCTGTTACCTTTGCACTGGAGTTCACCACCTCCATGTCACCAACCCCCCAAAACTCTGCTCTCCATAAGACAGCTACTGAACTCCAAGCCAGATGAGGAAGATGAGCCACTAATTATCAACGTCTATGTCCCCTGGAAACCCTAAAAGATGACCCTGATAATGAATCAGGCTCCGGATCGCTAAAGATAAACCCGCCCAATTCACCCAATATATCCGGCACACAATTCAAATGGATAATGCAACACCCCGGAATCTGCTTGCCTTCTGTTGTATGATCTTGTCACCAGAAGAAGATACAAAGTGGCAGGAACAAATGGGTGAGGGTGATGGAAAGGGACCAGTCCACACTTATGATGATTTAAGTGACAGATTCAAGGAGCACATCTCGAGTGTTGCGGACATGATACGCACATAGAACATGGATTGGTCTGAGAATACCAGGACACAGATGAGGAGAGTGTTTATTTATTACTGGGATGGCCAGAATGACCCCAGATTGTGGTCTAAAGGTCACACAAAAACTGAGTTTGTTCAGCTGCCCCACGATCACAATGCACCTTCAGTCAGTACTGAGTAATTTCATTGGAATACCACAGACCTGCCATTCGAACACACAAACTTCACTTTCTATGTGGATGGCAGCTGCTTTATTTCACTTACAGGTCGGCGATGCTCTGGATATGCGATTGCTATGGATTCTGAAGTGGTTGAACGTGCAGACTTTGAGATTTTACTTTTCAGCACAGAGGGCTGAATTATTTACCCTCACTTAGGCTTGTATCCTGATGGAAGGGAGTTCAGTCAATGTTTATACGGACTCTCACTATGCTTTTGGCATTGCCCAGGACTATGGTGCCTTATGGGAGCATTGGGGATTTTTAACCTCCATGGGGCAATCCATTACTAACACTGTTTTTGTGCAGTTACCATCCAGCCTCACTGTGATCAAATGTTCAGCTCACACTGGTGCCGCTGACAAAATCTCTAAGGGCAACGCTCAGGTAGATGCTGCCATCAATAAGGCAGCCTTATACCCCACTTTCCTGGTTCTGTTGAATTCAAAGCAACACCTCGTTACAAAAGGTATGAGGACGGTATGCCAGACCTGGGTGAAAAACGTCACTTACAGGGGATACTCCTGAGGAGGAACGCAGACTGTGGGTCACAGATGGGGTGCATTCTTGATGTTCATACCAAACTGTGTGACAGATCTGTATTCCTTCTTTGCTTTGATCAATCTTGGTGGGTTATGTACATAACTGAACACACCTACCAAGGAGGGAATGGTCAATACTTTGTTACAAATCTGGTTGCACCCTAATTCCCAAAACAATGGCTGAGAAACAAACCAAATCATGCTTGATCTACAAAAAGACAAATGCTGGAGAAGGGCTGCCTTGCCATTCTGGGACTATTCCCTTGCCTGGTGGGCCTGTCAATTGTCTACAACTAGATTTCACGGAATTACCCAGGATACAATGTTAGAAGCATTGCTTGGTAATAGTAGATGTCTTCAGCAGATGGATTGAGGCAATCCTGACAACGGACAACATGGCTGCAACAGTGGTAAAAATATTGTTGAGGGAAATAATTCCCTGCTGTGGATTCCAAAAGACAATAGGTTCAGACAAAGGGCCACACTTTGTGGCTAAAATTAACCAGGGGATCTCCAGGAAACTAGCAATAAAACAAGAATTCCACTGCACTCACCACCCAAAAGTGGCTGGAGTGGTGGAACGAGCAAATGGTCCCCTAAAAACTAAGCTGGCAAAGCTAAAACAGGAAACAGGCCAAAGTTGGTTGAAGGTCCTACCCTTGGCCTTGTTCCACATGAGGGTTATCCCTTCAAGCAAAACCGATTGGTCTCCTGCTGAGGTGTTTTATGGGAAGGCCATGAGAACCCCTTGGGGACCTGGGATTGTCCGATGCCCCCCTCCCCGAGAGACTAGATATGAACACCCTGGGAGAGGAGGTGAGGGTGTACCTACAGAGGCCAACCAAATCTCTCCAAAGTTTGCATTCACAGGTATGCCAGGCTTACCGAGAGGGCGATGGTCTGCCTGAAGGGGACAACCCTGCTGCCGAACCAGGGGACTTCATCTGGATAAAGGACTGGAAACAAAAGAAGCTGGGACCGAGATGGAAAGGACCGTTTCAGGTGCTGCTGACCACCCCCACGGCTGTGAAGGTACAAGGGCACCCCCGGTGGATACAGAACCGACTGCAAAAGAGTCAGTGTGGAAACCGACACCGATTAAGGACAAAGATGTTTTCCACACTTGTGTCTTTGGTGATTTTGAGGAATGTGACCTTGGGAACAGCTGGATTTCAAACCGACACCCCGATGCATAATACCTTTTAGCACCTGGCCTACCAGACAGCCCGTGTAAAGGAAGAGACACACGTTGCTGAGTATGTGCCCACATACTACCCCACTGAGGATGGGGGGGTTGGGAATGCCTTTGTAACCCCGTACCTTTTCACTGGCATGAAGTGGCTGAATGGCTACTGTGCCGAAGCCTTTCCGGTGATCTTGCTAACACGGATGGCACATGGGAATAGCAATCAGCAGGGTATAACAAGACCTTATTCAGGGACTGGTATCAACCTAATTACAACCAATCACATCGACCTCCCTCCCTTGTATTCTCAACAACACCATCAACTACACCGTTTGTTTCAGGCGGGAAGGGAAACCCTGTAAAGGTACTTATGTGAGGACGGGTAAGTGCTGTTTTGCTATCCCCTGGGTCGAACCTATTCAGAATTTAATAGAATATGGTGACTTCGTATCTGATTGGTCTGCTGTCCCAAACAGAACATCAGGCTGCCTCTGGAATAACCCTGCTCCCTTGCTGTGGTTGGCAGGGGTGGGGCAGGTGAGGGCAGTTTCCACATTAACAGCTTACAGTGGCACACACTTTATTTGCAGGTTGAATACCCTGGCTTCCCTGAAATTGGATGGGGTTGTGTTACATGGGGAACATTGTACTCCGCATTCATGTTTGGACAAATTACCTTCACCCCTGAGACCCAGAAGGTCCCTCACCAGGTTCCTCACCTGGATAGGAATGTTCTCTCCTCCAATGGGATCTAGTTACACGCCCAAGTACTTAGTCAGCTCAGTACCATATGGGAAAGTATTGCCATTGGCACGGCTTGTGCTTTAACTGAATTTAACACAGAACTACTTGCAGTTAGGGGCTGTGGCCCTCCAGAATCATTTGGCCCTGGACTTGGTGCTAGCCAAGGAGGGTGGTACCTGTGCTATTGCTGGGGCAGAGTGCTGCACCGACATCCCTGATGAGTCCACTAACATCACTGACCTCTCTAAACACATCACACAGGAAATCCAGACTCTCCAAACTATTGACAAGGGGTTTAGCAATGGCATGAAAGGGTGGTCACCAGGGGGTGTCCTTGGAGGCCGGCTGGCACATATTGGAATTACAATACTAATTACGATCGCCTGCATTCTAGTGCTCCGGTGTTTCTGACCACTGCTGTCCAAATGCTTTCGTTATCGGCTCTGAGGGAATCTGGCTGATCATTGAATGATCGATTGGAGAGAATGAGGAAGTTAGAAAGCCCCAAAAGGATCAGTTCCATATTGTACTTCTCTTTCAAGGCAGACTGGGGACTCAAGGGTTAGACAGTCCACACCCAAAGAGACTCACCGCAGTATCAACTGCATATCTGTCCTCTTACAGAATAGATAGAACATCTCAGTAGCGAGAGGGCTGACTGAATCTTAGAGAAGGAATCCATTGGAGCCACACATGTGGATTCCTCTGCAGCCTCAGACACAGGTATTTGTCATCCCCAGGCAAGACTAAAAATCACACAACACTAGGTTATAGTCCAACAGATTTATTTGGAAGTACTAGCTTTCGGACTGTTGTTTCTTCATCAGGTAGTTGTGGAATATAAGATCGTAAGACTCAGAACTTAAAGCAAAGGCTTACAGTGTGATGTAACTGAAATTATATATTGAAAAAGACCTGAATTGTTTGTTAAGTCTCTCATCCTTTTGAATGAAGATGTTGGTTTCAGTATTTTCATATGTAAATTACAGAGCATTTAAAAGTTATAACCTCAAGTGAACTTTAACAATTGGTGTCATGTTGGCCCAGATAATGCATTGAAGGTGTGAGCTGCCCTGTGTGAGACTGTCTGTGCCACAATGATCAGACTGATTCTCATCTAAAAAATGGATTTACAGAATCTCCAAATCCAGACAAGACTGAGAGCCTTGGCCACAACCCTGTTTAACTGCATTCCAACCAACAAAATTTGGACCCAACCAGGGCAACCTGTACCTACAACAAATCCGAAGCCTCCAGCATCAGACCTCCCTCCGGATCCTCCACTCCACCCTTGCAGCCATGCGTCGCTACCTACAGTCCCTGCAATCTGCCCTACCCCAACTCAGGACAACACTCTCACAGACCTGCAAAGGACCCCTGCTGTTCTTCATCTACAGAAGAATCCACACACTAAACAAACAGTTCTTCCTAGCCATATCAGAAATTAAAGACAGTAAGTACCGAATACTTTCATGTACTTACTCCCACACTCGTGGCTCCTCGGCTGTTCCAGAATCTTCTATCGGCCTGTCGGACGCCATTACACATGTGGCCGCTACAGCGCCCGCGGCACCAACGGCTGCTACCGACCGTGACGTCACTTCCGCCCCCACCGACCTTGGAGCCTCCGCGATCGCCGCCCAGGCGGTCGCCCCGGCGATCGCCGCACAGACAACCGCTTCCAGAATCGCCGACGGACTAGCGATCCCTGTGGCTGCCGGGAATGACTGCGGTTCTTCCGTCGCCACAGCCATTTCCGCCCTTTCGGTTGCCGTCGCCGCAGCCACTTCTGCCCCCACTGACATCACTAACCTGCAGGACCACAACGCCTCAGGTTTCTCCGCCTCCACGCCGTCTTACGTCACTACACGTAACCCCGTCCTCACGCAAACCTTCGTCACCACGCATAACCCCGCCCCCATGCCGACTTTCGCCACCACACATAACCCCGCCCCCACGCTTATTTCCGTCACGACGCATGACCCCGCCCCCACGCTTGACCCCGCCCCCACACCGAGCAACGTCACCACGTCTAACTCCACGCCTACATCGATCTCTGTCCCCGCCCCTAACCCCGCCCCCACTCCCAGCTCCAGTCCCACACCAGGTCCTAGCTCCCAGCCCTGCCGTGTTTTCACCATCCCTCCAGACCTCCCCCCCTCTGAGGATGAAAGATCAGTCCTCAGCAGAGGCTCACCTTCATTCCCCTACGCCCTCGAATCAATGAGTTCAACACGCGGCGAGATATTGAACAATTCTTCCACCGCCTTCGCCTTCGCGCCTACTTTCACAACCAAGACTCCCGCCCACCCTCTGACGACCCCTTCTCCCGCCTCCAACGCACCCCATCCACCTGGACACCCGTGCTGGCCTCTTACCCGCCCTCGATCTATTTATAGCCAAATGCCGCCGCGACATTAACCGACTCAACCTGTCCACCCCTCTCACCCACTCCAACCTCTCACCCTCAGAACGTGCAGCCCTCCACTCCCTCCGCTCCAATCCCAACCTCACCATCAAACCGGCAGACAAGGGAGGTGCGGTAGTAGTTTGGCGCACCGACCTTTATACCGCTGAGGCCAAACGCCAACTCGCGGACACCTCCTCTTATCGTCCCCTCGACCATGACCCCACCTCCCACCAACAAACCGTCATCTCCCAGACCATCCATAACCTCATCACCTCAGGGGATCTCCCATCCACCGCCTCCAACCTCATAGTCCCACAACCCTGCACCGCCCGTTTCTACCTCCTGCCCAAAATCCACAAACCTGAATGCCCCGGCCGACCCATTGTCTCAGCCTGCTCCTGCCCCACCGAACTCATCTCCGCATACCTTGACACAGTTCTGTCCCCTTTAGTCCAAGAACTCCCCACCTACGTTCGGGACACCACCCACGCCCTCCACCTCCTCCAGGATTTTCGCTTCCCTGGTCCCCAACGTCTTATTTTCATGATGGACATCCAGTCCCTGTACACCTCCACCCCCCATCACGAAGGACTCAAAGCCCTCCGCTTCTTCCTTTACCGCCGCACCAACCAGTACCCTTCCACTGACACCCACCTTCGACTGACTGAACTGGTCCTCACCCTGAATAACTTCTCTTTTCAATCCTCCCATTTCCTCCAAACTAAAGGAGTTGCCATGGGCGCCCGCATGGGCCCCAGCTATGCCTGTCTCTTCGTAGGATATGTGGAACAGTCCATCTTCCGCAACTACACTGGCACCACCCCCCACCTTTTCCTCCGCTACATCGATGACTGTATCGGCGCTGCCTCGTGCTCCCACGAGGAGGTTGAACAGTTCATCAACTTTACTAACACCTTCCATCCCGACCTCAAATTCACCTGGACTGTCTCAGACTCCTCCCTCCCCTTCCTAGACCTTTCCATTTCTATCTCAGGCGACCGACTCAACACAGCCATCTACTATAAACCGACTGACTCCCACAGCTATCTGGACTACACCTCCTCCCACCCTGCCCCCTGTAAAAACTCCATCCCATATTCCCAATTCCTTCGTCTCTGCCGCATCTGCTCCCAGGAGGACCAGTTCCAACACCGCACAGCCCAGATGGCCTCCTTCTTCAAGGACCGCAGATTCCCCCCAAACGTGGTCGACGATGCCCTCCACCGCATCTCCTCCACTTCCCGCTCCTCCGCCCTTGAGCCCCGCCCCTCCAACCGCCACCAAGACAGAACCCCACTGGTTCTCACCTACCACCCCACCAACCTCCGTATACAGCGTATCATCCGCCGTCATTTCCGCCACCTCCAAACGGACCCCACCACCAGGGATATATTTCCCTCCCCTCCCCTATCAGCGTTCCGCAAAGACCACTCCCTTCGTGACTCCCTCGTCAGGTCCACACCCCCCACCAACCCAACCTCCACTCCCGGCACCTTCCCCTGCAACCGCAGGAAATGTAAAACTTGCGCCCACACCTCCTCCCTCACTTCCCTCCAAGGCCCCAAGGGATCCTTCCATATCCGCCACAAGTTCACCTGTACCTCCACACACATCATCTATTGCATCCGCTGCACCCGATGTGGCCTCCTCTACATTGGGGAGACGGGCCGCTTACTTGCGAAACGCTTCAGAGAACACCTCAGGGACGCCCGGACCAACCAACCCAACCACCCCGTGGCTCAACACTTTAACTCTCCCTCCCACTCCACCGAGGACATGCAGGTCCTTGGACTCCTCCATCGGCAAAACATAACAACACGACGGTTGGAGGAAGAACGCCTCATCTTCCGCTGGGAACCCTCCAACCACAAGGGATGAACTCGGATTTCTCCAGTTTCCTCATTTCCCCTCCCCCCACCTTGTCTCAGTCGGTTCCCTCAACTCAGCACCGCCCTCCTAACCTGCAATCTTCTTCCTAACCTCTCCGCCCCCACCCCACTCCGCCTATCACCCTCACCTTGACCTCCTTCCACCTATCACATCTCCATCGCCCCTCCCCCAAGTCCCTCCTCCCTACCTTTTATCTTAACCTGCCTGCCACCCTCTCCTCATTTCTGATGAAGGGCTTATGCCCGAAACGTCGAATTTCCTATTCCTTGGATGCTGCCTGACCTGCTGTGCTTTAACCAGCAACGCATTTTTAACTGCTTCCAGCTCCCATTATCTTGCTTCCCCTCTGTATTAGCATAGGTATATGAATCCCTCATTGAGAACAGGCAAACCCTTCTGTTTTAATCTCTTCACATCAACACATGTTTATGAAGAATACGATAACCAGTCCCTGTAATCAATCCGCTAGTTTTCACACGACATCGACAATCACCCGGGCTTGAAAATCATAATTGCCCACCTTAAACAATGTAACGACAAACAACCATGTGATGAATTGTTCCTATAAAAAATACTGTCATTGTGTGTAGAACAGAGATTTGTGGAAGTGTCACCACAAGTAGACACATGACTACTTTTGGGGACATTGAGAATATCTCTTGCCGGCTGTTCGATAATAAAGCATCTACTACTGTACTGAAACTTGTATTGTCCGGATTTGTGGAACAAAATATACATCAACAGCAGAGCAAGCTGACCTGTGCTGGTGCCAGTTTTCTTGCCAATCACAGAATGAGGGAAGTAGAGGGAATTTTAAACTGGATAGTGGGGGCAACGGGATGGACTTTGGGAAGATGTGATGGTGGAAGAGTAAGGCAAAAGAGAAAGGGTTTCATGTGGAAAATGAGAAACAGACGATGACTGGAAGGGACAGAGAGTACACATATGTGATTGACGCAACAAATAAGGCTCGAGGTTACAAACAAAACAAAAGTATAAGACTAAGGAATGCACATAACATTCATACAGCACAGGTGAACTGAGTGTGAATAGAAATAAATCATTATAGTCACATGGTTTCAGGCTGACTGGGATTGGTACCTTAATATTGAAGGATGTTTAGGAAAGACAGGAAGCTAGGAAAAAAACTAACTCTGTTCGTTAATGATGGTATGAGCACAATAGAAAGAGATGAATGAAGTTCAGATAAACAAGATGTGGACACAGTTTGGGTACAGGTGAAAAATGGTAAAGACAAGAAGCTATTTGTGGGAGTGGTGCACAGGCCTTCCCACAGTAACCATATAGTAGGTTGGAGCATGAAGGAAGATCGCGTGGAATAACTTTTCAGGAAGGCACAGTGATAATCATGGGAGATTTTAATTAACATAAAACCATAGTGCAGGGAAACAGATCCTTCAATCCAACGTGTCCACGCAGACCAGATATCCTAAACTGATCTAGTCCCATTTGCCAGCATTTGGCCCATATTCCTTTAAGCTCTTCCTTTTCATATATCCATCCAGATGCCTTTTAAATGTACCAGCCTCCACCACCTCCTCTGGCAGCTCATTCCATACATGCACCATCCTTTGTGTAAAAATGTTACTCCTTAGGTGCATATACACTGGAGAAGTCAGTTGGACAAAGATAGCCAAGATGAATGTTTTAGGAGTAGTTTCTTAGAACAGCATGTTTCGGAGCCAACTAGAGAGCAAGTTATTCTAGATGTAGCATTGTTCAACAAGACAGCATTAATTAATAAGCTTATAGTGAAGCTGTCACTGGGCAATATTGACTAGAAGGTGTTTGAAACTTACGTTTAGTTTCAGTGAGAGAGGAATAGGTCTGAGACCATTATTTCAAGTTTAAATGAGGGTAATTAGTATCACATGAAAGCTAGCTGAAATGAGTTAACAAATTAGGTTTTAAAAACATCAATAAAAATAGATAAGCAGGTATGTAAAGGGCTATTTTAGAATACACAGAATAGAAATATTCCAAAGTAAGAAAAATCTCAAGGGAAGGACTAACCATCTGTGGTTAACTGGAAAGGCCAACGCTCACGTCAAACTTCAGAAATAACTCATAATTGTGGAAAGACAAGCACCAACTCATAAAATTGAACAGAATACAGAAACAACAAAGAAGGATGATCAAATTAATAAGAAGAGATACATGCAACTCTCCAGATTCGGGTTTGTTCCCAGTCAATTAGAAAATGGCAAATTTAACTTTTTTTTAGTCAAAAAGGAGACAGAAAGCATGAAACTATAAGCCAGTCAACGCAACAGATGCCATCGTAAAAAGTTAAAATCTATCACTAAAATAGTTGTTACCGGGTTCACAGACAATTAGTTCAAAGTCATCATACAGAGTTTGCATGATTTACAGAAAAAGCAATTACATTTAACTGATCTAGTGGAATTCTTTGAAGAAGTAATGTATGCTGTGGAAGCTGGGGAAATGGTCGATACACCGTACATAAATATCCAGAAGTTCGGAGTCAGAGAGTCATACAACATGGAAACAAAACCTTCAGTTCAACCAGTCCATGCCAACCATGTTCCCAAACTAAACCCATCCCACCTGCCTGTGTTTGACCATATCCCTATAACCCTCTCCAATTCATGTAAGTATGGTAAGAATTGGGATGCAAGGAAAGCTGGATTGCTGGGAATGCTGATTAAAGTTACAATCAGGTCAGCCATGACCTTATTAAACAGTGGAGCCTAAATGGCACCCAAGAGCCTGAATGGCCAACTTGTGCTCCTAAACACCACTCACATCACTTGCAGCTTCATCAATGATCAGTGAATAACATCTGAGACAACATACCCAGCACCAAGTGAGGAATTCACTGGATCAGTCTCTGCTGCTCATTGCCATGGCAACGAATGACACAAATTAACCTCCCCAAACTGACACAGCCTCCCAACATGTTTCAGCTGTGACATCACAGGAATCTGGACACAGAACACTCACCAGGAACTGGGAATGCAAGTTGGAGAAGCAGCCTGGACACTACAGGATTGAGGAGAGAAGGGTGGGGTAAAGGGTCAAGGTCACATAGGGATGTCTGTGGAGGGGTGGGACCTGGGGCATTTTAAATGACACTGGGCACCTGTCCCAGACTCTGTAGGAGCCCATAATGATACCAGTGCCCTTTGACTCAGAGTTTATGCGAAACCTCACATTTATCCCCCGTACTCTGGATCAGGACCAGTGCTGGGGGATAGGGTGTGTACAATCCTTACAATTTTGCCCAGAGAATTGTCTGTGGAGTTTCAGAGACTGATTCACACCAGTGGATGGTCAGGATATAGAATTTTCTAACATAAACTGAGCGCTTAGATCTTCAATTCTTCAAAAAGGGAAGAAGAGAGTATCTTACAAATGGCAATGATGGGGAAAATAGGATTGGACTGGGTGAATATTAATGACTATGGGGAGTGAGCAGGATAGTGGGATTTGATTGATTTGGATATTACATAACACGGGGAGTGAGCAGCAGGAGATAACTGAGTGAGATATGTTTGCGGAGGAAATGTGAGAATAGGATCAGATTGAGTGGGTCAGTAATGGGTCTCTGTGGATGAGAATAGAAAGGGATTAGTCTGTGGGAGTCTATTAAAGCATTTGAGTGGTAAGCAGGAGGGTAGGTTTGGACTGAGAGGAAAATGAATTCATGGAGAGGGAGCAGGAGAGTGGGATGAGAGTGGGAATGAGCAGGAATGTGGGATCAGACTAAGAGAGAAAGCTGGGCTGGGCATTTCCATTTGCCCTGGGGGAGGGGGAGGGGCAGTAAAATTAAGTGGGATGGTGAAGCATGCTGTGCTCATATGGGGTGTGGGCAGACAGTGAATGTGGAATGTGTAGAATATCAAACACGTGTCAATGGTTAGGTCACTGCTCACTTTCGGAGATTCCTCAGGTACCGTCTCTGTCTGTTTTCTCTCAGTCACACCACAGAACATCCATTAACCCCTCAGCTCACAGCATTAACCTGTCCTCACACACGATGTTAGGTTGACCCTACCAGCAACATCACTGACCATCAACGTACTCAGCACCAATCCCATCAGCAGCATCATGTCTGCAGTGAAGTTCCTTTCCCCTCACCTGAAACACAACAAAAATGATTCAACATCAGTATCCAGGTTTCACAGTTAAGATGGGGCTCTCCTGCTCCTTTTCTAGTCTCTCTCTCTCTCTCCCCCCGTTGTCTGAAGTGATGAGGTGTCAAGTCTTACTATAAATATATATAGCAGATCATGTAGAAGGAAGGAGCCTTTGAAATCAGATCCAATTAACTCGAGAATCAATAATGTCCAAATTTCCGCTGACCAATCTGAGTCTGACAGCTCAGCACAGAAGGGATTGGAAACCATGAGAATGTTCCTGGAGTTACACATTAAATTGTACAACGTGGCACTGGAACAGCTCAGTGAGAAAGGAAACTGTACTCATGGTTCCTGACCCCTGTAATCAGGCTGGAAGTGAATTCATTGCTAAGATAGTGAAATAATGAATGTCATCAATCAGAATATTTTCAATGTAGTTATGATTAAAATGCATTAAACACCCCAAAGTAAGTGAATAATATTCACATAGATGTGTGAAATATTTTGCCATTTGATCTGATGAACAAGATTGTTATACCAGATCTGAACTCCATCTGTCTCTCATTTCTCTCCCTGTTGGGAGGCTTCCTTCATGCAATAGCAGCAGAGAGATTGAATCTGTTTATAAAGAACAGGGTCCATTCACAATCACTGGCAGTTTTCAGAAAGGAACACAATTGAGGTTTGTTCAGGAGTGACATTGACCTACAGGGACATAACAAAACCTTTGAATGTTGGATCTTATTTATCTCCCAAGATCAATGGAAACTTTTGGAAGAACTCTTTCCTCATTGCTTGATCTGTACGGACATATCCGTATCTTTCTCTTCCTACTTGATGTGTTAGGTCCAGGGCAGGGAGGACTTTCACAGTTTGCTCCTGCGTTCATCAGGCAAACAATGCTCAGGGAAGACTGTGAGAATTTCACTTAACATTCTGTCAATTGTATTAAGTTTTTGAGTAGACCAATATAAAACTCCAAAAAGGAAACCACAGTTTCCAGTTTGTCTTTATTGAGATGGCTGCATAACATTATCACAATACCCATATGTGTCACTGATAATGATTACAACATGTATGGAAAAGTTAACCAATGTTGTGTTATGACGACGTGGGTGTAATATACCTTTAAGAGAGTAAAAGGCAGCAGTGACAGCACCAAGAGTTCTCAATGAGACACAATGTAACATGTGCTCCAGCTACTGGGGTAGTTGGTTACCTGGAAACGGCAAAACAGCTTCAAATTAGGCCAATCAATTTAAACTATAGCCTGAAAAATATCAAATTATAATCAAGTTTGAATTGAGTATATTAACAATCATAAAAGTCAATGACACAATCTGATGCTTTGGGGTATAAGACCAGGGAAGATTGAATAGTTAGGAGGGGAACTGCCACCAGACCAACAAATGTAGCCTGCTAATCAGAACTCTCTAAAAAATGCCTGTCTAGCGAAGGAGTTTGCACAGAGAAAAATCTCAACACTGACGATGATAAAGAGAAGATTCGACCGCTGGCTGGTTTTAAAATTTGGATTTTTCTGTAAATCTTAATTGGGAGATTTATCGGACTAGTATTATAGAAGGGAAGGTAAAAGATAAGTTAGAGGAGTGAATTGTAAATAGTTGTTAGTTAATTCTGAAATACGTTGTTAATTTTTACTTTAAATAGTTCTTGGCCACTTGTATTTTTACAGATTACTGCACAGGATAAATCTTTTCTGTGTTGCTGGTTTTAAAATAAGCAGGAGGGTTTACCCTGTGTTGTAACAGTTGTGACAACTATTTACAAGGTAGGGTAATGGTTTACCTTAAATCCATAGTTTAAATGCAATACTTAGCTATTGTTAGGTTAAGCTTCCCAGGGTTTTTTGCATTGAACAATGTTTGCCTTACAGATGTAACCCAACAAAGTCTGCACCTCTAAAAACTTCACATTGGCTCTATTAGTCTTTGCCAAGTCTAGTTATAATGCCAACAAATGGAAATTGTGTCCGCAAACTGGTTAAACCGAGTGTGTATCCACCTGTAAACTGGTTACAGTAAGCATATTATTGCCTGTAACTTGGTTATACCAAATGTGTATCTTCCTGTAGCCTGGTTACACCAAGCATGGTTAGACTGAGTGTGTACTCATCTGCAACCTAGTTACATTGAGTGTGCATCCATCTGTAACCTGGTTACGTCGAGTGTGTATCCATCTGTGACCTGGTTACAGTGAGAGTGCAACAGCCTGTAATCTGGTTACAGTGATCGTGTGTATCCATCTGTAACCTGGTTATATTAAGTGTCTGTCTGTAACCTGGTTAGAGCGGGTGTATATCTGTCGGTAACCTGTTTACAACAATCAAGTAACAGTCTCTCATCTGATTACAGTTAAGTGTGTAAACTAGTTACTGCAAAATATGTAACGGCCTTTTAAACTGTCACAGTGTCCATGTAAACTTTTAACATATTACAATGAGCACTTAATTGTCTTTTATGCATTTCTGTTAGTTTGAATTGACTGTGATTAATTATTAGTATAATTTAAAACAAAACAAAAATAGTCATAGTGAGCCTAGCTTTTTACTGTATTCATGAAAAAAAAACCTTCTATGTAAAGGCCCTTTTATCATATTTACAATAGAGCAGTTCTTCACAGGATGCTGTTAGAACCAACTACAATAGCACAAGGCTACAGTGCACTCCAGTCCAGATTGACACGGTCTTAACAGCATATGGATGTGAACACAGAAAGGAGACAGATGATTCACCCTTATTTCATGTAACTATAAAGATCAGAGATTGGAATATCTATGGCCACCATGTATATAGTATTTAGTCTTAATGGATATCAAATAATATGCTTTTACATTCTAAGATTTAAGTGTCATGACCTCCTAGGGGAATGCATTGGAAATTAAGGTCCACTATTCCTGGAATTGGAACAAAGGTGAAAATTACAGAAAACTAAAAAAGATCCAATTTTCTCTGATTGTCTGTTCCCAAAAGTAAAAGCAAAGCACACCAGTTTCCTTCAGTGCAATAAAATAACTTCATTTATTATGACACTTCACTTCAACAAGAACAGCAAAGTAACAAGATATCTCACTTATTTCTGTCTTAAACTTTTAAAACTTTCTCCTCCCCACTCCCCAGACACACACACACACAATAAAAGAAACAGATAAAATACAACAATCATGCTTGGAAGGAAGAAAAGAGTTAGAGGAACACAGTTCTGTATCACCAGAAGGTTGTGGAGCCCAGTCATTGAGTATGTTCAAGACAGAAACAGATAGAGTCTTGATTAGTAAGGGACTCAAATGTAATAGAGAGAAGGCAGGAGAATGGGTTAAGAAACATTACAGCGAAGAACAAATGGCAGAGCAAACTCAGTGAGCTGAACGGCCTTATTCTGTTCCTATATCCTAAAATCCCAAAACTGGATGGATTGTTTCCCCAATGTTTTCCTTTCTTCGATGATGCCTTGATGTTACCTACGCAATGATGTAGTTCTAGAGTGAACTGATTGCTTGGTTGGACACAAGGCCTTTATTTTTGCCATTAGGCTTTAGAACCTTTTATTCAGCGTTTCTCTCTGCCCTTTTGACAAAGTTCTGAAGAGCAATTTTACAGAGAAGAGTGAGGGCTGGGAGGCCGGAGGGGTGAGGGGAGGGGAAGCAGAACAGCGATAGATGCAAACTTCTGAAGGTATCCTCACTACTTTGTTTTACTCCCCTCATGGAGTCTGTGTTCAATTGCAACCTGACCTATTAGAGGCTTGTTGCTATGCTGAGCTCTCTTCAACTCCCCCAATAAATAGCACTATCTTGTCTGGTCTCAATGTCCTCAGAAGCTTACATTTGTTCCTTGTGCATCAGATAGCTTCACTTGTTTTAACAAACTGAAAATAACTCCTTGTCAATTTGTTCCTTTTTAAACACACTGTCCAGGTTTACATTTTCAGCCCATGATGCAAAAAAAATACAAAATGGTGTGGTCTCTTAACTTTACCTTCTTCACAACCAGTCCATCTTTAATTCAAACTCATTGTTTTCAGAATTGACAAAAAAAACACATCAATGCTAACACTTATTACCAGCTGGGGAGACATGGTGGAATAGTTGACATGTCATGAGAACAGCAAAATATGACAACATATTTTGACATTTGTATCTCATGGTGGCAGGTGGTAAAATTTGATTTCTGTTTGGCACAAACCACGCGATAAAAGTTCCTTTTACATACTTCTCTGCCTCTTCATTCAGAGCTATAGAAAGATTCAACAATGAGTTTTTTTTTATTAAACTCATTGATTTGCTAATATCTTTCTTTCTCCTCTTTCAGATGATCTGTGATATTATTGATCCTTCGTGTCCCCTCCCTCTATGCATTTAGAATCTGTTCCTACCTTAATGTTAGTCACCATCCCTTTTTGCTGCTGCCATATTATCTGTGATTAGAATTGATTCAACATACGTTCCTTCTTTATACCTTCATCTTGTTGGGTTTCAGTTATCCCAACTGCATCTGGTCCTTAGAGACTTATAGGACTCAGATGATATGAATACTGGATAATTCAGAACGCAGAGTGAAACTTGGTTTGTTAGATCCTTTTATTAAAAAGAAAACCAGGGAATTCAGAAACTGAACATAGTTACTAGAGCCTCTCAATGTACTTTAACAAAAAATAAACATTGAATAATCCAGATCAGCTAAAGCAAATTGCAAACAAACTTTCAACTCACAGCATCAATATGGACTTGACCAGTTTCCTAATTTCCCCCCCCACCATACACCATTTCCAACCTTCCAGCTCATCACCATCCCCATGACCTATCCTACCTGCCAATCTCCCTTCACATCTATCCACTCCACCCTCCCCTCTGACCCATCACCTTCATCCCACTCACCTATTGTACTCTTTGCTACCTTCCCCCACCATCCTATGACATATCACCTCCATCCCCACCCCATTCACCTATTATACTCTTCGCTACCTTCTCCCCATCCCCACCCCTTATTTATCTCTTCACCGTGGAGGCTTCCTGCCTCTATTACTGATGAAGGACTTCTGCCTGAAATGTCGATTTTCCTACTCCTCAGATGCTGCCTGTCCTGCTGTGCTTTTCCAGCACCACTCTGGTCTAAAGTCTGGTTTCCAACATCTGCAGTCTTCACTTTTAGCTAAACTCACAATTACCTCAAGATCAACCTCCCTATCCTGTATCCAACTGCTTTGCTTCAATTCCCTTGCACCCCAACACACAGAATCAACTCATTAACCTTCTGAATTATATTCTCCATCTGTCTGCTTTGGAACTCTATTGCAAAACAATAGGACTTTTTTTTTGCCTCCCTACAGTTTCTTCATGCACTGAACTTTTAAGCCCTATCAGAAGGAATTTGCAAATGCATTAAAAAAGGGTGATTGAAATGTTTAATCTTTGCAGCAATGCCTGACCAATCAGAATCTGCCTGCCTAGATTGAGCATTAAGGTTGACTGTTAACTATTCTCACTGCAACCCACAGGCCAATGATAGATCAACCAATCAACATCCTCTTCTCATGCTGAATAAAATCATGTCTGGGCGCCACAGGGATTGGAGTGCATCATTTCCCCCTCCAACTCTATTTTGATTTAGTCCCTGCCCTCCCCTTCACTGTTTTGATCACACAGCATTGCCCTTTGATGTGAAGGGCACTGCTTGTCACAGGCCACTCGGGTGTTTTCCTACTTTTCCTGGTGGTGGGAATTGAATAAAGATTTGTACACTTTGCCTCTCTCACTGTGTCTCACAACTACACACACACACACACACACCATGGGTGCTGGGGAAAATAAGCACTACCGCAGTTAGGCGGTAGTGTGGGGTTAATAATAAAAAAAAATTAATTGGACATTATAGAAAAGAAAAAAAAAATAAACTGGAGTGTTTCCAACGCTATTTTAATTTAGTCCTTGCCCTCCCCTTCACTGAAAAAAAAGTTAAAAAGAAAAAGAGAAAAAGAAAAAAATAAATAAATAAATAAAATCATGTCTGGGCGCCGCAGGGATTGGAGTGCATCATTTCCCCCTCCAACTCTATTTTGATTTAGTCCCTGCCCTCCCCTTCACTGTTTGTTCACACAGCATTGCCCTTTGATGTGAAGGGCCCTGCTTGTCACAGGCCACTCGGGTGTTTTCCTACTTTTTCTGGTGGTGGATATTGAATAAAGATTTGTGCACTTTGCGTCTCTCACTGTGTCTCACAAACTACACACACACACACCATGGGTGCTGGGGAAAATAAGCACTACCGCAGTTAGGCAGTAGTGTGGGGTTAAGGAAAAAATAAAAAAAAAGAAAGAAAAAAGAGAAAAAAAGAAAGAAAAAAAAATTAAATTCATGTCTGGGCGCCGCAGGGATTGGAGTGCATCATTTCCCCCTCCAACTCTATTTTGATTTAGTCCCTGCCCTCCCCTTCACTGTTTGTTCACACAGCATTGCCCTTTGATGTGAAGGGCACTGCTTGTCACTGGCCACCCGGGTGTTTTGCCTGTTAGGAGTTGGACCAGTGGCAGTGTTGTGCCTGTAGAAGAGAGAAGAGAGAAGGAGAAGAAGAAGAAAGAAGGAGGTGGAAGAAGGAGAAGAACAAGGAGGAGGTGGAAGAAGGAGGTGAGAGCTTTGTGCTCTGGGCCTAGTGTTTGAGCTGACCTGGGGCCCACTCCCACTGCTGGTCTCTGGGACCGCGCTTGGGCCTGCCTCCACCACTGCAGCCTGGGACTCGCCTGAGGCCCCTTCCCACAACCTCCTCCACTGGTGTGACCTGAGGCCTACCTCCACTGCTGCTGCCTGGGACTTGCTTGGGAGTCCCTCCACTGCTGGGACCAAGGGCCAGCCTGGGACTCGCCAGAGGCCTGCCTCCACCACTGCAGCCTGGGACTCGCCTGAGGCCACTCCCCACAGCCTCCACCACTGCTGTGACCCGAGGCCCACCTCCACCGCTACTGCCCAGGACTTAATTTTGGGGCTGCCTGGGACTTGTCTGGGGACCCCCCCCCCAACACTGCAATTGAGGGCCTGCCGAGGACTTGCCTGAGGCCTGCCTCCACCACCGCTGCCTAGGACTCGCCTTGGGTGACTGGCCTCGGGCACCTCCCCAAGGACTCCACCGCTAATACTGCCAGAGGCCCACCTCCACCGCTGCTGCCGGGGGCCAACGGAGTATGGCGAGCCCGAAGGTCGCAGGGCCCAGCCGGACCTACGCCGGGGTAGCCGCTGCCTTAGGCTCGGCTGGCCCAACCCCGGCCACAACCGCATCCCCCTTCAGGCACCTGACCAAACGCCTGGGGGTCAAGGCCTATCCCCACCCTAACATGACAATCGAGGCCTGCAGTAAGGCCATGGCTAGTGTGGTCGGCCCACTGGCCATCGTCGCTGCTGCCCGCATGTACGGGAAGGCCGTATTCTTTCTTAAGACCGAGCAGGCGGTCCACCTGGCCGTGGAGAGGGGGCTCACTGTGGGCGGGACATATTTGCCAGTCGACCCTTTGGAGGTCACGGCCCAGAGAGTCGTGATCTCCAATGTCCCGCCCTTCATTGCCAGCGAGCTCCTTCTTCCCCACATCAACACCTTGGGGGAGATCCGGTCAGATGTTCAACCGCTCCTGCTCGGTCTTAAGGACCCCACCCTCCGTCACGTATACTCCTTCCGACGCCAGGTGTTTATTTGCCTGGCCCGGGAGGAGGTCACAGAGGGCTCGTTCACCATCCTCCACGAGGGTGCGGCCTACCGCGCCTTCTGGACGGCGGACGACGTGCGGTGCCACCTGTGCCGCGAGGTGGGGCATATTAGAAAAAACTGCCCCACCCAGAAAGCTGCCCAGCCCACACCAACGGCTGCGGGTGCCGCCGCCGCACCCATTCCCCCTCCCCCAAAGCCAACACCACAAACCCCGGCTCCGGGGGCTAAGCCGGAGGCTCCTAATACCTCAGCCTCTGGCAGGGAGGGGGGTGAGCGTCCGACCGGACAGAAGGCGCCCAGAAAGACGCTACGCGTCAAGCCCGCCCACGGGGAGACCACCCTATCCCCATCCCCTTCCCCTCCACGGCACGACAATGCCCCTGCAGCCGTGCCAGCGTCGCCCCGGCGCGGGAACCCTGACCCCCGAACCCCCAAACCCGTACCTGATCCTGGTCCCACTGACCCCGACCCCGACCCCGACCTCGTTAAGGAAACTCCTGGGGCATCAACCCCTCCTCCAGAAACTGAGCCCCGCCCCACCCAGGCACTAACCTGGGGGGAACCATCGCTGCCCTACCTCCTCCAGAGACTGATTCTCTGGGCCCCGGAGAGGGAACTGGGCCCCTGCCCCGCCCGCCATCACCTGATATACCAGGGGCGGGGCAGGAAGTGACACGGCTGACCCTCCCCACCCTGGCCACGCCCCCTGCATTTCCCCAGCCAATCATATTCCAGGAAAGGCTAGGGGGAGGGACCTCGGGCCCCATGACCACCAAGGCGGGCGGGGAGGAGAAGGCTCATAAATTCCCCCCTGTCTCTCTGGGGAAGAGGCGCTGGCCCTTGGAGGGGGGAGAAATCCCATCAGCGTGCCGGCGGCGCTTCCCCTCTCCAGGGGATGAGCCGACGGTGTCTCCCCACTGTCCTGCACTATGGCCTGACCTGCCCAAACCCCCAGGGGTGACAGCCGGGCCTTCCACCGCCATAACTCCTCCAGCCCCTGGGGAGGGTTTTAATAACAACACGGGCCATGGTGCAGTTGACAGACTTTTCTTCACTGCTGGGTTGTCGAGCGGTGGAGGGGAGGAAGGTGTTATCCTCGCTCCTCCCTCCCAGACTGCTTTTCCGGGGGCCTTGGCCCTGGGGGAGGACCTTTTCCCCGAGGAGCCGGGCGTCCCGGTGTCGGGAGAGGAGCGGGGCCCCGAGCCTCTGCTGCCCGGCGACCCGAACTCGGGGCGTTCCGGGAAGGGGTGCGCCGAGGAAGATACGGAAGGTGACCCTGGGGGTGGGGTCACTGGAGGTTTGAGGCCAGTTGGCGGTGCCGGACCAGCCCCCATCCTCTCGGTGGGGGAGGGGTCGGTGACCGAAGGCGACCTCCCGGAGGAGGGTTCTGGATCGGTGGCGGACACCGGGGACGACGCGGAGTCCGTCTCCAGCGACATTTTCGAGTCCCAGGTGCCGCCCACCGATCTCCCCCTCATCCCCCTCGAGGAACTCCGGGAATTTGTCGAGGAAACTCGGAGTCGCCGGGTTAGAGCCCAACTGGCGCTCGACCGCTGGAGCTCCTTCGAAAGAGTCTACTGGTCAGCCCATGCTGCGCGCCAGGTGCCGGGGCTTGACGTTAACGAGCGAAAGTGAGTCAGGAACTTCCTGGGAGCACTCCTGGTGAGGGCGAGGGACTTCTGTGCTCCTCTCTCGTCCTCCCAGTAAATGTGTATATAGTTTAACTGTGTGTACTGGTGGTGGTTGCACTATACTTCCGACATGGAGACAACTATAGCCAGCCTCAACATCAACGGCAGCAGGGAGTCACAGCGCAGATTCCAGACCCTCTCGGTCCTTCGGGACGGGAGGTATGCGGTGTGCTTCCTGCAAGAAACCCACGCTACCCCGGGAGACGAAGCCACCTGGCTTCTGGAGTGGCGAGGGGGGGGTCTACATGAGTCACCTCACCCGCAGATCTGGTGGGGTGGCTATCTTGTTGGCCCCGCATTTTCAGCCGGAGATCTTGGGGGTCAGGGAGCCAGTGCCAGGCCGTTTGCTTCACCTGACGGTTCGGCTGGGGGGGCGCGGTGCTTCACTTGGTGAACGTCTACGCTCCCCTGGCCGGGCCGAGGCAAGCGAGCTTCTTCGAAGAAGTGTCCGCTCATCTCGCTTCCATCGACGAGAACCAGTGCGTCGTCCTCGGGGGAGATTTTAACTGCGTCCTCGAGGACAGGGACCACGGCGGTGCCCGCACGAGTTCGACGTCAGGGAGGAGGTTGGGGGACTTGATCAAGTCCTTGGACCTGGTGGACGTCTGGCGGAATCTCCATCCTGGCTCCATCGCCTTCACCTTCGTGAGGCCTGGGGTCGGAGCGTCCAGAATCGACCGCCTATACGTTTCGCGGGCGTACGCCTCCTGTTTTCCGAAGGCCTCCACGCGGCAGGTGTCGTGCACGGACCATCACCTGGTGTGGGCGGAACTCCTTCCGTTCGGCGCCAGGTTGGGCTCCGCGTACTGGCACTTTAACAACCTGCTGCTGGAGGACGAGCGGTTCCGGGACTCGTTTCGTCGTTTCTGGGCCGGCTGGAGAAGGAAGCGGGGAAGCTTCCCCTCCCTGAGGCTATGGTGGGACGTGGGCAAGGCTCACGTCCGCGTCTTCTGTCAGGAGTACGCGAGGGGGTCGACAAAGGCAAGGCTCACGTCCGCGTCTTCTGTCAGGAGTACGCGAGGGGGTCGACAAAGAGGCGGAAATCCAGGATCGGGGAGTTGGAGAGGGAGATGCTCGACCTGGAGTCACGCCTCGGTCAGCCCGACGCAGACCCGGCCCTGCGCGGGGTGTACGAAGAGAAGAAGGCCGCGCTCCAGGACCTGCAGCTCGTCGGGGCTCGGGGCGCGTACGTGAGGTCGCGGCTCCAGCTCCTCCAGGACCTGGACCGCGGCTCCCCCTTCTTCTACTCGCTGGAAAAAAGGCGTGGCACCCGTCAGCAGCTCCTTGTGCTGCTGGCCGACGACGGGTCCCTCGTCTCGGATCCGGAGGGTATCAGGGCCCACGTCCGGTCCTATTACACGGCCCTGTTCTCTCCGGATCCGTCCAGCGAGGATGCTCGCAGAGTTCTGTGGGAGGACCTGCCACAGCTCAGCCCGGAGGACGCCGGAAGGCTCGACGCTCCCGTCACCTTAGGAGCTGACCGGCGCCCTCGACCGGCTCTCGAGGGGCAAATCCCCGGGGCTGGACGGGCTGACTGTGGAGTTCTTCAAGGCGTTCTGGGACGTTCTGGGGAGTGATTACGCACAGGTCCTGGGGGAGTGTCTAAATGCCGGAGAGCTGCCCCTTTCTTGGCGCAGGGCGGTCATCGTCCTGCTGCCAAAGAAGGGGGACCTTCGTTCGTTGAAGAACTGGCGTCCGGTCTCCCTCCTCAGCACGGACTACAAAATCTTTGCCAGGGTGTTGTCTTCTCGCCTGGCTTCCGTGCTGGCCCACATGATTCACCCGGACCAGTCCTACACGGTCCCGGGCCGGAGGATACAAGACAACGTCCATCTGGTCCGGGACCTGATCCATTTCTGTCGACGGGCTGGTCTGCCGAGCGCCTTCCTGTCTCTCGACCAGGAGAAGGCGTTCGACAGGGTCGATCACGAGTACCTGCTCGGGACTCTGCGGGCGTTCGGGTTCGGGACGCAGTTCGTCGCCCGGATCTGACTTTTGTACGCCGCCGCAGAGTGTCTGGTTAAAGTGAACGGGTCCCTGACGGCGCCCCTTCGCTTCGGGAGAGGAGTGCGTCAAGGCTGCCCCCTGTCCGGCCAGCTGTATTCCCTGTGCGTGGAGCCTTTCCTGCGCCTCTTGCGGAGGAGGTTGTCGGGGCTGGTTCTGCGCGGCGCGGGCACGGGGGTGGTCCTCTCGGCCTACGCCGATGACGTGCTCCTCACTTTCACCGACCCGGCTGACCTGGGGAGGATGCGCGAGTGCCAGGCCGTGTACTCGGCGGCGTCTTCCGCCAGGATCAACTGGGCCAAATGTTCCGGGCTACTGGTGGGTCCGTGGCGGGTGGACTCCCTGCCGGAGGAGTTTCGGGGGTTCAGCTGGAGTACCACCCATCTCCTCTACCTGGGGGTCTACCTCAGCCCGACCGAGGAATCCTGGCCGGCCAACTGGCAGGAGCTGGAGGCCAAAGTCTCGGCTCGCCTAGGCCGCTGGACAGGACTGCTCTGAGTGCTATCTTACAGGAGCCGAGTGCTGGTCATAAACCAGCTGGTGGCCGCCATGCTGTGGTACCGGCTGGTCACTTTGGTCCCTCCTCCTGGCTTTGTCGCTGACATCCAGAGAACGTTGGTCGACTTCTTCTGGGACAAAAAGATGCACTGGGTCGCTGCGCAGGTTCTGAGTCTCCCCATTGAGGAGGGCGGTCAGTCGCTGGTGTGCGTCCGCACCCAGGTCGCGACCTTCCGCCTTCAGACCTTGCAGCGATACCTTTACGTCGAGCCTCCTCCTAGGTGGTGCGCCCTGGCGACGTATTTTTTCCGCCAGGTGCGTAACCTCAACTACGACACGCAGCTCCTGTTCGTTGACCGTGACGGTTTGGAGGTCGCCCTCAAGGTGCTGCCTGTCTTTTACCAGGACCTGATCACTGTCTGGAACATGGTCGAATCGCGTCGCGCCTACCCTCCGGCAGGAGTAGCGGCTGTCGTCAGGGAGCCGTTGCTCAGGAATCCGCACCTCCGTGCTCGCGGGTTCGAGTGGCTGTCGGAGGGGAGGGCCGTGGCGGCGAGGGTGACCAGGGTCGGGGGCGTGCTGGGTGCCGGGGGGCTGGGTTGGACGTTGCCGCAAGACATAGCGAGCAGGGCAGCGGTAGACGTCCGGTACGTGGCCACCGGCATCCGACGCCTTAAAACGGCGGTGCTCGGACCCGACGTAGTGCACCAGTTGGAGGACGCTCAGGTGTGCGGTGGGATCCCGTCCGCGCTCACCCCAGCCTGGACGGAATTTCACATCGGCCCCAAGGTCCCGTACTTCCCGCGGGAGCCTGTGCCCCACAACCTGAGCCGCCTCCGTAATTTTAATTTTGTCCCCTTCAAGGACGTTAAAAGGCGGGTCCTGTACAGACTGCTGCTGCACACCGTCCACCTCTTCTCCCTCATCCACTGCCCGGACACGCCCTGGCGTGCCCATTTGCCACCGGGCGGTGGGGATCCCCAGTGGAGGGCCCTCTACGCAGGAGTCCTCCCCCTTTCTCTCGGGGATCTGGGGTGGAGGGTGTTGCACGCAGCAGTCCCCTGCAACCGCAGATTGCGGTGGTTCACGGACTCCCAGCCAAACTGCTTGTTCTGTGGCGCTGTGGAGTCCGTGGACCATGTGTATATTGGGTGTGGGCGTTTGCACTCCCTTTTTGATTTTCTTAAAAACCTCCTCCTCTGCTTTTGGTTGCACTTCAGTCCCACACTCCTGATCTTCGGGCACCCGGTGCGGAGGAGGGAGGGCAGGTCAGAAGACCTCCTCGTGGGTCTGCTCCTGGGCTTGGCCAAACTGGCCATAAACAGGTCCAGGCAGCGGGCCGTGGAGGGGGTCGTTAGGGCCGACTGCCTGCCCCTCTTCCGCGGTTACGTTAGGGCCCGGGTGTCCTTGGCGAAGGAGCACACGGTGTCCACCAACATCCTGGAGTTGTTCAGGGAGAGGTGGGTGCCGCAGGGAGTGGAGTGCATCATTTCCCCCTCCAACTCTATTTTGATTTAGTCCCTGGCCTCCCCTTCACTGTTTGTTCACACAGCATTGCCCTTTGATGTGAAGGGCACTGCTTGTCACAGGCCACTCGGGTGTTTTCCTACTTTTTCTGGTGGTGGATATTGAATAAAGATTTGTGCACTTTGCCTCTCTCACTGTGTCTCACAAACTACACACACACACCATGGGTGCTGGGGAAAATAAGCACTACCGCAGTTAGGCGGTAGTGTGGGGGTTAATTTTTAAAAGAAAAAAAGAAAAGAAGAAAAAAAAATAAAAAAATAAAATCATGTCCTTTTTTTCAAAACTGTTGAGCTTCTTTGAAAACATTCATTCACAGGATGTGGGCATCGCTCGCTGGGCCAGCATTTATTGCCCATCCCTTAATGCCCAGAGGGCAGCTAGGTGTTAACCACATTGGTATGGATTTAGAGTCACACAGAGGTCAGATCAGGTAAGGTTGGCAGACTTTCTTCCTCAAAGAATATCAATGTACCAGATGGGCTTGTCCCCTGCAAATCAGTGAAAGATTCATGATCATCATTTGGCTCTTATTCCCAGATGTTTATTGAGTACAAATTCCACCAAACGCCATGGCAGTATTCAAGCCCAGTCTCCAGAACATTCTCTGGCTCTCTGGATTAATAGTCTGTGTATTAAGCGATATTCAGTTGACAACAGGTTGCCGATTTGTTTCTGGAGTTGTGGCCTGTTGTGGATGCTGAAGCTCATCAACCTGACAACAAGTATCTGATTGGCTCTTGGGCAGCTGAATAGTTTATGGATGTGCATGATGCTGGCAGAACCCTTTGGATTGCTGCAAGGGCAAATGACATGGAGATAGTGGCTTTCTCTTCATTAAATCCCTGAAGCCTGAAGAAATCTAGATTTCTTTTCCCTCATCAGTTATTATAAACTATAACCTTTAACCAGCAATTAAGAGACTTTACAGTTATAGTTAAACACTAAATATGAAGATCAATACTCAATGCAATTCAAAATGACTAATTCTAGAGTCAAAAATGAATTGCATTAATATTTGCATGAATGAATATGCTAAATCATTTAAAGATTTTTGAGATTCAAAGGGAAAATAATAACATATATAAACATAGTTGCAATGTTTTTACTGCAAATAAGAAATTATGACAGTTCCTTATGAAGAAATATCAAAGGGATCATGCCAGCTGATAAAACTTCGTTGAATTTAAGAAAATGTTGACATGTAAAGGAAAGAAAAGGCATGATTTATCGAGTTACTTTTCAGGAGGAAAAATAATGCCATCTAAGATGAAGGATAAGCAAATAAAACATGTTGTTGGCTAGAATTAAACAGAACTGTTTGATTTCTGCTTTAAATTTATTGAGAATATTTTATTGGACAGCAACATTCTTCAGGACTCATGAATGAGATAGAATGGTAATAAATAGGATATGTAAAATTAAATGAGAAGTGACTAAAGCAAGAAGCTAAATCATGAAAAAACACAGCAGCAAATAAGAATTGGAACAATGTGCCCTGGTGTAATTCAGTAGAATGGCACTTTGGTATTAATATGTATTTTAGTGGAAGAAAAGTTTAGATGAGAGTCATACATTGATAGCTTTCTCTTGGTGCTGTTTGTAATCTTGTCTATTTCTTTGAAAGAGAATTGAATTTGACGGTTGGGCCACCAGCCAAGGCATCAGCACCAGAACAGGAGAATTAAACAAAGAATTAGATTAGGGTCCCTACAGTGTGGGACTGGCCCTTCGGCCCAACAAGTCCACATTGACCCTCTGAAGAGTAACCCACCCAGGCCCATTTCCCTCTGACTAATGCACCTAACATTACGGGCAATTTAGCATGGCCAATTCACCTGACCTGCACATCTTTGGACTGTGAGAGAAAATCAGAGCACCCGGAGGAAACCTACGCAGACACAGAGAGAATGTGCAAACTCTACACAGACAGTCGCCCAGGCTGGAATTGAACCTGGGTCCCTGGCGCTGTGAGGCAGCAGTACTAACCACTGAGCTGCCAATTTATTACATTTTTTGTAATTAGATTTCCTACAGTTTGGTAACAGGCCCTTCAGCTCAACAAGTCAACACCGACCCTCAGAAGAGTAACCCAGCCAGACCCATTCCCCTACCCTAACTAATGCACCTAATACTATAGGCAATTTAGCATGGCCAATTCACCTGACCCACACATCTTTGGACTGTGAGAGGAAACTCACGCAGACACAGGGAGAACACTCAATATCCACACAGACAGTCGCCCGAGGTGGGAATTGAACCCAGGTCCCTGATGCTGTGAGGCAGCAGTGCTAACCACTGAGCCACCGTGCCACAGGCATTTTGACTGATCACATGAGTGTCAAGAGCACATGGCATGGTGTGCCATGTAATTATCCAAGAAAATGTTGGAAACCTGTTCAAAGTGGAATTGTTCAAAAGTTGGAAATTGTTGCACTGAAAACCATGATCAATTCAGGGAGTTTGTTCACTCAAAGTCAAAGACAGTTATCAGTGATTACTTTGAAGAGGGAACATTGAGGAAGTCAATTGTGGAATTTGAAGGCACCCTACTTGGATATAGAAGGGATAATAATCCTACAGGGGGATGTCTCAAGGTGTAAAGGGAGAGACTATAGAGCCTGCAAAAGACACCAGGTATTGCAGGGAAGGGGGAAATGTTTATGACTGTCACTACTCCAGTTTCAATGGGAGGCAGTGCAGGATAATATTTGCACAACCATCATAACTGGCTGGGGACGTGGTGGTTATACTAGGGGCATTACCACATGAGTGGTCACAGTCCTCTCCCACTGAGGTAGGGATTGCCCCCTTATGAGGAGAAGAATGTTGGACTCGCCCCTTCCTATTGCAGGGTGTTTTCTTCTGGAATGAGACAAAAGGAGGAATTGAGTTAAAATGGAAATGGCTGTGAGTGCTGGTGCAGGTTGTGAGGAAAGGTGTTGAGTTACCCTGAGTGAGTGAGAAGGCAACACAGAGGATAACAAGGGTTAGTAACTTTAGGGGATTGGGGTGAGTGAGAACCATTGGAGGAGGATGATGGGAGTGGGAGACCATGAACTTTGGTGGGACTTTGGAGCAATGACCAACATGACACCCCTGGTCTGAATGCTGTAAGGTCCCAGCATCAGTGAGTACTACTCCTCCACTGCTGAGCCCAGCCCAAGATAGAGTATGGTGCACATTTAATGAGGTGAGACGGGATCAGAAAAATCAATAAGATTCACAGAGTGAAGCCGACCCCAAAACTCATATGAGAAACTTTGCCCAATTTTGAGAAAAATTCACCCCATGAAGAAATCCTCAACTTCAACATTATGTGCAGCCAAAAATATTTCTTTTGGCTTGTCTGTAAATTCCTTTGTCAGTCACTCTTCTGGAAAACCACATGATCTTTCTTCACCTCTGTCTTGCCCAATCAGTTACTGGGCAGGCAGCTTTTGAACTTTCAATTTCTGTTTCAATCTCCAATAATTTTGATATTTTTATTGCACTTCCTATTTCTTTCACCCCTTTAAATATACTTTTCCCCTGACGATCCTTCCTGTCATTAATATCTCTGTGAAATTAACAGGACGCACTCACCAAGTTATTTTTCTCCTGACTGGAATATTCACAACGCAATTCACATCAGTGTCCTGAATTATTTTGTGTACTTTCTTTTGCTCCATAAAACAAATATTGTTTCCAGCTGCATAGTTTCTATGATTTGAATTTCCTTTTCCTTGTTGGATTTTCCACATTGCTGCCTACCCACCTGTAACACATTGTGCGAGATATTATAAGTACCTGTCAGACATGCTACTTTTCAAATCTTTGGTACTTAATGCTCATCTAAATATGTTAAAATTTATTTGAACACTAGTTTGGAAAACTTGTGCAATTCCAATTGCTCTCACATTTTCATTCTTTTTCCTTAACTTCACCGACCCAGCATACTGTCCCCATAACATTTCCTTTTCTTTTTCAAATTCTACAAATTTCCAATTTGGTTTCTTTCTTATTGTCTCACATTTTAATTGATAAGCTTCAGCATCATCCCACAAATATTAAGTATTGCTCTTTTAACAGTTTTCTAATCTGAAGATTGTTCTTATGATAAATTGGCATGCATATTATACCTGTTCCTATCATAACATTCTGTAACATCTTTAGGCTTGAATGCCCTCTAGTTTTCCTCACTTGAACCAGCCTCCTCCATACTTTTGAATCTGAAACACTCATTGTGTTTTTATTTTACACAGCTGATATATGAATGAACGTATCCACAGATAATGGAAATGATGTCAGGATATAACTGTTACTTTTAAGGGAACCGATTAGAAACTGATCAGAGACCATCTGGTCAATTGAAGATTGAAGATGAACTGTTCATGAACTGTGCGTACATTACCTAGCCAATTTACAATCTACTCATACAATCCTGGACCAATCAGGTTTCAAAGGTCAAGCTATTGTTGTGGTTTGGGAAGAGCTAATAAAAACTTGCTTATTCATAATTGTCTATGCAAACAGGAGAAAGAAGATAGGAGAGGGAAAGAAGATGAAGTGATAGCATCCCAGCCATCTGTTCTGTTCTCTTGATCTGTTAGCTCCCATAGATTTAAATGAAACAAGGGTAATGTAGCACTCAAGGATTCATGTAAAGCCTGTCATTTTATTTTTCAGTATTTTTGATTGTGAACTAAAGTGTGAAAAGAATAGTTTTAAAACAAAGAATGGCTGAAAGAATGCTGCATGTTTTAAGAAAACAATTAGTCTGACACTCACTGTGAGCACTGTTTACACAGCTGATGGTCCAAGGAATTGTAAGAAAAGGTGCAGACAAGCTGAAGCCAAGGGGTGGTCACAAATGGAGCTTTGGCTGGCAACAAGTAGTTGATCAGTCTGTAGATTAATAACCAGTCATTAATAATAAATATTTCTGCCTGCTGTAAGCTATGATTAGTTGTTAGGGAGCTGAACAGCATGGGGTTGTGAACAGGACAATTGTTAATTTGCTCACTGTTTTGATCAAGAATCATTCAAGAATGTGAAATCTTCCAGAACGTGTTAAAACATAATGGCATTGCATCTTTGTTGATGGACATTTCACCTACTATGTGCAACCTCGTGTTTATAGGCTGCAACCTTTGTTCCTTAAGCCATGGAATTTAATCTGAAGGAAGGTGACACACCGTCTAAGTTAAACACTCTTTAACTGTTTCAATCATCAATTTCCCTTATAAATGTCTGGGATACTGTTGTTACAAGCAGGATGTCCACAGCATTGATATGTTTACATGAAAATGTCTTTGACTGATTTCTGCTCTCAAACAGTATTCTGTTTCTGCACATTCTGAGAAAGTGACTTAAAGTTCTGCAGACATACCATTCTTTGTCTTGCCTGAGCATGATTATAGCCAAGACTCTTTCCTATTTCACAGTTGTCTCGTTGTAGGTGCTATTTTAAATCTTGTATTCTTGCATTTACCAAAGCTGCTTTAAATTGAATTCCTATAGAGTTGTTAGACTTTGCTGCACAGCAATGTCGCAGTTCTTCCTTTATTGCCAATCTTTTTAAATCTGTGTTTCTGTTACATTGAATTTAATTCATTTTAATGTATTAAATCAAACAGCACACTGTTCTGTCAGGTTTTTATCATTTTGAAGCTTCTTAATTCTGTTTCTTTGTGATGTTGTATACCTTTTGTTACTTACTGTTATTCCCACACATTTTAATGACTAAAACTATAGCAACCATGTTTACCTGCCTTCAGCAATGAAGGTGGAGTGTTCCCACTTCTTCCAGGGTGAAGTAGATGTTTTCTAATCTTCCTCAATCTCAAACAATAAGAACTTATTTCTACACAGAGATTTTAGATGAAGTTTTCTGGCTGCAGCATTTATAAATCTGCCCATTGATGTTGCAAATTCAATACCAAACTTCCAATTATTCATGACTCTTCTTTTGCTCGACTCTTTCACTTGGTTTTTTAAATTGGCTTACTTTCACCTTAAATAAATTCTGAAACCTCCCCAATTCTATAATGTCAATCTACATGGTCACTGGGAGAAGTGAGTAAGCACTTTCACACTTCCTGTCCCTCTTTTTCCTGGTCTTTGCAATATTTTTCATAAAATTATGCCCCTTGCCCTAAACGGACTCCAATGTAAATCTGGGAGTCTTCAGCTGCTTCTCCTTTGCTAAGGCTTTTATTTTTTGAAGTGTGTTTGGAATTTCTCTTTGGTCCAGTCCAAAGTCTTGCTTTAGTATTTCTTAACAGCTTCTGAATAGATTTTGCCTGTGGAGTGCTGTGCTTCTATTAGTTGCTGCTTCCACAGCTACTGCAGTCTCTCTCAGTTGGTGATTCCACTTCAGCTCCACTGACAGACAGGGCCTTCATTAAATAGGAATGTTCTTAAAGTCACAAACTCATCTGATTCAGATATTTTCCCTTAATTTCACTCCTGACCAAACGTCGACCATGTTCCCTTCTGAAAGCTGCCAGTGATTGTGAATGGACCTGTTCTTTATAAAAGGATTAAACTCACTGCTGCTATTGGATGAAGGAAACCTCCCAACAGGGGGAGTAATGGTGGACAGATGGAATTCAGATCTGGTATAACAATCTTGTTCACGAGATCAAATGGTAAAGTACTTCACATATCTATGTGAATATTATTCACTTAGGTTGAGAGTGCTCAATGCAATCTAATACTGATGACCTCGTAAATACTCTTACTGAAAACACACATTAACTTGTGAGCTTAGACATGCATTAACTTCCAGCCTGATTACAGGGGTCAGGAACGATGAGTACCATTTCTTTTCTCACTGAGCTGTTCCAGTGCCACGTTGTACAATTTAATGTGTAACTCCAGGAACATTCTCATGTTTTCCAATCCCTTCTGTGCTGCGCTGTCAGTCTCTGATTGGTCAGCAGGAATTTGGACATCATTGATTCTGGAGTCAATTAGATCTGATTTCAAAGGTTCCTTCCTTCTTTACGGTCTGCTATATATATTGACAGTGAGACTTGACACCTCATCACTTCAGACAACGGGGGGGTGGGGGGGAGGGGCGGGTGGAGAGAGAGAGAGAGAGAGAGAGAGAGAGAGAGAGAGATGTAGATGTAGATGTAGATGTAGATAGAGAGGGAGAGGTAGGAAGAGGAGCAGGAGAGCCCCATCTTAAACTGTGAAACCTGGACACTGATGCTGAATCATTTTTGTTGTGTTTAGGTGAGGGAAAAGGAACTTCACTGTAGACATGATGCTGCTGATGGGATTGGTGCTGAGTACATTGATGGTCAGTGATGTTGCAGGTAGGGTCAGCCTAACATTGTGTGTGAGGACAGGTTAATGCTGTGAACTGAGGGGTTAATGGATGTCCTGTTGTGTGAATGAGAGAGAACAGACAGAGATGGTACCTTGAAGAATCTTCAAAAGTGAGCAATGACCTAACCATTGACACGTGTTTGATATTCTACACATTCCACATTCACTGTCTGCCCACTCCCCATATGGGCACAGCATGCTTCACCATCCCACCTGATTTTACTGCCCCTCCCTGCCCACCTGCCTGTGCCCAGGGCAAATGGAAATGCCCAGCCCTGAATTATCTCTTAGTCTGATCCCACATTCCTGCTCATTCCCACTCTCATCCCACTCTCCTGCTCCCTCTCCATGAATTCATTTTCCACTCAGTCCAAACATACCCTCCTGCTCACCGCTCATATGTTTTAATAGATTCCCACAGACTAGTCCCTTTCTATTCTCACCCACAGAGACCCATTACTGACCCATTCAATCTGATCCTATTCTCACATTTCCTCCTCAAAAATATCTCACTCAGTTATCTCCTTCTGTACTGACTCCCTGTATCATTTAATATCCAAATCAATCAAATCCCACTATCCTGCTCACTCCCCATAGGCATTAATATTCACCCAGTCCAATCCCATTATCCACCTCATTTCCAATACACTGCCATTGATAAGAAAGTTTCTTATCTTTTTTTTAAGAATTGATGATCTCTGTTGTCAGTTTATGGCTCAGGATTGTCCCCACACCCCACCCCTTCCCAGTCCTAACAGTGGGAAGAAATGGTGTGTCCCACTTTTGGGGGCACGACTTCAGCATCAGGAGCACCTCCTGAATATAGAGCACTCTTTTCCTCCTCCTCCGACCCCTTTTCCCAGTTCCTGGTGGGCATCCTGTATCCGGATTCCTGAGTTGTTAGGGCTGGAATGGGCTGGGAGGCTATGCCAGTTTGGGGAGGTAGTTTATTTCAATTTATGTCACTTGTTACCATGACAATGAGCAGCAGAGACTGATCCAGTGAATTCCTCACTTGGTGCAGAGTACATTCACACAGATTTTATTCACTGATCATTGATGAACCTGCAAGTGATGGGAATGGTGTCTACTAACATGGAGGGGGAGGTTACCAGATTAGGATATCGGTTACTGGGGTTTCAAGGTGCATAAATATCCTGTTTGGGAGAGTAAAGCAGTGAAGTATAGCTACTATCTTACCTCTTAAATTTCAAACTAAATTGACTCTTTCAAACCCTTCTGCTTGGACTGTTGTTACCTTTAAAAGGCATCTTTTCTGTTCTGATGGTCTGGATTGTTCTTTCTAACACTGACAGCCTGAAACAGTGGACACCATAGATGGTGCCAAATTCCCAGTGTGAAAATCTGAGTGGTAGTCTGACACCATATCATGCTGCATGCTTCTCTGTGCCTTCACTAAATGTCACTGTCACCATCATTTCCCTGCCTGCTCCATAGACACCATCCACTTTGAACCTTCCTTGATGCAACTGGGCGTTGCCAAACCACCAGCCTCAGTCAATTGTCCAGGCTGCTTTCAGATCAACTTACATACAACTTCAGCCCTGGAGGCTTCATCCTGTGCTCCAAATCATGTATTTACATGTTTCTACCAAGTTGCTTTGACCAGAGGGATGCAATTGCATCTCATGCATCTACACAGGATGCATCTTGTGAGTCTTTGCTTAAACTCTTCGCAGTCACTCACTTTGCACTGGCTTGGAGGCTGCCAGCCTCTGTCACTTGCATTGTGGTGTAGGACAGAAGGAGAGGCAAAAGGTTGTTACCGACAGAGCACTGAACAGTTACAGAGGTGGAGATACTTCTGTACGGCACTGTGAAGTCACAACTACTGCATGTGTCAGCAGCTAACATGGCAAATACACTGCATGGACACTAACCAACTTGCCATGTCCATGTATCAAAAGGGATTGGCACTGAGTTCAGTGAAGTAAGTCCTTAGTCATTCAAGAAATGCTGCCATACCTAATTCAGGGGGTTAGTAATGATCAGTCTGGTGCTTAGTCTGACTACAGTTCAGGGTCAGTGTGCTTGCAGTCCATTGACTCAGCCAGTACTGCAAGTTCATTGAGGCCAGTTAGGGAATTACAGATACACCAATTGTGGTGATGTGGAGACATCAGTCCAGGATCTCGACCGAGATCATTCAGAACAATCCTCCCAAGTTCTTCTTAGGGAAGGACTGTAGGGGGTACACAGTGGGCCACTGTCAGTCCTGTGGTTTTGGATATTAAGGGAGAAGGGGCATATCAGGTGGCAGTCTGTGAAATCCTGGGTAAGTAGGAAGTCCCAGTCTTGGGATGGGTTCACTTAGGATGGATCATTGAGGGAATGATGTTAGTGCAAGTGGGCAATTCAAGATAGGAGGGTGGTCTCTCATAATCAAAATGGAGAGGCCAGGAAGCTGTGGCAGGTGCGATTGTCACAACCACTTCAAGTTCAGCATAAGAGGTGTGTCTGGCCAACATTGGCCTTGGAACCTCATGAAGCTATGGGCTCTGGGGGCAAATTGGAGACACAAACAGTTAGATAAAGTGGTAGAACTGAAATGGGACGAGGTTGAAAGACTATTTGGGGTGGGTGGACAATTACATAAAAGGGAACATAAAAGATGGTGTCATTCACCTTTAGTTTCCGAAGAGGCTATAACTAATTGATGAGGACAGGAAGTTAAAACCTTATACTCTTTGCACCAGATAGTTCAATGGAGAGTGCAGGAGGGCATGCTGGGAGCAGCACCAGACAAACCTCAAAATGAGGTGTCAATCTGCTGAAACTACAAAACAGGACTACTTACATACCAAACAGCAGAAGCAGCAAGCGATAGATAGAGACAAACAATTCCACATCAAACTGATCACAACTAAGCTTTGGAGCCCTGCCATATCTAGCCGTGAATGGAGGTGGACAATTATACAACTCAATGGAGGAAGAGGCTCCACAAATATCCCCATCTCAATGATGGAAGAGCCCAGCACATCAGTACGAAAAAGTAAAGCTGAAGCTTTCACAGCAATCTTTAGCAAGAAGTGCCAACTGGATAATCCATCTTGGCCTTTCACCCAGTCCCCTGCGTTAGAGATATCAGTCTTCAGCTAATTCGATTCACTGCACGTGATATCAAGAACTGGTTTGGAGGCATTGGATACTGCAAAGGCTATGGGTCCTAACAACATTCTGACAAGAGGCAATCCAACCGTTGTGCCTTGACATTCAGTGTCAATCCCATCACTGAATCTCCCACTCGCAACATTTGTCTAGTGAGCCTTCCTGATGCAGTCTCACTTACATTTTCAATCATAATCTGAATGTAACAGGAATGAGTGACAATGTGGGGCAATATGCTGAAGCAACAATTTTCTTGAATAATAATAATGACAAACAAGTATAAGTTATAGTAGAACACAAAGAGGAAAGATATACCAGAAGAAAGGAAGAAAGCAACAGTACCAGCACACAAACAGTAACTCCAAATTGTATGTCCACAAATAAGATCGTCAGATCATTCCAAATTAATGACTTAAACTTGAAATCAAAAACAACCCTTGTTACATGGATCATCAAGTCCCAGAATAATCTGCACAGTGACAGACTTTCTGGCCAGTAACTCCATCAATGTCTTTTCCTGTGAGGTCTTAAGTGGTTGACTATGAACCACTCAAGTGAATCCTGGAGACCGTGTCCTCTTTAAGACAAATCTTTAGCTCCACTCCAACCTTTCAAGATTTCCATTCAGAGTTTCTGAAACAAAAGGTCTGGACATTGAGACCTCTTTGCAACTCTCCACATATTTATAATGAGGCTGTGAGTTGTTTACGCATCCTCGTCTTGATTATACCGTCCAGCAATTAAACTCCATCTCCTGACTCCATTCCACCCGACCTCTTCACAGGCCTGGCCTATATCTCCAGAGTCATCAAATACCCAAGAACTGTTAACTGTTTAAACATTAAACACCAACAACTTTTATCTTTAATCCTCTTGTCAGAAAAGATAAACGGTGGTTTAGATCAAATGACAGCTGTGAAAATTTTGCTTTGATCAATGTAAAATAACAAGACAAAGCAGTTTTGGAGGGGGGAGGAAAAATAAAATTAAGGTCACAATTAATAATATTAAAGCTGCTTGCCTTTAATTCCATCACTGATTAGCTTCTTATCTTGATCAGACCCTTTACATCAAGGTCTATGAAGTAATTTTTAAAAATTCTATGCAGGTTAATTATGTTATTTTTAAAATAAAAAATAAGCTGAAGTAAAATGACAAAATTATAAAATTGCAAAATGTAGTGGCTGCAGGCCTCACCCTATACTGTTGTCCAGAAACTGGACTTGACATTTCCTGTGATGACAAGAGCAGGTCAGGGGCTGGGATTTCTGCAGCAAGGAGCTCACCTCTTGATTCCACAAAGCCTGTCCACCACCGCCCCCCACTCCACCCCCCACAAGACACATGACAGAGGAGTGATGGAACACAACCCACTTTCCTGGAACAATGTAGCTCTGACATGGAGATAAGAACCTCAACATCTTCCAGGATAAAATGGATTCAATTGACAACTTTGACCTTCACTTCCTCCACCGATGACACATAGAGGCAGCCATGTGTACCATCGAGACGATACACAGCAGCAACTCACTGAGGTTCCATGAGCTGACGTCAATATGTTGGCACACTGATTGATGTATGTGAAACCTCCAAGTGGGTACACAGCTAGGCAGCTTAGAGACAATGTTGTCCCTCGATAACACCTTCCAAACCTGCAAACTCTGCCACATAGAAGGATAAGAGCAAATAATGCAGGATCACCATCACCTGCAAGTTTGTCTCCAAAATGAGATGAGATGAGGAGAATTTTATGATGTGGAGTAAATTGTTCTGCTGAGAGCAGGAGTACTGTCTGAAAGGGGGATGGAGCAGATTCAGTAATAACTTTCCAAAGGGAATTCGATGTATATCAATAAGGAAGCAGCTGCCGGGCCCTGGAGAAATCGCAGCAGTAGTGAGTTTAATTAGACATTCCTTTCCAAGAGCCAGCACAGGCATTGTGTGCCGAATGGCCTCCCTTGGTGATTTATCATTCTTTGATTCTGATGCCTCGAATCTGAACTACACTGTGAATGCTCGGAATTGCTGTTTTTTGAGGACGACTTGTTATAATCCAATTCTCTTGAACTGTAGATGATGTTGCTGTGGGTTATGAAGTGGAGAAACCTGAGCAGGAAACAAAGAAACAGCCTGAAAGGACCTTTGATACAATTGATCTTACTCAGAATGACTTCTGTTCCAATGGTTGGTATTATTATGGTTATTGTTATCAGTTCATTCCAAAGAAAAGGACTTGAACAGATGCTGAGGTAAATCTCTGGAATCTCCATTGGATTTGTTCCTCAGGGTTTTCATCTTGACCAAATACTGCACCCCATTCTCAAGGAAACTTTTATTAGATTACCCAAAAAAAATATTCGCAGTCCTTCAGATGTGTCTTTGTAGCAAGATTGCCTTAAATCCCCAAACAAAGACTCACAAGCCACACATCCTCCTATTTTATTCCTGGATCTCAATGTTAATTTTCTGTGATTTATGTTTATGGATACATCCCTCTGCATTTCACATTTAAAATCACTTTCCTTAAAAAACATCTTTACTATTCCTCCTCACAGAGCAGATAATTTCATATTTTCCTACCTTGTACTCCATCCGTTATCATCTTGCACACTCACTGAATCAACTTATATCTGTTTGTCATCTTTTCTCATTGTTCGTGCCCAAGCAGATACCAAATTGGGTATTGCTGAGCAGGTTGTTTCTCAGCGAGTGTCATTTGATCTCACCACTGGGATCAAGTTTCGACATTTTGCTGATGACTGAGGAAAATTCTGATGGAACAAGAATTGACTGGAATTCCTGGAAACTGTGGTTGGAAATCTTCTTTTTGATCAAGCTGCTTTCGGGCTAACACATTGATCCTCTGCCTCTGGAACCTTTGATCCTTATTGTATCTTGATGTTCAGCTGACTTTCCAGGTACAAAAGCTTGGACAAGCACAGTCAGAGAAGCATTGGATGAGCTTACAGGGATGGAAGTGATCAGGTTAATAAAGGAGCAATGTGATGTTGGAAACTCAACTCAAGATCAAGGAGGAAGACAGGGTTGCAAACAGCTTAGTTCAGCATCAGACAGCATCAGGAGCAATGAAGACCTGGTAGGAAAGGCAATTCTAGTTGAGGAACTTAGATGATGATGATGGCTGTCATATTTACTTTTAATGACAACAATACAATGTGATTAAAGTAAATGATATATAAATAACATTTATTTAGAGTTTGTATTTGAATTAGTGGCATATGGGATTGTCTATATATCTGAGGAGATTTAATGGTTAACTTGCCTATAATTTCCACCTGTACTTAGCCTACACACCCAGAACCCTCTGCATATCTATACTCCTGAAGGTTGTGCCATTCACTGTATAATTTCCACCTGTACTTAGCCTTCCAAAATGCATCTCCTCACATAGGTCCACATAAACTTCCATCTGCCATTTTTCTGCCCATTTAGGCTTTATGCCTATTAGCTATGGTAATTTAAAATTGGTGTGTACCTGTTTATTTGGAGATATTGTGATCCAAGATTAAATTTAATGTTTCCAACTGATTGATATCCCATTGGATTCTCTAATTACCTTCCTCACTATCCTCAACTCCACCAATCTTTATATGGCCTGCAACCCTATGACTTTGATAGCTACATTTTCCTCCAAAACATTTATGTAGATCACAAACAGCAGAGATCCCAGCACTGATCCCATGGAACACCACTAGTCACAGCTCTCCATTCCAAAAGGCATCCTTCCACCACTACCCTCTATCTCCTATAAGTAAGGCAGTTCTAGAGTGTAGGTTTGCTCGCTGAGTTGTAAGTTTGATATCCAGGCATTTCATTACCTGGCTAGGTAACATCATCAGTGGTGACCTCCAAGTGAAGTGAAGCTGTTGTCTCCTACTTTCTATTTATATATTTGTCCTGGATGGGGTTATTGGGGTTTGTGGTGATGTTATTTCCTGTTCTTTTTCAGAGTGGTTGATAGATGGTATCTAGATCTATGTGTTTGTTTATGGCGTTGTGGTTGGAGTGCCAGGCCTTTAGGAATTCTCTGGCATGTCTTTGCTTAGCCTGTCCCAGGGTAGATGTGTTGTCCCAGTCAAAATGGTGGGTATTTTCATCTGTGTGTAGGGCTACGAGGGAGAGAGGGTCGTGTCTTTTTGTGGCTAGCTGGTGTTCGTGTATCCTGGTGGCTAACTTTCTTCCTGCTTGTCCTACACAGTGTTTGTGGCAGCCCTTGCATGGAATTTTGTAGATGACGTTGGTTTTATCCATGGGTTGTACTGGGTCTTTTAAGTTTGTTAGTTTTTGTTTGAGAGTGTTGGTGGGTTTGTGTGCTACTAGGATTCCGAGGGGTCTTAGTAGTCTGGCTGTCATTTCTGAAACTTCTTTGATGTATGGTAAGGTGGTTAGGGTTTCTGGCTGTGTTTTGTCTGCTTGTCGTGGTTTGTTCTTGAGGAATCTGCAATCTGTATTTTTTGAGCATCCGTTCTCCTTGAATACGTTGTATAGGTGGTTCTCCTCTGTTTTCTGAAGTTCATCTGTGCTGCAATGTGTGGTGGCTCATTGGAATAGTGTTCTGATACAGCTTTGTTTGTGGGTGTTGGGATGGTTGCTGGTGTAGTTAAGTATTTGGTCAGTGTTTGTCAGTTTTCTGTATACGCAGGTTTGTAGTTCTCCGTTGTCCTTCCTTTCGACTGTGACGTCCAGGAATGCGAGTTTGTTGTTGGTTTCTTCCTCCTTGGTGAACTCTCTGCCTGTGAGGGTGTTGATGATGATGTTAAATGTCTCTTCTATCTTGTTTCGTTTTGTGATGACAAAGGTGTCATCTACGTAGCGGACCCAGATTTTTGGTTTGATGGTTGGTCGGGCTGTTTGTTCTAGTCTTTGCATTACCACTTCTGCTATGAATCCTGATAGCGGAGATCCCATGGGTGTGCTGTTGGTTTGTTTGTAGGTTATGTTGTTGAAGGTGAAGTGGGTGGTGAGGCACAGGTCCACTAGCTTCCTGATGTTTTCATTGGTAATGTGATTGATGGTGGTTAGGGTGTGTGTGATGGTCTCTTCTAAAAGTATGGTAAGTGTTTCCTTTGCCAGGTTGATGTTGATGGAGGTGAACAGTGCTGTTACATCGAATGAGATCATTGCTTAATCTTCTTCTATTTTGGTGTTTTTGATGACTTTTAGGAATTCCTGGGTGGAGTGGATGGAGTGCTGTGACTCTTCTACTAGGTATTTCAGTCTTGCGTGTAGTTCTTTGGCCAGTCTGTAAGTTGGTGTTCTGGGTAGTGAGACTATGGGTCTGAGGGGGGCTCCTGGTTTATGGATTTTTGGTAATCCGTAGAATCGTGGGGCGTTGGTCCCGTCTGGTTGCATTTTCTGGAATTCCATCTTGCTTAATTGCCCGGAATTGTGTGATTTTCTTTGGAGGTATGTAATTTTGTTTCCTAGTTCTGGGTCGGGTCTAGCGCTACCTGTTGGTAGGTGTTGGTGTCTGCGAGTAGTGCATTGGCTTTCTCTAAGTCATCCCTTCTGTTCAGGATGACTGTGAGCCGACCCTTGTTTGCAGGTAAAATAACGATTTTTTTGGGGGGGTTTTCTAGGGCTTTCTTTTCTTGTGTGTTCAGTTTGTTTCCTTCCCTCTTTCGGCTCAGAGTAGGTGCAACTGTCTGTCTGATCGTTTGTTGTGTTTCTCCCATTTGTTGTCCTTCAGTGTGGTTTTTAATGCCGCTAGAAAATCCTTCTTGTCAGCGTCTCGGTAATTGAAATTTAGACCTTTTATTAGTACCGCTTCTTCTGTGTCTGATAGGGTTCGGTCTGATAAGTTCTTCATCCATGTCTCTGTGTTATCGGATTTTTCTTCAGTCCTGATTTTTCTTTATCTGTGTTTGTCGTTGTTTGGTGTTTATGGCTAGTTCTATCACGTCTGTCCATTCTTGATTTGTTGCTTGTTTGAATAATGGTTTTTGGCACGCAGTTTTCCCGTTGTGTTTTTGGAGTCTGTGGTGGCTGTCATTGATTAGTTCTCGGAGCATTTTGCGGTTGTTTCTCTCTGTTAAACTTCTGGCTTGAGGTGTTTTTATCGGCGGTTTGTATTGGAGATATTTTGGCAGTACCTGTTTTTTCAAACATTCATGCAGGAAGTACAGTTGTTCGTCGGTGGAACTCTCTCGGGATGACATTCCTTTCCCATCTTCGGGCAAGTTGTAGCGTGTTGCGCCCAGAGGCTTTTTGCAAGGTTTGTGAAGGTTTGTAGCTCTGGTTGAGGTTTAGGGTGTAGGTTTGCTCGCTGAGCTGTAGATTTGATATCCAGACGTTTCATTACCTGGCTATGGTAATGAAACGTCTGGATATCAAAACTACAGCTCAGCGAACAAACCTACACCCTAAACCTCAACCAGAGCTACAAACCTTCACAAACCTTGCAAAAAATAAGGCAGTTCTGTATCCCTCTTGCCAGCTCATCCTTTATACCATGTGACTTCACCTTTTGTACCAGTCTACCATGTGAAACCTTGTCAAAGGCTTTACTGAAGTCCATGTAGACAACATCAACCATGTTTCACTCATCAATCACCTTCGTCATATCCTCAAAACACTTGATAAAGTTAGTGAGGCACAACCTCTCCTGCACAAAAACATGCTGCCTATTGCTAAAATGTTCTAAATGCATACAGATCTTTGTCTCCAAGAATCTTTTCAAATAATTCCCCTACCACCAACGTGAGACTTACAGCCCTGTAGTTTCCAGGGTTATCCCTGTTATCTTTCTTAAACTGTTGGATAACATTGGTTATTCTCCAGTCCTCTGAGTCCTCACCTGGTGTCAAAGAAGATACAAAGATGTCTGTGAACACTCCAGCAATTTGTTCACTTACTTCCCTCAATATTCTGGGATAGTTCACATCAGGACTTGGGGAGTTAGCTACCTTAATACATTTTAAGATACACAACATCTCTTCCTTTTTATGAGAAACTTGGCTTAGAAACACAACAGTCCCTTCCCTGAGATCATTCTCCACTAATTCCATCTCTTTGGTGAATACTGACACAAAGTATTCATTTAGGACCTGATCTACCTCTCCTAGCTCCACACATAGATTTCCTCCTTTGTCCTTGAGTGGGCCAACCCTTTCCCTGACTATGCTCTTGCTTTTTATATATGCATAAGAAGCCTTGGGATTCTGTTTAATCCTGTTTACTGATGACATTTCATGACTCATTTTAGCCCTTCCAATTCCTGGTTGAAGTTCTTTCCTATCTTCCTTACATACTTCAAGGACTTCATCGATTCCCATCCTCCAAGACCTTATGTACGCTTCCATTTTCTTTTGGACCAAGGTCGTAAGATCCCTGGTCCTCCAAGGTTGTCATACCTATCCTTCATTCTCCCAGGAATGTGCCACTCCTGAACTCTTATCAATTGCTGTTTAAAATACTCCCACATGACTCCTGTAGACTTACCCACAAACAGCAGACTCCAACCAGCATTCTCCAGTTCCTGTCTAACATTGTTGGAGTGCACCTTCTCCCAATTTAATTTCTTCATCTGAGGACTGCTGCAATTTATTTCCATGAGTATCTAAATACTCACAATATTATAATCACTACGTACCCACTGAAGCTTCAGCTGGCCGGACTCATTTCCCAAAGTCAGGTCCAGTATACTCCTTCCCTGGTTGGATTGTTCAAATATTGTGTCAAGAATCCCTCCTGAATATCCTTACAAATTCTGCTGAATCCAAGCCCTTCGCATGTACAGAGTCCCAGTTAATATAGAGGAAGTTAAAATTACTCAGCACAACAACCCTGCTGTTTTTACATTTTTTCCAAAGTCTGTTTCCACATTCTCTCTTCTATCTTCTGCTAGCTGTCGGGAGACCTGTAGTATACCCCCAGCATTGTGATTTCACCTTTCCAATTTCTGAGTTCTACCCATTTTGTCACTATGCAACTCATCTGATGTATATTCCCTCAGTACAGCTGTGAGATATTCTTTTACCAGTAAAGCAACTCCCCCACCCCTTTTACCTTCCTTTCTGCCACACCTGAAACATCTAAATCCTGTAATCGCAATAATGTCATAATTCCAAATACTAACTAAAACTATCAGTTCATGTAACTTGCCTATTATACTTCTTGCATTGAAGTTTACTGGGATTGCACTCTTACTGTGTTTTGCAATGTTTTGAACTGTGTTATCTGAAAATAGCTATATTCTATTTTATTTTATTTTGTCCTCTGTGACAAGTTTCTGTTTTATTGTTAAAACCCAATCTGCGAAGTTCCATGTTTGTGATACAATTCAATAAAAATGAAACAAAATATGATCTATCAAGCTAGATTTTGGTCCGGATCCAATTTGTCCTGTAATAATGTCATCAGGGATCATAACAATTGGAATTGAACCTCTACTCTCAATTGTTATTTAAACAGTTGTAACTCTTCAACTCCCATTAACTTGCTAAATTCATCAGTGTCCCTGACATTAAACCATGGTTTCCGAGTAAAAATTCTCTTTGACTAAAATGGAATTGGAGACACATGTATATCAAGTTGTCGTGATAAATCTATTAGTGTGAAATGATCACTTTTCAAGTGAGATAGAATGTTGTCCAATTTTGAAAGTTCCGAAAGAATCATGATTATGGAAGGAACAGTTAGACCACACCCAGGCCAGGCACTGACCATCTCCAACAAGAGAGAATCCAACCATCTCCTTTTGCCACTTAAGAACATTGCCATCAATGTGTTTTCCCACCAACATCCTAGCAGCTGCACTGATCACTGGACTTGTCATATAGATATTGTGATGACTGCTAAGAGCAGAGCTTGCACATTCTGTAGCAAGTAACCCACCTTGTTGTTCCCCAAAGCCTGTCCATCATCCCAAGGCACAAATTAGGAAAGTGATTGAATGCTCCCCACTAGTGCAGTTCTAACAATAGTCAAGATGCTTGACGTAATTCAGCAAAATGCAATCCCCTTGATCACTGTGGAATTCTCAGGTACCAATGTTGCTATCAACTTAGGGTATAGGTATTGACAAGAGCTAAATTATTTTGTAGTCTCGTAGCCTGTAATATGTATGTATGTAATGGAGATGATTCCGGGATTTGTATTTTTAAATCACTCCCATTTTGAAAAGGGGATGATGGTTTCCTCAAGTGTAATTTGTGAAGTTCACTTTTTAAAATTTACACCAGGAAATTCCTTGGGATAATTGTAAAGTAGGATTCAATACTTCCAAAATCCATGAGAATGTTTCATCATATCCATTAACACACATAGGTATCCAAGGAAGGAATAAGGAGAAATAAAAGAAATGGCAAGTTACAAATCATTAAGATCAAGGATATTCAAATTTTTTGTGTGAATGAGAGAGTGAGTAAGTAAATGTCCAGTGGATGGTGTTGCATTTGCTACACAGATATAGCCCTTTGTCAGAAGCTCAGACACTGCCAAATTGCAATTGAATAAGCAGCAGTTGTAAACTGGGAATTGGTTCACTTTGCAGAGAAGATACTTTTTAAAGATACTGAGTCCAGAGGCAGGCTAAAGCCAGGAGGTGTTTAAATTCTTTTCTATTCAGGATTACCAGCAGACTGAAGTGAAAAGGAAAAAAAATGAAGTAAAAGTACACCAAAAGAGCCAGCAGATTTAATCACATTATTACGGTTTCAAGGGGCCCACATTAGTTACTGAGATTACTTTGATGAACCCCTTATGTGTTGTAGAACATAACTGACAAGTTGTTAGCTTCACTTGCACCACAAAATATTTCAATTATTAATTTTCAAACCACTCTGGTTGGTTGCTGTCTGATGCATTGTCTATTGTCCTTTTTTGTGGCTTGACTGAAATATTCATATCAATGGATAATGAAATTCACTAGAGTGGTAATGAGTTAGAAATTGCCCACTGGAAGGTACTGCAAAATACATTCAGTGATTGTAAAACCATTTTGAGTATGAAGAGAGACCATTTGGAAAAAATCTCTGAGAGAATATACATAAGATCTTTCTCTCCATGGGATGTAGATGATCAGGACTGCCAGCAAGTGAGATTGTACTGTCTCGTTCCCTCACTGTGTGTGTAAGTGACAACAATCAATGACACTGTAATAAGAAAGGAAATAAACTTCTAACTCAAACCAAGACCTAGGTCCAACTGATCAGTTCCAAACTGGAGATGACTGCAATTGACAACATGGTGAAATCATCATGAAAGAAAAGTTAAAATTACCTTCTTCCACGTCTTTGAGTTGGTATTTCTGCCTTTTTACTGATATTTTCTCCCCATGGTATTTATTTTAAAAAAACTGTCTCATCTGTCTTGTCTGTCATATGAAAGAATGAATGTGCATTTGGATTTGAAATGGGCAAATCTTAAGTTTACATAAGACTGATTATTAATCTGTATTGGCTGCACATGGAAGATATGTTTGCTCTAATTTTTTTTGTTTTCTTGTTCATTGATGAAACATGGCATGTGTTCATTTTATCTTAGATAGTGGTCACAGTCTGGCTTTATCTGAAGGTCAAATTGTTCATGTTGCAAACTTGTGATGATTCATTGAGTAGTTGGGTTTAGGATCTTTAATTCTGTATGGGACATGGCAATTACTGGCTCGCAAGTATTTATTTCCCATCTCTAATGTCCTTGAGAATGTCGTGGTGAAATGCTTAACTGCTGCAGTCCATGGGCTGTAGATTGACCTACAATGCTGCTTGGGAGGGAATTCCAGGATTTTGGCCAGCAACACTGAGGGAACAATGATATATTTCTACATCAGGATGGGGAGTGGTTTGCAGATAGCAATGTTCCACATCATGCAGCCCTTGTCCTTTGAAGTGGAAGTGGTTATGAGTTTGGAAGAGCCAGTCTAAGGATCTTTAGTGAATTTCTGCAGGGCATTTTGTGCATGGTACACGCATTGCTGCTTCAGAGCATTGGTGGTGGAAGGACTGATTGATTGTGGATGCAATGTCAATCAAACAGGTGTTTTGTGATGGATGGTGTCAAGCTTCTTGAGAGTTGGAGTTACACTCATTCAGTCAAGTGGGGCGCATTCCATCATGCTCCTGACTTGTCCTGTCAATGTTGGACAGACTTTGGCAAGTTGGGATGTGAGTTACCTGTTGCAGTATTCCTCGCTTTTGTCCTGTTCTTGGAGCCACTATATTTTTATGGTGAGTCCAGTTGAGTTGGGTTGGAGTTGTCATGCTTTTCCTTTGTGTATAGGACATAGACTGGGAAATTTTCCTCATGGTCAGGTAGATGTCAGTGTTGTAGCTGTACTGAAAGAACTTGGCTAGGGGTGTGGTAAGTTCTGGAGCAGATGTCTTCATCATTATTGCCAGAATATTGTCAGGGCCTAAAGACTTTGCTGTATCCAATGCCTCTAACCATTTGTTGATTTCTCCTGGAGTGAAATGAATTGGCTGAAGACTGGCACTTGTGATGCTGGGGACCACTGGAGAAAGATTTCCAGTGCTTGTTCCCACCAAGTTCATCAGAAGAATTTTGGGAAGATCTGTATAGGGTTATCGTAATGGCAACTATTCCATGAGTCACCACAATGTGTAATAACATTAATTTAATTTCTCAGACAGTGAATGCCTGGCTGTGACCACTATCTAAGGTAAGAGAAACTCTGGGTTTTATACAATCCTGCACATGAAAGTCAATCAGAAATTGTGAATATTTAACTTGGATGTTCCTTATTAACTCATACTACTTAAATTAATTCATTATTTCCTCAATAATAATTTAAGTCCTTCCCACTCCTGACATTAAACTGATTGGTCTGTAGATACTGAATTTATCCCTCACTTCCTTTTTGACAATGGTACAACATTGTCAATCACTTCACTGTTTAAGTTAGATTGGAAGTTTATGGTTAGGATTTCTGGTATCTCTATCCTACCAAATTTGGTTTGTCACAGCCACGTTCTGGGGGATTCGTGTACTGCCTACCTGTTCTTTCATGTCTTCCTCATGATCATTCACTCCCTCTCCTTGTTAACTCTCTGTCATTGTGGGGTAAACATTTTCTGAAATGACCAAGCCACTCTATCGCCAGTTTCCTGTGTACACTGTAAAACATGAACTAAACCAAACTTTGATACGTCAGGCCCCCGTAATTGGGAGCTCCTTCTGCATGTTTAGTTTTTCAGGAGATAATAAGTCATTTGGGGCTCCAGCCTGCCACAGAATATGTATTTGACAGGCCCCAGCTGTCTATTCAATGCAGCTAATTAAATGATTACGATTGTTATTATGTGGGAGACTCTCTAATGTTCAACTCACATTTGTTATATTACCAGTTTTTAAATAGATAGGCAATCTGTATTATAAATTAATGATATTCTTTCTTTCCCACAGTGGGGCCATTGGATGGGGACAGATGGATCTGTGATGGATTTCACAAGTTGGTCCAATTATGGACTAAATAAGAATCGTGCATTTTCAAAGAGATGTGCGTGTTAACTTTGGTTAGTTGATTCACGGGTGACTGAAACAATATTTAACTGGAAATTAATTCCAGAGAAAGGGATAGATCACCAGCTGAAATGAATGAGATTCAAACTGAGGACAGTGAGGTTGAATTTTATTTGTAGACAGAGATTGATGTCAGCATTTGTTCGCAGGGAATTACAGCCACGATCTGGGTTAATCTTCTCAGTGAATGAATGCAAATGTTTATGTGCTACAATCTGAAGAACAACTCACTGCTGGAGGAATGTACACTGTGTATAACACAGCAGATAGACAAATGTACACTGGAGATAACACTGGAGACAGTGGAATGGAAACTGGAAATAACACAGCAGGTAGATAGTGGAATATACACTGGGAGTAACACAGCTGACAGGCAAATGGACACTGGCCATATAACAGGATGAGATAAATTCAAATGCTGAGTCAATGTAAGTAGGGATTGTACATTTGGTTAAATAATGCTGAAGGTGAAATGAATTTTGAGAATAATATTGCAAACACCTGCTGGCTCTGGTTGAGAATGTCGAGGTTTTCGGAGGTTTGTAGAGTTGGTTGAAGTTGACATAGTCAACAAAGATTTTGGCTGTAAATACAAAAAACCTTCTTGTACCTTTCATGTTCAAGTCAAACCATTGTTCCCAATCATTATTACTGTCATATCTGATCTCCGAGCAGAACAGCACCAGAGGGAGAAGCAGCATTGAACAATATCCTTTTTTCCAAGAAAGAGGAAAAGGAGGAGGATACTCTCAGCAGGAAGTATTCTCCAGCTTCATTTTTCCCTGAACATTTCTCTTACCTCTACCTCCAGCGTGGACACATTGTCTTCACATTATAAAGGAGCTGCTGACAGAAATCTGCTATATTCCATTTAGAACCATATCAACAGCCTCTGATCAGCACCAGAATGGCTCTGCCAGTGAATGCGACAATAGCCATCAGTTTCTTTTCAGCCTTTGCTTAGCCAACTGGAGCAGGAGACATATGTAACATCTCCTATTATGCACCCTCCCCTATTGCCTCAGACAGGGACTGAGTCCCTTTGTGTCGGGAAAGGGGAGGTCACTGGTTATCCAGTGAAAAGCAGTTGGAGGATGTATGTTATCATTGAGCAGAGTGTTATCAATTAAACATGTTTTTTCACAGGTGATACATCTAAAAAGTGAAATGAGCAAGAACCACAAAGTTTAGCACATGCAATGTGTGTGTTTGTTATGTGATTTGCCAGTGAATTCTTGTTGTCCTGGTAGACGTCCTAATGTTTGCATTCTGTGTCAGAATGCTGTTCCCACAGTATCTGAGTTCTGTCGTCAAACTAGAGGGTGGTTGCTGCAAACAGAAACTATCCACTTCACATTGCTTCATACCTAAGCTCTGCAACTTTACCACATGCATCCAGGATATTGTGCTGCTACACAGACCGTTAGGAAGTTCTGAAGCAATAGAAACACTTCCAGCACAACTCTGCAGTGGATGCAATCATTAGAATACCATCTTCTGCTTCAGTTTGCTTCATTCTCCACATCCTGCCCATCATGAGGTCACATCTCTTGCCACAGGGATGTGGTGTGCAGCTCTGGGGTTGTGGGTTGTGGAGAAGTAAGAGAGCTGGAAGAGCAGGCAGAGGAGGAAGAGGTGTATGGATGGTCCCAGTCCCACTCCAACTGGGACAATACATCCATCCTTGGACAAGTCAAACAGAGACAAACACGAGAATTCCTAGAAGCATGGCATTCCAACCGGAACTCTATCAACAAACACATTGACTTGGATCCCATTTACCACCCCCTGGGAAAATAAACAGGAAATGACATCACCATAGGAAATAACATCACCACAGGAAATGGCACCACCAACCCAAAGAAATCTAAACATATAAATAGAAAGCAGGATACATCAGCAATGCTTCATCTGGAAGCTCACTGAAGATGTTACCTAGTATGGAGATGAAATGTCTGAAAATGTCTAGCTCAGTGAGCAAACCTACATTCATTTTCCCTTTTGTGATAAAATTTGATTGACAGTTACACACATAATCAATTGAGTTTCAATTTTTGTTTTGGAACATAAGGACAGGAATAGTGACATCTTGCTTCAATTGTACAGCAGCTTGGTTCCATTGCACCTGGAAAACTGGGTGCAGTTTTGATCTCCTCATCTCAGGGTGGATACTGAGGGAGTGCACTGAAGGTTCACCAGGCTTGTTCCCAGGATGGCAGGATTGTCCTATGTTTGAGGTAAAGATGGTGGTTTTGCTTTTTCACTGTTGGGTTTTGTTAGGTCACAGATTCAGTTGATATGGTTGAAGAAAATTACACTGATGTGCTGAATGAGAATTACAGAATGTATTTACCTTTCCTGTTTCATTAATAACATTAGATACAGCTGTTAATTCTCCAAGGAAGGAATTCAATTCTCTGTCCAGGCATTGTTAAATGTACCTGATGGACTGGGAACTATTTGATTTGTCACTTGATATATTCTTCAGATTATTGCATATTTTCACAAAGTGACCTCTTTTGCTACAATGAAAGCATCAGTGACAGGAGTCAAGTTAATCTTGGGATGTTGGTCTGGAGATTTTGAACCAAATCTGTGGCAAAACACTAATGTTAGATTGTTTAAGAACTTGTGTTGATGTCACGTCTGCTATATTGTTCAGATGAGAAGTCTGTCTAATCTGATCAGATGGTTTATTGTGCTTGAAGTAATCAACACACACTGCAAATGTTCTGCATTGAATGTAACTTTGCCTGTATAATGTTTCTTGGGGCAGTCTTCTTATACCGTGGACTGCTCAATCCAGATTGAGGTCACCTTTTGATTGAAGATGTTCAATGATTGCTTTGTTCCAAACTTGCCGTAATTGCACAACTCAGACAGGACATATGAGTTAGGAATATCTAAAGCATAAGGCGAGAGTTGGCCATTTGGCCCTTTGAGGCTGCTCCACCATTCAGTATGATCATGGCTGATCCTCTATCTCAATGCCATATTCCTGCTTCCCTGCAACCACCCCACCACCCCCCATATCCCTTCACACCTTCCATGTCTTTTTTGAATATATCCAGTGGCTTGACCTCCATAGCTTCACTGAAGTTTAAATGAAAATACTTTTCACATCTCAGTCCAAAATAGCCTACCTCCTATCCTAAGGCTGTGACCCCTGGTTTGAAACACTCAACCCCAGAGAAACCTATCCTCCCAACCTGCCATCTGCCCAGTCCGATTCGAATGTTATACATTTCAAATAGACTCCCACTCATTTTAATGAGTTGATTTATTGTTGTTACATGTCCCGTGATACAATGAAAAGTGCTGTTTTGTGTGCTTTACAGGCAGATCATATCATACGAAGAGCATCAGGGCAGCAGAACAGAATGCAGAACACAGAGTTACAGCTACAGAACACAGAGTTACAGCTACAGAACACAGAGTTACAGCTGCAGAATAGAGTTACAGCTGTGGAGAAGATGCAGAGAGAGAGAAATCAAAATTAACTTTGGAGAGGTCTGTTCAAAAATCTGATACATAGAACATAGAGCATTACAGCACAGCCCAGGCCCTTCGACCCTCAATGTTGCGCCGACTTGTCATACCAATCTGAAGCCAATCTAACCTACACTATTCCACTATATGTCCATATGCTTCTCCAATGACGACTTAAATGCAGGGAAGAAGATGTTCTTGAATCTATTCATTCGTCTACTCAAACGTTTATATCTTCTGCCCAACAGAAGAGGGTGGAAGAGAGTAAAACTGGGGTGGTTGTGGTGTTTGATTATATTGGTTGTTTTCCCAAGTCAGCAGGAAGTATAGATGGAGTCAATAGATGGAAGGCTGGTTTCCATTCACGACTCTCTGTAGTTTCTTGTGGTCTTGGGAGAAGCAGTTACCACACCATTCTGTGATGTATTCAGATTGGATGCTTTCTATGGTACATCTATAAAAATTGGTAAGTGTCCTGGTGGACATGCCAAATTTTCTTCGCCTCCTGAGACCTTATTGTGCTTTTTGTCTGTCGCCTTGATGAAGGTGGACCAGGACAGATTGTTGGTTGGTGATGATCACTCCCGGAAACTTGGCACTCCAGGCCATTCCACCTCAGTACCATTGATACAGACAGGGGTGTGTCATCTTCTTCTACTCGACCCTACTTCCTGGAGTCAATGCCCAGTTCCTTAGTTTTGCTGATGATGATGGAGGGATTGCTGTCTTTACACCATGCTGCCAAGCACTTTAATCTCTTTCCTGTATTCTGTCTCGTCATTGTTTGAGGTCTTTCTAAACTCTGGTGAACACAGGCCATCTTGAACCAATCTCCCCTGGCTGGACAATCCCAAAGCCCTCAGGGTCAGCTGAGTGAATCTCGCCTGCACTCCATCTTATGGAAAGTATATCTGCGCGTAGGTAGGCAGATCAAAACTGCATACAATACTCCAGGTGTGGTCTCACCAAAGCTCAGTATAACTGGAGTAAGGTATTCTACTTCTGAAATCAAATCCATTTGCAACAAAAGCCAGTATAACATTTGCTTTCCTAATGGTTTACTGCATCTGCCTGTCTATTTTCATTGACGAGGAGAAAGTGAGGACTGCAGATGCTGGAGATCAGAGATGAAAATGTGTTGCTGGAAAAGCGCAGCAGGTCAGGCAGCATCCAAGGAGCAGGAGAATCGACGTTTTGGACATGAGCCCTTCTTCAGGAATGAGGAAGGTGTGCTAAGCAGGCTAAGATAAAAGGTAGGGAGGAGGGACTTGGGGAAGGGGCGTTGGAAATGCGATAGGTGGAAGGAGGTAAAGGTGAGGGTGATAGGCCGGAGTGGAGGTGGGGGCGAAGAGGTCAGGAAGAAGATTGCAGGTTAGGAAGGTGGTGTTGAGTTCGAGGGTTGGGACTGAGAGAAGATGGGGGGAGGGGAAATGAGGAAACTGGAGAAATCAAGGTTCATCCCTTGTGGTTGGAGGGTTCCTAGGCGGAAGATGAGTTGCTCTTCCTCCAGCCGTCATGTTGCTATGGTCTGGTGATGGAGGAGTCCAAGGACCTGCATGTCCTTGGTCGTGTGGGAGGGGGAGTTGAAGTGTTGAGCCACGGGGTGGTTGGGTTTGTTGGTCCTGGTGTCCCAGAGGTGTTCTCTGAAACGTTCCGCAAGTAGGCGGCCTGTCTCCCCATTATAGAGGAGGCCAAATTGGATGCAGCGGATGCAGTAAATGATGTGTGTGGAGGTGCAGGTGAATTTATGGCAGATACGAAAGGATCCCTTGGGGCCTTGAGGGAAATAAGGGGGGAGGTGTGGGCGCAAGTTTTGCATTTCTTGCGGTTGCAGGAGAAGGTGCCGGGAGTGGATGTTGGGTTGGTGGGGAGGTGTGGATCTGACGAGGGAGTAACGGAGGGAGTGGTCTTTTCAGCACGCTGATAGGGGAGGGGAGGGAAATATATCCTTGGTGGTGGGGTCCGTTTGGAGGTGGTGGAAATGACGACGGATGATACAATGTACACGGAGGTTGGTGGGGTGGTAGGTGAGGACCGGTGGGGTTCTGTCCTAGTGGCGATTGGAGGGGCGGGACTCAAGGGCGGAGGAGCGGGAAGTGGAGGAGATACGGAGGAGAGCATCATCAATCACGTCTGGGGGAAGAATTGCGGTCTTTAAAGAAGGAGGCCATCTGGGTTGTATGGTATTGGAACTGGTCCTCCTAGGAGCAGACGTGGCGGAGACAAAGGAATTGGGAATATGGGATGGCATTATTACAGGGGGTAGTGTGGGAGGAGGTGTAGTTAAGGTAGCTGTGGGAGTCGGTCAGTTTATAGTAAATGTCCGTGTTGATTCGATCGCCCGAGATAGAAATGGAGAGGTCTAGGAAGGGGAAGGAAGAGTCTGAGATGGTCCAGGCAAATTTGAGGTTAGGGTGGAAGGTGTTGGTAAAGTGGATAAACTGTTCAACCTCCTCATGGGAGCACGAGACAGCGCCGATACAGTCATCGATGTAGCGGAGGAAAAGGTGGGGGCTGGTGCCAGTGTAGCTGTGGAAGAAGGACTGTTCCACATATCCTACAAAGAGTCTGGATTAGTGGTGCTGGAAGAGCTCAGCAGTTCAGGCAGCATCCAAAGTGCAGTGAAATCAACGTTTCGGGCAAAAGCCCTTCATCAGGAATAAAGGCAGTGAGCCTGAAGCGTGGAGAGATAAACTAGAGGAAGGTGAGGGTGGGGAGAAAATAGCATAGAGTACAATGGGTGAGTGGGGGAGGGGATGAAGGTGATAGGTCGGGGAGCAGTGGGTGGAGTGGATAGGTGGAAAAGAAGATAGGCAGGTCAGGGCAGAGGAAATGACCTGGGAGTTGCAGTGGGAGAGGGACTCCCTGAGATAGCTGGGGCCCATGCGGTTGCCCACAGCTACTCCTTTTGTTTGGAGGAAGTGGGAGGATTGGCAAGAGAAGTTGTTCAGAGTGAGGACCACTTCAGTCAGTCGAAATGGGTGTCAGTAGAAGGGTACTGGTTGGTATGGCGGGAAAGGAAGAAACGGAGGACTTTGAGTCCTTCGTGATGGGGGATGGAGGTGTACAGGGACTGGATGTCCATGGTGAAGATAAGGCATTGGGGACCAGGGAAGTGAAAATCATGGAGGAGGTGGAGGGTGTGGGTGGTGTCCCAAACGTAGGTGGGGAGTTCTTGGACTAAGGGGGACAGGACCGTGTCGGGGTATGCAGTGATGAGTTCGGTGGGGCAGGAGCGGGCTGAGACAATGGGTCGGCCGGGGCAGTCAGGTTTGTGGATTTTGGGCAGGAGGTAGAAATGGGGCGGTTCGGGGTTGTGGGACTATGAGGTTGGAGGCGGTGGATGGGAGATCCCCTGAGGTGATGAGGTTATGTATGGTCTGGGAAATGATGGTTTGGTGGTGGGAGGTGGAGTCATGGTAGGAGGGGGCAGTAGGAGGAGGTATCCGCGAGCTGGCATTTAGCCACAGTGGTGTAAAGGTTGGTACGCCAAACTGGTGTACGAAGACACACAGATTCCTTTATGCATACCCACATTTCACAATGTATTACCATTGAAATAACTTTGGTTACTCACCCAGGTGTATACAACTTCTCACTTAGTCACCTTGTGGTGCAGGTTGTTGATGGAACTATCTCCATAATCTCCTGCTAGTGAAGCGTGACCTTACCTGCTGAATGTAAAGCTATACTGACAACCTTTGTGAAGAAGTTAGTTAGTGAATTCTTCTCTTATACAATTGATCTCAGGTCTCGTTCTTCATCTTCACTATAATTTTCTAGGTGGTCAATCTTGTGGCTGTTATCGTTTTATGTTGTGTGGCCTAATTCCACAATTTAAGTTCAGGTTCTTTACAGGCTGGTCAAGGGGAAGGCAAAATCAACTATCATCCAGCTGAGACTGTTTGTTATGTTGCCATCATCTTACCAGACCATAGAAGCTGCTCTCTCATTAGAGAGGAACAATTGGTAGTGACTTAACCTGAGGCCACTAGACCTCAGGCGAGGGAAGAGGTTGAGAAGGTAAGTCCTTCATGTTAACCTCAAACTGGTGATGGGAATTGAACCACACTGTTGGCATTACACTGCTCTGCAAACCAACAATCCAGCCAACTGAGCTAAACCAATTCCCTTATTATACATTAATACTAGATATTACAGTACACGGTGATCATAGATATACAGGGCTCTGGATTGTTGTTAAATTTGATAAGACTCATCTATTTTCTTCACGTGTTCATGCTCATGTGCTTTCTCTGTTTTCTTTCCCCCATAGAGTCTCACTCTGGTCTTTCTCCCAGATTGTTCCAGCTGGGGTGTTCTAACTCCACCCACTCTGTACTTTATTTTCTCAGTGATGTGTAGCTCTGTAACTTCATTTCAATGCTGCCCTAAGGCTGTATTACCCTGATGCAGCAATAGCCATCAAAAGAAAATGAATGTTCCTTGTGCTTTCTGTCTGTGTTTGTCTTGTGTATGTCTTTGCTTTCTGCTGTCTCCCAGCTTGCCACTGACCTTTAGTGAGGAGACTACATGTAAAATTTCGGGATACATTTGAATAACCCTGGGACTAGTGTGATACATTCTGCAACCTTTACTCTTCAGCGAGGTAAACTGATCCATTCAAACCTAATGTCAGCTTAAAATTTCAACTATAGATTGGGTCTTGTAATGAAATGTCCTCTCTCTGCGAGGAGTTTTAAAACCAAATTATTTCAGAGTTGAATATCTCTACAGGTACATTGTAGCAGAAACAAGTTCCTTATGAAGTGACAAATTTTAGCATTTGGAATCCTAATTTATGAATACAAGGACTTGTGAGATTATACCGTGAGACTACACCTCTTGAACAATTCTGATGAACATTTATTGTCAGATCAATTCTATTTTGGAATAGTTAGGTCTTTGTTTTTGACCAGTGTAGACATCATGGGCTGAAGGGAATTTTCTTTGTGCTCTAGATCTCTATGACTTTATGACTCTAGATTACACTATAGTAATGAAGACTATATCATAGATTCTCTAATATTTGAATGCAATCACTTGACTGATCACCTCACAGTGTATTTCATTCTTGATAATTCTTTTTAATTTAATACATGAACTCTTGAGAATGTCTGAATTTGAATAGCACCAGCTTGACAGAGCAGTCTGGATAACCACATTGACATTGATGGATTGCTGGTGGTGGAGGCAGCAGCACAGATTGCCGCACTGTTGTGAATTCTGAGCTTTATCAGCTTTGATCCCACAACCATGATGGCAGTGTTCTAAGCCGTCAAGGGGCCAGGCTAGGCTGAGTTGGCTGTAAGTAAACACTACATCGCTCCTGTCTAAGTCCGAGGCAGCATCAGGATGTCGAATGGACTCTGTGCTGCAATGGAAGGTGGGATATTAGTTGTCTGGTGTGTCAGGTCTGCAATGATTATCATGGAATTGGCCACCACTTCCTCAGTGGAAGGGGTGAGGGTGAAGGTCTGTATAAAGCTTTGTGCAAAGTTTGAACTAGAATCATGCATTTTCCTTGACTGTGACCACTTGCTTCCTGACAAGCCTGTCATCACACCAAGCAACTCACTTGCTTATGTTTAGAATTAACATAAGCATTAGGAAGTCAGGTATAACACTTTATTGGAAGTAAACTCACACCCATAGTAGCAGCAGTGCCTGGCTGCAAAATACTCCAATATCATAGTGGCAGATAAATTGTAAGCTACTTGAAGACCAACCAGACAACAGCATTGCATGACATAGGGAAAGGTCCTTACCTTTTAACAACATCAATTTTTGTGAATGCAGACAGTTGCACAGATTGAATGGAGCATGAACCACCAAAAAAATAATCATTTATATTGATTGGAATGTAAGTTTTAAACAACAAAAATATTTCCAAGTTTTACTCAAATAATAACAAAAGGCTGTGATCCACGTTGAGCTGAAGGCTTGTTCTATGCATTACAGTAAACTTGGAATCTAGAATGTTCTAATTCTGAAAATTGATAGAAATTTAACACCACTCCTAACTGTAAAGGCAGAAACATTTTTAATTGTATTCACTTAAGCTGGTACAGTCCAATATTTTTAAGTTTGGATTGGGCATTCAGTAACACCCTTACTGAATTGCAATTGTTCAAATAAACGATGCAGTTATACTGAGAATTAGAACTGATCTGACATCCCTCACGCCAACTTACCTGACTTTTCCCAGTAATCCTTGATAGAATAGAATGGAATATTTTTTGTTGTCATGTGCACTCAAGTAGAGAAGTACAGCAGTACAGTGGAATGTCTCGGATCATATCTTTGAGGTCTTGAAGGGAGAGGGTGACCAGCCCCAAATCGTGGTCCAAGTAGGTACCAATGACTTAGGCAGAGAGGGATAGAGATGTAAGGCAGGCTTACAATGCGATTAAGTGGAAGCTGAGAGCTAAAACAAACAGAGTTGTTATCTCTGGTTTGTTATCCATGCCACGTGATAGCAAGGTGAGGAATAGGGAGAGATAACAGCTGAACACATGGTTGCAGGGATGGTGCAGGAGGGAGGATTTCAGGTACTTGGATAATTGGGGCTCATTCTGGAGAAGGTGGGACCACTACAAACAGGATGGTTTTCACTTGAACCAGAGGGATACTAATATCCAGGATGGGAAATTTGCTGGTGCTATTGGGTGGGTTTAAACGAGCTCAGCAGGAGAATGGGAACCTGATGTGTAGTTCCAGTGCACAGGAGGAAGAGAACAAGGAGGACATGAACAGGATTTCACAGTCACAGGAATGTGCTGGCAGACAGCAAGCTGGTTTGAAATGCATCTACTTCAACGCCAGAAGTATCCGAAATAAGGTAGGAGAGCTCGCAGCATGGATAGGTACCTGGGACTTCGATATTGTGGCCATTTCAGAGACAAGAATGGAGCAGGTTCAGGAATGGATGTTGCAGGTTCCATGGTTTAGACCTTTCATTAAGAACAGGCAAGGCAGTAAAAAGAGGGGGAGTTTGGATAGAGTAACGGTGGCTGAAAGAACTTTTGACGAGGACTCGTCAACTGAGGTGTATGGGCTGTGGTTAGAAACAGGAAAGAAGAAGTCACACTGCTGGGAGGATTGGCAAAATGGTTCTGGGTATGAGTGAAAAGAACAGGGTGGTCATTTTGGGGAATTTTAACTTCCCCAACATTGACTGGAAATGCTATAACTCTAGTGCATCAGATGGATCAGATTTTATCAAATGTGCGCAGGAGAGTTTTCTGACACAGTGTGTCAAAGCGCCAACAAGAGTGGGCGGCACATTGGCACAGTGGTTAGCACTGCTGCCTCACAGTACCAGAGACCTGGGTTCTATTCCCACCTCAGGCAACTGTCTGTGTGGAGTTTGCACATTCTTCCCACATCTGCGTGGGTTTCCTCCGGGTGCTCCAGTTTCCTCCCACAATCCAAAAATGTGCAGGTCAGGTGAATTGGCCATGCTAAATTGCCCGTAGTGTTAGGTGAAAGGGTAAATGTAGGGGAATGGGTCCGGGTGGGTTGTGCTTCGGCGGGTCGGTGTGGGCTTGTTGGTCCAAAGGGCTTGTTTCCACACTCTAAGCAATCTTTTCTAAAAAGGGAGGAGGCCACCGTGGATCTGGTGCTCGGTAGTGAACCAGGCCAGGCGTTTGATTTAGTGGTAGGTGAGCACTTTGGAGAAAATGACCATAATTCAGTTACGTTTAGTTTAATGATGGAAAGGGATAGGTACATACCACAGGGCAAGATTTATTGATGTGACAAAGGCAATTATAATACAATTAGGCAAGACTTATGATGCATAGAATGGGGTAGCAAAATGCAGGGGAGGGGGACAATCGAAATGTAGAGTTGGTTTAAGGAACAGATATTGTGTGTCCTTGATAGGTATGTCCCTGTCAGGCAGGGAGGAAGTGATAAGTTAAGGGAACCATGGTTTACTACAGAATTATATCTCTTGTTAAGCAGAAGAACAAAACTTATGTGATGATGAGACAAGATAGTTCAGGTGAGGCAATGGAGAGTTGCAGATTAGCTAGAAAGGATTTAAAGAGACAGTTAAGAAGAGCAAAGAGAGGACATGAGCAGTCTTTAGCACGTAGAATAAAGGAGAACACTAAAACTTTCTCTAGATATGTGAGGAGTAAACAGCTGATCAAGGTAGGAATAGAGCCAGTCAAAGACAGAAGTGGGAAGTTGTGTGTGGATCCTGATCGGAGAGATGATAAATGAATATTTCTCATTGGTTTTCACTCAGGAAAAGGATAATCTTGTATATGAGAAGAAAGATACGAGTTGTGAGACGAGAAAGGATCAAAGTGAGTAAGGAAGAGGTGTTATCAATTCTAGAAGAAGTGAAAGTAGACAACTCCCCTGGGCCGGATGGGATTTATCGGAGGATTCTCTGGGAAGCTAGGCTGGAGGATTGCAAATGTTGTGCACTTGTTCAAGAAGGCCAGTAGAGATGACCCAGGTTATCATAGACCAGTGAGCCCTACTTCTGTTCTAGGAAAAGTTTTGGAAAGGATTATAAGAGATAGGATTTATAATCAACTAGCTAGCAACAATTTGATTTCAGATCATCGACATGTTTTTGTCAAGGCCATGTTTCACAAACCTCATTGAGTTTTTTGAGAAGGTGACCAAGCATGTAGCTGAGAGTAAGGCAGTTGACGTGGTGTTCATGGACTTCAGTAAAACCTTTAATAAGGTTGTACATGGTATGCTGTTGGAGAAAATGCAGAGGCATGAGATTGTGTGTGATTTAGCAGTTTGGATTAGAAACTGGCTTTCTGAAAGAAGGCAGCGAATGGTGATTGGTGGAAAAATATTCAGTCTGGAGTTTGGTTGCTAGTGGCGTGCCAAAAGGATCTGTTTTGGGACCACTGCTGTTTGTCACTTTTATAAATGATTTAGACGCAGGCTTAGGTAAATGGATTAGTAAGTTTGTAGATGACACTAAAGTCGGTGGAGTAGTGGACAAGAATTGGGCTGAGAGGTGGCAAATGGAGTTCAATGCAGCTGAATGTGAGGTGATTCACTTTGGAAAGAATAACAAGAAGGCAGAATACTGGGTCAATGGAAGGCAGGATTTGGAGATGCCGGTGTTGGACTGGGGTGTACAAAGTTAAAAATCACACAACACCAGATTATAGTCCAACAGGTTTAATTGGAACAATTAGTTTTCAGTGGCACCTGATGAAGGAGCGGCACTCTGAAATCTAGTGCTTCCAATTAAACCTGTTGGACTATAACCTAGTGTTGTGTGAGTTTAATGAGGTCAATGGAAGGATTCTTGGTAGTGTAGACATGCAGAGGGATCTTGGAGCCCATGTACATAGATCCCTGAAAGTTGCCGCCCAGATTGATAGTGTTATGAAGGGATACGGTGCATTAGGTTTTATTGATCGAGGGATTGAGTTCCAGAGCTGTAGTGTCATGCTAGTGTGGCCACACTTGGAATATTGTGTACAGTTCTGGTCGCCCCATTACAGGAAGGATGTGGAAGCATTGGCAAAGGTGCAGAGGAGATTTAACAGCATGTTTCCTGGTCTGGAGGGAAGATCTTATGAGGAAAGGCTGAGAGACTTGGGTCTGTTCTCATTGGAAGGTTAAGAGGGAATTTGATAGAGACTTACAGGATTATTAGATATGGTAGACAGTGAAAGTCTTTTTCCTTGGATGTTGACATCTGCTTGTACGAGGGACATTACCACAAAGAGCGGGGTGATAGATTTCAGACAGATGTCAGAGGCAGGTTCTTCACTCAGAGCGTGGTACGGACGTGGAATGTAGTTAACTCAGTTATGTTAGGGAGATTTAAACAATCCTTGGATAAGCATATGGATGATGATAGGACAGTGTAGGGGGAGTGACCTCAGATGAATTCACAGGTTGGCGCTGTATTGTTCAATGGCCTGCCCTGTGCTGTATTGTTCTATTTTCTATGTTTACAATGTCACATCTCATGGAACCATCTGAGGGACAAGTGCAAATGTACAAAAAGAATAGTAAAAATGAAAAGAAGTTGCACTTCTTTACAGTGACTCACAGCATAAGTTAGAAATAAGACATAGTTAAAAGAATAAACATTACAGCCTGATAAACAAATTACAGATTAACATTACATTGCAGTAGCTCAGTGTATGGTCTTCCACACATGGTCTGACCGACCTTACAAAACCCCAGTCGAACAACCATCCCCACTCTGCTCCTGGCCTCCAGCTGCTCCACTCTGACTCTTTACCACTCCACGCCTCTCCGGGCCTCCAGCCCGCTTCACTCTGACACAATGCCACTCCACACCTCTCCAGGCCTCCAGCCCACTCCGCACCCCTCCTATTGAATCGAGCTATCTCAGCCTTAAATATGCACAAGGAATGTGCCCCTCCACTCCCTCACCCAGGAGTCTGAAGCAATGAGTTCCAGGCAGGACTTCTTTACTTAATGGGACAAAGTGAGGACTGCAGATGCTGGAGATCAGAGTGGAGTGTTTGGTGCTGGAAATGTGCAGCAGGTCAGGCAGCATCCGAGGAGCAGGAGAATCGATGTTTCAGGCATAAGCCCTTCATCAGGAATTGAGGTTTGTGGGCTGGGGGACTGAGAGATAAATGGGAGGAGGGTGGAGTTGGGAGGAGGTAGCTGAGAAAGTCATAGGTACGTGAAGTTGAGTGAGAAGGTGATAGGTCGGTGGGAAGGAGTGGATTATTGGGAAAGGTGATGGACGGGTCAGGAGGGCGGTGCCGACTTGGAGGCTTAGGACTGGGATAATGTGGCGGGGAGGGGAAATGAGGAAACTGTGGAAATCCACATTGATCCCATGTGGTTGCAGGGTCTCAAGGTGAAATATGAGGTGTTCTTCCTCCAGGCATCGGGTAGTAAGTTTGGTGGGTGAGGAGGCCCAGGACCTGCATGTCCTTGATGGGGTGGGAGGGGGAGTTAAAGTGTTCAGCCACAGGGCAGTGGGGTTGGTGGGTGCAGGTGACCCAGAGATGTTCTCTGAAATAATCTGCAAGAAGGCATTCTGTCTCCCCGATGTAGAAGAGATCACATCAGGTGCAACGGATACGGTAGACGACATTGATAGAGGTGAAGGTAAATTTCTGTCGGATGTGGAAGGATCCTTTTGGGCCTTGGATGGAGGTGAGGGAGTGCGGTATGGGCTGATCCGCGGTATGGAACTGATGTGGGAGTCATGGAGGTAATGGTCTCTCTGGAACACTGATAGGGGTGGGGTAGGGAAATATATCTCTGGTGGTGGGGTCTGTTTGTAGGTGGCAGAAGTGGCAAAGGATGATACGATGTATGCGGAAGTTGGTGGGATGGAAATGAGGACCAGGGGGGTCTGTACTTGTTACGTTGGGAGGGGTCGGATTCAAGGGCGGTGGTGCTGGAAGTGGAAGAGATGTGCTGGAGGGCATCGTCAATCAGGTGGGAAGGGAAATTGTGACCTTGGAAGAAGGAGGCAATCTGGGATTTTCTGAGGTGGAATTGGTCATCCTGGGAACAGATGCAGTGGAGGTGGAGGAATTGGGACGAAGGGTTGGAGTATTTACAGGAGGTAGGGTGGGTGGAAGTGTTGTCTAAGTAGCTGTGGAAGCTTGTTGTAGATGTCCGTGGTTAGTCAGTCACTAGAGACAGTTATGGTGAAGTCCAGGAAGGGGAAGGAGGTGTCTGAGGTGGTCCAGGTGAACTTGAGGGTGGTGGAAGGTATTAGTAAAGTTGATAAACTGTTCAACCTCCTTGTGGGAGCATGAGTTAGTGCTGATATAGTGGAGGAACAGGTGGGGAGTGATGCCGGTGTAACTGTGGAAGCTGGACTGTTCCACATACCTGACAAAGAGGCAGGTATAGCTGGGTCCCATGCGGGTGCCCATGGCTACACCTTTGGTCTGGAGGAATTGGGAGAATTGGAAGGAGAAGCTGATGAGGGTGAGGACCAGTTCAGCCAGGTGTATGATGGTATCGGTGGAAGGGGACTGATTTGGCGTGACAGGACGAAATGGAAGACCTGGAGACCTTCATCATGGCGGATCGATGTGTACAGGGACTGGATGTCCGTGGTGATGGTATGGTGTTGGGGGCCAGGAAAATGAAAATCTTGGAGGAGGTGAATGGCTTGGGTGGTATCCTGAACATAGGTGGGGAGTTCATGGACTAAGGGGGACAGGATGGTGTCAAGGTAGGTAGAGATGAGTTCAGTGGGACAGGCACAGGCTGAGACAATGAGTTGATCTGGGAAGTCAGGTTTGTGAATCTTTGGTAGGAGGTAGAATTGGGAGGTGTGGGGTTCACAGACAATGAGATTGGAGGCTGTGGATGGGAGTTCCCCAGAGGTGATGTAGTTGTGGATGGTGTGGGAGATGATGGTTTGGTGATGGGAGATGAGGTCGTGGTTGAGGGGGCAGTAGGAGGAGGTGTCTGTGAGTTGGCATCTGGCTTCAGTGGTGTAGAGATCGGTGTGCCAAACTACTATTGCGCAACCCCCCCCCCCCTCCCCCCACTGTCTGCGAGTTGATGGTGAGGTTGAGGTTGAGGTTGAGGTTGAGGTTGAGGTTGAGGTTGGGGTTGGGGTTGGAGTGGAAGGAGTGGAGTTCTGCGCTGTGTGAGGGCGGGAGGTTGGAGCGGGTGGTGGGCGGAGGACAGGTGGAGGTGGTCGATATCACAGTGGCATTTTGAAATGAAGAGGTCAAGGGCAGGTAACAGGCCACCACGGGGTGTCCAGGTGGATGGGATATGTTGGAGGTGGGAGAAAGGGTCCACAGTGGGTGGGCAGGAATCTTGGTTGAAAAAGTGGGCCTGGAGGCGTAGGAGGTGGAAGAAATATTCAAGGTCACGACACATGTCAAACTCATTAACCTGAGAGCGTAGAGGGATGAAGGTGAGGACTTTGCTGAGGACTAAACGTTCATCCTCAATGAGGGGGAGGTCTGGGGGAATGGTAAACACAGGGCAGGGCTGGGAGCTAGGACCTGGGGGTTTTAACCAGGGATTTTAATTAATGGTAAGGTCCTGGGAATTGTTGCTGAATAAAGAGATCTACGTATGCAGGTTCATGGTTCATTGAAAATGGAGTCACAGGTAGACAGGAAAGTGAAGAAGGCATTTGGTACGCTTACCTTTATTGGTCAGTGCATTGAGTGTTGGAGTTGGGAGGTCATGTTGAGGCTGTACATGACATTGGTTAGTTCACTTTTGGAACACTGCATTCAATTCTGGTCTTAAACTATGAATCGCTGGAAGTTAATGTAACATTTTCCTTCTTATTTTTCTTTTCGTATCTGACGTTTGTATCTCGGTATTTTGTACCTGAGGGTACTATGAGGGGTGACATTGTAAACATTTCACTGTATTCTTGTCATTCTGTACTTGAGTACACATGACAATAAAACTCAATTCATAGTCACACAGATGTACAGCACAGAAACAGACCCTTCAGTCCAGCTAGTCCATGCCAACCAGATATTCCAAACGAATCTAGCTCCACATGCCAATGTTGGCCCATATCCCTCTATGTCCTTCCTATTCATATACACATCCAGATGGCTGTTAAATCTTGTAATTGTACCAGTCTCCACCACTTCCTCTGGCAGTTCATTCCATACACAAATCAAACTCTGCATGAAAATGTTGCCCCTTAGGTTCCATTTAAATCTTTCCCCTCTCACCCTCTAGTTTTGGACTCCCCCACCTCAGGGAAAAGACAGTGTATTCACCATATCCACGCACCTCATGATTTTATAAAACCCCATCAGGAAAAGTTGGAGTTCTAAATTGGAGAAAGGCTAATTTTGACAGTATTAGGCAAGAACTTTTGAAAGCTGATTGGGGACAGATGTTCGCAGGTAAAAGTACGGCTGGAAAATGGGAAGACTTCAGAAATGAGATACCGAGAATCCAACGACAGTATATTCCTCTTAGGGTGAAAGGGAAGGCTGTTAGGCATAGAGAATGCTGGATGACTAAAGAAATTGAGGATTTGGTTAAGAAAAAGAATGAAGCATATGTAAGGTATAGACAGGATAGATCAAGTGAATCCTTAGAAGGGTAGAAAGGAAGTAGGAGTATACTGAAGAGGGAAACCAGGAGGGCAAAAAGGGGACATGAGATAGCTTTGGCAAATAGAATTAAGGAGGATCCAAAGGGTTTTTACAAATACGTTAAGGACAAAAGCGTAACTAGGGAGAAAATAGGGCCTCTCAAAAATCAGCAAGGCGGCCTTTATGTGGAGCCGCAGAAAATGGGGGAGTTACTAAACGAGTATTTTGCATCAGTATTTACTGTGGAAAAGGAGATGGAAGATATAGACTGTAGGAAAATAAATAATAATATCTTGCAAAATGTCCAAATTACAGAGGAGAAAGTGCTGAATGTCTTGAAATGGGTAAAGGTGAATAGAACCCCAGGACCTGATCAGGTGTACCCGAGAACTCTGTGGGAAGCAAGAGAAGTGATTGCTGACCCTCTTGCTGAGATATTTGTATCATCAATAGTCACAGAGGAGGTGCTTGAAGACTGGAGGTTAGCTACTGTTTCAGAAAGGTGGTAAGGACAAGCCAGGGAATTATAGACCAGTGAGCCTGGTGTTGGTGGTGGGCAAATTGTTGGAGGGAATCCTGAGGGACAGGATGTACATGTATTTGGAAAAGCAAGGACTGATTATGGATACTCAATATGGCTTTGTGCGTGGGAAATCATGTCTCACAAACTTGATTGAGTTTTTTGAAAAAGGAACAAAGAGGCTTGATGAGGACAGAGCTGTAGAAGTGATCTATATGGACTTCAGTAAGGCGTTCAACAAGGTTTCCCATGAGAGACTGATTAGCAAGGTTAGATCTCACGGAATACAGGGAGAACTACCCAGTTGGATACAGAACTGGCTCAAAGGTAGAAGACAGAGGGTGGAGGTGGAGGGTTGTTTTTCAGACTGGAGGCCTGTGACCAGTGGAGTGCCACAAGGATCGGTGCTGGGTCCTCTACTTTTTGTCATTTACATAAATGATTTGGTTGCGAGCATAAGAAGTACAATTAGTAAGTTTGCTGATGACACCAAAATTGGAGGTGTAGTGGACAGCGAAGATTGTTCCTCAGATTACAACAGGATCTTGACCAGATGGGCCAATGGGCAGAGAAGTGGCAGATGGAGTTTAATTCAGATAAATGCGAAATGTTGGGAAAGCAAATCTTAGTAGGACTTATACACTTCATGGTAAGGTCCCAGGGAGTGTTGCTGAACAAAGAGACCTTGGAGTGCAGGTTCATAGCTCCTTGAAAGTGGAGTCACAGGTAGATAGGATAATGAAGAAGGCACTTGGTATGCTTTCCTTTATTGGTCAGAGTATTGACTACAGGAGTTGGGAGGTCATGTTGCAGCTGTACAGGACATTGGTTAGGTCACTGTTGGAATATTGCATGCAATTCTGGTCTCCTTCCTATCGAAAAGAAACGTGAAAGGGTTCAGAAAAGATTTCTCAGAATGTTACCAGGGTTGGAGGATTTGAGCTTTAGGGATAGGCTAAACTGGCTGGGGCTGTTTTCCCTGAAGCGTTGGAGGATGAAGGGTGACCTTATAGAGGTTTACAAAATTATGAGGATCATGGATAGGCTAAATAGACAAAGTCTTTTCCCTAGGATCGGGGAGTTCAGAACTAGAGGGCATAGGTTTAGGTCGGCATGGATGTGTTGGACCGAAGGGTCTGTTTCCATGCTGTACATCTCTATGACTCTCTGACTCTATGACACCCCTCAGCTTGCTGCAGGAAGAATGATGTGAAACTTGAAAGGGTTCAAAAAAAGATTTGCAAGGTGGTTGCCAGACAGTTTGAGCTATAGGGTGGTGCTGAATAGGCTGGGCTGTTTTCCCTGAAATGTTATCCCTGAAGCTGTTACGGGAAACCTAGACAGTCTGCAGTGCTGCTGTGAGTGGGTGGGATTCAGTGTGCAACATTGCAGTTACAATTACAGAGATATGGATAGTACTGCAGTTAGAGAAATGTATGCTGTGTGGGTAAACCTTCAGATAGAAGAATCTGCACTTACTCCAACAGTGCACTTACTCCAACAATTGGGGTTAATGCTGCAGTTAGAGGAATGTACACAGAGTGTAATATCCAGACAGGCAATTGTAAACTGCTTCTGACACTGAGATTAGAAAACTATCTAGTATCTGTGTCTCAGCAGTTGGAGGAATGTGAACATGATGTAAAACTACAGACAGACCTCTGCAGCTAACGGGTAAAAATGAAACCTGCACTGAGTGCTAAGCCTATGTTAGAGAAACTAGCACCAATGTAAGATCACAGCTAAAGACAGATCCAGGTTAATCTTGTTAAGGAAGGATCATAAATTTCAATGAGCTGTAACAGAGATATACAAACTGAGAATAGTACCTGTAATTACAAGCACACACTCTGGGAATGACCCTGCAGTTACAGGTATACACACACACTGGGAGTGACCTTGCAGTTACAGGTACACCCACACTGGGAGTGACCCTTCAGTTACAGGCACACGCACACACTGGGAGTGACCTTGCAGTTATAGGTACACACACACTGCCAATGACCCTGCAGTTACAGACACACAGACCGGGAATAACATTGCAGTTACAGGCACACATACTGGGAGTGACCCCGCAGCTAGAGGCACACACGTTGTGAGTCACCCTGCAGCTATAGGCACACACACACTGGGATTGACTTTGCAGTTACAGGCACACACACTGGGATTGACCTTGTAGTTACAGCCACATACACTGGGAATGACCCTGTAGTTACAGGCACTTACACTGGGAGTAACTCTGCAATTATAGGCATGCATACTGGGAGTGACCCTGCAGTTACAGACACACACACACTGGGAATGACCTTGTAGTTACAGACACATACACTGGGATTGACCTTGCAGTTACAGCCACACACACTGGGAATGACCCTGTAGTTACATGCACTTATACTGGGAGTGACTCTGCAGTTACAGGCACGCACACTGGGAGTGATCTTGCAGTTACAGCCACATACACGGGGACTGACCTTGCAGTTACAGCCATACACACTGGGAATGACCCTGTAGTTACAGGCACTTACACTGTGAGTGACTCTGCAGTTCCAGCCACATACACTGGGAGTGACCTTGCAGTTACAGGCACACACACTGGGAGTGACCTTGCAGTTACAGGTACACACACACTGGGAATGACCCTGCAGTTACAGGTATACACACACACTGGGAGTGACCTTGCAGTTACAGGTACACCCACACTGGGAGTGACCCTTCAGTTACAGGCACACACACACACACTGGGAGTGACCTTGCAGTTATAGGTACACACACTGGGAGTGACCTTGCAGTTGCAGGTACAAACACTGGGATTGACTTTGCAATTACAGGCACACACACCGGGAGTGACTCTATATTTACAGGCATACACACTGGGAATGACCCTGTAGTTACAGGCACATACGCTGGGAGTGACCCTGCAGTGACAGGCACATAGACTGAGAGTGACCCTGCAGTTACATATGCACACACACTGGGAATGACCTTGAAGTTACAGTCACACAGACACTGGGAGTGACCCCACAGTTGGAGGCATACACACTGAGAGTGACCCTGCAGTTACAGGCACACAGACACTGGGAGTGACCCCACAGTTGGAGGCACACAAACACACTGAGAATGAGCCTGCAGTTACAGGCACACACACTAGGAGTAACCCTGCAGTTACAGGCACACACACTGAGAGTGACCCTGCAGTTACAGGCGCACACACTGGAAGTGACCCTGCAGTCACAGGCACACACACTGGGATTGACCTTGTAGTTACAGCCACATACACTGGGATTGACCTTGTAGTTACAGTCACATACACTGGGAATGACCCTGTAGTTACAGGCACTTACACTGGGAGTAACTCTGCAATTACAGGCATGCACACTGGGAGTGACCCTGCAGTTACAGACACACACACACAGTGGAATTGACCTTGCAGTTACAGGCACATACACTGGGATTGACCTTGCAGTTACAGCTACACACACTGGGAATGACCCTGTAGTTACAGGCACTTACACTGGGAGTGACTCTGCAGTTCCAGGCACACACACACTGGGAATGACCCGCAGTTACATATACACACACACTGGGAATGACCTTGCAGTTACAGGCACACACACTGGGAGTGACCCTGCAGTTACAGGCACACACACTGGGAATGATCCTGCAGTTACAGGCACACACACACACTGGGAATGACCCACAGTTACGTATACACACACACTGGGAATGACCTTGCAGTTACAGTCACATACACTGGGAGTGACCCTGCAGTTACAGGCACACATACACTGGGAATGATCTTGCAGTTGCAGGCACACACACTGGGAGTGACCCTGCAGTTACAGGCACACACACTGGGATTGACCTTGCAGTTACAGCCACATACACTGGGATTGACCCGGCAGTTACAGCCACACACACTGGGAGTGACCCTGTAGTTACAGCCACACACACTGAGAATGACCCTGTAGTTACAGGCACTTACACTGGGAGTGACTCTGCAGTTCCAGGCACGCACACTGGGAGTGACCTTGCAGTTACAGGCACACACACACACTGGGAATGACCCACAGTTACGTATATACACACACTCTGGGAATGACCTTGCAGTTACAGTCACATACACTGGGAGTGACCCTGCAGTTACAGGCACATAGACTGGGAGTGATCCTGCAATTACAGGCAACACACACTGGGAATGATCTTGCAGTTGCAGGCACACACACTGGGAGTGACCCTGCAGTTACAGGCACACACGCTGGGATTGACCTTGCAGTTACAGCCACATACACTGGGATTGACCCCGGCAGTTACAGCCACACACACTGGGAGTGACCCTGCAGTTACAGCCACACACACTGGGAGTGACTCTGCAGTTCCAGGCACGCACACTGGGAGTGACCTTGCAGTTACAGGCACGCACACACTGGGAATGACCCACAGTTACATATATACACACTGGGAATGACCTTGCAGTTGCAGGCACACAGACTGGGAGTGATCCTGCAGTTACAGGTACACACACTGGGAGTGATCCTGCAGTTACAGGCACACACACACTGGGAATGACCCACAGTTACGTATACACACACACTGGGAGTGACCCTGCAGTTACAGACACACACACTGGGAGTGACCCTGCAGTTACAGGTACACACACACTGGGAATGACCTTGCAGTTACAGGCACACACATTGTGAGTGACCTGGCAGTTTCAGGAGTATTGACAGTCCCTTGTCCAAGCACTGAGCCTTTAATGGAGGGACAGCTCCCCACCCCGGGGTGACAAGATCCCTGCAGGGTAGTAGCTCTCAGGAACTCCACTTGCTAACAGGCTCCCTGCAGCTGGGTTCACCTCAGTGACGATAGCCTCAGCTCCTTCACCACTGCTTATTTGCCATTTAGGAACCTCCACTGGCAGCAGGACAGGATTGTCAACTCTAGGCCATCCTGCCCAGGGATTAATCCCAGGAGGTGAGATGACAGGGGGCTTTGGGTATAACATCATCCCATTGAATAAAGTGGCATTCCTCACGGTAAGATCACCATGGCCAGGAGCACCATGTTCCAGCCACTGGCTCAGACAGATTGATGTACAGGTCGTTCTGGGAAAACACCTGTTTGGTCAGCATGAATTGGCTGTAACGTGATTGATGACTTGTGGGTGCTGTTTGGATAACACCGAATGGATATACGGACGTTCGGTAACGATCTTCGATAGCACGATGTTGTACTGGGATTTTCTATAGCGTGAGTTTGCAGAGGATCACAACTGTCACGAACAGTACGACCGATACTGGCAATCCCTCTGTCGAAAGAGAAAGGATGAAATAACGTTACAACTACCAACTGATTCACTCACTGTCAGTGTTGTGTTTAATTTTTCTCTTTACAGCTAACAACAACGAATGGTTTGATGTTCATTGTTCAGAAAGCAAATATTTCCTTTGCACCTACAAACCGGATTGAAATAAGAAGAATGTGGTGATGATCCATGGATCCTATCCAGGAGTGGATCCTCAATCTCGATTTGTGGAGCTGCAGTTCCAGCCCATGATGGCTGTGCTGACCAAGTCTCTCAGTCAACAATAAATGTCATTGCACCTTCACTGTGTGATGGATGCTGTGGGAGTCTTGTTTACTGCAGTCTTCCTGTTCCACTGCAGCTTCCTGCCCACCCCTTCACTCACTCAGGTGAGAGATACTTGGTAAACTCAGTTTTCAGAGTGGCTGTCTGTCCCGTGTGGTGTGTAAACTGGACAGTGTCCTGGAAACTTTATCTCCATGAGGTCACATGAGTACAACAAATCACATTACAAAGTTACTTCTCCAAATCTAATACCATTTTGTTTAAAAATGGCAATTTTAAAGAGATGAGATGAACAGAAGGAATGAACCAACAATATTACAACAAGGATTCTCTCAGTGGAAATTGGAACTGTCAAAAGCTTGCCTGTTACTAAAAAGAGCAGGTTTCATCTCAGACCCTATGACAGGATTTGCTGGGAATGGCATTGGGCAGTGTTCCTCTGGACTGTGGGGAACAGCCCCTACCTCACCCACACTCTCAGATTTCCAGGGAATCAGCAGAGAGTCAGAGGGGTAGCTGCACAATTAATCTCTGCAAGGAGAAATTTTCCAAAGTCACTGATTAAAAACTACAGGCATGGATGAGAAATTGTGGTTGAGATTGTGCTGTTGATTGTGTGCAGATGCCCAGTTCATCAGCGTCAGTGATAATGGGAAACAATCATGTGAACATGAGAGGGACCAGGATTTGAACCAGCCTCATGCTTCTCAATGTGATGGAGTCATCCTGCACAGCCACCACCACCTTCTGCACTGAGGACAAATCAAATGTCATACATTTAAACTGTAGCATTTCCAAGGATATGCTCATCACTGGCTCTGTCAGTATTTATTGACCATCCCTCATTGCCGTTGAGGTCATAGAGGTGAGCTGGCTTCTTGGACTGCTGTTGTTCATGGGGTAAAGGTATACACATTGTATTGCGAGGGAGGAAGGCATTAGGGCTAAAAATGAAACAAAAACTGTAAGGAATAAACTTAAATGAGAAGAATACTGTCATTTTGAAAGTTTGTAACATCAATGTTACGTTCTGGCAAAGGTACAAACATTTTCCTCATTACTGACCCTTTTATTCTTTTGGGGGTGGCACGGTGGCTCAGTGGTCAGTACTGCTGCCTCACAGCACCAGGGTCTCATGTTCGATTCCAGCCTCAGGTGACTGTCTGTGTGAAGTTTGCACATTCTCCCTGTGTCTGCATGAGTTTCCTCCGGGTGCTCCGGTTTCCTCCCACAGTCCAAAGATGTGCAGGTCAGGTGAATTGGATATGCTAAATTGCCCATAGTGTTAGGTGCATTAGTCAGAGGGAAATGGGTGTGGGTGGGTTACACTTCAGAGGGTCGGTGCGGACTTGGGCCGAAGGGCCTGTTTCCATAGTGTAGGGTATCTAATCTAATCTAATCTAAAGAACCTCATAGAAATTACATCATAGGGTCATATTAAGAAGAAGTAAAAAATATAGTCAGCTACTTACATCAAGACAGTTCTGATGAGGGAAGCGCTCTTAACACAGTGAGGGACAAGACAGGACAGCTTATTCAGACTTGACCTCGGGTCAATGACCCCTTCCAGAGAGAGACAGGACAGTTCCCTCAGGCCTAACCTAGAGTCAATGATCCTTCCAGGGAAAGACAGTACAGTTCCCTCTGGCCTGACCTAGGATCATTGCCCCCTTCCAGAGAGAGACAGGACAGTTCCCTCAGGCCTGACCTAGGGTCAATGCCCCCTTCCAGAGAGAGACAGGACAGTTCCCTCAGGCCTGACCTAGGGTCAATGGCCCTTCCAGGGAAAGACAGTACAATTCCCTTAGGCCTGACCTAGGGTCAATGACCTTTCCAGGGAGAGACAGGACAGTTCCCTCAGGCCTGACCTAGGGTCAATGGCCCTTCCAGGGAAAGACAGTACAATTCCCTTAGGCCTGACCTAGGGTCAATGACCCTTCCATGGAGAGACAGGACAGCACCCTCAGCCTTGACCTAGGGTCAATGACCCCTTCCAGGCAGAGACAGGAGAGCTCCCTCAGGCCTGACCTAGGGTCAATGACTCCTTCCAGACAGAGACAGGAGAGCTCCCTCAGGCCTGACCTAGGGTCAATGACCCTTCCAGGGAGAGACAGGACAGTTCCCTCAGGCCTGACCTACGGTCAATGATCCTTCCAGGGAGAGACAGGACAGTTCCCTCAGACCTGACCTAGGGTCAATGCCCCCTTCCAGAGAGAGACAGGACAGTTCCCTCAGGCCTGACCTAGGGTCAATGACCCTTCGAGGGAGAGACAGGACGTTCCCTCAGGCCTGACCTAGGGTCAATGGCCCTTCCAGGGAAAGCCAGTACAGTTCCCTCAGGCTTGACCTAGGGTCAATGCCCCCTTCCAGAGAGAGACAGGACAGTTCCCTCAGGCCTGACCTAGGGTCAATGACCCTTCCAGGGAGAGACAGGACGTTCCCTCAGGCCTGACTTAGGGTCAATGGCCCTTCCAGGGAAAGCCAGTACAGTTCCCTCAGGCCTGACCTAGAGTCAATACCCACTTCCTGGGAGAGACAGGACAGCACCCTCAGGCCTGACCTAGGATCAATGCCCACTTCCATGGAGAGACAGGACAGCACCCTTAGGCCTTACCTAGGGTCAATGCGCTCTTCCAGGCAGAGACAGGGCAGCTCCCTCAGGCCTGCAAAGGTGCAGCAGTTCACCCATAGCATGGGGATGCTGGAGCTCACTCAGTGATTGGACCAGTTTTAAGTCTTTATTTAACAATCTGATGAAAATTGCCAGCATAAACAGCCTGGTGTATAAGCCACAATGTGGTTTGTTTCTATGTAGGTTTATTGGCCAATATAAAGCAAATCTCTCAACTCTGCTGGAGTGTGGGATACCACACCTCGGCAACTTCACGAAATGGTGGAACTTATGGCCTCAGGGGCTGTCAATTTGTTGTTTGTGAAATGATTAATGTACCTCCATCTGGGTATTCTGCTGCGAGGGGGAAACTTCACCATCTCCAAGGTTAAGGTGGTTGTGGGTGGGCACCTCATAGCAGACATTATGGACAGAAACTCTCCCCTGAGCCTAAGTTAAGGTGTACTCCCTGGTGGTAAACAGTGAGCAGCTGGCCATCCTGCAGCAGCTCCCACTGCTGCTGGTAATGTCCAAGCCGATCATTCTGGCCAGAGACTTCAACTGCATCATCGATGCGGATGGACAATGTGGACTGGCTGACAGCAAACTGGACTCCACATCCAGATTCCTGATGGAAACAGTTAAGCTGCACGATGTTTTCAACCCCCCTGCAGACAGAGCGCAGTATAGATACACCGGCTCACGGCCAGGTGGGTCTATCCCCTCAAGGATAGATTTCCTGTTTGTATCCCACACGTTCTCGGTCAGATCCACTGATGTCAAGGCAGTGTTCTTCTCTGACTGCTGCCTCCTGCTGGCTGACTGTCACCTACAGAGTGACCAGCGGGCTGGCAAGGGAACATCGAAGTTCAACATGAAACTGTTGACCCCAGAACGCACAGAGGAGCTCAGAAGAGATTACACAGGGTTGGAGAACCATGAAGCCCCTCTTTGTGTGACCAGCCGGTTTGTGGGAAGCAGTCAAAGGAACATCAAGCAGTTCTTTATCCTCAAAGGTGTTCAGCAGGTGAGAGATAGAGGTGGGCAAAACTATCAAACCTCCAGAAACCATGCAGACCCTGCTCCTGCTGCAGATGATGTGGGATGGTGTCAAGTCAGATCTCCAAGAAGTGAAAAGCCAGCAAGCCTCATTCTTTGCCTCGGAGGTCTCCAAGATAATCTTCCGGTCCAGGGTCCGCTCAGTGGAACAGGATGAGACACGCTCACATTTCTCCTTCCAGAAGGTGCACAGTGGGAGCTCTGTGCTCAGCAACCTGAAGGAGGAAGATGGTTGGTCATGTCATCTCAGGCTGACATCATGAGGATCAGCAGACCCTTTGATGCCAGTCTGTATGACACAAAGCCCACAGGCAGTGCAGCCTTCTCGTCATCCCCGTCCTCTATTATGGAAGTCTTAGAACAGGAGAGGTTGGACCAACTGTTATCTCTGGATGAGCTGATCAAGGCCCTCGAGTCCTTTGAAAAGAATGAAACTGCCAGTAGCAATGGCTTACCAACCAGGCTGCATTCAGCTCTGTGCAATTTGATCAGCCAGGACTGCTGGAGATGTATGACAGTGTGCTTCTGGCAGATACCATGTACAAATCCATGAGGAAAGGCATCATCACCATCATCTACATGCGGAAGGGGGAGAGGGAGGAAATCAGAAATTGGTGGCCAATTTCATTGCTGAATGTGGATTACAAATTCCTGTCTAAGGACATCGCGAACCAGGTCAGGTCAGGTTTGCCATCATCCTGACTAAACCTGCGCTGTACTGGGCAGGAAGATGTCTGAGAGACTCACAGATACAATTGCCTACATGCATGACTGGAAAGTGGACACCTCCCTTTTCAGCTTTGACCAGTAGGAGGCCTTTGACAGGATATAGCACACGTACATGAGAGATGTTCTGTCCAAAATGGGCTTTGGGGAGTATATTTGCAATTGGATCCAACTGCTCTACACCAACATTGTTAGCGCAGTCTCAATCAGTGGGTGGGAATCTGAAGCTTCTCAATCAGATCTGGAATAAGGCAGGGCTACCCAAACTCTCCTGCATTGCTTGTGTGTTGTATAGAGCCCTTTGCTAAACCCATCAGGATGGATGTGAGCCTAAGAGGGTGACTATTCCAAGCAACGGCGGCCTGCAGGCTGAAGCCTCCCTGTACCTGGACAATGTCACCATATTCTGTTCGGATCCACTGTCAGCACGCAGACTCATGAGCATCTGTGACCAGTTCAAACTGGCCTCAGGAGCCAAGGTAAATTGAGGCAAGAGTGAGGCCATGTCCTTTGGGAATTGGGCCAACCAATCCTTTATCCCCTTTATCATCAGGATAGATTTGATTACTTACAGTGTGGAAACAGGCCCTTCGGCCCAACAAGTCCACACTGACCCGCCGAAGCGCAACCCACCCATACCCCTATATTAACCCCTCACCTAACTCTACGGGCAATTTAGCATGGCTAATTCACCTGACCCGCACATCTTTGGACTGTGGGAGGAAACCGGAGCACCTGGAGGAAACCCACGCAGACACGGGGAGAACGTGCAAACTCCACACAGTCAGTCGCCTGAGTCGGGAATTGAACCCGGGTCTCAGGCGCTGTGAGACAGCAGTGCTAACCACTGTGCCACCGTGCCGCCCACACTGTGCCACTGTGCCGCCCTGAAGGTGCTGGGTATTTGGTTCAGAGTGACTGGGGCATGTGCCAAAACTTGGGAGAAGCTTGTCACCAAAGTGAGGCAGAACCTAGGCAGATGGGAGTGCTCTCCATGGCGGGTAAAAACCTGGACATCAGCTGTGAGGTACTTTCAGTCTTGTTGTACGTGGTGCATGTCCGGTCTATTCCCTCGAACCTGTGCCACTGCAGTCACCTGAGCCATCTTTCACTTCATTTGATTTGTGTCCGGGGGACTTTACATATAAAGAACTGGACAAAAAGGGGAAACATACCCAATGCTGCCCTCTCCCTGATGGTCACGTTTGTGTGTGGTTGCATCATGCTGTACATAGACCCTCAGTATGCAAACACCAAATGTCTCCACATAGTGAGGTACTACCTGTCCTTGGTGTTGCGAAGGATGGGCCTGGCCTCAGTGCTGTGGAATACTCCAAGTTGTTGGAACCCGTGTATCACCTGTCCCTCGTGGGGAAATTTGCGAAGGAAAATGCCTTTGACCACCAGTCCATCAGGAAGTGGTCCACATGTAACATCCTTGAAACCCTGTGGGAAAAGGAGAGGGTGGATCCTGAGCAGACTGCCAAAGTCATTTGGCAGAATGTCTCATCATCAGAACTTTCCAACCAGCACCAAGTTTAAATCACACCCTGTCCGACACTAGGATAAATCAGAAACTTGTGGCAAGGTCTTAAGTTGGAGGAGGGAAAGTAATGACAGTATTAGGGAAGAGTTAGGGAGTGTTAATTGAGAGGAGCTGTTATCAGGCAAGTCCCCATTTGACTTGTGGGAATTGGTTAAAGACTTCCTGGTGAGAGTTCAGGACTGGCATGTTCCAGTAAGGAGGAAGGATTGGGACGGGGGGCAATGTATCGGACTTTTGGATAATGAGGAACGTTACGAATTTAGTCAAAGGCAAAAAGAAGCATATGTAAGGTTTAGGAAGCTAAAATTGGAAAGGATCCATGAGGAATATAAAGAAAGCAGGAAGGAACTCAAAGAGAAAATTAGTGCAAGAAGGGGAGCCAGGAAATGACCTTGGCATGTTGGGTTAAATAGAATTCCAAGGCATTCTATAGATACATTAAAAACAAGAGGATAACTAGGGAGAAGATAGGACCATTTAAAATAAAGGGGGGAAGTTGTGCTTGAAGGCAGATCACTTATGTGAGATTGTAAATGAGTACTTTGCATCAGTAATCACCCAGGAGAACAATACAGAGGATTGAGAGATTTTTGCGGAGGATGATAATTGCTACAGCTTTTTGAGATCAAGAAAGAAGTGGTGTTGGATTCCTTGAAGAGCAATAAGATGGATAAATCCCAGGGCCCTATGGTATCCAGCCCATGTTCTTCAGAGAGGCAAGACAGAAGATGGCTGGTGCAGGGTCAGGCCAGGGCGTGGGATCAGGATAGGGTATAGGGCTGGGGCAGGGTGTAGGGTCAGGGAAGGGTGTGGAGGTCAGGGAAGAGTGTGGGGGCTGGGTCAGGGTGTGGGGATGAGGCAGAGTATGGGGCTTGTGGTAGGGTATGGGGGAAAGGGCAGGGTGTGAGGGTCGGGGAAGGGTGTAGGGGTGGGGGAAGGGAATGGGGATCCTGGGTAGGATGTGGGGGTCGGAGCATGGTGTGGATGACTGGGGCAGGGTGTGGGGGTTTGGGACAGGGTGTGGGGCACAGGTGCAGGGTGAGGGGGTGGGGCAGGCTGTGGGAGTCAGGGGCAGGGTGTGGGGGTCAGGGGCAGGGTGTGGGGGGTTAGGGGCAGAGTGTGGGTGTCGAGGCGGGGTGTAGGGGTCGGGGCAGGGTGTGGGGCATGGGACAGGGTGTGGGGATCGGGGACAGAGTGTGGGGGTTGTGGGCAGGATGTGCGGGTTCGGGGAGGGTGTGCGTGTTGGGGCAGGTTATGAGAGTGGGGCAGAGTGGGGGGTCAGAGAGCAGGGTGTGGGGTCGGGGCATGGTGTGGGGTCGGGGAAGGGTGTAGGGGTCGGTGACAGGATGTGGGAATCGGGCAGGGTGTGGGAGTCAGGGGCAGGGTGTGGGGTCAGGGCAGGGTGTGGATGTCAGGGCAGGGTGTGGCGGCTGGGGCAGGGAGTGGGGTCAGGGCGGGGTGTGGGTGCCAGGGCAGGGTGAGGGGGCTGGGGCAGGGTGTGGGTGTCGGGGGCAGGGTGTGGATCTGGTCCCTGTAATTTCTGACCCTGACCCTGAGCCTGGGTCTGGGCCCAGTTTGAAGCTGATCTTGAGTTTCATACAATTATAATGTCTGTGTCTTGGAGCTGTGACTGAAATTGTTTTTGACTGTTGAAGATGAGTGTCTTATTTAACTATATTCAACAAAATCTGATCTTAATCATTCACTCAATGTTCCAGTATTGATGAATCTGGAATACATAAACTGAGGATTTTGAAGAAGTTAATTTGAAACAAATTAATCAAGCCAACCAAATTTTACCAATGTAAGTGACATAAAACCCCATTCAAACTCACAATGTTAAAGTCTAACTGTGATCGGACCTAAGTATTTAATTCTGGAATTCTTAAAGCCCACTGACTCCCACTCAGTGTCAGGGTTAATGCCAGACCTGGAGAGATGATGGTGCACATTCTACATGGTGTTAAAATTAAATTTTGAAAATCAAAAGCTTATTGGTTAGTCTATTAGAAAAGCAACATGCATCATGTGCTTGATGTTAAACTAATGTTCTTTTAAATTATTAAAAATAACGCCAATTATATTTCCACCTGATGATGGCAGAAGCACCAGCCCCTCATTCCAGCCCTGTTCCTAACCTGGATAAAAAGGCTGAATTCCAGGAATGAGGTGACAGTAACTTCCCCTGACCACAAGGTAGTGTGGGTCCATCCAGCTCCAGCTACATTGAAGTCAATAGGAATATTCTCCACTGGTTGGAGCCATTCCTGATACACAGGGAAATGGTTGTGGTCAGTGAAGGTCATGCTGCAGCTGTATAAAACTCTGGTGTGGCCGCACTTGGAGTATTGCGTACAGTTCTGGTCACCACATTATCGGAAGAATGTGGAAGCATTGGAAAGGGTTCAGAGGAGATTAACTAGGATGTTGCCTGGTATGGAGGGAAGGTCTTATGAGGAAAGGCTGAGGAACTTGAGGCTGTTTTTGTTAGAGACAAGAAGATTGAGAGGTGACTTAATACAGACATATAAGATGATCAGAGGGTTAGATAGGGTGGACAGTGAGAGCCTTTTTCCTTGGATGGTGATGGCTAGCATGAGGGAACATAGCTTTAACTTGAGGGGTGATAGGTATAGGATAGATGTTAGAGGTAGTTCCTTTACTCAGAGAGTAGTCGGTGCGTGGAATGCATTGCCTGCAACAGCAGAAGACTTGCCAACTTTATAAGCATTTAAATAGTCATTGGATAAACATATGGATGAAAATGGAATAGTGCCAGATAGATGGGCTTCAGATCAGTTCCACAGGTCGGTGTAACATCAAGGACCGAAGGACCTGTACTGCATTATAATGTTCTATGTTCTATAATTGTCTCAACAAGTTCAACACCACAAAGGACAAGACATGCTGCTTGCTTGGCACTGTCTCCACCAACAGCACTCCCTGGTAACAGTGTGTACCATCTACAAGATGGCCTTCAGCTCCTGGCCACAGCTCCTTTGACTACACTTTCCTAATCAGTGAGCTGTATGAACCAGACCTGCAAGGGCATTGGAACACCACAAACTGCAGTTCCCCACCAAGGCACACTCCATCCTGACCTGGAACGAATGTTATTCCTTCACTGTCACTGTATCTAAATCCTAGAACACCCTCCCTGTGAAGACGGGGTGTACCTGTTCCAGTCACACTGCACTAATTCAAGAAGGAAGCTCACAGCCAGCACCTTCCCAAAGAGGAAAAGAGTTGGACCTTGCAGTAATACCCACATTGTGGAAATGGATTATAAAACTATCCATGTCCCTGTTCTGCTGTCTCCTCCTCAGTAAAGGATTGAAAGGACAGATGGGTAGGAAGCATCAGTGGGACAGGAAGGCTGCTATAAACTAGATGTACAGGAACAAACACACAACTCATGATGCAATTTTTATTCTTGGCTGAGAAACTAAGTCAGTACAGTCATCATTGGCTGTGACCGCAACTACAAGCAGATGGAGGCACTACATCCTCTCCCAGACAGGATCCATGGAGCAGCGATTGATTCTTTTAGTAGCATCAGGGACGCACCAGTTTGTAGGAGCAAAGGAAAGCCAGTTTCAAGTTGCAAGACACATCGTTCCAGTAAAGTGAATTGTCCGGAGGAAAGAAAGAAAAGTCCAGTAAATAAGACAGCTATTTGTGTGATTGATTCAGTCTCTGTTATCGGGAGCACCAATGATCTTGTTTTTATTTAGGATATTTGTCATAATCTTAAATTTGCTGGGTCAGCCATAATGAGAAAAATAAATTATATGAAGCTTGTGCTACTGAAAGATTAATTGATTTGATGATGGTTTCACTATTCTCTGAAGGGGTGAGTGTTTGGATTAAATATTGTGAGGGTTGTCACTGTATCTGGCTGAAGTTCTGATTTAAAACAGACACAGTGGCTTGTGATTGTAATGAGGTCAGCCAGGTGGACCCTCATAGAATAAGAGTTCACTGATTGGGCTGTTATTCTGGATCAGATGTTCTCAGGGAAATACACGACAGAAATGTGGAAGTTGTTTCAGAAGCACCGGCTGATAGTGCTGACAGGTTTGTCCCACTGAGGTAAGGGAGGGATGGTAGGGTGAAGGAACCTTGGGTAACAAGGGGTGTGGAACATCTAGTCAGGAGGAAGAAGAAAGCTTACTTAAGGTTGAGGAAGCAAGGATCAGACAGGGCTTTAGGAGAGTTACAAGGTAGTCAGGAAGGAACTGAATGATGGAGTTAGGAGAGCGAGAAGAAGGCAAGAAAAAGCTTTAGTGGGTAGGATTAAGGAAAACCATAAATCGATCTGCACTTACGTGAGGAATAAGAGGATGGCCAGAGTGAGGGGAGGGCTGATCAGGAATAGTGGAGGGAACTTGCACCTGGAGTCAGAAGAAGTAGAGGAGGTCCTAAATGAATCATTGGCTTCAGTACTCACTATTGAGAGGGACCTTGACGTTTCTGAGGATAGCATGAAACAGACTGATATGGTAGAATAGGTTGATATATGGAAGGAGGATGTGCTGAAAATTTTGAAAAACATAAGAATAGATAAGTCCCCTGGGCCAGACAGGATATACTCTGGGTTACTGTAACAAGTGAGGGAAGAGATTGCTGCACCTTTGGCGATGAGCTTTGCTTCCTTACTGTCCACTGTTGTACCAGATGATTGGAGGCTCAAAAATGGTATTCCCTTGTTCAAGAAAGGGAATAGGGAGAACCCTGGGAATTATCGACCATTCAGTCTTACATCGGTGGTGGGCAAAGTATTGGAGAGGATTCTGCGAGATAGGATTTATGATTACATGGAAAACCATAGTTTGATTGGTAATCATCAGCGTGGCTTTGTAGGTGCAGGTCATGCCTCACAAACCTTACTATATTCTTTGAGGATGTAACAAAACACATTGATGAAAGTATAGCAGTGTGTGTGCTGTACATGGATTTTAGCAAGGCATTTGATAAAGCTCCCCATGGTAGGCTCATTCAGAAAGTAAGGAGGCATGGGATACCGGAAAACCTGGCTGTCTAGATATAGAATGGGCTGGCCCATAGAAGACAGAGTGTGGTGGTAGATGGAAAGTATTCAGCCTGGAGCTCGGTGACCAGTGGTGTTCTGCAGGGATCTGTCCTGAGACCTCTGCTCTTTGTGATTTTTATAAATGACTTAGATGAGGAAGTGGAAGGGTGGGTTAGTAAGTTTCCCAAGACACAGCTGTTGATGGAGTGGTGGATAGTGCGGAGGGGTGTTGTAGGCTGCAACAGGATGTTGACAGGATGCAGAACTTGGCTGAGAAGTGGCAGATGGAATTCAAACTGGAAAAGTGTGAAGTGATTCATTTTGGAAGGTTGAATTTGATTGCAGATCACAGGGTTAAAGACAGGATTCTTGGTAGTGTGGAGGAACAGAGAGATCTTAGGGTCCATGTCCATAGATCCCTCAAAGTTGCCATCGAAGTTGATAGTTTTGTTAAGAAGGCGTATGGTGTGTTGGCTTTCATTCACAGAAGGATTGAGTTGAAGAGCCGTGAGGTTATGCTGCAGTTCTAATGAACTCTGGTTAGACCACACTTGGAAAGCTGTGTTCAGTTCTGTTCACCTCGTTATAGGAAAGATGTGGAAGCTTTTGGGAGGTGATTTACCAGGATCTGCCTGGACTGGAGGGCCTGTCTTATGAAGAAAAGTTGAGGGAACCAGGGCTTTTCTCATTGGAATGAAGAAGGATGAGAGGTGACGTAACAGGGGTGTACAAGATATTGAGAGGCACAGATAAAGTGGATAGCCAGAGACATTTTCCCATGGTGGAAATGTCTATCATGATGGGCAAGATTTTCAGGTAATTGGAGGACAGATCTCAGAGGTAGGTTCTTTCCACAGAGAGTGGTAAGTGCATGGAATGCACTGCCAGCGGTGGTAGTAGAGTCAGATACATTAGGGACACTTAAGTGACACAAAGGGCTTTTGCCGAAATGTCAGTTCTCCTGCTCTCAGATGCTGCCCGACCTGCTGTGCTTTTCCAACACCACACTCTCAACAGAGAAGATGGTATAATGAAGGTTAGTCTGATCTTAGAGTAGGACAAAGGGTTGGCACAACATTGAGGGCTGAAGGGCCTGTATTGTGCTGCACTGTTTTCCGTTCCATGCTCTTGGATCAAGCAGGGAGCCCTGGCTGACAGGTCAGAACAGAAGTGTCAGATGTCCTGTATACTCTGAGAGCTGGCTTTGAAGGAGCTGGATCAATATCAAGGTCTCTCCAGCTGGAAATAATAGGTGACTTGGTGATGGGGATACCAGCCTCTGTGGAATTATTCCAGAGTGCACGGCAGGTGTGGTCACCTTTTCGTCAATAAGCCACAAGGTTATGCCCAAAACGTTGATTTTCCTGCTCCTTGGAGGCTGCCTGACCGGCTGTGCTTTTCCAGTACCATTCTAATCTTAACTCTGGTTTCCTGCATCTGCAGTCCTCACTTTCGCCACAAGGTTATGCTCTTTAAATGTCAGATGGTTCATTAAACGACATTAATGCTACAAGGACATAGCATCTATGAACAACCTGAACAGATTGGCCTGAGGTCAAGGTTCACTAAAGTTTAACTTTCTAGAGAAAACAAGCAGTTACCTTACTGAGTGGAAGATAAATCACTGAAGGCAGGACAGTGTCAAGGTTTGATCACACTGGCTGCTGACTAGGAAATGGAGTATAAGGGAATGTATCCCAGGGCGATGGTGAGCTTGTTCAGGAAAGGGGTTGTCTGATCACCGGCTGGAGGTGAAAATGGAGCAGGCTGACCACATGTTATAGTCTGATCCTTGAACAGGTCCATGGTTTTTGGGTCACTTGAAATTCTAAGTACAAGAGTATGCTTGGAGAAAGTGAGGACTACAGATGCTGGAGGTCAGAGCTGAAAATTGTGTTGCTGGAAAAGTGCAGCAGGTCAGGCAGCATCCAAGGAGCAGGAGAGTCAACGATCCGGGCATTAGCCTTTTTCAGCCCTTCTGAAATAGCGATTCTCCTGCTCCTTGGATGCCGCCTGACCTGCTGCGCTTTTCCAGCAACACACTTTTCAGCACAAGAGTAAGCTTGTGAAGCAATCCTATTCATACTTCGATTTGTAGTGTGCTTTTCATCAATAAAGGACAATTGAGTCTATCTCATTGTAGATAGACAGAGTAAACTCAGCAGACTATGATAGGTAGGAATAAGAACAGTCAAGGTGTAGAGTTTGTAAATATCCTGGGAAACTTCCTAATTTTACTATGGACTGAATTCTCCTGTGTACGTGGACAGCAAAGACTCACCACAGGGCTAAACAGTCTCAAGGACCGTGCCAAAGACTTCAGGTAATAGGAATAGACAGTTTAGAATAATCTATCTGGATTATATAGTTTTAAATTAGGAAGTCAAATCCTGTGGAGAGGGGGAGGGGTATGTGGTACATTAGTAAAGTGAGGCCTGGATCTGGGAAGGCTGATACTGTTCCTCAGGATGTTGTGTCCTGCTCACTGGGAGTACAGCTGCAGCCTGGTATGTGTCAGGATCAGCTCATTAAATGCACACCAGTTCCAAGGCTGGTGTTAGTATAACCACGTCACTGTGGAACCCACAGAGACAGACAATTGGGCAGAAGGAGAAAACTTTAATGTTACTCCCAGGGGATGCTCTGTTCTCAAATCTCAGGACCCCTTACCCTCCTCCTTTTAACAGTTTTACTTACAAAGTGACAGCCAAGCAGCAGAAGTAGAGCCCTGTCAAAATCTAATCCAATGAACTGTTTAACAGGAAACATTTTCCTGAAGGTCAACCTTTCTATCACACTGTAATGCATTGACTTACTAAAGAAAGCGTGCACACAGTTCTCCTTTGGATTTTTATGACTGGGTTCACCTCCAGCCCAAAACAAAATCTGAAGCAGATCCATCACTCCATAGGAAAGTCCCCTCCTGTGAAAGTAAAATCAGATCATGTAAAATATGTAACTTTCTCACCTTAATAATATGATGCAAAAACAGGAGCAACATTACCTTGTGGATGTCACTCAAACCGATCCAAGTTGGGACATTATTATTTTGGGAGTTACGTATCATTTCTGCAAGAACATTATTCTGCTCCATCCCATGCAGGGAAGGAAGATGGCCGCCTGGAGCCAGGTTTCGGCAATGCAGCTTGAGAGTAAATTACAAAGACAATTTGTTACTTGTTAACATTTTTACAAAAACTATTAGAATGAGACAATTCACTAGGTTCTAAATTGCAACTCTTATGAAGACAATAAAACTACAGCCCCATGACTGTGTGTCCGCAAGGACCTGATATGGGCTGACTCCAAACTTCAGTGAATGGTGCTACACTGAGGCTGAGGATTTGGGACCAATCTCATTGTGGCTTCAACCCATCAGATAGAAATGTCAGCAGCTTCTGTGTAACAGCTGATATTGGGCTGGGCTTGTGCTCAAACGCTCTGTGGGTGACATTGTGTTTCCTGTTCTCCCCAAGTTTTATCCACACACAGCTGTCAATCCAGATGTGGACAGTCACTGCAGTCCATGTCACTGTGCAGTGACCACATTGACAGCAACAAATTTCTCACAATGACAGACCACAGCACATAGATGCTTGTCAACTTTAGATTGCATTCTCAGGAGATCATGTGACTCAGTGATGGGTTCTTAGGAATTTAACAGGTTGTTACTGTGGGGATTGTAAAGTTACACAATGAGTGATTCTGGTTCAAGCTCAAATGCACAGACAATGGATGATGGAGAAGGGCAGAATCTTGTCAGGGCCTGACCCACATGGGATAGGGTGAGAAATGTGGCAGGAACATGTGAGAGGTCCAGCAAGGTCTATCTCGATATCAGGAACAACTCTCTGCAACTTTAAACAAATTGCTTAACAATGAAGTGAGACTCTCACTGGGTTGGAGTAAGTTGCCTGTGTTATGGACCAGGCCAGACCCCCTCAAAACGTTTCAAGAAGTGGGCGGCACGGTGGCACAGTGGTTAGCACTGCTGCCTCACAGCGCCTGAGACCCGGGTTCAATTCCCGACTCAGGCGACTGACTGTGTGGAGTTTGCACGTTCTCCCCGTGTCTGCGTGGGTTTCCTCCGGGTGCTCCGGTTTCCTCCCACAGTCACAAAGATGTGCGGGTCAGGTGAATTGGCCATGCTAAATTGCCCGTAGTGTTAGGTAAAGGGGTAAATGTAGGGGTATGGGTGGGTTACGCTTCGGCGGGTCGGTGTGGACTTGTTGGGCCAAAGGGCCTGTTTCCACACTGTAAATAATCTAATCTAATCTAAATAAAGGTAACCCAGACCCTAATGTTGCTGGTTGTTTTAGGCAGGTCTTTGTGGATATTCCAGGAGTGATGGGGCTGCCCCAGCCACTCAGTTTTAAACAAAGCAGAATTTATTTACAGATTACTGAATGAAACATGAACAAAAGAGAACAAAAATTCAAATAACATAATCCATCTCAAAACCCAATCGGCTCCATGGCAATGTAATAATGTTGTTCCAAATACTTACAATATCCCTTAAACACCCCACTGGCAAAACAGGTAAGTCAAACACAGGTTCTGACAGGAGAGAGATGTCAGCGAGAGAGGGTCAGCATGGAGCTGTTTCTTTGACCAGCAGCTTCAGCCAGACAGCTTGCTCAAACCAAACCGAACCAGACCCTGAACTGGGAGAACTGGCCACTCCCCTTTCATTGTACAACTGTTTTAGAAGAAATACTTAAACACCTTCTCAAATAGATATTTCCAGGCATTTCGGAACCTCTGCCTTTATAACCCCTTTTGAAATAAACCAAGGACAATATAATCTTGTTAAAGGGGCAGCATTGTCACACCTCCTGCCCCTAACATAAAATCTGTCAATATCAGAAGAGGGCTTCATTTAAAACCCCTTAATATTAAATTGTTAGTACTACAACACACAGATACATTACATTGACTATCAACATGCAAGCATGCACTACTACATTCCATTTCAGTCTGTTTGCTCCTGTCACCGAATGTCTCTGCTTCTCCTCCAAGTCCCAACAACACATCAGTAATCACGTTTTCCTGTCCTGGCACATGCACCATTTCCAAACTGAATGCTTCTAACAACAAGCTCCATCTAAGCAGTCTGGAATTTTTGTCCTTAAATTTCTCCACAAACGTCAGTGAGTTCTGATCAGTGTCTTTGATTGTCTCAGATACATTATTGGTAACATAACAATCTGAGCTGAGATGACACCTTTTGTTAGGAAACTTGAAGCTATCTTGAGAATGTGACTTGAAAGGAATTCTGAGATTTACATATTCAAGGACCAAAACTAACAAACCCATTTGAAAAGATGAGAGACTTAATCTGAGTTTGTTTAACTTATTTCAGCTGCATGGCACTGTAATGTTTTGCTGTAAATTCTGTGTCTCATGGTCCTGCTTCACAACCACATGATGAAGGAGCAGTGCTTCAAAATCTAGTGCTTCTAAATAAACCTGTTGGACCATAACCTGGTGTTGTGCAATCTTTAACTTGGTGATATAAACTTTCAAATGTTGTAACGCCAACATCAAGTCAGAGTTCCCTTCTCAACTTTGAATATTTCTGCTGAAGAATGTTCAATTTCCTGGATAAATAACTGATAGATCTTTCTATTTTCTCATTTCTCTTCCTGTAAGAGCACAGCATCAACACCCATATCACTCACATCCATACTCATCTTGAATGGCTTTGTGTAATTAGGTGCGGCTCACACTGGGGCAGTGGTTAACACAGCTTTAAGACTGTCCAATGCCTTCTGACAGTTTGCTGTCCACTGAAACTGCTTGACTTTCTTTAGCAGTTCAAGAGTGGAGCAGCCACACTGCTAAAAGTTAGTATGGGTTTCCAATAAAATCCAAGAAGTGTAGTACTGCTTATTTTGTTGATTTATGAACCAACTCATAATCATCAGCCATTTCAGCTGCTCATCATGCCGTTTTAACTCTCTGCTCTTCCACATGAGTTCTCTCAAACTCAGAAAGTGAATTTTTGAATTCCTCCAAAATAATTGATTCTCAAAGAGCGTCATAGATGGATAAAGGCATTAAAAATAGAGCAAACCTGCGAAAATTACTTTGTTTGATCCTTTCAAACTCAATGTAGGTCTCACCAGCATCTTTCCTTAGATTCCTGAAATGCTGTCAGTGGGCTTGTGACACAAGCTTATATGCTCTTAAAGTGTCTGTCTTCACCTCCACACATGCCCGAGATACCTCCCCTGATAGTGATGCAAAGCCCTCATGAGCTCTACCTGCAAGTTTTGTTTGGATCAACAAAACCCACATGGTCACAGGCCACTTCATTTCTTTAGCCACCTTCTCAAATGAGATGAAAAAGGCTCATACATCCTTCTCATCAAATTTAGGAAATGCTTGAATATATTTAATCAGATTCCCAACAGGCCTTTGGTTACCATGGGTTTGTTCATCCTCACGCCCTTCCTAACTAAACTGACCTTCAGCTCTCATCTTCATCCTTTACAGCTGATGTTCCCTTCCAAGTGCCAATTTATGAAGTTCAAACTCCTTCTCTTTCTTCCTGTCCTCTCTCTCCTTTTCTCTCTCTTTTCTCTCTCTTATTTTGTTCTGATTAAGTGATTTATTATTTTTCTTTTGCCTCTAACTCAAGTTGTTTCATTTTCAGTTGAATTTTAGTCATCTCCAAAGATGGTATTTCCTGCAAATTTAAATGCTGAGCTGTTGATGTAATTATCTCCCCTTTCCTCATGTAAGGAGGCAGCTCTAACTCTAGCTTGACTGCTAATCCCAGCAGCTTTTCCTTGTCCATCTTTTGTAAAACCTCAGAAGTCACTTCTTCCACCCCCAGAAAACTCTGAGTGACTGCAAGCGCCATTACTACACCAAGCACTCTTTAAACCAACCGAATTCAACACTTGGAACAAAAGACGCTGACATGTAGCACTTGCTTCCTATGAGTCTAGTAACCCGAATTGGAACAATAGAATAAATCCTGCAAAGTGCCCCCAATCTGTTATGGACCAGGCCAAAACCCCTCAAAACATATCAAGCAGGTAACCCAGACCTAACATTGCTGGTTGTCTTAAGCAGGTCTATATGAATAATCCAGGAATGATGGGGTTGGCCCAACCACTCAGTTTTAAATAAAACAGAACTTATTTCCACAAGTGAGTCAAAAAGAACAAAAGAGAACCAAATTTCAAATAATGTAATCCATCTGAAAACCCAAACGACTCTATGACAACTTAATAATGCTGTTCCAAATACTTGCAATATCCCTTCAACATCCCATTGGCAAAACAGGTAAAATCAAACACAGGTTCTGACAGGAGAGAGATGTCAGAGAGAGAGGGTCAGCATGGAGCTGTTTCTTTGACCAGCAGCTTCAGCCAGACAGCTTGCTCAAACCAAACCAAACCAGACCCTGAACTGGGAGAACCAGCTACTCTCCTTTCATTGTACAACTGTTTTAGAAGAAATACTTAAACACCTTCTCAAATAGATATTTCCAGGCATTTCGGAACCTCTGCCTTTATGACCCCTTTTGAAAAAAGCCAAGAACAATACAACCTTGTTAAAGGAGCAGCATTGTCTCACTTATTAAGGAGGACTAACCCTTGTTAACTGCACATCTTGCCTAATTGACCTGCAGCTTCCCATCCTACCACTGGCCAGGAGTAAACAAGATGCTGAAAATTCAGAAGACAGAGAGCGAGTATTTGGTGACTTCAATTCACTGCTTGCTCCGTTAGGACCTTCATGTTGGACATTACGCTCAAATATCTCTTGGCATCTTCCATGAGCACCAGCAAAATGTTCCCATGTCCGCAAGTACTAGTATCTGACGTGTCAGTGTCTAAAATCCTTCATGGTACATCTCCAATCCCATTATATTGTGCTTCTGCCTTTCAATGCTGCACCTCAGCAACACACTGGCATCTACCATTGTAATGCTGCAGCAGAGACATTGTGTGTTCAGGGACAGACACCAGTTGCTGGACTGCACCAGGCTGCATCTTCAGCCTGTTGGCTCTCTGTCTGAGTGCTCACTCACTGCGCCTAATTGGATGGAAATAGACAAACAGAGAAAATTGATGCAGGGATTGGCCATTTGGGCCTTTGAATGTCCACTGCCGTTCGATGTAAAGACCATTTAGGAAGGTCTCAACACAATTTGTGAACAGTCCAACCAGGAAAGGGATGATACTGGACCTGATTTTGGGAAATAGTCCAGTCAGGTGAGTGAAGTTCCAGTGGGGGAGCATTTCGAGAGTAGTAAACATAATACTGTATGTTTTAAGATACTCATGGATAGGAATAACAGCAGTCCTCAGGTGAAGCTGTTAAATTGGTGGAAATTAAACTACAACATCAGTAGGCAGGAACTGGAGAATGTGGATTGGAAGCAGCTGTTTGAGGGTAAATGTACATTGGATGTGTGGGAGTATTTGAAATGTCAGTTGATAAGAGTTCAGGAGTAGCACATTCCTGGGAGAATAAAGGATAAGTACAACACGTTACATGAACCTTGGATGACCAGGGACGTTATGACCTTGGTCAAAAAGTAAAAGGAAGCGCATGTAAGATCTTAGGAGGATGGGAACTGACGAAGCCTTTGGAGTATATAAGGAAAACAGGAAAGAACTTCAACCAAGAATTAGAAGGGCAAAAAGTATATAACTGTTTGAGGGTATATGTACATCAGGCACCTGGGAGTATTTTAAATGTCAGTTGATCAGAGTTCAGGAGTAGCACATTCCTGGGAGAATATTGGATAGGATAGCACATGACATGAACCTTGGATGACCAGGGACATTATGACCTTGGTCAAAAAGTAAAAGGAAGTGTACGTATGGGAACTGAGGAAGTCCTTGAAGTATAGAAGGAAAATAGGCAAGAACTTGAACCAGGAATTAGAAGGGCTAAAAGGAGTCATTAAGGAAAAGGACAAGATATGGCTTTTTGTACATATATAAAAAGCAAGAGGGTAGTAGCCAGGGAAAGGAGACACAGGAGGGAATCTAAGTGTGGAGCCAGAAGAGGTAGGTCCAGTCCGAAATGAATATTTTGTGGCAGTATTCACCAAAGAGATGGAATTGGTGGAGGATGATCTCATGGAAGGGAGTGTTGAGTTTCTCAGCCAAGTTACTGTTAAAAAGGAAGTTGTATTATGCTTCTTAAAAAGTATTAAGTAGATGAGCCCCTGAATCCTGATAGAATCTATCCCAGAATGTTGAGGGAGACAAGAGAACAAATTGCTGGAGTGTTGACAGACATCTTTGTATCCTCTTTGACCCCAGCTGAGGTCCCAGTGGACTGGAGAATAGCCAATTTTAATCCATTGTTCAAGAAGGATAACAGGGATAATCCAGGAAATTACTGTCCTGTGAGTGTCACCTCAATGGTAGGGAAATTATTGGAAGAGATTCAAAGGGACATGTTCCATATGTATGTTGAAACAAATGGATTTATTAGCGATAGACAGCATGGTTTTAAGATTTTAAGACATAAGGAGTAGAAATTAGGCCATTCAGCCCATCGAGTCTGCTCCGCCATTCAATCATGGCTGCTAAGTTTCTCAACCCTATTCTCCCGCTTTCTCTCTGTAACCATTAATCCACTTGATACATAAGAATCTATCTATCAGTCTGAAAAATATTCAATGAGGGTATATTTTGTGTGTGTGAAATCATGCTTTGCTAACTTGACCACGTTTTTTGAGGTGGTGACAAAGATGATTATTGAGAGACATGTGGTTGCTGTTGTCTACGTGGACTTCAGTAAAGCCTTTGACAAGGTCCCTCATGGCAGACTGTTAAAATGGTGAAGTCACATGGTACCAGGGTGAGCTGGCAAGATACATACAGAACTGGCTTAGTCATAGGAGACAGAGGGTAGTGGTGGAAGGATGCCTTTTGGAATGGTGAGCTGAGATTGTGGTGTTCTACAAGGATCATTGCTGGGACCTCTGCTGTTCATGAGGTGCATACATTATTTGGAGGAAAATGTAGCTTGTCTAACTGGTAGGTTTGTAGGCCATACAAAGATTGGTGGAATTGCAGAAAGTGAGGCAGATTGTCAAAGGAAATAGCAGGTGTTAGATCAATTGGGGGCATGGCAGAAAAGTGGCAGATGGCGTTTAATCCAGAAAATTGTGAGATGATGCATTTTGGAAAGATAAGAGCAAATGGCAGAACCTTTAAGAGGATGATTATGCAGAGGGATCTGGATGTGCGGGGCCACATATCACTGAAGGTGGCAGAGGAGAGAGATAAGGTAGTATGAAAGGCTTATGCCATGCATGCCTTCATTGGAAGGGGCATTGAGTATAAGGATAGAAAAGTTATGTTGCAGCTTTATAAAATTTTAGTTCGGCCACACTTGGAATATTGCATATAGACCTGGTCACCACACTACCAGAAGGATGTAGACGCTTTGGAGAGGGTACAGAAAAGGTTTACCAGGATGTTACAAAGGTATCATGGATTTTAGCTTTGAAGAAAAGTTGGATCGACTGGGTTTGTTTTCACTCAAACACAGGAGGTTGAGGGGTGACCTGATAAAATGTATAAGATTGTTAATGACGTGGATAGAGTGGAAAGCATGAAGTTTTTCCCAGGGTGAAGGGGTCAGTTACTGGATGACACAGGTTCAAGGTGCAGGGGGAGGGAAGTTTAAAAGAAATGTGTGAGGCAGGTTTTTCACACCAAGGGTGGTGAGTGCCTGGCTTACGTTGCTAGAGGAGGTGGTGGAAGCAGACACAATAGCTGTATTCAAGAAACACCTGGATGAATCCATGAACGGGAGGGGAATAGAGGGCTACGGATCCTGTCAGTGAGGGCAGTTTTGGTACGGAAGGACAAAATGTGTCAGCACAGGCTTGAAGGGCCGAAGGACCTGTTCCTGTGCTGTATTGTTCTTTGGTCTTTGATGTACAGTGAGAGTATGAGCCTTGGTGGGAGGTGGATACATGGGTTGAGAATGTGTGAGGTACGTGAGAGAAGATGGTGGCACTTACCCCACCAGTTCCTATGGCAGCTCATTCCATACATACACAATGCTCTGTGTAAAAATGTTACCCCCTTAGGTCCTTGTTAAATCTATCCCTCCCACTTTAATCACATGCCCTCTCCTTTTGGACTACTCAACCCCAAGGAAAAACAGCTTGGGTATTCACCCTCTCCATAGTCCTCATGATTTTATAAATGTCCATAACGTCACCCCTCAGTCTCCGATGCTCTGGGGTTTTGAGGAAATCCTGTCGAGCAGGTTGGATACATCCCAACAATATCTATTCCTCTCAGTATTTCAATAGCAAACAAACTTCCTTTCTCAGAGTTACCTTCATAACTGAAAGACATTTAATTCCTTGAATCACCTTTCTGTCTCTGGAATGCAATGATCTTTAAAGTATGGGACCGACTTCATAGTTGAGCATAATACAAGTTGGTTCTGATATAACACGGTGGTTCCATTCTCACGTTGTAAGAAAATCACGCAACAGCAGCAATATTTAAACTAATGGGGCTGGAATCGTGTTATAGCCAATACAGGGAAGGGAAGTTCACATTCTACAAATAACGGCCTAAATTCTTCAATCGCATTAAAACTAGTTCACTTTGGAGAAACACACGTTTTAGTCGAACAGATTGCAGATCATTTAGCAGAACACCGAATATTAATGAACATTAGTACAACAATACATGTGTAAAGTCACAGAATATTCAGTTGGAATACAGAAAATCATTTTGACAAGAAGTATACAAAGCAGAAAATTCTTAAGTTAAAATTCTTACAGGACAAATTAAAACTTGGATCATACAATTCATATAAAACATTTTTCATTTATGGCAAAATTATTTTGTTAAGGGACCCACATTTCTGGCAGATGACACAACTCCTTGCCCTCACCATTTAATTTAGAATATTTTGGAGTTCACGTTACCCAGGTAATGTAACACATGGCTTCAGAAATGTCCAGAAAAAGTTTCTTTCATTTTGTGTTCAGTCATTTCAGAAACACTGAGGAACAAACCCAATACCTTACAATGGAGATTCCAAAGTCTTACCTCAGCATCAATCCAAGACATCTTCTCAGGAACAAACTTGTAGCAACAATCAAAATAAATGAAGTCATCAGAACAATGCCCTTTGACCATGGGACTACATTTCTCAAGGTTCTGACCCGAATGTGTTGAATGATGTGTAGTCAGGTGATCAGCTGCAAATTATAACAAGCTGCAATAAACACATCATTCAAAGTTCCTTCTCCCTTCATGAGTCTAGGAACTAGTGAGCACACTGTCAATGGGGCCTGCCTCAGAGTGAGACTTCCTACCTGACTGCAATAGCCTTCGCACACACTATGTTTGTTTATGTGGAAATACAGAGAAAGTGCAGCACAGAAACAAGCTGTCCGGTCCAGTTAGTCAAAGACAGTGTTTATTTCCTACAGAGGTCTCCTACCATTCTGATCACTTCCTCCAACACTACCACCCAATCACTTCATTCCCTTCGGCTTGACTACATTCCCCCCAATGGGGCTGTACAGTCTGCCTCTGGTACACCGTGTAATGGCAAGGTTCACATTCTCAACAATCTGGAGGAGGTCATTCTCATGAATTCCTTGATTGATTTGTTAGTGACGAGATTATATTTTATAAACTCACTTAAAATAACATCAACTTTACTCCAAATGTTCACCCATCATTTGCCTTAATCTCAGGCTCTCCCCTTCCTCAACATTTCTGTTTCTGAGGTGATGCTGTCAATGGCAGAATGGGATAAATGCCCCAGCTCCCACTGATGCCATCATTACACTTACTCCCATGTCACATTCTGTAAGGAGTCTGTTCCATTCGGTTTCTCTGTCTGTCCTGTTCTGATGATGCCACGGTCAATGCCAGTGTTTCTGATATCTCTCCTGTTTCTTCCCAAAATGAGAGCTCACTCCACAGTGAGTCCCTTCAACTGTCCCATTTCCCACACTTCCCCAATTCCTTCTGTTCCTTCCAAGAATCATGTTAGAGTTTGCCTTTCCCTGATCCTCTCAGACCTCCATATTGTTCACATTATCACCTCATATTTCTGCCACTTAATTCATTCCCATCCCCATTCAGAATTGCAAGACCCTGGTCAGTTCTTCAAACACTTGTCACTTGGCCATCATCTGTATTAATGAGGCTTCATTCTCCACCTTCTCACAGACAGTGCTCTTCCTCCACTGTGGTGGGGGAGGGGGACGGTGCAATCCTGAGCCATAAACTGAGCACAGGGATCTTCAATTCTTAAAAAAGGGAATGAGGGCGCTTCTTAAAAATGGCAGTGTATTGGAAATGAGGGGGAGAATGGGATTGGACTGGGTGAATATTAATGACTATGGGGAGTGAGCAGGATAGTGGGATTTGATTGATTTGGATATTAAATAACACGGAGAGTGAGCAGCAGGAGATAACTGAGTGAGATATGTTTGAGGAGGAAATGTGAGAATAGGATCAGATTGAGTGGGTCAGTAATGGGTCTCTGTGGGTGAGAATAGAAAGGGATTAGTCTGTGGGAGTCTATTAAAACATTTGAGCAGTGAGCAGGAGGGTAGGTTTGGACTGAGTGGAAAATGAATTCATGGAGAGGGAGTAGGAGAGTGGGATGAGAGTGGGATTGAGCAGGAATGTGGGATCAGAATAAGAGAGAAAGCTGAGCTGGGTATTGCCATATGCCCTGGGCACAGACTGGTAGGAGAGGGAGGGGCAGTAAAATTAGGTGGGATGGTGAAGCATGCTGTGCCCATATGGGGAGTGGGCAGACAGTGAATGTGGAATGTGTAGAATATCAAACACATGTCAATGGTTAGGTTATTGCTCACTTTCAGAGATCTCTCAAGGCACCGTCTCTGTCTGTTTTCTCTCATTCACAAAACGGGACATCCAGTAACCCCTCAGCTCACAGCATTAACCTGTCCTCACACATTATGTTAGTTTGACCCTACCTGCAACGTCACTGACCATCAACGTACTCAGCACCAATCCCATCAGCAGCATCATGTCTGTAGTGAAGTTCCTTTCCCCTCACCTGAAACACAACAAAAATGATTCAGCATCAGTGTCCAGGTTTCACAGTTAAGATGGGGCTCTCCTGATCCTCTTCTTACCTCTCCCTCTCTCTCAATCTCTCTCTCTCTCTCCCCTAGTTGTCTGAAGTGATGAGGTGTCAAGTCTTACTGTCAATGTATATAGCAGACTGTGAAGAAGGAAGGAACCATTGAAATCAGATCCAATTGATTCGAGAATCAATGATGTCCAAATTCCTGATGACCAATCAGAAACGGACAGCTCAGCACAGAAGGGATTGGAAACCATGAGAATGTTCCAGGAGTTACACATTAAATTGTACAACGTGGCACTGGAACAGCTCAGTGAGAAAGGAAAATGTACTCATCATTCCTGACCCCTGTAATCAGGCTGGAAGTGAATGCATTTCTAAGATCAGGAATTAATGGATGTTTTCAATCAGAATATTTACAAGTGTCATCACACTTAGCTTGCATCAAACCCTCCTGGATCTCATCTTTCACCCCACTAACCTCCAGATACATCGCATTATCCTCCACCACTTCTGACACCTACAAACAGACCCCTCCACCAGGAATATATTTCCCTCCCCATCCCTGTCAGCATTCCAGAAAGGCCATTCCCACCGCGACTTCCTTGTGTGTTCCACGCTCTCCACAAACCCGCCCTCCATTCCCGGCACCTGCCCTTGCCACTGCAAGAGTTGTAAATCCTGCACCCACACCTCTCCCTCACCTCCTTCCAAGACCCCAAAGGATCTTCCACATCTGACAGAGATTTACCTGTACTTCCACACATGTCATCCACTGCGTCTGTTGCTCTCAATCTGGTCTTTTCTACATTAGGGAGACAGGATGCCAATTTGCAGAATGTTTCAAGGAACATCTCTGGGACGCACAAACTAAGTAACCCCATAACCCTAAGACTGAACACTTTAATTCTCCCTCCGACTCCACCAAGGACATGCAAGTCCTGGGCCTCCTCCATCACCGATGCCTGCAGAAAGAAAGCCTAATTTTCTGTCTTGAGACCCTCCAACTACACAGGAGCAATGTGGATTTCACCAGTTTCCTCATTTCTGCTCCCCCCACCTTATCCCAGATCCAACGTTCCAACTGGGCACTGCCCTCTTGAACAGTCCTACCTGTCCATCTTCCTTCCCACCTCTCTGCTCCACCCACATCTCTGACTTGTCACAATCATTCTCACCTCCAACTATCTATTGCATTCCCAACTACTTTCTCCTCAGCCCAATGCCCCCTCCCATTTATCTCTCAGCTCCCTTGCGCTATCCTCTCATTCCTGATGAAGAGCTTAGGCTGGTAATATCAACTCTCCTGTTCCTCGGATGCTGCCTGACCGGCTGTACTATTCCAGCATCACACTCTTCAAATCTGATCTCCAGCATCTGCAGTCCTCACTTTCTCCTGCATTAAACACCCCCAAAGTAAGTGAATAATATTTTACCATTCGAATAAGATTGTTATACCAGGGGCGGCACGGTGGCACAGTGGTTAGCACTGCTGCCTCACAGCGCCAGGGACCTGGGTTCAATTCCCGCCTCAGGCGACTGACTGTGTGGAGTTTGCACGTTCTCCCCGTGTCTGCGTGGGTTTCCTCCGGGTGCTCCGGTTTCCTCCCACAGTCCAAAGATGTGCGGGTCAGGTGAATTGGCCATGCTAAATTGCCCCTAGTGTTAGGTAAGGGGTATTTGTGGGGGTATGGGTGGGTTGCGCTTCAGTGGGTCGGTGTGGACTTGTTGGGCCGAAGGGCCTGTTTCCACATTGGAAGTAATCTAATCTAATCTAATATATGAACTCCATCTGTCCCCCATTTCTCTCCCCATTGGGAAGCTTTCTTCATGCAATAGCAGCAGTGAGATTAAATCTGTTTATAAAGAACAGGGTCCAAACACAATCACTGGCTCTTTCAGAAAAGAACACGATAGAGGTTTGTTCAGGAGTGACATTGAGGTTCAGGGAGATAATGAAACTTGTGAATGTTGCATCATATTTACCTCTCAGTGTCAATAGAACTTTCAAGAAGAACTCTTTATTTACAACTATTTCTGTACAGACATTCACTCAAAATCCTATCTGGTGATGCATTCTGTTTGACTAACCACTAGATATGTCCCGGTAAAGGAGGTTTGGTGTCAGTGAATACAGTAGATTGGATGAGAGAGATAATGGAACCTGTGAATGTGTGATCTTAGTAACCTCCCAGTGTCAGTGGAATTTTCTGGAAGAACTCTTTCCTTCCAGCTTGATCTGACCAGACATTTCCCCAAGACCCTGGTTGATGCCTGTTCCTTTCCAGTTCTCTCTCTCTGTGATCATGTGACACTGGTGTCATCATTACATCATGACACAACAGTATTATACACGCTGCTGATGGTCATTCCATCAGTCAACATCACGTTCCAGGATTTATCCATTTTCTGTATGTGTTTTATGCATTGTAAAGGTGATGGTTCTGAAAAGGTGTATACTCATGTTAGATTGGCTTCACCCATTCTAATGACATCACACACTGTCTGTGGATGGAGACAAGGTGTTCTGCTCCAGCTTATGGAGGGAGCAAATATATCTGTAACATCTCCCTCAGGTCCCAGTAACTAACCCTGACCAAATGAAATTGTTGTTATCATTTAATAACCTTCTTGTTATCGAAGAACAGTGCCTTGCCTGTGGATGCTGTAGTGCAAGGCTCACTCGCAACAGAGCAGCAAGTGAGGATGAGGGATATTTTTGAGGTTAACAACCCGTGACCAGTGAGTTCCCACAGGGACCAGTGCTGGGAACACAACTGTTTATAATATATATTAATGACTTGGGGGAAGGAAGTGAACGTACTGTAGCCATATTGACAGTTAACATTAATGCTAGTGCTGCCCATGACAGAACAGCATACAATGGCTGAAAACCCCAATAAGCTTTGCAGTAACAGATATTGTGTCGTGTGGGAAACATTTGTTTCATGTGGTCTCAGTACAGAGGACAATGACTGCTTGTTTTATCTGTCAGACTGGATATGCAACATTCCTCGCTATCCTAAAGATAAGAACATTTCAAACTACTCAGTTATTTCTCTGAAGATTTGTTTCTGTTGATCATAATACAAGTAGGTTTTGATTAAGATTCTTCAAGATAATCATAGATATAGTTTCCAAATATATTATAGATATAATGCATATGCATACAAAAAGGTCATGAAAGAAAGCATTAAAAAGAAAGTTTTAAATACTAATTGTGAGTATTGGAGACAGTCCCCTCTAACCCTTATAAGGTGTTGGAGAATTCAGCCCAATTAATCAGAGATCACAAACACACAGATCGGACTGAGAGCTGACAAGGATTTATTTAACAAACAGCAAGATCATGGAAGAGACTTGACTCCACTGAAACAGTCACTGACAGCTGCTCAGGAGGAACCACAGCTTCTTCCCCAAACAGAGAATACAGTGGAGTTTTATACCCTTACAACAATGAAGGGTGAGTTATGAGGCAATGGGGTGCGTTGTACAACAAAGAGAAAAAGAGTTCATTCATTGAAGAGATTCAAGGGTCTGGTGTCCTGACAATGAGTTTCTTAATTTACTCAGGAGATTCCGATCCTTGGCTGGAGTAGGTGTGAATGGGTTTCATCCTGGTATCAATGTGTTTGTATTGTTGAGGGGGCAAGTGAAGAACCTTTGGTGCCTCCTTGACTGGGCACCCTTCATGAAGGCTTGAGTCCTAGTGAGGGCAGCTGTGCCCTAAGGGCATCAGAGGTGCTGGGCCATTGTGGAATGGGAGGCTCATTATGAGTTAATCTGAAAAAGTATATTCTCTTTGTCTGGGGCTGGATGAGTCATGTCCTGAGGTATGTGTGATGTCTAGGGTGGCTGGTATGGCCAATTTGAGGCATTGTGGGTAGGCTTAGTGGCTAAGTGCAGACATTTTGTGTTGTCTCATTTTGTGGCCATGTCGAGGGGAGACCGGGGCCCGTATTTTCTCCCATATAAGGACAGTAGGTAAGAGCATTTGAATTGTGAGAAATCTCAAAGAAGACCCTGTTACAGCCTTGTCCAACAGAGCAGACATAAACATCATAGTTGAGAGAACTATAAGGAGTTCAATTTCTCACAAACTAAAATGGCCTGATCAGATCACAGCAATGAGTAATTATTAACATAGAGTGATATACTAAAAATCCAATTAAAGTTGGAGAAGGAAGCACCCATTAATTAATAGTATACAGGGGGAGGGAGAACGTGCTGCCAAGTTAATGTGACAAGAAAAGTGTTCAAGAGACAATTTAAAATTAGAGCGACATTGACTTTTCTTCTGATCTGAGCTGACAATTCAAAGGCCAACTGGGCCTCACGCTAAGGCCAGATTCAGGATAGCCTTTGGCCTCTCCCTGCGTTGTCCTGGTCACTGCATGATGAAATGACCACATGCCTTGAACTCTGCTGTCTCCTGAAAATGAATTATCGCCATCAACTCGCTCCTACAATTAGGTGGGAAGGCAGGATGTGAGAGGGATACAAACACTTTACAGACGGACATTGATAGGTTATGTAACTGTGTAAGAGGTTGTCGAATGGTGAGTAACGTGAGAAAATGTGAAGTTGTTAATTTTAGAAGGGAGAACAAAAGAACAGGATATTTAAATGGAGACAAACTGCAGAAAGCTGTAACACAAAGGGTCTTGGGTATATTTTTTCATGAAACACAGAAAGCTCACCCACAGTGTCAGCAGATAATCAGGAATATTAATGGAATATTGTCCTTTATTTCAAGGGGCTGGAAGAATAAGAGTAGAGACGCCTTACTGCAACTAGTCAGATCATATTTGGAGTTCTGTGAGCAGTTTGGTCGCCTTATTTAAGGAGAGCTGTCATTTTGGTGAAGGCAGTTCAGAGAAAAGTTCAAGCGGATGATCCCTGGAGGGATTGTCTTATGAACAAAACTGAAACTGTCTGGGATTCTACTCAATGGTGCTTAGAAGAATGAGTGATGATCTCATTGAAGCATAAAGGATTGTTCAGGGGCATGACAGAGTAACTGTTGAGACAATGTTTCTCCTCATGAGATACTCTAAGAACAAACGGCATAGTCTCAGGATAAAAGTCCCCACTGTAAGCCTGAGATGAGGATGTATTTCTTCCTCTAAGGGTTGTGATTCTTCAAACTCCCTGCCCCAAAGAGCTGTGGAGGAGGAGGCCTTGTGTATATATAAGGCTGAGGGAGATTCTTGATCAGTTGGGGAACCAAGGATTATGGAGAAAGGCAGGAACATGGACGTAAGGAATGTGGGATCAGTCATGCAAAAGTACAGGGACAGGGACAGGGAACATCTGGGATGAATGTCCTTTTGCAGGGATGGTGTGGACTCAATGGGCTGAATGGCCTGCTTCATACTGTAGCTATTCTATGAGTCATACCTGCTCCATAGGAAGATGGTTGTGGAAATTTGAGGAAACACATTCTGGCTATTGAGGGATTGCAGCGTAGATTCACAAACTCAATTCCCAGTATGGCGGGACTATTTTCCACTGAAAGATTGGAGCGACTGGGCTTGTATACTCTTGAGTTGTATAAGATTATTAAAGGATTGGACACTCTGGAGGCAGGAAGCATGATTTCGCTGATGGGTGAGTCCTGAACCAGAGGACACAGTTTAAAAATAAGGGGTAGGCCACTGAGGACAGAGATTGAGTTGAGGAGAAACTCCTTCACCCAGAGAGTGGTGGGTTTGTGGAATGCTCTGTCCCAGAAGGCTGTGGAGGCCAAGTCTCTGGATACTTTCAAGAAAGAGTTGGATAGAGCACCTAAGGAGAGTGGAATCAAGGGTTATGGGGATAAGGCAGGAACAGGATACTGATTGTGGATGGAGGAGAAAGTGAGGTCTGCACATGCTGGAGATCAGAGCTGAAAATGGGTTTCTGGAAAAGCGCAGCAGGTCAGGAGCATCCAAGGAACAGGAAATTCGACGTTTCAGGCCTAAGCCCTTCATCAGCCATGATCATAATGAATGCTGGTGCTGGCTCGAAGGGCACAATGGCTGACTCCTGCACCTATTGTCTATTGTCTATAACTTCCCAGTGCATTCAGGACAGACTACCATCAACCTTCCATGAGAGATGATGAAATGATGGTGTGTGGCTCTCACATCATCCTCACACATTGAACAAACAATGCTTCACCTGTAGCCAGTGCTGGCCTGTTGTGGTTCTGTTCGCCGAGCTGGAAGTTTTTGTTGCAAACGTTTCGTCCCCTGGCTAGGCGACATCATCAGTGCTTTGGAGCCTCCTGCGAAGCGCTTCTTTGATGTTTCTTCCAGTATTTATAGTGGTCTGTCCTTGCCGCTTCCGGGTGTCAGTTTCAGCTGTCCGCTGTAGTGGTTGGTATATTGGGTCCAGGTCAATGTGTTTGTTGATGGAGTTTGTGGATGAATGCCATGCCTCTAGGAATTCCCTGTCTGTTTTCTGTCTGGAAGCTTTCCAAGATGAGGGAGATGGATGTTTGCAGTGACTGGGAGTTGAGGACAATCATGAGCTGGATCTACAAGATAATGCATGCCTTAGAAAGGGTGGACACTGAGAAGTTGTTTCCATTCGGTGGGGACACTATGACCCATGGGCTTAGCCTTAAAATTAGAGGGGGTCAATTTGGAATGGAAATGAATTCGACTGGGACAACAGGAAATGAGGAAGCGTTTCTTCAGCCAGGGAGTGGTGGGCCTGTGGAATTCATTGCCATGGAGCGCAGTGGAGGCTGGACGTTGTGTGTCTTCACGGCAGAGATTGATAAGTTTTTAATCTCACAAGGAATTAAGGGCTACGGAGAGAGCGCGGATAAGTGGAATTGAAACAACCATCAGCCATAATTAAATGGTGGAGTGGACTCGATGGGCTGAATGGCCTTGCTTCCACTCCTCGGTCTTATGGTCTGATGGTCTTATGAGCTGTCACAAGTGAGGAGTTAGGGCCTGGGGCAGATCAGTCATGATGTTGCTGAATGGTGGGAAAGTCTTGAGAGGCTGAATGGCCTACTCCTGTTTCTATTTCTTTAGCATTTTCACAATTTAATTTATTTGCATAGAATTATATTTGTCTGGTGAAAACAAGTGAAATCTTGTCATGTAGTTCTCTTGGTTAAAATAACATACTTGGATTGGTTTTTAAATATAAACATTTTGGATTTTAAATTTAAATTTAAGTTGAATATTTGTGTAATCTGATGTTTTTAGTGACTATCTACAAACAGATGTACTTTACCAGTCTACCAAAGCCCAGTACAGTTTGACTCGGAAGTCTCCGGTGTTTTTACTGGGAGCACTGTACCTTGAAGCAGGGGACCTAGTTCCAGAATAAGGGATCACTGAGCTCAGATGGAATCGTACTTACTGCCAGAACACTGACAATTCCGATTATGAGTAAGAGCCAGTAACAGTCGGAGAAACACCTTAATTACACCAATTGTAAAACAGTGAGTCATAATCAGGAATGAATAAGGCTGTGTGTTCTATCATTGTTATTATTTGTTAATAATCCCGATACCTGCAGTTTTGTTAACACTACAATAACCTGCCTCTGGAATGTAACAGGGAAGATGTCTCCAATTAAACCACATCAGCCAGGACTGTTCTTGCAAGGGGCCAAAGGAATGAATGGGAATCTGTATATTTTAACATTCGGTGAACATTAGGAGACATTCCATTGTCTTAAAGGGAGAAATCATGTATATATACAAGGAACCACTCAATACAGATGACCACTCGATAAGCAAATTGGATTGTAATGAAAATGGTTAATGAGATGGGTGAGATCCCAAAGGAATAATAAGGGTTTAGGGCGTCCTGATAGCTGCTCTTCTATAGAGGTGCTCCAGATAATTGAAGGCACAAAGCCAGAGATAAAGTCAATGTAAAGGCCGGGCCACTTCATCAGGGTTGTCTGTCTGAGGTAGCAGCCAGGTCAGGGGTTATATCCGAGCCCAATAGTTGGGGCCTGTGTTCCTGTGGGGCAACTGTGCACAGCTCGGGTGTGGGGCTACAGTTGGCAGAGGGGGTGGGTGTGGGGTGGGGGTGGGGGAAGCCATTTTTGTCAGGTCAGGTTGTGGTAGTTGTGGTCAAGGCAGGAACACGGCCAAGTCAATCCTGCTGTAGATGGGATCAGGTATTCTGGGAGCAAGGCACGGGGCGGGGGGCAGAGAATGGTCTGGAGACTGGGGCTGGCTGTGAGGGTTAGAGTCTGGGGGTCTAGGGGCTGGAGCAGCATGTGGGAGTCAGGGAGCAGGGTTTGGAAATCAGGGAGCAGTGTGTTGGGGTTGGGGTAGGGTGTGGGGGTCAGGGCCAGGGTGTGGGGGTCAGGGAGCAGGGTGCAGGGGTCAGGGAGCAGGGTGCGGAGGTCAGGGAGCAGGGTGTGGGGATCAGGGGCAGGGTGTGGGTGTCAGGACAGAGTGTGGGGGTTGGGGCAGGATGTGGGGGTGGGGGACAGAGTGCAGGGGAAAGAGTGCGGGGGAGTCAAGGAGTAGGGTGTGGGGGTCAGGGCAGGGTGTGGGAGTCAGGGAGCAGGGTGTGGGGGTTGGGGCAGGGTGTGAGGGTGGGGCAGTGTGCGGAGGTGAGGCAGGGTGTGGGGGTGGGGCAGGGTGTGGGGGTGGGACAGGGTGTGGGGGTGTTGGGTCAGCACCGTTCCCTGTGATCTCTGACCCTGACCCTACACAGAGACATTTCAGTTTGAGGAAGAAGGCTGTCCATGAGCTGGGTCTGGGCCCAATTTGAAGCTGATCTTGAGTTTCATACAATTATGACGTCTGGGTCTTGGAGTGGTGACTGAAATTGTTGTCTTTTGGATGAGTGTCTTATTTAACTATGTTTAACAAAATCTGATTTTAATCATTTCCTCAATGTTGTCTTGCTGAAAAATTTAAAATATTTAAATTGTGTTGTTTGAAGAGATTAATTTCAAACAATTTGTCAAGCTAAACAAATTGAACTCATGTAATGACATAAAATCCCATTAAAACTCACAATGTTAAACTCTAACTGTGATCGGACCTGAGTGTTTAATTCTGGAATTCTTAAAGCCCACTGACTCACTCTCAGTGTCAGGGTTAATGCCAGACCTGGAGAGATGATGGTGCCCATTCTAATTGTTGTTCAAGTTGAATTTTGAAAATCAAAAGCTTATTGGTTAGTCTATTAGATAAGCAACATGCATCATATGCTTGATGTTAAAGTGATGTTCTTTTAAATCATTAAAAATAATACCAACTATATTTCCACCTGATGATGGCAGAAGCACCAGCCCCTCATTCCAGCCGTGTTCCAAACCAGGATAAAAAGGCTGAATTCCAGGAATGAGGTGACAGTAACTGCCCCTGACCACAAGGCAGCACTTTAACAAGGGATGGCACAGTGGCTCAGTGATTAGCACAGCTACCTCACAGCGCCAGCGACCCGGGTTCCATTCCAATCTCAGGTGACTCTCTGTGTGGAGTTTGTATATTCTGCCGGGTCTACATTGGTTTCCTCTGGGTGCTCCAGTTTCCCCCCCACAGTTGAAAGATGTGCAGGTTAGGTGGATTGGACATGTTAAATTGTCTCATAGTTTCCGGGGATGTGCAGGCTATGGGATCAGCCTTGAAGGATAGAGGGTTATAATGGGGCAGGGTTGTGGTCTGTTAATCAGAGGGTCAGTGTGGACTCGATAGGCTGAAAGGCCTGCTTTCGTACTGTAGGGATTCGAGATTCAGTGTGGGTCCATATTGCTGCAGCTGCACTGAAGTCAATGGGAATGCTCTCCACTGCTCTCCCTGACACCAAGGGAAATGGTTGTGGTTAGTGAAGGCAATCATCTCAACACCACCCAGGACAAGACATGCTGCTTGCTTGGCACTGTCTCCACCAACAGCAATGGCCTTCAGCTCCTGGCCACAGCTCCTTTGACTACACTTTCCTAATCAGTGAGCTGTATGAACCAGACCTGCAAGGGCATTAGAACACCACAAACTGCAGTTCCCCCTCCAAGGCACACTCCATCCTGACCTGGAACGAATGTTATTCCTTCACTGTCACTGTATCTAAATCCTAGAACACCCTCCCTGTGAAGACGGGGTGTACCTGTTCCAGTCACACTGCACTAATTCAAGAAGGAAGCTCACAGCCAGCACCTTCCCAAAGAGGAATAGAGTTGGACCTTGCAGTAATACCCACATTGTGGAAATGGATTATAAAACGATCCATGTCCCCGTTCTGCTGTCTCCTCCCCAGTATAGGATTGAAAGGACAGATGGGTGGAAAGCATCAGTGGGACAGGAAGGCTGCAATAAACTAGACTCACAGTAACAAACAGGTAAAACAATGACTGCAGATGCTGGAAACCAATAAAATCTGCTCGTGGGATGCTGCCTGAACTGCTGTGCTCTTCCAGCACCACTAATCCAGACTCACAGTAACAAACACACAACTCATGATGCAATTTTTATTCTTGGCTGAGAAACTCAGTCAGTACAGTCATCATTGGCTGTGACTGCAACTACAAGCAGACGGAGGCACTGCATCCACTCCCAGGCAGGATCCATGGAGCATCGATAGATTCTTTCACTCGCAGCAGGGAGACGACAGTTTGTAGGAGCAAAGGAAACAGAGGGGAAAAGAGCATGGTTCATCGTTCCACTGAACTGAATTCCCTGGATGGAAGGAAGACAAGTTTGGTAAACCAGACAAATATCTGTGTGATAGGTTCACTCTCTGTTGTGAGACCATCAATGATCACACTGGCTGCTGACAAGGAAATGAGGTATAAGGGAATGAGCCCCAGGGCGACAGCGAGCTTTCTCAGGATCGGGCTGAGATGGAGCAGGCTGATCACATGTTACAGTCTGATCCTTGGACAGGTCCATGTTCTCCGAGTCACTTGTATCCAGGTCAGTGCAACAATAAGCTCTTGACGTAATCCTAGTTTTGCTGCAATGTTTTGTGCAGCAAAGGGCGGCACGGTGGCACAGTGGTTAGCACTGCTGCCTCACAGCGCCAGGGACCTGGGTTCAATTCCCGCCTCAGGCGACTGACTGTGTGGAGTTTGCACGTTCTCCCCGTGTCTGCGTGGGTTTCCTCCGGGTGCTCCGGTTTCCTCCCACAGTCCAAAGATGTGCTGGTCAGGTGAATTGGCCTTGCTAATTTGCCTGTAGTGTTAGGTAAGGGGTATGGGTGGGTTGCGCTTCGGCGGGTCGGTGTGGACTTGTTGGGCCGAAGGGCCTGTTTCCACATTGTAAGTAATCTAATCTCCCTTGCTTCAAGGAAGGATAATTGGGTCCATCATGTTGTTAATATCCAGAGTAAACCAGACAGACCTGGATAAGTAGGAATAAAATCCAACAAGCTGCGTGGTTTGGAAATAACCTGTCTGGTTTCATGAGTTTACTCTGGACTGGAATTAGAATCTGTTTTGTATGGGGACAGCACAGACTCTCCACAGGGTTAAACAATCTCCTTCCGCACAGCACAGAATTCAAATAATTGGTACAGTCCGTGGGATTTCAGTTTAGAATAATCAATCTGGATTATATATTTTAAATCAGGGAGTCAAATCCTGTGGAGAGGGGGAGGGGTATGTGGAACATTAGTAAAGTGAGGCATGGATCTGGGATGGTTGACACTGTTCCTCAGAATGTTGTGTCCTGCTCACTGGGAGCACGGCTGCAGCCTGGTATGTGTCAGGATCAACTCATTCAATGTGCACCAGTTCCAAGGCTGGTGTTAGTATAACCATGTCACTGTGGGTTCCAGACAATTGACCAGAAGGAGAAAACTTTAATATTACTCCCAGAGGGTGCTCTACTCTCCATATCTCAGAACCCATTACTCTCCTCCTTTGAACAGTTTTACCCGCCTGGTTCCTGCCAATGGAGCAGGAAATGGAGTCCTGTCCAAATCTAATGCAATCAACCAATTGCTAGGAAATATTTTCCTGAAGACCACCATTTCTATCACACTGGAATGCATTGACTTACTGAACAAAATCTGCCCACAGTGCTCTATTCCACCAAGGTTATTGGGTTCACCTTTCATCCAATACATAAAATCTGATGCAGATCCATCACTCCATTGGAAAGTCCTCTCCTGTGGAAGTAAAATCACATCATTTAAAAATATGTAACTTTCTCACCCTAATAACGTGATGCAATAAGACAAGAAACATTACCTTGTGGATGTCACTCAAACCGATCCAAATTGGAGCACATTTATTTTGGGAATTACGTATCATTTCTGCAAGAACATTATTCTGCTCCATCCCGTGCAGGGAAGCAAGATGGCCGCCTGGAGCCAGGTGTCGGCAATGCAGCTTGGGAGTAAATTACAAAGACAATTTGTTACTTGTTGCAGTGTTACATGAATATTGGAACAAAACAATTGACAAGGTTCAAAGTAGAAACTCTTATTTTGCAGAGAAAGACAATGAAACTAGGACCTCCTGTTACATGTCCACAAGCACCTAACATGGACTGACTCCAACCTTCAGTGAGTGGTGCCACACTGAGGCTGAGGATTTGGGACCAATCTCATTGTGGATTCTTAAGAATGTGGAGAAATGTGGCAGAAACATGTGGGAGGTCCAGCAAGGCCTATCTCAATATCAGGAAGAACTCTCTGCAACTTTAAACTGTGTTCTGGGCAATAAGGGGAGATTCTCCCTGGGTTGAGGTAAGTTGCTTATTAAGGAGGAATAAGCTTTGTTAACTGCACATTTTGCATCATTAATATACAGCTTCCCATTCTACTGGATCAAACAAAATGCTGAAAATTCAGAACATGGAGAGTGAGTACCTGATAACTTCAACCTAATACTTGCTCCATTAAGACCTTCATGTTGAACACCAGGCTCAAATATCTCTTGACACACTCCATGGGTACCACCACGTGTGCCCATGTCCACAGGTACAGACATTTCACATGTGCCAGTGTCATGGTACATCTCCAATCCCATGACATTGTGCTTCTGTCTTTCAATGCTGCACATCACCAACTCACTAGCATCTACCATTGTAATGCTGCAGCAAAGAGATTGTGTGCGCAGGGACAGACACCAGCTGCTGGACTGCACCAGCTGCATCTTCAACCTGTTGGCTCTCTGTCTGAGTGCTCACTCACTGGAATGGAAACATAGAAACCTAGATGGTAGAGGCAGGAATAGGCTATTCGACCCTTTGAGTCTACATTGTCCTTCAATATAATCATAGCTTATCATCCAACTCAATACCTGTTCCTACTTTCTCACACTTTCCCTTTGATTCCCTTCACCTTAAGAACAGTTCTCTCAATGTGCACAGCATTCCTGTCTTGTCCCTCAGGCAGGTACCCCAGGCTCACAGTCCCACAGTATGGCCGTGCTGTTTAATACAGACTCAAAGCTGGGAAGCTTGTCCTGGTTGTGATCAGTTCTCAGTCAAGTCAAAGGAGACAGCCTTCACTCAGGGGGTCCCAGCACGGTAAGGCAAGGACAGCCTCTAATACCAGCCCAGGGCCTGGGACATGGCCAATTAGCTGCTCAGGGCGGTCAGAGTCAGGATGCACAGGAGCTGGATATTGAGCATCCCACCAGCCGTCCTCACTCTCCCTGCCCTACTGTGAGCTGTTGCTGTCTGTAATGAGAGAGCATCAGGAATTGTGGGAGATGGAAGTGAGTGACTCAGCTGCTACTTTTGGTGCAGGTGCAGAGGTTCCCTGAGTGAGTGAGTTGGTAGCACTGAGGGTTTGCAGGGCCAGTGTGTCAGGGGACAGGGTGGGTGATGGTGATTGAGGCAAGAAGTTACATCACAGCGAGTGAATTTTACTTCCCCGATACTGACTGAGACTATCTCCATGCTAGGGACTTGGATGGGTCAGAATTTGTCAGGACCATTCAGGATGGTTTCTTGACACCATGTGATCAGTCCAACCAGAAAAGGGATGATACTGGACCTGGTTTTGGGAAATGAGTCCAGCCAGGTGAGTAAAGTTTCAGGGGGGTGCATTTCGGGAGCAATGACCATAATACTGTGTGTTTAAAGATACTCATGGATCGAACTGTTTGATGGTAAAAGTACATCAGACGTGTGGGAGTATATTAAATGTCAATTGATAAAAGTTCAGGAGTAGCACATTCCTGGCAGAATAAAGGATAAATATGGCATGTTACATGAACCTTGGATGACCAGAGACATGATGACCTTGGTCAAAAAGTAAAAGGAAGTGTACGTATGGGAACTGAGGAAGGAAAATAGGAAAGAACTTCAGCCTGGAATTAGAAGGGCTAAAAGGAGTCATGAAAAGGCATTCACAAACAGGATTAAGGAGAAGATACGGCTTTTTGTACATATATAAAAAGCAAGAGGGTAGTAGCCAGGGAAAGGGTTGGCCCACTCACGGACATAGGAGGGAATCTATGTGTGGAGTCAGAAGTGGTAGGTCAGTTCCAAAATGAATATTTTGTGTCAGTATTCACCAAATACATGGAATTGGTGGAGGATGATATCGGGGAAGGAGGTGTTGAGTTTCTCAGCCAAGTTACTGTTAAAAAGGGAGAGGTGTTATGTTTCTTTAAAAAAGTATTACGTAAATAAGCCCCTGAGTCCTGATAGAATCTATCCCAGAATGTTGAGGGCGGCAAAAGAACAAATCCAGGAAATTTCTGTCCTGTGAGTGTTGCCTGTGGTAGGGAAATTATTGGAAGAGTTTCTCAGGGACAAGTTTGTTATGTATGCAGAAGCAATTGGATTTATTAGTTGTAGACAGCATAGTTTTAAGATCATAGGACCATTAAATATAAGGAGCAGACTTTAAACCATTCAGCCCATCGACTCTGCTCTGCCATTCAATCATGACTGTAAGTTTCTCAACCCATTCTCCCGCTTTCTCCCTGTAACCCTGAATCCACTTCATACAGGAAAACCTGTTTACCTCAGTCAGAAAAATATTCAATGAGAGGATATTTTGTGCATGGGAAATCATGCCTCACTAACTTGATCATGTTTTTGAGGTGGTGACAAAGATGATTGATGACGGAACCGTGGTTGATGCTGTCTACCTGGACTTCAGTAAAGCCTTTGACAAGGTCCCACATGGCAGACCGGTACAAAAGATGAAGTCACATAGTATCAGGGGTGACCTGGAAAAATAGGTACAGAACTAGCTTAATCATAGGAGACAGACGGTAGGGTTGGGAAGGTGCTTTTTCTGAATGGAGGGCTGTGATTGTGGTGCTCCACAGGGATCATTGTTGGGACCTCTGCTGTTTCTGATATGCACAAATTATTTGTTGGAAAACATAGCTGGTCTAACAGGTAGGTTTGCAGGTTATACAAAGATTGGTGGAGTTGCGGATCGTGGGGAGGACTGTCAGAGGATATAGCAGGTATAGATCAGTTGGAGGCAGGGTCAGAAAAATGGCAGCTGGAGTTTAATCCAGAAAAATGTGAGATGATGCATTTTGGAAAGCTAAGTACAGGTGGAAATTAAACAGTGACTGGCAGAACCTTTGGGAATATTAATATGCAGATGGATCTGGATGTGCAGGTCCACATATCACTGAAGGTGGCAGTGTAGGCGGATAATGTAGTAAGAAAGGCTTATGGCCTGCATGCCTTCATTGGAAGGGGCATTGGGTATAAGGATAGAGGAGTTATGCTGCAGCTTTATAAAACTTTACTTCGGCCACACTTGGAATATTGTGGACAGTCCTGGTCACCACACTACCAGAAGGAAGTGGACGCTTTGGAGAGGGTACAGAAAAGGTTTATCAGGATGTTGCCTGGTATGGGGGATTTTAGCTTTGAAGAAAAGTGGATAGATTGGATTTATTTTCACTTGAACACAGGAGGTTGAGGGGTGACCAGATAAAAGTTTATAAGATTGTTAACGACATGGATAGAGTGGAAGGAATGAAGCTTTTTCCCAGGGTGAAGGGGTCAGTTACTGGATGACACAGATTCAAGGTGCAGGGGGGAGGGACGTTTAAAAGAGATGTGTGAGGCAGGTTTTTCACACCAAGGGTGGTGAGTGCATGGCTTACATTGCCAGAGGAGGTGGTGGAAGCAGACAGAATAGCTGTATTCAAGAAACACCTGGATGAATCCATGAACGGGAAGGGAATAGAGGGATTCAGATCCCGTTAGTGAGGGCAGTTTTGGTACGGAAGGGCAATATGTGCTGGCACAGGCTTGAAGGGCCGAAGGATCTGTTCCTGTGCTGTATTGTTCTTTGATCTTTGATGTACAGTGAGAGTATGAGCCTTGGTGGGAGGTGGATACATGGGTTGAGAATGTGTGAAGTACATGAGAGAAGATGATGGCACTTACACTGGCAGGGTGGAGGAGACCATAGCCCTCTCTCCTACACTGCTGGGCATTTCTCCAGATGGCAGAGAGCCCACTGACCTAGTTGACAACATTGGAGTGGGATGGCAGGGTCCGGGATCATAGTTTCCACTGCCAGTGCTGGAGGTGGTTAACATTCCAACTCTGCACCTTCCCACCACCAGGAACTCCAGGTCCCTGTCTGCAAAGGGGAGGTGCCAGATTTCCCTTTTCTGCCCCACCCCAGGACAAGAGATCTCACTGAGCTTCAATGAGAGAAACCCTCCATGAGACTCAATGGGACTGACCCTTCGCCAACAAACATAAGATTCAGCCTGTGGGGGGTGATTGCAGATAGAAAATGAATGTGGAAATTAGAAGGAAACTAGTTCCCTAAGAATGAGGATTCTGTGCTGGAATCCATTACGAGTTATTGCATTTAATTTGTACACGTACCCAGAATACTGAAGAATGTAACCTTTAGTGTACACTCAGTTTTAAGGATGCTACAATTGACAGTTTCTAAATGTTCAAAACATTAATTCTGTTCAGTATTAGGAGAGGGGAATGTTGTTAGATTTTCAATCAGTCAGAATAATGTGTGTGTCACTGAAGGAGTTTGAAGGTTAGTTAGAAAAGATGGGGAACATGGGAGACAGCCAGTAACTGAAGCCAAATCTGTTTTAGCAGTGCTGCAACTGTGTGCACTGCAGGAAGGCAGCTGAATACACAGAATCTGTGTCGGGGACTCCATACGAGTTGGATCACTCTGTGCTATTCCACCAAACTCAGGGAGAAGTTCAGGAATTAACAGGCAGCTCAGTGTTTGATTCAGGAGAAATCCTGGGGAATGAGAAAGTTGCTGATTCTGTGTTAGGGGCTGGGGTCCGGCCTCAGAACAAGTCCATGAGCATGAATACTTCAGTCCAGCTGAGAGTGAGGGGATTGAAAAGCTCACAAGCAGTGTTTACTGGGTGGAGCTGAGGAAGATTGGTTCTTGGGGGTGGGGTGTGTGGAACCCCAGGGTAAGACTAGCTTGGTGATCTTGGGTATCGCTGAGAGCTGGGGTTATACTGAAACTGAGTACTGGAGTGCAGGTTGGGAGTTTCAGGGAGCTACCCCTCCAGGAAAGGAGGGGAGAATCAACCAGAACGGGTGCATTCCTGGACTGAGACGAGAGAGAGGAAAATAAGGCCACATCCCCACCCCATTATTGCAATGTAAAATGATATATGAGGGTGTAAAATTGTGAGCTAAGATATCCTATTTCATTGCTGTGGATTGGTTTACTGGAATTTGTTAATTATCCTGGGAGAGATAAGTACAGGCACTAATCTTTGTATTACCTATACCTAAGTATGTTCTCATTATAAACTTTGACTCAAAGTGTGGACAGGAAATGCAATGCATATGCACAGATTTATTATCTGAGATTGTTATTCAATCTATCATAATTATAATAATTTCAAAAATAATGCTAAAAGTAAAATAGCATGGAAATCCGAACCACTAAAAGCTCTAAATACATTCTCCCACTTCATTTACCTGCTACAGCTCCAGTGGAAGGTACAACATTTAAATACAAATCCAAACATAGAGCAGAACAATATAGCCCAGGAAATGGCCCTTCAGCCCACCATCTCTGTGATGACCATGATGTCATTCTAGACTCCTCCCATCTGCCTGCGTTTAGGAGGTTTCCTCTATTCTCTGCCTGGTCATGTGTCTGTCTAAATAGCTCGAAGATGTACCAGCATCTGTGACTTCCCTTGACAGTGTATTCCAGGCGCCGACTGCCCTCTGTATAAAAAACTTGCCTTGCACATATCCTTTAAACTTTACCGTTTCACCTGAAACCTATGCCATCCAATATTTGACATTTTCACACTGAGAGATAGCTTCCAACTATCCTCCATATCTATGTCTCTCATAATTTTAGATACTTCTGCCAGGTCACCTCTCAGCCTCTGATTGGCTCCTGAAAACAATCCAAGTTTGTCTTATCTCTCCTTACAGCTCATACATTCCAATGCAGCAACATCCTGATAAACTTCTTTTGCACTCTTTCCAAATCCTCCACATTTTTCCTATCGTGTGGCAACCAGAAATGCACACAGTAGTACAAATGCGTCCGAACTGAAGTTTTATTCAGCTGCAAAGTGACTTGCCCAGTTTTAGCCCCAGTGCCCCCACTGATGAAGGGAAGCAGACAGTAACCCTTCTTAACTGCTTTATCCACTTGTCATAAAGTCGTACAGCACAGGAACAGAGCATTCAGTTCAACTCATCTGTGCTGACCAGACATCCCCATCTGACCAAGTCTCATTTGTCAGCATTTGGCCCATATCCCTCTGAACCCCTCCTATTTATCTGCCTGTGCACATGCTTTAAAAATCTTCTAATTGTCCATGTTTCCACCATTTCCTATGGCAGCTTGTTCCATACATGCACAATGCTCTGTGTAAAACATGTTACCCTTTGGGTTCTTATTAAATCTTTCCGTCCCACATTAATCCTCTGCCCTCTCCTTTTGGACTTCTCAACCCAAAGAAAAAGACCTTGTCTATTCACCCGATCCATGTCCCTCATGATGTTTTAAACCTCTATAATGTCACCCCTCATGTTCCGATGCTCTGGGGTTTTGAGGAAATCCCATCGAGCAATTTGGAGACTCCCCAGCAATACCTATTCCTCTCAGCATTTTAATAGCAAAAGAACTTCCTTCTGAGAGTTACCTTCATAACTGAAAGGCCTTTAGTTCTTTGAATCATCTTTCTATCTCTGTAATGCAATGATCTATAAAGTATGGGACCAACTTCAAAGTTGAGTATATTACACATTGGTTCTGATGTAACACGGTGGTTCCATTCTCACGTTGTAAGAAAATCGTGCAACAGCCGCAATATTTAAACTAATGGGGCTAGAATCGCGTTATAGCCAATACAGGGAAGGGAAGTTCACATTCTACAAATAACGGTCTAAATTCTTCAATCACACTAAATTCACATTGAAGAAACCGATATTTTAGCAAAACACACTGTAATCACAAGCATTAGATATTAGATAGCATTTGGGACTTAGATATGATGCAGAGCTGGGCAGGACTTAGATATGATGCAGAGCTGGGCTGAGGAGTGGCAGATGGAGTTCAACCCTGCCAAGTGTGAGGTTGTCCATTTTGGAAGAACAAATAAGAACACGGAATATAGGGTTAACGGTAGAGTTCTTAGTCAGGTAGAGAAACAGAGGAATCTTGGGGTCTATGTACATAGATCTTTGAAAGTTGCCACTCAGGTGGATAGAGCTTGTAAGAAGGCCTATGGTGTATTAGCGTTCATCAGCAGAGGGATTGAATTCAAGAGTCGTGAAGTGATGTTGCAGCTGTACAGGACTTTGGTTAGGCCACATTTGGAGTACTGTGTGCAGTTCTGGTCGCCTCACTTCAGGAAAGATGTGGAAGCTTTGGAGAGGGTGCAGAGAAGATTTACCAGGATGTTGCCTGAAATGGAGAATAGGTCGTACGAGGACAGGTTGAGAGTTCTCGGCCTTTTCTCGTTGGAACGGCGAAGGATGAGGGGTGACTTGATAGAGGTTTATAAGATGATCAGAGGAATACATAGAGTAGACAGTCAGAAACTTTTTCCCCGGGTACAACAGAGTATTACAAGGGGACATAAATTTAAGGTGAAGGGTGGAAGGTATAGGGTAGATGTCAGGGGTGGGTTCTTTACCCAGAGAATGGTGGGGGCATGGAATGCGCTGCCCGTGGCAGTGGTAGAGTCAGAATCATTGACGACCTTTAAGCGGCAATTGGATAGGTACATGGATGGGTGCTTAATCTAGGATAGATGTTCGGCACAACATCGTGGGCCGAAGGGCCTGTTCTGTGCTGTATTGTTCTATGTTCTATGTTCTATGTTCATTGTGAACAATGAACTTTAATGAGCATCATTACAACAATACATGTGTAAAATCACAGAATATTCAATTGGAATACAGAAAATTATTTTGACATGAAGGATCCAAAGAAGAAAATTCTTAAATTCAAATTTTTACTCAGCAATCTTAAAACTTGGTCATATAATGCATTTTTCATTTATGGCAGAATTATTTTGTTAAGGGACCCTTCATTTCCGGCAGATTCAATGTCACATCTCCAAACCCAATACCTTACAATGGAGATTCCAAGGACTTACCTCAGCATCAATCCAAGTCTTTTTCTCAGGAACAAACATGTAGCAATGACCAAAATACATGAAGCCACTAGGACAATACTGTCTGGCCATTAGACTACATTTTTCAACGTTCTGATCCAATAGTTTTGAATTCCGCGCAGTTAGTTGATCAGCTGCAAATTACAATAAGCCACAATAATTACATCATTCATAATTCCTTCCCCCTTCATGAGGCGAGAAACTGGTGAGCAAACGGTCACTGGCACCTGCCTCAGAGTGAGGCTTCCCACCTGGCTGCAATAACCTTCACACACACTATGTTTGTTTATGTGGAAATACAGAGAAAGTGCAGCACAGAAACAAGCTGCTCAGTCCAGTTAGTCAAAGACAGTGTTTATTTCCTACAGAGGTCTCCTACCATTCTGATCACTTCCTCCAACACTACCACCCAATCACTTCATTCCCTTCGGCTTATCTACATTCCCCCCAATGGGGCTGTACAGTCTGCCTCTGGTACACCGTGTAATGGCAAGGTTCACATTCTCAACACTCTGGAAAGGCCATTCTCATGAATTCCTTGATTGATTTGTTAGTGACGAGCTTATATTTTATAAACTCACTAAAAATAACATCAACTTTACTCCAAATGTTCACCCACCATTTGCCTTAATCTCAGGCTGCCCCCTTCCTCAACATTTCTGTTTCTGAGGTGACACGGTCAATGACAGAATGGGATAAATGCCCCAGCTCCCACTGATGCCATCATTACACTTACTCCCATGTCACATTCTGTACGGAGTCTGTTCCATTCGGTTTCTCTGTCTGTCCTGTTCTGATGATGCCACGGTCAATGCCAGTGTTTCTGATATCTCTCCTGTTTCTTCCCAAAATGAGAGCTCACTCCACAGTGAGTCCCTTCAACTGTCCCATTTCCCACACTTCCCCAATTCCTTCTGTTCCTTCCAAGAATCATGTTAGAGTTTGCCTTTCCCTGATCCTCTCAGACCTCCATATTGTTCACATTATCACCTCATATTTCTGCCACTTCATTCATTCCCATCCCCATTCAGAATTGCAAGACCCTGGTCAGTTCTTCAAACACTTGTCACTTGGCCATCGTCAGTATTTATGAGGTCTCATTCTCCACCTTCTCACAGACAGTGCTCTTCCTCCACTGTGGTGGGGGAGGGGGACGGTGCAATCCTGAGCCATAAACTGAGCACAGGGATCTTCAATTCTTAAAAAAAGGGAATGAGGGCGCTTCTTAAAAACGGCAGTGTATTGGAAATGAGGGGGAGAATGGGATTGGACTGGGTGAATATTAATGACTATGGGGAGTGAGCAGGATAGTGGGATTTGATTGATTTGGATATTAAATAACACGGAGAGTGAGCAGCAGGAGATAACTGAGTGAGATATGTTTGCGGAGGAAATGTGAGAATAGGATCAGATTGAGTGGGTCAGTAATGGGTCTCTGTGGGTGAGAATAGAAAGGGATTAGTCTGTGGGAGTCTATTAAAGCATTTGAGCAGTGAGCAGGAGGGTAGGTTTGGACTGAGTGGAAAATGAATTCATGGAGAGGGAGTAGGAGAGTGGAATGAGAATGGGAATGAGCAGGAATGTGGGATCAAACTTAGAGAGAAAGCTCGGCTGAGCATTTCAATTTGCCATGGGGGAGGGAGAGGGGCAGTAAAATCAGGTGGGATGGTGAAGCATGCGGTGCCCATATGGGGACTGGGCAGACAGGGAATGTGGAATGTGTAGAATATCAAACACGTGTCAATGGTTAGGTCACTGCTCACTTTCAGATATTCCTCATGGTACCGTCTCTGTCTGTTTTCTCTCATTCACACAACAGGACATCCATTAACCCCTCAGCTCACAGCATTAACCTGTCCTCACACACAATGTTCGGTTGAACCTACCTGCAACATCACTGACCATCAATGTACTCAGCACCAGTCCCATCAGTAGCATCATGTCTGCAGTGAAGTTCCTTTCCCCTCACCTGAAACACAACAAAAATGATTCAGCATCAGTGTCCAGGTTTCACAGTTAAGATGGGGCTCTCCTGCTCCTCTTCTTACCTCTCCGTCTACGTCTCTCTCTCTCTCTCTCTCTCTCTCTTTCGCTCTCTCTCCCCGTTGTCTGGAATGATGAGGTGTCAAGTCTTACTGTCAGTGTATATAGCAGACTGTGAAGAAGGAAGGAACCATTGAAATCAGATCCAATTGATTCGAGAATCAATGATGTCCAAATTCCTGATGACCAATCAGAGACTGACAGCTCAGCACAGAAGGGATTGGAAACCATGAGAATGTTCCTGGAGTTACACATTAAATTGTGCAACGTGGCACTGGAACAGCTCAGTGAGAAAGGAAACTGTACTCATCGTTCCTGACCCCTGTAATCAGGCTGGAAGTGAATGCATTTCTAAACTCTGAAATTAATGAATGTTTTCAATCAGAATATTTACAAGTGTCATCACACATAGCTTGCATAAACCCCCCTGGATCTCATCTTTCACCCCACAAACCTCCAGATACATCGCATCATCCTCCACCACTTCTGACACCTGCAAACTGATTCCTCCACCAGGAATATATTTCCCTCCCCATCCCTGTCTGCATTCCAGAAAGTCCATTCCCATCGCTACTTCCTTGTGAGTTCCACGCCCTCCACAAACCTGCCCTCCATTCCCGGCACCTGCCCTTGCCACTACAGGAGGTGTAAATCCTGCACCCACACCTCCCCCCTCACTTCCTTCCAAGACCCCAAAGGATCCTCCACATCTGACAGAGATGTACCTGTACTTCCACATATGTCATCCACTGCTTCTGTTGCTCTCAATCTGGTCTCTTCCACATTAGGGAGACAGGATGCCAATTTGCAGAATGTTTCAAGGAACATCTCTGGGACGCACAAACTATGTAACCCGACCACCCTAAGGCCGAACACTTTAATTCTCCCTCCCACTCCACCAAGGACATGTAAGTCCTGGGCCTCCTCCATCACCGATGCCTGGAGGAAGAAAGCCTCATTTTCTGTCTTGAGACCCTCCAACTACACAGGAGCAATGTGGATTTCACCAGTTTCCTCATTTCTGCTCCCCCCCACCTTATCCCAGATCCAAAGTTCCAACTCGGCACTGCCCTCTTGAACAGTCCTACCTGTCCATCTTCCTTCCCACCTATCTGCTCCACCCTCATCTCTGACTTGTCACAATCATTCTCACCCTTGCGCTCCCTTGCGCTATCCTCTCATTCCTGATGAAGAGCTTAGGCTGGTAATATCAACTCTCCTGTTCCTCGGATGTTGCCTGACCGGCTGTACTATTCCAGCATCACACTCTTCAAATCTGATCTCCAGCATCTGCAGTCCTCACTTTCTCCTGCATTAAACACCTCCAAAGTAAGTGAATAATATTTTTCCATTCGAATAAGATTGTTGTACCAGATCTGAACTGCATCTGTCCCCCATTTCTCTCCCTGTTAGGAAGCTTCCTTCATGCAATAGCAGCAGTGAGATTAAATCTGTTTATAAAGAACAGGGTCCACTCAAATCACTGGCAGCTTTCAGAAAGGAACGCATTCGAGGTTTGATTAGGAGTGACATTAAGGGACAGGGAGATAATGAAACTTGTGAATGTTGGATCATATTCACCTCTCAGTGTCAATAGAACTTTCTGGAAGAAGTCTTTATTTACAACTATTTCTGTACAGACATTCACTCAAAATCCTGTCTGGTGATGTATTCTCTCTGACTAACCACTAGACATGTCCCGGTAAAGGAGGTTTGATGTCAGTGAATACGTTAGATTGGATGAGAGAGATAATGGAACCTGTGAATGTGTGATCTTAGTAACCTTCCAGTGGCAGTGGAATTTTCTGGAAGAACTCTTTCCTTCCAACTTGATCTGACCAGACATTTCCAGATGTTTGTTCCTTTCCGGTTCTCTCTCTCTGTGATCATGTGACACTGGTGTCATCATTACATCATGACACAACAGTGTTATACACGCTGCTGATGGTCATTCCATCAGTCAACATCACGTTCCAGTATTTATCCATTTTCTCTATGTGTTTTATGCATTGTAAAGGTGATGGTTCTGAAAGGGTGAATACTCATGTTAGATTGGCTTCACCCATTCTAATGACATCACACACCGTGGATGGAGACAAGGAGTTCTGCTCCAGCTTATGGAGTGAGCAACTATATCTGTAACATCTCCCTCAGGTCCCAGTAACTAACCCTAACCAAATGAAATTGTTGTTATCCTTTAATAAACTTCTGGTTATCGAAGAACACTGCCTTGTTTGTGGATGCTGTAGTGCAAGGCTCACTAGCTACAGAGCAGCAAGTGAGGATGAGGGATATTTTTGAGGTTAACAACCCGTGACCAGTGAGGTCCCACAGGGACCAGTGCTGGGAACATAACTGTTTATAATATATATTAATGACTTGGGGGAAGGAAGTGAACGTACTGTAGCCATATTGACAGTTAACATTAATGTTAGGGCTGCCCATGACAGAACAGCATAAAATGGCTGAAAACCCCAATAAGCTTTGCAGTAACAGATATTGTGTAGTGTGAAAAACATTTGTTTCATGTGGTCTCAGTACAGAGTACAATGACAGCTTGTTTTGTCTGTCAGACTGGATATGCAACATTCCTTGCTATCCTAAAGATAAGAACATTTCAAACTAATTAGTTATTTCTCTGAAGATTTTTTTTCTATTGATCATAATACAAGTAGGTTTTGATTAAGATTCTTCAAGATAATCTTTGATATAGTTTCCAAATAAATTATAGATATAACGCATATACATACAAAAAAATCATGAAAGAAAGCATTACAAAGTAAGTTTTAAATACTAATTGTGAGTATTGGAGAGAGTCCCCTCTAACCCTTATAAGGTGTCGGAGAATTCAGCCCAATTAATCAGAGATCACAAACACACAGATCGGACTGAGAGCTGAGAAGGATTATTTAACAAACAGCAAGATCATGGAAGAGACTTGACTCCACTGAAACAGTCACTGACAGCTGCTCAGGAGGAACCACAGCTTCTTCCCCGAACAGAGAATACAGTGGAGTTTTATACCCTTATACCACAATGAAGGGTGAGTTATGAGGCAATGGGGTGCATTGTACAACAAAGAGAAAAAGAGTCCATTCATTGAAGAGATTCAAGGGTCTGGTGTCCTGACAATGAGTTTCTTAATTTACTCAGGAGATTCCGATCCTTGGCTGGAGTAGGTGTGAGTGGGTTTCATCCTGGTATCAATGTGTTTGTATTGTTGAAGGGGCAAGTGAAGTACCTTTGGTGCCTCCTTGTCTGGGTACCCTTCATGAAGGCTTGAGTCCTAGTGAGGGCAACTGTGCCCTAAGGGCTTCAGAGGTGCTGAGCTATTGTGGAATGGGAGGCTCATTATGAGTTAATCTGAAGAAGTATATTCTCTTGGTCTGGGGCTGGATGAGTCATGTCCTGAGGTATGTGTGATGTCTAGGGTGGCTGGTATGGCCAATTTGAGGCATTGTGGGTAGGCTTAGTGGCTAAGTGCAGACATTTTGTGTTGTCTCATTTTGTGGCCATGTCGAGGGGAGACCGGGGCCCGTATTTTCTCCCATATAAGGACAGTAGGTAAGAGCATTTGAATTGTGAGAAATCACAAAGAAGACCCTGTTACAGCCTTGTCCAACAGAGCAGACATAGACATCATAGTTGAGAGAACTATAAGGAGTTCAATTTCTCACAAACTAAAATGGCCTGATCAGGTCACAGCAATGAGTAATTATTAACATAGAGTGATATACTAAAAATCCAATTAAAGTTGGAGAAGGAAGCACCCATTAATTAATAGTATACAGGGGGAGGGAGAACGTGCTGCCAAGTTAATGTGACAAGAAAAGTGTTCAAGAGACAATTTAAAATTAGAGCGACATTGACTTTTCTTCTGATCTGAGCTGACAATTCAAAGGCCAACTGGGCCTTAGGCTAAGGCCAGATTCAGGGTAGCCTTTGGCCTCTCCCTGCGTTGTCCTGGTCACTGCATGATGAAATGACCACATGCCTTGAACTCTGCTGTCTCCTGAAAATGAATTATCGCCATCAACTCGCTCCTACAATTAGGTGGGAAGGCAGGATGTGAGAGGGATACAAACACTTTACAGACGGACATTGATAGGTTATGTAACTGTGTAAGAGGTTGTCAAATGGTGAGTAACGTGAGAAAATGTGAAGTTGTTCATTTTGGAAGGAAGAACAAAAGAACAGAATATTTAAATGGAGACAAACTGCAGAAAGCTGTAACACAAAGGGTCTTGGGAACACTTGTGCATGAAACACAGAAAGCTCACCCACAGGGTCAGCAGGTAATCAGGAATATTAATGGAATAATGTCCCTTAATTCAAGGGGCTGGAAGAATAAGAGTAGAGACGCCTTACTGCAACTAGTCAGATCCTATTTGGAGTTCTGTGAGCAGTTTGGTCGCCTTATTTAAGCAGAGATGTCATTTTGGTCAAGGCAGTTCAGAGAAAGGTTCGTGAGGATGATCCCTGGAGGGATTGTCTTATGAACAAAACAGAAACTGTTTGGGGTTCTACTCAATGGTGCTTAGAAGAATGAGTGATGATCTCATTGAACCATAAAGGATTGTTCAGGGGTGTGACAGGGTAACTGTTGAGACAATGTTTCTCCTCATGAGAGACTCTAAGACCAAACGGCACATTCTCAGAATAAAAGCTCCTCCCTGTAAGTCTGAGATGAGGATGTATTTCTTCCTCTAAGGGTTATGATTCTTTAGAACTCCCTGCCCCAAAGAGCTGTGGGGGAGGAGGCCTTGTGGATATATAAGGCTGAGGGAGATTCTTGATCAGTCGGGGAATCAAGGATTATGGAGGAAGGCAGGAACATGGACGTAAGGAATGTGGGATCGGACAGGCAGAATTACAGGGACGGGGAGCATCTGGGATGAATGCCCTTTTGCAGGGACAGTGTGGACTCAATGGGCTGAATGGCCTGCTTCATACTGTAGTGATTCTATGAGTCATACCTGCTCCATAGGAAGATGGTTGTGGAAATTTGAGGAAAGACATTCTGGCTATTGAGGGATTGCAGCGTAGGTTCACAAACTCAATTCCCGGTATGGCGGGACTATCTTACACTGAAAGATTGGGGCGACTGGGCTTGTATACCCTTGAGTTTAGAAGGCTGAGAGTGGATTTGATTGAGAAGTATAAGATTATTAAAGGATTGAAGACTCTGGAGGCAGGAAGCATGTTTCCACTGATGGGTGAGTCCTGAACCAGAGAACACATTTTAAAAATAAGGGGTAGGCCACTGACGACAGAGGTTGAGTTGAGGAGAAACTTCTTCACCCAGAGAGTGGTGAGTGTATGGAATGCTCTGTCCCAGAAGGCTGTGGAGGCCAAGTCTCTGGATACTTTCAAGAAAGAGTTGGATAGAGCACCTAAGGATAGTGGAATCAAGGGTTATGGGGATAAGGCAGGAACAGGATACTGATTGTGGATGATCAGCCATGATCATAATAAATGGTGGTGCTGGCTCGAAGAGCAGAACGGCCGACTCCTGCACCTATTGTCTATTGTCTATAACTTCCCAGTGCATTCAGGACAGACTACCATCAACCTTCCATGAGAGATGATGAAGTGATGGTGTGTGGCTCTCACATCATCCTCACACATTGAACAAACAATGCTTCACCTTTAGCCAGTGCTGGCCTTTTGTAAAATCATTGCTGCTGAGTTCAGAATCATTGAAATGTCCAAGTTCAACTTGCAAGGATCAGTGGCATTGTGCAAGTCGGCTGTGACCATTATCTGACCCTAAACACCTTCACTGTTGGGAGAGGGACGATGAAATTATTACAAATTAAATGTAACTGGGAAAGGAGGGCCTGACAGTTGGTTGGACTTCCCTCACTCTCTCTGCCCCTCCTCCTGTGCTCTCCAACTCTCTCTACCCACACTCTCTATCCCTGACCCCATCCTATCCCCCATCCCTCCCCTCATTTTCACTTCCCTCCCTCTCTGTCACCACCTCCATTGTTTCTATCTCTCCCACCCCGATGCCTCCCCCAGCACCATCTCCCAGTAGTTCTCCGTGCTCTCTGAAATGTATGGAATGCACAGTGTGTGATGTGAAGTGGTACGTACAGAGACTGTGCTGGTATCTGCAATCAGAGCTCAGTTACAAAAGGGACATTCATTTACAACTGAAATGTAAAGGAATGTCTTCTCCCAGGAGGCAGTGAGTGTCTGGGGATCTCTACCCACAGACTTTTAGAAGCGACATCACTGAAAGCTCTCCAAGACGAGGGAGATAGATGTTTGCAGTGACTGGGAGTTGAGGACAATCATAAGCTGGATCTACAAGATAATGCATGCCTTAGAAAGGGTGGACACTGGGAAGTTATTTCCATTAGGTGGGGACACATGGGTATAGCCTTATAATTAGAAGGAGTCAATTTAGAATGGAAATGAGGAGACATTTCTTCAGCCAGGGAGTGGTGGGCCTGTGGAATTCATTGCCATGGAGCGCGGTGGAGGCCGGGACGTTGTGTGTCTTCAAGGCAGAAATTGATACGTTTTTAGCCTCACAAGGAATTAAGGGCTACGGGGAGAGAGCGGATAAGTGGAATTGGAACACCCATCAGCCATAATTAAATGGTGAAGTGGACTCGATGGGCTGAATGGCCTTGCTTCCACTCCTTGGTCTTATGGTCTGATGGTCTTATGAGCTGTCACAAGTGAGGAGTTAGGGCCTGGGGCAGATCAGTCATGATGTTGCTGAATGGTGGGAAAGTCTTGAGAGGCTGAATGGCCTACTCCTGTTTCTATTTCTTTACCATTTTCATAATTTAGTTTACTTGCATAGAATTATATTTGTCTGGTGAAAACAAGTGAAATCTTGTCATGTAGTTCTCTTGGTTAAAATAACATATTTGCATTGGTTTTTAAATATTTGGAGCCTGCAACCAGGCCGTGATATTGTCCATGAATACATTTTGTAAACATTTTGGATTTTAAATTTCAAATTAAGTTGAATATTTGTGTAATGTGATGTTTTTAGTGACTATCTATAAACAGATATACTTTACCAGTCTACCAAAGCCCAGTACAGTTTGACTCGGAAGTCTCCTGTGTTTTTACTGGGAGCACTGTACCTTGAAGCATGGGACCTAGTTCCAGAATAAGGGATCACTGAGCTCAGATGGAATCGTACTTACTGCCAGAACACTGACAATTCCGATTATGAGTAAGAGCCAGTAACAGTCGGAGAAACACCTTAATTACACCAATTGTAAAACAGTGAGTCATAATCAGGATTGAATAAGGCTGTGTGTTCTATCATTGTTATTATTTGTTAATAATCCCGATACCTGCAGTTTTGTTAACACTACAATAACCTGCCTATGGAATGTAACAGGGAAGATGTCTCCAATTAAATCACATCAGCCAGGACTGTTCTTGCAAGGGGCCAAAGGAATGAATGGGAATCTGTACATTTTAACATTCGGTGAACATTAGGAGACATTCCATTGTCTTAAAGGGAGAAATCATGTATATATACAAGGAACCACTCAATACAGATGACCACTCGATAAGCAAATTGGATTGTAATGAAAATGGTTAATGAGATGGGTGAGATCCCAAAGGAATAATAAGGGTTTAGGGCGTCCTGATTGCTGCTCTTCTATAGAGGTGCTCCAGATTATTGAAGGCACAAAGCCAGAGATAAGGTCAATGTAAAGGTCAGGCCACTTCATCAGGGTTGTCTGTCTGAGGTAGCAGCCAGGTCAGGGATTATATCCGAGCCCAATAGTTGGGGCCTGGGTTTCAGTGGGGCAATTGTGCACAGCTCGAGTGTGGGGCGACAGTTGACGGGGGTAGTCATTTTCATCAGGTCAGGTTGTGGTAGTTATGGTCAAGGCAGGAACACGGCCAAGTCAATGCTGCTGGAGATGGGATCAGGTATTCTGCTGGCAAGGCACGGAGCAGGGGGCAGAGAAAGGTCTGGGGGCTGGGGCAGTCTGTGAAGGTTAGAGTCTGGGGGTCTGGGGGCTGCAGCAGTGTGTGGTGGTCAGGGAGCAGGGTATGGGGGTCAGGGAGCAGGATGTTGGAGTAGGGGCAATATGTGGGGGTCAGGGTCAGGGTGTGGGGCTCAGGGAGCAGGGTGCAGGGGCCAGGGAGCAGGGTGCGGGTGTCAGGACAGAGTGTGGGTGTTGGGGAAGGATGTGGGGGTGGGGGACAGGGTGCAGGGGAAATGATGCAAGGGGGTCAGGGAGTAGTGTGTGGGGGTCAGGTAGCAGGGTGTGGCGGTTGGGGCAGGGTATGAGGGTGGGGCAGGGTGTGCAGTTGAGGCAGGGTGTTGGGTCAGGGCAGGGTGTGGGGGTGGAGCAGGGTGTGGGGGTGGGACAGGGTGTGGGAGTCAGGGAGCAGGGTGTGGGGGTTGGGGCAGGGTGTGGGGGTGGGTCAGTGTGCGGAGGTGAGGCAGGGTGTGGGGGGGGGGCAGGGTGTGGGGGTGTTGGGTCAGCACCGTTCTCTGTGATCTCTGACCCTGACCCTACACAGAGACATTTCAGTTTGAGGAAGAAAGCTGTCCATGAGCCCGGGTCTGGGCCCAGTTTGAAGCTGATCTTGAGTTTCATACAATTATGACGTCTGGGTCTTGGAGTGGTGACTGAAATTGTTTTTGGCTTTTGGATGTGTGTCTTATTTAACGATGTTTAACAAAATCTGATTTTAATCATTTCCTCAATGTCTGTCTTGCTGAAAAATTTAAAATATTTCAATTGTGTTGTTTGAAGAGATTACTTTGAAACAATTCGTCAAGCTAAACAAATTGAACTCATGTAATGACATAAAATCCCATTAAAACTCACAATGTTAAAGTCTAACTGTGATCAGACCTGAGTGTTTAATTCTGGAATTCTTAAAGCCCACTGACTCACACTCAGTGTCAGGGTTAATGCCAGACCTGGAGAGATGATGGTGCCCATTCTAATTGTTGTTGGTTGGTCCGGGTGTCCCAGAGGTGTTCTCTGAAACGTTCCGCAAGTAGACGGCCTGTCTCCCCAATATAGAGGAGGCCACATCGGGTGCAGCGGATGCAATAGATGATGTGTGTGAAGGTGCAGGTGAATTTGTGGCGGATATGGAAGGATCAACCAACCCGTGGCTCAACCAACCAACCCAACCACCCCGTGGCTCAACCAACCAACCCAACCAACCCATGGCTTAACACTTTAACTCCCCCTCCCACTCCATCAAGAACATGCCGGTCCTTGGAATCCTCCATCGCCAGACCGTAACAACACGACGGTTGGAGGAAGAGCGCCTCATCTTTTTGTGTGGGAGCAGCGGCTGAGTAAAAGCGAACCCGGGAGACTACAGCTAAGGTAAGATAGTTTGTTTTAAAATTACTTACCTGTAGCGGGCAGCGGTGTTTTTTTTTCTCTCTCTTCACAGAAAGAGCGGGAGCAGCAGAGGAAGTGACAGCGAGCAGAGGGGCAGCCGGGAAGGAAAACAGTGAGTATACAACCCAGGAAGGCGGCTAAACCTGAGATTCTACACCTGTAGCATCTCCCACCCACCCTCCTCCTCTAACCTTCTTAACTACTCTAGTTTTTTCTTTAAAGGTAAGGATTTTTTATTTCTTTACCAGTGACTAGTTAAAAATTTACTTCTTTTTTTGTGTGTATATATATATATGTTTTTATATATTAATTCCTTTTTTTAGGGAAAAAACTATAGCAGAGAGGTATCAGAAAGTATTCAAACTCAAACTTGTACAAAGTAACTAAGTCATTAACGAACTAAGCAGAGATGGCTGGGCAGGTGATGTGCTGTAGCTGTATGATGTGGGAGCTGGCTGATCCCATTGTGAATGGCAGTGACCACATCTGCAGCAAGTGTTGGTTGCTGGAAGAACTCCGGATCAGAGTTGATGATCTGGAATCTGAGCTTCAAACACTGCGGCACATTCGGGAGGGGGAGAGTTACCTGGACGCTTTGTTTCAGGAGGCAGTCACACCTGGGAGATTAAGTAATTCACATTTAGCTAGTGATCAGGCACAACAGAGTGTGACTGTAAGTGAGGCAGGTAGGGGGAACCAGAGTTCAGGAGTGGAGGAGCCTCAGCCCTTGACCTTGTCCAACAGGTACGAGATTCTTGCTCCCTGTTCGGATGAGGAAAAGGGCTCTGGACAGGATGAGCCAACTGACCAAGGCACCATAGTGCAGAAGGCTATTCAAGACGGGGGAGCTAATAGACAAGTAGTGGTTATAGGGGATTCTATAATTAGGGGGACAGATAGTATCCTTTGCAAGCCGGATCAGGAGTCTCGCATGGTGTGTTGCCTGCCCGGTGCCAGGGTGCGGGACATCTCCGACCGACTTGAAAGGATATTGGAGCGGGAGGGGGAGGATCCAGTTGTTGTGGTCCACGTTGGTACTAACAACATAGGCAAGGCTAGGGTGGAGGACCTGTTTGGGCATTACGAAGCACTAGGCAGGAAATTGAAGCACAGGTCCTCAAGGGTCATAATCTCCTGATTACTGCCTGAGCCACGTGCCAATTGGCATAGGGACAAGAAAATTATGGAAGTAAACACGTGGCTAAGGGATTGGTGTGGGAAAAAGGGTTTCCACTTCATGGGGCATTGGCATCAGTTTTGGAACAGGGGGGATCTGTACCATTGGGACGGTCTCCACCTGAACCAATCAGGTACCAATGTTCTAGCGAAGAGGATAAATAGGGTGGTCAGTAGGACTTTAAACTTCTGAGTTGGGGGGAAGGGAAAGTGAAAGCGACAGGGAGTATGGCGTTAAATGGAAAGATAAGCAGCAGGATAGCATGTGTTCAGGTGGATTTAAAATTGAGGCAGGCTGAGAACGCAGAAAAAGGAAGGATAACTTAGGACATCATATGACTTCCAACATCTCTAATGATAAGGAAGTTAGCATTAAGGCACTTTACATGAATGCTCGTAGCATTCATAACAAAGCCGATGAACTAATGGCACAGATATTAGTGAATGATTATGATGTGGTAGGCATCACAGAGACTTGGTTACAGGGGGATCAGGACTGGCAGTTAAACCTCCATGGTTTTTCAACTTATCGAAAAGACAGAGAGGTGGGCAGAGGGGGTGGGGTTGCCTTGTTAGTTAAGAACAAAATTAAATCAATGGTATTGATTGACATAGCATCGGATGATGTGGAGTCTGTGTGGATGGAATTGAGGAACCACAAAGGCAAAAAAAACCATAATGGGAGTTATGTACAGACCTCCTAACAGTGGTCAGGACCAGGGACGCAACATGTACCGGGATATAGAGAAGGCATGTCAGAAAGGCAAGGTCACATTGATCATGGGAGACTTCAATATGCAGGTGGACTGGGTAAATAATGTTGCTAGTGGATCCAAAGAAAGGGAATTCATGGAATGCTTACAGGATGGCTTTTTGGAACAGCTTGTCATGGAGCCCACAAGGGAGCAGGCTATTCTGGACCTAGTGCTTTGCAATGAACCAGACTCTATAAAAGATCTTAAAGTAAGGGAACCCTTACGAAGTAGCAATCATAATATGGTAGAGTTCAGTCTGGAGTTTGAAAGAGAGAAGGCAAAATTGGATGTAATGGTGTTACAGTTAAATAAAGGTAATTATGAGGGCATGAGAGAGGAACTGACAAAAATAGACTGGAAGCAGAGGCTAACCGGGAAGACAGTAGAGCAAAAATGGCAGGGGTTTGTGGGTATAATTGAGGACACTGTACAGAGGTTCATCCCCAAGAAAAGAAAGATTATCCGGGGAGGGATTAGACAACCATGGCTGACAAAGGAAGTCAGGAAATGTATTAAAGAAAAAGAGAGATCCTATAAAGTGGCTAAGAACAGTGGGAAATCAGAAGATTGGGAAGGATACAAAAACAAACAGAGGATAACAGAGTGTAATAGGAAATGAGAGGATCAAATATGAAGGTAGGCTAGCCAGTAATATTAGAAATGATAGTAAAAGTTTCTTTCAGTACATAAGAAACAAACGACAGGCAAAAGTAGACATTGGGCCACTTCAAACTGATGCAGGAAGCCTAGTGATGGGAGATAAGGAAATAGCAGGAGAACTTAACAAGTACTTTGCGTCAGTTTTCACAGTGGAAGACATGAGTAATATCCCAACAATTAAAGGGAGTCACGGGGCTGAGTTGAGTATGGTTGCCATTACGAAAGAGATAGTGCTAGAAAAGTTAAAAAGTCTTAAAATTGATAAATCTCCTGGCCCCGATGGGATACACCCTAGAGTTCTGAGAGAGGTGGCTGAGGAAATAGCAGAGGCATTGGTTGAGATCTTTCAAGAGTCACTGGAGTCAGGAAAGGTCCCGGATGATTGGAAGATGGCTGTTGTAATCCCTTTGTTCAAGAAAAGATCAAGACAAAAGATGGAAAATTATAGGCCAATCAGCTTAACCTCGGTTGTTGGTAAAATTCTAGAATCCATCATTAAGGATGAGGTTTCTAAATTCTTGGAACAGCAGGGTCTGATTAGAACAAGTCAACATAGATTTAGTTAGGGGAGGTCATGCCTGACAAACCTGTTGGAATGTTTTGAAGAGGTAACAAGTAGGTTAGACCAGGGAAACCCAGTGGATGTGGTCTATCTAGACTTTCAAAAGACCTTTGATAAGGTGCCACATGGGAGGCTGCTGAGCAAGGTGAGGGCCCATGGTATTTGAGGTGAGCTGCTGGGATGGATTGAGGATTGGCTGTCTAACAGACGGCAGAGAGTTGGGATAAAAGGTTCTTTTTCAGATTGGCAGCCGTTGACGAGCGGTGTCCCGCAGGGTTCAGTGTTGGGGCCACAGCTATTCGCATTTATATATTAATGATTTGGATGAGGGGACTGGGGGCATTCTAGCGAAGTTTGCCGATGATTCGAAGTTAGGTGGACAGGCAGGTAGTACTGAGGAAGTGGGGAGGCTACAGAAGGATCTAGACAGGTTGGGAGAGTTGTCCAGGAAATGGCTGATGGAATTTAACGTGAGCAAGTGCGAGGTCTTACACTTTGGCAAAAAGAATAAAAGCATAGACTACTTTCTAAATGGTGAGAAAATTAGTAAAGCCAAAGTACAAAGGGATCTGGGAGTGCTAGTCGAGGATTCTCTAAAGGTAAACATGCAGGTTGAGTCCGTGATTAAGAAAGCGAATGCAATGTTGTCTCTTATCTCAAGAGGGTTGGAATATAAAAGCAGAGATGTGCTACTGAGACTTTATAAAGCTCTGGTTAGGCCCCATTTGGAGTACTGTGTCCAGTTTTGGTCCCCACACCTCAGGAAGGACATACTAGCACTGGAACATGTCCAGCGGAGATTCACACGGATGATCCCTGGAATGGCAGGTCTAACATATGAGGAACGGCTGAGGATCCTGGGATTGTATTCATTGAAGTTTAGAAGATTGAGGGGAGACTTAATAGAGAAGTACAAGATAATACATGGCTTGGAAAAGGATGGACGCTAGGAAATTGTTTCCGTTAGGCGAGGAGACTAGGACCAGTGGACACAGCCTTTGAATTAGAGGGGGTCAATTCAGAACAGAAATGCGGAGACATTTCTTCAGCCAGAGAGTGGTGGGCCTGTGGAATTCATTGCCACGGAGTGCAGTGGAGGCCGGGACGCTAAATGTCTTCAAGGCCGAGATTGATAGATTCTTGTTGTCTCAAGGAATTAAGGGCTACGGGGAGAACGCTGGTAAGTGGAGTTGAAATGCCCATCAGCCATGAATGAATGGCGGAGTGGACTCGATGGGCCGAATGGCCTTACTTCCACTCCAATGTCTTATGGTCTTATGGTCTTATGGTCTTATGGTCTTATCTTCCGCCTGGGAACCCTCCAACCACAAGGGACGAACTCAGATTTCTCCAGTTTCCTTATTTCCCCTCCCCCCATCTTGTCTCAGTAAATTCCCTTGAACTCAGCACAGCCTTCCTAACCTGCAATCTTCTTCCTGACCTCTCCACCCCCACCCAACTCCTGCCTGTTACCCTCACCTTAACCTCCTTCCACCTATCGCATTTCCATCGCCCCTCCCCCAAGTCCATCCTCCCTACCTTTTATCTTAGCCTGCTGGACACACTTTCCTCATTCCTGAAGAAGGGCTTATGCCCGAAACATCAAATCTCCTGTTCCTTGGATGCTGCCTGACCTGCTGCGCTTTTCCAGCAAGACACTTTCAGCTCTGATCTCCAGCATCTGCAGACCTCACATTCTCCTAGTATATTAGATAAGCAACATGCTTGATGTTAAATTGATGTTCTTTTAAATCATTAAAAATAATACCAACTATATTACCACCTGATGATGGCAGAAGCACCAGCCCCTCATTCCAGCCGTGTTCCTAACCCGGATAAAAAGGCTGAATTCCAGGAATGAGGTGACAGCAACTGCCCCTGACCACAAGGCAGCACTTTAACAAGGGATGGCACAGTGGCTCAGTGATTAGCACAGCTACCTCACAGCGCCAGCGACCCGGGTTCCATTCCAATCTCAGGTGACTCTCTGTGTGGAGTTTGTATATTCTGCCGGGTCTACATTGGTTTCCTCTGGGTGCTCCAGTATCCCCCCCACAGTTGAAATATGTGCAGGTTAGGTGGATTGGACATGTTAAGTTGTCTCATAGCTTCCAGGGATGTTTAGGCTATGGGATCAGCCTTGAAGAATAGAGGGTTATAATGGGGCAGGGTAATGGTCTGTTAATCAGAGGGTCAGTGTGGACTCGATAGGCTGAAAGGCCTGCTTTCGTACTGTAGGGATTCGAGATTCAGTCTGGGTCCATATTGCTGCAGCTGCACTGAAGTCAATGGGAATGCTCTCCACTGCTCTCCCTGACACCAAGGGAAGTGGTTGTGGTTAGTGAAGGCAATCATCTCAACACCTCCCAGGACAAGACATGTGTCTTGTTTGGCACTGTCTCCACCAACAGCACCCCCTGGGTGTACCATCTACAAGATGGCCTTCAGCTCCTGGCCACAGCTCCTTTGACTACACTTTCCTAATCAGTGAGCTGTATGAACCAGACCTGCAAGGGCATTAGAACACCACAAACTGCAGTTCCCCCTCCAAGGCACACTCCATCCTGACCTGGAACGAATGTTATTCCTTCACTGTCACTGTATCTAAATCCTAGAACACCCTCCCTGTGAAGACGGGGTGTACCTGTTCCAGTCACACAGCACTAATTCAAGAAGGAAGCTCACAGCCAGCACCTTCCCAAAGAGGAATAGAGTTGGACCTTGCAGTAATACTCACATTGTCGAAATGGATTATAAAACTATCCATGTCCCTGTTCTGCTGTCTCCTCCCCAGTATAGGATTGAAAGGACAGATGGGTGGAAAGCATCAGTGAGACAGGAAGGCTGCTATAAACTAGACTCACAGTAACAAACAGGTAAAACAATGACTGCAGATGCTGGAAAATCTGCTTGTGGGATGCTGCCTGAACTGCTGTGCTCTTCCAGCACCACTAATCCAGACTCACAGTAACAAACACACAACTCATGATGCAATTTTTATTCCTGGCTGAGAAACTCAGTCAGTACAGTCATCATTGGCTGTGACTGCAACTACAAGCAGATGGAGGCACTGCATCCTCTCCCAGACAGGATCCATGGAGCATCGATAGATACTTTCACTCGCAGCAGGGAGACGGCAGTTTGTAGGAGCAAAGGAAACAGAGTGGCAAAGAGCAACGTGCATCGTTCCACTGAACTGAATTCTCTGGATGGAAGGAAGACAAGTTTGGTAAACCAGACAAATATCTGTGTGATAGGTTCATTCTCTGTTGTGAGACCATCAATGATCACACTGGCTGCTGACAAAGAAATGAGGTATAAGGGAATGAGCCCCAGGGCGACAGTGAGCTCTCTCAGGATCGGGCTGAGATGGAGCAGGCGATCACATGTTACAGTCTGATCCTTGGACAGGTCCATGTTCTCCGAGTCACTTGTATCCGGGTCAGTGCAACAATAAGCTTGTGAAGTAATCCTAGTTTTGCTGCAATGTTTTGTGCTCCCTTGCTTCAAGGAAGGATAATTGGGTCCATCACGTTGTTAATATCCAGAGTAAACCAGACAGACCTGGATAAGTAGGAATAAAATCCAACAAGCTGCGTGGTTTGGAAATAACCTGTCTGGTTTCATGAGTTTACTCTGGACTAGAATTAGAATCTGTTTTGTATGTGAAGGGCTTATGCTCGAAACGTCGAATTCTCTATTCCTGAGATGCTGCCTAACCTGCTGTGCTTTGACCAGCAACACATTTGCAGTTGTATGTGGACAGCACAGACTCTCCACAGGGTTAAACAATCTCCTTCCCCACGGCACAGACTTCAAATAATTGGTACAGTCCGTGGGATTTCAGTTTAGAATAATCGATCTGGATTATATATTTTAAATCAGGGAGTCAAATCCTGTGGAGAGGGGGAGGGGTATGTGGAACATTAGTAAAGTGAGGCATGGATCTGGGATGGTTGACACTGTTCCTCAGAATGTTGTGTCCTGCTCACTGGGAGCACGGCTGCAGCCTGGTATGTGTCAGGATCAGCTCATTCAATGTGCACCAGTTCCAAGGCTGGTGTTAGTATAACCATGTCTCTGTGGGTTCCAGACAATTGACCAGAAGGAGAAAACTTTAATATTACTCCCAGAGGGTGCTCTACTCTCCACATCTCAGAACCCATTACTCTCCTCCTTTGAACAGTTTTACCCACCTGGTTCCTGCCAATGGAGCAGGAAATGGAGTCCTGTCCAAATCTAATCCAATCAACCATTTGCCAGGAAATATTTTCCTAAAGGCCACCATTTCTATCACACTGGAATGCATTGACTTACCGAACAAAATCTGCCCACAGTGCTCTGTTCCACCATGATTACTGGGTTCACCATTCATCCAAAACATAAAATTTGATACAGATCCATCAATCCATTGGAAAGTCCCCTCCTGTGGAAGTAAAATCATATCATTTAACAATATATAACTTTCTCATCGTAATAATGTGATGCAATAAGACAAGCAACATTACCTTGTGGATGTCACTCAACCGATCCAAATTGGGGCACATTTATTTTGGGAGTTACGTATCATTTCTGCAAGAACATTATTCTGCTCCGTCCCGTGCAGGGAAGCAAGATGGCCGCCTGGAGATAGGTGTTGGCAATGCAGCTTGGAAGTAAATTACAAAGACAATTTGTTACTTGTTGCAGTGTTACATGAATATTGGAACAAAACAATTGACCAGGTTCAAAGTAGAAACTCTTATTTTGGAGAATATAGACTATGAAACTAGAACCGCCTGTTACATGTCCACAAGCACCTAATATGGACTGACTCCAACCTTCAGTGAGTGGTGCCAAACTGAGGCTGAGGATTTGGGACCAATCTCATTGTGCCTTCTTAAGAATGTGGAGAAATGTGGCAGAAACATGTGGGAGGTCCAGCAAGGCCTATCTCAATATCAGGAAGAACTCTCTGCAACTTTAAACTGTGTTCTGGGCAATATGGGGAGATTTGCCCTGGGTTGAGGTAAGTTGCTTATTAAGGAGGAATAAGCTTTGTTAACTGCACATTTTGCATCATTAATATACAGCTTCCCATCCTACTACCTGCCAGGATCAAACAAGATGCTGAAAATTCAGAACATGGAGAGTGAGTACCTGATAATTTCAACCCAACACTTTCTCCATTAAGACCTTCATGTTGGACTCCAGGCTCAAATATCTCTTGGCACACTCCATGGGTAGAACCACATGTGCCCCATGTCCACAGGTACATACATTTCACATGTGCCAGTGTCTAAAATCCTTCATGGTACATCTCCAATCCCCTTACATTGTGCTTCTGCCTTTCAATGCTGCACCTCAGCAACACACTGGCATCTACCATTCTAATGCTGCAGCAGGGACATTGTGTGCTCAGGGACAGACACCAGCTGCTGGACTGCACCAGCTGCATCTTCAACCTGTTGGCTGTCTGTCTGAGTGCTCACTCAGTGGAATGGAAACATAGAAACCTAGATGGTAGAGGCAGGAATAGGCTATTCGACCCTTTGAGTCTACATTGCCCTTCAATATAATCATGGCTTATCATCCAACTCAATACCTGTTCCTACATTCTCACACTCTCCCTTTGATTCTCTTCGCCTTAAGAACAGTTCTCTCAATGTGCACAGCATTCCTGCCTTGTCCCTCAGGCAGGTACCCCAGGCTCACAGTCCCAAAGTATGGCCGTGCTGTTTAATACAGACTCAAAGCTGGGAAGCTTGTCCTGGTTGTGATCAGTTCTCAGTCAAGTCAAAGGAGACAGCCTTCACTCAGGGGATCCCAGCACGGTAAGACAAGGGCAGCCTCTCATACCAGCCCAGGGCCTGGGACATGGCCAATTAGCTGCTCAGGGCGGTCAGAGTCAGGATGCTCAGGAGCTGGAGATTGAGCATCCCACCAGCCGTCCTCACTCTCCCTGCCCTACTGTGAGCTGTTGCTGTCTGTTATGAGAGAGCATCAGGAATTATGGGAGATGGAAGTGAGTGACTCAGCTTCTACTTTTGGTGCAGGTGCAGAGGTTCCCTGAGCGAGTGAGTTGGTAGCACTGAGGGTTTGCAGGGCCAGTGTGTCAGGGGACAGGGTGGGTGATGATGATTGAGGCAAGATGTTACGTCGCAGCGAGTGATTTTAACTTCCCTGATACAGACTGAGACTATCTCCATGCTAGGGACTTGGATGGGGCAGAATTTGTCGGGACCATTCAGGATGGTTTCTTGACACCATGTGATCAGTCCAACCAGGATAGGGATGATACTGGATCTGGTTTTGGGAAATGTGTCCAGCCAGGTGAGCAAGGTTTCACGGGAGTGCATTTCGGGAGCAATGACCATAATACTATGTGTTTAAAGATACTCATGGATCGAACTGTTTGATGGTAAAAGTACATCAGACGTGTGGGAGTATATTAAATGTCAATTGATAAAAGTTCAGGAGTAGCACATTCCTGGCAGAATAAAGGATAAATACGGCACGTTACATGAACCTTGGATGACCAGAGACATGATGACCTTGGTCAAAAAGTAAAAGGAAGTGCACGCATGGGAACTGAGGAAGTCCTTGAAGTATAGCAGGAAAATAGGAAAGACTTTCAGCCAGGAATTAGAAGGGCTAAAAGGAGTCATGAAAAGGCATTCACAAACAGGATTAAGGAGAAGATACGGCTTTTTGTACATATATAAAAAGCAAGAGGGTAGTAGCCAGGGAAAGGGTTGGCCCAATCACGGATATAGGAGGGAATCTATGTGTGGAGTCAGAAGTGGTAGGTCAGTTCCAAAATGAATATTTTGTGTCAGTATTCACCAAAGAGATGGAATTGGTGGAGGATGATATCGGGGAAGGAGGTGTTGAGTTTCTCAGCCAAGTTACTGTTAAAAAGGAAGAGGTATTATGTTTCTTAAAAAGTATTATGTAAATGAGTCCCTGAGTCCTGATAGAATCTATCCCAGAATGTTGAGGGAGGCAAAAGAACAAATCCAGGAAATTACTGTCCTGTGACTGTTGCCTGTGGTAGGGAAATTATTGGAAGAGTTTCTCAGGGACAAGTTTGTTATGTATGCAGAAGCAATTGGATTTATTAGTTGTAGACAGCATAGTTTTAAGACCATAGGACCATTAAATATAAGGAGCAGATTTTAGACCATTCAGCCCATCAACTCTGCTCTGCCATTCAATCATGACTGATAAGTTTCTCAACCCCATTCTCCCGCTTTCTCCCTGTAACCCTGAATCCACTTCATACAGGAACATCTGTTTACCTCAGTATGAAAAATATTCAATGAGAATATATTTTGTGCATGGGAAATCATGCCTCACTAACTTGATCATGTTTTTGAGGTGGTGACATAGATGATTGATGATGGAACCGTGGTTGATGCTGTCTACCTGGACTTCAGTAAAGCCTTTGACAAGGTCCCACATGGCAGACTGGTACAAAAGATGAAGTCACATGGTATCAGGGGTGACCTGGAAAAATAGGTACAGAACTAGCTTAATCATAGGAGACGGACGGTCGGGTTGGGAAGGTGCTTTTTCGGAATGGAGGGCTGTGATAGTGGTGCTCCACAGGGATCATTGTTGGGACCTCTGCTGTTTCTGATATGCACAAATTATTTGTTGGAAAACATAGCTGGTCTAACGGGTAGGTTTGCAGGTTATACAAAGATTGGTGGAGTTGCGGATCGTGGGGAGGACTGTCAGTGGATATAGCAGGGTCTCGATCAATTGGAGGCAGGGTCAGAAAAATGGCAGCTGGAGTTTAATCGAGAAAAATGTGAGATGATGCATTTTGGAAAGCTAAGTACAGGTGGAAATTAAACAGTGACTGGCAGAACCTTTGGGAATATTAATATGCAGATGGATCTGGATGTGCAGGTCCACAAATCACTGAAGGTGGCAGTGTAGGCGGATAATGTAGTAAGAAAGGCTTATGGCCTGCATGCCTTCATTGGAAGGGGCATTGGGTATAAGGATAGAGGAGTTATACTGCAGCTTTATAGAACTTTACTTCGGCCACACTTGGAATATTGGGGACAGTCCTGGTCACAACACTACCAGAAGGAAGTGGATACTTTGGAGAGGGTACAGAAAAGGTTTACCAGGATGTTGCCTGGTTTGGGGGATTTTAGCTTTGAACAAAAGTTGGATAGACTGGATTTGTTTTCATTCGAACACAGGAGGTTGAGGGGTGACCTGATAAAAGTTTATAAGATTGTTAACGACATGGATAGAGTGGAAGGTATGAAGCTTTTTCCCAGGGTGAAGGGGTCAGTTACTGGATGACACAGGTTCAAGGTGCGGGGGGAGGGAAATTTAAAAGAGATGTGTGAGGCAGGTTTTTCACACCAAGGGTGGTGAGTGCATGGCTTACATTGCCAGAGGAGGTGGTGGAAGCAGACAGAATAGCTGTATTCAAGAAACACCTGGATGAATCCATGAACAGGAAGGGAATAGAGGGTTACGGATCCTGTTAGTGAGGGCAGTTTTAGTACGGAAGGGCAATATGTGCTGGCACAGGCTTGAAGGGCCGAAGGACATGTTCCTGTGCTGTACTGTTCTTTGGTCTTTGTTGTTCAGTGAGAGTATGAGCCTTGGTGGGAGGTGGATACATGGGTTGAGAATGTGTGAGGTACATGAGAGAAGATGGTGGCACTTACCCTGGCAGGGTGGAGGAGACAGAACCCTCTCTCCTACACTGCTGGGCATTCCTCCAGATGGCAGAGTGTCCATTGACCTGGTCGGCAACATTGGAGTGGGCTGGAAGGGTCCGGGATCATAGTTTCCACTGCCAGTGCTGGAGGTGGTTAACATTCCAACTCTGCACCTTCCCACCACCAGGAACTCCAGGTTCCTGTCTGCAAAGGGGAGGTGCCAGATTTCCCTTTTCTGTCCCGCCCCAGGACAAGAGATCTCACTGAGCTTCAATGAGAGAAACCCTCCATGAGACTCAATGGAACTGACCCTTAGCCAACAAACATAAGATTCAGCCTGTGGGGGGAGATTGCAGATTGAAAATGAATGTGGAAATGAGAGTTTAAAATTGAGTCATATGATATCCTATTTCATTGCTGTGGATTGGTTTACTGGAATTTGTTAATTACCCTGGGAGAGATAAGTACAGGCACTAATCTTTCTATTACCTATGCCTAAGTATGTTCTCGTTATAAAATTTGACTCAAAGTGTGGGCAGGAAATGCAATGCATATGCACAGATTTATTATCTGAGATTGTTATTCAATCTATCATAATTATAATAATTTCAAAAATAATGCTAAAAGTAAAATAGCATGGAAATCCGAACCACTAAAAGCTCTAAATATATTCTCCCACTTCATTTACCTGCTACAGCTCCAGTGGAAGGTACAACATTTAAATACAAATCCAAACATAGAACAGAACAATATAACCCAGGAAATGGCCCTTCAGCCCACCATCTCTGTGATGACCATGATGTCATTCTAGACTCCTCCCATCTGCCTGCGTTTAGGAGGTTTCCTCTATTCTCTGCCTGGTCATGTGTCTGTCTAAATAGCTTGAAGATGTGTCAGCATCTATGACTTCCCTTGACAGTGTGTTCCAGGCGCCAACTGCCCTCTGTACAAAAAAACTTGCCTTGCACATATCCTTTAAACTTTACCGTTTCACCTGAACTCTCTGCCACCCAATATTTGACATTTTCGCACTGAGAGATAGCTTCCAACTATCCTCCATATCCATGTCTCTCATAATTTTAGATCCTTCTATCAGGTCACCACTCAGCCTCTGATGCTCTCCTGAAAACAGTCCAAGTTTGTCTTATATCTCCTTACAGCTATTACATTCCAATGCAGCAACATCCTGATAAACTTGTTTTGCACTCTTTCCAAATCCTCCACATCGTTCCTATCGTGTGGCAACCAGAACTGCACACAATAGTCCAAATGCGTCCGAACTGAAGTTTTATTCAGCTGCAAAGTGACTTGCTCAGTTTTATCCCCAGTGCCCCCACTGATGAAGGTAAGCAGACTGTAACCCTTCTTAACTGCCTTACCCACTTGTCATAAAGTGGTACAGCACAGGAACAGAGCATTCAGTTCAACTCATCTGTGCTGACCAGACATCCCCATCTGACCAAGTCCCATTTGTCAGCATTTGGTCCATATCCCTCTGAACCCCTCCTATTTATCTGCCTGTGCACATGCTTTAAAAATCTTCTAATTGTCCATGTTTCCACTATTTCCTATGGCAGCTTGTTCCATACACGCACAATGCTCTGTGTAAAACATGTTCCCCTTTGGGTTGTTTTTAAATCTTTCCCTCCCACATTAATCCTCTGCCCTCTCCTTTTGGACTTCTCAACCCAAGGAAAAAGACCTTGTCTATTTACCCGATCCATGTCCCTCATGACTTTTTAAACCTCTATAATGTCACCCCTCATGTTCTGATGCTCAGGGTTTTGAGGAAATCCCATCGAGCAATTTGGAGACTCCCCAGCAATACCTCTTCCTCTCAGCATTTTAATAGCAAATGAACTTCCTTTCTGAGAGTTACCTTCATAACTGAAAGGCCTTTAGTTCTTTGAATCATCTTTCTATCTCTGTAATGCAATGACCTATAAAGTATAGGACCGACTTCAAAGTTGAGTATATTACACATTGGTTCTGATGTAACACGTTGGTTCCATTCTCACGTTGTAAGAAAATCGTGCAACAGCCGCAATATTTAAACTAATGGGGCTGGAATCGCGTTATAGCCAATACAGGGAAGGGAAGTTCACATTCTACAAATAACGGCCTAAATTCTTCAATCACACTAAAGCTAATTCACATTGAAGAAACCCATGTTTTAGCAAAACACACTGTAATCACAAGCATTCTGAACAATGAACTTTAATGAGCATCGTTACAACAATACATGTGTAAAATCACAGTATATTCAATTGGAATACAGAAAATTATTTTGACATGAAGTATCCAAAGAAGGAAATTCTTAACTTCAAATTTTTACTCAACAATCTTAAAACTTGGTCATATAATGCATTTTTCATCTTTGGCAGAATTATTTTGTTAAGGGACCCTTCATTTCCGGCAGATTCAATGTCACATCTCCAAACCCAATACCTTACAATGGAGATTCCAAGGACTTACCTCAGCATCAATCCAAGTCTTTTTCTCAGGAACAAACTTGTAGCAATAACCAAAATAAATGAAGCCACTAGGACAATACCGTCTGGCCATTTGACTACTTTCTTCAACTTTCTGATCCAAAGGTTTTGATTTCTGCGTAGTTAGTTCATCAGCAGCAAATTACAATAAGCCACAATAATAGCATCATTCACAGTTCATTTCCCCTTCATGAGGTTAGAACCTAGTGAGCACACTGTCAATGGGGCCTGCCTCAGAGTGAGACTTCCCACCTGGCTGCAATAACCTTCACACACACTATGTTTGTTGATGTGGAAATACAGAGAAAGTGCAGCACAGAAACAAGCTGCTCAGTCCAGTTAGTCAAAGACAGTGATTATTTCCTACAGAGGTCTCCTACCATTCTGATCACTTCCTCCAACACTACCACCCAATCACTTCATTCCCTTCGGCTTGTCTACATTCCCCCCAATGGGGCTGTACAGTCTGCCTCTGGTACACCGTCTAATGGCAAGGTTCACATTCTCAACACACTGAAGGAGGCCATTCTCATGAAATCCTTAATTGATTTGTTAGTGACGAGCTTCTATTTTATAAATCCACTTAAAATAGCATCAACTTTATTCCAAATTTTCACCCATCGTTTGCCTTCATGGTTAATCTCAGCCTGCCCCCTTCCTCAACATTTCTGTTTCTGAGGTGACACGGTCAATGACAGAATGGGATAAATGCCCCAGCTCCCACTGATGCCATCATTACACTTACTCCCATGTCACATTCTGTACGGAGTCTGTTCCATTCGGTTTCTCTGTCTGTCCTGTTCTGATGATGCCACGGTCAATGCCAGTGTTTCTGATATCTCTCCTGTTTCTTCCCAAAATGAGAGCTCACTCCACAGTGAGTCCCTTCAACTGTCCCATTTCCCACACTTCCCCAATTCCTTCTGTTCCTTCCAAGAATCATGTTAGAGTTTGCCTTTCCCTGATCCTCTCAGACCTCCATATTGTTCACATTATCACCTCATATTTCTGTCACTTCATTCATTCCCATCCCCATTCAGAATTGCAAGACCCTGGTCAGTTCTTCAAACACTTGTCACTTGGCCATCGTCAGTATTTATGAGGCTTCATTCTCCACCTTCTCACAGACAGTGCTCTTCCTCCACTGTGGTGGGGGAGGGGGACGGTGCAATCCTGAGCCATAAACTGAGCACAGGGATCTTCAATTCTTAAAAAAGGGAATGAGGGCGCTTCTTAAAAATGGCAGTGTATTGGAAATGAGGGGGAGAATGGGATTGGACTGGGTGAATATTAATGACTATGGGGAGTGAGCAGGATAGTGGGATTTGATTGATTTGGATATTAAATAACATGGAGAGTGAGCAGCAGGAGATAACTGAGTGAGATATGTTTGCGGAGGAAATGTGAGAATAGGATCAGATTGAGTGGGTCAGTAATGGGTCTCTGTGGATGAGAATAGAAAGGGATTAGTCTGTGGGAGTCTATTAAAACATTTGAGCGGTGAGCAGGAGGGTAGGTTTGGACTGAGTGGAAAATGAATTCATGGAGAGGGAGCAGGAGAGTGGGATGAGAGTGGGAATGAGCAGGAATGTGGGATCAGAATAAGAGGGAAAGCTGGGCTGGGCATTGCCATGTGCCTGGGCACAGAAGGGGGAGGGGGAGGGGCAGTAAAATCAGGTGGGATGGTGAAGCATGCTGTGCCCATATGGGGAGTGGGCAGACAGTGAATGTGGAATGTGTTGAAGATCAAACACTTGTCAATAGTTAGGTCATTGCTCACTTTCAGAGATTCCTCAGGTACCGTCTCTGTCTGTTCTCTCTCATTCACACTACAGGACATCCATTAACTCCTCAGCTCACAGCATTAACCTGTCCTCACACACGATGTTAGTTTGACCCTACCTGCAACATCATTGACCATTAATGTACTCAGCACCAATCCCATCAGCAGCATCATGTCTGCAGTGAAGTTCCTTTCCCCTCACCTGAAACACAACAAAAATGATTCAGCATCAGTGTCCAGGTTTCACAGTTAACATGGGGCTCTCCTGCTCCTCTTCTTACCTCTTCCTCTCCCTCTCCGTCTACATCTCTCTCTCTCTCTCTCTCTCTCTCTCTCTCTTTCGCTCTCTCTCCCCATTGTCTGAAGTGATGAGGTGTCAAGCCTTACTGTCAATATATATAGCAGACCGTGAAGAGGGAAGGAACCATTGAAATCAGATCTAATTGCCTCCAGAATCAATGATGTCCAAATTCCTGATGACCAATCAGAGACTGACGGCTCAGCACAGAAGGGATTGGAAACCATGAGAATGTTCCTGGAGTTACACATTAAATTGTACAACGTGGCACTGGAACAGCTCAGTGAGAAAGGAAACTGTACTCATTGTTCCTGACCCCTGTAATCAGGCTGGAAGTGAATGCATTTCTAAGATCAGGAATTAATGAATGTTATCAATCAGAATATTTTCAGTGTCATCACATTGAGCTTGCACCAAACCGCCGACTCGGGGAATGTGCTGCTGGAAAAGCACAGCCGGGCAGGCAACATCCGAGGAGCAGGAGAGTCGATGTTTCGAGCATAAACTCTTCATCAGAAATGAGGGGATGGCACAAGGATACTGAGAGCCCTATCCCTTATTCCCAATTCCTGCGTCTCCGCTGCATCTATTCCCAGGAGGACCAATTCCACCATAGTACATCACAGATGGCCTCCTTCTTCAAAGACCATGATTTCCCCTCCCATGAGGGCAACAATACCCTCCAGTGCATCTCGTCCACTTCCCACACCTCTGCCCTTGAACCCCACCCCTCCCATCTCAATAAGGACAGAGACCCCCCTGGATCTCATCTTCCACCCCACCAACCTCCAGATACATCGCATTATCCTCCACCACTTCTGACACCTACAAACAGACCCCTCCACCAGGAATATATTTCCCTCCCCATCCCTGTCTGCATTCCAGAAAGGCCATTCCCCCCACGACTTCCTTGTGAGTTCCACGCCATCTACCAACCCGCCCTCCATTCCCGGCACCTGCCCTTGCCACCACAGGAGGTATAAATCCTGCACCCACACCTCCCCCCTCACCTCCTTCCAAGACCCCAAAGGATCTTCCACAGCTGACAGACATTAACCTGTACTTCCACACATGTCATCTACTGCGTCTGTTGCTCTCAATCTGGTCTCTTCTACATTAGGGAGACAGGATGGCAACTTGCAGAATGTTTCAGGGAACATCTCTGGGACACACAAACTTAGTAACCCCACCACCCTAAGGCCGAACACTTTAATCCTCCCTCCCACTCCACTAAGGACATGCAAGTCCTGGCCCTTCTCCATCACCAAAGTCTGGCACCCGATGCCTGGAGAAAGAAAGCCTCATTTTCTGTCTTGAGACCCTCCAACTATACAGGAGTGATGTGGATTTCACAAGTTTCCTCATTTCTGCTCCCCCCACCTTATCCCAGATCCAACGTTCCAACTCGGCACTGCCTTCTTGAACTGTCCTACCTGTCCATCTTCCTTCCCACCTATCTGCTCCACCCTCCTCTCTGACTTATCACAATCATTCTCACCTCCATCTACCTATTGCATTCCTAACTACTTTCTTCTCAGCCCAATCCGCCCTCCCATTTATCTCTCAGCTCCCTTGGGCTATCCCCTCATTCCTGATGAAGAGCTGGTAATGTCGACTCTCCTGTTCCTCGGATGTTGCCTGACCGGCTGTACTATTCCAGCATCAAACTCTTCAAATCTGATCTCCAAAATCTGCAGTCCTCACTTTCTCCTGCATTAAACACCCTCAGAATAAGTGAATAATATTTTACCATTCGAACAAGATTGTCATACCAAATCTGAACTCCATCTGTCCCCTATTTCTCTCCCTGTTGGGAAGCTTCCTTCATGCAATAGCAGCAGTGAGATTAAATCTGTTTATAAAGAACAGGGTCCATTCAAATCACTGGCAGATTTCAGAAAGGAACACAATAGAGGTTTGTTCAGGAGTGACATTGAGGGACAGGGAGATAATGAAACTTGTGAATGTTGGATCATATTCACTCCTCAGTGTCAATAGAACTTTCTGGAAGAAGTCTTTATTTACAACTATTTCTGTACAGACATTCACTCAAAATCCTATCTGGTGATGTATTCTCTCTGACTAACCACTAGATATGTCCCGGTAAAGGAGGTTTGGTGTCAGTGAATACAGTAGATTGGATGAGTGATCTAATGGACCCTGTGAATGTGTGATCTTAGTAACCTCCCAGTGTCAGTGGAATTTTCTGGAAGAACTCTTTCCTTCCAGCTTGATCTGACCAGACATTTCCCCAAGACCCTGATTGATGCCTGTTCCTTTCCAGTTCTCTCTCTCTGTGATCACGTGACACTGGTGTCATCATTACATCATGACACAACAGTGTTATACACGCTGCTGATGGTCATTCCATCAGTCAACATCACGTTCCAGTATTTATCCATTTTCTCTATGTGTTTTATGCATTGTAAAGGTGATGGTTCTGAAAGGGTTAATACTCATGTTAGACTGGCTCCACCCATTCTAATGACGTCACACACTGTCTGTGGATGGAGACAAGGAGTTCTGCTCCAGCTTATGGAGTGAGCAACTATATCTGTAACATCTCCCTCAGGTCCCAGTAACTAACCCTGACCAAATGAAATTGTTGTTATCATTTAATAACCTTCTCGTTATCAAAGAACAGTGCCTTGTCTGTGGATGCTGTAGTGCAAGGCTCATTAGCAACAGAGCAGCAAGTGAGGATGAGGGATATTTTTGAGGTTAACAACCCATGACCAGTGAGGTCCCACAGGGATCAGTGCTGGGAACACAACTGTTTATAATATATATTAATGACTTGGGGGAAGGAAGTGAACGTACTGTAGCCATATTGACAGTTAACATTAATGTTAGGGCTGCCCATGACAGAACAGCATAAAATGGCTGAAAACCCCAATAAGCTTTGCAGTAACAGATATTGTATAGTGTGGGAAACATTTGTTTCATGTGGTCTCAGTACAGAGTACAATGACAGCTTGTTTTGTCTGTCAGATTGGATATGCAACATTCTGGATCAGTGGTGCTGGAAGAGCACAGCAGTTCAGGCAGCATCCAACGAGCAGCGAAATCAACGTTTCGGGCAAAAGCCCTTCGTCAGGAATAAAGGCAGTGAGCCTGAAGTGTGGAGAGATAAGCTAGGGGAGGGTGGGGGTTGGGAGAGAGTAGCATAGAGTACAATGGGTGAATGGGGGAGGAGATGAAGGTGAGAGGTCAGGGAGGAGAGGGTGGAGTGGATAGATGGAAAAGGAGCTAGGCAGGTCACAGCTTCAGGGCAGAGGAAATGACCTGGGAGTTGCAGTGGGAGAGGGACTCCCTGATATTCTTGTAGAGAGAGGAGGAGGACTTCTTCAAGGCAGGCATCCTTGCAAGAGGATTTGCAGTCGGGTTAAAATCAACGAGATAATCTGCAGTCATTGTTTTTACCTCCTGGATATGCAACATTCCTTGCATAAAGATAAGAACATTTCACACTAATTAGTTATTTCTCTGGAGATTTTTTTCTGTTGATCATAATACAAGTAGGTTTTGATTAAGATTCTTCAAGATAATCATAGATATAGTTTCCAAATAAATTATAAATATAACGCATATTCATACAAAAAAATCATGAAAGAAAGCATTACAAAGAAAGTTTTAAATACTAATTATGAGTATTGGAGAGAGTCCCCTCTAACTCTTATAAGGTGTCGGAGAATTCAGCCCAATTAATCAGAGATCACAAACACACCGATCGGACAGCTTCTTCCCCAAACAGAGAATACAGTGGAGTTTTATACCCTTACAACAATGAAGGGTGAGTTATGAGGCAATGGGGTGCGTTGTACAACAAAGAGAAAAAGAGTTCATTCATTGAAGAGATTCAAGGGTCTGATGTCCTGACAATGAGTTTCTTAATTTACTCAGGAGATTCCGATCCTTGGCTGGAGTAGGTGTGAGTGGGTTTCATCCTGGTATCAATGTGTTTGTATTGTTGAGGGGGCAAGTGAAGTACCTTTGGTGCCTCCTTGTCTGGGTACCCTTCATGAAGGCTTGAGTCCTAGTGAGGGCAGCTGTGCCCTAAGGGCATCAGAGGTGCTGGGCTATTGTGGAATGGGAGGCTCATTATGAGTTAATCTGAAGAAGCATATTCTCTTGGTCTGGGGCTGGATGAGTCATGTCCTGAGGTATGTGTGATGTCTGGGGTGGCTGGTATGGCCAATTTGAGGCATTGTGGGTAGGCTTAGTGGCTAAGTGCAGACATTTTGTGTTTTAGATTCAGGGTAGCCTTTGGCCTCTCCCTGCGTTGTCCTGGTCACTGCATGATGAAATGACCACATGCCTTGAACTCTGCTGTCTCCTGAAAATGTATTATCGCCATCAACTCGCTCCTACAATTAGGTGGGAAGGCAGGATGTGAGAGGGATACAAACACTTTACAGACGGACGTTGATAGGTTATGTAACTGTGTAAGAGGTTGTCGAATGGTGAGTAACGTGAGAAAATGTGAAGTTGTTCATTTTGGAAGGGAGAACAAAAGAACAGAATATTTAAATGGAGACAAACTGCAGAAAGCTGTAACACAAAGGGTCTTGGGTATATTTTTTCATGAAACACAGAAAGCTCACCCACAGTGTCAGCAGATAATCAGGAATATTAATGGAATATTGTCCTTTATTTCAAGGGGCTGGAAGAATAAGAGTAGAGACGCCTTACTGCAACTAGTCAGATCATATTTGGAGTTCTGTGAGCAGTTTGGTCGCCTTATTTAAGGAGAGATGTCATTTTGGTGAAGGCAGTTCAGAGAAAGGTTCATGAGGATGATCCCTGGAGGGATTGTCTTATGAACAAAACCGAAACTTTTTGGGAATCTACTCAATGGTGCTTAGAAGAATGAGTGATGATCTCATTGAACCATAAAGGGTTGTTCAGGGGTGTGACAGGGTAACTGTTGAATGATGTTCCTCTTCATGAGAGACTCCAGGACCAGACGGTATAGTCTCAGAATAAAAGGCCCCCACTGTAAGCCTGAGATGAGGATGTATTTCTTCCTCTAAGGGTCGTGATACTTCAGAATTCCCTGCCCTGAAGAGCTGTGGGGGAGGGGGCCTTGTGTATATATAAGGCTGAGGGAGATTTTTGATCAGTCAGGGAATCAAGGATTATGGAGAAAGGCAGGAACATGGATGTAAGGAATGTGGGATCAGCCATGATCCTATTCAATGGCAAAGCATGCTGGAGGGCCTGAACAGCATACTCCTGTTCCTATTTCCTACAGTGTAAATGAGAAATTCAAACAAATCCCACCTGATAATACCCACCCCAGCAGTCTACTCCTGATCCTCAGTCAGGTGATGGGAGGTGTCATCAATGGTACTATCAATGCAGCACTTGGTTAGCAATACTCTGCTCACTGATACTCAGTTTGGATTCTGCCAGGGTCATACAGCTCCTGACTTCATTCCAGCCTTGGGTCAACCATGGACAAAACAGCTGGGTTCAGGAGGTGAGGTGAGAGTGACTGCCCTTGATATCAAGGCCATGTTTGACCAAGTGTGGTATCAAGGAGCCTGAAAAAAATTGGAATCAATGGGAATAAGGGAGAAGACTCTCTGCCAGCTGGTGTCGAAAGTTGTGCAGGCTTGGTGTATTAGCCATGGGAAATGCAGGATTACAGGGACAGGGTGCGTCTGGGATGAATGTCCTTTGCAGGGACAGTGTGGGCTCAATGGTCTGAATGGCCTGCTTCCATGGTGTTGGGACTCTATGAGTCATACCTGCTCCACAGGAAGATGGTTGTGTTTATCAGAGATCAGTCACCTCATTTCCAGGACATCTCTGCAGGAGTTCCCCAAGGTCGTGTCTTAGGTTCCACTTTGACCCTGTTTCATTAATGACTTGCCTTCCATCATGAGGTTAGAGGTGGGAATGACTGTAGCTGATTGCACAATATTCAGCTCCATTCACGGCTCCTCAGGTACTGAGACAGACCATGTCCATGGAGCAGCAAGACCTGGACAACATCCAGACTTGGGCTGACAAGTGTCAAATGACATTTGCATCACACAATCCCAGGCAATGACCACAGAAAGAACGCTGGGAGTCCTGTTGGACCCACATTACACTATCAACTGCACCCAGGAGACTATCCTGTCAACAGGCTCTCCAACCTGCTCTTCTACCCAATGCTGCAGTGAGCAGGAACTTCAGAGGGTTTCAGGGCAATTTAAAGTCAGAATATAATCTCACTTTCAGAGACCTGTCCCGACATCCATCCAGGGCTGGAGGGCACTGGTCACATTGGTAATTCTCCAATTGTTCAATTATTGGGGAGCATAGTATTGACAGCATGGTCTCTGCCAATGAATTGGTGCTGGGGATGGGAGTGACAGCAGGATCTTCAGTAAACTGTGTCTTTCATAACATTGCTCAGCAAACACTGAGTCTATTTAAACAGCTTCCTGCATAGCACAGTCAGCAGAATCACCTTAAAACCTCTTGGGAAACTGAGTCAGCCTGTAATTACATGACCCAATAAAGACTGGTTTAAACTCTAAACAGAGGGAGTGGAGGATAGTTACAGATGAATGGTGTGTGTGAAATAAACCCCAGCTCCAACAGGAGAGCAGCCTTCAGCTGTGATTGATGTAGAGATCTTCCATGTCAGCTCCATTCCAGCCATGAATCATGGTGTCACTCGATGCAGATGTTATTGAGGGTTTGAACGAGTCTCATCAGCCACTTGTCCTAACACTGCCCACAGCAGCAACACCCACAAAGCTCCAACACCGCGCTAACCCCTCAGCAGATGTACTGTCCTCTCCTCTGGTTTTAATCAACCTCTGCCAATGAGGTAGGCTGGCAGTGAATTATTTTTCCATCTGACTCATCCTCTCCAACACATCAATAATCCTCAATCTGTGTCCAGTGATGCTTACCAAGAAGACTGTAATTGCAGTGAGTCAGAACGTAATCTGACCCAGTCAGTTACCTGGGAAAACAGTGAATAATCAGTGAGAGGTACTAAAGTGGAAATAATTAGGTCAAGACTAGGCTCAGAGCTACAAGGGGAGAGAGGAGGAGACTCTAATACTGAACCTCCAGGAGGAATTGAAGACACAGATAAAAATCAAAAATTAAAAGGAACTGCATGATCAATATTTCAATAGAGAGGCACGATGACTACAAAGAGTACAGGAGAGAACTGCAAAATATCGAGGGTCAAACAGAAAACAATGAAAATAGTTTAATGGCTCATCATGCTTTTCGGAACCAATGTTTGAAAAAATGAAAATTAATTTCTGAAAGGAGAGGCAAAGTTAGACAGAGGCTGATTACAGAACAACAAGGAAATCTTCTTGTGGAGTTCAAGGACATGACTTTGTATCTGTCTTCATTAAAACAAATGATTCCAATGTCAGAGTAAAGGAGCACAAACCGAGCAGCTCCAAGGGAACAGAGTGAGAATATAAAGGAACCCAGACAGAGGGTCCTCAGAGCATTAACGTTCATGTCAGGTCGCTGAGAAGCTTTTATAAGATTAAAGGTATTATATAAATGCCTGTGTTTATTGGATGGGGAGGTGACTCCCAGCCGTAATAATGCAACAGTCCCATGAATTCCCATTGTTCCCATTGTTGCAGCTGGAGATGCTGCGGTTCCAGTATAAAACACCTGGTGGCAATGTTGAGACCAATGTTCCTATAGCCCAACACCGCCACCTGCTGGCCTATACCGGTACTGCACGTGCCCTGAATTGTCACCATTGAAGGTGACAGCGCCAAAGTAAATCATTCTGCTCGTTCTAACTGTGACAGTTCTCAGAAAGAACACTCAATTTTGCCAGTTCTATGGAAATTGTTTTGCAGAGAACAACTTGGAAAATATGAATTTGTGAGAGTCTATTCCCACCATCAGATTGTTTTTTTCAGAGAGTAATTGGAGCAGAAGGGGTTGTTGCTTTGCAATCTTTCTGTTCTACAATAAATGTGCAATGTTGTAAAGCAAGAGGAATCCTTCCACTTTCTCAGTCAGGAATTAGCTCCCTCAGAGGAAACAATGTGAAGGACTCCACAATGTGAGCTCAAAGACCTTCCAATGACACAGTCCAATGAGTGCAGGGAACTGGTTCAAATGATGAAGGAATCAACAACAGAATCTCAGGAGTTTTGTTGGGTTAATGGATCTGTTGGTGAGGATCATCAGAAATGGTCCTCCAGTAGTACATCCTAAGCGCCCTTTGCAAGTATTCTCACTGTGATCTTTAGGAATAGAATATAATTTATTATCACATGGACTCCAGTACAGAAGCAGAGTGAAAGGTATTTACAATGGCTGCCTGTAATGGAGTTATCTTAGGTACAAGTACCAAGGTACATGGAAAAGGAATAAAAGGAAATGAGCATTACTTACAGGATCCAAGAAATAAGTTAGATAAGAGATAATAAGAGCATAATGCGAGGATTTAAATTCTAGTCCAGGAAAGAATTGCCAACAGCAGCAGCTCAGCACGTTGTGTGACCCCCACGTGGCAGGACCCAGTCCAACAACTGTCCCATTCCACCACAATCCTCCAGTCAGTGGAAGTATGTTGCACTGAACCAGAACTTGTTTCCCCTCACACTGCACCAGGACTCGTTTCCCTCACCCTGCACCAGGACTCATTTCCCCTCACCCTACATCGGGACCCGTTTCCCCTCACCCTGCACCGGGACTCATTTCCCTCACCCTGCACCGGGACTCGTTTCCCCTCACACTGCACGGGGACTCATTTCCCCTCACACCGCACTGGGGCTTATTTCCCCTCTGGCTGCTTCAGGTCCAGCCAAAAAGTAAGAGAAAAAAGAACGGAATGAAAAAGAGCTGGCAGATCAGTGGAGCTCTGATTGCAGCATCTCATTCTGCTGCCGTCACGCAGGGATCATCAGATCAGCATCTCCCTCCATGTCCTCACCATGGAACAGGGCCATGTGCTGCACAGTAACCCCACTGTTCACAGCTTCACCATCCTCCCCCGACCCCGGCCAGCCTGGGGTACCAGACAGTGTAGAGCACATCCCATCCCCACAATACACCAGACCCTTGTGAGGGGATATTGAAGGGCATTTCCCAATCAATCTCAGCGTCTGAATCACATCATCAAGAGACCATGACCTGCTCAATGATCACTCGGATTGCCCTGTGGAATATCTTGGAGCTGACATCCGCATCTGTTTATTTATGTCACAAGAGTGAGCAGCCATTTCCTCAGTGGGTATTCCTGGTCTCCTCATATCCAGCCTGAAGGTACCTGGAACTGGAAATACTGTGACCATCTAAAGCATATACAGAGGAACCTCAATTATCTGGCATTCAATTATCTGAATTTTGGATTATCCTGTTCCGACACGAGGTAAGCTCTCCAGCCTGATTTAAAACCAGAAACACAGAAAGATTTATCCCGTGCAGTAATCTGTAAAACTTCAAGTGGCCAAGAACTAGGTAAGGTAAAAATTAGCAACTTTATTTCTTAAAGTATAATAGAGAATAATTAACTGACCACGATTTACAATTTCTTTTCTAACGTATCTTTTACTCTCCCTTTTATAATACTAGTCCAATAAAACTCCCAATTAAGAATTACAAAGCAACACTTCTTATCTCAAATCCAGGAAGCAATAGATTCTTGCCTTTGGATCTTCCTGCGTCTTCTTCTCTCCTTGTTAGGAATTTCTCTATCACAGGTTACTGTTTGAAAAGGTACTTTTAAGAGGGATGTTTTCTCAAGTAATCTGGTGTATGTTAGGCTTGCCGGTTCTCCTCTTAACTGTTCAATTTGCCCCCCGGTGTTATACCCCAGAGCGTCAGATTCTGTCATTGGCTTTTAAGATTGTTAATATACTCAATTCAAACTCAATTGCAAATTGGTATTTTTTTGGGGGTATAATTTAAACTGATTGGCCAAATTCGAATTTGTTTTTGTCTCCTGTCAACAAACTACTCGAGTTGTTCAACCCAGCGTTACATCCATTGTAGAGAACACTTGGTGCTGTGTCTGGTCGTTCTGCTGCTTTTAACTCGGTTAAAGGTACACCCACATCTTCATAACAATCCAGACAAAATCACAAGGTCCCAATGCTTAGCTAAACTATGTCATGTGTAATTTGATTAACCAAATGAAATACTCTCTGCTTCTGTCCTTCAGATCTCAAGGTTCCTCTCTATACTACTTCCTGGAGCCACACTTCCACCTGAAGGATCCATCTACGGTGGGTGTAAACCCATCAGACATTGATGGGATGGTAACCCTTCCTGTTGATGTCGGCCTCTGGCTGGGTCTATGGGACACTAAATGCCCACATGAGTGTAACCATTCACACTGTCAACTGGTGCAATCGAGCAGGGACCCCAAAGACAATCCGCCTTTCAATTATCGATTGGAAATCCCAGATCTAACATCACTATTTGGGAAATGTGGGAGATAGGAGACAGGGCATTATAGAATAATTAATCTGGTACCTGGCATTACGAAACACTTGATCCATTGTGAAGGAAGCAGTAGCAATTCATTGCTTGGTTATACATGAGTTAAACATTGCTAAAAACAAACACCAGGTCAGTGTTTATCTTCTTGCTTTCACCAGGACTAACATACAAGAAATCAACATTCGAAGGACAATGACAGCTTACATAGAGACAGCACAGGGGCTCAGTGGGGTGGTAGGGGGGTTCAGTGGGGTGGTAGGGGGGCTCAGTGGGGTGGCAGGGGGTGTCAGTGGGGAGACGGGGGGCTCAGTGGGGTGGCGGGGGAGCTCAGTGGGGCGGCAGGGGGGGCTCAGTGGGGCGGTAGGGGGGCTCAGTGGGGCAGCAGGGGGCTCAGTGGGGCGGCAGGGGGGCTCAGTGGGGCGGCAGGACGGGCTCAGTGGGGTGGCGGGGGCTCAGTGGGGCAGCAGGGGGGCTCAGTGGGGTGGCAGGGGGCTCAGTGGGGCGGCAGGGGGGGCTCAGTGGGGCGGTAGGGGGGTTCAGTGGGGTGGCAGGGGGAGCTCAGTGGGGTGGCAGGGGGAGCTCAGTGGGGTGGCAGGGGGTCTCAGTGGGGCAGCAGGGGGGCTCAGTGGGGCGGCAGGGGGCTCAGTGGGGCGGCAGGGGGGCTCAGTGGGGTGGCAGGGGGCTCAGTGGGGCGGCAGGGGGGGCTCAGTGGGGCGGCAGGGGGCTCAGTGGGGTGGCAGGGGGGCTCAGTGGGGCGGCGGGGGGCTCAGTGGGGTGCAGGGGGGCTCAGTGGGGCGGTAGGGGGCTCAGTGGGGTGGCAGGGGGCTCGGTGGGGTGGCAGGGGGCTCAGTGGGGCAGTAGTGGGGCTCAGTGGGGCGGTAGGGGGCTCAGTGGGGCGGTAGGGGGGCTCAGTGGGGCGGTGCAGTCTGAATGATGGAATCAATCTCCAACAACAGGAGCAGGGCCATACTCCTGCTGTGTCCCGGGCCATGTGGAGCCGGTGAGGTCACTGCACCGTGCTAATCCCCAGGAAACGGACTGGCAGCTGGGAAACTCTGGGCCTCCCCCTGCACACCCCATGCATCCTGAGGGGCCCTGCAGCTACAACCTTTCTCTGGGCTGGGTGTTCCCAATCCTCTGTGCCAGACCACTGCTGCTCCTGTGAATGCTGTCAGCTCTGGTCCTCCTATACCATCATTCACCTTCTTCAGAAGGCAGTCCCAGTGACCAATATCCCACCAGAGGCAGGATGCAGGAATCTCAGTGAAAATTGGGAAACCCAAGGAGTGAAGGAGGTTCTTCAGTCTGAGGAGAGTCATTGGTGACACACACCTGCAGGTGAGGACACAACACACTCCCCCAGACAGTGGGACATGCTGCATGCACACCAGTAATGAGGGCCTTGTCTCCATCGTACATTCAGCTTCAGCCTCAGCTCCTTAGTGAATATACCACATCAGCTCAGTGAGCAGTATGTCACATCAAAATGGAGTACTTACTGCACTCTGAACCCTTTCCCATCCCAGATCAACATCAATCTTTCAACTTCCCAGTGCGTTCAGTACAGACTACTATCAACCTTCCATGAGAGATGATGAAGTGATGGTGCGTGGCTCTCACATCATCCTCACACATTGAACAAACAATGCTTCACCTTTAGCCAGTGCTGGCCTTTTGTAAAATCATTGCTGCTGGGTTCAGAATCATTGAAATGTCCAAGTTCAACTTGCAAGGACCAGTGGCATTGTGCAAGTCGGCTGTGACCATTATCTGACCCTAAACACCTTCACTGCAGGGAGATGAGCGATGAAATTATTACAAATTAAATGTAACTGGGCAAGGAGGGCCTGACAGTTGGTGGGCCTTCCCTCACTCTCTCTGCCCCTCCTCCTGTGTTCTCCAGCTCTCAGTTCCCACAACCCCTCACAACCCTATCTCCCTTCCCCACTCCCATCTCCAGTTCACTCCCATCTCTGACACCCCCACCATCCTCTCCATCTCTCCCACCTTGATGCCTTTCACTGGAACCATTGCCCAGCGTGCTCCCTGCTTCCTGGAGCTCATTAACTGCACAATGTGTGATTTGAGGTGGTGTGCAGAGACTGCGCGAGTAACAACAATCACCGACTCACGGAGTTATTGAGTCAAAAAGCACAGAAACAGGCACTTTGGTCTAACTCATCCTTGTAATCAAACCACCCAAACTAATCTAGTCCCACTTGCCTGTTTATGACCCATGTCTCTCTCAACCTTTCCTATTTGTGTCTCTGTGCAAATATATTTAATGAGCCAGATGCTTTAACCAATGGAGCCACAGTGCCACCACTTCCTCAGGATAATCCCTTTGGCCAAGTATCTTCAGCTGCTTTATCTTTGACTCTGTGATTTACCATTTATAATGCACAAATGTTATTGTCAGCAAGAGATAATCCAACCAATTGCCTTTGCTTTTCAAATGCCCACAAAAATAGTTGAATATTATTAACTAGAATATTTGCAGGACCAGCTGTTTAAAATACAGGTCAGAGGCTGTGAATTCTGCAGTGACTAACCCACATCCCAACTGTATCTGAATGCTAGAACACCCTCCCTGTGAAGACGGGGTGTACCTGTTCCAGTCACACTGCACTAATTCAAGAAGGAAGCTCACAGCCAACACCTTCCCAAAGAGGAATAGAATTAGACCTTGCAGTAATACTCACATTGTGGAAATGGATTATAAAACTATCCATGTTCCCGTTCTGCTGTCTCCTCCCCAGTATAGCATTGACAGAACAGATGGGTCGGAAGCATCAGTGGGACAGGAAGGCTGCTATAAACTAGACTCACAGTTACAAACACACAACTCATCATGTAATTTTTATTCTTGGCTGAGAAACTAAGTCAGTACAGTCCTCATTGGCTGTGACCGCAACTACAAGCAGATGGAGGCACTACATCCACTTCCAGACAGGATCCATGGAGCATTTTTGGATTCTTTTAGTGGAGCAGAGACCTGGCAGTTTGTAGGAGCAAAGGGAATGTAATTTGACATTGCAGATCAAATCGTTCCAGTAAAGTAACTTCCCTGGAGGAAAGAGAGAATGAGGTCAGTGAATTAGACAACTATGTGTGTGTAATTGGTTCATCCTCTGTTTTTGGGAGCATCAATAATCTCATCATTTGTTGTTGTTGCATTGTCATAGTCTGACCAGACCATAGGGGCTGCTCTCTCATTAGAGAGAAGTGACTGGTGGTGATTTAACCTGAGGGTCACCAGACCTCAGTCAAGGGAAGAGGTTGAGAAGAAGAGTCCTTCATGGTACCCTCAAACTGATGATGGGAATTGAACCCACACTGTTGGCATCACACTGCTCTGCAAACCAACCATCCATCCAGCTGAGTTAACTCGATCCCATCTTGTCATTATCCCATTGCTTGATGTAGGATATTGGTCACAACCTTATATTTACTGGGTCAGCCATGATGGGGAAAAGAGAATCATTTGAAGCTTCTCTGTTGAAAGATCAATTGGTTGGACGATGTCTTCATTACTCTTTTCAGTGTTGTCTGAAGGGATGTGCGTTTACATTTAATAATGTAGGTGTTGTCACTATCTGGCTGAAGTTCTGAGTTCTGATTTAAAACAGACACTGTCTACGAGATGTGTGATAATTATTTGTCAATAGCCACAGGGTGATGCTGTATAAATATCTGATGGTTCATTAAACAACACAAACTTCTGCTGCTAGGAAATAGTTTCAATGAACAACCTGAACAGACTGGCCTGAGGTCAAGGTTCATTAAAGCTGGGAAATAAGCCTCTTTCCAGAGAAAACAAGCAATTATCTTACTGAGTGGAAGATGAACAGACTGTATCAGATGACACTGTTGTGATGTTTGCCCGTGGTCAAACTGGCCAATCACTGAAGACAGGGCAGTGTCAAGGTTTGATCTCACTGGCTGCTGACAAGGAAATGGAGTATAAGGAAATGAGCCCCAGGGCGGTAGCGAGCTCTCTTAGGAACAGGAGTTGTCTGATCACTGGCTGGAGCAGGCTGAGATGGAACAGGCTGATCACATGTTACAGTCTGATCTGGAGTGGTTTCTTCAAAGAGGATTGTGAAAGCTCACCGCGGGTATTGGAGGTTATTAAGAACAAGGTTTGTTGTAAGTCACATGATTGGTGATGAGTGTTCCTTTGCTGTCGGCCCCTGCTCGGGCTGTGTTTAAACAATGCCTGGCTTCAGTGAATCCTTGTTGCTCTGTTTCAGTTAGAGTGAAGGCTGCTCTGGACCAGCTGTCCAGCTGATCTCTGCAATTTCTAAAGAAAACCACGTTCAGGGTGGGACAGGCAGCTGCCAAAGGAGAAGTGGGCCATTCAGCCCATCAAGGCCTCCCTGCCATTCAATGAGATCACAGCTGACCTGATCATCCACAACTTCACTTTCCTGCCTATTCCCCATAACCTTGATTCCTTTCCTGATTTAAAAGCCATCTCAGTCCAATCCTCCATTCCCTTTAAAGGAAAGGCCAGCATTCCACCTGCCTTTGTGATTATCTGTGGAGTTTGTATGCTGGCCTTTTGAGATTTTTGCCTGAGGACTCTAAACATTCCACTGTGCTGCACTGGTCTGCAGACTGAACCCACTGAAATCATATTCATCTCCTGTTGGCTTCCTGACAAACTGAATTGCCACCATTTTTCCACGTTATGGACTGTATCAGACTTTGGACACAGAAAGATCCAGTCCTTTCCAAACTGAAACAGCTGGTATTAAGGGCCACCACAACTAGAGCTGAAAGCTTTTTGAACCTGGAGAGCCCAGCTCACGGTAGAGTACGGCACATTATTACATACAGCAAGAGTGACTGTCCTGAGCAAAGGTCGCTATCAAATACTGGTTCAACATCACCAGTACCATCGAGGGGTCTCCAAAATAAAGATTTTGGTGAGAGGTTGTGTCTGATGACCAGGATTGGGTGCAGACACAGCTGCATTGGGGGCAGTGCCCAGAGTGCCCCGTGGCCAAGTACTGCCAGCAGCTGCCACACATCCGTGGGAATGGCCAGGTAAAGCTTGGACTCGGTTTCACCTCAACTACACAGGTCCTCTCATGGGTTCAATGTTCTTCGTCAATGCAGATGTCCACTCAAAGTGACTGGACGTGCAAAGGGTCTATTTGTCAAACATGGGGACAACAATAGAAAAATTGTGCACATCGTTTACAATATACGGAGTCTTGGAAGTGTTAGTCACAGGTAACAGCCATCATTTACTTACAGGGAATTTAGTTGTTTCTTCAAGTCAAATGTGATTCAACATTTGCGGACAGCTCAATACCACCCCTCACTCAATGGCCTGGCAGAAAGGGCTTTCCAAACTTTGAAGACTGGATTGAAGAAACTGAAATCATGTACATGGCCGTGCATCAGTAAGAGGCATGGTCGATGTGAAATCAGGGTCAGTAATGTGCAACATTCATCTACGTGTGTCATTCCTCAATAAACACTTGGACCAAGTGAAAGCTGCAATTTCACAAACAGTGCAGGAGCAAACCGTGCCCTGCCCCTGGGAACCTTTGGGAAATGCTGTGGATCCACCCTCTCCTTCAAGCATTCTCGAGTCCCCTGACTCAGAGATGGACATAACTGAAGTAGCTGCCTCGCTGTCTTTGCCACTGAAAGCAGGGAGTGAAATTCTACCGAGCTGCTCCTGGAGCAAAGGGAGAGCTCCTGTGCTTTACACGCTTTCCGTGTTGGGTTCCAAGTCAGAAGAACCTGACCTGGTGCTAAAACACCCCCAGGAAGCTTTCCAAGGAAAAGGTGCAGCCTATGTCCTCAGATTCAGTGGGTCAGGGATGCAGTGATTGTAACAAGGTCAGCTGTGTAGATCTCATAGAATATGAGTTCCCTGATTGGGTCTGTAACTCTGTTCCAGTCAGGGAGCCCTGGCTGACAGATTTAAAGGGGAGTATCAGAGAAGCTGTCACTTTGGTATGTGCCTCTTTATGAGGCTGTACTGCAGTGAAGGAGTGTTCATGTGTAACAAAAGTGTGACTTAGTGATGGGATACCAGCCTCTGTAGAATTATTTGACGACAGAGACATCTGTAAGTGGTTCGTGACTTGACAGGTGCCAGGACATCAGAGCAACAGAGTTCAAGAAGAAGAAAGAAACATTTTCTGAAAGCCAAGTATTACAGTGAAGTGTCTGTGTGTGTGTGTCTGTGTGTCTATGTGTGTGTGTGTGTGTGTGTCTGTCTGTCTGTCTGTCTATGTGTGTGTCTGTGTGTGTGTCTGTCTGTGTGTGTCTGTGTGTGTGTGTATGTGTGTGTGTGTGTGTGTCTGTCTATGTGTGTCTGTCTATGTGTGTGTGTGTGTGTGTGTGTGTGTGTGTGTGTCTGTCTGTCTGTCATTCACTATATTAAATCAATTCATACTCCATTCAATAATTTCTACTGGAAATAAAGTAATGGATTGTGAAGAAACCTGATGGATTGACCTTGCTGTTTAGAACCTGCTTTATGTAAGGCTTTTCAACTGACTATCTTGATAAATCTATATAATTCTTTCAGTTGTGTTGTGGACGGTGGAATTGTGAGACTCGAATGATAGGAGCATCGATCGGAGTAACTCAACCACATGGAGTCCAGTTGGAATCTCACCCAGGGATCTATTTGCCTTTCCCTGAGACATTCGGCAGCATTGACTTACCGGTGGTCTGCACACAATGTTCTTTCCCCTGATAGTTATCGGGTTGATTCATCTTCCAATTTATAAAATCTGTTGAAGATCCATCAGTCCAGAGGAACGTCCCATCCTGTGGAGATATAAACTCATGCTATTTAAAAATATATTTTGTTTCCTCTAAATAATGTAAAGTAGCAATGCCAGTAACGTTACCTTGTAGATATCATTCAAGCCAATCCAAAAATTTGTAGATGGAGATGAATTCTTAATAATAATTTCATTCTGTTCCTCCGAGTGTATGGAAGCAAGATGACCACCAGGAGCCAGCGTTCGGCAGTACAACTTGAAATGATTTTAAAAAGACAATTTACTCCTGGTTATATTTTTATATTAAACACATTCAATTATGTTTCTCCACCAGGTTTAATTTTGAAAATTTGCTGCGTTGGAGAATATGAACAATATAACTACAGCCCCATGATTGTGTGTCCACAAGGACCTGATATGGGCTGACTCCAATCTTCAGTGAATGGTGCTACACTGAGGCTGAGGATTTGGGACCAATCTCATTGTGGCTTCAACCCATCAGATAGAAATGTCAGCAGCTTCTGTGTAACAGCTGATATTGGGCTGGGCTTGTGCTCGAACGCTCTGTGGGTGACATTGGGTTTCCTGTTCTCCCCAAGTTTTATCCACACACAGCTGTCAATCCAGATGTGGACAGTCACTGCAGTCCATGTCACTGTGTAGTGACCACATTGACAGCAACAAACTTCTCACAATGACAGACCACAGCACATTGACTGGCGATCATGTGACTCAGTGATAGGTCCTTAGGAATTTAACAGGTTGTTGCTGTAGGGATTGTAAAGTTACACAATGACTGATTCTGGTTCAAGCTGAAATGTACAGACAATGGATGATGGAGAAGAGCAGAATCTTGTCAGGGCCTGATCCACATGGGATATGGTGAGAAATGTGGCAAAAACATGTGGGAGGTCCAGCAAGGACTATATCGATATCAGGAACAACTCTCTGCAACGTTAAACTACGTTCTGGGCAATAAGGGGAGATTCTCCCTGGGTTGTGGTAAGTTGCTTATTAAGGAGGAATAATCTTTGTTAACTGCACTTTGTTAATATGCAGCTTCCCATCCTACTACCTGCCAGGAGCAAACAAATGCTAAAAATTTGGACCATGGACAGTGAGTACCTGGTGACGTCAACTCACTGCTGGCTTCATTAGGACCTTCACATTGGACATCACGCTCAATTATCTCTTGACACGCTCCATGGACACCACCATATGTGCCCCATGTCCACAGATACAGACATCTGACATGTGCCAGCGTCTAAAATCCTTCATGGTACATCTCCAATCCCCTTACATAGTGCTTCTGCCTTTCAATGCTGCACCTCAGCATTGAGCAAGAGATATGCAGAGATCCCAGGCTCACAGTCCCACAGTATTGTCGTGCTGTTTAATACAGACTCAAAGCTGGGAAGCTTGTCCTGGTTGTGATCAGTTCTCAGTCAGGTCAAAGGAGACAGCCTTCACCCAGGGGGTCCCAGCACGGTAAGACAAGGACAGCCTCTAATACCAGCCCAGGGCCTGGGACATGGCCAATTAGCTGCTCAGGGCGGTCAGAGTCAGGATGCTCAGGAGCTGGAGATTGAGCATCCCACCAGCCGTCCTCACTCTCCCTGCCCTACTGTGAGCTGTTGCTGTCTGTTATGAGAGAGCATCAGGAATTGTGGGAGATGGAAGTGAGTGACTCAGCTGCTACTTTTGGTGCAGGTGCAGAGGTTCCCTGAGCGAGTGAGTTGGTAGCACTGAAGGTTTGCAGGGCCAGTGGTGTCAGGGGACAGGGTGGGTAACAGATGGCAGAGAGCCCACTGACCTGGCTGGCAACATTGGAGTGGGATGGCAGGGTCTGGTATCATAATTTCCACTGCCAGTGCTGGGGGCGGTAAACATCCCAACTCTGCACCTTCCCACCACCAGGAACTCCAGGTCCCTGTCTGCAAAGGGGAGGTGCCAGATTTCCCTTTTCTGCCCCACCCCAGGACAAGAGATCTCACTGAGCTTCAATGAGAGAAACCCTCCATGAGACTCAATGGGACTGACCCTTAGCCAACAAACATAAGATTCAGCCTGTGGGGGGTGATTGCAGCTTGAAAATGAATGTGGAAATTAGAAGGAAATTCATTCTCTAGAATGAGGACTCTGCGCTGGAATCCTTTGCTCATTCTTGCATTTAATTTGTCCGAGTGCCCAGATATTTGGAGAATGAAGCTTCAGGATACACTCAGTTTTAAGAAAACTGAAACTGATATTTAGAATATTTAATTCTGTCCAATAATATGAAAAGGGCACATTGCTAGATTTTCGGTCAATCATTAATGTGAGTGTCACTGAAGGAGTTTGAAGGTTGGTTAGAAAAGATGGGGAACATGGGAGACAGCCAGTAACTGAAGCCTACTCTGTTTTAGCAATGCTGCAACTGTGTGCACTGCAGGAAGGCAGCTGAATACACAGAATCTGTGTCAGGGACTCCATACGAGTTGGATCACTCTGTGCTATTCCACCAAACTCAGGGAGAAGTTCAGGAATTAACAGGCAGCTCAGTGTTTGATTCAGGAGAAATCCTGGGGAATGAGAAAGTTGCTGATTCTGTGTTAGGGGCTGGGGTCCGGCCTCAGAACAAGCCCATGAGCATGAATACTTCAGTCCAGCTGAGAGCGAGGGGAATTGAAAAGCTCACAAGCAGTGTTTACTGGGTGGAGCTGAGGAAGATTGGTTCTTGGGGTGGGGTGTGTGGAACCCCAGGGTAAGACTAGCTTGGTGATCTTGGGTATCACTGAGAGCTGGGGTTATACTGAAACTGAGGACTGGAGTGCAGGTTGGGAGTCTCAGGGAACTACCCCCCAGGAAAGGAGGGGAGAATCAACCAGAACGGGTGCATTCCAGGTCTGAGACGAGAGAGAAGAAAATAAGGCTGCATCCCCTCCCCGTTATTACAATGAAAAATGATGCATGAGAATTTAAAATTGAATCCAAACATATCCTATACCATTGCTATTGATTGCTCAACTGGAATTTGTTAATTATACTGTGAAACCAAAATATAGTCATTAATATTTCCATATCTGCACTTCAGTGTTTTTCCATTATAAAATTGGACTTAAAATGTAGACAGGAAATTCAATGCATGTACAGCGATTTACTATCGTATATACCCATGTACAGGTCAATTGTTTATATAAGTAGATTCCTTACTTTGGCCAAAAAATCATGTATTTTCCATATATCTTGTGCATTAGTTGACCCTGTGTTATAAACCTCTTACAAAGGAAACTGCTTGATCCCATTAATCCACTTAGACAAAATCACATTCATTCATTCGTACTGGGAAGTCTATTCATTGCTCTTTGTTTACTATATTGTGTCTTAATTCATTCATTCACTCATTCGTTTATTCATCCATTCATAATTCTACTTACTGCACTTGGTTTATTACAGCACGTTTTGATTCATTCATTAATTCAGACTGGTACTAAGTCTATCAATACTTATTGCACTTTATTCACTACACATCCAAAAGTTAATATCATTAAAAAATTAATCATTTTAATTGTGCCATTATATCTGAATGAAAGTGAGATGTATTAGTCAAATGTCGGTTTATCTTTAGTTCTTTGACAGGTTTGTTAATGTTGTTGAGGTTCAGAACATACAAAAGTAAATGGGAGGAAAATGGAAGAATTTGGCGGGAAAGTTCAAGATGCTTCCACATTCAGAATGTAATAAATGTTTCATTTTCCGAGTGCAATTATACCAGGCCATGATGATGTTGAACAGTGTGATTTCGAAGGATTTTATGAATCTTTAACATATAAAATTTTCATAATGATCTCTTGCTTTTATCTGGTAATTACCTTTACTGTAGTTCATTGTGTTTTTCTTCTTTACCTGGGATTAGTTGTGCGATCAAATCGACTTCTGCTAATAATATAGTATTTTGAACTGCAGCATGAATTTCAGCTTCTCAAAACGAGCATCTGTGTCTTCGTCCACCCTCTAAATTGAACCCTTAATAGTTGTCTGACAAATTCAACCTGACACCTGTCTGTACTGTAATTCAGATCATGATTATATATGGCATATTCACAACATTTGCAAAAACACTGCTAATATCAAAATATTATGGAAATCCACCAAAGGCTCTAAATAAGCTATCCCACCCGCTGAAGCTCCAAGTGGAAGGTACAACATTTGAATGTAAAATATAACGTGGAACAGGACAGACAGGCCCTTCAGCCGACCATTTGTGATCACCGTGATGTCATTCTAAATGGATCCGACCTTCCTGTATGTGATCTGTCTTCCCTCTATGCCCAGCCTGTTCTTGTGTCTGTCTAAAGACATCTTCAAACATATCTGCATCTGCCACTTGCCCCAGCCATATATTCCAGATGCTGACTGCCCTCTGGATAAAATATGTGCCTCATACACATCCTTTCAACTTTCCCCTTTCACATCAAACCTATGCCACCTAGTATTTGACATTTTCACTCTGAGAAAAAGATTCCGACTATCCACCCGATCTGTGCATCTCTTATATATTCCTCAGGTCACCTCTCAGCCTCTGCTGCTCTAGTGAAAGCAATCCAAGTTTACCTCATCTCCCCTAGAGAGCTAATACACTCCAATGCAGCAGCACCTTGGTAAACATCTTCTGCACTCTCTCCAGAGCTTCAACATCCTTCCTATAATGTGACAAACAGAACTGCACATACTATTTTAAATGTGACCAAACTAAAGTTTTATTCAGTTACAACATGACTTGCCAACTTTTATCCTCTGTGCCCTCACTGATGAGGGTAAGCATGCTGTTCACCTTCTTTACTGCCTTATCCACTTGTCCTAGTCATACAGCATGGGAACAGATCCTTTGGTCCAACCAGACATCCCAATCTGACATTGTCCCATTTGCCAGCATTTGGCCCACATCCCTCTGAACCCTTACTATTCATACACCCATCCAGATGCCTTTTAAATGTTGTAATTGCACCCACTTTCTCTGGCAGCTTGTTCAATACACGAATCACCCTCTGCATGTAAAGGTTATCCTTCAGGTCTTTTTTCCATCTTTCCCCTCGCACCTTAAACCAATGCCCTCTAGTCTTGGACTCCCATATCCTCAGGAAAAGATCTTAGTTATTTACCTTATCTATACCTCTCCTGATTTTATGAAGTTCTGTACGGTTACCTCTCAGCCTCCTATAGTGCAAGGACAAAAGTCCCAGTCTATCCAGCCTCTCCTTATAAACAAACCCATTGTCAGGTCACCCATTACCCTCTGACGCTCCAGAGAAAGCCCCAGCCAACTCAACCTCTCCCTATTGCTCAAACCATCCAACCCTGGCAACATCCTTGTAAATATTTTCTGAACCCTTTCCAGTTTCACAACATCCTTCCAATAGGAAGGAGACCAGAATTGTATGCAATATTCCAAAAGTGGCCTAACCAATGTCCTGCACAACTGCAACATGACCTCCTAATTCCTAACTCCTGCACTCAACATTCTTACCTAAAAAGAAAGCATACCAAACGCCTTCTTCGCCATCCTACCTACCTGCGACTCCCTTTCAAGAGCTATGAACGTGCACTCTAAGGTCTCTTTGTTCAGCAACACTCCCTAGGACTTTACCATTAAGTGTATAAGTCCTGCTAAGATTTACTTACCCAAAATACAGTGCCTCACATTTATCTGCATTTAGCTCCATCTGCCACTTTTCAGCCCATTGGCCCATCTGATCAAGATCCCGTTGTAATCTGAGGTAACCTTCTTCATTGTCATCTGCAAACTTACTAACTATAGCTCTTGTGCTCACATCCAAATCATTTATATAAATGATGAAAAGTAGAGGGCCCAGCACTGATCCTTGTGGCACTCCGCTGGTCACAGGCCTCCAGTCTGAAAAACAATCCTCCACCACCACCCTCTGTGTTCTACCTTTGAGCCAGCTCTGTATCCAAATGGTTAGTTCTCCCTGTATTCCATTGTATCTAACCTTGCTCACCAATCTCACATGGGGAACCTTGTCAAACACTTTACTGAAGTCCATATAGATCACATCCAGTGCTCTGCCCTCATCAATCCCCTTTGTTACTTCTTTAAAAAGCTTAATCAAGTTTGTGAGACATGATTTCCTACGCATACAGCCATGTTGACTATTCCTAATCAGTCCTTGCCTTTCCAAATACATGTACATCCTGTCCCTCAGGATTCCCTCCAATAACTTGCCCACCACCAGCGTCAGGCTCACTTGTCTATAGTTCCCTGGCTTGTCCTTACCACCTTTCTTAAACAGTGGCACTCCGTTAGCCAACCTCCAGTCTCCCGGCACCTCACCTGTGACTATCGATGATACAAATATCTCAGTAAGAGGCTCAGCAATCACTTCCCTAGCTTCCCACAGATTTCTAGGGTACACCTGATCAGGTCCTGGGGATTTATCCACTTTTATGCATTTCAAGACATCCAGCACTTCCTCCTCTGTAATATGGACATTTTTCAAGATGTCACCATCTATTTCCCTATATTCTATATCTTTCATGTTCTTTTCTACAGTAAATACTGATGCAAAATACTCGTTTAGTATCTGCCCCATTTCCTGCGGCTCCACATAAAGTCTGCCTTGCTGGTCTTTGAGACACCCTATTCTCTTCCTGTTACCCTTTTGTCCTCGATGCATTTGTAAGAACCCTTTGGATTCTCCTTAACTCTATTTGCCAAAGCTATCTAATGTCCCTTTTTGCCCTCCTGACTATCTCTTAAGTATACTCCTACTGCCTTTATACTCTTCTAAGGATTCACTTGATCTATCCTGTCAATACTTGACATATGCTTCCTTCTTTTTCTTATCCAACCCCTCAATTTCTTAGTCATCTAGCATTCCCTAAATCTATCCAGCTTTTCCTTTCACCCGAACAGGAATATACTTTCTCTGGTCTCTTTTTATCTAATTTCTGAAGACTTTCCATTTTCCAGCCATCCCTTTTCCTGCAAACATCTGCACCCAATCAGCTTTTGAAAGTTCTTGCCTAATACCATCAAAATTTGCCGTTCTCCAATTTAGAACTTTTAGATCTGGTCTAAAATCCTTGTAAATTTTTTTTGCACTTTTTCCAATTTAATAACATCCAACCTGTAGCAGGCTGACTAGAATTGTACGCAGTACTCCAAATGTGGCCTTACCAATATCTTGTACTGGTGTAACTTGATGTCCCCAGTTTCCTCAATGAGCGATGAGCACAAGTGTGCCCAATGTTGCCTTCAACACCATGTCCACCTGAGACACCTCTTTCAAGGAACTATGGGACTGCACCCCCATGTATCTCTATTTGACTACATTCCCCATGGCCCTAGCATTGACTGTGTAATTTCTGCCCTTTGCTCAACAAAACCCTATTCATTGCTGGTATAACGTTAATAATCGAGCTGAAAATGTGTTGCTGGAAAAGCGCAGCAGATCAGGCAGCATCCAAGGAGCAGGAGAATCAGGAAAAAGGGCTCATGCCCGAAACATCGATTCTCCTGCTCCTTGGATGCTGCCTGACCTGCTGCGCTTTTCCAGCAACACATTTTCAGCTCTGATCTCCAGCATCTGCAGTTCTCACTTTCTCCTAAAGTTAATAATTGATCTTGTATCCACTGCTGTGTGTGGAGCATATCTCGCACCCTTTAGGTGCTCTCCCTCTTTGGAAGGCAGCATGGATCTTGCAGCTGCTCCTGGGATTGCAGGCTTAATTAAAGATTTATTATAGTTTTATTAGTTATTATATGTTGCTAATATAAGACTTATATTCATTCTGTTTTAATAAAATTTTAAAATAACAAAAATACCAAACAAAATTATTTTTTTCAGATGGACATTTTTTAAGACAAGTTTTTCAGGGTCGATAGTGAATGGCTGAGTTTTTTACTCTAACTTCAGGAGTTAAAAAAAAACTATTCACGCTTTTAGGTTTTGTTTTGAAAAGCCAAACAGTTTGTTTTAAAATAAAGTGCCGTGTTTTTGTTTCTGGGTGTCCTACACATGTTCATCTCTGGAAACGATTATTTCTTTCTTTGAGTAATTTATTGAGGAGAAGTCATTTTTTAAATTCAATTAATCAGCTAGGTGATTGATTTTATTTAAGTCTAAAATGTTCTTTCCCATTTTAACATTATTTTCTGTGGGTAATTAGAGATAGCTGATTTGATATAAAAGGTGTTATTGGAAGTTCCTTTTTTTAGGTGTAATGTCATTGGTACATATGAGATGGCTAATAGATTGAGAAAAATGATTACATAACAGGATCGGTCAGACAGATGGGTGACTGTCAGGAAAGATAATGAGATATTCATAAGCCTCCACTGGCTATTCCTAAATGGAAGGCCAATCAGTTATTGGACACTTGGAATAATTCTAATGTTCGGCAACTTTTAACAACATTTCATGGAATTATTGTTACAGTGGAGTCTCCATCATTATTTCCAATGCCAAACTCAAACAAGGGAAAAAACAAAAGGTTAAAGGTCATAAATCAATGGCTGAAGAGCTGGTGTTTTGTTCAGGGATTCAGCTTTTTGGACAATTGGAATGTCTTTTGGGATTGCTAAGACCTGTTCAAAAAAAGATGGGTCGCACCTGAACTGGAAAGGGACAACTATCTAAGCAGGGAGATTTGCTCGTTCCATTAAGAGAGACGTTGTAATGAAAGAGAGTGGGAGTGGAGGAAGTTTAAGCAGCAATTAAATAGAAGGATTGAGGGGTAAGGTTCAGAATGTGGTGAGAACATCAATTAGAAAAGAAAGACAGGAAAGAGTCAGAGTCTGTAGTAACACTGAAGGAGCAAATTGCTCCTATTGCAGTGCAAGAGATCTTACAGGTAAGGCTGATGAACTGAGGGCATGTTTAGGAACTGGAGATTGAAACATCATAGCTATTACAGAAACTTGGCTGAGAGATGGGAAAGACTGGTAGCTCAATGATCTAAGTTTTAGATGCTATTGGAAGGATCAGAAAGGAGGCAAGAAAGGAGGGGAAGTGGCATTTTTGATTATGGAATAAATTACTGCTGGAACTAGAGAAGATATTTCTGAAAAATCGGTCAGTGAAAATATATGGGTAGAAGCTAGAAATAAGTAAGGGCTAAACGCCCCACAATAATAAGAGGGAAACTGAGAAACAACTATGAAGAGGGATCTCAGATATATGTAAGCAGAAGAAGGTTGTAATAATGGGGGAGTTTTAATTTTCCAAACATTAACTGAGGATAGCATAGTGTCAATGGTTTGGATGATCAAGAATTTGTCAATTTTGTTCAAAAAGTTATCTTTGTCAGTGTGTGGATGCTCCAACTCAAGGCAGAGCAAAACTAGACCTTTCTTTGGGAAATAAGGCAGGGCAGGTGACTGGAGAAAAAGAGCGGGAACACTTTGGGTCAAATGACATAATTCTATTAGTTTTAAAACAGTTATGGTAAAGAATAAATCTTCCATAAAAGTTAGATTTTTTTTTAAATTGGAAAAAGACAAATGTTAATGATACGAGTCAAGAAATTTCAAAAGTTGATTTGAGTGAACTCTTCGCAGGTAAAAGTATGTCTGAAACGTGGGAAGTGCTCAAGAGTGTGATGATGAGAGTTCAGAGGCATTTTGTTCCTATTTGACGAAAGGGTAAGGCTGGTAAAGGTCAGAAGTCATACGACTATAACCTAGTGTCATGTGACTTCTGACCTTGTCCACCCCATTCCAACACTGGCACATCCACATTAAGGCTGCTAAGATTCAGGAATAATGGATGAATAAAGATAGAGAGGTTCTAGTCAAGGATAAAAGAAAATCTTACTTTTAAGCATAGACAACTTGGTTCAGTTGAATCTCTTAATAAATGTAAAGAGTGTTGTGGCATTGTTAAGAAAGGAATCAGGAAGGCAGAGAGGGGATATGACAGAGTCATAGAGTCAGGCAGCATAGAAACAGACCCTTTGGTCTAATCCATGCCAAACATTCCAATTCATGCCGAATATAATTCCAAACTAAACTACTCCTACCTGCCTGTTCCTGGCTCATATCCCTCCAACCTTTCCTATTTTGTACCTATCCAAATATCTTTTAAATGTTGTAATTGGACCCGCATCCACCACTTCCTCTGAAAGTTCATTTCACACACAAACCACCTCTGCCTAACAAAATTGCCTCTCATTTTTTTTTTAAAGACTCTATGACTGAATAAGTGCTGTCAAACTCTCTGCTGAATAATCTGTCCCTAACTTTTAGACTATGCTTCCAATCCCATGAGGGATAAATAAATTCTCATTGGGGTCCATTCATGAAGAGTCAGAGTTATACAGACCTTTTGATCTAACTCGTCCATACCAACCAGATAGCCAAACTGATCTAGTCCAATTTTCTAGTATTTTCCCATATCCCTCGAAACCCTTCCTGCTCATGTTCACATCCTAATGCCTTTTAAATGTTGTAATTGCACCTGCCTCCACCAATTCAATCTGGTAGCTCACTCCATACACACAGTAACCTCTGTGTGGAAAAGGTGCCCCTTAGGTCCCTTCCAGATGTTTCTCCACTCACCTTCAACCTTTGCCTCCTAGTTTTGGTTCCTGTACCCTGCAAAAAGATCTTAGTTATTCATTCTATCTGTGTCCCTCATGATTTTATAAACTTCTGAAAGCTCACCCCTCACCCTCTGAGGCTCCAGGCTTTGAGGAAATGTGGTCGAGCGGTTTGGATACTCCCCAACGATATCTATTCCTCTCAGCATTTTAATAGCAAAAGAACTTCCTTTCTCAGTTACCTTCACAACTGAAAGACTTTTAGTTCCTTGAACCACTTTTCTGTCTCTGCAATGCAATGATCTTTAACGTCGGGGACCTACTTCAAACTTGAGCAGAATAATCGCAAACATTTTGAACAATGAACTTTAGTGAACACCATTACAACGATGCATGTGTAAGTCACAGAATGTTCTACTGGAGCACAGAAAATCATTTTGATATTAAGTATCCAAAGAAGAAAATTCTTAAATTAAAATTGTTTTGGGACAATTTTAAAACTTGGCTCATACTTTTCATTCACTGCTAAATTATTTTATTGAGGTACCCTCCATTTCGAGCAGATTCAATGTTATAGTTGATTGTGGCGTTCATGTTACCCAGGTAATGTGACACATGGCTTCAGAAATGTTCACAAATATACAAGAAGCCTCTTTCATTTTGTGTTCAGTCATTTCAGAAACACTGAGGAACAAACCCAATATCTTACAATGGAGTTTCCAAGGACTTACCTCAGCATCAATCCAAGTCCTTTTCTCAAGAACAAACTTGTAGCAATGACTAAAATAAATGAAGCCACCAGGACAATCCTGTTCGTCCAGGAGAGTACATTTCGCAAGGTCCTCAGCTGCAGATTAAAACAAACTGCAATAATCACATCATTCACAGTTCACTTCCCTTTCATGAGACAAGAAACTGATGAGCACGTGGTTAATGGGGCCTGCTTCAGAGTGAGACTTTCCACTTGATTGCAATAACCTTTGCGCACACTGTTTCGTTCCATGGAATTATAGAGAAAGTGCAGCACAGAAACAAGCTGCTAGGTCCAGTTAGTCAAAGACAGTGTTTATTTCCTGCAGAGGTCTCCTACCATTCTGATCACTTCCTCCAACACTACCACCAAATCACTTCATTCCCTTCGGCTTGTCTACATTCCCCCCAATGGGGCTGTACAGTCTGCCTCTGGTACACCCTATAATGGAGGAGGTCATTCTCATAAGTTCCTTAGTTAATGTTTTGGTGATGAGCATATATTTTATGAACCCATTGAAAATATCATCAACTTTACTCCAAATTTTCACCCACCAATTGCCTTCATGGTTAATCTCAGCCTGCCCCCTTACTCAACATTTCTGTTTCTGAGGTGACACGGTCAATGGCAGAATGGGATAAATGCCCCAGCTCCCACTGATGCCATCATTACACTTATTCCCATGTCACATTCTGTAAGGAGTCTGTTCCATTCGGTTTCTCTGTCTGTCCTGTTCTGATGATGCCACGGTCAATGCCAGTGTTTCTGATATCTCTCCTGTTTCTTCCCAAAATGAGAGCTCACTCCACAGTGAGTCCCTTCAACTGTCCCATTTCCTGCACTTCCCCAATTCCTTCTGTTCCTTCCAAGAATCATGTTAGAGTTTGCCTTTCCCTGATCCTCTCAGACCTCCATATTGTTCACATTATCACCTCATATTTCTGCCACTTAATTCATTCCCATCCCCATTCAGCATTGCAAGACCCTGGTCAGTTCTTCAAACACTTGTCACTTGGCCATCATCTGTATTAATGAGGCTTCATTCTCCACCTTCTCACAGACAGTGCTCTTCCTCCACTGTGGTGGGGGAGGGGGACGGTGCAGTCCTGAGCCATAAACTGAGCACAGGGATCTTCAATTCTTAAAAAAGGGAATGAGGGCGCTTCTTAAAAATGGCAGTGTATTGGAAATGAGGGGGAGAATGGGATTGGACTGGGTGAATATTAATGACTATGGGGAGTGAGCAGGACAGTGGGATTTGATTGATTTGGATATTAAATAACATGGAGAGTGAGCAGCAGGAGATAACTGAGTGAGATATGTTGGCGGAGGAAATGTGAGAATAGGATCAGATTGAGTGGGTCAGTAATGGGTCTCTGTGGGTGAGAATAGAAAGGGATTAGTCTGTGGGAATCGATTAAACCATTTGAGCGGTGAGCAGGAGGGTAGGTTTGGACTGAGTGGAAAATGAATTCATGGAGAGGGAGTAGGTGAGTGGAATGAGCGTGGGAATGAGCAGGAATGTGGGATCAAACTAAGAGAGAAAGCTGGGCTGGGCATTGCCATGTGCCCTGGGCACAGACAGGCAGGAGAGGGAGGGGCAGTAAAATCAGGTGGGATGGTGAAGCATGCTGTGCCCATATGGGGAGTGGGCAGACAGTGAATATGGAATGTGTAGAATATCAAACACATGTCAATGGTTAGGTTATTGCTCACTTTCAGAGATCTCTCAAGGCACCGTCTCTGTCTGTTCTCTCTCATTCACACAACAGGACATCCATTAACCCCTCAGCTCACAGCATTAACCTGTCCTCACACACTATGTTAGGTTGACCCTACCTGCAACATCACTGACCATCAACGTACTCAGCACCAATCCCATCAGCAGCATCATGTCTGCAGTGAAGTTCCTTTCCCCTCACCTGAAACACAACAAAAATGATTCAGCATCAGTGTCCAGGTTTCACAGTTAAGATGGGGCTCTCCTGCTCCTCTTCTTACCTCTCCCTCTCTCTCAATCTCTCTCTCTCTCTCTCTCCCCTAGTTGTCTGAAGTGATGAGGTGTCAAGTCTTACTGTCAATGTATATAGCAGACTGTGAAGAAGGAAGGAACCATTGAAATCAGATCCAATTGATTCGAGAATCAATTGATGTCCAAATTCCTGCTGACCAATCAGAAACTGACAGCTCAGCACAGAAGGGATTGGAAACCATGAGAATGTTCCAGGAGTTACACATTAAATTGTACAACGTGGCACTGGAACAGCTCAGTGAGAAAGGAAACTGTACTCATCGTTCCTGACCCCTGTAATCAGGCTGGAAGTGAATGCATTTCTAAGATCAGGAATTAATGGATGTTTTCAATCAGAATATTTACAAGTGTCATCACACTTAGCTTGCACCAAACCCCCCTGGATTTCATCTTTCACCCCACCAACCTCCAGATACATCATATCATCCTCCACCACTTCTGACACCTACAAACTGATTCCTCCACCAGGAATATATTTCCCTCCCCATCCCTGTCTGCATTCCAGAAAGTCCATTCCCACCGTGACTTCCTCCACCAACCCGCCCTCCATTCCCGGCACCTGCCCTTGCCACTGCAAGAGTTGTAAATCCCGCACCCACACCTCCCCCTCACCTCCTTCTAAGACCCCAAAGGATCTTCCACATCTGACAGAGATTTACCTGTACTTGCACACACGTCATCCACTGCGTCTGTTGCTCTCAATCTGGTCTCTTCTACATTAGGGAGACAGGATGCCAATTTGCAGAATATTTCAAGGAACATCTCTGGGACGCACAAACTAAGTAACCCCATAACCCTAAGACTGAACACTTTAATTCTCCCTCCCACTCCACCAAGGGCATGCAAGTCCTGGGCCTCCTCCATCACCGATGCCTGCAGAAAGAAAGCCTCATTTTCTGTCTTGAGAACCTCCAACTATATAGGAGCAATGTGGATTTCACCAGTTTCCTCATTTCTGCTCCCCCCCACCTTATCCCAGATCCAACGTTCCAACTCGGCACTGCCGTCTTGAACAGTCCTACCTGTCCATCTTCCTTCCCACCTCTCTGCTCCACCCTCATCTCTGACTTGTCACAATCATTCTCACTTCCAACTACCTATTGCATTCCCAACTACTTTCTCCTCAGCCCAATGCCCCCTCCCATTTATCTCTCAGCTCCCTTGCGCTATCCTCTCATTCCTGATGAAGAGCTTAGGCTGGTAATATCAACTCTCCTGTTCCTCGGATGCTGCCTGACCGGCTGTACTATTCCAGCATCACGCGCTTCAAATCTGATCTCCAGCATCTGCAGTCCTCACTTTCTCCTGCATTAAACACCCCCAAAGTAAGTGAGTAATATTTTACCATTTGAATAAGATTGTTATACCAGCTCTGAACTCCATCTGTCCCCCATTTCTCTCCCCATTGGGAAGCTTTCTTCATGCAATAGCAGCAATGAGATTAAATCTGTTTATAAAGAACAGGGTCCATACACAATCACTGGCTCTTTCAGAAAGGAACACAATCGAGGTTTGTTCAGGAGTGACATTGAGGTTCAGGGAGATAATGAAACTTGTGAATGTTGCATCATATTTACCTCTCAGTGTCAATAGAACTTTCAAGAAGAAATCTTTATTTACAACTATTTCTGTACAGACATTCACTCAAAATCCTATCTGGTGATGTCATTCTCTCTGACTAACCACTAGATATGTCCCGGTAAAGGAGGTTTGGTGTCAGTGAATACAGTAGATTGGATGAGAGAGATAATGGAACCTATGAATGTGTGATCTTAGTAACCTCCCAGTGTCAGTGGAATTTTCTGGAAGAACTCTTTCCTTCCAGCTTGATCTGACCAGACATTTCCCCAAGACCCTGATTGATGCCTGTTCCTTTCCAGTTCTCTCTCTCTGTGATCACGTGACACTGGTGTCATCATTACATCATGACACAACAGTGTTATACACGCTGCTGATGGTCATTCCATCAGTCAACATCATGTTCCAGTATTTATCCATTTTCTGTATGTGTTTTATGCATTGTAAAGGTGATGGTTCTGAAAGGGTTAATACTCATGTTAGATTGGCTCCACCCATTCTAATGACGTCACACACTGTCTGTGGATGGAGACAAGGAGTTCTGCTCCAGCTTATGGAGTGAGCAACTATATCTGTAACATCTCCCTCAGGTCCCAGTAACTAACACTGACCAAATGAAACTGTTGTTATCATTTAATAACCTTCTTGTTATCGAAGAACAGTGCCTTGTATGTGGATGCTCTAGTGCAAGGCTCACTCGCAACAGAGCAGCAAGTGAGGATCAGGGATATTTTTGAGGTTAACAACCCGTGACCAGTGAGGTCCCACAGGGACCAGTGCTGGGAACACAACTGTTTATAATATATATTAATGACTTGGGGGAAGGAAGTGAACGTACTGTAGCCATATTGACAGTTAACATTAATGTTAGTGCTGCCCATGACAGAACAGCATACAATGGCTGAAAACCCCAATAAGCTTTGCAGTAACAGATATTGTGTCGTGTGGGAAACATTTGTTTCATGTGGTCTCAGTACAGAGTACAATGACTGCTTGTTTTATCTGTCAGACTGGATATGCAACATTCCTTGCTATCCTAAAGATAAGAACATTTCAAACTAATTAGTTATTTCTCTGAAGATTTGTTTCTGTTGATCATAATACAAGTAGGTTTTGATTAAGATTCTTCAAGATAATCATAGATATAGTTTCCAAATATATTATATATAAAATGCATATGCATACAAAAAATCATGAAAGAAAGCATTACAAAGAAAGTTTTAAATGCTAATTGTGAGTATTGGAGAGAGTTCCCTCTAACCCTTATAAGGTGTCGGAGAATTCAGCCCAATTAATCAGAGATCACAAACACACAGATCGGACTGAGAGCTGACAAGGATTTATTTAACAAACAGCAAGATCATGGAAGAGACTTGACTCCACTGAAACAGTCACTGACAGCTGCTCAGGAGGAACCACAGCTTCTTCCCCAAACAGAGAATACAGTGGGGTTTTATACCCTTACAACAATGAAGAGTGAGTTATGAGGCAATGGGGTGCGTTGTGCAACAAAGAGAAAAAGAGTTCATTCATTGAAGAGATTCAAGGGTCTGGTGTCCTGACAATGAGTTTCTTAATTTACTCAGGAGATTCCGATCCTTGGCTGGAGTAGGTGTGAGTGGGTTTCATCCTGGTATCAATGTGTTTGTATTGTTGAGGGGGCAAGTGAAGTACCTTTGGTGCCTCCTTGTCTGGGTACCCATCATGAAGGCTTGAGTCCTAGTGAGGGCAGCTGTGCCCTAAGGGCATCAGAGGTGCTGGGCTATTGTGGAATGGGAGGCTCATTATGAGTTAATCTGAAAAAGTATATTCTCTTGGTCTGGGGCTGGATGAGTCATGTCCTGAGGTATGTGTGATGTCTGGGACGGCTGGTATGGCCAATTTGAGGCATTGTGGGTAGGCTTAGTGGCTAAGTGCAGACATTTTGTGTTGTCTCATTTTGTGGCCATGTCAAGGGGAGACCAGGGCCTGTATTTTCTCCCATATAAGGACAATAGGTAAGAGCATTTGAATTGTGGGAAATCTCAAAGAAGACCCTGTTACAGCCTTGTCCAACAGAGCAGACATAAACATCATAGTTGAGAGAACTATAAGGAGTTCAATTTCTCACAAACTAAAATGGCCTGATCAGGTCACAGCAATGAGTAATTATTAACATAGAGTGATATACTAAAAATCCAATTAAAGTTGGAGAAGGAAGCACCCATTAATTAATAGTATACAGGGGGAGGGAGAACGTGCTGCCAAGTTAATGTGACAAGAAAAGTGTTCAAGAGACAATTTAAAATTAGAGCGACATTGACTTTTCTTCTGATCTGAGCTGACAATTCAAAGGCCAACTGGGCCTCACGCTAAGGCCAGATTCAGTGTAGCCTTTGGCCTCTCCCTGCGTTGTCCTGGTCACTGCATGATGAAATGACCACATGCCTTGAACTCTGCTGTCTCCTGAAAATGAATTATCGCCATCAACTCGCTCCTACAATTAGGTGGGAAGGCAGGATGTGAGAGGGATACAAACGCTTTACAGACGGACATTGATAGGTTATGTAACTGTGTAAGAGGTTGTCGAATGGTGAGTAACGTGAGAAAATGTGAAGTTGTTCATTTTAGAAGGGAGAACAAAAGAACAGAATATTTAAATGGAGACAAACTGCAGAAAGCTGTAACACAAAGGGTCTTGGGGATACTTGTGCATGAAACACAGAAAGCTCACCCACAGTGTCAGCAGATAATCAGGAATATTAATGGAATATTGTCCTTTATTTCAAGGGGCTGAAAGAATAAGAGTAGAGACGCCTTACTGCAACTAGTCAGATCCTATTTGGAGTTCTGTGAGCAGTTTGGTCGCCTTATTTAAGGAGAGATGTCATTTTGGTGAAGGCAGGTCAGAGAAAAGTTCATGCGGATGATCCCTGGAGGGATTGTCTTATGATCAAAACCGAAACTGTTTGGGATTCTACTCAATGGTGCTTAGAAGAATGAGTGATGATCTCATTGAAGCATAAAGGATTGTTCAGGGGCATGACAGGGTAACTGTTGAGACAATGTTTCTCCTCATGAGAGACTCTAAGAACAAACGGCATAGTCTCAGGATAAAAGTCCCCACTGTAAGCCTGAGATGAGGATGTATTTCTTCCTCTAAGGGTTGTGATTCTTCGAACTCCCTGCCCCAAAGAGCTGTGGAGGAGGAGGCCTTGTGTATATATAAGGCTGAGGGAGATTCTTGATCAGTTGGGGAACCAAGGATTATGGAGAAAGGCAGGAACATGGACGTAAGGAATGTGGGATCAGCCATGCAAAATTACAGGGACAGAGAACATCTGGGATGAATGCCCTTTTGCAGGGACGGTGTGGACTCAATGGGCTGAATGGCCTGCTTCATACTGTAGTGATTCTATGAGTCATACCTGCTCCATAGGAAGATGGTTGTGGAAATTTGAGGAAAGACATTCTGGCTATTGAGGGATTGCAGCGTAGGTTCACAAACTCAATTCCCGGAATGGCGGGGCTATTTTCCACTGAAAGATTGGAGCGACTGGGCTTGTATACTCTTGAGTTGTATAAGATTATTAAAGGATTGGACACTCTGGAGGCAGGAAGCATGATTCCGCTGATGGGTGAGTCCTGAACCAGAGGACACAGTTTAAAAATAAGGGGTAGGCCACTGAGGACAGAGGTTGAGTTGAGGAGAAACTTCTTCCTGATGAAGGGCTCCGGCCCGAAACGTCGAATTTCCTGTTCGTTGGATGCTGCCTGACGTGCTGTGCTTTAACCAGCAACACATTTTCAGCGAGAAACTTCTTCACCCAGAGAGTGGTGAGCGTTTGCAGCGCTCTGTCCCAGAAAGCTGTGGAGGCCAAGTCTCTGGATACTTTCAAGAAAGAATTGGATAGAGCACCTATGGAGAGTGGAATCAAGGGTTATGGGGATAAGGCAGGAACAGGATACTGATTGTGGATGGAGGAGAAAGTGAGGTCTGCACATGCTGGAGATCAGAGCTAAAAATGGGTTTCTGGAAAAGCGCAGCAGGTCAGGAGCATCCAAGGAACAGGAAATTCGACGTTTCGGGCATAAACCCTTCATCAGCCATGATCAGAATGAATGGCGGTGCTGGCGCGAAGGGCACAATGGCCTACTCCTGCACCTATTGTCTATTGTCTATAACTTCCCAGTGCATTCAGGACAGACTACCATCAACCTTCCATGAGAGATGATGAAGTGATGGTGTGTGGCTCTCACATTATCCTCACACATTGAACAAACAATGCTTCACCTTTAGCCAGTGCTGGCCTTTTGTAAAATCATTGCTGCTGAGTTCAGAATCATTGAAATGTCCAAGTTCAACTTGCAAGGACCAGTGGCATTGTGCAAGTCGGCTGTGACCATTATCTGACCCTAAACACCTTCACTGCAGGGAGATGGGCGATGAAATTATTACAAATTAAATGTAACTGGGCAAGGAAGGCCTGACAGTTGGTTGGCCTTCCCTCACTCTCTCTGTCCCTCCTCCTGTGCTCTCCAGCTCTCTCCACCCTCACTCTCTATCCCTGACCCCATCCTGTCCCCCATTCCTCCCCTCGTTTTCCCTTCCCTCCTTCTCTGTCTCCACCACCATTATTTTTATCTCTCCCACCCCGATGCCTCCCCCAGCACCATCTCCCAGCAGTTCCACATGTTCTCTGAAATGTATGAAATGCACAGTGTGTGATGTGAAGTGGTACGTACAGAGACTGTGCTGGTATCAGCAATTGGAACTCAGTTACAAAAGGGACTTTCATTTATAACTGAAATGTAAAGGAATGTCTTCTCCCAGGAGGCAGTGAGTGTCTGGGGATCTCTACCCAAGACATTTAGAAGCGACATCACTGAAAGCTTTCCAAGACGAGGGAGATAGATGTTTGCAGTGACTGGGAGTTGAGGACAATCAAGAGCTGGATCTACAAGATAATGCATGCCTTAGAAAGGGTGGAAACTGGGAAGTTGTTTCCATTTGGTAGGGACACTACGACCTATGGGTATAGTCTTAAAATTAGAGGGGGTCAATTTAGAATGGAAATGAGGAGACATTTCTTCAGCCAGGGAGTGGTGGGCCTGTGGAATTCATTGCCATGGAGCGCAGTGGAGGCCGGACGTTGTGTGTCTTCAAGGCAGAGATTGATAAGTTTCTAATCTCACAAGGAATTAAGGGCTACGGGGAGAGAGCAGATAAGTGGAATTGGAACACCCATCAGCCATAGTTAAATGGTGGAGTGGACTCGATAGGCTGAATGGCCTTGCTTCCACTCCTCGGTCTTATGGTCTGATGGTCTTATGAGCTGTCACAAGTGAGGAGTTAGGGCCTGGGGCAGATCAGTCATGATGTTGCTGAATGGTGGGAAAGTCTTGAGAGGCTGAATGGCCTACTCCTGTTTCTATTTCTTTAGCATTTTCACAATTTAATTTACTTAAATAGAATTATATTTGTCTGGTGAAAACAAGTGAAATCTTGTCATGTAGTTCTCTTGGTTAAGATAACATATTTGCATTGGTTTTTAAATATTTACAGCCTGCAACCAGGCCGTGATATTGTCCATGAATACATTTTGTAAACATTTTGGATTTTAAATTTAAATTTAAGTTGAATATTTGTGTAATCTGATGTTTTTAGTGACTATCTACAAACAGATGTACTTTACCAGTCTACCAAAGCCCAGTATAGTTTGACTTGGAAGTCTCCGGTGTTTTTACTGGGAGCACTATACCTTGAAGCAGGGGACCTAGTTCCAGAATAAGGGATCACTGAGCTCAGATGGAATCGTACTTACTGCCAGAACACTGACAATTCCGATTATGAGTAAGAGCCAGTAACAGTCGGAGAAACACCTTAATTACACCAATTGTAAAACAGTGAGTCATAATCAGGAATGAATAAGGCTGTGTGTTCTATCATTGTTATTATTTGTTAATAATCCCGATACCTGCAGTTTTGTTAACACTACAATAACCTGCCTCTGGAATGTAACAGGGAAGATGTCTCCAATTAAATCACATCAGCCAGGACTGTTCTTGCAAGGGGCTAAAGGAATGAATGGGAATCTGTATATTTTAACATTCGGTGAACATTAGGAGACATTCCATTGTCTTAAAGGGAGAAATCATGTATATATACAAGGAACCACTCAATACAGATGACCACTCGATAAGCAAATTGGATTGTAATGAAAATGGTTAATGAGATGGGTGAGATCCCAAAGGAATAATAAGGGTTTAGGGCGTCCTGATTGCTGCTCTTCCATAGAGGTGCTCCAGGTTATTGAAGGCACAAAGCCAGAGATAAGGTCAATGTAAAGGTCAAGCCACTTCATCAGGGTTGTCTGTCTGAGGTAGCGCCCAGGTCAGGGGTTATGTCCGAGCCCAGTAGTTGGGGCCTGTGTTCCTGTGGGGCAATTGTGCACAGCTCGGGTGTGGGGCTACAGTTGAGGGGGGGAGTCATTTTCCTCAGGTCAGGTTGTGGTAGTTATGGTCAAGGCAGGAACATGGCCAAGTCAATGCTGCTGGAGATTGGATCAGGTATTCTGCTGGCAAGGCACAGAGCAGGGAGCAGAGAAAGGTCTGGGGGCTGGGGCAGTCTGTGAAGGTTAGAGTCTGGGGATCTGGGGGCTGCAGCAGCGTGTGGGGGTCAGGGAGCAGGGTGTGGGAGTCAGGGAGCAGGATGTTGGAGTAGGGGCAATATGTGGGGGTCAGGGTCAGGGTGTGGGGCTCAGGGAGCAGGGTGCAGGGGTCAGGGAGCAGGGTGCGCGTGTCAGGACAGAGTGTGGGTGTTGGGGAAGGATGTGAGGGTGGGGGACAGGGTGCAGGGGAAATGATGCAGGGGGGTCAGGGAGTAGGGTGTGGGGGTCAGGGCAGGGTGTGGGAGTAAGGGAGCAGGGTGTGGAGGTTGGGGCAGGGTGTGGGGGTGGGGCAGTGTGTGGAGTCGAGGTAGGGTGTGGGGTCAGGGCAGGGTGTGGGGGTGGAGCAGGTTGTGGGGGTGGGACAGGGTGTGGGGGTGTTGGGTCAGCACCGTTCCCTGTGATCTCTGACCCTGACCCTACACAGAGACATTTCAGTTTGAGGAAGAAAGCTGTCCATGAGCCCGGGTCTGGGCCCAATTTGAAGCTGATCTTGAGTTTCATACAATTATGACGTCTGGGTCTTGGAGTGGTGACTGAAATTGTTTTTGTCTTTTGGATGTGTGTCTTATTTAACGATGTTTAACAAAATCTGATTTTAATCATTTCCTCAATGTCTGTCTTGCTAAAAAATTTAAAATATTTCAGTTGTGTTGTTTGAAGAGATTAATTTGAAACAATTTCTCAAGCTTAACAAATTGAACTCGTAATGACATAAAATCCCATTAAAACTCACAATGTTAAAGTCTAACCGTGATCAGACCTGAGTGTTTAATTCTGGAATTCTTAAAGCCCACTGACTCACACTCAGTGTCAGGGTTAATGCCAGACCTGGAGAGATGATGGTGCCCATTCTAATTGTTGTTGGTTGGTCCGGGTGTCCCAGAGGTGTTCTCTGAAACGTTCCGCAAGTAGACAGCCTGTCTCCCCAATATAGAGGAGGCCACATCGGGTGCAGCGGATGCAATAGATGATGTGTGTGAAGGTGCAGGTGAATTTGTGGCGGATATGGAAGGATCAACCAACCTGTGGCTCAATCAACCAACCCAACCACCCCGTGGCTCAACCAACCAACCCAACCACCCCGTGGCTCAACACTTTAACTCCCCCTCCCACTCCATCAAGAACATGCAGGTCCTTGGAATCCTCCATCGCCAGACCGTAACAACACAACGGTTGGAGGAAGAGCGCCTCATCTTTTTGAGTGGGAGCAGCGACTGAGTAAAAGCGAACCCGGGAGACTACAGCTAAGGTAAGATAGTTTGTTTTAAAATTACTTGCCGTAGCGGGCAGCGGTGTTTTTTTTTCTCTCTCTTCACAGAAAGAGCGGGAGCAGCAGAGGAAGTGACAGCGAGCAGAGGGGCAGCCGGGAAGGAAAACAGTGAGTATATAATTCAGGAAGGTGGCTAAACCTGAGATTCTACACCTGTAGTATCTCCCACCCACCCTCCTCCTCTAACCTTCTTAACTACTCTAGTTTTTTCCTTTTAAGGTAAGAATTTTTTATTTCTTTACCAGTGACTAGTTAAAAATTTACTTCTTTTTTTGCGTGTGTGTATATATATATATATATATATACACATTAATTCCTTTTTTAGGGAAAAAACTATAGCAGAGAGGTATCAGAAAGTATTCTAACTCAAACTTGTACAAAGTAACTAAGTAATTAACTAACTAAGCAGAGATGGCTGGGCAGGTGATGTGCTGTAGCTGTATGATGTGGGAGCTGGCTGATCCCATTGTGAACGGCAGTGACCACATCTGCAGCAAGTGTTGGTTGCTGGAAGAACTCCGGATCAGAGTTGATGATCTGGAATCTGAGCTTCAAACACTGCGGTACATCTGGGAGGGGGAGACTTACCTGGACGCTTTGTTTCAGGAGGCAGTCACACCTGGGAGATTAAGTAATTCACATTCAGCTAGTGATCAGGCACAACAGAGTGTGACTGTAAGTGAGACAGGTAGGGGGAACCTGAGTTCAGGAGTGGAGGAGCCTCAGCCTTTGACCTTGTCCAACAGGTACGAGATTCTTGCTCCCTGTTCGGATGAGGAAAAGGGCTCTGGACAGGATGAGCCAACTGACCAAGGCACCATGGTGCAGAAGGCCATTCAAGAGGGGGGAGCTAATAGACAAGTAGTGGTTATAGGGGATTCTATAATTAGGGGGACAGATAGTATCCTTTGCAAGCCGGATCGGGAGTCTCGCATGGTGTGTTGCCTGCCCGGTGCCAGGGTGTGGGACATCTCCGACCGGCTTGAAAGGATATAGGAGCGGGAGGGGGAGGATCCAGTTGTTGTGGTCCACGTTGGTACTAACAACATAGGCAAGACTAGGGTGGAGGACCTGTTTGGGCATTACGAAACACTAGGCAGGAAATTGAAGCACAGGTCCTCAAGGGTCATAATCTCCTGATTACTGCCTGAGCCACGTGCCAATTGGCATAGGGACAAGAAAATTAGGCAAGTAAACACGTGGCTAAGGGATTGGTGTGGGAAAGAGGGATTCCACTTCATGGGGCATTGGCATCAGTTTTGGAACAGGGGGGATCTGTACCATTGGGACGGTCTCCACCTGAACCAATCAGGTACCAATGTTCTAGCGAAGAGGATAAATAGGGTGGTCAGTAGGACTTTAAACTTCTGAGTTGGGGGGAAGGGAAAGTGAAAGCGACAGGGAGTATGGCATTAAATGGAAAGATAAGCAGCAGGATAGCATGTGTTCAGGTGGATTTAAAATTGAGGCAGACTGAGAACGCAGAAAAAAGCAAGGATAACTTAGGACATCATATGACTTCCAACATCTCTAATGATAAGGAAGTTAGCATTAAGGCACTTTACCTGAATGCTAGTAGCATTCATATCAAAGCCGATGAACTAATAGCACAGATAATAGTGAATGATTATGATGTGGTAGGCATCACAGAGACTTGGTTACAGGGGGATCAGGACTGGCAGTTAAACCTCCATGGTTTTTCAACTTATCGAAAAGACAGAGAGGTGGGCAGAGTGGGTGGGGTTGCCTTGTTAGTTAAGAACAAAATTAAATCAATGGTATTGACTGACATAGCGTCGGATGATGTGGAGTCTGTGTGGGTGGAATTGAGGAACCACAAAGGCAAAAAAACCATAATTGAAGTTGTGTATAGACCTCTTAACAGTGGTCAGGACAAGGGACGCAACATGTACCGGGAAATAGAGAAGGCATGTCAGAAAGGCAAGGTCACATTGATCATGGGAGACTTCAATATGCAGGTGGACTGGGTAAATAATGTTGCTAGTGGATCCAAAGAAAGGGAATTCATGGAATGCTTACAGGATGGCTTTTTGGAACAGCTTGTCATGGAGCCCACAAAGGAGCAGGCTATTCTGGACCTAGTGCTTTGCAATGAACCAGACTCTATAAAAGATCTTAAAGTAAAGGAACCCTTACGAAGTAGCGATCATAATATGGTAGAGTTCAGTCTGGAGTTTGAAAGAGAGAAGGCAAAATCGGATGTAATGGTGTTACAGTTAAATAAAGGTAATTATGAGGGCATGAGAGAGGAACTGACAAAAATAGACTGGAAGCAGAGGCTAACCGGGAAGACAGTAGAGCAAAAATGGCAGGGGTTTGTGGGTATAATTGAGGACACTGTACAGAGGTTCATCCCCAAGAAAAGAAAGATTATCCGGGGAGGGATTAGACAACCATGGCTGACAAAGGAAGTCAGGAAATGTATTAAAGAAAAAGAGAGATCCTATAAAGTGGCTAAGAACAGTGGGAAATCAGAAGATTGGGAAGGATACAAAAACAAACAGAGGATAACAGAGTGTAATAAGAAATGAGAGGATCAAATATGAAGGTAGGCTAGCCAGTAATATTAGAAATGATAGTAAAAGTTTCTTTCAGTACATAAGAAACAAACGACAGGCAAAAGTAGACATTGGGCCACTTCAAACTGATGCAGGAAGCCTTGTGATGGGAGATAAGGAAATAGCAGGAGAACTTAACAAGTACTTTGCGTCAGTTTTCACAGTGGAAGACATGAGTAATATCCCAACAATTAAAGGGAGTCATGGGGCTGAGTTGAGTATGGTTGTCATTACGAAAGAGATAGTGCTAGAAAAGTTAAAAAGTCTTAAAATTGATAAATCTCCTGGCCCCGATGGGATACACCCTAGAGTTCTGAGAGAGGTGGCTGAGGAAATAGCAGAGGCATTGGTTGAGATCTTTCAAGAGTCACTGGAGTCAGGAAAGGTCCCGGATGATTGGAAGATGGCTGTTGTAATCCCCTTGTTCAAGAAAAGATCAAGACAAAAGATGGAAAATTATAGGCCAATCAGCTTAACCTCGGTTGTTGGTAAAATTCTAGAATCCATCATTAAGGATAAGGTTTCTAAATTCTTGGAACAGCAGGGTCTGATTAGAACAAGTCAACATAAGATTTAGTTAGGGGAGGTCATGCCTGACAAACCTGTTGGAATTTTTTGAAGAGGTAACAAGTAGGTTAGACCAGGGAAACCCAGTGGATGTGGTCTATCTAGACTTTCAAAAGACCTTTGATAAGGTGCCACATGGGAGGCTGCTGAGCAAGGTGAGGGCCCATGGTCTTCGAGGTGAGCTGCTGGGATGGATTGAGGATTGGCTGTCTAACAGAAGGCAGAGAGTTGGGATAAAAGGTTCTTTTTCAGAATGGCAGCCGGTGACGAGCGGTGTTCCGCAGGGTTCAGTGTTGGGGCCACAGCTATTCGCATTTATATATTAATGATTTGGATGAGGGGACTGGGGGCATTCTAGCGAAGTTTGCCGATGATACGAAGTTAGGTGGACAGGCAGGTAGTACTGAGGAAGTGGGGAGGCTACAGAAGGATCTAGACAGGTTGGGAGAGTGGTCCAGGAAATGGCTGATGGAATTTAACGTGAGCAAGTGCGAGGTCTTGCACTTTGGCAAAAAGAATAAAAGCATAGACTACTTTCTAAATGGTGAGAAAATTAGTAAAGCCAAAGTACAAAGGGATCTGGGAGTGCTAGTTGAGGATTCTCTAAAGGTAAACATGCAGGTTGAGTCCGTGATTAAGAAAGCGAATGCAATGTTGTCTCTTATCTCAAGAGGGTTGGAATATAAAAGCAGAGATGTGCTACTGAGACTTTATAAAGCTCTGGTTAGGCCCCATTTGGAGTACTGTGTCCAGTTTTGGTCCCCACACCTCAGGAAGGACATACTGGCACTGGAACGTGTCCAGCGGAGATTCACACGGATGATCCCTGGAATGGCAGGTCTAACATATGAGGAACGGCTGAGGATCCTGGGATTGTATTCATTGAAGTTTAGAAGACTGAGGGGAGTCTTAGTAGAGACGTACAAGATAATACATGGCTTGGAAAGGGTGGACGCTAGAAAATTGTTTCCGTTAGGCGAGGAGACGAGGACCAGTGGACACAGCCTTAGAATTAGAGGGAGTCAATTCAGAACAGAAATGCGGAGACATTTCTTCAGTCAGAGAGTGGTGGGCCTGTGGAATTCATTGCCACGGAGTGCAGTGGAGGCTGGGACGCTAAATGTCTTCATGGCCGAGATTGATAGATTCTTGTTGTCTCGAGGAATTAAGGGCTACGGGGAGAACGCTGGTAAGTGGAGTTGAAATGCCCATCAGCCATGATTGAATGGCGGAGTGGACTCGGGCCGAATGGCCTTACTTCCACTCCAATGTCTTATGGTCTTATGGTCTTATCTTCCGCCTGGGAACCCTCCAACCACAAGGGACGAACTCAGATTTCTCCAGTTTCCTTATTTCCCCTACCCCCACCTTGTCTCAGTCAAATCCCTTGAACTCAGCACCGCCTTCCTAACCTGCAATCTTCTTCCTGACCTCTCCGCCCCCACCCCACTCCTGCCTGTCACCCTCACCTTAACCTCCTTCCACCTATCGCATTTCCATCGCCCCTCCCCCAAGTCCATCCTCCCTACCTTTTATCTTAGCCTGCTGGACACACTTTCATCATTCCTGAAGAAGGGCTTATGCCCGAAACATCGAATCACCTGTTCCTTGGATGCTGCCTGACCTGCTGCGCTTTTCCAGCAACACACTTTCAGCTCTGATCTCCAGCATCTGCAGACCTCACATTCTCCTAGTATATTAGATAAGCAACATGCATCATATGCTTGATGTTAAAGTGATGTTCTTTTAAATCATTAAAAATAATACCAACTATATTTCCACCTGATAATGGCAGAAGCACCAGCCCCTCATTCCAGCCGTGTTCCAAACCTGGATAAAAAGGCTGAATTCCAGGAATGAGGTGACAGCAACTGCCCCTGACCACAAGGCAGCACTTTAACAAGGGATGGCACAGTGGCTCAGTGATTAGCACAGCTACCTCACAGCGCCAGCGACCCGGGTTCCATTCCAGTCTCAGGTGACTCTCTGTGTGGAGTTTGTATATTCTGCCGGGTCTACATTGGTTTCCTCTGGGTGCTCCAGTTTCCCCCCCACAGTTGAAAGATGTGCAGGTTAGGTGGATTGGACATGTTAAATTGTCTCATAGTTTCCAGGGATGTGCAGGCTATGGGATCAGCCTTGAAGAATAGAGGGTTATAATGGGGCAGGGTAGTGGTCTGTTAATCAGAGGGTCAGTGTGGACTCGATAGGCTGAAAGGCCTGCTTTCGTACTGTAGGGATACAAGATTCAGTCTGGGTCCATATTGCTGCAGCTGCACTGAAGTCAATGGGAATGCTCTCCACTGCTCTCCCTGACACCAAGGGAAATGGTTGTGGTTAGTGAAGGCAATCATCTCAACACCACCCAGGACAAGACATGCATCTTGCTTGGCACTGTCTCCACCAACAGCACCCCCTGGTAACAGTGTGTACCATCTACAAGATGGCCTTCAGCTCCTGGCCACAGCTCCTTTGACTACACTTTCCTAATCAGTGAGCTGTATGAACCAGACCTGTAAGGGCATTAGAACACCACAAACTGCAGTTCCCCCTCCAAGGCACACTCCATCCTGACCTGGAACGAATGTTATTCCTTCACTGTCACTGTATCTAAATCCTAGAACACCCTCCCTGTGAAGACGGGGTGTACCTGTTCCAGTCACACTGCACTAATTCAAGAAGGAAGTTCACAGCCTGCACCTTCCCAAAGAGGAATAGAGTTGGACCTTGCAGTAATACATTGTGGAAATGGATTATAAAACTATCCATGTCCCCGTTCTGCTGTCTCCTCCCCAGTATAGGATTGAAAAAACAGATGGGTGGAAAGCATCAGTGGGACAGGAAGGCTGCAATAAATTAGACTCACAGTAACAAACAGGTAAAACAATGACTGCAGATGCTGGAAAATCTGCTTGTGGGATGCTGCCTGAACTGCTGTGCTCTTCCAGCACCACTAATCCAGACTCACAGTAACAAACACACAACTCATGATGCAATTTTTATTCTTGGCTGTGAAACTCAGTCAGTACAGTCATCATTGGCTGTGACTGCAACTACAAGCAGACGGAGGCACTGCATCCACTCCCAGACAGGATCCATGGAGCATTGAGAGATTCTTTCACTCGCAGCAGGGAGACGGCAGTTTGTAGGAGCAAAGGAAACAGAGGGGCGAAGAGCAACGTGCATCGTTCCACTGAACTGAATTCTCTGGATGGAAGGAAGACAAGTTTGGTAAACCAGACAAATATCTATGTGATAGGTTCATTCTCTGTTGTGAGACCATCAATGATCACACTGGCTGCTGACAAGGAAATGAGATATAAGGGAATGAGCCCCAGGGCGACAGCGAGCTCTCTCAGGATCGGGCTGAGATGGAGCAGGCTGATCACATGTTACAGTCTGATCCTTGGACAGGTCCACGTTCTCCGAGTCACTTGTATCCAGGTCAGTGCAACAATAAGCTCTTGAAGTAATCCTAGTTTTGCTGCAATGTTTTGTGCTCCCTTGCTTCAAGGAAGGATAATTGGGTCCATCACGTTGTTAATATCCAGAGTAAACCAGACAGACCTGGATAAGTAGGAATAAAATCCAACAAGCTGCGTGGTTTGGAAATAACCTGTCTGGTTTCATGAGTTTACTCTGGACTGGAATTAGAATCTGTTTTGTATGTGGACAGCACAGACTCTCCACAGGGTTAAACAATCTCCTTCCCCATGGCACAGAATTCAAATAATTGGTACAGTCCGTGGGATTTCAGTTTAGAATAATCGATCTGGATTATATATTTTAAATCAGGGAGTCAAATCCTGTGGAGAGGGGGAGGGGTTTGTGGAACATTAGTAAAGTGAGGCATGGATCTGGGATGGTTGACACTGTTCCTCAGAATGTTGTGTCCTGCTCACTGGGAGCACGGCTGCAGCCTGGTATGTGTCAGGATCAACTCATTCAATGTGCACCAGTTCCAAGGCTGGTGTTAGTATAACCATGTCACTGTGGGTTCCAGACAATTGACCAGAAGGAGAAAACTTTAATATTACTCCCAGAGGGTGCTCTACTCTCCACACCTCAGGATCCATTACTCTCCTCCTTTGAACAGTTTTACCCGCCTGGTTCCTGCCAATGGAGCAGGAAATGGAGTCCAAATCTAATCCAATCAACTAATTGCCAGGAAATATTTTCCTAAAGGCCACCATTTCTATCACACTGGAATGCATTGACTTACCGAACAAAATCTGCCCACAGTGCTCTGTTCCATCAAGATTATTGGGTTCACCTTTCATCCAATACATAAAATCTGATGCAGATCCATCACTCCATTGGAAAGTCCCCTCCTGTGGAAGTAAAATCATATCATTTAACAATATATAACTTTCTCACCCTAATAATGTGATGCAATAAGACAAGCAACATTACCTTGTGAACGTCATTCAAACCGATCCAAATTGGAGCACATTTATTTTGGGAGTTACGTATCATTTCTGCAAGAACATTATTCTGCTCCATCCCGTGCAGGGAAGCAAGATGGCCGCCTGGAGATAGGTGTTGGCAATGCAGCTTGAGAGTAAATTACAAAGACAATTTGTTACTTGTTGCAGTGTTACATGAATATTGGAACAAAACAATTGACCAGGTTCAAAGTAGAAGCTCTTACTTTGGAGAATATAGACAATGAAACTAGAACCGCCTGTTACATGTCCACAAGGACCTGATATGGACTGACTCCAAACTTCAGTCAGTGGTGCCGCACTGAGGCTGAGGATTTGGGACCAATCTCATTGTGCCTTCTTAAGAATGTGGAGAAATGTGGCAGAAACATGTGGGAGGTCCAGCAAGGCCTATCTCAATATCAGGAAGAACTCTCTGCAGCTTTAAACTGTGGTCTTGGCAATAAGGGGAGATTCGCCCTGAGTTGGGGTAAGTTGCTTATTAAGGAGGAATAAGCTTTGTTAACTGCACATTTTGCATCATTAATATACAGCTTCCCATCCTACTACCTGCCAGGATCAAACAAGATGCTGAAAGTTCAGAACATGGAGAGTGAGTACCTGATAATTTCAACCCAACACTTGCTCCATTAAGAACTTCATGTTGGACACCAGGCTCAAATATCTCTTGGTACACTCCATGGGTACCACCACGTGTGCCCATGTCCACAGGTACACACATTTCACATGTGCCAGTGTCATGGTACATCTCCAATCCCATGACATTGTGCTTCTGCCTTTCAATGCTGCACCTAAGCAACACACTAGCATCTACCATTGTAATGCTGCAGCAAAGAGATTGTGTGCTCAGGGACACACACCAACTGCTGGACTGCACCAGCTACATCTTCAACCTGTTGGCTCTCTGTCTGAGTGCTCACTCACTGGAATGGAAACATAGAAACCTAGATGGTAGAGGCAGGAATAGGCCATTCGACCCTTTGAGTCTACATTGCCCTTCAATATAATCATGGCTTATCATCAAACTCAATACCTGTTCCTACATTCTCACACTTTCCCTTTGATTCCCTTCGCCTTAAGAACAGTTCTCTCAATGTGCACAGCATTCCTGCCTTGTCCCTCAGGCAGGTACCCCAGGCTCACAGTCCCACAGTATGGCCGTGCTGTTTAATACAGACTCAAAGCTGGGAAGCTTGTCCTGGTTGTGATCAGTTCTCAGTCAAGTCAAAGGAGACAGCCTTCACTCAGGGGGTCCCAGCACGGTAAGGCAAGGGCAGCCTCCAATACCAGCCCAGGGCCTGGGACATGGCCAATTAGCTGCTCAGGGCAGTCAGAGTCAGGATGCTCAGGAGCTGGAGATTGAGCATCCCACCAGCCATCCTCAGTCTCCCTGCTCTACTGTGAGCTGTTGCTGTCTGTAATGAGAGAGCATCAGGAATTATGGGAGATGAAAGTGAGTGACTCAGCTGCTACTTTTGGTGCAGGTGCAGAGGTTCCCTGAGTGAGTGAGTTGGTAGCACTGAGGGTTTGCAGGGCCAGTGGTGTCAGGGGACAGGGTGGGTGATGGTGATTGAGGCAAGATGTTACGTCGCAGCGAGTGATTTTAACTTCCCTGATACTGACTGAGACTATCTCCATGCTAGGGACTTGGATGGGGCAGAATTTGTCAGGACCATTCAGGATGGTTTCTTGACACCATGTGATCAGTCCAACCAGAAAAGGGATGATACTGGATCTGGTTTTGGGAATTGTGTCCAGCCAGGTGAGTAAGGTTTCACGGGAGTGCATTTCGGGAGCAATGACCATAATACTGTGTGTTTAAAGATACTCATGGATCGAACTGTTTGATGGTAAAAGTACATCAGACGTGTGGGAGTATATTAAATGTCAATTGATAAAAGTTCAGGAGTAGCACATTCCTGGCAGAATAAAGGATAAATACGGCACGTTACATGAACCTTGGATGACCAGAGACATGATGACCTTGGTCAAAAAGTAAAAGGAAGTGCACGCATTGGACCTGAGGAAGTCCTTGAAGTATAGAAGGAAAATAGGAAAGAATTTCAGCCTGGAATTAGAAGGGCTAAAAGGAGTCATGAAAAGGCATTCACAAACAGGATTAAGGAGAAGATACGGCTTTTTGTACATATATAAAAAGCAAGAGGGTAGTAGCCAGGGAAAGGGTTGGCCCACTCACGGACATAGGAGGGAATCTATGTGTGGAGTCAGAAGTGGTAGGTCAGGTCCAAAATGAATATTTTGTGTCAGTATTCACCAAAGAGATGGAATTGGTGGAGGATGATATCGGGGAAGGAGGTGTTGAGTTTCTCAGCCAAGTTACTGTTAAAAAGGAAGAGGTGTTATATTTCTTAAAAAGTATTATGTAAATAAGCCCCTGAGTCCTGATAGAATCTATCCCAGAATGTTGAGGGAGGCAAAAGAACAAATCCAGGAAATTTCTGTCCTGTGAGTGTTGCCTGTGGTAGGGAAATTATTGGAAGAGTTTCTCAGGGACAAGTTTGTTATGTATGCAGAAGCAATTGGATTTATTAGTTGTAGACAGCATAGTTTTAAGACCATAGGCCCATTAAATATAAGGAGCAGACTTTACACCATTCAGCCCATCGACTCTGCTCTGCCATTCAATCATGACTGTAAGTTTCTCAACCCCATTCTCCCGCTTTCTCCCTGTAACCCTGAATCCACTTCATACAGGAAAACCTGTTTACCTCAGTCAGAAAAATATTCAATGAGAGTATATTTTGTGCATGGGAAATCATGCCTCACTAACTTGATCATGTTTTTAAGGTGGTGACATAGATGATTGATGACGGAACCGTGGTTGATCCTGTCTATCTGAACTTCAGTAAAGCCTTTGACAAGGTCCCACATGGCAGACTGGTACAAAAGATGAAGTCACATGGTATCGGGGTGACCTGGAAAAATAGGCACAGAACTAGCTTAATCATAGGAGACAGAGTTGTGGATAGTTGGGAGGACTGTCAGAGGATATAGCAGGTATAGATCAGTTGGAGGCAGGGTCAGAAAAATGGCAGCTGGAGTTTAATCCAGAAAAATGTGAGATGATGCATTTTGGAAAGCTACATACATGTGGAAATTACCTGGCAGAACCTTTGGGAATATTAATATGCAGATGGATCTGGATGTGCAGGTCCACATATCACTGAAGGTGGCAGTGTAGACGGATAATGTAGTAAGAAAGGCTTATGGCCTGCATGCCTTCATTGGAAGGGGCATTGGGTATAAGGATAGAGGAGTTATACTGCAGCTTTATAAAACTTTACTTCGGCCACACTTGGAATATTGGGGACAGTCCTGGTCACCACACTACCAGAAGGAAGTGGATACTTTGGAGAGGGTACAGAAAAGGTTTACCAGGATGTTGCCTGGTATGGGGGATTTTAGCTTTGAACAAAAGTTGGATAGACTGGGTTTGTTTTCACTCAAACACAGGAGGTTGAGGGGTGACCTGATAAAAGTTTATAAGATTGTTAACGACGTGGATAGAGTGGAAAGTATGAAGCTTTTTCGCAGGGTGAAGGGGTCAATTACTGGATGACACAGGTTCAAGGTGGGGGAGGGAAGTTAAAAGAGATGTGTGAGGCAGGTTTTTCACACCAAGGGTGGTGAGTGCATGGCTTACATTGCCAGAGGAGGTGGTGGAAGCAGACAGAATAGCTGTATTCAAGGAACACCTGGATGAATCCATGAACTGGAAGGGAATAGAGGGATACAGACCCCGTTAGTGAGGGCAGTTTTGCTGGCACAGGCTTGAAGGGCCGAAGGACCTGTTCCTGTGCTGTATTGTTCTTTGATCTTTGATGTACAGTGAGAGTATGAGCCTTGGTGGGAGGTGGATACATGGGTTGAGAATGTGTGAGGTACATGAGAGAAGATGGTGGCACTTACGCTGGCAGGGTGGAGGAGACCATAGCCCTCTCTCCTAAACTGCTGGGCATTCCTCCAGATGGCAGAGAGCCCACTGACCTGGTCGGCAACATTGGAGTGGGCTGGCAGGGTCCGGTATCATAGTTTCCACTGCCAGTGCTGGGGGTGGTTAACATTCCAACTCTGCACCATCCCACCACCAGGAACTCCAGGTCCCTGTCTGCAAAGGGGAGGTGCCAGATTTCCCTTTTCTGCCCCACCCCAGGACAAGAGATCTCACTGAGCTTCAATGAGAGAAACCCTCCATGAGACTCAATGGAACTGACCCTTAGCCAACAAACATAAGATTCAGCCTGTGGGGGGTGATTGCAGATAGAAAATGAATGTAGAAATTAGAAGGAAACTTATTCCCTCAGAATGAGGACTCTGCGCTGGATTCCATTACAAGTTATTGCATTTAATTTGTACACGTACCCAGAATTCTGAAAAATGTAACCTTTAGTGTACACTCAGTTTTAAGGATGCTCCAATTGACAGTTTCTAAATGTTAAGAACATTCAATTCTGTCCAATAATAGCAGAGGGGCATGTTGTTAGATTTTCAATCAGTCAGAATAATGTGTGTGTCACTGAAGGAGTTTGAAGGTTAGTTAGAAAAGATGGGGAACATGGGAGACAGCCAGTAACTGAAGCCTACTCTGTTTTAGCAATGCTGCAACTGTGTGCACTGCAGGAAGGCAGCTGAATACACAGAATCTGTGTCGGGGACTCCATACCAGTTGGATCACTCTGTGCTATTCCATCAAACTCAGGGAGAAGTTCAGGAATTAACAGGCAGCTCAGTGTTTGATTCAGGAGAAATCCTGGGGAATGAGAAAGTTGCTGATTCTGTGTTAGGGGCTGGGGTCCGGCCTCAGAACAAGCCCATGAGCATGAATACTTCAGTCCAGCTGAGAGTGAGGGGATTGAAAAGCTCACAAGCAGTGTTTACTGGGTGGAGCTGAGGAAGATTGGTTCTTGGGGTGGGGTGTATGGAATCCCAGGGTAAGACTAGCTTGGTGATCTTGGGTATCGCTGAGAGCTGGGGTTATAGTGAAACTGAGGACTGGAGTGCAGGTTGGGAGTCTCAGGGAGCTACCCCCCAGGAAAGGAGGGGAGAATCAACCAGAACGGGTGCATTCCAGGACTGAGACGAGAGAGAGGAAAATAAGGCTACATCCCCTCCCTATTATTGCAATGTAAAATGATGCATGAGAGTGTAAAATTGTGAGCTGAGATATCCTATTTCATTGCTGTGGATTGGTTTACTGGAATTTGTTAATTATCCTGGGAGAGATAAGTACAGGCACTAATCTTTCTATTTCCTATGCCTAAGTATGTTCTCGTTATAAAATTTGACTCAAAGTGTGGACAGGAAATGCAATGCATATGCACAGATTTATTATCTATCATAAATATAATAATTCAAAAAGAATGCTAAAAGTAAAATAACATGGAAATCCGAACCACTAAAAGCTCTACATAAATTCTCCCACTTCATTTACCTGCTACAGATCCAGTGGAAGGTACAACATTTAAATACAAATCCAAACATAGAACAGAACAATATAATACAGGAAATGGCCCTTCAGCCCACCATCTCTGTGATTACCATGATGTCATTCTAGACTCCTCCCATCTGCCTGCATTTAGGAGGTTTCCTCTATTCTCTGCCTGGTCATGTGTCTGTCTAAATACCTCGAAGATGTACCAGCATCTGTGACTTCCCTTGACAGTGTATTCCAGGCGCCGACTGCCCTCTGTATAAAAAACTTGCCTTGCACATATCCTTTAAACTTTCCTGAACTCACCTGAAACCTATGCCACCCAATATTTGACATTGTCACACTGAGAGATAGCTTCCAACTATCCTCCATATCCATGTCTCTCATAATTTTAGATCCTTCTGCCAGGTCACCTCTCAGCCTCTGAAGCTCTCCTGAAAACAATCCAAGTTTGTCTTATCTCTCCTTACAGCTCATACATTCCAATGCAGCAACATTCTGATAAACTTCTTTTGCATTCTTTCCAAAGCCTCCACATTGTTCCTATCGTGTTGCAACCAGAACTGCCCACAATAGTCCAAATGCGTCCGAACTGAAGTTTTATTCAGCTGCAAAGTGACTTGCCCAGTTTTATCCCCAGTGCTCCCACTGATGAAGGTAAGCAGACTGTAAGCCTTCTTTTCCACCTTATCCACTTGTCACAGAGTCAAAAACACGGGAACAGAGCCTTCAGTTCAACTCATCTGTGCTGACCAGACATCCCCATCTGACCGAGTCTCATTTGTCAGCATTTGGCCCATATCCCTCTGAACCCCTCCCATTTATCTGCCTGTGCAGATGCTTTAAAAATCTTCTAATTGTCCATGTTTCCACCATTTCCTATGGCAGCTTGTTCCATACACGCACAATGCTCTGTGTAAAACATGTTACCCTTTGGGTTGTTATTAAATCTTTCCCTCCCACATTAATCCTCTGCCCTCTCCTTTTGGACTTCTCAACCAAAGGAAAAAGACTTTGTCTATTCACCCGATCCATGTCCCTCATGATTTTTTAAACCTATATAATGTCGCCCCTCATGTTCTGATGCTCTGGGGTTTTAAGGAAATCCTGTCGAGCAATTTGGATACTCCCCAGCAATACCTATTCCTCTCAACATTTTAATAGCAAAAGAACTTTCTTTCTGAGAGTTACCTTCATAAATGAAAGGCTTTTAGTTCCTTGAATCACCTTTCTATCTCTGTAATGCAATGATCTATAAAGTATGGGACCGACTTCAAAGTTGAGTATATTACACATTGGTTCTGATGTAACACGGTGGTTCCATTCTCACGTTGTAAGAAAATCGTGCAACAGCCGCAATATTTAAACTAATGGGGCTGGAATCACGTTATAGCCAATACAGGGAAGGGAATTTCACATTCTACAAATAACGGTCTAAATTCTTCAATCACACTAAAGCTAATTCACATTGAAGAAACACATGTTTTAGCAAAACACACTGTAATCACAAGCATTCTGAACAATGAACTTTAACGAGCATCATTACAACAATACATGTGTAAAATCACAGTATATTCAATTGGAATACAGAAAATTATTTTGACATGAAGTATCCAAAGAAGAACATTCTTAAATTTAAATTTTTAGACAACAATCTTAAACTTGGTTCATGCATGCATTTTTCATTTATGGCAGAATTATTTTGTTAAGGGACCCTTCATTTCCGGCAGATTCAATGTCACATCTCCAGACCCAATACCTTACAATGGAGATTCCAAGGACTTACCTCAGCATCAATCCAAGTCTTTTTCTCAAGAACAAACTTGTAGCAATAACCAAAATAAATGAAGCCACTAGGACAATACCGTCTGGCCATTAGATTACATTGTTCAGTGTTCTGATCCAAAAGTTTTGAATTCTGCGCAGTTTGTTGATCAGCTGCAAATTACAATAAGCCACAATAATTACATCATTTACAGTTCATTTCCCCTTCATGAGGCTAAAACCTAGTGAGCACACTGTCAATGGGGCCCGCCTCAGAGTGAGACTTCCCACCTGACTGCAATAACCTTCACACACACTATGTTTGTTTGTGTGGAAATACAGAGAAAGTGCAGCACAGAAACAAGCTGCTCGGTTCAGTTAATCAAAGACAGTGTTTATTTCCTACAGAGGTCTCCTACCATTCTGATCACTTCCTCCAACACTACCACCAAATCACTTCATTCCCTTCAGCTTATCTACATTCCCCCCAATGGGGCTGTACAGTCTGCCTCTGGTACACCGTGTAATGGCAAGGTTCACATTCTCAACAATCTGGAGGAGGTCATTCTCATGAATTCCTTGATTGATTTGTTAGTGACGAGCGTATATTTTATACACTCACTTACAATAACATCAACTTTACTCCAAATGTTCACCCAGCCTGAGATTAAGGGGGCAGCCTTAATCTCAGCCTGCCCCCTTACTCAACATTTCTGTTTCTGAGGTGACACGGTCAATGACAGAATGGGATAAATGTACCAGCTCCCACTGATGCCATCATTACACTTATTCCCATGTCACATTCTGTAAGGAGTCTGTTCCATTCGGTTTCTCTGTCTGTCCTGTTCTGATGATGCCACGGTCAATGCCAGTGTTTCTGATATCTCTCCTGTTTCTTCCCAAAATGAGAGCTCACTCCACAGTGAGTCCCTTCAACTGTCCCATTTCCCACACTTCCCCAATTCCTTCTGTTCCTTCCAAGAATCATGTTAGAGTTTGCCTTTCCCTGATCCTCTCAGACCTCCATATTGTTCACATTATCACCTCATATTTCTGCCACTTCATTCATTCCCATCCCCATTCAGCATTGCAAGACCCTGGTCAGTTCTTCAAACACTTGTCACTTGCTATCGTCAGTATTTATGAGGCTTCATTCTCCACCTTCTCACAGACAGTGCTCTTCCTCCATTGCGGTGGGGGAGGGGGGCGGGGCAATCCTGAGCCATAAACTGAGCACAGGGATCTTCAATTCTTAAAAAAGGGAATGAGGGCGCTTCTTAAAAATGGCAGTGTATTGGAAATGAGGGGGAGAATGGGATTGGACTGGGTGAATATTAATGACTATGGGGAGTGAGCAGGATAGTGGGATTTGATTGATTTGGATATTAAATAACACGGAGAGTGAGCAGCAGGAGATAACTGAGTGAGATATGTTTGCGGAGGAAATGTGAGAATAGGATCAGATTGAGTGGGTCAGTAATGGGTCTCTGTGGGTGAGAATAAAAAGGGATTAGTCTGTGGGAATCTATTAAACAATTTGAGCAGTGAGCAGGAGGGTAGGTTTGGACTGAGAGGAAAATGAATTCATGGAGAGGGAGTAGGAGAGTGGGATGAGAGTGGGAATGAACAGGAATGTGGGATCAGAATAAGAAGGAAAGCTGGGCTGGGCATTGCCATGTGCCTGGGCACAGAAGGGGGAGGGGGAGGGGCAGTAAAATCAGGTGGGATGATGAAGCATGCTGTGCCCATATGGGGAGTGGGCAGACAGTGAATGTGGAATGTGTTGAATATCAAACACGTGTCAATGGTTAGGTCATTGCTCACTTTCAGAGATTCCTCAGGTACCGTCTCTGTCTGTTCTCTCACATTCACACAACAGGACATCCATTAACTCCTCAGCTCACAGCATTAACCTGTTCTCACACACGATGTTAGGTTGACCCTACCTGCAACATCATTGACCATTAATGTACTCAGCACCAATCCCATCAGCAGCATCATGTCTGCAGTGAAGTTCCTTTCCCCTCACCTGAAACACAACAAAAATGATTCAGCATCAGTGTCCAGGTTTCACAGTTAAGATGGGGCTCTCCTGCTCCTCTCCTTACCTCTTCCTCTCCCTCTCCGTCTACGTCTCTCTCTCTCTCTCTCTCTCTCTCTCTCTCTTTCGCTCTCTCTCCCCGTTGTCTGAAGTGATGAGGTGTCAAGCCTTACTGTCAATATATATAGAAGACCGTGAAGAAGGGAGGAATCATTGAAATCAGATCTAATTGCCTCCAGAATCAATGATGTCCAAATTCCTGATGACCAATCAGAGACTGACAGCTCAGCACAGAAGGGATTGGAAACCATGAGAATGTTCCTGGAGTTACACATTAAATTGTACAACGTGGCACTGGAACAGCTCAGTGAGAAAGGAAACTGTACTCATTGTTCCTGACCCCTGTAATCAGGCTGGAAGTGAATGCATTTCTAAGCTCAGGAATTAATGAATGTTATCAATCAGAATATTTTCAGTGTCATCACATTGAGCTTGCACCAAACCGCCGACTCGGGGAATGTGCTGCTGGAAAAGCACAGCCGGGCAGGCAACATCCGAGGAGCAGGAGAGTCGATGTTTCGAACATAAACTCTTCATCAGAAATGAGGGGATGGCACAAGGATACTGAGAGCCCTATCCCTTATTCCCAATTCCTGCGTCTCTGCTGCATCTATTCCCAGGAGGACCAATTCCACCATAGTACATCACAGATGGCCTCCTTCTTCAAAGATGATTTCACCTCCCATGAGGTCGACAATACCCTCCAGTGCATCTCGTCCACTTCCCACAGCTCTGCCCTTGAACCCCACCCCTCCCATCTCAATAAGGACAGAAACCCCCCTGGATCTCATCTTCCACCCCACCAACCTCCAGATACATCGCATCATCCTCCACCACTTCTGACACCTACAAACAGACCCCTCCACCAGGAATATATTTCCCTCCCCATCCCTGTCTGCATTCCAGAAAGGCCATTCCCACCGCAACTTCCTTGTGAGGTCCACGCCATCCACCAACCCGCCCTCCATTCCCAGCACCAGCCCTTGCCACCAGAGGAGGTATAAATCCTGCACCCACACCTCCCCACCAACCTCCTTCCAAGACCCCAAAGGATCCTCCACAGCTGACAGACATTAACCTGTACTTCGACACATGTCATCTACTGCGTCTGTTGCTCTCAATCTGGTCTCTTCTACATTAGGGAGACAGGATGGCAACTTGCAGAATGTTTCAGGGAACATCTCTGGGACACACAAACTTAGTAACCCCACCACCCTAAGGCCGAACACTTTAATCCTCCCTCCCACTCCACCAAGGACATGCAAGTCCTGGGCCTCCTCCATCACCAAAGTCTGGTACCCGATGCCTGGAGAAAGAAAGCCTCATTTTCTGTCTTGAGACTCTCCAACTATACAGGAGCAATGTGGATTTCACAAGTTTCCTCATTTCTGCTCCCCCCACCTTATCGGCACTGCCTTCTTGAACTGTCCTACCTGTCCATCTTCTTTCCCACCTATCTGCTCCACCCTCCTCTCTGACTTATCACAATCATTCTCACCTCCATCTACCTATTGCATTCCCAACTACTTTCTTCTCAGCCCAATCCCCCCTCCCATTTATCTCTCAGCTCCCTTGGGCTATCCCCTCATTCCTGATGAAGAGCTGGTAATGTCGACTCTCCTGTTCCTCGGATGTTGCCTGACCGGCTGTACTATTCCAGCATCAAACTCTTCAAATCTGATCTCCAAAATCTGCAGTCCTCACTTTCTCCTGCATTAAACACCCTCAGAATAAGTGAATAATATTTTACCAATCGAACAAGATTGTCATACCAAATCTGAATTCCATCTGTCCCCTATTTCTCTCCCTGTTGGGAAGCTTCCTTCATGCAATAGCAGCAGTGAGATTAAATCTGTTTATAAAGAACAGAGTCCACTCAAATCACTGGCAGATTTCAGAAAAGAACACGATAGAGGTTTGTTCAGGAGTGACATTGAGGGACAGGGAGATAATGAAACTTGTGAATGTTGGATCATATTCATCTCTCAGTGTCAATAGAACTTTCAAGAAGAACTCTTTATTTACAACTATTTCTGTACAGACATTCACTCAAAATCCTATCTGGTGATGCATTCTCTCTGACTAACCACTAGATATGTCCCGGTAAAGGAGGTTTGGTGTCAGTGAATACAGTAGATTGGATGAGAGAGATAATGGAACCTGTGAATGTGTGATCTTAGTAACCTCCCAGTGTCAGTGGAATTTTCTGGAAGAACTCTTTCCTTCCAGCTTGATCTGACCAGACATTTCCCCAAGACCCTGGTTGATGCCTGTTCCTTTCCAGTTCTCTCTCTCTGTGATCACGTGACACTGGTGTCATCATTACATCATGACACAACAGTGTTATACACGCTGCTGATGGTCATTCCATCAGTCAACATCACGTTCCTGTATTTATCCATTTTCTGTATGTGTTTTATGCATTGTAAAGGTGATGGTTCTGAAAGGGTTAATACTCATGTTAGATTGGCTCCACCCATTCTAATGACGTCACACACTGTCTGTGGATGGAGACAAGGAGTTCTGCTCCAGCTTATGGAGTGAGCAACTATATCTGTAACATCTCCCTCAGGTCCCAGTAACTAACCCTGACCAAATGAAATTGTTGTTATCATTTAATAACCTTCTTGTTATCGAAGAACAGTGCCTTGTTTGTGGATGCTGTAGTGCAAGGCTCACTAGCTACAGAGCAGCAAGTGAGGATGAGGGATATTTTTGAGGTTAACAACCCATGACCAGTGAGGTCCCACAGGGATCAGTGCTGGGAACACAACTGTTTATAATATATATTAATGACTTGGGGGAAGGAAGTGAACGTACTGTAGCCATATTGACAGTTAACATTAATGTTAGGGCTGCCCATGACAGAACAGCATAAAATGGCTGAAAACCCCAATAAGCTTTGCAGTAACAGATATTGTATAGTGTGGGAAACATTTGTTTCATGTGGTCTCAGTACAGAGCACAATGACTACTTGTTTTGTCTGTCAGACTGGATATGCAACATTCTGGATCAGTGGTGCTGGAAGAGCACAGCAGTTCAGGCAGCATCCAACGAGCAGCGAAATCAACGTTTCGGGCAAAAGCCCTTCGTCAGGAATAAAGGCAGTGAGCCTGAAGTGTGGAGAGATAAGCTAGGGGAGGGTGGGGGTTGGGAGAGAGTAGCATAGAGTACAATGGGTGAATGGGGGAGGAGATGAAGGTGAGAGGTCAGGGAGGAGAGGGTGGAGTGGATAGGTGGAAAAGGAGCTAGGCAGGTCGGAGCTTCAGGGCAGAGGAAATGACCTGGGAGTTGCAGTGGGAGAGGGACTCCCTGATATTCTTGTAGAGAGAGGAGGAAGACTTCTTCAAGGCAGGCATCCTTGCAAGAGGATTTGCAGTTGGGTTAAAATCAACGAGATAATCTGCAGTCATTGTTTTTACCTCCTGGATATGCAACATTCCTTGCTATCCTAAAGATAAGAACATTTTACACTAATTAGTTATTTCTCTGGAGATTTTTTTCTGTTGATCATAATACAAGTAGGTTTTGATTAAGATTCTTCAAGATAATCATAGATATAGTTTCCAAATAAATTATAGATATAACGCATATACATACAAAAAAATCATGAAAGAAAGCATTACAAAGAAAGTTTTAAATACTAATTATGAGTATTGGAGAGAGTCACCTCTAACCCTTATAAGGTGTCGGAGAATTCAGCCCAATTAATCAGAGATCACAAACACACAGATCGGACTGAGAGCTGACAAGGATTTATTGAACAAACAGCAAGATCATGGAAGAGACTTGACTCCACTGAAACAGTCGCTGACAGCTGCTCAGGAGAAACCACAGCTTCTTCCCCGAACAGAGAATACAGTGGAGTTTTATACCCTTACAACAATGAAGGGTGAGTTATGAGGCAATGGGGTGCGTTGTACAACAAAGAGAAAAAGAGTTCATTCATTGAAGAGATTCAAGGGTCTGGTGTCCTGACAATGAGTTTCTTAATTTACTCAGGAGATTCCGATCCTTGGCTGGAGTAGGTGTGAGTGGGTTTCATCCTGGTATCAATGTGTTTGTATTGTTGAGGGGGCAAGTGAAGTACCTTTGGTGCCTCCTTGTCTGGGTACCCTTCATGAAGGCTTGAGTCCTAGTGAGGGCAGCTGTGCCCTCAGGGCATCAGAGGTGCTGGGCTATTGTGGAATGGGAGGCTCATAATGAGTTAATCTGAAGAAGTATATTCTCTTGGTCTGGGGCTGGATGAGTCATGTCCTGAGGTATGTGTGATGTCTGGGGTGGCTGGTATGGCCAATTTGAGGCATTGTGGGTAGGCTTAGTGGCTAAGTGCAGACATTTTGTGTTTTAGATTCAGGGTAGCCTTTGGCCTCTCCCTGCGTTGTCCTGGTCATTGCATGATGAAATGACCACATGCCTTGAACTCTGCTGTCTCCTGAAAATGTATTATCGCCATCAACTCGCTCCTACAATTAGGGGGGAAGGCAGGATGTGAGAGGGATACAAACACTTTACAGACGGACATTGATAGGTTATATAACTGTGTAAGAGGTTGTGGAATGGTGAGTAACGTGAGAAAATGTGAAGTTGTTCATTTTGGAAGGGAGAACAAAAGAACAGAATATTTAAATGGAGACAAACTGCAGAAAGCTGTAACACAAAGGGTCTTGGGTATATTTTTTCATGAAACACAGAAAGCTCACCCACAGTGTCAGCAGATAATCAGGAATATTAATGGAATATTGTCCTTTATTTCAAGGGGCTGGAAGAATAAGAGTAGAGACGCCTTACTGCAACTAGTCAGATCATATTTGGAGTTCTGTGAGCAGTTTGGTCGCCTTATTTAAGGAGAGATGTCATTTTGGTGAAGGCAGTTCAGAGAAAAGTTCACGAGGATGATCCGTGGAGGGATTGTCTTATAAACAAAACCGAAACTGTTTGGGATTCTACTCAATGGTGCTTAGAAGACTGAGTGATGATCTCATTGAAGCATAAAGGATTGTTCAGGGGCATGACAGGGTAACTGTTGAATGATGTTCCTCTTCATGAGAGACTCCAGGACCAGACGGCATAGTCTCAGAATAAAAGGCCCCCACTGTAAGCCTGAGATGGGGAGGTATTTCTTCCTCTAAGGGTCCTGATACTTGAGAATTCCCTGCCCTGAAGAGCTGTGGAGGAGGAGGCCTTGTGTATATATAAGGCTGAGGGAGATTTTTGATCAGTCAGGGAATCAAGGATTATGGAAAAAGGCAGGAACATGGATGTAAGGAATGTGGGATCAGCCATGATCCTATTCAATGGCAAAGCATGCTGGAGGGCCTGAACAGCATACTCCTGTTCCTATTTCCTACAGTGTAAATGAGAAATTCAAACAAATCCCACCTGATAATACCCACCCCATCAGTCTACTCCTGATCCTCAGTCAGGTGATGGGAGGTGTCATCAATGGTACTATCAATGCAGCACTTGGTTAGCAATACTCTGCTCACTGATACTCAGTTTGGGTTCTGCCAGGGTCATACAGCTCCTGACTTCATTCCAGCCTTGGGTCAACCATGGACAAAACAGCTGGGTTTGGGAGGTGAGGTGAGAGTGACTGCCCTTGATATCAAGGCCATGTTTGACCAAGTGATATCAAGGAGCCTGAAAAAAATTGGAATCAATGGGAATAAGGGAGAAGACTCTCTGCCAGCTGGTGTCAAAAGATGTGCAGGCTTGGTGTATTAGCCATGGGAAATGCAGGATTACGGGGACAGGGTGCGTCTGGGATGAATGTCCTTTGCAGGGACAGTGTGGGCTCAATGGGCTGAATAGCCTGCTTCCATGGTGTTGGGACTCTATGAGTCATACCTGCTCCACAGGAAGATGGTTGTGTTTATCAGAGATCAGTCACCTCATTTCCAGGACATCTCTGCAGGAGTTCCCCAAGGTCGTGTCTTAGGTTCCACTTTGACCCTGTTTCATTAATGACTTGCCTTCCATCATGAGGTTAGAGGTGGGAATGACTGTAATGGATTGCACAATATTCAGCTCCATTCACAGCTCCTCAGGTACTGAGGCAGTCCATGTCCATGGAGCAGCAAGACCTGGACAACATCCAGAGTTGGGCTGACAAGTGTCAAATGACATTTGCATCACACAATCCCAGGCAATGACCACAGAAAGAACGCTGGGAGTCCTGTTGGACCCACATTACACTATCAACTGCACCCAGGAGACTATCCTGTCAACAGGCTCTCCAACCTGGGAACTGCTCTTCTACTCAATGCTGCAGTGAGCAGGTACTTCAGAGGGTTTCAGGGCAATTTAAAATCAGAATATAGTCTCACGTTCAGAGACCTGTCCCGACATCCATCCAGGGCTGGAGGGCACTGGTTACATTGGCAATTCTCCAATTGTTCAATTATTGGGGAGCATAGTATTGACAGCACGGTCTCTGCCAATGAATTGGTGCTGGGGATGGGAGTGACAGCAGGATTCTCAGTAAACTGTGTCTTTCATAACATTGCTCAGCAAACACTGAGTCTATTTAAACAGCTTCCTGCAGAACACAGTCAGCAGAATCACCTTAAAATCTTGGGAAACTGAGTCAGCCTATAATTACATGACCCAATAAAGACTGCTTTAAACTCTAAACAGAGGGAGCGGAGGATAGTTACAGATGAATGGTGTGTGTGAAATAAACCCCAGCTCCTACAGGAAAGCAGCCTTCAGCTGTGATTGATGTAGAGATCTTCCATGTCAGCTCCATTCCAGCCATGAATCATGGTGTCACTCAATGCAGATATTATTGAGGGTTTGAACGAGTCTCATCAGCCACTTGTCCTAACACTTCCCACAGCAGCAACACCCACAAAGCTCCAACACCGCGCTAACCCCTCAGCAGATGTACTGTCCTCTCCTCTGGTTTTAATCAACCTCTGCCAATGAGGTAGGCTGGCAGTGAATTATATTTCCATTTGACTCATTCTCTCCAACACATCAATAATCCTCAATCCGTGTCCAGTGATGCTTACCAAGAAGACTGTAATTGCAGTGAGTCAGAACGTAATCTGACCCAGTCAGTTACCTGGGAAAACAGTGAATAATCAGTGAGAGGTACTAAAGTGGAAATAATTAGGTCAAGACAAGAGAGAACTGCAAAATATCGAGGGTCAAACAGAAAACAATGAAAATAGTTTAATGGCTCATCATGCTTTTCGGAACCAATGTTTGAAAAAATGAAAATTAATTTCTGAAAGGAGAGGCAAAGTAAGACAGAGACTGATTGCGGGACAACAAGGAAATCTTCTTGTGGAGTTCAAGGACATGACTTTGTATCTGTCTTTATTAAAAGAAATGATTCCAATGTCAGAGTAAAGGAGCACAAACCGCCACCTATTGGCCTATACCGGTACTGCCCGTGCCCTGAATTGTCACCATTGAAGGTGACAGGGCCAAAGTAAATCATTCTGCTCATTCTAACTGTGACAGTTCTCAGAAAGAACACGCAATTTTGCCAGTTCTATGGAAATTGTTTTGCAGAGAACAACTTGGAAAATATGAATTTGTGAGAGTCTATTCCCACCATCAGATTGTTTTTTTCAGAGAGTGATTGGAGTACAAGGGGTTGCTGCCTTGCAATCTTTCTGTTCTACAATAAATGTGCAATGTTGTAAAGCAAGAGGAATCCTTCCACTTTCTCAGTCAGGAATTAGCTCCCTCAGAGGAAACAATGTGAAGGACTCCACAATGTGAGCTCAAAGACCTTCCAATGACACAGTCCAATGAGTGCAGGGAACTGGTTCAAATGATGAAGGAATCAACAACAGAATCTCAGGAGTTTTGTTGGGTTAATGGATCTGTTGGTGAGGATCATCAGAAATGGTCCTCCAGAAGTACATCCTAAGCGCCCTTTGCAAGTATTCTCACTGTGATCTTTAGGAATAGAATATAATTTATTATCACATGGACTCCAGTACAGGAGCAGAGTGAAAGGTATTTACAATGGCTGCCTGTAATGGAGTTATCTTAGGTACAAGTACCAAGGTACATGGAAAAGGAATAAAAGGAAATGAGCATTACTTACAGGATCCAAAAAATAAGTTAGATAAGAGATAATTAGAGCATAATGTGAGGATTTAAATTCTGGTCCAGGAAAGAATTGCCAACAGCAGCAGCTCAGCACGTTATGTGACCCCCACGTGGCAGGACCCAGTCCAACAACTGTCCCATTCCACCACAAGCCTCCAGTCAGTGGAAGTATGTTGCACTGAACCAGATCTCATTCACCCTCACACTGCACCAGAACTCGTTTCCCCTCACCCTGCACCAAGACCCGTTTCCCCTCACCCTGCACCAGGACTCATTTCCCCTCACCCTGCACCAAGACCCGTTTCCCCTCACCCTGCACCAGGACTCGTTTCCCCTCACCCTGCATCAGGAGTTGTTTCCCCTCACCCTACACCAGGACTCATTTCCCTCACGCTGCACTGGGACTCGTTTCCCTTCACCCTGCACCGGGACTCGTTTCCCTTCACCCTGCACCAGGACTCATTTCCCTCACCCTGCACCAGGACCCGTTTCCCCTCATCCTGCACCAGGACTCATTTCCCTCACGCTGCACTGGGACTCGTTTCCCTTCACCCTGCACTGGGACTCGTTTCCCTTCACCCTGCACCGGGACTCATTTCCCTTCACCCTGTACCAGGACTCATTTCCCTCACCCTGCACCAGGACTCATTTCCCTCACCCTGCACCAGGACCCGTTTCCCCTCATCCTGCACCAGGACTCATTTCCCTCACACTGCACAGGGACTCATTTACTCTCACACTGCACAGGGACTCATTTACTCTCACACTGCACTGGGGCTTATTTCCCCTCAGGCTGCTTCAGGACCAGCCAAAAAGTGAGAGAAAAAAGAAAGGAATGAAAAAGAGCTGGCAGATCAGTGGAGCTCTGATTGCAGCATCTCATTCTGCTGCCTTCACGCAGGGATCATCGGATCAGCATCTCCCTCCATGTCCCCAACATGGAACAGGGCCATGTGCTGCACAGTAACCCCACTGTTCAAAGCTTCACCATCCTCCTCCAACCCTGGCCAGCCTGGGGTACCAGACAGTGTAGAGCACATCCCATCCCCACAGTACACCAGACCCTTGTGAGGGGATGTTGCGGGGCATTACCCAATCACCCTCAGCACCTGAATCACATCATCAAGAGACAACAACCTGCTCAATGGTCACTCGGATTGCCCTGTGGAATATCTTGGAGCTGACATCTGCATCTGTTTATTTATGTCACAAGAGTGAGCAGCCATTTCCTCAGTGGGTATTCCTGGTCTCCTCATATCCAGCCTGAAGGTACCTGGAACTAGAAATACTGTGACCATCTGAAGCATGTACAGAGGAACCTCAATTATCTGGCATTCAATTATCTGAATTTTGGATTATCCTGTTCCAACACGAGGTAAGCTCTCCAGCCTGATTTAAAACCAGAAACACAGAAAGATTTATCCCTTGCAGTAATCTGTAAAACTTCAAGTGGCCAAGAACTAGGTAAGGTAAAAATTAGCAACTTTATTTCTTAAAGGAAAACAGAGAATAATTAACTGACCACGATTTACAATTTCTTTTCTAACGTATCTTTTACTCTCCTTTTTATAATACTAGTCCAATAAAACTCCCAATTAAGAATTACAAAGCAACACTTCTTATCTCAAATCCAGGCAGCAATAGATTCTTGCCTTTGGATCTTCCTGCGTCTTCTTCTCTCCTTGTTAGAAATTTCTCTATCACAGGTTACTGTTTGAAAAGGTACTTTTAAGAGGGATGTTTTCTCAAGTAATCTGGTATATGTTAGGCTTGTCGGTTCTCCTCTTAACTGTTCAATTTGCCCCCGGTGTTATACCCCAGGGTGTCAGATTCTGTCATTGGCTTTTAAGATTGTCAATATACTCAATTTAAACTCAATTGCAAATTGGTATTTTTATTGGGGTATAATTTAAACTGATTGGCCAAATTCGAATTTGTTTTTGTCTCCTGTCAACAAACTACTCGAGTTGTTCAACCCAGCGTTACATCCATTGTAGAGAACACTTGGTGCTGTGTCTGGTCGTTCTGCTGCTTTTAACTCTGTTAAAGGTACACCCACATCTTCACAACAATCCAGACAAAATCACAAGGTCCCAATGCTTAGCTAAACTATGTTATGTGTAATTTGATTAACCAAATGAAATACTCTCTGCTTCTGTCCTTCGGATATCAAGGTTCCTCTCTATACTGCTTCCTGGAGCCACACTTCCACCTGAAGGATCCATCTACGGTGGGTATAAACCCATCAGACATTGATGGGATGGTAACCCTTCCTGTTGATGTCGGCCTCTGGCTGGGTCAATGGGACACTAAATGCCCACATGAGTGTAACCATTCACACTGTCAACTGGTGCAATCGAGCAGGGACCCCAAAGACAATCCCCCTTTCAATTATCGATTGGAAATCCCAGATCTAACATCACTATTTGGGAAATGTGGGATATCAGAGACAGGGCATTATAGACCAATTAGTCTGGTACCTGGCATTACGAAACACTTGATCCATTGTGAAGGAAGCAGTAGCAATTCATTGCTTGGTTATACATAAGTTAAACATTGCTAAAAACAAACACCAGATCAGTGTTTATCTTCTTGCTTTCACCAGGACTAACATACAAGAAATCAACATTTGAAGGACAATGACAGCTGACATAGAGACAGCACGGGGACTCAGTGGGGCGGCAGGGGGGCTCAGTGGGGCGGTGTAGTGGGTCAGTGGTTAGCACTGCTGCCTCACATCCCCAGGGACTCGGGTTCAATTCCATCCTCAGGAGACTTTCTGTGTGGAGTTCACGCCGTGTCTGCGTGGGTTTCCTCCCACAATCTGAAGATGTGCAGGTTAGGTGAACTGGCCAGGCTAAATTGCCCATAGTCTTCAGGGATGTGTAGTTTTCGGGCATGAGTCAGGGGAAATGGAGAGTACTAGGGAATGGGTCTGGGTGGGTTCATCCTTGGAGGGTCAGTGTGGACTTGTTGGGCCAAATGGCCTATTTCCACATTGTAGGGATTCTATGGTAATAAGAGAACAAGGTGCTGATTGGTTGGATCATGGTTGGCATGGAGATGTAGTGAGACCTGTCATCAATTTTGGCTGATGATGCTCACACCAGGCCAGTCGATACCGGTCAGGGTGTTGCCATGGGGAATGCAGCAGGGTCTGACATTCTAATTCACTTTCCCCTCAGTGTAAAAGATTCAATGTAAAGACAGGTTCCTCGTGTCTGTGCAGAACAGGGTCCTGTGTGTATTCATACGGAGCTTCCAGCTCATTAATTGAATTATACTGTGAGCCAAACTGATTATCTTACATTGATTTCCGCTGTATCTTAGCACAGTCTGGATAATGGAATCCATCTCCAACAGCAGGAGCAGGGCCATACTCCTGCTGTGTCCCGGGCCATGTGGAGCCGGTGAGGTCACTGCACCGTGCTAATCCCCAGGAAACGGACTGGCAGCTGGGAAACTCTGGGCCTCCCCCTGCACACCCCATGCATCCTGAGGGGCCCTGCAGCTACAACCTTTCTCTGGGCTGGGTGTTCCCAATCCTCTGTGCCAGACCACTGCTGCTCCTGTGAATGCTGTCAGCTCTGGTCCTCCTATACCATCATTCACCTTCTTCAGAAGGCAGTCCCAGTGACCAATATCCCACCAGAGGCAGGATGCAGGAATCTCAGTGAAAATTGGGAAACCCAAGGAGTGAAGGAGGTTCTTCAGTCTGAGGAGAGTCATTGGTGACACACACCTGCAGGTGAGGACACAACACACTCCCCCAGACAGTGGGACATGCTGCATGCACGCCAGTAATGAGGGCCTTGTCACCATCGTACATTCAGCTTCAGCCTCAGCTCCTTAGTGAATATACCACATCAGCTCAGTGAGCAGTATGTCACATCAAAATGGAGTACTTACTGCACTCTGAACCCTTTCCCATCCCAGATCAACATCAATCTTTCAACTTCCCAGTGCGTTCAGTACAGACTACTATCAACCTTCCATGAGAGATGATGAAGTGATGGTGTGTGGCTCTCACATCATCCTCACACATTGAACAAACAATGCTTCACCTTTAGCCAGTGCTGGCCTTTTGTAAAATCATTGCTGCTGGGTTCAGAATCATTGAAATGTCCAAGTTCAACTTGCAAGGACCAATGGCATTGTGCAAGTCGGCTGTGACCATTATCTGACCCTAAACACCTTCACTGCAGGGAGATGGGCGATGAAATTATTACAAATTAAATGTAACTGGGCAAGGAGGGCCTGACAGTTGGTGGGTCTTCCCTCACTCTCTTTGTCTGCCCTCCTGTGCTCTCCAGCTCTCAGTTCCCACAACCCCTCACAACCCTATCTCCCTTCCCCACTCCCATCTCCAGTTCACTCCCATCTCTGACACCCCCACCATCCTCTCCATCTCTCCCACCTTGATACCTTCCCCTGGAACCATTGCCCAGTGTGCTCACTGCTCCCTGGAACTCATTAACTGCACAATGTGTGATTTGAGGTGGTGCGCAGAGACTGCGCGAGTACAACAATCACCGACTCACAGAGTTATTGAGTCACAAAGCACAGAAACAGGCACTTTGGTCTAACTCATCCTTGTAATCAAGCTGCCCAAACTAATCTAGTCCCACTTGCCTGTGTATGACCCATGTCTCTCTCAACCTTTCCTGTTCGTATCTCTGTGAAAATGTATTTAATGAGCCAGATGCTTTAACCAACGGAGCCACAGTGCCACCACTTCCTCAGGATAATCCCTTTGGCCAAGTAGCTTCAGCTGCTTTATCTTTGACTCTGTGACTTACCATTTATAATGCACAAATGTTATTGTCAGCAAGAGATAATCCAACCAATTGCCTTTGCTTTTCAAATGCCCACAAAAATAGTTGAATATTGTTAACCAGAATATTTGCAGGACCAGCTGTATAACATACAGGTCAGAGGCTGTGAATTCTGCAGTGGCTAACCCACATCCCAACTGTATCTGAATCCTAGAACACCCTCCCTATGAAGACGGGGTGTACCTGTTCCAGTCACACTGCACTAATTCAAGAAGGAAGCTCACAGCCAACACCTTCCCAAAGGGGAATAGAATTAGACCTTGCAGTAATACTCACATTGTGGAAATGGATTATAAAACTATCCATGTTCCCGTTCTGCTGTCTCCTCCCCAGTATAGCATTGACAGAACAGATGGGTAGGAAGCATCAGTGGGACAGGAAGGCTGCTATAAACTAGACTCACAGTTACAAACACATAACTCAAGATGTAATTTTTATTCTTGGCTGAGAAACTAAGTCAGTACAGTCATCATTGGCTGTGACCGCAACTACAAGCAGTTGGAGGCACTACATCCACTTCCAGACAGGATCCTTGGAGCATTTTTGGATTCTTTTAGTGGAGCAGAGACCTGGCAGTTTGAAGGAGCAAAGGGAATTTAATTTGACATTGCAGAACATATCATTCCAGTGAAGTAACTTCCCTGGAGGAAAGAGAGAATGAGATCAGTGAATTAGACAACTATGTGTGTGTAATTGGTTCATCCTCTGTTTTTGGGAGCATCAATAATCTCATCATTTGTTGTTGTTGCATTGTCATAGTCTGACCAGACCGTAGGGGCTGCTCTCTCATTAGAGAGAAGTGACTGGTGGTGATTTAACCTGAGGGTCACCAGACCTCAGTCAAGGGAAGAGGTTGAGAAGAAGAGTCTTTCATGGTACCCTCAAACTGATGATGGGAATTGAACCCACACTGTTGGCATCACACTGCTCTGCAAACCAACCATCCATCCAATTGAGTTAACTCGATCCCATCTTGTCATTATCCCATTGCTTGATGTAGGTTATCGGTCACAACCTTATATTTACTGGGTCAACCGCAATGGGGAAAAGAAAATCGTTTGAAGCTTCTCTGTTGAAAGATCAATTAGTTGGACGATGTCTTCATTACTCTTTTCAGTGTTGTCTGAAGGGATGTGTGTTTACATTAAATAATGTAAGTGTTGTCACTATCTGGCTGAAGTTCTGAGTTCTGATTTAAAACAGACACTGTCTACGAGATGTGTGATAATTATTTGTCAATAGCCACAGGGTGATGCTGTATAAATATCTGATGGTTCATGAAACAACCCAAACTTCTGCTGCAAGGAAATAGTTTCAATGAACAACCTGAACAGACTGGCCTGAGGTCAAGGTTCATTAAAGCTGGGAAATAAGCCTCTTTCCAGAGAAAACAAGCAATGATCTTACTGAGTGGAAGATGAACAGACTGTGTCAGATGACACTGTTGTGATGTTTGCCCGTGGTCAAACTGGCCAATCACTGAAGACAGAGCAGTGTCAAGGTTTGATCTCACTGGCTGCTGACAAGGAAATGGAGTATAAGGGAATGAGCCCCAGGGCGGTAGCGAGCTCTCTCAGGAACAGGAGTTGTCTGATCACTGGCTGGAGCAGGCTGAGATGGAACAGGCTGATCACATGTTACAGTCTGATCTGGAGTGGTTTCTTCAAAGAGGATTGTGAAACCTCACCACGGGTATTGGAGGTTATTAAGAACAAGGTTTGTTGTAAGTCACATGATTGGTGATGAGTGTTACTTTGCTGTCGGCCCCTGCTCGGGCTGTGTTTAAACAATGCCTGGCTTCAGTGAATCCTTGTTGCTCTGTTTCAGTTAGAGTGAAGGCTGCTCTGGACCAGCTGTCCAGCTGATCTCTGCAATTTCTAAAGAAAACCACGTTCAGGGTGGGACAGGCAGCTGCCAAAGGAGAAGTGGGCCATTCAGCCCATCAAGGCCTCCCTGCCATTCAATGAGATCACAGCTGACCTGATCATCCACAACTTCACTTTCCTGCCTATTCCCCATAACCTTGATTCCTTTCCTGATTCAAAAGCCGTCTCAGTCCAATCCTCCATTCCCTTTAAAGGAAAGGCCAGCATTCCACCTGCCTTTGTGATTATCTGTGGAGTTTGTATGCTGGCCTTTTGGGATTTTTGCCTGAGGACTAAACATTCCACTGTGCTGCACTGGTCTGCAGACTGAACCCACTGAAATCATATTCATCTCCTGTTGGCTTCCTGACAAACTGCATTACCACCATTTTTCCACGTTATGGACTGTATCAGACTTTGGACACAGAAAGGTCCAGTCCTTTCCAAACTGAAACAGCTGGTATTAATGGGAAAAACCAAAGGGCCACCACAACTAGAGCTGAAAGCTTTTTGAACCTGGAGAGCCCAGCTCACGGTAGAGTACGGCACATTATTCCAGACAGCAAGAGTGATTGTCCTGAGCAATGGTCGCTATCAAATACTGGTTCAACTTCACCAGTACCATTGAGGGGTCTCCAAAATAAAGATTTTGGTGAGAGGTTGTGTCTGGTGCCAGGATTGGGTGCAGACACAGCTGCATTGGGGGCAGTGCCAGAGTGCCCCGTGGCCAAGTACTGCCAGCAGCTGCCACACATCCGTGGGAATGGCCAGGTAAAGCTTGGACTCGGTTTCACCTCAACTACACAGGTCCTCTCATGGGTTCAATGTTCTTAGTCAATGCAGATGTCCACTCAAAGTGACTGGATGTGCAAAGGGTCTATTTGTCAAACATGGGGACAACAATAGAAAAATTGTGCACATTGTTTACAATATACGGAGTCTTGGAAGTGTTAGTCACAGGTAACAGCCATCATTTACCTGCAGGGAATTTAAGTGTTTCTTCAAGTCAAATGTGATTCAACATTTAAGGACAGCTCAATACCACCCCTTACTCAATGGCCTGGCAGAAAGGGCTGTCCAAACTTTGAAGACTGGATTGAAGAAACTGAAATCATGTACATGGCCCTGCATCAGTAAGAGGCATGGTCGATGTGAAATCAGGGTCAGTAATGTACAACATTCATCTACGTGTGACATTCATCAATAAACACTCGGACCAAGTGAAAGCTGCAATTTCACAAACAGTGCAGGAGCAAATCGTGCCCTGCCCCTCGGAACCTTTGGGAAATGCTGTGGATCCACCCTCTCCTTCAAGCATTCTCGAGTCCCCTGACTCAGAGATGGACATAACTGAAGTAGCTGCCTCGCTGTCTTTGCCACTGAAAGCAGGGAGTGAAATTCTACCGAGCTGCTCCTGGAGCAAAGGGAGAGCTCCTGTGCTTTACACGCTTCCCGTGTTGGGTTCCAAGTCAGAAGAACCTGACCTGGTGCTAAAACACCCCCAGGAAGCTTTCCAAGGAAAAGGTGCAGCCTATGTCCTCAGATTCAGTGGGTCAGGGATGCAGTGATTGTAACAAGGTCAGCTGTGTAGATCTCATAGAATATGAGTTCCCTGATTGGGGCTGTAACTCTGCTCCAGTCAGGGAGCCCTGGCTGACAGATATAAAGGGGAGTATCAGAGAAGCTGTCACTTTGGTATGTGCCTCTTTATGAGACTGTACTGCAGTGAAGGAGTGTTCATGTGTAACAAAAGTGTGGCTTAGTGATGGGATACCGGCCTCTGAAGAATTATTTGACTTCAGAGACATCTGTAAGTGGTTAGTGACTTGACAGGTGCCAGAACATCAGAGCAACAGAGTTCAAGAAGAAGAAAAACATTTTCTGAAAGCAAAGTATTACAGTGAAGTGTCTGTGTGTGTGTGTCTGTGTGTCTATGTGTGTGTGTCTGTGTGTCTATGTGTGTGTGTGTGTGTGTGTGTCTATGTGTGTGTGTGGTTATGTTCGGGGGATATTTTGATTCATAATAAGCTTTTGTACTTCAACATCATTTACTCCATTCAATAATTTCTACTGGTAATAAAGTAATGAATTGTGAAGAAACCTGATGGATAGATCTTGCTGTTTAGAACCTGCTGTGGGTAATGCTTTTCAACTGATTATCTTGATAAATCTATATAATTTTTTCAGTTGTGTTGTGGACGGTGGAATAGTGAGACTCGAATGATAGGAGCATCGGTCGGAGTAACTCAACCACATGAAGTCCAGTTGGAATCTCACCCAGGGATCTATTTGCCTTTCGCTGAGACATTCGGCAACATTGACTTACCGGTGGTGTGCACACAGTGCTCTTTACACTGATAGTTATCGGGTTGGTTCTTCTTCCAATTTGTAAAATCTGTTAAAGATCCATCAGTCCAGACGAACGTCCCATCCTGTGGAGATATAAACTCATACTATTTAAAAATATACAGTTTGTTTCCCCTAAATAATGTAAAGTAGCAATGCCAGTAACGTTACCTTGTAGATATCATTCAAGCCAATCCAAAAATTTGTAGATGGAGATGAATTCTTTATAATGATTTGATTCTGCTCCTCCCAGTGTATGGAAGCAAGATGACCACCAGGAGCCAATGTTCGGCAGTACAACTTGAAATGATTTGAAAAAGACAATTTACTCCTGGTTATATTTTTATATTGAACACATTCAATTATGTTTCTCCACCAGGTTTATTTTTGAAACTTTGCTGCATTGGAGAATATGAACAATAAAACTACAGCCCCATGATTGTGTGTCCACAAGGACCTGATATGGGCTGACTCCAATTTTCAGTGAATGGTGCCACACTGAGGCTGAGGATTTGGGACCAATCTCATTGTGGCTTCAACCAATCAGATAGAAATGTCAGCAGCTTCTGTGTAACAGCTGATATTGGGCTGGGCTTGTGCTCGAACGCTCTGTGGGGGACGTTGTGTCTCCTGTTCTCCCCAAGTTTTATCCACACACAGCTGCCAATCCAGATGTGGACAGTCACTGCAGTCCATGTCACTGTGCAGTGACCACATTGACAGCAACAAATTTCTCACAATGACAGACCACAGCGCACAGATGCTTGTCAACTTTAGATTGCATTCTCAGGAGATCATGTGACTCAGTGATAGGTCCTTAGGAATTTAACAGGTTGTTGCTGTAGGGATTGTAAAGTTACACAATGACTGATTCTGGTTCAAGCTGAAATGTACAGCCAATGGATGTTGGAGAAGGGCAGAATCTTGTCAGGGCCTGACCCACATGGGATATGGTGAGAAATGTGGCAGAAACATGTGAGAGGTTCTCGATATCAGGAACAACACTCTGCAACTTTAAACTACGTTCTGGGCAATAAGGGGAGATTCTCCCTCAGTTGTGCCAGCGTCTAAAATCCTTCATGGTACATCTCCAATCCCCTAACATGGTGCTTCTGCCTTTCAATGCTGCACCTCAGCATTGAGCAAGAGATATGCAGAGATCACAGGCTCACAGTCCCACAGTTTGGTCGTTCTGTTTAATGCAGACTCAAAGCTGGGAAGGTTGTCTGGGTTGTGATCAGTTGTCAGACAGATCAAAGGAGACAACCTTGACACAGGGGGTCCCAGCACAGTAAGGCAAGGGCAGCCTCCAATACCAGTCTAGGGCCTGGGACATGGCCAATTGGCTGCTCAGGGCGGTCAGAGACAGGATGCTCAGGAGCTGGATATTGAGCATCCCACCAGCCGTCCTCACCCTCCCTGCCCTACTGTGAGCTGTTGCTGTCTGTAATGAGAGAGCATCAGGAATTGTGGGAGATAAAAGTGAGTGACTCAGCTGCTACTTTTGGTGCAGGTGCAGAGGTTCCCTGAGCGAGTGAGTTGGTAGCACTGAGGGTTTGCAGAGCCAGTGGTGTCAGGGGACAGGGTGGGTAACAGATGTCAGAGAGTCCACAGACCTGGTTGGCAACATTGGAGTGAGATGGCAGGGTCCGGTATCATAATTTCCACTGCCAGTGCTGGGGGTGGCTAACATTCCAACTCTGCACCATCCCACCACCAGGAACTCCAGGTCCCTGTCTGCAAAGGGGAGGTGCCAGATTTCCCTTTTCTGCCCTGCCCCAGGACAAGAGATCTCACTGAGCTTCAATGAGAGAAACCCTCCATGAGACTCAATGGAACTGACCCTTCGCCAACAAACATAAGATTCAGCCTGTGGAGGGTGATTGCAGCTTGAAAATGAATGTGGAAATTAGAAGGAAATTCATTCTCTAGAATGAGGACTCTGCGCTGGAATCCTTTGCTCATTCTTGCATTTAATTTGTCTGAGTGCCCAGATATTTGGAGAATGAAGCTTCAGGATACACTCAGTTTTAAAAAAACTGAAACTGACATTTTCAAAATGTTCAGAATATTCAATTCTGTCCAATAATATGAAAAGGGCACATTGCTAGATTTTCAGTCAATCATTAATGTGAGTGTCACTGAAGGAGTTTGAAGGTTGGTTAGAAAAGATGGGGAACATGGGAGACAGCCAGTAACTGAAGCCAACTCTGTTTTAGCAATGCTGCAACTGTGTGCACTGCAGGAAGGCAGCTGAATACACAGAATCTGTGTCGGGGACTCCATACGAGTTGGATCACTCTGTGCTATTCCACCAAACTCAGGGAGAAGTTCAGGAATTAACAGGCAGCTCAGTGTTTGATTCAGGAGAAATCCTGGGGAATGAGAAAGTTGCTGATTCTGTGTTAGGGGCTGGGGTCCGGCCTCAGAATAAGTCCATGAGCATGAATACTTCAGTCCAGCTGAGAGTGAGGGGATTGAAAAGCTCACAAGCAGTGTTTACTGGGTGGAGCTGAGGAAGATTGGTTCTTGGGGTGGGGTGTGTGGAATCCCAGGGTAAGACTAGCTTGGTGATCTTTGGTATCGCTGAGAGCTGGGGTTATAGTGAAACTCAGTACTGGAGTGCAGGTTGGGAGTCTCAGGGAGCTACCCCCCAGGAAAGGAGGGGAGAATCAACCAGAACGGGTGCATTCCAGGACTGAGACGAGAGAGAGGAAAATAAAGCCACATCCCCTCCCCATTATTGCAATGTAAAATGATATATGAGAGTTTAAAATTGAATCCAAACATATCCTATACCATTGCTATGGATCGCTCAACTGGAATTTGTTAATTATACTGTGAAACCAAAATATAGTCATTAATATTTCCATATCTGCAGTTCAGTGTTTTTCCATTATAAAATTGGACTAAACATGTAGACAGGAAATTCAATGCATGTACAGCGATTTACTATCATATATATCCATGTACAGGTCAATCTTTTGTATAAGTAGATCCCTTTCTTTGGCCAAAAAAATCATGTATTTTCCATATATCTTGTGCATTAGTTGACCCTGTGTTATAAACCACTTACATGATCCCATTAATCCACTTAGACAAAATCACATTCATTCATTCGTACTGGTAACTCTATTCATTGCTCTTTGTTTACTATATTGTGTCTTCATTCATTCATTCACTCATTCATTTATTAATCCATTCATAATTCTACTTACTGCACTTGGTTTATTACAGCACGTTTTGATTCATTCATTCATTCAGACTGGTACTAAGTCTATCAATATTTATTGCACTTTATTCACTACACATCCAAAAGTTAGTATCATTAAAAAATTAATCATTTCAATTGTGCCATTATATCTGAATGAAAGTGAGGTGTATTAGACAAATGTCGGTTTATCTTTAGTTCTTTGACAGGTTTGTTAATGTTGTTGAGGTTCAGAACATACAAAAGTAAATGGGAGGAAAATGGAAGAATTTGGCGGGAAAGTTCAAGATGCTTCCACATTCAGAATTTAATAAATGTTTCATTTTCCGAGTGCAATTATACCAGGCCATGATGATGTTGAACAGTGTGATTTCGAAGGATTTTATGAATCTTTAACATATAAAATTTTCATAATGATCTCTTGCTTTTATCTGGTAATTACCTTTACTGTAGTTCATTGTGTTTTTCTTTTTTACCTGGGATTAGTTGTGCGATCAAATCGACTTCTGCTAATAATATAGTATTTTGAACTGCAGCATGAATTTCAGCTTCTCAAAATGAGCATCTGTGTATTCGTCCACCCTCTAAATTGAACCCTTAATAGTTGTCTGACAAATTCAACCTGACACCTGTCTGTACTGTAATTCAGATCATGATTATATATGGCATATTTACAACATTTGCAAAAACACTGATAAAACCAAAATATTATGGAAATCCACCAAAGGCTCTAAATAAGCTATCCCACCCGCTGAAGCTCCAAGTGGAAGGTACAACATTTGAATGTAAAATATAACGTGGAACAGGACAGACAGGCCGTTCAGCCGACCATTTGTGATCACCGTGATGTCATTCTAAATGGATCCGACTTTCCTGTATGTGATCTGTCTTCTCTCTATTCCCAGCCTGTTCTTGTGTCTGTCTAAAGACATCTTCAAACATATCTGCATCTGCCACTTGCCCCAGCCATATATTCCAGATGCTGACTGACCTCTGGATAAAATATGTGCCTCATACACATCCTTTCAACTTTCCCCTTTCACCTCAAACCTATGCCACCTAGTATTTGACATTTTCACTCTGAGAAAAAGATTCCGACTATCCACCTGATCTGTGCATCTCTTATACATTCCTCAGGTCACCTCTCAGCCTCTGCTGCTCTAGTGAAAGCAATCCAAGTTTACCTCATCTCCCCTAGAGAGCTAATACACCCCAAAACAGTAGCACCTTGGTAAACATCTTCTGCACTCTCTCCAGAGCTTCAACATCCTTCCTATAATGTGACAAACAGAACTGCACATACTATTTTAAATGTGACCAAACTAAAGTTTTATTCATTTGCAACATGGTTTGCCAACTTTTATCCTCTGTGCCCTCACTGATGAGGGGAAGCATGCTGTTCACCTTCTTTACTGCCTTATCCACTTGTCCTAGTCATACAGCATGGGAACAGATCCTTCGGTCCAACTTGTCCATGCCAACCAGACATCCCAATCTGACATTGTCCCATTTGCCAGCATTTGGCCCACATCCCTCTGAACCCTTACTATTCATACACCCATCCAGATGCCTTTTAAATGTTGTAATTGCACCCACTTTCTCTGGCAGCTTGTTCAATACACGAATCACCCGCTGCATGTAAAGGTTATCCTTCAGGTCTTTTTTCCATCTTTCCCCTCGCACCTTAAACCAATGCCCTCATGCCCTCATGTCCTCGGGAAAAGATCTTAGTTATTTACCTTATCTATACCTCTCCTGATGTTATAAAGTTCTGTACAGTTACCTCTCAGCTTCCTATAGTGCAAGGACAAAAGTCCCAGTCTATCCAGCCTCTCCTTATAAATAAACCCATTATAAGGTCACCCATTACTCTCTGATGCTCCAGAGAAAACAGCTCCAGCCGACTCAACCTCTCCCTATTGCTCAAACCCTCCAATCCTGGCAACATCCTTGTAAATATTTTCTGAACCCTTTCAAGTTTCACAACATCCTTCCAATAGGAAGGAGACCAGAATTGCATGCAATATTCCAAAAGTGGCCTAACCAATGTCCTGTACAACTACAACATGACCTCCTAACTCCTGCACTCAATACTCTGACCAAAAAAGGAAAGCATACCAAATGCCTTCTTCACTATCCTATCTACCTGCGACTCCACTTTCAAGGAGCTATGAACCTGCACTCCAAGGTCTCTTTGTTCAGCAACACTCCCTAGGACTTTACCATTAAGTGTATAAGTCCTGCTAAGATTTACTTACCCAAAATACAGCACCTCACATTTATCTACATTTAGCTCCATCTGCCACTTCTCAGCCCATTGGCCTATCTGATCAAGATCCCACTGTAATCTGAGGTAACCTTCTTCACTTTCATCTGCAAACTTACTAACTATACCTCTTGTGCTCACATCCAAATTATTTATATAAATGATGAAAAGTCGTGGGCCCAGCACCAATCCTTGTGGCACTCCGCTGGTCACAGGCCTCCAGTCTGAAAAACAACCCTCCACCACCAACCTCTGTCTTCTACCTCTGAGCCAGTTCTGTATCCAAATGGCGAGTTCTCCCTGTATTCCATGAGATCTAACCTTGCTCACCAATCTCCCATAGGGAACCTTGTCAAACACCTTACTGAAGTCCATATAGATCACATCCACTGCTCTGCCCTCATCAATCCCCTTTGTTACTTCTTCAAAAAACTCAATCAAGTTTGTGAGACATGCATGCATAAAGCCATGTTGACTATTCCTAATCAGTCCTTGCCTTTCCAAATACATGTACATCCTGTCCCTCAGGATTCCCTCCAACAACTTGCCCACCACCGGCGTCAGGCTCACTTGTCTATAGTGCCCTGGCTTGTCCTTACCACCTTCTTAAACAGTGGCACTCCGTTAGCCAACCCTGCAGCCTTCCGTATCTCATCTGTGACTATCGATGATACAAATATCTCAGTAAGAGGCCCAGGAATCACTTCCCTAGCTTCCCACAGAGTTTTAGGGTACACCAGATCAGGTCCTAGAGATTTATCCACTTTTATGCATTTCAAGCCATCCAGCACCTCCTCCTCTGTAATCTGGACATTTTTCAAGATGTCACCATCTATTTCCCTATATTCTATATATTTCATGTCCTTTTCCACAGTAAACACTAATGCAAAATACTCGTTTAGTATCTGCCCCATCTCCTGCGGCTCCACATAAAGTCTGCCTTGCTGCTCTTTGAGACACCGTATTCTCTTCCTGTTACCCTTTTGTAATTCACACATTTGTAAAAGCCCTTTGGATTCTCCTTAACTCTATTTGCCAAAGCTATCTCATGTCCCCTTTTTGCCCACCTGCTTCCTCTCTTAAGTATACACCTACTGCCCTTATATTCTTCTAAGGATTCACTTGATCTATCCTGTCAATACCTGACATATGTTTCCTTCTTTTTCTTATCCAAACTCTCAATTTCTTTAGTCATCCAGCATTCCCTATACCTGCCAGCCTTCCCTTTCACCCTAACAGGAATATACTTTCTCTGGTCTCTTGTTACCTCATTTCTGAAGACTTCCCATTTTCCAGCCATCCCCTTACCTGTGAACATCTGCGCCCAATCAGTTTTTGAAAGTTCTTGCCTAATACCATCAAAATTTGTCTTCCTCCAATTTAGAACTTTTAGATCTGGTCTAACATCCTTGTAAATTTTTTTTGCGCTTTTTCCAATTTAATAACATCCAACCTGTAGCAGGCTGACTAGAATTGTACGCAGTACTCCAAATGTAGCCTTACCAATATCTTGTACTGGTGTAACATGATGTCCCCAGTTTCCTCAATGACCGATGAGCACAAGTGTGCCCAAAGTTGCCTTCAACACCTGTCCACCTGAGACACCACTTTCAAGGAACTATGGGACTGCACCCCCATGTATCTCTATTTGACTACATTCCCCATGGCCCTACCATTGACCGTGTAAATCCTGCCCATTGCTCAACAAAACCCTATTCATTGCAGGTGTAACGTTAATAATTGATCTTGTATCCACTGCTGTGTGTGGAGCATATCTCGCACCCTTTAGGTGCTCTCCCTCTTTGGAAGGCAGCATGGATCTTGCAGCTGCTCCTGGGATTGCAGGCTTAATTAAAGATTTATTATAGTTTTATTAGAGTTATTATATGTTGCTAATATTAAGACTTGTATTCATTCTGTTTTAATAAAAATTTAAAATCAAAAATACCAAACAAAATTATTTTTTTCAAATGGACATTTTTTAAGACAACTTTTTCAGGGTCGATAGTGAATGGCTGAGTTTTTTATTCTAAATTCAGAAGTTACAAAAAAACTATTCACGCTTTTAGGTTTTGTTTTGAAAAGCCAAACAGTTTCTTTTAAAATAAAGTGCCGTGTTTTTGTTTCTGGGTGTCCTACACATGTTCATCTCTGGAAAAGATTATTTCTTCCTTTGAGTAATTTATTGAGGAGAAGTCATTTTTAAAATTCAGTTAATCACCTAAGTGATTGATTTTACTTAAGTCTCATATGTTTGATGTATAAATTTTAAAATTCTTATCCATTTTAACATTATTTTCTGTGGGTAATTAGAGGTAGCTGATTTGATATAAAAGGTGTTATTGGAAGTTTCTTTTTTAGGTGTAATGTTATTGGTACATATGAGATGGCTAATAGATTGAGAAAAATGTTTGCATACCAGGATCAGTCAGACAGATGGGTGACTGTCAGGAAAGATAATGAGATATTCAAAAGCCTCCGCTCGCTATTCCTAAATGGAAGGCCAGTCAGTTATTGGACACTTGGAATAATTCTAATGTTCGGCAACGTTTAACAACATTTCATGGAATTATTGTTACAGGGGAGTCTCCGTCATAGACTGGAGATTCTGTGGTGGTCAGTGTAAATTTAGGATGGCTTGTTGCTTTCCTGGTGCAAGGATTAAGGACTTCTCTAAGTGTTTCAAATATACTGTTAAAGGTGAGATTGAGAAGCAGGAAATTATTATATTACTTGTTCACATTAATGTAATAATGTCAAATGGCATTTTTAGGAAAAAAGATTAAAGCAGTACAGAGTAAATATAAGAGGTTAAGTAATTGATTTTAAAAAAATCTCAAAAATAGTAATTTCTGTTTTATTTCCAATGCCAAACTTGAGTCAGACAGCACAGAAACAGATCCTTTGGTCTAATCCATGCCAAACATTCCAATCCATGCCGAACATAATCCCAAACTAAACTACTCCTACCTGCCTGTTCCTGGCTCATATCCCTCCAAGCTGAAAATGTGTTGCTGGAAAAGCGCAGCAGGTCAGGCAGCATCCAAAGAACAGGAAATTCGACGTTTCGGGCATAAGCCCTTCATCAGGAATGCTTATGCCCGAAACATCGAATTTCCTGTTCCTTGGATGCTGCCTGACCTGCTGCGCTTTTCCAGCAACACATTTTCAGCTCTGATCTCCAGCATCTGCAGACCTCACTTTTTCCTCATATCCCTCCAACCTTTCCTATTTTGTACCTATCCAAATGTCTTTTAAACGTTGTAATTGGACCCGCATCCGCCACTTCCTCTGAAAGTTCATTTCACACACAAAATACCTGTCTATCAAAATTGCCTCTTATAGCTTTCTCCACTCACCTTCAACCTTTGCCTCCTAGTTTTGGTTCCTGTACCCTGCAAAAAGATCTTAGTTATTCATTCTATCTGTGTCCCTCATGATTTTATAAACTTCTGAAAGCTCACCCCTCACCCTCTGAGGCTCCAGGCTTTGAGGAAATGTTGTCGAGCGGTTTGGATACTCCCCAACGATATCTATTCCTGTCAACATTTTAAAAGCAAAAGAACTTCCTTTCCCAGTTACCTTCACAACTGAAAGACATTTAGTTCCTTGAACCACTTTTCTGTCTCTGCAATGCAATGATCTTTAACGTCAGGGACCTACTTCAAACTTGAGCAGAATAATCACAAACATTTTGAACAATGAACTTTAGTGAACACCATTAAAACGATGCATGTGTAAGTCACAGAATGTTCTATTGGAACACAGAAAATCATTTTGATATTAAGTATCCAAAGAAGAAAATTCTTAAATTAAAATTGTTATGGGACAATTTTAAAACTTGGTTCATACTTTTCATTCATTGCTAAATTATTTTGTTAAGGGTCCCTCCATATCAAGCAGATTCAATGTCATAGTTGATTGTGGAGTTCACATTACCCAGGTAATGTAACACATGGCTTCAGAAATGTTCACAAATATACAAGAAGCTTCTTTCATTTTGTGTTCAGTCATTTCAGAAACACTGAGGAACAAACCCAATATCTTACAATGGAGTTTCCAAGGACTTACCTCAGCATCAATCCAAGTCCTTTTCTCAAGAACAAACTTGTAGCAATGACTAAAATAAATGAAGCCACCAGGACAATCCTGTTCATCCAGGAGACTACATTTCGCAAGGTCCTCAGCTGCAGATTAAAACAAGCTGCAATAATCACATCATTCACAGTTCACTTCCCTTTCATGAGACAAGAAACTGATGAGCACGTGGTTAATGGGGCCTGCTTCAGAGTGAGACTTTCCACTTGATTGCAATAACCTTCGCACATGGAAATACAGAGAAAGTGCAGCACAGAAACAAGTTGCTCCATCCAGTTAGTCAAAGACAGTGTTTATTTCCTACAGAGGTCTCCTACTGATCACTTCCTCCAACACTACCACCCAATCACTTCATTCCCTTGGGCTTGTCTACATTGCCCCCAATGGGGCTGTACAGTCTGCATCTGGTACACCGTGTAATGGCAAGGTTCACATTCTCAACACTCTGGAGGAGGCCATTCTCATGAATTCCTTGATTGATTTGTTAGTGACAAGCTTATATTTTATAAACCCACTTAAAATAGCATCAACATTACTCCAAATTTTCACCCTTCATTTGCCTTCATGGTTAATCTCAGCCTGCCCCCTTCCTCAATATTTCTGTTTCTGAGGTGACACTGTCAATGGCAGAATGGGATAAATGCCCCAGCTCCCACTGATGCCATCATTACACTTACTCCCATGTCACATTCTGTAATGATGCCACGGTCAATGCCAGTGTTTCTGATATCTCTCCTGTTTCTTCCCAAAATGAGAGCTCACTCCACAGTGAGTCCCTTCAACTGTCCCATTTCCCACACTTCCCCAATTCCTTCTGTTCCTTCCAAGAATCATGTTAGAGTTTGCCTTTCCCTGATCCTCTCAGACCTCCATATTGTTCACATTATCACCTCATATTTCTGCCACTTCATTCATTCCCATCCCCATTCAGCATTGCAAGACCCTGGTCAGTTCTTCAAACACTTGTCACTTGGCCATCGTCAGTATTTATGAGGTCTCATTCTCCATCTTCTCACAGACAGTGCTCTTCCTCCAGTGTGGTGGGGGAGGGGGACGGTGCAATCCTGAGCCATAAACTGAGCACAGGGATCTTCAATTCTTAAAAAAGGGAATGAGGGCGCTTCTTAAAAATGGCAGTGTATTGGAAATGAGGGGGAGAATGGGATTGGACTGGGTGAATATTAATGACTATGGGGAGTGAGCAGGACAGTGGGATTTGATTGATTTGGATATTAAATAACATGGAGAGTGAGCAGCAGGAGATAACTGAGTGAGATATGTATGCGGAGGAAATGTGAGAATAGGATCAGATTGAGTGGGTCAGTAATGGGTCTCTGTGAGTGAGAATAGAAAGGCATTAGTCTGTGGGAGTCTATTAAAGCATTTGAGCAGTGAGCAGGAGGGTAGGTTTGGACTGAGTGGAAAATGAATTCATGGAGAGGGAGCAGGAGAGTGGGATGAGAGTGGGAATGAGCAGGAATGTGGGATCAGACTAAGAGAGAAAGCTGGGCTGGACATTACCATGTGCCTGGGCACAGACAGGCAGGAGGGGGAGGGGCAGTAAAATTAGGTGGGATGGTGAAGCATGCTGTGTCCATATGGGGAGTGGGCAGACAGGGAATGTGGAATGTGTAGAATATCAAACACGTGTCAATGGTTAGGTCATTGCTCACTTTCAGAGATTCCTCAGGTACCGTCTCTGTCTGTTTTCTCTCATTCACACAACAGAACATCCATTAACTCCTCAGCTCACAGCATTAACCTGTTCTCACACACGATGTTAGGTTGACCCTACCTGCAACATCATTGACCATCAATGTACTCAGCACCAATCCCATCAGCAGCATCATGTCTGCAGTGAAGTTCCTTTCCCCTCACCTGAAACACAACAAAAATGATTCAACATCAGTGTCCAGGTTTCACAGTTAAGATGGGGCTCTCCTGCTCCTCTTCTTACCTCTCCCTCTCCGTCTCTCTCTCTCTCTCTCTCTTTCTCTCTCTCTCCCCGTTGTCTAAAGTGATGAGGTGTCAAATCTTATTGTAAATAATTATAACAGACCGTGAAGAAGGATGGGACCGTTGAAATCAGATCCAATTGACTCGAGTATCAATAATATCCAAATTTCTGCTGACCAATCAGAGACTGACAGCTCAGCACCGAAGGGATTGGAAGTCATGAGAATGTTCCAGGAGTTACACATTAAATTGTACAACGTGGCACTGGAACAGCTCAGTGAGAAAGGAAACTGTACTCATAGTTCCTGGTCTCTGTAATCAGGTGGACATGAATGCTTTGCTCAGGAAGTAATGAATGAGAATTTTAAAATGTATTTCCTGATGAACGGCTCCAACCCAAAACATCGATGTTCCTGCTCCTCGGATGCTGCCTGACTTGCTGTGCTTTTCCAACAACACATTCTCAACTCTGATCTCCAGCATCTGCAGATCCTCATTGTCTCCTGATCTTTGAGGGACCCTGTTCTCTCCCTCATTATTCTTTTGACCTTGATGGATTTATAAAAACCCTGTCCTAACTCTATTTGCCAAAGCAATCGCATGTCCCCTTTTAGTCTTCCTGATTTCCCTCTTAAGTATATTCCTATTGCCTTTATACTCTTCTAAGGATTCACTTGATATCTCTTGTCTCTATCTGACTTATGTTTGCTTCTTTATCTTAATTAAAATCTCAATTTCTCTAGACATCACTGGCTGGGCCAGCATTGATAGTTGAAGGACTTTAGGCTCAATCTACAAACTTAGTTTCTTTTATGTGTGAGCCAAGTCCTGCGTGCTCTTTAAATAAAGCAATAGGAAAAGATATTTAATCTCACACTTTTAGTTTTATTCTAACAATAAGTGGATAAAGTATACAGAGCTCTGGGTCTCAACCTTTCTGTCCCTGACAAACTACTAAGTCAGTCAGTTCACAAAGAACAAAGACGTATATCTGTCCCTGACCCAGTCTTTTATACCATACAAAACATCATACCATCACTCAAGTGAAATTGTCTTCTAATTGGCCGTTGCTCTGACTCCATTCCCCGCCTCCTCGCATTCCCGGATGTCCGATCCCACGTGACCTTCCCTTTTCTGAGACAAAGGAACACCACGTGGCCTCCTTTTGGGCGCGAAACGGCAGACTCGCATACTTCCAGGGCGCGAAATGGCCAATAACGTGACCTCCCGGCACTCTGCCGGAGCGCAAAACAGGGAGACCACATGACCGCGCCCGCGTCTCGGAGCACCACGTGGTCATCCTCTGTGCACGCATCAGAGGACCACGTGACCTCCGTGCGCCGAGGACACGCCCCCTCACAGTCAGAATCCATCCTACCGGTAAGCCTTTTATATATATATTTACATAGTCCATCCCTATTTGCCCTTGAGAAGGTGGTGGTGAGCTGCCTTCTTGAATCGCTGCAGTCCACTTGACTTTCTAGTGACTCTTACAACTGAGTGGCTTGAGAGGCCATTTCAGAGAGCAGTTGAAAGTCAACCACATTGCTGTGGCTCTGGAGTCACATGTAGGCCAGACCAGGTAAGGATGGCAGATTTTCTTCCTTGAAGAACATTAACAAACCAGACGGGTTTTTCCAACAGTTGACAATGGTTTCATGGTCATCTGTCAACTCTTTATTCCCAGATTTTTAAAAATTGAATTCAAATTCCAACATCTGCCATGGCAGCATTTGAACCAGGTTCCCGGAGCATTATTCTGGGTTTCTGGGTTAATAGTTAAGTGATAATACCACTAGGTCATCAACTCCCCAGGAGAGAATGTTTACAGTGCAGTCAGTATAAGTGAATAATATTCACATGGATGTGTGAAATATTTTGCCATTTGATCTGATGAACAAGATTGTTATACCGGATCGGAACTCCATCTGTCCCCCATTTCTCTCCTGGTTGGGAGGTTTCCTTCATGCAATAACAACAGTGAGATTGAATCTAATTATAAAGAACAGGTTCCACTCACAGGCTGCTGCTAAATGAGGACCAGGGGAAATTTATTATTCTTTGTAGAAGAAGTAGTGGTCCCAACACCAATCATTGTGGTATTCCACTGGTCACAGGGCTCCAGACTGAAAAGCAACCCTCCACCACCACCTTTGAGCCAGTTCTGTATCCAAATGGATAGTCCCTGTATTCCATGAGATCTAACCTTGCTAACCAGTCTTCCATGGGGAACCTTGTCAAACGCCTTACTGAAGTCCATATAGATCACGTCCACTGCTCTGCCCTCATCAATTTGCCCACCATCGCCGCCAGGCTCACTGGTCTGTAGTTTCCTGGCTTGTCCTTACTACCTTCCTTAAGCAGTGGCACCACGTTAACCAACCTCCAGTATTCCAGCACCTCACCTGTGTCTATTGATGATACTAATATCTCAGCAAGGGGTCCAGCAAGGGGTCCACCTCCCTAGCTTCCCATAGAGTTCTCGGGTACACTTGATCAGGTCCTTGGGATTTATCCACTTTTATGTGTTTCAAGACATCCAGCACTACCTCCTCTGTAATATGGACATTTTTCACGATATCACCACCTATTTCCTTACATTCTATACCTTTCATGTCCTTTTCCATGGTAAACACTGATGCAAAATACTTGTTTTGTATATCCCCTATCTCCTGCAGTTCCACACAAAGTCTGCCTTCCTGGTCTTTGAATTCCCTCTTTAGTTAACTCCTAATGTCTAATACATTTATAAGGATTCATTTGATCTATCTTGTCTATACCTGACATATGCTTCTTTCTTTTTCTTAACCAAACCCTCAATTTCTTTCATCATCCAACATTCCCTATAACTATCAGCCTTTCCTTGCACCCTAACAGGAATATACTTTCTCTGGACCCACGTCATCTCATTTCTGAAGGCTTCCCATTTTCCAGCCATCTGAGAACATCTGCGCCCAATCAGCTAATGAAAGTTCTTGCCAAATATCGTCAAAATTAGTCTTCCTTCAATTTAAAACTTCAACTTTTAGATCTGGTCTATCCTTTTCCATCACTATTTTAGAATTATGGTCGCTGGCTCCAAAGTGCTCCCCCACTGACCCTCAGTCACCTGCCCTGCCTTATTTCCCAAGAGTAGGTCAAGTTTTGCACAGTCATTCATCTAGTAGGTACATCCACATACTAAATTAGAAAGGTTTTCTGTACACACTTAACAAATTCTTCTCCATCTCAACCCTTAACACTATGGCAGTCCCAGTCTATGTTTGGAAAGTTAAAATCCCCGACCATAACTACCGTATCATTCTTACAGATAACTGCGATCTCCTTACAAGGCCCCAATGGATCCTTCCATATCTGTCGCAAATTCACCTGCACCTCCACACACATCATTTGCTGTATCCGTTACACCCGATGTGGTCTCCTCTACATTGGGGAGACAGGCCGCCTACTTGCGGAACATTTCAGAGAACACCTCTGGGACACCTGCACCAACCAACGCAACCGCCCCGTAGCTGAACACTTTAACTCCCCCTCCCACTCTGCCAAGGACTTGCAGGTCCTTGGCCTCATCTATTGCCAGACCCTGACCACACGACGTCTGGAGGAAGAGCACCTCATCTTCCACCTAGGAACCCTCCAATCACACGGGATGAACTCAGATTTCTCCAGCTTCCTCATTTCCCTTTCCCCCATCTTATCTCAGTCCCAATCCCCGGATTCAGCACTGCCCTCTTGACCTGCAATCTTCTTCCCGACCTCTCCGCCTCCACCCCCTCTCCGGCCTATCACCCTCACTCTCACCTCCTTCCACTTAACGTATTCCCAGTGCCCCTCCACAAATTCCCTCCCCCCTACCTTTCATCTCAGCCTGCCTGGCACACCAGCCTCATTCCTGAAGAAGGGCTTATGCCCGAAACGTCGATTCTCCTGCTCCTCGGATGCTGGCTGTCCTGCTGTGTTTTTCCAGCATCACATTTTTCAACTCTGGTGACTACAAATGTGCAGCAATGATTGGTGTGGGGTGCAATGCTTTTGTCATTTTTATAAATGATTTGAAAGTGAACATAGGACGCATGATTAATAACGTTGTTGATAACAAAATTGGTAGTGTAGAGGACGGTGCAAAACTTACCTCAGAGGACAATGGGTCCTTGATCTGATGAGCAATGGGCTGAGGAGTGCTAGATGGAGTTTCACGTAGATAAATGTGAGGTGCTGTGATTTGGAAAGGCAAATCAGGGCAAGACTTATACACTTAATGTTCAGGTCCTGAAGAGGGTTGCTGAACAAAGAGAGACCTTGGGGTACAGGGTCATAGTTCTTTGAAAGTGGAGTTGCAGGTTAACAGGGCAATGAAGGTGTTTGGTAAACTTGTCCTTATTGGTCAGTACATTGAGTACAGGGCATTGGTTAGGCCACTCTTGGAATACTATGTTCAACTCTTGTCTCCCTATTACAGGAAAGATGCTGTGAATCTTGAGCTGGTTCAGAAAAGATTTACAAGGAGGTTGCCAGATTTGGAGGGTGTGAGCTATAGGGAGTGTCTGAATAGGCTGGGACTATTTTCCCTGGAGCGTTGGAGGCTGAGGTATGCCCTCATTGATGTTTGTAAAATCATGTGGGGTGTGGGTAGGGTGAACAGTTATGGTCTTTTCCCCAGGGTAGCAGAGACCAGAATTAGAGGGCAGAGGTTTAAGGTGAGAGAGAAAGATTTTAAAAGAATCTAAGGGGCTATGTTTTCCCGCAGAGATGGATGTGTTTATGGAATACACTGCCAGAAGGGGCGGTGGAGGCCGGTGTAATTACAACATTTAACAGGCAGCTGGATGGGTATGTGGATAAGAAGGGACTCGATCATTTTCGAATATCTTGTGGACATTGATGAGTTGATACTGAAGGGTCTGTTTCTGTGCTGTACATCTCTGTGTCTCTGTGACTCTAATCCTTCCTTTGCAGAAATGAATTATAAACTATCCATGTCCCTGTTCTGCTGTCTCCTCCCCAGTATAGCATTGAAAGGACAGATGAGTAGAAAGCATCAGTGGGACAGGAAGGCTGCTATAAACTAGACTCACAGTAACAAACACACAACTCATGATGCAATTTTTATTCTTGGCTGAGAAACTAAGTCAGTACAGTCATCATTGGCTGTGACCGCAACTACAAGCAGATTGAGGCACTACATTCACTCCCAGACAGGATCCATGGAGCAGCGATAGACTCTTTCACTCGTAGCAGGGAGACGGCAGTTTGTAGGAGCAAAGGAAACACAATTTTGAATCACAAGGCAGATCGTTCCAATCAGGTTTCCATGCTGGAGAAAAGAAAAGAGTTTGGTAAATCAGACAACTATTTGTGTGATTGGTTCCTTCTGTGTTTTTAAGAGTATCAATCATCTTGTCATTTTCCCCATTACTTTATTTAGAGCATTGGTCGTAACCCTAAGCCACAGGGTGATGATGTGTAAATACCACACGATCCATTAAAAAACACCAATATTATAAGGAAATAGCTTTCATGAACAACCAGAATAGACTGGCCTGAGGTCAAGGTTCATTAAAGTTGAGAGTTAAGCCTCTTTCCAGAGAAAACAAGCAATTGTCTTACTGAGTGGAAGATGAATGACTGTGTTAGATGACAATATTGTGATATTTCTCAATGAGCAAACTGACCAATCACTGAAGACAGGGCAGTGTCGAGGTTTGATCTCACTGGCTGCTGACAAGGAAATGGAGTATAAGGGAATGAGCCCCAGAGTGATAGCGAGCTCTCTCAGGAACAGGAGTTGTCTGATCACCGGCTGGAAACAATGACTGCAGATGCTGGAAGCCAGATTCTGGATTAGTGGTACTGGAAGAGCACAGCAGTTCAGGCAGCATCCAAGGAGCTGCAAAATCGACGTTTCGGGCAAAAGCCCTTCATCAGGAATAAAGGCAGAGAGCCTGAAGCGTGGAGAGATAAGCTAGAGGAGGGTGGGGTGTGGGGAGAAAGTAGCATAGAGTACAATGGGTGAGTGGGGGAGGGGATGAAGGTGATAGGTCAGGGAGGAGGGTGGAGTGGATAGGTGGAAAAGGAGATAGGCAGGTAGGACAAGTCCGGATAAGTCATGGGGACAGTGCTGAGCTGGAAGTTTGGAACTAGGGTGAGGTGGGGGAAGGGGAAATGAGGAAACTGTTGAAGTCCACATTGAAGTGTTCCGAGGCGAAAGATGAGGTGGATCACCGGCTGGAGCAGGCTGAGATGGAGCAGGCTGATCACATGTTACAGTCTGATCCTTGGACAGGTCCACGTTATCTGGATCACTAACAATTATACGTACAAGGGTCAGCTTGTGAAGTAATCCTAGTTTTGCTGCAATTTGTTGTGTACATTGCTTCAATACAGGGCAATTAGGTCCTTTCCTTTGTTGGGATTGCCTTGGAATATTGATATCCAGTGTAAACCAGACAGACCGGGAAAAGCAGGAACAAAAGCTGAATAATGTGTTTTGGATGATATAGTTTTAAATCAGGGAGTCAAATCCTGTCAAGAGGTGGAGGGTTACTTGGAGCTATTCAGGTGAGTTCATATCCTGGAAAGTCTGCCTCTATCTGATTTGGAAAATCTAAATTAGGACCAATCAAGATAAACCTCTATTAATCATAAATGTTCATCTGGTTCTAATGGAGGTCAGTACCAGTGCACCCACATCAGTGATCGCAGAACCAGTTTTTGATCAAATTTGCTCTGGACTCCAGCCCTGAATTTTATGCAGGACCTCAGCTTGGCTGAGAATCTATCCGATGGAACCTTTGCAGATTAATGGTTCAGCCTCTGTTTCGGTCTCTTCTGAAAGGCAGCTGGTTCAGTTACTAGTGATTATAGTAAAAGACTCAGGCACAAGCTTAATGGGGGCTGCTCAAGATTCATCTAGGATGGGTTAAGATTTGTCAAATAGAAAATAGCTGCTTGAGTGAAGTCTGAGTTAAATGTCCAGAAATCTTCTCAGAAGGCGTAGAATTTCATAGAATCTCTACAGTGTGGAAACAGGTCATTTGGCCCAATAAGTGCATATCAACTCTCCAAGGATCATCCCACCCTGATCCTACTCCTGCTTTCCCGTGGCTAATCTTTGGATTGTGGGAGGAAACCAGAGCACCCAGAGGGAAGAATATTCAAATTCCACACAGAGAGTCACCCGAGGCAGGATTTGAACCCGGGTCCCTGGTGCTATGAGGCAGCAGAGTTAGCCACTGAGCCTAGGGACTATCTGAGGAACCCAGGCCACCTTGCATGTTGACCATCCATCAGTTCTGAGATTCTGCAAGGCCTGCCAAGTGCCATGTGCCTTATAGGCAAAAGAAGAGGCAGAAGTGAGAAGGCTGGAAATTGAAGGAATCATCAAACCGATCCAATTCACGGAATGGGAAGCACCGGTTTTACCAGTTTTGAAGCCTGATGGGTCGGTGCACCATTTTGGGGATCTTAAATGAAATGGTGATCCCTATTTTCGCAGCTGAATAAATACCCAATCCATGGGTTAGAGGATTTATACACAAAGCTGTCCTTCAGCAGGACATGAGCCACACTGAATTGCAATTGCAGTTTGACGAGGATTCCCAGTTAATACCCACAACGTTTTGTACCAGTATACAAAACTGCCATCTGGGGAATCATTACAGCGGATTTTCAGCGGATGATGGAGAACATTTTGCAAGGTTTACTTCAGGTCAATATTTACCATGAAGATGTTGTAATAATGGGGAAAACCAATAAGGAACACTGAGAGAACATGGACATAGTCCTTTAAATGTTTTTCCTAAGTGGGACGATGCCTTACAAGTGAACCACGAATGTTCCAGGTTCCCCAAGTGACCTACTTGAGTTCCACCCATTGGAAGATAATGTGAGGGTGATCAAAGATACCCCAGCTCCCATGCCTGTCCAGGAACTCAGCTCATTCCTTGACCTGGTAATTTATTACAGAAAGTTCAAACATAACCTGACATACACCCTGGTGCCGTTGCATCAACTTCTAATGCAGGGTCAGCTTTAGAAATGGTCTCAGACATTCCCAAGCTTACAATGAAGTAAAGTTGAAGTTATTATCCTCAAAGGTGTTGGCATTCTACCATCTCCATATGGCATTGGGGTGGTATTAGCTCTAATGTGGCTCAATGGTGAGAAATACCCAACAGCTTACACATCCAAGTCTTTTGCTCACGCAGAGCATAAATCACCCAGATAGAATACGAAGGAGATTCGGAGTCAGAAAGTTCCATCAATCCCTTTTGTGGGCTAAAGTTCATGCTAATCATGGACCACAAACCCCTACTCAGTCTGCTTAAAGAGGGCAAAGCCAACTATGAGAGAGAAAGCTGGGCTTTATTTCCTCTGTGTGTGTGTGTTCGCATTGAGTATAATAACCTACTTCTACATCACCAACTATGTTAAATCGATGAAGACTTCAATCGATAAGTTCTGTTACGAGAATAAATCAATGATTCATTAAGAAACCTGATTGATGGCTCTTTATGCTTAAAACCTGCTATAGATAAGGCTTTCAATTGATCATCTTGGTAAAATCAGTATAATTTTTTTCCAGTTATGTTATGACTGGTGAAATACTGCGACTGGAACAACAATAGCCTTGGTCGTAAGAAACTCAACTACACGGAGTCCAGTTAGAATCTCATTCATGGATCTATTTGCCTTTTCCTTAGACATTTGACAGCATTGACTTACCAACGAAATGCACAGAGTTCTTTACCACGATAGTTACAACGAATAAAATCTGAAGAAGATCCATCAGTCCAGTAGGAAAGAGTTCTCCTGTGGAGATATAAGTTCACACTGAAAAATATATCGTTTGCTTCCCCTAAATAATGTGATGCAACAAGACCAACAACGTTACCTTGTTGATATCGTTGAAGCCGATCCATGTTTGTTCTCTTTGAGAGAATTTCTTTGCAATAATACGATTCTGCTCTTCCCAGTGTATGGAAGCAAGATGACCACCAGGAGCCAGCCTTCGGCAGTGCAACTTGAAATGATTTTTAAAAAGACAGTTTATTGCTGGCTACATTTTTACACTGAACATATTCAATTATGTTTCTCCACCAGGTTAATGGTGAAAATTTGCTGTATTGGCATTAATTTTTCTTTTATGGACACATTGCTTTTTCCCATTATAAAATTTCACTCAAAAGTGTGGATAAGAAATGCAATGCCTTTGCAAAGATTTACTATTTCTGATCATCAATCTATCTAACATATTTATGACATTTCCAAAAACAATGCTCAAAATAAAATATCATGGAAACCCTAACAACAAAAAACTCTTAATAAATTATCCCACTTCATGTACCTGCTACAGCTCCAAGTGGAAAGTACAACATTTGAGTCCACAATACAGCACAGGAACTGGCCCATCAGCTCACCAGCTCTGTGATGACCATGGTACCATTGCAAAGATTTACCATTTCTGATCATCAATCTATCTAACATATTTATGACTTATCCAAAAACAATGCTAAAAATAAAATATCATGGAAATCCGAACAACGAAAGACTCTTAATAAATTTATCTTCTACAGCTCCAAGTGGAAAGTACAACATTTGAGTCCACGATACAGCACAGGAACTGGCCCATCAGCTCACCAGCTCTGTGATGACCATGGTACCATTCTAAATGCATCCCATCTGCCTGTATATGGGAGGATTCCTCTATCTCCAGCCTGCTCGTGCGTCTGTCTCAATAGCTCTAACACATATCTGTGACTTTCCCTGGCAGTGTGTTCTAGCTGCCGACTGTCCCCTCTATAAAAAGTATGCCTTGCACAGATCCTTTAAAACTTTCCCACCTCAGCTTAAACCTATGCCACCTCGTATTTGACATTTTCACCTTGAGCATTTCTGCGCAGATCATGGTGGCATTTTGAAGTAATCCCATCTGCCTGCATATGGCCTGTCTCCCTTTATTCCCCACCTGTACATGTGTCTGTCTAAATATTTCTGAAATGTAGCTATCATAGCTGTACCCACCACTTGTTCTGGCAATGCATTCCAGTCACCGACCACGCTCTGTATTAAAAAAAACTTTGTCTTTCACATATCTGTTACGATGTGGAAGACAAACCCCTCTGCTAATTAAACTAAAACACCCAGAAAAACTTGCCTCACTTTGTAATCTGCTGGAGTGTGAGGAGTGAAAGAGACCTCCTAATTTCCACTGTTTAAAGAAAAATAGCAATTTATTTTCCTAACTTTAACAGTGAACACTAAACAAAAACTTGTAACAGATCCAAGCCTCACCTTTTTCTTAACTAATTACTGTCCGATACCAACTCTATCAAACTGTTGCTCCAATAACACAATTATTAAACATTACATTAATTTAATCCCAAGTCCAAACAGACCCTTACGCTGTCTTCCCTCCAGCCATCAGAAACAGTTACTTCCTTCTGTCCTTCCTATTCTGCTGTCTTCTCCCTGAGTTGTCTTCTTACTTTCTACTGCTTTTCCAGGAAAAGATACCTTCTGATAGATTGTGCTTTCTGAGACATCTTTGAGAGCAAGATGTTCATTTCTTCAGATGATGGTTGCTCTCTGTCAGTTGCTTTGACCAATTTTCAAAATTCCCTGGTATTTTATACCCCCCAACATCATACCTTCTCATTGGTCTGATGTTGTCAATACAATAAAGTCAAATTCAATTGGGTTTAGCATCCTCGGCGTAATTTAAATTAAATGGTTAAATTCAAATTGTTGTCAAAACTGCAAACAAAACTCAGGTATCCATTGAACAGCTGATAGTTACATGTATGTATTTTGGAAAAGCCTGTCTGTAAACTAGCAGCTGGGGCTGTACTTTAAATTTAGAAAACCCTTTTTATCTTAAAGTGACCAGACACTCTTTTGACCTTGGACCATATCCTTTAAACTTTTCCCCCTCACCTTCAACTTATTCCACCTACCATTTGACATTTACACCCTGGGAGCAAGATTCCGACTATCCTCCCTATCCATGCCTCTCATAATATTCAAAACTTCGGTCAGGTCCTCTCTCAGCCCCTGATGCTCTACTGAAAAAAATCCAAAGTGCAGCGAAATCGACGTTTCGGGCAAAGGTCCTTCATCTGGAATAAAGGCAGTGAGCCTGCACCCTTCAGGCTCACTGCCTTTATTCCTGATGAAGGGCTTTTGCCCGAAACATCGATTTCACTGCACTTTGGATGCTGCCTGAACTGCTGTGCTCTTCCAGCACCACAGATCCAGAATCTGGTTTCCAGCATCTGCAGTCATTGTTTCTACCTCATTGATTTTGACCCTACTGTGAATCCTCTTGCAAGGATGCCTGCCTTGAAGAAGTTTTCCTCCTCTCTCTACAAGAATCTCAGGGAGTCCCTCTCCCACTGAAACTCCCAGGTCATTTCCTCTGCCCTGAAGCTCTTCAACCATGTTGTGAAACAAACTCGCTACCACAGCCACATTTGCTTCCTCAGTGCCTGCCTCTGTAACCAACTCATCCCACACGGACTCCGGACCACCTTTAAACCAGCAGAGTTCGGACCCGAACAGGACAAACAGTACAGACTACAGATTCAAAAACACCAGCAACGGTTCTCCTTCAAGATCCTCCGCTCCACACACGAAGCAATGCGCAGGCACCTAACCTCTGTACAGTCAGCCCTGCCTCAGCTGATGGCCACACTCTCTCAGAATTGCAAAGGACCCACTCTGTACTACATCCTCAGGAGAATTCATACTCTCAACAAACAGTATTTCAATTCCATCTCAAACATCAAAAACTGTAAGTACAGCAAACTTTTATCCACCCACCTCCATAACCAGCGCTCCTCAAACATTCCAGAAGATTCCCCTGGCCTCAGAAACGACTCGGACACCATTAACCATGTGGCTGATGCAGCTACCACCCCCACGCTGATGGGTGATGTCACTTCCGCCCCCATCATGGCCACTCCCACAGCCACTTCCGCCCCTCACATCATCGCTGATGCCACACGCTCAGTGAATTCCTCCACCACTACTGCCGTGGTCATCACCACTTCCGCTCCCACCAGCACCATTCACCTGCATTCTGCTGACACGCCCCCACAGACCCCACTGTCACTATTCCCACCCCCAGAACCCCGAGAGGAACACTACCCCTGCTCCTAACTCCACTCCCACTCCCCCCACCATCACACCCACTCCAGTTACTGGCTCCGACCCCACTCCCAGCTCCACACCCACACCAGATCCCAGCTCCCAGCCCTGCCGAGTTTTCATCATCCTTCCAGACCTTCCCCTCACTGAGGATGAATGATCAGTCCTCAGCAAAGGACTCACCTTCATCCCCCTCTGTCCATGCATCAATGAATTTAACACACTCCATGACATCGAACAATTCTTCCGTCGCCTCCACCTCTGAGCTTACTTTCACAATCAGGATTCCTGTCCACCTTCCGAGGACCCCTTCGCCCACCTCCAACACACTGCATCCACCTGAACGCCCCGTGCTGGCCTATTACCTGCACTCGACCTCTTCATTTCCAACTGCCGTCGGGACATTAACCGCCTCAACCTGTCTATCCCCCTCCCCCACTCCAACCTCTCACCGTCACAATGCACAGCCCTCCAATCCCTCTGCTCCAATCCCAACCTCACCATTAAGCCGGTGGATAAAGGGGGCGCAGTGGTAGTCTGGTGCACTGACCTCTACACCGTTGAAGCCAAACACCAACTCGAGGACACCTCTTCCTACTGCCCCCTCAACCATGACCCTACCCCCCCATCACCAAACCATCATCTCCCAGACCATACAGAGCCTCATCACCTCAGGAGATCTCCCACCTACAGCTGCTAACCTCATAGTGCGGGAACGCTACACTGCCCGGTTCTACCTCCTTCCCAAGATCCACAAGCCTGACCACCCTGGCCAACCCATTGACTCAGCATGCTCCTGCCCCACTGAACTCATCTCTACCTACCTTGACACTATCCTATCCTCCCTAGTCCAGGAACTCCCCACATACGTTCGAGACACCACCCACTTCATCATCTCTCAGGGAAGGTTGATGATAATCTGTCCTGAATGCACTGGGAAGTTGAAAGATTGATGTCAATCTGGGATGGGAAAGGTTTCAGAGTGCAGTAAGTATTCCATTTTGATGTGACATACTGCTCACTGAGCTGATGTGGTATATTATACTCATAGAGTCACTGAACTGTACAGCACAGAAACAGAGCCTTCAGTTGAACTCCTCCTTGCCAACCAGATATTCTAAATTAATCTAGCCCCATTTGCTGCATTTGGCCCATATTCCTCTAAATCCTTCCTATTCGTATACCCATCCAAGTGCTTTTAAATATTGTAATTGTACCAGCCTCCACCACCTCCTCCAGCAGCTCATTTCATACACGAACCACCCTCTGTGTGAAAAAGTTCCTCCTTATGTCCCTTTTAAATCTTTCCCCTCTCACCTTAAAACTATGCTGTTTAGCTTTGCCCCCTCCAGTCCTGGGGAAAGGCCTTTTTATTCACCCTACCGATGCCCCTCATGATTTTATAAACCTCTATGAGGTCACTCCTTAGCCTCTGACACTCCAGGGAAAGTAGCCCCAGCCTATTCAGCCTCTCCCTATAGCTCAAACCCTCCAAACTTGGCAACATCCTTGTAAATCCTTTTGGAATCCTTTCAAGTTTCACAACATCCTTCCTATGGCAGAGAGACCAGAACTGAATGCAATATTCCAAATGTGGCCGAACCAATGTCCTGTATAACTGTAACATGACACCCAACACTGATACTCAATGCTATGACAAATAAAGGAAAGCATACTAAATGCCTTCTTCACTATCCTATCAACCTGTGACTCCACTTTCAAGGAAGTATAAACCTATACTCCAAGGTCTCTTTGTTCAGCAACACTTCCCAGGACCTTACCATTAAGTTGATAAGTGCTGGCCTGATTTGTCTTTCCAAAATGCAGTGCCTCACATTTATCTAAACTCAACTCCATTTGCCACTCTTTGGCCCATTGGCCCAACTGATCAAGCTCCCGTTGAACTCTGAGGTAATCTTCTTTGCTGTCCACTACCCTTAAAATTTTGGTGTTGTCTGCAAACTTACTCACCATACCTCCTATGTTCACATCCAAATCACTTATGTAAATGATGAAAAGTATGGCCCAGCAACGATCCTTCTGGCCCACCATTGGTCAGAGGCCTCCAAGTCTGAAAAGCAACCTTCCACCACCATCTCCTGTCTTCTACCTTCAAGCCAGTTCCACCTCCAAATGGTTAGTTCTCCCCGTATTCCTTGTGATCTAAACTTGCTAACCAGTCCTCCATGAGGAACCTTGTTGAACGTCTCACTGAAGTCTATATAGACAACACCCATCATTCTGCCCTCATCACTCCTCTTTGTTCCTTCTTTAAAAAACCAACAAGTTGCTGAGGCTGAAGCTGAATGTACGATGGAGACAAGGAGTATTGATGAAACTAAGTATTGGAGTGCAGGTGTGGAATCTCAGTAAGCTTACTTCCTGGAAATGGAGGAGGATATCAATTAGAACAGATGTATTTGATGACTGAGACTCAAGAGGAAAATAAGGCCACATCCCTTCCCTGTAAATGCAATGCAAATTGATGTATGAGAGGTTAAAATTAAACCTATGAAATCCGATTGCACTGATATGGATTGCTATCCTGGAATTTATTAATTATCCTATGAAACACAAATACAGGCATTCATTTTACTTTTACATAAACATGGGTATTTTCCCCTATTATAAAATTCGACTCAAAGTGTGGAGAAATAATGCAATGCACACACAGCGATTTACTATTTCTAATCATTATTCTATTCAACATATTTATGACATTTCCAAAGCAATGTTAAAAATTAAATATCATGGAAATCCTGACCACTAAAGATGCTAAATAAATTAGGAGAAAGTGAGGACTGCAGATGCTGGAGATCAGAGCTGATAAATGTGTTGCTGGAAAAGCGCAGCTGATGAGACAGCATCCAAGGAGCAGGAGAATAAACGTTTCAGGCATGAGCCCTTCTCCTGAAGAAGGGCTTGTGCCTGAAATGTCGATTCTCCTGCTAAATAAATTATCCCACTTTATTTACCTGCTACAGCTCTAAGTGGAAAGTACAACATTTGAATGTAAACACAGAACAGAACAACATTGCACAGGAACTGGCCCAACAGCTCACCAGTTCTGTGATGTCCATGGTACCATTCTAAACTCACCCCATCTGCCTAGGAATGGGAGGTTTCCTCTATTCCCTACCTATTCATGTGTCTGCCTAAATAACTGTAAATTTGGTAAGCTTGGCTAATTAAATGATTCAAATTAATCCCTTCAAACTACACTGTTTACATAATCCAAATTTGTCAGCAGGACCAGAATATTGAGTTAATGATTAAGACCAGATTTTGTTGAATACAGTTAAATAAGACACTCATCTCACAGTCAACAACAATTTCACTCCCAACTCCAAGACCTAGACATTATAATCGTATGAAACTCAAAATCGGCTTCAAACTGGGCCCAGACCCGGGCTCATGGACAGCTTCCTTCCTCAAACTGAAACATCTCTGTGTAGGGTCAGGGTCAGAGATCACAGGGACCAGCTCTGGCACCCTTCCCCCAGACCCCACACACTGTCCTGATCCCACACCCTGCCCCTACCACTATACCCTGCCCCCGACCCCCACACCCTGCCCCGACCCCCAGACCCTGCTCCTCTCCCTCACACCCTGCCCCCGACACCCACACCTTGCCCCTGAACCCCCACACACTGCCTCGACCCCCACACCCTGCCCCGACTCCCACACCCTGCACCTGACACCCACACCCTGCCCCTGACACCCACACCCTGCCCCTGACATCCACACCCTGCCCCCGACCCCCACACCTTGCCCCAACACCCACACCCTGCCCCGACCTCCACACCCTGCCCCCGACCCCCACACCTTGCCCCAACACCCACACCCTGCCCCCGACTCCACACCCTGCCCCCGACTCCACACCCTGCCCCCGACCCCCACACCCTGCCCCCGACTCCACACCCTGCCTCCGACCCCCACACCCTGCCCCCGACCCCCACACCCTGCCCCGACCCCCACTCCCTGCCTCCGACCCCCAATCCCTGCCCCAATACCCACGCCCTGCCCCCGAACCCCACACCCTGCCCCCGACACCCACACCTTGCCCCTGAACCCCCACACACTGCCTCGACACCCACGCCCTGCCCCGACCCCCACACCCTGCCCCTGATCCCCTCACCCTGCCCCCGAACCCACACCTTGCCTGGAACCCCACACCCTGCCCCCAACCCCACACCCTGCCCCTGACACCCACACCCTGCCCCCGACCCCCACACCTTGCCTCTGACCCCCACACCCTACCCCCAACTCCCACATCCTGCCCCCGATCCCCTCACCCTGCCCCCGAAACCCTCACCCTGCCCCGACACCCACACCCTGCTCCCAACCCCCATACCCTGCCCCGATCCCCTCACCCTGCCCCTGGCCCCACACCCTGCCCCCGACCCCCACACCCTGCCCCGACACCCACACCCTGCCCCCAACCCCCATACCCTGCCCCGATCCCCTCACCCTGCCCCTGGCCCCACACCCTGCCCCCGACCCCCACACCCTGCCCCTGACTCCCACACCCTGCCCCCGACACCCACACACTGCCCCCAAACCCCACACCCTGCTCCCGACTCCCACATCCTGTCCCCGATCCCCACACCCTGCCCTCGAACCCCACACCTTGCCCCAAACCCCACACCCTGCCCCTGACTCCCACACCTTGCCCCCGACACCCACACACTGCCCCCAAACCCCACACCCTGCCCCCGACCCCCACACCCTGCCCCCGACCCCCACACCCTGCCCCCGACCCCCACACCCTGCCCCGACCCCCACTCCCTGCCCCCGACCCCACACCCTGCCCCCAACTCCCACATCCTGCCCCTGATCACCTCACCCTGCCCCGACACTCACACTCTGACCCCTACACCCACACCTTGCCCCCGACCCCCACATCCTGACCCCGACACCCACACCCTGCCCCCGGCCCCCACACCCTGCCCCCGACCCCCACACCCTGCCCCCGAAACCCACACCCTGCCCCTGACTCCCACATCCTGCCCGGATCCCCTCACCCTGCCTCCGGCCCTACACCCTGCCCCCAGCCCCATATCCTGCCCTGACACCCACACCCTGCCCCCGACACCCACACCCTGCCCCCGAACCCCACACCCTGCCCCCGAACACCTCACCCTGCCCTGACACCCACACCCTGCCCCCGACACCCACACCCTGTCCACGAACCCCACACCCTGCCCCCGATCCCCTCAGCCTGCCCCGACACCCACACCCTGCCCCTGACACCCACACCCTGCCCCTGACACCCACACCCTGCCCTGACACCCACACCCTGCCCCTGACCCCCACACCTTGCCCCGACACCCACACCCTGCCCCGATCCCCACACCCTGCCCCAACCCCCACACCCTGCCCCCGGCCCCCACACCCTGCCCCGACCCCCACTCCCTGCCTCCGACCCCACTCCCTACCCGCGACTCCCACACCCTGCCCCCGATCACCTCACCCTGCCCTTGAACCCCACACCCTGCCCCCGACCCCCACACCCTGACCCCAAAACCCACACCCTGCCCCTGACCCCTCACCCTGCCTCTGACTCTCACACCATGCCCCAACCCCTACTCCCTGTCCCTGACCCCCACACTCTGTCCCCGACCCCCCACACCCTGCCCCCGGCCCCCACACCCAACCTCTGCCCCGACCACCACACCCTGCCCATGACCCTACATGCTGCCCCCAACTCCTACACACTGCTCCAACCCGTACACCCTGCACTGACAACCACACCTTATAAGGGGTTACCTTATCAAGGTTTATAAGCCTCTATAAGGTCACCCCTCAATCTCCAATGCTCCAGGGAAAACAGCCCCAGCCTATTCAAACTCTCCCAATAGCTCAAATCCTCCAACCCTGGTAACATCCTTGTAAATCTTTTCTGAACCCTTTCAAGTTTCGCAACATCCTTCCGATAGGAAGGAGACCAGAATTGCTTGCAATATTCCAACAGTGGCCTAACCAATGCCCTTTGCAGCTGCAAAATGGTCTCCCAACTACTGTACTCAGTACTCTGATCAATAAAGGAAAGCTTCCTCACTATCCTATCCACCTGCGACTCTACTTTCAAGGAGCTATGAACCTAGGCTCCAAGGTTTCTTTGTCCATCAGTAATCCCTCGGACCTTACCATTAAGTGTATAAATCCTGCTAAGATTTGTTTTCCCAAAATGCAGCACCTCACATTTATCTAAATTAAACTCCGTCTGCCACTTCTCAGCCCAATGGCCCATCTGATCAAGATCCAATTGTAATCTGAGGTGAACTTCTTCACTGTCCACTAACCTCCAATTGTGGTGTCACCTCTAAATTACTAAATATACCTCTTATGCTCACATTCAAATCATTTATATAAATGATGAAAAGTTATGGACCCAGCACTGATACTTGTAGCATCCCACTGGTCACATGTCTCCAGTCTGAAAAACAACCCTCCACCACCATTCTCTGTCTTCTACCTTTGAGCCAGTTCTGTATCCAAAAGGATAGTTCTCCCTATATTCTATGAGGTCTAAATTGTAGCCAGTCTCCATTGGGAAACCTTGTCAAACACCTCACTGAAGTCCATATGGATCACATCTATGGCTCTGCCCTCATCAATCCTCTTTGTTACTTCCTCAAAAAACTCAATCAAATTTGTGAGACATGATTTCCCATGCACAAAGCCATGTTAACTATCCTTAATCAGTCCTCGCCTTTCAAAATACATGTACATCCTGTCCCTCAGGATTCCCTCCAACAACTTGCCCACCACTGATGTCAGGCTCATTGGTCTATTGTTCCCTGGCTTACCCTTATCACCTTTCTTAAACAGTGGCACCGTAGTAGCCAACCTTTCAGGTTTCTGGCATCTCACCTGTGACTATCGATGATACAAATATCTCAGCAAGAGGCCCAGCAATCACTTCCCACAGTGTTCCAGGATACACCGATTGGATCCTGGGGATTTATCCACTTTAATGCATTTCAAGACATCCAGCACTACCTCCTCTATAATATGGACATTTTTCAAGGTATCACCACCTATTTCCCTACACTCTATACCTTCCATGTCCTTTTCCACTGTAAACACTGATGCAAAATATTCGTTTAGTATCTGCCCCATCTCCTGCGGCTCCACACAAAGGCTGCCTTGCTGGTCTTTGAGGGGCCCTATTCTCTTCCCAGTTACACTTTTGTCCTTAATGTATTTGTAAAAACCCCGTGGATTCTCCTTAACTCTATTTGCCAAAGCTATCTCATGTCCTCTTTTTGCCCTCTTGATTTCCCTCTGAGGTATACGCCTACTGCCTTTATACTCTTCTAAGGATTCACTCGATCTATCCTGTCTATACCTGGCATATGCTTCCTTGTTTCTCTTAACCAAACACTCAATTTCTTTAGTCATTCAGCATTTCCTATACCCACCAGCCTTTCCTTTCACCTTAACAGGAATACACTTTCTTTGGACTCTCGTCGCCTCATTTCTGAAGGCTTCCCATTTTCCAGCCGTCCCTTTACCTGCGAAAATCTGCCCCCAATCAGCTTTTGAAAGTTTTTGCCTAATACTGACAAAATTGGACTTTCTCAAATTTAGAACTTCAACTTTTTGATCTGGTGTATCCTTTTCCATCGCTATTTTGAAACGAATAGAATTATGGTCGCTGGCCCCAAAGTGTTCCCCCACTCACATCTCAGTCACTTACCCTGTCTTATTTCCCAACAGTAAATCAAGTTTGCACCTTCTCTAGTAGGTACATCCACATATTGAATCAGAAAATTTTCCTGTACATACTTAACAAATTCTTTTCCACCTAAACCTTTAATACTATAGCAGTTCCAGTCTATGTTTGGAAAATTAAAATCCCCTACCATAACCACCTTATTATTCTTTGTGATAGCTGAGATCTCCTTATAAATCTGTTTTTCAATTTCCCTCTGACTATTAGGGGGTCTATAATACAATCCCCACGAAGTGATCATCCCTTTCTTATTTCTCAGTTCAACCCACAATTATTTCAGTACAAGAGGCCTAACAGGGAAGGCAGATGAATTCAGGCATGGTTAGAAACATGGGAACAGGATATCATATCAATCCCAGAAACGTGGCTCGAGGATGGACAGGACTGGCATGTCAATGTTCCAGGATACAAATGTTACAGGAAGGAAGGATAGAAAGGGGGGCAAGAGAGGAGGGGGAGTGGCATTTTTGATAAGGGATAGCATTACAGCTATACTTATGGTGAATGTTTCTGGGAATACATCCAGGGAAGCTATTTGGGTGGACCTGAGGAATAAGAAAGGGATGATCATCTTATTGTGCAGGCCAGGTGATTGAGGTAAGAGGATGGCTGGAAAATGGGAAATCTTGAGAAATGAGAAAACGAGAGTCCAGAGACAGTATATTCCCTCTGGGGTGAAAGTGGAGGAGTATTTTGGGACTAGCGACCATAAATCTATTAGTTTTAAAATAGTAATGGAAAAGGATAAACAGGATTTAAAATTCAATTTCTAAATTGGAAGAAGGCTAATTTTGACAGTATGAAGCAAGAACTTTCAAAAGCTGATTTGGGGCAGTTGTTCGCAGGTAAAAGGATAGTTGGAAAATAGGAAGCCTTCAGAAATGAAATAACGAGAGTCCAGAGACAGTATATTCCTATTAGGGTGAAAGGAAAGTCTGTAGGTATAAGGAATGCTGGATGACTAGAGAAATTGAGGTTTCAGTTAAGATAAAGAAGGAAACATAAGTCAGGTATAGACAAGAGATATCGAGTGGATCCTTAGAACAGTATAAAGGCAATGGGAATATACTTAAGAGGGAAATCAGGAAGGCAAAAAGGCAAAAAGATAGCTTTGGCAAATAGAGTTAGGAGAATGCCAAAGGTTTTTATATAAGGATAATTAGAGAGAGAATAGGGCCTCTAAAAGATCAGGAGACAATGTGGGTCTGCAGATGCCAGAGATCAGAGTTGAGTGTATGTTGCTGGAAAAGCACAGCATCCAAGGAGTAGGAAAATCGATGTTTTGGGTTAGAGCCCTTCATCAGGAATTATATTAGTCAGTTTGCAGATGACACAAAAACTGGAGGTGTAGTGGACAGCCAAGAAGGTTACCTCAGAGTTCACTGGGATCTTGATCAGATGTGCCAATGGGCTGAGGAGTGGCAGATGAAGTTAAATTTAGATAAATGCAAGATGCTGCATTTTGGAAAAGTAAATCAGAGCAGGACTTATACAGTTAATGTTAAGGTCCTGGGGAATGTTGCTGAACAAAGAGACTTTGGAGTCCAGGTTCAAAGTTCCTTGAAAGTAGAGTTGCACATAGATAGGATAGTGTAGAAGGCGTTTGGTATGCTTTCCCCTTTTTGATCAGAGTATTGAGTACAGGAGTTGGGAGGTCATGTTGTGGTTGTAAAGATGTTGGTTATGCCACTTTTGGAATATTGCATGCAATTCTGGTCTCCTTCCTATCAAAATGAAGTTGTGAAACCTAAAAGGGTTCTGAAAGGATTTACAAGGATATTGCCAGAGTTGGAGAATTTGAGCTATAGGGAGAGGCTGAACTGTTTGGTTCTGTTTTCCCTGGAATATCAGTGGCTGCAGGGTGCCCTTATAGAGGTTAATATACTCATGATGGGCATGAATAGAATAAGTTGACAAGGTCATTTCCCTGAGGTGGAGAGTTCATCATGAGAGAATTTAGGTTTAGGGTGAGAGGGGAAATATATAAAAGGGACCGAAGGGGCAACGATTTCATGCAAGTATGGAATGAGCTGCCAGGGGAAGTGCTGGAGTCTGGTACAATTGCAGCATTTAAAAGGTATCTGGATGGGTATATGAATAGAAAGGGTTTGGAGGGATATGGGCCCAGTGCTGGCAAAGGAGACCAGATTGGTTTGGGATATCTGGTCGGTCTGGACAAGGTGGACTGAATGGTCTGTTTTCTATGACTCTATGACATAATGTGATTCACTTCACTTGATAGAAAGGAATTCCTACACACATTGAATGCTGCAGAAGCTATGGGCCCTGATAACTGTCTGACAATGGTACTGTAGATCTATAGCTCAAGAATTAGCTATTTCTCCTCTCAAGTTGTTTCAATCCAGCCACAACAATGGCATCTAATCAACAATATTGGAAATTGGGGTAAAAAATGAGGTCTGCAGATGCTGGAGATCACAGTTGAAAATGTGTTGCTGGTTAAAGCACAGCAGGTCAGGCAGCATCCAAGGAATAGGAAATTCGACGTTTCGGGCATAAGCCCTTCATCAGGAATGAGGAGAGGGTGTCAGGCAGGCTAAGATAAAAGGTAGGGAGGAGGGACTTGGGGGAGGGGCGATGGACATGTGATAGGTGGAAGGAGGTCAAGATGAGGGTGATAGGCCAGAGTGGGGTGGGGGCGGAGAGGTTAGGAAGAAGATTGCAGGTTAGGAGGGCGGTGCTGAGTTGAGGGAACCGACTGAGACAAGGTGGGGGGAGGGGAAATGAGGAAACTGGAGAAATCTGAGTTCATCCCTTGTGATTGGAGGGTTCCCAGGCGGAAGATGAGGCGTTCTTCCTCCAACCGTCGTGTTGTTATGTTTTGCCGGTGGAGGAGTCCAAGGACCTGCATGTCCTCGGTGGAGTGGGAAGGAGAGTTAAAGTGTTGAGCCACGGGGTGGATGGGTTGATTGGTCCGGGCGTCCCTGAGGTGTTCTCTGAAGCGTTCCGCAAGTAAGCGGCCCGTCTCCCCAATGTAGAGGAGGCCACATCGGGTGCAGCAGATGCAATAGATGATATGTGTGGAGGTACAGGTGAACTTGTGGCGGATATGGAAGGATCCCTTGGGGCCTTGGAGGGAAGTGAGGGAGGAGGTGTGGGCGCAAGTTTTACATTTCCTGCAGTTGCAGGGGAAGGTGCCGGGAGTGGAGGTTGGGTTGGTGGGGGGTGTGGACCTGACGAGGGAGTCACGAAGGGAGTGGTCTTTGCAGAACGCTGATAGGGGTGGGGAGGGAAATATATCCCTGGTGGTGGGGTCCGTTTGGAGGTGGCGGAAATGACGGCGGATGATACGCTGTATAGGGAGGTTGGTGGGGTGGTAGGTGAGACTGAACTGGTCCTCACCCTGAATAACTTCTCTTTTCAATCCTCCCACTTCCTCCAAACTAAAGGAGTTGCCATGGGCACCCGCATGGGCCCCAGCTATGCCTGTCTCTTCGTAGGATATGTGGAACAGTCCATCTTCGCAACTACACTGGCACCACCCCCCACCTTTTCCTCCGCTACATCGATGACTGTATCGGCGCTGCCTCGTGCTCCCACGAGGAGGTTGAACAGTTCATCAACTTTACTAACACCTTCAATCCCGACCTCAAATTCACCTGGACTGTCTCAGATTCCTCCCTCCCCTTCCTAGACCTTTCCATTTCTATCTCAGGCGACCGACTCAACACAGACATCTACTATAAACCGACTGACTCCCACAGCTATCTGGACTACACCTCCTCCCACCCTGCCCCCTGTAAAAACTCCATCCCATATTCCCAATTCCTTCGTCTCCGCCGCATCTGCTCCCAGGAGGACCAGTTCCAACACCACACAGCCCAGATGGCCTCCTTCTTCAAGGACCGCAGATTCCCCCCAAACGTGATCGACGATGCCCTCCACCTCATCTCCTCCACTTCCCGCTCCTCCGCCCTTGAGCCCCGCTCCTCCAACCGCCACCAAGACAGAACCCCACTGGTTCTCACCTACCACCCCACCAACCTCCGTATACAGCGTATCATCCGCCGTCATTTCCGCCACCTCCAAATGGACCCCACCACCAGGGATATATTTCCCTCCCCTCCCCTATCAGTGTTCCGCAAAGACCACTCCCTTCGTGACTCCCTCGTCAGGTCCACACCCCCCACCAACCCAACCTCCACTCCCGGCACCTTCCCCTGCAACTGCAGGAAATGTAAAACTTGCGCCCACACCTCCTCCCTCACTTCCCTTCAAGGCCCCAAGGGATCCTTCCATATCCGCCACAAGTTCACCTGTACCTCCACACACATCATCTATTGCATCCGCTGCACCCGATGTGGCCTCCTCTACATTGCGGAGACGGGCCGCTTACTTGCGGAACGCTTCAGAGAACACCTCAGGGACGCCCGGACCAACCAACCCAACCACCCCGTGGCTCAACACTTTAACTCTCCTTCCCACTCCACCGAGGACATGCAGGTCCTTGGACTCCTCCACCGGCAAAACATAACAACACGACGGTTGGAGGAAGAACGCCTCATCTTCCGCCTGGGAACCCTCCAACCACAAGGGATGAACTCAGATTTCTCCAGTTTCCTCATTTCCCCTCCCCCCACCTTGTCTCAGTCGGTTCCCTCAACTCAGCACCGCCCTCCTAACCTGCAATCTTCTTCCTAACCTCTCCGCCCCCACCCCACTCCGGCCTATCACCCTCACCTTGACCTCCTTCCACCTATCACATCTCCATCGCCCCTCCCCCAAGTCCCTCCTCCCTACCTTTTATCTTAGCCTGCCTGGCACCCTCTCCTCATTCCTGATGAAGGGCTTATGCCTGAAATGTCGAATTTCCTATTCCTTGGATGCTGCCTGACCTGCTGTGCTTTAACCAGCAACACATTTTCAACTGTCAATATTGGAAATTGCTTAGGGATGTCCTGCCCAGAATAAGGAGGAGTTCCAGCCTGCCTCAGAAAATGTATTTGACAGGTCCCAGCTCTCTGTCCAATGCCAACTAATTGTGATTCAAAATTGATTTTGGGAAAGAAAGTTCTTAACTATTGAGATCAAAATTATAACATTGTTAATTGTTTAATGTGACAGCAGTCTGCATTTTAAAAGGATGATTTTCGTTCTCTCCCCCAGCTTGACGTTTGGCTTTGGACAGATGGATCTCCGGTGGACTGTCCAAATTGGCATATGAATGAACCTCATTTGGATCCCAAGGCGAGATGTGTGCAGTTTAACATTGGTTAACTGATTTATGTGTAAGAGGAAATTATTTCCAGAGAAAGGAATAGAATACCAGCTGAAATGAATGAGATTCTATGTGGGGACAGTGAAGGTTAATTTTAGATTTAGACAGAGATCAATGTCCTGTTAGCAACAGATTACAGCCACAATTTGCTTGGGTTTTTCTGGATTCTCAGAACACAGTGCCTGGGAGCTGACCAGGCCATTTCCCCGTAATGCAGCTCATTCCCCCCGTGACATCCTGATCTCCATTTTGGCATCTCTCTTTATCTTGAGCTTTCAGTTTAATCTTGAGCATCATTCACTGTGTAACTTGTCCCTTTTCCTCACCAGGTCTCGCAACTCTCTGCCTCCCTTTCCCTTCTCTTCCCTGAAACTCTCACAGTGGGTCTTCCCTTTGCTGCTCTAACAGCTGCTTTGTGTGGAGGCTGATAATGTTGACAAAAGAAATCTCATCAGCTTTTGGTTCTTAACAGGGACTTGGGTACGTAATGGTACCAGCTGAAATCTACACTGGACAGGGAGATCCCAGAATGAACCCTAAGAGCTTCTTGTGGTAAGTGATGGTGTCTCTACTTCTGAACCATAAGGCTGAGGTTCAAACCCCACCTACTCTACAATTGCATTGTATTGGCTAATGCATATGTTCATGTGCTAATATTTGAAGAACTATTCACTGATAGAGGAATGTACGTTGGGTGTCATTTAGCAGATAGACAAACATCCACTACTATAACACTGTGGATAAAGAAGTATACACTGGGGTAAAATTAGACAGAGTCATCTACTCTGGAAATATCACTATAGGAAAAGGAACATATACTGGATGTAACAGCGCTGACAGAGGAACGTGGACTGAGTGTAACATTGGATATGAAAGAATGTACACTGGTTATAACAGTGCAGAGAGAGCAGAGTGCACAGCAGATAGTACTGCAGAGAGAGCATCATGCACGAGGCTTAGCTGTGCAGGCAGTGGAATGTCCACAGGTTATGTCCAGGTAGATTAACGTTCACTGTGTATAATTGTTGACTCTGAGAGATGTACAATGTATGTCACACTGTGGATTGAGGTGCTTACACAAGATGTAATAGTGCACAAAACGAAACATAAAACTGATTGCAATGATTCAAATAGAGAGATATCCATTGAGTCGAACACTACGCAATGGGAAAACAACATTAGAATTAATCCTGCAGCTAGAGGAATGTACCTGGAGTGCAGGATCCAAACAGGCAATTGTTCACTGTTTCTAACATAAACATTCCAAGGCAGTTACCCTGCAGGGACAGGCACACACACAGTGAATGGCCCTGCAGTTACAGGCACACACACTGGTAGTGACTCTGCAGTTACAGGCACATACACTGGGAGTGACCCTACAGTTACAGGCACATACACAGGGAGTGAACCTACAGTTACAGGCACACACACTGGTAGTGACCCTGCAGTCACAGGCACATACACTGGGAGTGACCCTGCAGTTACAGGCACACACACTGGTAGTGACCCTACAGTTAAAGGTACACACACTGGCACTGACCCTGCAGTTACAGACATACACACTGGCAGTGACCCTGCGGTTACAGGCACGTGCACTGGGAGTGACCCAACAGTTATAGATAAACACACTGGGAATGACCCTATAGTTAAAGGCACATATACTGGAATGACCCTGCAGTTACAGGAATACGCACAGGGCTTATAGTTACAGGCACATACACTGGAATGACCCTGCAGTTACAGGCACACACATATAGGGAGTGACCCTGCAGTTACTGCTACACACATAGGGACTGACCCTGATGTTACAGGCACACACACTGGGAATGATCCTGCAGTTACAGGCACACACACTTGCAGAGACCCTGTGGTTACAGGCACATACACAGGGAGTGATTTTGCAGTTGTAGGCACATGCACTGGGTGTGACCCAACAGTTACAAGGTGACACACTGGGAGTGATCCTGCAGTTACTGGCACACACACTGGGAGTGACCCTGCAGGTACAAGCACACACACACAAGGAATGACCTTGTAGTTACAGGCACACACAATGGGAGTGACCCTACAGTTACAGGCACGCACACTGAGAGTGACCCCTAATTTCTTCCTTAAATTAGTGTGATAGTCTTGCCCTGAAAAACAGGCAGACAAGGTACAGATTTGGATTTAACAATGAGACAGAAATGTATTAATAAAAAAAATGAAAATAAACAAAACAAAAAAAAAATGTACTTTGGAAAATCTTAAAAGACATGGAAAACCAAAATCCCACCTCCTCCCCAAAATGATCACATTGCACTTACATGAAGAAACAGAGAAATTCCATCTGTATCAAATCCATTGGTTTGTCTGAATTTCTCATTCTCAGTTCGAGTCCTGTGAGGTGGGAGATCTATTCTTTGACCACTCTCACAATGGAGAGCACGGATTTTATCAATCTTTTGAAAATCCAAGAATTCTAAATACATTCCAAGTCTAAACATGTCCCTTAGATCTGCAGTTTCCTGCTGTCTTTTACAAGTGAAATAATATTTAGCTCTTGCATTCTTCCTGCCAAAGTGCATGCCCTTACATTTCCCATATTATACTCCATCTGCTAAGTCTTGGCCCACCCATGTAACCTGCCTTTATCCCTCTGTTGACTCTGTATCATCCTCTGTGTCATCCTGACACACCTGTCTCTCTGTGGGGCACATGGAACATTCGTGTTCCAATCCTACTCAGGACCCTCCCCACATCTCTGTCAAAGACATCATTGGTATTCCTTCCCTCTCTTATTCACAATTGGAAATATGTATAAATTTTGCTTCCAATTTCCATGCAGCTCTCACCTTTCACTGGTCCAGCTTGGACTCCTCCTTCCCTTCCTTCACGTTTCTGCTTCAATTTACGGGGAAATGCTAGCCACCAGAACCTCATGCAAACCCACTGGCTGCTGTTAGCTGCATTTTACAGTCTCACACCCTGCTCCCCATTCTCCCAGTTTCTCCATTCTGATATCCCCCAGTCCTCACTTACCAGCAGCCTCCACATCCAAAGAATCATAAGTCATCTGTCTTCTCCAGTGGGATGCCACCACCAGACACATATTCCCCTCCCTTCCCTTGCCAGCATTTCACATGGACATTTTCCTCCGAGACACGCTGGCCCACTCCTCCTTCGTTCACAACATCTCCTACACACCCCCATGCCATTGCAGAGGATGGGATACTTGCCTCTTTAACTCCTCCCTCTCCAAGCCACCAGACACAGCTTCCAGGTGAAACAGAGATTTACCTGAACTTCACTCATTCTAATCAACAGTGTTCATTGACACCAAACCTCCTTTATCGAGACCTAACCAGTGATTTGTCAGATAGCCTACATTACCAGATAGGGGCTTGAGGGAATTTACAGATCAAACTGTAAATAAACAATTCTTCCAGAGTTCCATTGACACCGGGAGGTGAATAAGATCACACATTCACAGATTTCATTATCTCCCTGTCCCTCAATGTCACTCCTGAACAAACCTCGATCATGTTCCTTTTTGAAAGCTGCCAGTGATTGTGAATGGACCCTGTTCTTTATAAACAGATTCAATCTCACTGCTATTGCATGAAGGAAACCTCCCAACAGGGAGAGAAATGGTATAACAGATCTGGTATAGCACTCTTATTCATCAGGTCAAATGGTAAAATATTTTACACATCCATGTGAATATTATTCACTTATAGTGACTGCACTGTAAACATTCTCTCCTGGAGAGGTGATGGCCAAATGGTATTATCACTTACCTATTAATCCAGAAACCCAGAATAATGCTCTGGGAACCTGGGTTTGAATCCTGCCATGGCAGATGTTGGAATTTGAATTCAATTTTTAAAAATTTAGGAATAAAGAGTTGACAGATGACCATGAAACTGTTGTCAATTGTTGGAAAAACCTGTTTGGTTCATTAATGTCCTTCAGGGAAGAAAATCTGCTATCCTTACCTCGTCTGGCCTACATGTGACTCCAGAGCCACAGCAATGTGGTTGACTTTCAACTGCTCTCTGAAGTGGCCTCTCAAGCCATTTAGTTGTAACAATCACTAGAAAGTCAAGTGGACTGCAGCGATTCAAGAAGGCAGCTCACCACCACCTTCTCAAGGGCAAATAGGGATGGGCTATCAATGCTGGCCCAGCCAGTGATGCCTAAGTCCGAGAAATGAAGAAAAGAAATTCTCATTGTGAACGTTCATTAATTCCTGATCCTAGCAATGTATTCACTTCCACCTTATTACATAGATCAGGAACCATGAGTACAGTTTCCTTTCTCACTGAGCTGTTCCAGTGCCACGGTTTACAATTTAATGTGTAACTCCTGGAACATTCTCATGATTTCCAATCCCTTCTGCGCTGAGCTGCAAGTCTCTGATTGGTCAGCAGGAATTTAGATATCATTGATACTCGAGTCAATTGGATCTGATTTCAATGGTTCCTTCCTTCTTCACGGTCTGCTATAATTATTTACAATAATATTTGACACCTCATCACTTCAGACAATGGGGAGAGAGAGAGAGACAGAGACAGAGACAGAGACGGAGAGGGAGAGGTAAGAAGAGGAGCAGGAGAGCCCCATCTTAACTGTGAAACTTGGACACTGATGCTGAATCATTTTTGTTGTGTTTCAGGTGAGGGGAAAGGAACTTCACTGCAGACATGATGCTGCTGATGGGATTGGTGCTGAGTACATTGATGGTCAGTGATGTTGCAGGTAGGGTCAACCTAACATTGTGTGTGAAGACAGGTTAATGCTGTGAGCTGAGGGGTTAATGGATGTCCTGTTGTGTGAATGAGAGAAAACGGACAGAGACAGTACCTTGAGAGATCTCTGAAAGTGAGCAATGACCTAACCATTGACACGTGTTTGATATTCTACACATTCCACATAAACTGTCTGCCCACTCTCCATATGGGCACAGCATGCTTCACCATCCCACCTGATTTTACTGCCCCTCCCCCTCCTCCTTCTGTGCCCAGGGCACATGGCAATGCCCAGCCCAGCTTTTTCTCTAAGTTTGATCCCACATTCCTGCTCATTCCCATTCTCATCCCACTCTCCTACTCCCTCTCCATGAATTCATTTTCCACTCAGTCCAAACCTACCCTCCTGCTCACTGCTCAAATGCTTTAATAGACTCCCACAGACTAATCCCTTTCTATTCTCACTCACAGAGACCCATTACTGACCCACTCACAATCTGATCCTATTCTCACATTTCCTCCTCAAATGTATCTCACTCAGTTATCTCCTGCTGTGCTGACTCTCCGTGTCATTTAATATCCAAATCAATTGAACCCCATAATCCTGCTCACTCCCCATAGTCATTAATATTCACCCAGTCCAATCCTAGTCTCCCCTCATTTCTAATACACTGCCAGTTTTCAGAAGCTCCCTCATTCCCTCTTTGAAGAATTGAAGATCTCTGCGCTCAGTTTATGGCTCAGGATTGTGTCACACCTTCCCCCACCACTTTGTAGGAAGAGCACTGCCTGTGAGAAGGTGGAGAATGAAGCCTCATAAATACTGATGGTGGCCAAGTGACAAGTGTGTGAAGAACAGACCAGGATCTTGCAATTCTGAATGGGGATGGGAATGAATGAAGTGGCAGAAATATAAGGTGATAATGTGAACAATGTGGGAAATAAACACTGTCTTTGACTGACTGTACTAAGCAGCTTGTTTCTGTGCTGGACAACCACCTGATGAAGGAGTGGCGTTCCAAAAGCTTCCAATTAAACCTGTTGGACTATAACCTGGTGTTGTATGATTTTTAACTTTGTTTCTGTGCTGCACTTTCTCTATGTTTCATGTAAACAAACAATGTGTGCGAAGGTTATTGCAGTCAGTTGGAAAATCTCACTCTGAAGCCGGCCCCATTGACCACGTGCTCATCAGTTTCTCGCCTCATGAAGGGGAAGTGAACTGAGAATGATGTGATTATTACAGCCTGTTTTAATCTGCAGCTGATCAACTGGCTACGCAGAATTCAGCACATACGGATCAGGACTTCGAGAAATGTCGTCTCCTGGGCAAACAGAATTGTTATGATGGCTTCATTTATTTTAGTTCTTGCTACAAGTTTGTTCTTGAGAAAAAGTCTTGGATTGATGCTGAGGTAAGTCCTTGGAATCTCCATTGTAAGATATTGGGTTTGTTCCTCAGTGTTTCTGAAATGACTGAACACAAAATGAAAGAAGCTTCTTGTATATTCCTGGATATTTCTGAAGCTGTGTATATATTACCTGGGTAACATGAACTCCATAATATTCTAAATTAAATGAGGAAGGAAATCAACTATGACATTGAATCTGCTCATTATGGAGGGTCCCTTAACAAAATAATTTAGCAGGAATGAAAAGTATGAACCAAGTTTTAACATTGTCCCATAACAATTTTAATTTAAGAATTTTCTTCTTTAGATACTTAATATCAAAATAATTGTCCGTGTTCAAATAGAACATACTGTGACTTACACATGCATCATTGTAATGATGTTCACTAAAGTTTATTGTTCAAAATGTTTGTGATTATTCTGCTCAAGTTTGAAGTAGGTCCCCGACGTTAAAGATCATTGCATTGCAGAGACAGAAAAGTAGTTCAAGGAACTAAAAGTCTTTCAGTTGTGAAGGTAACTGAGAAAGGAAGTTCTTTTGCTATTAAAATGCTGAGAGGAATAGATATCGTTGGGGAGTATCCAAACCGCTCGACAACATTTCCACAAAGCCTGGAGCCTCAGAGGGTGAAGGGTCAGCTTTCCGAAGGTTATAAAATCATGAGGGACACAGATAGAATGAATAACTAAGGTCTTTTTGCAGGGTACAGGCACCAAAACTAGGAGGCAAAGTTTGAAGGTGAGTGGAGAAAGCTATAAGAGGCAATTTTGATAGACAGAGGTGGTTTGTCTGAGAAATGAATTTTCAGAGGAAGTTGTGGATGCAGGTCCAATTACAACATTTAAAAGATATTTGGATAGGTACAAAGTAGGAAAGGTTTGGAGGGATATAAGCCAGGAACAGGCAGGTAGGAGTAGTTTAGTTTGGGATTATGTTCGGCATGGATTGGAATGTTTGGCATGGATTAGACCAAAGGGTCTGTTTCTGCGCTGTCTGACTCTATGACTCTGTCATATCCCCTCTCTGCCTTCCTGATTCCTTTCTTAAGAATGCCCCAACATTCTTTACATTGATTAAGAGATTCAACTGAACCAAGTTGTCTATGCTTAAAAGTAAGATTTTCTTTTATCCTTGACTAGAACCTCTCTATCTTTATTCATCCATTATTCCTGAATCTCACCAGCCTTAATGTGGATGTGCCGGTGTTGGACTGGGGTGGACAAGGTCAGAAGTCACATGACACCAGGTTATAGTCGTATGACTTCTGATCGTTACCAGCCTTACCCTTTTCTCAAAAAGGAACAAAATGCCTCTGAACTCTCATCATCACACTCTTGAGCGCTTCCCACTTTTCAGACATACTTTTACCTTCAAAGAGTTCACTCAAATCAACTTTTGAAATTTCTTGACTCGTATCATTAACATTTGTCTTTTTCCAATTTAAAAAAATCTAACTTTTATGGAAGACTTATTCTTTACCATAACTGTTTTAAAAGTAATAGAATTATGATCATTTGACCCAAAGTGTTCCCTCACTTTTTCCGCAGTCACCTGCCCTGCCTTATTTCCCAAAGAAAGGTCTAGTTTTGCTCTGCCTTGAGTTGGAGCATCCACACACTGACAAAGATAATTTTTTGAACAAAATTGACAAATTCTTAATCATCCAAACCATTGACACTATGCTATCCCTAGTTAATGTCTGGAAAATTAAAATTCCCCCATTATTAGAACCTTCTTCTGCTTACATATATCTGAGATCCCTCTTCATAGTTGTTTCTCAGTTTCCCTCTTATTATTGTGGGGCGTTTAGCACAATCTCATCAAAGTGACCTTTCCTTACTTATTTCTAACTTCTACCCATATATTTTCACTGGCCGATTTTTCAGAAATATCTTCTCTAGTTCCAGCAGTAATTTATTCCATAATCAAAAATGCCACTTCCCCTCCTTTCTTGCCTCCTTTCTGATCCTTCCAATAGCATCTAAAACTTAGATCATTGAGCTACCAGTCTTTCCCATCTCTCAGCCAAGTTTCTGTAATAGCTATGATGTTTCAATCTCCTGTTCCTGAACATGCCCTCAGTTCATCAGCCTTACCTGTAAGACCTCTTGCACTGCAATAGGAGCAATTTGCTCCTTCAGTGTTACTACAGACTCTGACTCTTTCCTGTCTTTCTTTTCTAATTGATGTTCTCACCACATTCTGAACCTTACCCCTCAATCCTTTTATTTAATTGCTGCTTAAACTTCCTCCACTCCCACTCTCTTTCATTACAACGTCTCTCTTAACGGAACGAGCAAATCTCCCTGCTTAGATAGTTGTCCCTTTCCAGTTCAAGTGAGACCCATCCCTTTTGAACAGGTCTTAGCAATCCCAAAAGACGTTCCAATTGTCCAAAAAGCTGAATCCCTGAACAATGGCTCTTCAGCCATTGATTTATGACCTTTAACCTTTTGTTTTCTCCCTTGTTTGAATTTGGCATTGGGAATAAAACAGAAATTACTACTTTTGGGATTTTTAAAAATCAACTACCTTACCTCTTATATTTACTTTGTACTGCTTTAACCTTTTTCCTAAAAATGCCATTTGACATTATTACATTAATGTGAACAAGTAATATAATAATTTCCTGCTTCTCAATCTCACCTTTAACAGTATATTTGAAACACTTAGAGAAGTTCTTAATCCTAGCACCAGGAAAGCAACAAACCATCCTAAATTTACACTGACCACCACAGAATCTCCAGTCTATGACGGAGACTCCCCTGTAACAATAATTCCATGAAATGTTGTTAAACATTGCCGAACATTAGAATTATTCCAAGTGTCCAATAACTGACTGGCCTTCCATTTAGGAATAGCCAGCGGAGGCTTTTGAATATCTCATTATCTTTCCTGACAGTCACCCATCTGTCTGACTGATCCTGGTATGTAATCATTTTTCTCAATCTATTAGCCATCTCATATGTACCAATAACATTACACCTGAAAAAAGGAACTTCCAATAACACCTTTTATATCAAATCAGCTACCTCTAATTACCTACAGAAAATAATGTTAAAATGGAAAAGAATTTTAAAATGTATTTATCAAACATATAAGACTAAAATAAAATCAATCACTTAGCTGATTAACTAAATAAAAAAAGACCTCTCCTAACAAATTACTCAAAGAAAGAAATAATTATTTCCAGAGACGACCGTATGTAGGACACCTGGAAATAAAACACAGCACTTTATTAAAAAAACTGTTTGGCTTTTCAAAAATATCTTCAAACCTTTTTTTTAACTTATGAATTTAGAATAAAACACCTCAGCCATTCACTATCGACCCTGAAAAGCTGGTTTTATAAAATGTCCATCAGAAAAAAATAATTTTGTTTAGTATCTTTGTTTTTTTTAATTTTATTGAAATAAAATGAATAAAAGTCTTATATTAGCAATATATAATAACTCTAATAAAACTATGATAAATCTTTAATTAAGCCTGCAATCCCAGGTGCAGTTGCAATTCATGCTCCCTTCAAAAGAGCAAGAGCACCTAAAGGGTGCGAGTATTGTTCCACACACAGCAGTGGATACAAGATCAATTATTAACTTTACACCTGTAATGGATAGGGTTTTGTTGAGCAACAGGCAGGACTTACGCAGTCAATGATAGGGCATGGGGAATGTAGGCAAATAGAGATACATAGGGGTGCAGTCCCATAGTTCCTTGAAAGTGGTGTCTCAGGTGGACAGGGTGGTGAAGGCAACATTGGGCACACTTGTGCTCATCGCTCATTGAGGATGTGTGATGTCATGTTACACCTGTACAAGATATTGGTAAGGCCACATTTGGAGTACTGTGTACAATTCTAGTCAGGTTGGATGTTATTAAATTGGAAAGAGTGCAATAAAAATTCACAAAGATGTTAGACGAGATCTAAAAGTTGAAGTTCTAAATTGGAGGAAGGCCAATTTTGATGGTATTAGACAAGAACTTTCAAAACCTGATTGGGTGCAGATGTTCTCAGGTAAAGGGACTGTTGGAAAGTGGGAAGCTTTCAGAAATGAGGTAACAAGAGACCAGAGAAAGTTTATTCCTGTTAGGGTAAAAGGAAAGGCTGGTTGGTATAGGGAATGCTGGATGATTAAAGAAATTGAGGGTTTGGATAAGAAAAAGAAGGAAGCGCATTTGAGGTACAGACAGGATAGATCGAGTGAATCCTTCAAAGAGTATAAAGGCAGTAGGAGTATACCTAAAAGAGGAATCAGGAGGGCACAAAGGGGACATAAGATAGCTTTGGAAAATAGAGTTCAGGACAATCCAAAGGATCTTTACAAATACATTAAGGACAAAAGGAAAGCCAGGTAGAGAAGAGGGCCCCTCAAAGATCAGTAATGCAGCCTTTGTGTGGAGCCGCAGGAGATGGGGCAGATACTAAATGAGTATTTTGCATCAGTATTTACTGTGGAAAAGGACATGGAAGATATAGAATGTAAGGTAATAGATGGTGACATCTTGTAAAATGTCCATATTATGGAGGAGGAAGTGCTGGATGTCTTGAAATGTATAAAAGTGGATAAATCTCCAGGACCTGATCTGGTGTACCCTAGAACACAGTGAGAAGCTAGGGAAATGATTGCTGAGCCTCTTACTGAGATATTTGTATCATCAATAGTCACACGTGAAGTGCCGGAAGACTGGCACTGTGATGCCACTGTTTAAGAAAGGTGGTAAGGACAAGCCAGGGAACTATAGACCAGTGAGCCTGATGTCGGTGGTGGGCAAGTTGTTGGAGGGAAACCTGAGGGACAGGATTTACATGTATTTGGAAAGGCAAGAAAAGATTAGGGATCGTTAACATGGCTTTGTGCATTGAGAATCATGTCTCACAAACTTGATTGAGTTTTTTGAAGAAGAAACAAAGCAAATTGATGAGGGCAGAGCAGTAGATGTGATCTATATGGACTTCAGTAAGGTGTTCGACAAGGTTCCCCATGGGAGACTGGTGAGCAAAGTTAGATCTAATGGAATACAGGGAGAATTCGTAATTTGGATACAGAACTGGCTCAAAGGTAGAAGACAGAAGGTGGAGGGTTGTTTTTCAGATTGGAGGCCTGTGACCAGTGGAATGCCACAAGGATCAGAGCTATGTCCATTACTTTTCATCATTTGTATAAATAATTTGGCTGTGAGCATAAGTTAGCAGATGACACCAAAATTGGAGGTGCAGTGGACAGTGAAGAAGGTTACCTCAGATTATACTGGGATCTTGATCAGATGGGCCAATGGGCTGAGAACTGGCCGGTGGAGTTTAATTCAGATAAATGTTAGATGCTGCATTTTGGGAAAGAAAATCTCAGCAGGACTTATACACTTAATGGTAAGGTCCTAGGGAGTGTTGCTGAACAAAGAGACCTTGGAATGCAGGTTCACAGCTTCTTGAAAGTGGAGAAACAGGTAGATAGGTTAGTGAAGAAGGCGTTTGGCCTGCTTTCCTTTATTGGTCAGAGTATTGAGTACAGGAGTTGGAAGGTCATGTTGCGGCTGTACAGGACATTGGTTAGGCCGCTGTAAAATATTGCGTGCAACTCTGGTCTCCTTCCTATGGAAAGATGTTGTGAAACTTGAAAGGGTTCAGAAAAGATTTACAAGGATCTTTCCAGGATTGGACGATTTGAGCTACAGGGAGAGGTTGAATAGGCTGGGGCTGTTTTCCCTGGAGAGTTGGAGGCTGAGGGGTGACCGTATAGAGGCTTATAAAATCATGAGTGGCATGGATGGCCCTGAGGTGGTGGAGTCCAGAACTAGAGCACATAGGTTTAGGGTGAGAGGGGAAAGATATAAAAGAGACCTAAGGAGCAACCTTTTCACACAGAGGGTGGTACATGTATGGAATGAGCTACCAGAGGAAGTGGTGGAGGCTAATACAATTGCAACATTTAAAAGGCATATGGATGGATATGTGAATAGGAAGGGTTTGGAGGGACACGGGCTGGGTGCTGGCAGGTGGGACTAGATTGGGTTTGGGTGTCTGATCAGCATGGACAAGTTGGAATGAAGGGTCTGTTTCCGTGCTGTACATCTCTGTGACTCCATAACTCTATATCGAGACCGGATGGTTTGATTTATAAGGAGAGGTTGAATAGACTGGGACTTTTGTCCTTGCAGCATATGAGGCTGAAAAGTGATCATATAGAGCTTTATAAAATCAGGAAGAGTATAGATAAGGTAAATAACCAAGATCTTTTTCCGAGGATATGGGAGTCCAAAACTAGAGGGCATTGGTTTAAGGTGCGAGGGGAAAGATGGATAAAAGACTTGAAGGATAACCTTTACATGCAGCGGGTGATTCGTGTATTGAACAAGCTGCCAGAGAAAGTGGGTGCAATTACAACACTTAAAAGGCATCTGGATGGGTGTATGAATAGTAAGGGTTCAGAGGGATGTGGGCCAAATGCTGGCAAATGGGACAATGTCAGATTGGGATGTCTGGTTGGACCAAAGGATCTGTTCCCATGCTGTATGACTAGGACAAGTGGATAAGGCAGTAAAGAAGGTGAACAGCATGCTTCCCCTCATCAGTGAGGGCACAGAGGATAAAAGTTGGCAAACCATGTTGTAACTGAATAAAACTTTAGTTTGGTCACATTTAAAATAGTATGTGCAGTTCTGTTTGTCACATTATAGGAAGGATGTTGAAGCTCTGGAGAGAGTGCAGAAGATGTTTACCAAGGTGCTGCTGCATTGGGGTGTATTGGCTCTCTAGGAGAGATGAGGTAAACTTGGATCGCTTTCACTAGAACAGCAGAGGCTGAGAGGTGACCTGAGGAATATATAAGAGATGCACAGATCGGGTGGATAGTCGGAATCTTTTTCTCAGAGTGAAAATGTCAAATACTAGGTGGCATAGGTTTGAGGTGAAAGGGGAAAGTTGAAAGGATGTGTATGAGGCACATATTTTATCCAGAGGGCAGTCAGCATCTGGAATATACAGCTGGGGCAAGTGGCAGATGCAGATATGTTTGAAGATGTTGTTAGACAGACACAAGAACAGGCTGGGAATAGAGAGAAGACAGATCACATACAGGAAGGTCGGATCCATTTAGAATGACATCACGGTGATCACAAATGGTCAGCTGAAGGGCCTGTCTGTCCTGTTCCATGTTGTATTTTACATTCAAATGTTGTACCTTCCACCTGGAGCTTCAGCGGGTGGGATAGCTTATTTACAGCCTTTGGTGGATTTCCATAATATTTTGATATTAGCAGTGTTTTTGCAAATGTTGTAAATATGCCGTATATAATCATGATCTGAATTACAGTACAGACAGGTGTCAGGTTGAATTTGTCAGACAACGATTAAGGGTTCAATTTAGAGGGTGGACGAATACACAGATGCTCGTTTTGAGAAGCTGAAATTCATGCTGCAGTTCAAAATACTATATTATTAGCAGAAGTCGATTTGATCGTACAACTAATCCCAGGTATAGAAGAAAAACACAATGAATTACAGTAAAGGTAATTACCAGATAAAAGCAAGTGATCATTTTGAAAATTTAATATTTTAAAGATTCATAAAATCCTTCGAAATCACACTGTTCAACATCATCATGGCCTGATATAATTGCACTCGGAAAATGAAACATTTATTAAATTCTGAATGTGGAAGCATCTTGAACTTTCCCGCCAAATTCTTCCATTTTCGTCCCATTTACTTTTGTATGTTCTGAACCTCAACAACATTAACAAACCTGTCAAAGAACTAAAGATAAACCGGTATTTGACTAATACATCTCACTTTCATTCAGATATAATGGCACAATTAAAATGATTAATTTTTAATGATATTAACTTTTGGATGTGTAATGAATAAAGTGCATTAAGTATTGATAGACTTCGTACCAGTCTGAATTAATAAATGAATCAAAATGTGCTGTAATAAACCAAGTGCAGTAAGTAGAATTATGAATGGATGAATAAATGAATGAGTGAATGAATGAATGAAGACACAATATAGTAAACAAAGAGCAACGAATAGAGTTAATAGTACGAATGAATGAATGTGATTTTGTCTAAGTGGATTAATGAGATCATACAGTTTCCTTTGTAAGAGGTTTATAACACAGGGTCAACTAATGCACAAGATATATAGAAAATACATGATTTTTTGGCTAAAACAGGGGTGTACTTTGACAAAAGATTGACCTGTACATGGGTATATATGACAGTAAATCTCTGTACATGCATTGAATTTCCTGTCCATATGTTAAGTCAAATTTTACAATGGAAAAACACTGAAGTGCAGACATGGAAAAATTAACGGCTATATTTTGGTTTCACAGCATAATTAACAAATTCCAATCTAGCAATCCATAGCAATGATATAGGCTATTTTTGGACTCAATGTTAAACTCTCATCCATCATTTTACATTGCAATAATGGGGAGGGGGTGTGGCCTTATGTTCTTCTCTCTCATCTCTGTCCTTGAATGCACTCATTCTGGTTGATCCTCCCCTCCCCTTCTTTCCTGGGGGGAAACTCCCTAAGAGTGTGCCAAGAGATATTTGAAACTGGCACCCAACATGAAGGTCCTAACGAAGCAGGTCATGGGTTGACGTTGCCAGGTACTCACTGTCCATGTTCTGAATTTTCAGCATCTGGTTTGCTCCTGGCAGGTAGTAGGATGGGCAGCTGCATATTAATGAGTCAATATTTGCAGTTAACAAAGATTATTCCTCCTTAATAAGCAACTTACTACCCCCCAGTGAGAATCTCATCTCATTGCTGAGAAAGTAGTTTAAAGTTGCAGAGAGTTGTTCCTGATATCGAGATAGGCCTTGCAGGACCTCTCACATGTTCCTGCCACATTTCTCACCATATCCCATGTGGGTCAGGCCCTGACAAGACTCTGCCCTTCTCCATCATCCATTGGCTGTACATTTCAGCTTGAACCAGAATCAGTCATTGTGCAACTTTACAATCCCTACAGCAACAACCTGTTTAATTCCTAAGAACCCATCACTGAATCACATGATCTCCTGAGAATACGATCTAAAGTTGACAAGCATCAATGTGCTGTGGTATGTCATTGTGAGAAATCTGTTGCTGTCAATGTGGTCACTGCACAGTGACATGGACTGCAGAGACTGTCCACATCTGGATTGACAGCTGTGTGTGGATAAAACTTGGGGAGAACAGGAAACACAGTGTCACCCACAGAGCGTTTGAGCACAAGCCCAGCCCAATATCAGCTGTTACACAGAAGCTGCTGACATTTCTATCTGATGGGTTGAAGCCACAATGAGATTGGTCCCAAATCCTCAGCCTCAGTGTGGCACCATTCACTGAAGATTGGAGTCAGCCCATATCAGGTCCTTGTGGACACACAATCATGGGGCTGTAGTTTTATTGTTTATATTCCCCACTGCAGCAAAGTTTCAAAATTAAACCTGGTGGAGAAACATAATTGAATGTGTTCAATATAAAAATGTGACTAGGAATAAATTGCCTTTTTAAAATCATTTTAAGTGGCACTGTCGATCGCTGGCTCCTGGTGGTCATCTTGCTTCCATACACTCGGAGGAGCAGAGTCATTTTATTCGAAAGAATTCATCCCCATCTAAAGGTTTTTGGATTGGCTTGAATGACATCTACAAGGTAACGTTACTGGCATTGCTACTTTACATTATTTAGGGGAAGCAAACTGTATATTTTTAAATAGTATGAGTTTATATCTCCACAGGAGGGGACTTACCTCTGGACTGATGGATCTTCATCAGATTTTATGATGTGGAGGTTGAACCAACCCGATAACTTTCGTGGTGAAGAAAATTGTGTGCAAGCCGTCGGTAAGTCAATGTTGCCGAATGTCTAAGGGAAAGGTAAATAGATCCCTGGGTGTGATTCCAACTGGATTCTGTGTGGTTGAGTTTACTCCGACCGACGCTCCTATCATTCGAGTCTCACTATTCCACCGTCCACAACAAAACTGAAAAAAATTATATAGATTTTAGGAAGGGTTTGGAGGGATATGTGCTGGGTGCTGGGTGCTGGCAGGTGGGAATAGATTGGGTTGAGATATCTGGTCAGCATGGACGGGTTGGACCGAAGAGTTTGTTTCCATGCCGTATATCTCTATGACTCTATGATCAGTTGAAAAGCAGGTTCTAAACATTAAGATCTATCCATCAGGTTTCTTCACAATTCATTAATTTATTACCAGTAGAACTTATTGAATGGAGTATTAATCGATTTAACATAGCAAATGATGTTGAAGTGCAAAAGCTTATTATGAATCGAAATATCCCCTGAACATCACCACACACAGACACACACGCACTCACACACACAGAAACACAAACATGCAGGCACACACACACACACACACACACACACACACACACACTCACATATAGACAAACACAGACACGGACACACACACACAGACACACAGATGCACATACAGACACACGCATTCACACACAGACAAACACACACAAACATGCAGACATACACACATACATGCACACACACACACTCACACACAGACGCACAGACACACAAACATGCAGACACACATACTCACACCCAGACACACAGACACACACACAGAAACACACACACATTCAGAAACACAGAAACACACAGACACACGCACAGACACACGCACAGACACACGCACACACTCGCAGACAGACACAGACACACACACACACAGACACTTCACTGTAATACTTGGCTTTCAGAAAATGTTCCTTTCTTCTTCTTGAACTCTGTTGCTCTGATGTTCTGGCACCTGTCAAGTCACTAACCACTGATAGTCTCTGAAGTCAAATAATTCTACAGAGGCCGGTATCCCATCACTACGTCACACTTTTGTTACACATGAACACTCCTTCACTGCAGTACAGCCTCATAAAGAGGCACATACCAAAGTGACAGCTTCTCTAATACTCCCCTTTAAATCTGTCAGCCAGGGCTCCCTGATTGGAGCAGATTTACAGCCCCAATCAGGGAACTCATATTCTATGAGATCTACACAGCTGACCTTGTTACAATCACTGCATCCCTGACCCACTGAATCTGAGGACATAGGCTGCACCTTTTCCTTGGAAAGCTTCCTGGGGGTGTTTTAGCACCAGGTCAGGTTCTTCTGACTTGGAACCCAACACGGGAAGCGTGTAAAGCACAGGAGCTCTCCCTTTGCTCCAGGAGCAGCTCGGTAGAATTTCACTCCCTGCTTTCAGTGGCAAAGACAGCGAGGCAGCTACTTCAGTTATGTCCATCTCTGAGTCAGGGGACTCGAGAATGCTTGAAGGAGAGGGTGGATCCACAGCGTCCAGCAGCATTTCCCAAAGGTTCCCAGGGTCAGGGCATGGTTTGCTCCTGCACCGTTTGTGAAATTGCAGCTTTCATTCAGGAATGTTGCACGTAGCTGAATGTTGTACATTACTGACCCTGGTTTCACATCGACCATGCCTCTTACTGATGCAGGGCCTTGTACATGATTCTTATATCAAACTGCATACCCTGTATCAAACTGTCTTTTACATTTGGCAGAGTCTTGGGTCCAGCATTAGAGTTCTTGATAACATTTCACTCTCCCCTCAGTTTGGGAAGATTTAAACCTGTCCTACCCATTAGTGACTCTGCTGGTGCTGTCCCTGTAGTAGCATGTGGCATCGTCTTTTAATCAAACAGGAAGTGTAACAGCTTGGTATCTAGTGAGACTATATGCTGTTTCTTCAATCCAGCCTTCAAAGTTTGGACAGCCCTTTCTGCCAGGCCATTGAGTGAGGGGTGGTATTGAGCTGTCTTCAAATGTTGAATCACATTCAACTTGAAGAAACAACTAAATTCCCTACAGGTAAATGATGGCTGTTACCTGTGACTAACACTTCCAAGACTCCGTATATTGTAAACGATGTGCACAATTTTTCTATTGTTGTCCCCATGTTTGACAAATAGACCCTTTGCACGTCCAGTCACTTTGAGTGGACATCTGCATTGACAAAGAACATTGAACCCATGAGAGGACCTGTGTAGTTGAGGTGAAACCGAGTCCAAGCTTTACCTGGCCATTTCCACGGATGTGTGGCAGCTGCTGGCAGTACTTGGCCACAGGGCACTCTGGGCACTGCCCCCAATGCAGCTGTGTCTGCACCCAATCCTGGCACCAGACACAACCTCTCACCAAAATCTTTATTTTGGAGACCCCTCGATGGTACTGGTGATGTTGAACCAGTATTTGACAGTGACCATTGCTCAGGACAATCACTCTTGCTGTCTGTAATAATGTGCCGTACTCTACCGTGAGCTGGGCTCTCCAGGTCCAAAAAGCTTTCGGCTCTAGTTGTGGTGGCCCTTAATACCAGCTGTTTCAGTTTGGAAAGGACTGGATCTTTCTGTGTCCAAAGTCTGAGACAGTAGGCTGTGACAGGGAGTGTGTCCAGAAATTGTAATATCATTGCAGAGTCTACCATTGGGAGTACCACCACTGGTGTATCTGGTCTTGGGAGGCAGTTCAATACACCCACATTCATTACTCAGCCTCCTGGACAGTGCTTTATGTTATAAGTATAAGCCCACCACTGAATGTGGCCCCAAGCTATGGGAGGCACTGCCTTGTCCTCTTTAAACAGACCAAGAAGGGGTTTGTGGTCCATGATTTTTGTAGATTGTTGCCCATAAAGGTATTGGGGGAACTTGCTGACCCCAAATCTCCCTCTTTTCTTTCTGGGCATTTTTTCCCTCAGACTGCATCAATGTCCTGGATGCCAATGCTATTGGGCATTTGTTATCATGGAGCCACCTTTGAGCTAATGCCATCCTGACGCTGTACTGAGAAGCATCGCACATCAACACCAGATTATTCTAGGGACCATAGTGTGCCAACACCATCGAGGAAGACAGCTGTATCTTTAGTTCATTGAAAGCAAATGATTGTCTGTGAGAGCACTTCCAAGCCTGACACTTTATTAGGAGTTGATGAAAAAGTGCCAGGGTGGATGCCAGGTCACGCATGAACTTTCTGTAATAATTTACAAGTTCAGGTAATGACCTGAGCCTCTGGATACATATGGGAGCTGGGGGACCTTTGATCACCCTCACTTTATCTTCCAATGGCTATAACTGGTCTTGTCCACTCTGTCACCCAGGTAGGTCACTTGGGGAGCCTGGAACACAAGTTCCCCTTCTAAAATCTCCAAAGTGCTAGCTCCAATTTCTCAGAATGTTCCTCATTAGTATTCCCTGTTTTTATGATAAATGGTGATCTGGGTAGAAACTTGCAAAGTGGAGGAAGCCCAGGATTTGTATGTCCTTGGCAGATTGGAAGAGGGAGTTGACGTGGTCAACCACAGGACGGTGAGGTTGTTGGATGTCCCAGAGATGGTCCTTGAAATGTTCTGCAAGTTGGCACCTATCTCCCCAAAACAGAGGAGACCACTCAAGAGCAATGGACACAGCAGGGATGAGGTGTTTGGATGTGCAGGAAAATCTCTGCCAGAGATGGAAGGATCCTTTGGGGCCTTGGATGGAAGGGAAGGGAGAGGTATGGGTGTAAGTTTTACACCCCTTGTGGAGGCTGTGGAAGGTGCTGTGAGTGAAGGATGTGTTGGTGGGGGCGTTGGGGGGGTGTGGGCCAAACGAGGGTGTTCCGGAAATTAACAGAGCCTTTCAGGAAAGGTGTATTCTCAGAGGTGCAGCAGGCTGATCTTGTTCCAGTCACTACATCAAGTCTTGCAGATGCAATTTACCCAACAAATCCCACAGTCACTCTCTCAACAGAACAAACAGGTTCCACAGGGATTAGTGTTAGGTCCATGATCATTTAAACCATATACTAATGATTTAAAGGATGAAAGGGAACCTACAGTCACCACTTTGTGGATCACACAAAAACGAGGTAAGCCAGGAATGTCACAATGAGTCAGCAATCGTATAGAGTCTGGTCAAATGAGTCAGCAAAATCTTGGGAGATAGTCCATAACGTGGAAAAATGGTGGTAATGCAGTTTGTCAGGAAGCCAACAGGAGATGAATATGATTTCAGTGGGTTCAGTCTGCAGACCAGTGCAGCACAGTGGGATGTTTAGAGTCCTCAGGCAAAAATCCCAAAAGGCCAGCATACAAACTCCACAGATAATCACAAAGGCAGGTGGAATGCTGGCCTTTCCTTTAAAGGGAATGGAGGATTGGACTGAGACGGCTTTTGAATCAGGAAAGGAATCAAGGTTATGGGGAATAGGCAGGAAAGTGAAGTTGTGGATGATCAGGTCAGCTGTGATCTCATTGAATGGCAGAGAGGCCTTGATGGGCTGAATGGCCCACTTCTCCTTTGGCAGCTGCCTGTCCCACCCTGAACGTGGTTTTCTTTAGAAATTGCAGAGATCAGCTGGACAGCTGGTCCAGAGCAGCCTTCACTCTAACTGAAACAGAGCAACAAGGATTCACTGAAGCCAGGCATTGTTTAAACACAGCCCGAGCAGGGGCCGACAGCAAAGTAACACTCATCACCAATCATGTGACTTACAACAAACCTTGTTCTTAATAACCTCCAATACCCGCGGTGAGCTTTCACAATCCTCTTTGAAGAAACCACTCCAGATCAGACTGTAACATGTGATCAGCCTGTTCCATCTCAGCCTGCTCCAGCCGGTGATCAGACAACTCCTGTTCCTGAGAGAGCTCGCTACCGCCCTGGGCTCATTCCCTTATACTCCATTTCCTTGTCAGCAGCCAGTGAGATCAAACCTTGACACTGCCCTGCCTTCAGTGATTGGTCAGTTTGACCACGGGCAAACATCACAACAGTGTCATCTGACACAGTCTGTTCATCTTCCACTCAGTAAGATCATTGCTTGTTTTCTCTGGAAAGAGGCTCATCTCCCAGCTTTAATGAACCTTGACCTCAGGCCAGTCTGTTCAGGTTGTTCATTGAAACTATTTCCTTGCAGCAGAAGTGTGTGTTGTTTAAAGAACCATCGGATATTTATACAGCATCACCCTGTGGCTATTGACAAATAATTATCACACATCTCGTAGACAGTGTCTGTTTTAAATCAGAACTCAGAACTTCAGCCAGATAGTGACAACACTTACATTATTTAATGTAAACACACATCCCTTCAGACAACACTGAAAAGAGTAATGAAGACATCGTCCAACTAATTGATCTTTCAATAGAGAAGCTTCAAATGATTTTCTTTTCCCCATTGTGGCTGACCCAGTAAATATAAGGTTGTGACCGATATCTTACATCACGCAATGGGATAATGACAAGATGGGATCGAGTTAACTCAGTTGGATGGATGGTTGGTTTGCAGAGCAGTGTGATGCCAACAGTGTGGGTTCAATTCCCATCATCAGTTTGAGGGTACCATGAAGGACTCTTCTTCTCAACCTCTTTCCTTGACTGAGGTTTGGTGACCCTCAGGTTAAATCACCACCAGTCACTTCTCTCTAATGAGAGAGCAGCCCCTATGGTCTGGTCAGACTATGGCAATGCAACAACAACAAATGACGAGATTATTGATGCTCCCAAAAACAGAGGATGAACCAATCACACGCACAGTTGTCTAATTCACTGACCTCATTCTCTCTTTCCTCCAGGGAAGTTACTTTACTGGAACGATATGTTCTGCAAAGTCAAATTACATTCCCTTTGCTCCTACAAACTGCCAGGTCTCTGCTCTACTAAATGAAACCAACAACGCTCCATGGATCCTGACTGAGAGTGGATGTAGTGCCTCCATCTACTTGTAGTTGCGGTCACAGCCAATGATGACTGTACTGACTTAGTTTCTCAGCCAAGATTAAAAATTACATCATGAGTTGTGTGTTTGTTACTGTGAGTCTAGTTTATAGCAGCCTTCCTGTCCCACTGATGCTTCCTACCCATCTGTTCTGTCAATGCTATACTGGGGAGGAGACAGCAGAACAGGGACATGGATAGGTTTTATAATTCATTTCCACAATGTGAGTATTACTGCAAGGTCTAATTCTATTCCCCTTTGGGAAGGTGCTGGCTGTGAGCTTCCTTCTTGAATTAGTGCAGTGTGACTGGAACAGGTACATCCCGTCTTCACCGGGAGGGTGTTCTAGCATTCAGATACAGTTGGGATGTGGGTTAGCCACTGCAGAATTCACAGCCTCTGACCTGTATGTTATACAGCTGGTCCTGCAAATATTCTGGTTAATAATATTCAACTGTTTTTGTGGGCATTTGAAAAGCAAAGGCAATTGGTTGGATTATCTCTTGCTGACAATAACATTTGTGCATTATAAATGGTAAATCACAGAGTCAAAGATAAAGCAGCTGAAGCTACTTGGCCAAAGGGATTATCCTGAGGAAGTGGTGGCACTGTGGCTCAGTTGGATAAAGCATCTGGCTCATTAAATACATTTGCACAGAGACACAAACAGGAAAGGTTGAGAGAGACATGGATCATACACAGGCAAGTGGGACTAGATGAGTTTGGGCAGCTTGATTACAAGGATGAGTTAGACCAAAGTGCCTGTTTGTTTGCTTTTTGACTCAATAACTCCGTGAGTCGGTGATTGTTGTTACTCGCGCAGTCTCTGTGCACCACCTCAAATCACACATTGTGCAGTTAATGAGTTCTAGGGAGCAGTGAGCACGCTGGGCAATGGTTCCAGGGGAAGGCATCAAGGTGGGAGAGATGGAGAGGATGCTGGGGGTGTCAGAGATGGGAGTGAACTGGAGATGGGAGTGTGGAAGGGAGATAGGGTTGTGAGGGGTTGTGGGTAGAGAGAGCTGGAGAACACAGTAGGAGGGGCAGAGAGAGTGAGAGAAGGAAGGCCCACTCCCTCAGGCCCTCCTTGCCCAGTTCCATTTAATTTGTAATAATTTCATCGCCCATCTCCCTGCAGTGAAGGTGTTCAGGGTCAGATAATGGTCACAGCCGACTTGCACAATGCCACTGGTCCTTGCAAGTTGAACTTGGACATTTCAATGATTCTGAACTCAGCAGCAATGATTTTACAAAAGGCCAGCACTGGCTAAAGGTGAAGCATTGTTTGTTCAATGTGTGAGGATGATGTGAGAGCCACACACCATCACTTCATCATCTCTCATGGAAGGTTGATAGTAGTCTGTCCTGAACGCACTGGGAAGTTGAAAGATTGATGTTGATCTGGGATGGGAAAGGGTTCAGAGTGCAGTAAGTACTCCATTTTGATGTGACATACTGCTCACTGAGCTGATGTGGTATATTCACCAAGTTGCTGAGGCTGAAGCTGAATGTACGATGGAGACAAGGCCCTCATTACTGGCGTGCATGCAGCATGTCCCACTGTCTGGGGGAGTGTGTTGTGTCCACACCTGCAGGTGTGTGTCACCAATGACTCTCCTCAGACTGAAGAACCTCCTTCACTCCTTGGGTTTCCCAATTTTCACTGAGATTCCTGCATCCTGCCTCTGGTGGGAGCAGGTGTTGGGAGGGATGAGGGGGGGAGGGGGGGTGGAGGTTGGCTTTGGGGTCCCTGCTCGATTGCCCAGTTCAGGGTGTGAATGATTACACTCATGTGGGCATTTAGTGTCCCACAGACCCAGCCAGCAGCCGAGATCTATAGGAAGGGTTACCATCCCATCAATGTCTGATGGGTTTACACCCACCGTAGATGGATCCTTCAGGTGGAAGTGTAGTTCCAGGAAGCAGTATAAATGCTTCAGATGGTCACAGCTTTTCCAGTTCCAGGTACCTTCAGGCTGGATATGAGGAGACCAGGAATACCCACTGAGGAAATGGCTGCTCACTCTTGTGACATAAATAAACAGATGCAGATGTCAGCTCCAAGATATTCCACAGGGCAATCCGAGTGACCATGGAGAAGGTCACTGTCTCTTGATGATGGGATTCAGGTGCTGAGATTGATTGGGTAATGCCCTTCAACATTCCCTCACAAGGGTCTGGTGTACTGTGGGGATGGGATGTGCTCTACACTGTCTGGATGGGGTTAGGATGATGAAGCTGTGAACAGTGGGGTTACTGTGCAGCACATGGCCCTGTTCAATGGTGTGGACATGGAGGGAGATGCTGATCTGATGACCCTTAAAGATCACAGAAGAGGCACAATGAGATGCTCACAGAGGATGATTGGGATGTGCTACTGGAGGATTGTTTGTTGTGATCCTCACCAACAAACCCAATAAAGATACAACATTCTGTTAGATTGGCTGCTGCTTCCTTTACCACTCCTTCCATTTCCCTGGACACAGACAGACATGGGACTGTGTCATTGGAAGTTCTTTGAGCTCACGTTGTGTGGTCCTTCACATTGTTTCCTCTGAGGGAGTTAATGCCTGACTGAGAAAGTGGAAGGATTCCTCTTGCTTTACAACATTGCACATTTATTGTAGAACAGAAAGATTGCAAAGCAGCAACCCCTTCTGCTCCAAGCCCAACACAGTTATTCCATAAGTTAGCCTTGAGCAGTGTACATTTACAGCAATAATACAGTGCTATTTTAATGGGTTTGTGATTGTGAAGGAGCAAAGATGGCCTTTAGTAGGTGATAGGCTCTTCTTGTTGAATGTGGGAGTTTTGGGAGTATTACATGTTACTGAGGATTATGTCTGCAGGAAATGTATTTGGTTGCAAATCCTCTCAGATCGAATGAATCAGTTGGAAGCCCTTCTGCTCCAAGCCCAACACAGTTATTCCATATTTTCCCAGCTCCTCCATGCAAACTGATATCCCTGGAGCCAAACAGGAACTCTCTTTCTGAGATCTGTCACAGTTAGAATGGGCAGAATGATTTGTTTTGGTGCTGGAAACTTCAATGGTTATAATTCAGGACACTGGCAGTACCAAGATAGGCCAGCAGATGGTGGTGTTGAGCTACAGGAACATTAGTCTCAACATTGCCACCATGTGTTCTATACTGGAACTACAGCATCTCCAGCTGCAACAATGGAAACAATGGGAATACATGGAACTGCTGCACCATTACCACGAGAAACCACCTCACCATCCAACAAACACACACATTTATATAACACCTTTATTGATGCGATAGAAAGGATGAGTCATGTGGAACACTGAATTCATTGCCAGCCTACCTCATGTACAGGGTTGATTCAAAGCTGAGCGGAGGACAGTACATGTTCCAGAGTCACAGAGTTACCCTCTGTTCCTGGCAAAATCCTGGTAAATATTTTCTGGCCCCTCTCCAATTTAATCATACCCTTCTTACAACAGGGCAACTAAAACGGGACACAGAAGAGGCCTCACCAATGTCCTGTACAACCTCAACATGACGTTCCAACTCCGACACTCAAAGGTCTGAGCAATGAAGGTTAGTGTGCTAAAAGCCTTCTTACCCACCCTGTCTACATGTGATGCAACTCTCAAATTATGTCCCTGAACCCCTACATCTTGCTGTTCTACGGTATGACCTAAGGCCCTGGTTTTAACCGGATACGTCCAACTCTTGTTTGTTTTTACCAAAAAGCAATACCTTGTATTTATCCTCGTTAAACACCATCTGCCGCTCCTGGGCCCATTCACCCAATTGGTTGCGATCTCTGTCATCTTAGATAGCGTTCTTCACTATCCAATACACCACCAATTTACATCACATCTGCAAACTTACTAACTTACTTCCTTTTCTTTCATATATTCAAGTGTGTTGTTTGGTTTTAGTTTGTTGCTATAAAGCTAAGCTTACAATGGCAGGGGGCCTCAGGCCTATGGCATGTGCCACTTCCCTGATGTGGGAGCTCAAGGATGTGGCTGATGTTCCTGACTCTTACACTTGCAAGAAGTGTGTCTGGCTGCAGATTTTGTTTGACCGCATGATGGCTCTGGAGCTGTGGATAGACTCACTATGGAGCATCTGCAATGCTGAGGAGGTCGTGGATAGTACATTCAGTAAATTGGTCACACCGCAGATTGGAATTGCTGAGAGAGACTGAATGGGTGACCAACAGACAGAGAAAGAGTAGGAAGGCAGTGCAGGTGTCCCCCGCAGTCATCTCCCTCCAAAGTAGGTATACAGTTTAAGATATGGTTGGGGGAGATGACTCACCAGAGGAGGGCAGCAGTTGCCAGGATCATGGCACCGTGGTGGGCACTGCTGTTCAGAAGGGCAGGAAAAAGACTCATAGGGCCATAGTCATGGGGGATTCTATTGTGAGAGGAGTAGATAGTCGGCTCTGTGGCTGAAAACGAGGCTCCCAGATGGTATGTTGTCTCCCAGGTGCTCGTGTCAGGGATGTCACCGATCGGCTGCAGAGCGTTCTGAAAGGGGAGGGTGAAGGATGGATCCTTCAGGTGCAAGTGTGGCTCCAGGAAGCAGTATAAATGCTTCAGATGGTCACAGTATTTCCAGTTCCAGGTACCTTCAGGCTGGATATGAGGAGACCAGGAATACCCACTGAGGAAATGGCTGCTCACTCTTGTGACATAAATAAACAGATGCAGATGTCAGCTCCAAGATATTCCACAGGGCAATCCGAGTGACCATGGAGAAGGTCACTGTCTCTTGATGATGGGATTCAGGTGCTGAGATTGATTGGGTAATGCCCCGCAACATCCCCTCACAAGGGTCTGGTGTATTGTGGGGATGGGATGTGCTCTACACTGTCTGGTACCCCAGGCTGGCCGGGGTGGGGGGAGGATGGTGAAGCTGTGAACAGTGGGGTTACTGTGCAGCACATGGCCCAGTTCCATGGTGAGGACATGGAGGGAGATGCTGATCTGATGACCCTTAAAGATCACAGAAGAGGCACAATGAGATGCTCACAGAGGATGATTGGGATGTGCTCCTTGAGGATTGTTTGTAGCGATCCTCACCAACAAACCCAATAAAGATACAACATTCTGTTAGATTGGCTGCTGCTTCCTTTACCACTCCTTCCATTTCCCTGGACACAGACAGACATTGGATTGTGTCATTGGAAGTTCTTTGAGCTCACATTGTGTGGTCCTTCACATTGTTTCCTCTGAGGGAGTTAATGCCTGACTGAGAAAGTGGAAGGATTCCTCTTGCTTTACAACATTGCACATTTATTGTAGAACAGAAAGATTGCAAAGCAGCAACCCCTTCTGCTCCAAGCCCAAAACAGTTATTCCATAAGTTAGCCTTGAGCAGTGTACATTTACAGCAATAATACAGTGCTATTTTAATGGGTTTGTGATTGTGGAGGAGCAAAGATGGCCTTTAGTAGGTGATAGGCTCTTCTTGTTGAATGTGGGAGTTTTGGGAGTATTACATGTTACTGAGGATTATGTCTGCAGGAAATGTATTTGGTTGCAAATCCTCTCAGATCGAATGAATCAGTTGGAAGCCCTTCTGCTCCAAGCACAACACAGTTATTCCATATTTTCCCAGCTCCTCCATGCAAACTGATATCCCTGGAGCCAAGCAGGAACTCTCTTTCTGAGATCTGTCACAGTTAGAATGGGCAGAATGATTTGTTTTGGTGCTGGAAACTTCAATGGTTATAATTCAGAGAACCAGCAGTACCAAGATAGGCCAGCAGATGGTGGTGTTGAGCTACAGGAACATTAGTCTCAACATTGCCACCATGTGTTCTATACTGGAACTACAGCAACTCCAGCTGCAACAATGGAAACAAAGGGTATACATGGAACTGCTGCACCATTACCACGAGAAACCACCTCACCATCCAACAAACACACACATTTATATAACACCTTTATTGATGCGATAGAAAGGATGAGTCATGTGGAACACTGAATTCATTGCCAGCCTACCTCATGTACAGGGTTAATTCAAAGCTGAGGGGAGGACAGTACATGTTCCAGAGTCACAGAGTTACCCTCTGTTCCTGGCAAAATCCTGGTAAATATTTTCTGGCCCCTCTCCAATTTAATAATACCCTTCTTACAACAGGGCAACTAAAACGGGACACAGAAGAGGCCTCACCAATATCCTTTACAACCTCAACATGACGTTCCAACTCCGACACTCAAAGGTCTGAGCAATGAAGGTTAGTGTGCTAAAAGCCTTCTTACCCACCCTGTCTACATGTGATGCAACTCTCAAATTATGTCCCTGAACCCCTACATCTTGCTGTTCTACGGTATGACCTAACGCCCTGGTTTTAACCGGATAAGTCCAACTCTTGTTTGTTTTTACCAAAAAGCAATACCTTGTATTTATCCTCGTTAAACACCATCTGCCGCTCCTGGGTCCATTGACCCAATTGGTTGCGATCTCTTTGTCGTCTTAGACAGCGTTCTTCACTATCCAATACACCACCAATTTACATCACATCTGCAAACTTACTAACTTACTTTCTTTTCTTTCATATATTCAAGTGTGTTGTTTGGTTTTAGTTTGTTGCTATAAGCTAAGCTTACAATGGCAGGGGGCCTCAGGCCTGTGGCATGTGCCACTTCCCTGATGTGGGAGCTCAAGGATGTGGCTGATGTTCCTGACTCTTACACTTGCAAGAAGTGTGTCTGGCTGCAGCTTTTGTTTGACCGCATGACGGCTCTGGAGCTGTGGATAGACTCACTATGGAGCATCTGCAATGCTGAGGAGGTCGTGGATAGTACATTCAGTAAATTGGTCACACCGCAGATTGGAATTGCTGAGAGAGACTGAATGGGTGACCAACAGACAGACAAAGAGTAGGAAGGCAGTGCAGGTATCTCCCGCAGTCATCTCCCTCCAATGTAGGTATACAGTTTAAGATATGGTTGGTGGAGATGACTCACCAGAGGAGGGCAGCAGTTGCCAGGATCATGGCACCGTGGTGGGCACTGCTGATCAGAAGAAAGACTCATAGGGCCATAGTCATAGGGGATTCTATTGTAAGGGGAGTAGATAGGTAGCTCTGTGGCTGAAAACGAGGCTCCCAGATGGTATGTTGCCTCCCAGGTGCTCGGGTCATGGATGTCACCGATCGACTGCAGAGCGTTCTGAAAGGGGAGGGTGAAGGATGGATCCTTCAGGTGGAAGTGTGGCTCCAGGAAGCAGTATAAATGCTTCAGATGGTCACAGTATTTCCAGTTCCAGGTACCTTCAGGCTGGATATGAGGAGACCAGGAATACCCACTGAGGAAATGGCTGCTCACTCTTGTGACACAAATAAACAGATGCAGATGTCAGCTCCAAGATATTCCACAGGGCAATCCGAGTGACCATTGAGCAGGTCGTTGTCTCTTGATGATGTGATTCAGGTGCTGAGCCTGATTGGGAAATGCCCTTCAACATCCCCTCACAAGGATCTGGTATATTGTGGGGATGGGATGTGCTCCACACTGGTACCCCAGGCTGGCCGGGTTGGGAGGAGGATGGTGAAGCTTTGAACAGTGGGGTTACTGTGCATCACATGGCCCTGTTCCATGGTGAGGACATGGAGGGAGATGCTGATCTGATGACCCTTAAAGATCACAGAAGAGGCACAATGAGATGCTCACAGAGGATGATTGGGATGTGCTACTGGAGGATTGTTTGTTGTGATCCTCACCAACAAACCCAATAAAGATACAACATTCTGTTAGATTGGCTGCTGCTTCCTTCCTCGCTCTTTCCATTTCCCTGGACACAGACAGACATGGGACTGTGTCATTGGAAGTTCTTTGAGCTCACATTGTGTGGTCCTTCACATTGTTTCCTCTGAGGGAGTTAATGCCTGACTGAGAAAGTGGAAGGATTCCTCTTGCTTTACAACATTGCACGTTTATTGTAGAACAGAAAGATTGCAAGGCAGCAACCCCTTCTGCTCCAAGCCCAAAACAGTTATTCCATAAGTTAGCCTTGAGCAGTGTACTTTTACAGCAATAATACAGTGCTATTTTAATGGATTTGTGATTGTGGAGGAGCAAAGATGGCCTTTAGTAGGTGATAGGCTCTTCTTGTTGAATGTGGGAGTTTTGGCAGTATTACATGTTACTGAGGATTATGTTTGCAGGAAATGTATTTGGTTGCAAATCCTCTCAGATCGAATGAATCAGTTGGAAGCCCTTCTGCTCCAAGCCCAACACAGTTATTCCATATTTTCCCAGCTCCTCCATGCAAACTGATATCCCTGGAGCCAAGCAGGAACTCTCTTTCTGAGATCTGTCACAGTTAGAATGGGCAGAATGATTTGCTTTGGTGCTGGAAACTTCAATGGTTATAATTCAGGACACTGGCAGTACCAAGATAGGCCAGCAGATGGTAGTGTTTAGGTACAGGAACGATAATCTCAACATTGCCACCATGTGTTCTATACTGGAACTACAGCACCTCCAGCTGCAACAATGGAAACAATGGGAATACATGGAACTGCTGCACCATTACCATGAGAAACCACCTCACCATCCAACAAACACACACATTTATATAACACCTTTATTGATGCAATAGAAAGGATGAGTCATGAGGAACACTGAATTCATTGCCAGCCTACCTCATGTACAGGGTTGATTCAAAGCTGAGCGGAGGACAGTACATGTTCCAGAGTCACAGAGTTACCCTCTGTTCCTGGCAAAATCCTGGTAAATATTTTCTGGCCCCTCTCCAATTTAATGATACCCTTCTTACAACAGGGCAACTAAAACGGGACACAGAAGAGGCCTCACCAATGTCCTGTACAACCTCAACATGACGTTCCAGCTCCGACACTCAAAGGTCTGAGCAATGAAGGTTAGTGTGCTAAAAGCCTTCTTACCCACCCTGTCTACATGTGATGCAACTCTCAAATTATGTCCCTGAACCCCTACATCTTGCTGTTCTACAGTATGACCTAAGGCCCTGGTTTTAACCGGATAAGTCCAACTCTTGTTTGTTTTTACCAAAAAGCAATACCTTGTATTTATCCTCGTTAAACACCATCTGCCGCTCCTGGGTCCATTGACCCAATTGGTTGCGATCTCTTTGTCATCTTAGATAGTGTTCTTCACTATCCAATACACCACCAATTTACATCACATCTGCAAACTTACTAACTTACTTCCTTTTCTTTCATATATTCAAGTGTGTTGTTTAGTTTTAGTTTGTTGCTATAAAGCTAAGCTTACAATGGCAGGGGGCCTCAGGCCTGTGGTATGTGCCACTTCCCTGATGTGGGAGCTCAAGGATGTGGCTGATGTTCCTGACTCTTACACTTGCAAGAAGTGTGTCTGGCTGCAGCTTTTGTTTGACCGCATGACGGCTCTGGAGCTGTGGATAGACTCACTATGGAGCATCTGCAATGCTGAGGAGGTCGTGGATAGTACATTCAGTAAATCGGTCACACCGCAGATTGGAATTGCTGAGAGAGACTGAATGGGTGACCAACAGACAGAGAAAGAGTAGGAAGGCAGTGCAGGTGTCCCCCGCAGTCATCTCCCTCCAAAGTAGGTATACAGTTTAAGATATGGTTGGTGGAGATGACTCACCAGAGGAGGGCAGCAGTTGCCAGGATCATGGCACCGTGGTGGGCACTGCTGTTCAGAAGGGCAGGAAAAGACTCATAGGGCCATAGTCATGGGGGATTCTATTGTGAGAGGAGTAGATAGTCGGCTCTGTGGCTGAAAACGAGGCTCCCAGATGGTATGTTGTCTCCCAGGTGCTCGGGTCAGGGATGTCACCGATCGGCTGCAGAGCGTTCTGAAAGGGGAGGGTGAAGGATGGATCCTTCAGGTGGAAGCGTGATTCCAGGAAGCAGTATAAATGCTTCAGATGGTCACAGCTTTTCCAGTTCCAGGTACCTTCAGGCTGGATATGAGGAGACCAGGAATACCCACTGAGGAAATGGCTGCTCACTCTTGTGACATAAATAAACAGATGCAGATGTCAGCTACAAGATATTCCACAGGGCAATCCGAGTGACCATGGAGAAGGTCACTGTCTCTTGATGATGGGATTCAGGTGCTGAGATTGATTGGGTAATGCCCTTCAACATTCCCTCACAAGGGTCTGGTGTACTGTGGGGATGGGATGTGCTCTACACTGTCTGGATGGGGTTAGGATGATGAAGCTGTGAACAGTGGGGTTACTGTGCAGCACATGGCCCTGTTCAATGGTGTGGACATGGAGGGAGATGCTGATCTGATGACCCTTAAAGATCACAGAAGAGGCACAATGAGATGCTCACAGAGGATGATTGGGATGTGCTACTGGAGGATTGTTTGTTGTGATCCTCACCAACAAACCCAATAAAGATACAACATTCTGTTAGACTGGCTGCTGCTTCCTTTACCACTCCTTCCATTTCCCTGGACACAGACAGACATGGGACTGTGTCATTGGAAGTTCTTTGAGCTCACATTGTGTGGTCCTTCACATTGTTTCCTCTGAGGGAGTTAATGCCTGACTGAGAAAGTGGAAGGATTCCTCTTGCTTTACAACATTGCACGTTTATTGTAGAACAGAAAGATTGCAAGGCAGCAACCCCTTCTGCTCCACGCCCAACACAGTTATTCCATAAGTTAGCCTTGAGCAGTGTACTTTTACAGCAATAATACAGTGCTATTTTAATGGATTTGTGATTGTGGAGGAGCAAAGATGGCCTTTAGTAGGTGATAGGCTCTTCTTGTTGAATGTGGGAGTTTTGGCAGTATTACATGTTACTGAGGATTATGTCTGCAGGAAATGTATTTGGTTGCAAATCCTCTCAGATCGAATGAATCAGTTGGAAGCCCTTCTGCTCCAAGCCCAACACAGTTATTCCATATTTTCCCAGCTCCTCCATGCAAACTGATATCCCTGGAGCCAAGCAGGAACTCTCTTTCTGAGATCTGTCACAGTTAGAATGGGCAGAATGATTTGCTTTGGTGCTGGAAACTTCAATGGTTATAATTCAGGACACTGGCAGTACCAAGATAGGCCAGCAGATGGTAGTGTTTAGGTACAGGAACGATAATCTCAACATTGCCACCATGTGTTCTATACTGGAACTACAGCACCTCCAGCTGCAACAATGGAAACAATGGGAATACATGGAACTGCTGCACCATTACCATGAGAAACCACCTCACCATCCAACAAACACACACATTTATATAACACCTTTATTGATGCAATAGAAAGGATGAGTCATGAGGAACACTGAATTCATTGCCAGCCTACCTCATGTACAGGGTTGATTCAAAGCTGAGCGGAGGACAGTACATGTTCCAGAGTCACAGAGTTACCCTCTGTTCCTGGCAAAATCCTGGTAAATATTTTCTGGCCCCTCTCCAATTTAATGATACCCTTCTTACAACAGGGCAACTAAAACGGGACACAGAAGAGGCCTCACCAATGTCCTGTACAACCTCAACATGACGTTCCAGCTCCGACACTCAAAGGTCTGAGCAATGAAGGTTAGTGTGCTAAAAGCCTTCTTACCCACCCTGTCTACATGTGATGCAACTCTCAAATTATGTCCCTGAACCCCTACATCTTGCTGTTCTACAGTATGACCTAAGGCCCTGGTTTTAACCGGATAAGTCCAACTCTTGTTTGTTTTTACCAAAAAGCAATACCTTGTATTTATCCTCGTTAAACACCATCTGCCGCTCCTGGGTCCATTGACCCAATTGGTTGCGATCTCTTTGTCATCTTAGATAGTGTTCTTCACTATCCAATACACCACCAATTTACATCACATCTGCAAACTTACTAACTTACTTCCTTTTCTTTCATATATTCAAGTGTGTTGTTTGGTTTTAGTTTGTTGCTATAAAGCTAAGCTTACAATGGCAGGGGGCCTCAGGCCTGTGGTATGTGCCACTTCTCTGATGTGGGAGCTCAAGGATGTTGCTGATGTTCCTGACTCTTACACTTGCAAGAAGTGTGTCTGGCTGCAGCTTTTGTTTGACCGCATGACGGCTCTGGAGCTGTGGATAGACTCACTATGGAGCATCTGCAATGCTGAGGAGGTCGTGGATAGTACATTCAGTAAATCGGTCACACCGCAGATTGGAATTGCTGAGAGAGACTGAATGGGTGACCAACAGACAGAGAAAGAGTAGGAAGGCAGTGCAGGTGTCCCCCGCAGTCATCTCCCTCCAAAGTAGGTATACAGTTTAAGATATGGTTGGTGGAGATGACTCACCAGAGGAGGGCAGCAGTTGCCAGGATCATGGCACCGTGGTGGGCACTGCTGTACAGAAGGGTGGGAAAAAGACTCATAGGGCCATAGTCATGGGGGATTCTATTGTGAGAGGAGTAGATAGTCGGCTCTGTGGCTGAAAACGAGGCTCCCAGATGGTATGTTGTCTCCCAGGTGCTCGGGTCAGGGATGTCACCGATCGGCTGCAGAGCGTTCTGAAAGGGGAGGGTGAAGGATGGATCCTTCAGGTGGAAGCGTGATTCCAGGAAGCAGTATAAATGCTTCAGATGGTCACAGCTTTTCCAGTTCCAGGTACCTTCAGGCTGGATATGAGGAGACCAGGAATACCCACTGAGGAAATGGCTGCTCACTCTTGTGACATAAATAAACAGATGCGGATGTCAGCTACAAGATATTCCACAGGGCAATCCGAGTGACCATGGAGAAGGTCACTGTCTTTTGATGATGGGATTCAGGTGCTGAGATTGATTGGGTAATGCCCCGCAACATCCCCTCACAAGGGTCTGGTGTACTGTGGGGATGGGATGTGCTCTACACTGTCTGGATGGGGTTAGGATGATGAAGCTTTGAACAGTGGGGTTACTGTGCAGCACATGGCCCTGTTCCATGGTGAGGACATGGAGGGAGATGCTGATCTGATGACCCTTAAAGATCACAGAAGAGGCACAATGAGATGCTCACAGAGGATGATTGGGATGTGCTACTGGAGGATTGTTTGTTGTGATCCTCACCAACAAACCCAATAAAGATACAACATTCTGTTAGATTGGCTGCTGCTTCCTTTACCACTCCTTCCATTTCCCTGGACACAGACAGACATGGGACTGTGTCATTGGAAGTTCTTTGAGCTCACATTGTGTGGTCCTTCACATTGTTTCCTCTGAGGGAGTTAATGCCTGACTGAGAAAGTGGAAGGATTCCTCTTGCTTTACAACATTGCACGTTTATTGTAGAACAGAAAGATTGCAAAGCAGTAACCCCTTCTGCTCCAAGCCCAAAACAGTTATTCCATAAGTTAGCCTTGAGCAGTGTACTTTTACAGCAATAATACAGTGCTATTTTAATGGATTTGTGATTGGAGGAGTAAAGATGGCCTTTAGTAGGTGATAGGCTCTTCTTGTTGAATGTGGGAGTTTTGGGAGTATTACATGTTACTGAGGATTATGTCTGCAGGAAATGTATTTGGTTGCAAATCTTCTCAGATCGAATGAATCAGTTGGAAGCCCTTCTGCTCCAAGCACAACACAGTTATTCCATATCTTCCTAGCTCTTCCATGCAAACTGATATCCCTGGAGCCAAGCAGGAACTCTCTTTCTGAGATCTGTCACAGTTAGAATGGGCAGAATGATTTGTTTTGGTGCTGGAAACTTCAATGGTTATAATTCAGAGAACCAGCAGTACCAAGATAGGCCAGCAGATGGTGGTGTTGAGCTACAGGAACATTAGTCTCAACATTGCCACCATGTGTTCTATACTGGAACTACAGCAACTCCAGCTGCAACAATGGAAACAAAGGGAATACATGGAACTGCTGCACCATTACCACGAGAAACCACCTCACCATCCAACAAACACACACATTTATATAACACCTTTATTGATGCGATAGAAAGGATGAGTCATGTGGAACACTGAATTCATTGCCAGCCTACCTCATGTACAGGGTTGATTCAAAGCTGAGCGGAGGACAGTACATGTTCCAGAGTCACAGAGTTACCCTCTGTTCCTGGCAAAATCCTGGTAAATATTTTCTGGCCCCTCTCCAATTTAATAATACCCTTCTAACAACAGGGCAACTAAAACGGGACGCAGAAGAGGCCTCACCAATATCCTGTACAACCTCAACATGACGTTGCAACTCCGACACTCAAAGGTCTGTGCAATGAAGGTTAGTGTGCTAAAGCCTTCTTACCCACCCTGTCTACATGTGATGCAACTCTCAAATTATGTCCCTGAACCCCTACATCTTGCTGTTGTACGGTATGACCTAAGGCCCTGGTTTTAACCGGATAAGTCCAACTCTTGTTTGTTTACGTTACATCTGCAAACTTACTGGTCATGCTAAATTGCCCGTAGTGTTAGGTAAGGGGTAAATGTATGGGTGGGTTGCGGGACGATGTGGACTTGTAGGGCCAAAGTTTCCACATTGCAAGTAATCTAATCTAAGATTATGGAACGATGTAGAGGCAACAGGGTGGTGGTGATGGAAGTTTTAAATTTTCTCAACATTGTTTGGGATTCACTTCATGTCAGAGTTCTGGTTGGGTCAGAATTTATAAGGAGTGTCCAGGAAAGTTTTCTACAGCAGTTTGTCAGGAGTCCAACAAAGGAAGGGGCCATATTGGACTTGGTGTTGGGGAATGAGTCAGGCCAGACGGTAGAATTTGCAATGGGGGATTTCTTTGGGAATAGTGACCACATCTCTGTAAGTTTTAGAATGCTCATAAACAAAGATGCGAATAGTCCTAAGGGACAAGTACTAAACTGGGAAGAGGCCAATTATATCAAAATTAGGCAGGAGCTGGGAAATGTAGATTGGACACAGGTATTTGAAGGCAAGTCCCCATCTGATATGTGGGAGGCTTTCAAAGATAGCTTGAAGATAGTGCAGGATAGGCATGTCCCTTTGAAAACAAGGGATAGGAAAGGCAAGATTCGTGAACCGTGGATGACAGGAGAAAGTGTGCGACTAGCCAAGGGGAAAAGGGAAGCATATATAAGGTCCAGGCAGCTAAGAACAGAACTGGCCTTGGAAGAATACCGGGAGAGTAGGACCATTCTTAAACAAAGAATCAAGCGGGCGAAAAGGGGTCATGAAATAGCTTTGAGGAGCAGAATTAGGGAGAATCCCAAGGCCTTTTATTCTTATATAAGAAGCAAGAGGGTAACCAGAGAAAGGGTTGGTCCACTAAAGCATAAGGAAGCAAGGTAGTTTGTTGAACCTGAGAAAATGGGTGGGATTCTCAATGATGACTTTGCATCAGTGTTCACTGAGGAACAGGAGGTGGTAAATGCTGAGATTAGAGATAGAAGTTTGTTTACTCTGGATCACATTGACATAAGGAGGGAAGATGTGTTGGGTAGGCTAAAGGATTTTAATGTTGATAAATCCCCGGACCGGGTGGTTGCTGAGGGAGGTGAGAGAGGAAATAGCTGGGGCCCTGACAGATATCTTTCTGGCATCCTTAAACACAGGTAAGGTGCTGGAGGACTGGAGGGTAGATAATGTTGTCCCCCTGTACAAGAAGGGTAGTAGGGATATTCCAGGTAACTACAGACCAGTGAGCTTGACGTCTGTGGTGGGCAAGTTGCTGGGAAGATACTGAGGGATAAAATCTATTCATATTTGGAAAATAATGGGCTTATCAGTGATAGGCAACATGGTTTTGTGTGGAGTAGATTGTGTCTAACCAACTTAATAGAGTTCTTTGAGGAAGTGACCAAGTTGATAGATTAAGGAAGGGCCTTAGATGTCATATACATGGACTTTAGTAAGGCATTTGACAAGGATCCCCATGGTAAACTAATGGAGGAAGTGAAGTCACATGGTGTGCAGGGTGATCAAGAGAGGCGGATAAAAAAACTGGTTGAGTAACAGGAGACAGAGAGTAGTAGCTGAAGGGAGTTTCTCAAAATGGAGAAAGGTGACCAGTGGTGTTCCACAGGGATCAGTGCTGGGGCCACTGTTGTTTGTGATATACATAAATGATCTGGAAGAGGGCACTGTTGGTATGATCAGTAAGGTTGCAGATGACATGAAGATTGGTGGAGTAGCAGAAAGCGTAGGAGACTGTCAAAGAATACAAGAGAATATAGATAGACTGAAGAGTTGGCAGAGAAGTGGCAGATGGAGTTCAATCCAGGCAAGTGTGAGGTGATGCATTTTGGGAAGTCTAATTTTAGAATGAATTATGCTGTAAACAGAAGAGCCTTGGGAAAAGTTGATGAGCAGAGAGATCTGGGAGTTCAGGTCCATTGTACCCTGAAGGTGGCTGCACAGGTGGATAGAGTGGTCAAGAAGGCATATGGTTTGCTTGCCTTCATTGGACGGGGTATTGAGTATGAGAGCTGGAAGGTCATGTTAAAATCATACAAGACTTTGGTTTGTCTGCATTTAGAATACTGTGTACAGTTCTGGTCGCATTACCAAAAGGATGTGGACGCTTTGGAGAGGGTGCAGAGAAGGTTTATGAGAATGTTGCCTGGTATGGAAGGTGTTAACTATGAAGAGACAGTGAATAGATTAGAAAAAAAAAGATTTGAGGAGGGATCTGATTGAGGTCTACATAACTATGAAGGGTATAAACAGGGTAGAGAGAGATAAGTTTTTTTCCCAGGGTGAAGGATTCAATAACGAGAGGATATGCGTTCAGGATGAAAGGTGAAAAGTTTAAGGGGGATATATGCGGCAAGTACTTTACACAGAGGGTGGTAGGTGCCTGTAACACGTTGCCAGCAGAGGTGGTAGAGGCAGGCACTGTAGATTCATTTAAGGTGCGTCTGGACAGATACACAAGTAAGTGGGGAAGAGAGTTATACAGATACCGAGAATTGGGCGAGAGGTTTAGACAGTGGATTTGGATCGACTCGGGCTTAGAGAGCCAAAGAGCCTGTCCCTGGGCTGTAAATTTTCTTTGTTCTTTGTTCTTTAACCATGCCTTCCATATTCTCATCTGAATCATTAATATAAATGAGAAACAAAAGAGAACCCACACCGATCCCTGTGGAACACAGCCGGGCGCAGGTCTCCTGTTCGAGAACCAACCCTCCCCCACTTTCTGTCTCCTGCTGTGAAGCCAACTTTGTATCCAATTGGCAACCTCACCCTGAAATCCATCTGAACAACTTCATGAATTAATCTTCCATGTGGAAACTTCTCAAATACTTCACTAGCAGGAGGTCAGAGGGTATTGCTGCTGTGGGCAGTGTTAGGACAAGTGGCTGATAAGACCAACTCAAAGCCTCCGTGCCCACTTTAATTCCAAAGCCACAATAATATCTGCATCGAGTGACACCATGATTCATGGCTGGAATGGAGCTGACATGGAAGATCTCTACATCAATCACAGTTGAAGGCTGCTCTCCTGTCGGAGCTGGGGTTTATTGCACACCTTTGGTCAGGGTTTGGTACTAGAATCTGAGGGAGCCGTTGCAGATATTCTGCCGAGCAGAGTTCTGCTCCATCCATAAGCTGGAGCAGAACTCATTGTCTCCCTCCACAGACATTGTGTGATGTCAGTAGAATGGGTGGAGCCAATGTAACATGAGGGTTAACCCTTTCAGAACCATCACCTTTACAATGCATAAGACACATACAGAAAATGGATAAATACTGGGACGTGATGTTGACTGATGGAATGACCATCAGCAGCGTGTATAACACTGTTGTGTCATGATGTAATGATGACACCAGTGTCACGTGATCACAGAGAGAGAGAAATGGAAAGGAACAGGCATCAACCAGGGTCTTGGGGAAATGTCTGGACAGATCAAGCTGGAAGGAAAGAGTTCTTCCAGGTAGTTCCATTGACACGAGGAGGTGATTAAGATCACACATTCACAAGTTATCTCCCTGTCCCTCATTGTCACTCCTGAACAAACCTCAATTGTATTCCTTTCTAAAAACTGCCAGTAATGGTGAATGGACCCTGTTCTTTACAAACAGATTCAATCTCTCTGCTGCTATTGGATGAAGGAAACCTCCCAACAGGGAGAGAAATGGGGGACAGATGGAATTCAGATCCAGTACAAAGGTTAGATGGCCTAACAGTATTATTGCAAGGCAATTAACGCAGAGACACAGGTCACATTCTGGGGATCAAGGTTCATGAACCTGATGGTGATGTTTGAATTTCATCAAAATCTGAAATTGAGAGGAAAAAGGTGACCATGAAACCAATTCCAATTATTGGAAAAATCCATCTGATTCACATTTAACAGAAGGAAACTCCAGAGGTGTGCAGTTTAGGTGAATTGTCCCTGCTAAATTCCCCATACTGTTCAGGGATGTGTAGGTAATGTACATTAGTCAGGAGTAAATGTAGGTCAATAGGGTAGGGGAATGGGTCTGGGTGGATTACTCTTCGAAGGGTCGGTGTGGATTTGTTGGGCCAAAGGGCTGGTTTCCACACTGTAGGGACTCTGATTCCATGAAACTGCTGTCGATACCCGGTCTACCCAACATGTGACTCCAGACTTACAGAAATGTATAGACTCTAAACTGTCCTCTGGGCAATTAGGGATGGGCAATAAATGCTGGTCAGTAAGAAATTAAAAGGTGTCAGTAATCCTTAAATTCCAATGCCATCTGAAATGAATTTACTCTCCCCATTTCTCATCCCTGGTGGGTCTCCTTCAGTCACTGACAGCAATGAGAATGTACCTGTTCGGGCCAGTTTTCACTCTGGGGATCTGACTTGCCCAGTGCTGACATTCTGACAGAACCTGAATATAACAGGGAAGTACAGTGGGAGGAACTGTCTTTTACATACCTTTGGGAGGCAGAGCTCTGATGAAGAGACACCTAGACTCAAAATATGAGTTTGCTCCCTCTCCATGGATGCTGTCAGATCTGCTGTGATTTCCAGAGTTTTTTGCTTTGACTCTCGGGGCTGGGAAGTCATGCCGAGGTTATACAGGACATTGCTTCGGCATCTTCAGGACTGCTGTGTCCAATTCAGGTTGCCCTGTGACAAGAAGGATATTATTGAGTTGGAGATGGTTCAGAAGAGATTTACTAGGATGGTGCTCGGTATGAAAAGTTTGAGTTATAAATGATTGGGAGGTGCTGGTGTTGGACGGGGGGTGGACAATGTTAAAAATCAGACAACAGTTGGACTATAACCTGGTATCATGTGATTGTTAACTTGGAGTTAGAAAGAAAGGCTATACAGGCCGGGACTTTTATCACTGGAGCATAGGAGGTTGAAGATAACCTTGCAGAAGTTTATAAAACCATGAGGGGTACAGATAAGGTTAATGATTGGTGTCTTTTCTTGAGATTGGCAGATTTCAAGATGGGGGGCATATTTTTATGGAGAGAGCAGAAAGATTTGAAAAAGAACATGAGGAGCAAATGTTTCACACAGAGGGTGGTTTGCATGTGGAATGCAGTTCCTGAGGAAATGGTGGATGTGGGTACAGTTACAATGTTTAAAAGACACTGAGGTAAGGACATGAATAGGAAAGGTTTGGAAGGATATGGGCCAAGAGCAGACTGGTGGGACTAGTTTAGTTTGGGATTATGTTCAGCATGGACTGGTCGGACCATGCTGTATGATTCTATAACTCTATGAATTTATATACAATTAACATAACAACAGAACAAGCTGATGTAATTCAGCTGGCTCAGGCGACTGACTGTGTGGAGTTTGCACTTTCTCCCCGTGTCTGCGTGGGTTTCCTCCGGGTGCTCCGGTTTCCTCCCACAGTCCAAAGATGTACGGGTCAGGTGAATTGGCCATGCTAAATTATCTGTAGTGTTAGGTAAGGGATAAATGTAGGCGTATGGGTGGGTTGCGCTTCGGCGGGTCGGTGTGGACTTGTTGGGCCGAAGGGCCTGTTTCCACACTGGAAGTAATCTAATCTAAAAAGCAGGTCTGGCAGAATCTGTGGAGAGAGAAACAAAGTTAATGGTTTGAGTTTGATACGACTTTGACATCCTGTTCCCAGAAATTAACAGGGAGATCTTGAGGAAGAGGAAATGCTGAGGTGAAGCGGGTGAAGGTAAAACAAAGGGAGAATTTAATGTGAAATTGTTTGTTTAATTTGGTGACATATGTTCTAAGAGTCACCAAGAAGTCAGAAAAGGAATTCAGGAGAAATGTCTTTATCCAGAGTGGTGAGAATGTGAAACTTGTTGGTATGTGGTGTGATTGAGGAAGGTCACTCAGAGCTAAGTTGCTGGAATCTCCATTGTAAGTTATTCGGTTCATTCCTCAGTGTTTCTAACGGTGAGCAAACATGGGAAATCAATGAAGCTTCACATTTGTATCTTGTTACAAAAGCTGTAAATATGGATGATCACATTTTAACTCCCACCACCTAATTTTAAGAGCTGAGACTTGCTGGGATTAAACTCATTTTCAAACAACTGGATGTAAAATTGCTGCAGTGAGCACCTGACCACAGGTTGGGGGTCGTCAAGGTGGAAGAAACAAAACTGGCTGCACCAAAATTCCCATTTTAGTGAAGACATTGAAACTGAATCAGCGTCAAGGATATTGCATCTCTGGGTTTAGTTCACACTTCCATGAAAATTGTTGTCTGCGATTCTTCAACTTGAAAGGACAATGGACTCAGCCTGGGCTTAAAATTTAATTTAGATGTAGTTTAATCTGCATAGTACCAGTTAATCATCCATTTTTTGATTTGCTGAAAAATGAATTTCTTTAAATTATTATTTATTTATTTTAAAATCTTATGTGAGTTTATTTTGTTCGAGGTAGCTGTCAAAGTTTTGCAAATTCATTGGAATGATGATTCAAATGGTTGTTTATGGAGCTTGATTCTTTGAAGAGGTAACAAGTAGGTTAGACCAGGGAAACCCAGTGGATGTGGTCTATCTAGACTTCCAAAAGGACTTTGATAAGGTGCCACACGGGAGGCTGCTGAGCAAGTTGAGGACCCATAGTGTTCGAGGTGAGCTACTGGTATGGATTGAGGATTGGCTGGCTGACAGAAGGCAGAGAGTTGGGATAAAAGGTTCTTTTTCAGAATGGCAGCCGGTGACAAGCGGTGTCCCGCAGAGGTCAGTGTTGGGGCCGCAGCTGTTCACATTATATATTAATGATCTGGATGAAGGGACTGGGGGCATTCTAGTGAAGTTTGCCGATGATACGAATTTAGGTGGGCAGGCAGGTAGTACTGAGGAAGTGGGGAGGCTGCAGAAGGATCTAGACAGTTTGGGAGAGTGGTCCAGGAAATGGCTGATGGAATTCAATGTGAGTATTTGTGTGGAGTTGCACTTTGGAAAAAAGAATAAAAGTGTAGACTACTTTCTAAACAGTGAGAAAATTCATAAAGCCAAAGTACAAAGGGATCTGGGAGTGCTAGTCAAGGATTCTCTAAAGGTAAACATGCAGGTTGAGTCAGTGATTAAGAAAGCGAATGCAATGTTGTCATTTGTCTCAAGAGGGTTGGAATATAAAAGCACCATTGTGCTACTGAGACTTCATAAAGCTCTGGTTAGGCCCCATTTGGAGTACTGTGTCCAGTTTTGGTCCCCATACCTCAGGAAGGACATACTGGCACTGGATCGTGTCCAGCGGAGATTTACACGGATGATCCCTGGAATGGTTGGTCTAACATGCGAGGAATGGCTGAGGATCCTGGGATTGTATTCATTGGAGTTTAGAAGATTAAGGGGAGACTTAATAGAAACTTACAAGATAATACATGGCTTAGAAAGGGTAGACGCTAGGAAATTGTTTCCGTTAAGTGAGGAGACTAGGACCCGTGGACACAGCCTTAGAATTAGAGGGGGTCAATTCAGAACAGAAATGCGGAGACATTTCTTCAGCCAGAGAGTGGTAGGCCTGTGGAAATCATTGCCGCAGAGTGCAGTGGAGGCCGGGACGCTAAATGTCTTCAAGACAGAGATTAATAGATTCTTGATGTCACGAGGAATTAAGGGCTACGGGGAGAATGCTGGTAAGTGGAGTTGAAATGCCCATCAGCCATGATTGAATGGCGGAGTGGACTCGATGGGCCGAATGGCCTTACTTCCGCTCCTATGTCTTATGGTCTTATGGTCTTGATAATCAGCTTGCTCTTCCCATCAGGATCATGACAACATGCAGAGAGAGATTTTGTATAATCCACACACAGGTTTATCACTGACCTTTGTATGTTTGTGTGAGTTTGTTTCCTGAACCTGACACAGCCTGAAACCTAAATAACTGGCCATAACAGCAACCTGGTTGGATTTCACATTGACTGAGATCAGTGGGGGGCTGGGACTAGAAAAGGAATCAGCATCACCCTCCAGCCTCAGTCACATTGTACCTTTGGGTCATGACCAAAACTGAAGCCAAAGACAAAGAATTGACATTGGAAATGAGGCAATGTCTTTTTCAGAAAAATTGCTTTTTTTTCTATATGAGTGAAAATTATACCAAGTGATTGATCTGATTATCAAAGTAAATGTGTTTTTGCAGCATAGTGTAATATATTTAAACACTTTTTGGGCATTGTATAGTGACAAACTGGAAGGTGTGCCTTGGCATTTGAAGATAAAATTTAGTTCAAAACCAAAGAAAGAAGAAATTACAATAAGACCACCAAGTACAGGAGCAGAATTCGGCCATATTGCCCATCGACCCTGCTGCATCACTCAATCCAGACTAACACGATTCTCCACCCCATTCTCCTGCCTTCTCCCCGTAACCTTGATCCCCTGAGAACTCAAGAACCTATCGGTCTTTGTCTTAAATACACTCAATAATTTGGCCTCTACAGCCTTTTGTAGCAATGGGTTCCATAGATTCACCACCCTTTGACTTTAGAAATTCCTCCTCATCTCACTTCTAAAGCATCATCCCTTAAATCTTGGTTTGTGCCCTCAGGTTCTTCTCTCTCTGATGTCCAACACCTTCTCCATGTGCTCTCTATTCAGGCCTCTCAGTATTCTGTATATTTCTATGAGATGCCCCCTTATTCTTTTAAGCTCCATCACCTGCAGACCTAGAGTGGGCGGCACGGTGGCACAGTGGTTAGCACTGCTGCCTCACAGCGCCTGAGACCCGGGTTCAATTCCCGACTCAGGCGACTGACTGTGTGGAGTTTGCACGTTCTCCCCGTGTCTGCGTGGGTTTCCTCCGGGTGCTCCGGTTTCCTCCCACAGTCCAAAGATGTGCGGGTCAGGTGAATTGGCCGTGCTAAATTGCCCGTAGTGTTAAGTAAGGGGTAAATGTAGGGGTCTGGGTGGGTTGCGCTTCGGTGGGTTGGTGTGGACTTGTTGGGCCGAAGGGCCTGTTTCCACACTGTAAGTAATCTAATCTAATCTAATCTAAGTCCTCAACCGCTCCTTATATGACAATCCCTTCATCCCCTGGATCATTCCAGTAAACCTCCTCTGGATATCCTCCAAGGCCAGCACATCTTTCCTGAGATACAGGGCCCAAAACTACTCAGAATATCACAAATGTAATCTGACCAGAGCCTTATACAGACTCAGCAGGACATCTCTTGTATTCTCGCCCTCAAGGTCTGAGAGCCTTACTAAACTGGTGACCGTACAATTGTACAGTCATAGACTATTACTAACCTTAAACAGAAATCAGAGTAATGACATGATTACAAAAAAGTTTATCTATGTCAATGACAAACACAGCTCTCTTTAAAAGTGAAGGTAAAGTTGCCGTAGGCAACTTAACAGACCATAGGCTTCTCTCTCACTAGAAAGAGAGATGCCAGGTGGTGATTTAACCTGAGGGTGACCACACCGCAGGCAGGGGGAGAGATGGAGAAGGCAAGTCCTTTATGGTAACCTCGGCTGCTGCAGGAACTGAACTCATGCTTTTGATTTTACAAACCAGTCCCCAAATCTCCTTAACCCAAATCACAGAATAAAACTGAAATGTCTATTTAATTTACATATTTTACTCAAATTTATAAATCAAACATTCCCAAGTTGGTGTCATAGTCAAATTTAATTCTTGAAAGACCATTTATGAAATAACCATATACCAACATCCTTGTTTGATTGTTTTGTTGGACCTGTTTATTGCTGCTCCCTTTTTCCTCAGAAATATTTCTCAAGGTGTAGCCTCGGGCACTTTGCAAAGTGATCTTCATGATCACACAGGCTGTATTGTTTCTGTTTGAGGGAGTGGTGTGACCGTCTCATGGAGCTGTCTGTGGTTGTATAACAGGGGCCTGGTTTAACTGCTGTCCCAGCACGGTGGCATCAGTACAGGTTGGTGCTGAAGGTTGAGATAGTGACAGTCCCACATTCCAGACTGGTTCCCAATCATTCCCACCCACAACCCCCACATTAAAACTCCCCTGAAATTGGGCACTAGATGGCTACCAATCCCACTGGAACATGTGTCCTATTTTAATCATCGTCATCAGCACACAGTCATGTAACTGGAACATTCTTTTTAAATTTAATTCAAGGGATATGGGCGTGGCTGACTGGGCCATCACTTATTGCCCATCCCTAGTTGCACTTGCGGAGATGGTGGGAAGCTGCCTTCTTGAACAATTCCAGTCTATTTAGTGTCAGTAGAAACACAATTTTGTTAGGAAGGAGTTACATAATTTTGATCCTGTGCCACTGAAAGAACAGTGATATATTTCCAAGTCTGGATGGTGAGAAACTTGGAGGGGAACTTGCAGGTGCTGGTATTCCCAACTATCTGCTGTCTATGTCCTTCCAGATGATAGTGGTCATTGGTTTGGAAGGTGCTAAGGGCCCATGGTGAATGTCTGTGGTGCATTTTGTAAATGACAAACATTGCAGCTACTGAACATTGGTGGTGGAGGGAGTCAATGCTTATAGTTATGTGACCAATTAAGTGGGGTGATTTGTTGATGGTGACAAGCTTAGATTAGATTACTTACAGTGTGGAAACAGGCCCTTCGGCCCAATAAGCCCACAACGACCCTCCGAAGAGCAACCCACCCAGACCCATTCCCCTACATCTAACACTATGGGCAATTTAGCATGGCTAATTCACCTGATCTGCACATCTTTGGACTGTGGGAGGAAACCGGAGCACCCAGAGGAAACCCACACAGACACAGGGAGAATGTGCAAACTCCACACAGACAGTTGCCTGAGGCGGGAATTGAACACCAGGTCTCTGGTGCTGTGAGGCAGCAGTGCTAACCACTGTGCCACCGTGCCACCCTTCTTGAGTGTTGTTGGTGCTGTGCTCATCCAGACAAGTGGAGAGCATTCCATTACCCTCCTGACTTGTGCCTTTTAGATAGTGGACAGGCTTTAAATGGTAACCCCCAGGATGTTGATCGTGCAAGATTCATCGATGAGAATGTCACTTGTTGGAAATGATCATTGCCTGGCATTTATGTGGAGGGAATGTTACTTGATCACTGGAGAACCCAAGCCTGTACATTGTCCAGGTCTTGCTCTATCTGGACATGGAGTGCTCTGTATCTGAGGTGCTGCGAATGGTGCTGACCATTGTGCAATCAGTGGCAAACATTTCAATGTCTGCCCTGATGGTGGTGGGGAGCTGATTGATGAAGGAGTGGATGATGGTTGAGCCTGGCATAGCACCTGGACAGTGCTCCTGTAGGAATGTCCTGGAAGTGAAATGTCTAAACCCCCTCCCCCCCAACTGGGGCTCCACAACTCCCTCCGAGATGAATCAATAGTTTTCCTCAGTAACATTTATTTCTCAAACAGTTGTAGAAAGGCCTCATCCGCCCTTAAGCATTGACACTTCCAGCCTAACCTAAAGGAGCCATTGAGGTCAGTGAGATATCTGTGCTCCAGAGGGACACATAGCGCTGGCACAACAAGATTAATGACCTTCTTACACTCCAACAAGAGCAACTGTCACCATCCTCTGCCTGCTCCCCCCCCCACTCTCTTGACCTCTATGTTTACTTGGTTAACAATCCTCTTGGTTTCTGACATCCTGAGCTTGCCATTCCTAGTGAAAGGTTCTCACACTCTTCAGAATTCTCACACTCTACATTTACATTCAGGCATTACAACTTCCTGAAGGCAGCTCTTCAGTGAAATGTCTAATGTCACTCTCCCTCTCTCTCTACAGGAGTCTTCTCTTTTCTCTGGTCCTGTCAGAGTAACATTCTCAGTTACCCAGCCGTGTTTGCACATTATATTCCAGGACAATACCCACCTGCTCAGCTGTCCCTCATGGTCACGATATGCTGCACAATACAGAGCCTGGTGCTTCAGAGAGGGAGGCCCTGGCAGAGGAGAGTGTAATTGAGTGAGAACCATATTCTGATTTTGAGGAGGCTGAGCCATGCCAGCCAGCTGTGGAAGCTGTTACACAGGAGGCTGCGCATGCTGGAGATGTGCACAAATCTCTGACAGTATGAAGGTTTACACCAATATAAACAATTCGCACTGTGAGTCCAATGGATACAGCCATGCATTCTAAAGGACAGTGATGATAAGGCTGATGGTCTGGTTGGATTCTTCAATGACTGAGCCAGTGCATACAACCTCTCAGAAAGCTCTGCCACATCTCCCTGTGCCTCACTCTGTTCCTCCAGTATCTGCCAATGATGGATAGGCTCAGAGACTCATCACCAGCCTAGGGCTCAGCATCTGTGCTGGCTACTGCACTTTTCTGAGAGCCAGAGGCCTGCACAGTCTCTGATTGCTGGTCTTGTGACTATCATGTGTTCACAGCAGGATGCAAATCTCTGACAGCTGAATCAAACAAAACCAGCAAAGTGTGTATCTGTAATTGTCCAAGGTGCTGCTGAGGATGTGATGGTGCACATCCAAGACATAATCATGAATTTTCTGTGGAAATATCTCACTTTCATTTATATCTTCAACAAATCCGTTATCAGCGAGTAACATGTCTCAATGGTCTCTGCTAAACTAACACTTCTTGCACTACAGAAGTTGCCACCCACCCACCTAACACCATAAGTCTCAATATCCCCACTGCCACATAGAGGGATGGCATGTATGTTTAATACTGTCATGTACACCTGGTCAAGGCAGTAGACAATCCAACACAACACTTCATAGGAACAAGAGCTGGCCATTCAGCCCATTGAATTTACTCCTTCAATCCATTAGATTGTGGTTGATTATTTTACTTAGTGTCACTTTCCATATTATCATCATATCATTGTAAAGAATGCTGTGTCCGATCTCTCGACTTGGCTATTCCTCAGAGACCTTCATGGATTCTGTAAAGAACTTCTTCCTTCAAAAGTTTTGCTGTCACAAACCTGTTTTTGAAAAGGAGAAGACCAACTGCTGTACTCAAATGTTTCTCTTGTTAATGATATTTGTGTAAAGCCTTTTAAACAAATGTTCATGATATTTGTTGGATTGTACTTTGACCGAGAATCCAGGGAGAACTTCCTGATCAGAGTGCACTCTATCGCAGCCTTTTGTGTTTCTCAAACTTTCTGTAACTTGTTTCCAGAAGTTGGCTTCTTATAATTGACAAAACAATTCTTACTCTCTCAATAAGCACTGACTCTTCTGCTTCAGCTTGATCCATTCTCACTCCAGATGCTGCATCAGCAGTGGTTTGAGGTGACCCTGGCGTGTAGACTGCAGCATCATTGTATCGCAGCAACATGAGCCTGAGTTTCTGAATACACAGTGACATTTTATTATGTGATATCGTGGTGAGATTTATACATTTCTACATTTAATATTTTTTACTAGACATTTGGTTTCTCTGAATTCTAAGCTGTACTGAGCTGTACTTAATGCAAATCGAAGCTGTTGCCTGTGTCCAAACTGTCAGAGTGCGAGAGTTAGTTCCACTGATTGTTTAAGAATCTTTGAATTTGAGTTGTAGATGAAGTTATATCTCTGATACGCATACTTTTCATGTCAGCCAGGACTCCCTGATTGGGTCATATTATCAGACACAATCAGGGAAGTTGTATTTTATGAAGTCCACCTGGCTGACCTTGTTTTAATAACCGCACCCCATCCTCTCTGAATCCACCAACATTGGCTGCTCCTTGGACAGCCTTGTGGGGCATTTTAGCACACGGTCAGGTTCCACTGACTCAGTGTCTAACACGGGCAGTGTATACCACATGGGGGCTCACCTCTTGCTCCAGGAGCACCACGGTGGAATTTCACTGGGAAGATTAAATTTAACCTGGTTGCAGAGATTAGGATCTTGCTGGTGCTACCCCTGTAGTTCCATGTGGGATGGTCCAATAATAGAAAGTAGAACATAGAACAAAACAGTGCAGTACAAGCCCTTTAGCTCTCGAAGTTGCACTGACCTGTGAAACCAATCTGAAGTCATCTGATTAACACTATTTGATTATCGTCTATATGTTTATCCAATGACCATTTAAATGCCCATAAAATTGGTGAATCTACTCCTGTTGCAGACGATGCATTCCACGTCCCTACTACTCTCTGAGTAAGGAAACTATGTCTGACATCTGTTCTATGTATGTCACCCTTCAATTTAAAGCTGTGTCCCTTCATGCTCGCCATCACCATCCAAGGAAAAAGGCTCTCACTGTCCACCCTATCAAATCCTCTGATCATCCTGTATGTCTCTAATAAGTCACCTCGCAACCTTCATCTTTCTCAAAAAAAAAGGCAGCATCAAGCCCCTCAGCTTTTCCTCATAAGACCTTCCCCCCATACCAGGGAACATCTGGTAAATCTCCTCTGCACCCTTTCCAACACTTCCACATCCTTCCTATAATGCGGTGACCAGACCTGTACGCAATACTCCAAGTTCGGCCAAATCAGAGTTCTCTACAGCTGCAACATGACCTCATTGCTCTGAAACACAATCCCTCTATCAATAAAAGCTAACACACCATACACCTTCTTAATATACATGGATCTATGTACATGGACACCGAGATCGCTCTGCTCATCCACACTATCAAGAATCTTACTATTAGCCCAGTACCCTGTATTCCTGTTACTCTTTCCAAAGTGAATCACATCACACTTTTCCTCATTAAACTTCATTTGCCACCTCTCAGCCCATTTCTGTAGGTTACCTATGTCCCACTGAAACATCCTTCGGCACTGTTCACAACTCTACTGAACTTAGTTTCATCCACAAATTTACTAACCCATCCAGGTCATTTATAAAAATGAAAAACAGCAGTCGTCCCAAAACAGATGCACCACAATAAGTGAACTCCAGGATGAGCATTGCCCATCAACCACCACCCTCTGTCTTCTTTCAGCTCACCAATTTCTGATCCAAACCGTTAAATCACCCTGAATCCCACGTCTCTGTATTTCCTGCAATAGCCTCCCATGGGGATTCTTATCAAATGCTTTCCTGAAATCCAAATACACCACGTCAACCACTTTACCCCATCCGCCTGTTTGGTCACCTTCTCAATAAGGTTTGTGAGGCAACGCCTGTTGACTGTCCCTAATCAAATTGTTCTTTTCCAGATGATTATAAATCCTGTCTTTTATAATCCTTTCCAACAGTTTACCCATATCCAAAGTAAGGCTTTGCTGGTCTATAATTACCAGGGATGTATTTACTCCCCTTCTTGAACAAGGGAACAACATCTGCTATCCTCCAGTCCTCTGGTCCTATTCCTGAAAACAATGATGGCATAATGATTCAAGCCAAAGATTCTGCAATCTCCTCCCTAGCTTCCTAGAGAATCCTCATATAAATCTAATCCAGCCCAGGGGACTTATTTAGTGGCACACTTGCCAGAATTGCTCGCACCTCCTCCTTATGAAACTCCATCCCACCTAGTCCACTAGCCTGTACCTCAGTATTCTCCTCAACAACATTATCTTCTTCCAATGTGAATACTGATGAAAAATATTCATTTAGTGCCTCCCCTATCCCCTGGAACTCTACGCACAATGTCCCATTACAGTTCTGGATGGACCTAATCTTAGTCTAGTCATTCTTTTATTCCTGACCTACCTATAGAAAGCTTTCTTCCTGCCAAAGACTTCTCATGTACACTCCTGGTTCTTCTTAAATCTCTCTTTAGGTCCTTCCTGCCTAACCTGTAACTCTCAAGTGCCCTAACTGAGCGTTCATGTCTCATCTTTACCTAAGCATTCTTCTTCCTCTTGACAAGAGATTCAACTTCGTTCATAAACAGTGGCTCCGTCACTTGACCACTTCCTCCCTGCCTGACAGGTACTGTTCCTTGAACAAGCTCCACATTTCAATTGTGCCCATCCCCCCAGTTTCCTTCCCCATCCTATGCATTCTATATCTTGCCTGATCACATCATAATTGCCGTTCTCCCAGCTATAAATCTTGCTCTGCAGTGTATACCTATCCCTTTCAATCGCTAAAGTAAACATAACCGAATTGTTGTCACGATCACCAACATGCTAGCCTACCTCCAAATCTAACAACTCGCATGGTTCATTAAATTAGATTCCCGACAGTGTGGAAACAGGCCTTTTGGCCCAACAAGTCCACACCGACCCCGAAGAGTAGCCCACCCAGACCCATTTCCCTCTGACTAATGCACCTAATACATTGGGCAATTTAGTATGGCCAATTCACCTGGCCTGCACGTCTGTGGACTGTGGGAGGAAACCACACAGACACGGGGAGAATGTTCACACAATACACAGACAGTTGCCTGAGGCTGAAATCGAACCTGAGAACCTCGTGCTGTGAGGCAGCAGTGCTAACCACTGAGCCACCGTGACGGCCCACTACCCAGTATTGAATCCAATGTGGCCTCGCCCCTTGTTGGCCTGTCTACATACTGTACCAGGAAACCCTACTGCACACATTGGACAAAAATTGAACCCATTTGTTTATAATCCCCACAAAGGTGAACTGACTCATCAGCCTTCAAACTCAGGACGACCGGTGCTGCCTATTCCTTCGCTTTCCAAATTCTGATTTCTGATTTTCCTTTTGCCCGTAAGGCAAATGTCACTGGGTGGGCCTTGTCCAATCACTGAGTTGTTTCTTGATTAACTTGCAAAGTGGTCTTGGCTCCTCTGATAGTTCCTGGAGTTTCCTGGAAGATTTCCGGGTGTTTAATTCGGACTTCACTCAGGCAGCCATTTCCTCTGTGAAAAACCTTGATCCGGTCTCGGTGAATCTCTCGCAACCAATCCCGTCCAATCAAGCTTCAGCATGAGCCTTTTACTACAATCAGTGATAATTGAACAAGCTGCCTTTCAGAAGAGACTGGAACAGAGGTTGTACCCTTATTCAGTAAAGGTCCGCCAGTATCATCTCTCAGTCTTGCTGACGTCTTGTACAAAGTTAAGGGCTGGAGTACAGAGCAAATTGTATCAAGACCTGGCTGATACAGCCACGCTGTTATCGACTTCCACTAGAAATGGGTGACCATTTAACTGGACATTTATCTTCATTGGTTCTGATATTGATGCTGCAATGTAACTGTTCCAAATCAGATGTAGGTGAACGTTCCACGGTATGGAAAGTCCTCTGGATACATTCCTGGATACCAGCCTCTAAGTTAACTGACTCTGGTAACAATTGTAATGACCTGCCAGCCAGGATCCTATAGAAAAGTTTTAATGCTTGGCTGAGGCTCAGCTTTGTTTTGGGGTTTTGCTGCCAGCTGACCCAGAATCACACTGAGCCGGATATGTCCTGAGTGAATTGCCTGCACTCAAGTGGTATTCCCCAAGCTCAGTCATAGGGGTCTGTTTGTAGGTGGTGGAGTGATGGAGGATGATGCAATGAATCTGGAGGCTGGTGGGGTGAAAGGTGAGAACGGGGCAGCACGGTGACTCAGTGGTTAGCACTGCTGCCTCACAGTCCTAGAGACCTATTCCTACCTTGGGCGACTGTCTGTGTGGAGTTTGCACATTCTCCTAGTGTCTGCGTGGGTTTCCTCTGGGTGCTCTGGTTTCATCCCACATTCCAAAAGATGTGCAGGTTAGGTGAACTGACCACGCTGAATTGCCCATAGTATTAGGTGCATTGGTCAGGGGTAAATGGGTCTGGGTGGATTACTCTTCAGAGGGGCCCAAGGGCCTGTTTCCACACTGTAGGTAATCTAATGTAATCTAATCTAATTGAACAAGCTGCCTTTCAGAAGAGACAGACACAGAGGTTGTACCCTTATTCAGAGTACGGAAATGGAAATAGAAAGTTCTTACTAGCGGTGTCCCACAAGGATCTGTTTTGGGACCATTGCTGTTTGTCATTTTTATAAATGACCTAGAGGAGGGGCTTGAAGGCTGGGTGAGCAAGTTTGCAGATGACACGAAAGTCGGAGTTGTGGACAGCGAAGAAGGATGTGGCAGGTTACGGCGGGATATAGATAAGTTGCAGAGCTGGGCAGAAAGGTGGCAAATGGAGTTCAATGTAGCTAAGTGTGAAGTCATCCACTTTGGTAGAAGTAACAAGAAGATGGAGTACTAGGCTAATGGTAGGCTACTTGGTAGTGTGGATGAGCAGAGGGATCTTGGTGTCCATGTACACAGATCTCTGAAAGTTGCCACCCAGTGCTGTGAAGAAGGCATATGGCGTACTGGGCTTTATAGGTAGAGGAATTGATTCCGGAGTCCTGAGGTCATGTTGCAATTGTATAAGCCTCTGGTGCGGCCTCATCTGGAGTATTGTGTGCAGTTTTGGTCGCCATACTATAGGAAGGATGCGGAGGCATTGGAACGGGTGCGGAGGAGGTTTACCAAGATGTTGCCTGGCATGTTAGCGAGCACCCGAGCTACAAATCTTCGCACAAACCTTGCATCAAAGAAGCGCTTCGCAGGAGGCTCCAGAGCACTGATGATGTTGCCTAGCCAGGGGACGAAACGTTTGCAACAAAAACTTCCAGCTCGACAAACAGAACCACAACAATGTTAGGAAGATCGTATGAGGAAAGGCTGAGGCACTTGGGGCTGTTCTCATTGGAGAAAAGAAGGTTTAGGGGAGATTTGATAGAGGTGTCCAAGATGATTAGGGGTTTAGAAAGGGTTGACAGTGAGAACCTTTTTCCGCTAATGGAGTCAGCTGTTACTAGGGGACACAGCTTTAAATAAGGGGAGGTAGGTATAGGACAGATGTTAGGGGTAGATTCTTTACTCAGCGGGCTGTGAGTTCATGGAATGCCCTGCCAGTAGCAGTGGTGGACTCTCCCTCTTTATGGTCATTTAAGCGGGCATTGGATAAGCATATGGAGGTTATTGGGCTAGTGTAGGTTAGGTAGGCTTCGCTGGGTGCAACATCGAGGGCCGAAGGGCCTGTACTGCGCTGTATTTTTCTATGTTCTATATGTTCTATGTTCAATTGCCGGGTAAAAGTGATAGTGTCTCAGAATTAGAGGAAGCTCAGAGCCATAAATTCGGGAATTTAAGGCTCCTAATGACAGAAAAAGCCGCAGCTCTCCAGGCTCTCAGGAGGACCACTCATTGTTTCTTGTCTTCCACGATGTTGTTCACTCAGAAAAAAATTTGCATTCTTTCCACGAGCTGGACGCAATCCTCAATGGCAGGGTTTGAATGAGTCAAACTTCCCAAAAAAAACATGATGTAAGAAAGACTTACCCCCAATTGAAAGATGACTGTTGTGAACATATTTCTTAGCATCATGCTTTCCTCTTCATCACTGAAATAACACCACAGAGGCGGGGATCCCATCATCAAGTCACCCTTTATTTACAGGTGCACAGCACTTGACACTGGTCTGGTTTCCTCTGACACACCTCTCAGAATGTACAGAACCTCTGACACTCCCGTTTTTAAAAAAAAATTTTCCCCCGCACCCATGGTGTGTGTTTGCAGGTGTGAGACACAGTGAGAGACACAAGTTGTACGAATCTTTATTCAATTTCCACCACCAGGAAGATAGGAAAACACCCGAGTGGCCAGTGACAACAGTGCCGTTCACAAAAGGGCAATGCTGTGTGATCAAACAGTGAAGGGGAGGGCAGGGATTAAATCAAAATAGAGTTGAAGGAGGAAATAATGCACTCCACTCCCTGCGGCGCCCACTTCTCCCTGAACAACTCCAGGGTGTTGGTGGAAACCGTGCGCTCCTTCTCCAAGAACACCCGGGCTCTAACGTAACCGCGGAAGAGGGGCAGGCAGTCGGCCCTAACGACCCCCTCCACGGCCCGCTGCCTGGACCTGTTTATGGCCAGTTTGGCCAGGCCCAGGAGCAGACCCACGAGGAGGTCTTCAGACCTGCCCTCCCTCCTCCGTACCAGGTGCCCGAAGATCAGGAGCATGGGACTGAAGTGCAACCAAATGCAGAGGAGGAGATTTTTAAGAAAATCAAAAAGTGAGTGCAAACGCCCACACCCAATATACACATGGTCCACGGACTCCACAGTGCCACAGAACAAGCAGTTGGGCTGGGAGTCCGTGAACCACTGCAATCTGCGGTTGCAGGGGAAAGCTGCGTGCAGCACCCTCCACCCCAGATCCCCGAGAGAAAGGGGGAGGACTCCTGCGTAGAGGGCCTTCCACTGGGGATCCCCACCGCCCGGTGGCAAATGGGCACACCAAGGCGTGTCTGGGCGGTGGATGAGGGAGAAGAGGTGGACGGTGTGCAGCAGCAGTCTATCCAGGGCCCACCTTTTTATTTCCTTAAAAGGGACAAAATTAAAATTCTGGAAGCGGCTCAGGTTGTGGGGCACAGGCTCCCGCGGGAAGTACGGGACCTTGGGGCCAATGTGAAATGCCGTCCGGGCAGGGGTGCGCTACGTCGGATCCGAGCACCGCCGTTTTAAGGCGTCGGATGGCGGTGGCCACGTACTGGACGTCCACCGCTGCCCTGCTCACTATGTCTTGCGGCAGCGTCCAGCCCAGGGCCCCGGCACCCAGCACGTCCCTGACCCTGGTCACCCTCGCCGCCACGGCCCTTCCCTCCAACAGCCAGTCAAACCTGCGAGTACGGAGGTGCGAATTCCTGAACAACGGCTCCCTGACAACAGCCGCTACTCCTGCCGGAGGGTAGGCGCGGCGTGATTCGACCATGTTCCAGACAGTGATCAGGTCCTGGTAAAAGACAGGCAGCACCTTGAGGGCGACATCCATACCGTCACGGTCGGTGAACAGGAGCTGCGTGTCGTAGTTGAGGATATGCACCTGGCGGAAAATGTACGTCGCCAGGGTGCACCACCTAGGAGGAGGCTCAACGTAAAGGTATCACTGCAAGGTCTGAAGGCAGAACATCGCGACCTCGGTGCGGCCGCACACCAGCGACTGACCACCCTCCTCAACAGGGAGACTCAGAACCTGCGCAGCGACCCAGTGCATCTTTTTGTCCCAGAAGAAGTTGACCAACGTTCTCTGGATGTCAGCGGCAAAGCCAGGAGGAGGGACCAAAGTGACCAGCCGGTACCACAGCATGGCGGCCACCAGCTGGTTTATGACCAGCACTTGGTTCCTGTAAGATAGCACTCGGAGCAGTCCTGTCCAGCGGCCTAGGCGAGCCGAGACTTTGGCCTCCAGCTCCTGCCAGTTGGCCGGCCAGGATTCCTCAGCCGGGCTGAGGTAGACCCCCAGGTAGAGGAGATGGGTGGTACTACAGCTGATCCCCGTAACTCCTCCGGCAGGGAGTCCACCCGCCACGGACCCACCAGTAGTTTAGAACATTTGGCCCAGTTGATCCTGGTGGAAGACGCTGCCAGTACACGGCCTGGCACACGCGCATCCTCCCCAGGTCAGCCGGGTCGGTGAAAGTGAGGAGCACGTCGTCGGCGTAGGCCGAGAGGACCACCCCCGTGCCCGCGCCGCGCAGAACCAGCCCCGACAACTTCCTCTGCAAGAGGCGCAGGAAAGGCTCCACGCACAGGGAATACAGCTGGGCGGACAGGGGACAGCCTTGACGCACTCCTCTCCCGAAGCAAAGGGGCGCCGTCAGGGACCCGTTAACTTTAACCAGACACTCTGCGGCGGCGTACAAAAGTCGGATCCGGGCGACGAACTGCGTCCCGAATCCGAATGCCCGCAGAGTCCCGAGCGGGTACTCGTGAGCGACCCTGTCGAACGCCTTCTCCTGGTCGAGAGACAGGAAGGCGCTCGGCAGACCAGCCCTTCGACAGAAATGGATCAGGTCCCGGACCAGGTTGACGTTGTTGTGTATCCTCCGGCTCGGGACCGTATAGGATTGGTCCGGGTGAATCATGTGGGCCAGTATGGAAGCCAGGCGAGAAGACAACACCCTGGCGAAGATTTTGTAGTCTGTGCTGAGGAGGGAGACCAGACGCCAGTTCTTCAAAAAACGAAGGTCCCTCTTCTTTGGCAGCAGGACGATGACCGCCCTGCACCAAGAAAGGGGCAGCTCTCGCACATTTAGACACTCCCCCAGTACTTGTGCGTAGTCGCTCCCCAGGATGTCCCAGAATGTCCTGAAGAACTCCACAGTCAGTCCGTCCAGCCCCGGGGATTTGCCCCTCGAGAGCCGGTTGAGGGCGCTGGTCAGCTCCTCTAAAGTGACAAGAGTGTCGAGCCTTCCGGCGTCCTCCGGACCAAGCTGCGGCAGGTCCTCCCACAGAACCCTGCGAGCATCCTCGCTGGATGGATCCAGAGAGAACAGAGCCATGTAACAGGTTCAGACATGGGCCCTGATACCCTCCGGATCCGAGAACGAGGGATCCGTCGTCGGCCAGCAGCACAAGGAGTCTTGGCACATCCCACCATAGCCTCAGGGAGGGGAAGCATCCCTGCTTCCTTCTCCAGCCGGCCCAGAAACAATGAAACGAGTCCTGGAACCACTCGTCCTCCAGCAGCAGGTTGTTAAAGTGCCAGTACGTGGAGCCAAGCCTGGCGCCGAACAGGAGGAGTTCTGCCCACACCAGGTGATGGTCCGTGCATGACACCTGCCGCGTGGAGGCCTTCGGAAAACAGGAGGCGTACGCCCGCGAAAAGTACAGGCGGTCGATTCTGGACGCTCTGACCCCAGGCCTCACGAAGGTGAAGGCGATGGAGTCAGGATGGAGATTCCAGCAGACTTCCACAAGGTCGAAGGACTTGACCAAGTCCCCCAACTTCCTCCCCGATGCCCAACCAGTGCTGGCACCGCCATGGTCCCTGTCCTCGAGGACGCAGTTAAAATCTCCCCCGAGGACGACGCACTCGTCGATAGAGGCGAGATGAGTGGACACTTCTCCGAAGAAGCTTGCTTGCTTCGGCCCAGCGAGGGGAGTGTAGACGCTCACCAAGTGAAGCACCGCGCCCCACAGCCGAACCGTCAGGTGAAGCTAACGGCCTGGCACTGGCTACCTGACCCCCAAGATCTCCGGCTGAAAATGCAGGGCCAATACGATAGCCACCCCGCCAGATCTGCGGGTGAGGTGATTCATGTAGACCCCCCCTCGCCACTCCAGGAGCCAGGTGGCTTCGTCTCCCGGGGTAGTGTGGGTTTCATGCAGGAAGCACACCGCATACCTCCCGTCCCGAAGGACCGAGAGGGTCTGGAATATGCGCTGTGACTCCCTGCTGCCGTTGATGTTGAGGCTGGCTATAGTTGCCTTCATGTCGGAAGTGTTGTGCAACCACCACCGCTACAGTTAAAAAACTATGCACATTTACTTGGAGGATGAGGGAGGAGCACAGAGGTCCCTCGCCCTCACCAGGAGTGCTCCCAGGAAGTTCCTGATTCGCTTTCCCTCGTTCACATCGAACCCAGGCGCCTGGTGAGCAGCGTGGGCTGACCAGTAGACTCTCTCGAAGGAGCTCTAGCAGTCGAACGCCAGTTGGGCTCTATCCCGGCGACTCCGAGTTTCCTCGACAAACTCCCGGTGTTCCTCGAGGGGGATGAGGGGGATATCAGTGGGGGGCACCTAGGACTCGAAAATGTCGCTGGAGACAGACTCCACGTCGTCCCCAGTGTCAGCCACCGATCCCGAACCCTCCTCTGGGAGGTCACCCTCGGTCACTGACTCCTCCCCCATCGAGAGAATGGGGGCTGGCCCGGCACCGCCAACTGGCCTCAAACCCCCGGCAACCCCACCCCCAGGGTCACCGGCAGTACTTTCCTCGGCGCACCCTTTCCCGGAACGCCCCGAGATTGGGTCATCGGGCGGCAGAGACTTGGGGCCCTGCTCCCCCCCCCCGACATCGGGACGCCCGGCTCCTCAAGGAAAAGGTCCTCCCCCAGGGCCAAGGCCCCCAGAAAAACAGCCTGGGAGGGAGGAGTGAGGATAACACCTTCCTCCCCTCCACCGCTCGACGACCCAGCAGAGGGTTCACCGTTGTCACCGGCACATGGGTCTGTGTGGTTATTAAAGTCCTCCCCAGGGGCAGGAGGAGTTATAACAGCAGAAGGTCCTGCTGTAGCCCCTGGGGCTTCAGGCAGGTCAGCCCACGGTGACACTCCCGTTTAAATCTATCAGCCAGGACTCCCTGTTTGGGTCAGATTAACAGCCCCAATCAGGGAACTCATATTCTAGGAGGTCCAGCTGGCTGACCTCATTCCAATCACGAGAGTTAGAATATCATTGTGTTTCATTTAATTCTCTCACTGTGAAACAAACGGGCTTACTTTGACTGGGTAGCATTCTTTTCGGAAGGTCAGAGAGGATTGAATGGGCTGAAAGGCATCTTTCCTCATTGTAAAGATTCAGATTCAAAATTACATCTTTGCAATTTTCTGTCAGTTGGTACAAATCATGAATAAACCCACTAACACTCTCTTCCAATTACTTGCTCAACAATGGTGTTCATGATTTGGAGATGCCGGTGTTGGCCTGGGGTGCACAAAGTTAAAAATCACACAACACCAGGTTATCATCCATCAGGTTTATTTGGAAGCACTAGCTTTCGGAGTGCTGCCCCTTCATCGACAATCACCTGATGAAGGAGCAGCGCTCTGAAAGCTAGTGCTTCCAAATAAACCTGTTGGACTCTAACCTGGTGTTGTGTGATTTAACAATGGTGTTATTTCTAAGTATGATTTAAATATAAAATACTTTACCTTCTATATGCCGTATGCAGTTGCCTCCTTGATGATCTCTTGCTTGATTAGGATACCATCTGCATCAGCTCCCAGTACATGCAATCAGCACTAACCTGCTTCTTTCCAAGCTTTATAGCTGGTGCTAATACAATGAGATGCCTCGTGAATCTCTGATGCCAGTGCAGCCACTGACCAGCGTACTTTCCAGTGAGTATGTAGTTAACTACGGCCTGGACTGGGACTGAAAATTGGTCAAAGCACTCTGTTAATGACAATGAACTCTCCATTCCTTTCTCTTTCTTGTTGCTGTCCATCATTGTTTGGTTGCTCAATCAATTTTTGTTCCTCATCAATCTGCTCGCACCATATCAGACAGTTATATCAAGGAGAGGGATTGGTAAATACTGCAGGAGTCTTTTGGATGTCGAGTCAAATAAGACTTTTTAGTGTAACCGTGGTCAGAGCTAACTACGGACAAGAATTCACCTCTACCATAAGGTCACTGGAAAGAACCATAAACTAGTAATTTTATAATCTTCCATCACCTCCCAGGAACGATCTTAACTATTTTATTTACATATTCATATTAACTTTTTACAAGACAGGTACCAGGATTGTTCTTCTCAGGGCAGGTAAGACTATGGTAAGATTTAGGAGCGTAAGAACAAGAGGAGGCCATTCAGCCCCTCAAGAATGTTCCAGCATTCAACGAGATCATGGTTGACCTGTGGCCTAACTCCAACTCCCTGCCTTTGCTCTATATCCCTTGATCACTTTTGCTGAACAGTATTTTCCGTCACAGATTTGAAATTAACAATCCACTGCCAGTTGTGGAAGAGAGTTCCAGACATCAACCAAACGTTGCGTGTCAATGTGCTATGTAACAGCTCTCCTGAATGGTCTGGCCCAGTGTTTACATTGTCACTCCTAGTTCCAGAATCCCCAAGCAGTGGAAATAACTTACTTTTATCTTCCTGGTCTTTTCCTGTTAATATTTTGAAGACATCAATCAGATCACCCCTCAACCTTCGAAACTCGAGAGAAAACAGGCTTAACTTTGGACAATCTGTCCTCATAACTGAGCCTCCTAAGTCCACGTATCCTTTTATAAACTGTATTGTATTCCCTCCAAGGCTAATGCATCCTTAAGGTGTGGTGCCCAGATCTGCTCACAGGATTTCATGTGGGGTTAGACTCGGGTTTTGTCTAAGTGCAGCAAAACCTCTCCATCCCTGTACCCAGTCCTCTCGATATAAAGGCCAACTTTCCATGAGCTTTGTTGATTATTTTCCGCAGCTGTTCATGGCATTTTAAAGATCAATGCACCCGAATCCCCAAGGCTCTTTGGACATCCATCGTGCTTAACTGCATATTATCTAGAAAATACCCTCTCTATCATGATTTTTCTAAAATTAATAACCTTACACTTGCTGAAATTAAATTCCATGTACCACAGTTTTTCCCATTGATTCAATCTATCAGTTAAATGCTATTGTTTATTGTTGACAATGTTGTCAGACTTTGTTATCAGTACACCTGGAAGACTTCTAGACATACTTCAGTTGTTGATAGATAATGTGAATATGGAGGGCTGAATACAGATCCTGTGGGACACCACTGGTCACATCCTGTAACTTGAAGACTTACCCATTATCCTGACTTCCTGTCACATGCTACTCAATCAATTTCCCAGCCATGTCAGTAATTTGCCCTCAATTATAGAATCATAGTCTTATTGAGTCATACAGCATGGAAACAGACCCTTCACCCAATGTGTCCATGCCAATCAAGTTTCCCAAACTAAACTCCTCCCACTCGCATGTGTTTGACTGACATCCCTCTAGACCTTTCCGATTCATGTACCTGTCTGAGTGTGTTTTAAATGTAATTGTACCTGTATCCACCACGTTCTCTGCCAGTTCATTCCATAAACAAACCAGTCCATGCCCTTATGTGGGACATTATTCAATCCCTCCTGGAAGTCCAGGTAATCAATTTCTACTGACAATCCCCAGTTGATTCTTCAAAAAATTCAATAAACTTTGGCAAGCATGACCTATATATCATGAATCCATGCGGCCTGCCCTTGATTAACTGAAAACTTTGGAGGTGTTCAATTATCCTTCCCTTGACTATAGACTCCAACAATCTCCCCCCTACAATTGTTAGGCTACATGTTTGTAACTTCCTGATTTTCCTCTTTTGTACTTTTCAAAAAGTGGAGTGATATTGGCAATTTTCCAATCGAGACAGACAACTCCTGGGGATCTCGGGATCTCTGAAAGGTCATAGTTAAGGTGCCTGCAATGTGTTTACCTCCTTCCTTTAATTCCACACCTATGCCACTCTCAGAGCCATTCCAGGGAACCAACAGACTTCACCAGACACGGGAACAAGAGAGAAAATGAACCAGAGGGATTGCAGCTGCTGGAAATCAGAAACCAAACCAGAAATTGTTGGGAAGTCTCAGCAGGTTTGGTAACCTCTGTGAAGGGAAATTTAAATACTGTCAGTTCTGAAGAAGGGACACTAGAACTGTTAACTTTGATTTCTCTCCACACGTGCTGCCAGGTCTGGGCCCACCAACCTACTCACAAGGTGTTTAATAAAGTTTCTGAGCAGGTTGATTAGGAAATATCTACAATTCCGAGACCCTGATGTCTTGAAATGATTTCATGTTCAAACATGGCCATGAGTTTAACCTGATTCATATGCTTCACATCTGTGCCCTTTGCCCAGTAACTGTGCAGAGAGTGATTGGTGCAAATGGGTTCCTATGCATCAGGCACACAGCATGGCTAATCCATGCAAATCCTTTTAGCATTTTTTGCCATCTGTCTAGCAGTGACTAGCAGCAAGAGACTATTATCCCGACCTCAACATCTGCCACTCTCTACCTGGCACTATCTCTTCTAAAGTTGCTGACCTGGAGCACTGTATTGTCTTATGAGTAGGATGATGCTGCAACTGGGCTTATTCTGTAGGCCATGGATCAGCTCAATTGTTCGTGAAGTGTTTCCCTCAGAGAGACACTGAAGAATCAAGAAACAAACACAATCTTACTGCAGAGCCTAGCCAATTGGATAAGGATCGACCATTGGAACTGGAGCACTCAGTACTCTGAATATTCTAGTTACAACCAAATCGATTTGTAATGAGTGGTGTGTGGCAGATTGCCCTGCTCCTGTTCACTGTCTTACCCAACATTGGCTTTGCTAACTGTGAAGATAGACATCTTGTGATCTGTCAGTCTCTTGCCATCTAGACAGAAACACATAACTCATTGGGACTGATGGTTGAGTGGTGGTGTCTTTCTGTGCAGTTAATTTTTCAACAGTTTCTGATATTCTAAAGATCTGAACAAGAGGAAGCTACATGCGGGCAGGGACCAGGAAAGTGGCAATACTTTGAATAATCTTTAGATGGGCCCACATGGACATGCTGACTGAATGGTCTTCTTCAGTACCATAAAGATTCAATGCTGGAATCTTATAGGGGCCTGAGTAAAATCAGCCATGGCAATAAATTGACTACAATTGTGTGTGAAGGCCAGTGAGCCAATTCTCAATATCGCAACCAACACTTCAAATTTTTTAATTAAATTCTGGACATTCAGATGAGATTCTCAACACACCACAGAGAGCTCCCGTGAACAAGGGAGGTTGTGACATCTTCTTGACCTTATTGATTGCAAATAATGTGTCATTAATGTTCAGCTTTCTATTGAACCACCCTACCAAGAGCAAAGTAGATGTTAACAATTCCTGTCACAGAGGTCAGAGTTGGGACTGGTAGCTCCATGTGTTCCAAAGACCCTCCATGGACTTTCATGGACATTGACACCCAATGTGCCAGCTACGAAAAACACCCATGGCACATCCCCAATCAATGACAGGATCTGTAGTTCATTGCTGCACCACAAGGCACACCAACAACTCTCATTGTAATGCTACAGCAAGGATACTGTGCACTCAGGGATTGGAACCCAGTTCATGGGGTGAACAAGTTTGTATCTCTGTGCTGTTTGCTTGCAAGCTTTAGTGCTCTCTGATTTGATGCTTACAACATCCCTGCCTTGCTTTGCCTTTTTGAGCTTTGTCCCTCAGTCAGTGATGCCAGGCTCACAGTGCTGTGGTATTGCCATGCCGTTTAACAGACCCAATGCTAGCAAATTTATCATGGGTGTTAGCAGTCTACAGTCATGTCATGGGTGATAGCTTTCACTCAGGGGTTTCTAGCACAGTATATCAAGGGCAGTCTCCAGGGCTGGTCCAAAGGCTTGGACATGGTCAGTCAGCTGCTCAGAGCTGTCACAGTCTGAATTCTCTCCTATCGGTGTTATGGGAGGGTAGAGACAGAGTGAGGGTGGAAATGTGGGACAGTTGTGGTGGCTCTAAAGTGGCCGAGAGCTTAAGGCGACGGACTGCCCAACACAACACAATGTTTTTTTTATCCTATCCATTTCCTTCCCAACTCCATCCACAATATTTGTGAAGCTTTATATCAGAGTTTCCAGTATCTGGGCACGAGCTGCCTCCTCCTCACCTGAGATGTTCACTCCCTTTACACATCCATCCACCTTCAGGATGGTCTCAGTCCTGTCAGCACCTTCCTCGAGGAAAGGCCTGACCTGTCCCCATCCACCACCTGACTGGACTCGTCTTCACTTTGAACTTCTCCTTTAACTCATTCCACTTTTTTCAGATCAAATATGTGACTATGAGGACCTACATGGGCCCCAGATATCATAGAATGTCTTCAGTGTGGAAACAGGCCATTCAGCCCGACAAATCCACACTGACTCTCCGCAGACCCTATCCCTATCATCCTGCATTCTCCATGACTAGTCCAACTCACCTACACATCCCTGGATACAATGGACAATTTAGCTTGGCCAATCCACCTACCCTGCGCATCTTGGGACTATGGGATGAAACCAGAGGACCCAGAAGAAGCCCATGCAATTACGGGGAGAGTGCGCAAACTCCACACAGACAGTAACCTGAGGCTAGAATTGAAACTGAGTTCCTGTCACTGTGAGGTAGCAGCGCTAACCACTGAGCCACCATGCCACCTAAGTTATGCCTGTCTCTTTGTATGGTGCTTGGAACATTTTTTGTTTCAGTCCTGATCAGATCCTTTCCCACACCTCTTTCTTTGATATTTCTTTAACATCATCGGTGCTGCTTCCCTCTCTCACTTGGAATTGAAAAAATGTATGAATTAACTTCCAATTTCCACGCTGCTCTTACCTTCACCTGGTTCATCTCCCACTTCTCCCATAAATTCCTCAACATTTCTTTTTCCATTTCTGGGGATAGGCTGGTCACTGACATCCACTGCAAATTCACTGATTCCCAGAGTTACCTCAACTGCATACATCCTCACTCCCTGCTTCCTGTGAGGATTCAATCCCATTTTCCCAATTTCTTCATTACCATTGCACCTGTTCTGATGATGTCATCTTTGACAGGACGCTACAGAAATGTCCATCTTTTTGCATTACCATGGCTGACAGAGCTCTCAGTCGTGCTTGTCCCAATGTTGACTGTCCCTAATTTTTCCAGACCTTTCAATATGGCAATCGATGCTGGTAGCTTAGCCATAGATCAGTCCTGTTACAGGATGATGTGTTGGGAGCAGAGAAACCAGTGTGACTCTTCTCTCACACACTCAACCTCCATCAAGAGGAAATATTCTCCTGTAGAATCAGAGACTTGGAGATTTTCATTGGCTCTTCAACACTTTGAAGTCCACATTGACACGATAACAAGGAAACACAAACTTTAACTGATCATAATCCATTGACTACTATCGAAAAATTTAAACTTGAAATGGGAGACTGCATAGATGGAGTTTCTTGCTGCAATCATTTAATGTAAAGAGTATTCAATTTGCTCAGTAAAATAATTTAAGTGCAGACACATTGTTCTGTGTGCAAAGCATTGGAATAAGACAAATGCTGAAGAAACACTAAGATTGTATCAGCTGATATAAGGTTCGATATGGTTTTATGGCAGAGGCGAGGGGAAGAAGAACAAATGGATGTAAATCTTATGTTTAATCATTTGTGCAACATATACTTTGTCATGAAATGAATGTTTGAATTATGTTTAATATTTTTAGTTGTGGAAGCATGAAAAGTCTGCATCTTTTTATTCTACCGTACTTTTGAAGGTGGACTGAAATGGCAAAAAGAACCATTTTCTGAGGGATGTTGTAGGTTTGAGGCTCTTTTTAAAAATCAAGTCACCTGACATTATTGTAAGGAAAACAGAAATTGCCAAAGGACCTCAGCAGGTCTGTCAGCATCGATCGAGAGAAAGCACAGTTCACCGTTCAAGTGCAGTGACTTTTCTTCACAACTGATAGCCTCAGGTAAAAATTGAAATTCATTTTGCTCACAAAGGGTTAGGGGAGAAACAATGAGCTGACAGACAGAGACAGAGCCCAGAGAGAAAGAGAGGGAGGGAGGGGGGGCAAGTGGGAGAAAGAAAGGGATTGTTGATTGGAGGCCAGAGAGGAAGAGAAAATGATAATGGGGCCTCTGAGAGAATGAAAATGAGTTGGCTGTGCTGAAAGCATCCCATGTCATGACTGACCCTGGAGCATAGAGATGGGGAAAGGACATGGAAGGAGGTGTTTAGACTTTAAAATTATTGAATGTGACACTGAGTCCTGAGGCTCCATAGTTTGTAAGTATTGTTTAAGCAGCTACTTGTTCAGTTGTGGGAGCTGAGTTCATAGCTTAGATGGAGCGAAGGTGTGTGTATGAACAGAGATTAGGCCAAAACCAAGTGAATGATTGATCTGTTGGCTCATGAGCATGATCAATACAAAAGGCCTTCTGCCGACCAACAAGTCAATGCTTGGGGTTCAGGATAGGAATAATGTGATCAAGGATAGTCAGCATGGTTTTGTGAAGGGCATGTCATGCCTCACAAACCTTATTGAATTCTTTGAGAAGGGGACTAAGGAGGTGGATGAGGGTAAAGAGGTAGATGTGGTGTATATGGATTTTAGTAAGGCGTTTGATAAGGTTCCCCATGGTAGGCTACTGCAAAAAAATACGGAGGTATGGCATTGAGGGTCTGTTAGAGGTTTGGATTAGGAATTGGCTGGCTGGAAGAAGACAGAGGGTAGTAGTTGATGGTTCAGGTTCATCTTGGAGTGCAGTTACTAGCGGTATTCCGCAAGGATCTGTTTTGGGACCATTGCTGTTTGTCATTTTTATAAATGACCTGGAGGAGGGGCTAGAAGGTTGGGTGAGTAAGTTTGCGGATGGTACGAAAGTCAGTGGAGCTGTTGATAGTGAGGAAGGATGTGGCAGGTTACAGAGGGATATAGATAAGCTGCAGAGCTGGGCAGAAAGGTGGCAAATGGAGTTCAATGTAGGTAAGTGTGAAGTGATTCACTTTGATAAGAGTAACAAGAAGATGGGGTACTGGGCTAATGGTCGGATACTTGGTAGTGTGGATGAGCAGAGGGATCTTGATGTCCATGTACACAGATCTCTGAAAGTTGCCACCCAGGTAAATAATGCTGTGAAAAAGGCATATGGCATACTGGCCTTTATTGGTAGAGGAATTGAGTTCCGGAGTCCTGAGGTCATGTTGCAGTTGTATAAGACTCTGGTGTGGCCACATCTGGAATATTGTGTGCAGTTTTGGTCGCCATACTATAGGAAGGATGTGGAGACACTGGAATGAGTGCAAAGGAGGTTTACCAGGATGTTGCGTGGTATGGTAGGAAGATCATATGAGGAAAGGCTGAGGCACTTGGGGCTGTTTTCATTGGAGAAAAGAAGGTTTAGGGGTGACTTGATAGAGATGTACAAGATGACTAGGGGTTTTGATAGGGTTGACAATGAGAACTTTTTTCCACATATGAAGTCAGCTATTACGAGGGGGCATAGCTTTAAATTAAGGAGTGGTAGGTATAGGACTGAAGTTAGGGGTAGATTCTTTACTCAGCGAGTGGTGAGTTCATGGAATGCCCTGCCAGTAGCAGTGGTGGACTCTCTGTCTTTATGGGCATTTAAACGGGCATTGGATAGGCATATGGAGAATAGTGGGCTAGTGTAGGTGAGGTGGGTTTGGATCGGCGCAACATTGAGGGCCAAAGGGCCTGTACTGCGCTGTATTTTTCTATGCTCTATGTTCTAAATGAACAGCTTCAAGGTGGGAATGTTTTATTTCCCCTTTCCAGTTTCTGCACCTTGTGATTTTCAGTTGTTAAATCAGAGACTATTATATGTGTCAACCAATTACACCATGCCTCCCACAAATTTGCGAAAGGATCTGGTGAAGGAAGTTCAAGAAGCAGATTCAGATCCACCCAAGAATCATCTCAGCAAACACTGTGAACAGGGACATTGGAACTACCATCCCAGCCTTTCCCTCTGCCACAACACCATGTTTTTATTGTTTCTGTCTGTGTAGTCTACATCTGTGCTCAGAATGGGAACTTATAAGGGTTAGTATTTTAACTAGAGGAGTTGCAAGCCATCTGTTCATAATTGCTAATCTGTAGTGAGAATCTATTTCTTAGTCATCAATATTCATTCTTGCTAATTGTGGGAACCTGGTCAATGCTGTCTGTCCACTTACAGCTGAAATATAGATAACTTGAGGAATTGTGTGTACTTTTATGAAATCTTTAACTTCTGTAAAGACTCAAGGAACAATGGGGATTGATTTCCAGTGCACTACCGCAGTGAGGCGTGACAGTTTGTGATGAATATATGCTTCTGTTCCCAGTAAGATTTACTACCATAAGTAAGCCACAAGATATTGAATAAAATCTGAACATTTTTCATGGTTTCCTCGGATTTTAAAAATAAGTAGAGAAAATATTTCAACTATCAATTGTCCATTTCCCTGTGATGTTGCAATTATTTTTCTCTGTATTCAGTCAATTGCCCTTCAGTCTTGAGAGAACAGGACTAACAAAATGGATTCCTGATGAAGAACCCCAATGTATCACCAGATCCTTCCCCACAAAAGACAGTCAACAAACAATCACCACAGGAACAGTCCTGATAGCTGTGACCACCGTCTCAAATGATGGAGAAGGAAAGTATTCTCATCGTGAGACTGGATTTTCTGATCAGACCCTGGAATACATCACTGGATACTTTCCATAAAGGAATTTCACAAACAGCCTCAAGCTATTCAGACTGTTCCATCAGATGATTTGGACTAAAAATCTGAAGGCAAGATTGAGATGATTTATTTTTTGTTACAACCAAATGGAATGAGAGAAACATTCAACAATCAGATATACAAACAAATCAACGGAACACCCATGGGATCACCAATCTCGGGACTCATAGCAGAGGCAGTTATGCAAAGGTTAGAACATACAGCCATACCACAAATCCAACCCAAACTCTGGATCAGATATGTTGATGACACCTTTGTAATCATCAAAAACACAGATATAGAAAAAACACACCGAATCATCAACGCCACACTCACAGGAATCCGATTCACACGAGAAGAGGAAAAGGATAGCCAACTCCCATTCCTAGACGTGTTAATAGAGAGAACACCCAACAGAGAATTCAGCACAAGGGTACACAGGAAACCAACACACACAGACCAAGTCTTAAACTATGAAAGTAACCACCCCAACACACACAAACGAAGCTGCGTCAGGACACTATTCAAAAGGGCCACAACACACTGCAGTACACCAGAACTGCGAAAAGAGGAAGAGGAACATCTATACAAGGTATTCGCCAAAAACGGATACCCACGCAACTTTATCACCAGATGCCTAAGAGATAGACCGAGGAACGAGGACATGCCACAACCAAAAGGACTAGCCACTCTACCATACGTCAGGAGCGTCTCAGAACTGACAGCCAGACTACTGCGACCCTTAGGACTCATAACAGCACACAAGCCAACATCCATGCTCAGACAACAACTCACTAGAACAAAGGACCCAATACCCAGCATGAGCCAAACTAACGTAGTTTACAAAATACCATGCAAGGACTGCACAAAACACTATATAGGACAAACAGGAAGACAGCTAACAATCCGCATCCATGAACATCAGCTAGCCACAAAACGACACGACCAGCTATCTCTAGTAGCCATACACTCAGACAACCAGCAACATGAATTTGACTGGGAAAACACCACTATCATAGGACAAGCCAGACAGAGAACAGCCAGGGAATTCCTAGAAGCATGGCATTCATCCCCAAACTCCATCAACAGACACATTGACCTGGACACCATATACAAACCACTACAGCTGAAACTGACACCCGGAAACGGCAAGAACATCCATCAACAGACACATCGACCTGGTCCCCACATACAAACTACTACAGCTGAAACTGACACCCGGAAACGGCAAGAACATCCATCAACAGACACATCGACCTGGTCCCCACATACAAATCACTGCAGCTGAAACTGACACCCGGAAGCGGCAAGAACAAACCAATATAAATACTGGAAGAAACATCAAAGCAGCGCTTCACACGAGGCTCCAACAGCACTGATGATGTTCCCTAGCCAGGGAACGAAACGTTTGCAGCAAAAACTTCCAGCTCGGCGAGCAGAACCACAACAGTAGTTATTTCAATTGTAAAGTGTAATGCTGGCATTCTGGGAGGATGTTCAAAAGGTTAAGTGTAACATTTGAAAATTTGAAAAAACAAACTTTTATTTGAAGTTGACACCTGCTGATGTGTGAATACAGCCGTGTTTATAGTATAAAAATAAATAACAGCTCATTTTCCTATAATATTTCAGTGAGACATTGCAGCAGATAATATCCAAAAAGGGGATCCATTGTGTTGCCAGTATTTGCAGTCTGAAGACACAATTTTTTTTATTTACTTCTCTGTATTTCCAGCTGAATAGAAATAGGTTCCAACTTCCTTCTTGATTGTTTCGCTCAATCTCCCGTGTAACTTGGAATAGCTTCTCGATTAACAATCTCGGGCACTTTGCCAAACGATCTTTTATAAACCCACAGGCTGCATGACTTCTGTTTCATTGTGTGATAAGATAGTCTCATGGGGCTGCCTGTGTATGAATTACTGGAGGCTTGTTTATCTGTTGTCATCACCAGTTTCCAATGGTGCAGGTGGGTGCAGAGATTTGACACAGTAGCAGTATTTCATTTCACATTCAGATTAGTGTCTGCACACCACCTCAGCACTATCCCCACTATTGAATCCCACTGAAATTAGGAATTGGATAAGAACATACAGACATAAGCAATGGGAGCAGGAGGAGGCCATCTGGCCTTATGAGCCTGCTATGCTATTCAACAGGATCATGGTTGAACTTTTTGTCGACTCAGCTCCATTTACCTGCCCACTCACCATCAACGTTGGCCACCCATCCTACAGGAACAGGGAAACTAGTTGAAACAGACTCACTGATCCACGGTAACATTTTGTAATTATAACATGCCCACTCTGGATCATGGGCCTGCAGAATCATAAATCCTGCAGCTGGAGCTCAGTGCAGTGAGGATCCTGGATACAGATGATCCAGTAAATGATTGGGAATTGAGCAATGTTTAAACCTCATGACCAGGAGGAACAAGAGTGTCACTCAAGGCTGCTTCAAGGAAATATTGAGAATCCTTGGGTATTGATTCCCCTCCCTTCCAAATCCTCAGATTTACTACAAAGTTACCAAAAATAAGGAACTTCAGTTATGGAGTCATAGATATGTACAGCATAGCAACAGAGATTTTGGTCCAACTCGTCCATACCGAACAAATATCCGAAAATAATCTTGTCTCATTTGGCAGCATTTGGCCTATAACCCTTTAGCTCATTGACCTGTCTGATCAAGATCCCAATGTACTCTGAGGAAACCTTCTTCGCTTTCCATTACACCTCTAATTTTAGTGTCATCTGCAAATATTTGACCATACCTTCTACATTTACGTCCAAGTCATTGATATAAATGATGAAAAACAGTTGGGTCCAGCACTTATTCTTGTGGCACACCATTGGTCACAGGCCTCCAGTCTGAAGAGCAACCTCCACCACTACTCTCTCTCTTCTACCTTCAAGCCAGTTTTGTATCCAAATGGCGAGTTTTCCCTGTATTCCATGTGATCTAACCTTGCTAACCAGTCTACCATGAGGAACCTTGTTGAATGCCTTACTGAAGTCCATATAGATCTTGTCCACCAATGTAAAGGTAACAGAGAAGCTCAGATCTTCTTCTTCGGGCAGAGTGAGCGACGGTCAGATTGAGTTGAGGTATTCAAACTCATCAGCAACGAGGTAGCGGCACACTTAAGTGAATTGACAATGAACCAGAGAATCATCTCTTTAGCACAGCTTTTTGCTTTATTTACAACAGAAGGCCTAACAGGGTCATCAAAGCATATTTCCTCACAACTTTGCAAAGAAATTGAACAAATTCTTAAGATGGAAATGTAGACAAGATGGTGCTGGATGGGAACGGCAGTGGTACCAAGTTGGTAGTTCTTTCTCAGAGCTAGCACAGACTCAATAGGCCAAATGGCCCCCATCTACACACACTATTATTGTGCAATTTTAAGCTTTTCTGACATAATAAAAATGCTGCATTTAGTTCTGATCAGTGCACTTCAGGAATATTATATTGACCATGATAAAAGGTATAGATTCAAGAGTGTGGTGCTAGAAAAGCACAGCAGGTCAGGCAGCATCCAAGGAGCAGGAGATTTGGTGTTACAGGCATAGCCCTTCATCAGGATTCAGCTGACCATTCCTAAGATGAGAATGATTAAGTCAACCAAATGAAGCTTGTGGTGCAGTGGGAATGGCCACAAGGCCTGGGTTCAATCACGACTTACCCCAGAAATGGGTCATAACATCTCTGAACAGGTTGATTCATGCATCTAAACAGAGTCCAAATGTTAACAGGAATGTTTCAGATGAAGAAACACTGAAATCTTCACTTAATTCAAGCAATGACCTGATTTAAAACAATTATTTTACTTAGTGTGGCTGACAGGACTGAGGGGAAAATCTTTAAATTAGATCTTATCAATCAAAAATGGTATCGTAAGGCTCTGCTTCACATTAAGCATTATGGAAATCTAGAACTCTGTCCTCAATTGAGGTGAGGCTGGGCTGAATGGAAAATTCCAATGGAAAATCTGATGACTAGGTATATGGAACGAATGTGGTTTTAAGACACAAATCAGTCACAAAATTCACAACTCGACTGCGACGATCAACTCATCATCTCTGCCTGCTCCTGCCCCACTTAATTTATCTTCCATATCTTGACACAATCTGGTTCCCCTTGGCCCAGGAGCTCTCCACCACCCATCCCCTCCACCTCCTCCATGACTTTTTCTTCCCTGGTCCCCAGTGCCTCATCTTCGCCATGGACATTCAGTTCCTGTACATGTCCATCCGCCATGGCAAAGGTATCCAGGCCCTCTGTTTCTTCCTCCCCTGCCAACCCAACTAGTATCCCTCCATCAATATACTCACTTGATTGGCTGAACTGGTCCTCACACTCAACAACTTCTCCTTCGAATCCTCACACGTCCTTCAGCCAAAAGAGGTAGCCATGGGCACTCATATGGGCCCCAGCTAGGCCTGCCTCTTCTGAGGATTCTGCAGTTACACTGGCATCATCCCCCACTTCTTCCTCTGCTACATTGATGACAGTATCGGCGCCAACTTATACTTCCAGAAGGAGGGTGAACACTTCATCAATTTCACGAATACTTTCCACCCTGACCTCAGATTCACCTGGATTATCTCTCTCCCCTTTCTGACCTCTCTGTCTCCATCTCCGGCAACCAACTCCACAACGACATCTAGTTCAAACCCTCAGACTCTCACAGAGACCTGGACTACACTCCCACTGCCCCATCCTCTACTGCCCCATCATCCACCCCCCCCAACCTGTAAAAAGGCTATTCCTCACTCCAAATTCTTCCGCCTCGACCGTATCTGCTCCCAGAGGAGTAATTTCACTTCGGGATATTCCAGGTGGCCTCCTATTTCAAGGACAGCAATTTCCTCTCCCACACGGTCAACAATGCCCTCCAGTGCATCTCCTCCATTTCCCATACCTCCACCCTTGAATCCCAACCCTCCTATCACAACAAGGAGAGCCTCTTAGTCCTTGTTCCGCCTCACTAATCTCTGCATTATCCTTTGCTATTTCTGCCACCTACAGTCAGATTCCACCACCAGAGCTTTATTCCTCACCCCCCCACACACCTATCAGCATTCCGTAGAGACTGTTCCCTCCATGACTCCATTGTTAGAACCATGACCCCCCCCTCCCCCCACCACCAACCCTCCTTCCACTCCTGGCACCTTCGCTTGCTGCTGCAAAAGGTGTAAAACCTGCACCTACCCCTTTCCCCCTCACCTCCATCCAAGGCCCCAAAGGACACTTCCACATCCAACAGGGATTTTCCTGCACATCCAAACACCTCATCTACTGTGTCTGTTGCTCTCGGTGTGGTCTCTTCTACATTGGGGAGACAGGATGCTTTTCAGGGAACATCTCCGGGACACACCCACCAAACAACCCTACCAAACTGTGTCCAACCACTTCAACGTCCTCTTCTACTCCGCCAAGGACATGCAAGTGCTGGGCCGGCACCACGGCCAAATCCAAGCCATCCAATGCCTGGAGGAAGAATGCCTCATCTTCCACCTTGGGACCCTCCAAACATACGGTATCAACGTCAACTTCACCAGTTACCTCATCTCTTCTCCCCCACCTCATTCCAGATCCAACCCTCCAACTCAGCACAACTCTCTTGACCTGACCTACCTGTCCATCTTCCTTCCCACCAATCTGCTCCACCCAAACCTCAGACTTATCACCATCACATATCCACCTGTGTCTGCTTAGGACCTCCCCAGTTACCTCAACCCTATTCACAGCCTCATCCTCCTATTTATTTCCCAGCTCCTTCCTTCCCCTCCAGCCACATTCCTGATTCTGGGCTTATGCCCAAAACGTCAATTTCCTGCTCCTTGGATGCCACCTGACCTGCTGTGTTTTTCCAGCACCATACATTTCAATTCTGATCTCCAGCATCTGCAGTCCTCATTTTCTTCTCCAAATCAGCCATGATCCAACCGAGTGATGGAACAGGCTTGAGGGACTGAGGGAGGTGGGATTCAATGATCTTGTGCAAATCGGTTGATGTTAGCAATGATGGGTAAAGATCCATCTTGGTTTGTTTGTGAAAAATAAGATCTTTGGCAAACACTTATATCTACAGAGTAGCATAAAGCAGCTCCAAATTTGTCCTGATGTCTTTCCACAATCGTTTCTCAAAATTTCCATGTGCTCCCACCAAGATCCAAGATGAAAAACAAATTAAAACTGATTAGGAGAAAGCTAATCAAATTTGAACAATAAAGGCTGGTGTAAGGACTGCCTACATTTGAAAGACACAAAACGGCTGACAAGGGATACACAGAATTAAATAGGCTGCTCCACCATTCAGAGAAACATAATGGTACCTTTGAGCAGGGCTACTCCAAGTTGAACCTGAGGCCTACACAGTCGTCCGAGCTTGATAAGAGGATGCCTAAGGATAGACACAAGTTCATTAAAATAAGACAAGTGATTGCTTCCAGCCTCATTAATGAAAGGATGTTGTCTCCTTAGATGAAGGCACCAGTTAGAACAAAGAGTGTAGATCAGTCCATGAGGCCATCAGCCTAACTCATCACACAGAGATGAAAACAACACCTATATTTAAGTAATCAGTTGTTTCTTTGAAATTATTCACAATATTAAGAAATAGGTTCTAGTTAAAGATTATTCAGATAATCATTGAGATAACTTTCAACATAATTATAGATACACAGTGAAACCAAAGAAGAATAGAAGCATGAGGGGAAAAATATTAAAACATAGAACTGAAAAGTTAATTGGTTTCAGGGAAACATTTTCCATATCTCTAAAATGATGCCTGCCACAAAACAGATTGTTTGCAGCTCATTAGTTAAGAAGTGCTACCAGGAGAAGTAGCTGTATAAGTTCCATTTTATAACTAACTTTATAACAGAAATTAATATCAGGGCATCTGTTTGCTCGCTGAGCTGGTGGGTTTGTCACCGTGCTGGTCACATCATCAGTGAGCCTCCGGTAAAGTGTTGGTGCCCTGACCTGCTTCCTACTTATGTGGCTTGGTCTGCTGAGGTGGTTGGGATAATTTCTGGATCCATTATTGAGAGGTTGGTAAATGGAGTTTGAATCTATATGTTTGTTAATGGAGTTCCGGCTTGTATGCCAGGCCTCTAGGAATTCCCCCGCATGCTTTTGTTTGGCCTTTCCCAGGATGGATACATTGTCCCAGGTGAACTAGTGTCCCTGTTTGTTTGTGTATATGAATACTAGTGATAGCTGGTCAGGTGGTTTGTTGCTAATTGGTGTTCATGTTTCCTGGTGGCCAGTTTCTTACCCGTTTGTCCAACATAATGCTTGTAGCAGATCTTACGGGGTATTTTATAAATCATGATGGTTCTGCTGGGGATGTGTACGGAGTCATATAAGTTCATCAGTAGTTGTTTTAGTTAGTAGTACGTTGGTTATTACGAATGTTATAGCAGTTAATTGAAACCACCCATCTTTCGTATTTTTTAATGTACATAGTTAGGTCAGTGGAAAATATAAGAGAATTTGAGAGAGATAGCACATGGAATACAATAAATAACAGATTACTAGCAGCCTGTACGGATAAGCAAGTTTTGGACAGATCTGAAGGAGTATACCCAGTAACTCTGGAATATGAATGAATCAGATGCATAGAAAGATCCCAAGGCCTGGAGATTACAATTTCGATTAAACACCATGTGATCAGGGAAACTTGGGGCTGCCCATTATTGATTAGGTGTTTCACAGGATTGGGTGGATAGAATAAAGGGACAGACACAGTGACCATGATCTATGTGATTATTGTAACACAAAATGTATAAAAATGCTGTATTTGACTGTAACAATCAGAGTGTGTCATTGATCTCTCTTCCAATCTGAACCACAGATTAAGGGAGTGATTGGATTCTCACATCGAGGTCAGATTTGGGGAAGGTCTTTGACCCTCTCCCTGCATTAACCAGCTGTTGCTTGAATAAGAATAAAGTCTTCCACTTGCCTGAATCCTGCCGCCTCCTGAGCCTTTGTCCTCGGTCAGGGGTTATGCTCCTACACCTGGTCAGGCTTCATTGCACTGGTGCCTATTGATAGGAGTTTGGACAGAGACAGCAGAGGCAATAATACATGTATCTCTTCAGAAAACATGTCGACCAGGTATCCCAAAGTTAAATAATCCCATTTGCCAGCATTTGGTCCATATCCCGCTAAACCTTTCCTAATCATGTCCCTGTACAAATATTTTTTAAATGTTGTAACTGTACCTACCTCTATCACTTCCTGTCACTGCATATTCCATACACACACCATCCTCTGTGTGAAAACATTACTCCTCAGGTTCCCTTTACATCTTTCCCCGCTCACCTTAAACCTATGTCCCCTAGTTTTGGACTCCCCTACTCTTGGCTATTCACCCTATCCATGCCCCTCATGATTTTATGAAACTCAATAAACATCCGACACTCCAGCGAAAAAAATCCAAGTCTATCCAACCTCTCCCTATCGCTCCAACCCTCCACTCTCACTATGACTCCATGAATCGTTAAAATGGTTTAGTGCCAGAGGACTAGAGCACAGCTAATATGATTTATATCTATATATACACACATATGGGGAAAAGAATAAGCCAAGAAACACGTGATTTAACCAAATCCACAGAAAAAGAAGGAAACAACAACTAATAATTTCATGCACGTTTATCAGAAAAAGAACATTCCAAATTTCTTCTATGGAGCACGAAAACTAAATTTAACATCAGGTTTTGTAAATATTATCCCTTTATTCTGGGAACTTCATCTCATAACAATAATCAGTAATCCTAACTGTTCACATTGATCACATTTATTAAATCCTACTTTCTACCTTCAAAGTGCATTCATTTACACTTTGATTATGGTGTTGGGAACTGTGACTGCCAATTCCATCTCTCACTCAGCACTCACAATGTCACATCATAAATTCTTAGGTGGAGTGCATTAAATATTTTGAATATTTTTTAAAGATTATCCTGACCTTCCTGTTGGCTGTCAGCCACCGATTGTTCAACAATAATATTGATATCGTGAATGGTTGAGCCAATCAGATTTGAGTCAATGACTCCATGCTCCTCACAGCTGATGATATATATTGGAAGCAGCAATCAAAACCCCATCACATCTGATATCTGGGAAAGAGAGAGGTAACAATGGGAGCAGGAAATTCCCACCTTTGTCCTCAGGTATTGATGTTAATGTTGAATCTTTTTCATTTTTCAGATTTGGGAAGAACTTCACCTTCGACATGAAGCTGATTGGAGTATTGCTGCTGAGTGCATTGCTCATCAGTCATGTGGCAGGTAAATGGATTCTTTTGTCTCTAAAAGTCTACCTTTGCAAAAAAAAAGCAAGATGTAAATTGTCATGCGGAAAATGTTCCCATAGAAGCTGGGAATTTGGGGCAGTCAGACTGAATGGGATGAGTCCACCTGCAGGAAGTCTCTGTTGCCTGAGACCCTGCAGCTCACAGTCACTATCCTGAAGTGTGATTCAGACACACTCCAACACAAGAGAGGGAGAGGGATACTTGCACAGATTTCTCTCATTCTGATGGTAAAATACATTGTAGGAAGAACACTATGAGAAGGTAGAGAATGAGGCCTCATAAATACTGATTGGGCCCAAGTGACAAGTGCTTGGAGAACTGACCAGGGTTTTGCAATTCCGAATGGGGATGGGAATGAATGAAGTGGCAGAAAAACAGGTGATAAGGTGACCAATGTGATGGTCTGAAGGTGAGAAGATAAGTTGATGAGGAACTCTCTAATGTGAAGGAACAGAAGGAATCCGGGAAGTGTGGGAAATGGGACAGTTGAAGGGACTCACTGTGGAGTGAGCACTCATTTTGGGACGAAACAGGAGAGATATCAGAAACACTGGCATTGACCGTGGCATCATCAGAACAGGACAGACAGAGAAACCGAATGGAACAGACTCCGTACAGAATGTGACATGGGAGTAAGTGTAATGATGGCATCAGTGGGAGCTGGGGCATTTATCCAGTTCTGCTATTGACAGTGTCACCTCAGAAATAGAAATGTTGAGGAAGGGGGCAGGCTGAGATTAACCATGAAGGCAAATGATGGGTGACAATTTGGAGTAAAAAAAATTGATGATATTTTAGACAGATTTATAAAATATAAGCACATCACTGACAAATCAATTAAGGAATTCATGCAAAATGACCTCCTCCAGAGCATTGAGAATGTGGAACTTGAGATTATACGGTGTGCTAGAAACAGACCCACAGTCCCCATTGAGGGGAAAGTAGACAAGCAGAAGGGAATGAAGTTAATTGATGGCATTGTTCGAGGAAGTGGCCAGAAAGGAAGGGGACTCCTGTGGGAAATAAACACTGCCTTTGACTAACTGGATGAAAAGCATCTTTCTGTACAGTACTTTCTCTTTGTTTCCACAAAAATAAACAGAGTGAGCATGAAGAAGGTTATTGCAGTCAGGTGGAAAGTCTCACTCTGAGGCAGGCCCCATCGACCATGTGCTCACCAGTTTCTAGCCTCATGAAGGGGCAATCAACTGTTAGTGATGTGATTATTGCAGCTTGTTTTAATCTGCAGATGCTCAACTGACACTGAATTCAACACGTATGGATCAGGACCTGGAGAAACGTAGTCTCAAGGGCAAAGGGGATTGTCCTGGTGGTTTGGTTTATTTTGGTCATTGCTACAAGTTTGTTCCTATTGAAAAGACTTGGATTGATGCTGAGGTAAGTCCTTGGAATCTCCATTGTAAGGTATTGGGTTTGTTCCTCAGTGTTTCTGAAATGACTGAACACAGAATGAAAGAAGCTTCTTGTATATTCCTGGATGTTTCTGAAGCCGTGCATACATTACCTGGGTAACGTGAACTCCATAATATCCCAAAGCAAATGATGAGGGTAATGAGCTGTGACATGAATCTGCCAGACATAGAGGGTTCCTTATTCATCTAAGGACAACAGCTAGTCTTGATTTGTTCATTTATTGAATTGGCGACATACTTTAAAAATTAGGGACACACCATTCAGGAGAGAGTTTAGAAAGCACTTTGACACATAAAGGGTGTGTGATATTTAAAACTCTGTTCTACAAACAGCAATGAATTCTAGATCTGTTATTACTTTTAAATTTGAGACTGATTTTTTTTTTGTTCAGCAAGAGTTTTAAGGAAAAGGAGCTTAAAGTAGGTATACGGAGTTGTCTACAGATTAGCAATGATGTAATTGAGTGGCAGAACAGGCTCAAGGGGCAAGATGGCCTACCCACATTCCTATGACCTTTGTTTGTATGTGGACAATTCCAGCTAGGTCAGCATTTACAGCCCAGCTCTATTGGCTCTGAGAACATAGTAGTGAGCTGCCATTTTGACATTCTGCAGCCTCTGCAGTGTCGGTGCACCGTATAATGTTGTAATGAAGAAAATTCCAGGATGTGATCGAGCAACAATGAAGAAAAAGAGATTACAGGTACAAGACAAGATGATGTGTGGTTTGGTGGTGGTGCCATATAACTACTATCATTCTTGTTCTAGATGGCAGAGGTCACAGGTTTGGAAGAGGCTGTCACTGTAGCCTTGCTGAGTTGTCGCATTCCATCCCTTGGATGGTATACACTCTGCATTAGGGACAGACAGAGTGAATGTTCAAGGTATCCGCTGAGTGTGCCAATCATGTAGGCTTCTTTCTCCTGAATACTTTCAAACTACTTGAGCTTTGTTGGTACTGCACTCATCCAGGGAACTGAAGAGTACACCCTACCACTCCTGACTTCTACTTTGCGTGTGGTGGACTGGCTTTGGGGAGTCAGGAAGTGAGTTAATCACAGCAGAATTCCAGAGCTCTGCCCTTGTAGCAACAGGTATTTATTTATTTATTTATTTATATGCTGCTCCAGTTCAGTTTCTAACAAATGGTACTGTGATGTTAATGGAGGATGATTCAGTGATTATAATCTCATTGAATATCAAAGGGAGATGTACAGATTCATTCTTTCTGAAGGTGGTCATTGCCTGTTCTAACTGGGCTGAGCTTCTCTGGATTGGAAGAGACTGAAATCATCATGAGTCCCTGATCCTAATCACCATTTGGGGAAATTCCTACAAAATGAATGGTGTGGGAATTTTGTGGGGCCAGTAATGGAATTCTGATCTTCAGATCATAGAAAACAAGATTCATTTTGAAGATCTGTTCCCAGTCCATTGAAAGTCTCCTGTTGCCCCTTCAGTTCTCTATCCATCTAGCTAGTACACCCTGGACCACAGGCAACTTCACTTTCTCCATCAGTCTACCATGGGGAACCTTATCAAATGCCTGACGGAAGTCCATGTATATGACATCTACAGCCCTTCCCTCATCAATTAACTTTGCCACTTGCTCAAAGAATTCTATTAAGTTGGCAATAGATTCTCTGCACAAAACCATGCTGCCTATCACTGATAAGCCTATTTTCTTCCAAATGTAAGTAGATCCTATTCCTCAGTATCTTCTCCAGCAGCTTCCCTACCACTCACCAGTCTGGAATCACCTGGATTATCCCTGCTACCCTTCTTAAACTAGGGGACAACATTAACAATTCTCCAGTCCACTGGGACCTCACCCTTGTTCAAGGATGCTGCAAAGATATCTGTTAAAGCCCCAGCTATTACCTCTCTTGCTTCCCTCAGCAACCAGCGATAGACCCATCCGGACCTGGGGACTTGCCCACCTTAATACCTTTTAGAATACCCAGCACTTATTCCCTCCTTATGACAACTTGATCTAGAGTAATCAAACATCTATCCCTAACCTCAACATCCGTCATGTCCCACTCCTCAGTGAATGCGGATGCAAAGTACTCATTAAGAATCTCACCCATTTTCTCTGACTTCACACATAACTTTTCTCCTTTGTCCTTGAGTGGGCCAACCTTCTGTTTTATTACCTTCTTGCTCTTTAACCCTTTTTGCTGAAGATATTTCATGACATCTTTTAGCCCTCATAATTCCTTGTTTCAGATTGATCCTACTTTCCCAATATTCTTCCAAAGCTTCATCTGTTTTCAGTTGCCTCGACCTTATGTAGGCTTCCTTTTTCCTCTTAGCTAGTCTCACAATTTCACCTGTCACCCATGCTTCCCTAATCTTGCCATTTCTATCCCCCATTTTCACAGGGACATGTCTGTCCTGCACTCTAATAAACTTGAGGGGGTCCAGAAAGGATTTACAAGGATGTTGCCGGGTCTGTAGGGTTTGAGTTAGAAGGAGATAACATGCTGGGGCTTTTATCCCTGGAACATCATATACTGAAGGGTAACTTTATAGAGGTTTATCAAATCATGAGGGGCATGGATAGAGTGAATTCCTAAGATTTTTTTCCCTCAGGTAGAGGAGTTCAAAACTAGAGGGTATAGAATTAATATGAGAGGGAAAACATTTAAAAAGGACTTGCAGGGCAACATCTTCACACAGAGGATGGTGCATGTATGGAACAAGCTGCCAAAGGAAATGGTGGAGGCATGTACAATTAAACGATTTAACAGGCATTTGGATGGGTATATGAATAGGAAAGGTTTACAGGAAAAGGGCCAATTGCTGACAAATAGGACTCGGTCACATTGGGATATCTGGTTAGCACAGACAAGTTGAACTGAAGGCTCTGTTCCCGTGCTGGATGACTCCATGACAAGTGGATAAGGCGGTAAAGAAGGGTTACAGTCTGCTTACCTTCATCAGTGGGGACACTGGAGATAAAACTTTGCAGCTGAATAAAACTTCATTTGGATTATTGCGTGCAGTTCTGGTTGCCACACGATAGGAAGGATGTGGAGGCTTTGGAAAGAGTGCAGAAGAAGTTTATCAGGATGTTGCTGCATTGCAATGTATTAGATGTAAGGAGAGATAAGATAAACTTGGATAGTTTTCAGGAGGCAATCAGAGGCTGAGAGTTGACCTGGTGGAAGTATCTAAAATTATGAGAGGCATGGATAGGGTGGATAGTTGCGATCTTTCTCCCAGGGTGAAAATGTCAAATATTGGGTGGAAAAGGTTCAAGGTTAAAGGGGAAAGTTTAAAGGACATTGCGAGGCAAGTTCTTTTACACAGAGATTGAAAGGTGACTAGAACGGACTAGCAGGGCAAATGGTAGGTGCTGCTATAATAGTTACGTTTAAGAAATACTTAGACAGACACGTGAACGGGTTGGCAATAAAGGAAGTTGGATTGTGTGCAGACAGATGAGACTCATTCAGAATGCCATCATGGCCAACGCCATCATGGCTCAGGATGAAAATATCAAACATGAGGTGGTGTATGTTTAAGGAGAGGCAGTTAGGTTTAAAGGATATTCTGGGTACTGATACAAATTCAATGCAGCAACGAGTAATGGATTCCTGCACAGAGTCATCTTTCCACAATCATATTCAATCTGCAATCACCCTCCACAGGCTGAATCTTATGTTTATTGGCTAAGGGTCAGTTCCATTGAGTCTCATGGAGGGTTTCTCTCATTGAAGCTCAGTGATATCTCTTGTCCTGGGGCATGGCAGGAAAGGGAAATCTGGCACCTCCCCTTTGCAGACAGGGACCTGGAGTTCCTGGTGGTAGGATGGTGCAGAGTTGGGATGTTAACCACCCCGACACTGGCAGTCGAAACTATGATACCGGACCCTGCCATCCCACTCCAATGTTGCCAACCAGGTCAGTGGGCTCTCTGCCATCTGGAGGAATGCTCAGCAGCGTAAGCGAGAGGACAATGGTCTCCTCCACCTTGCCAGGGTAAGTGCCACCATGTTCTCTCCAGTACCTCACACTCCTTCTCAACCCCTGTACCCATTTCCCACTCTCACTGTACATCACGTAACATCTCCCTCAATCACTGTCACCCACCCTGTCCCCTGACACCACTGGCCCTGCAAACCCTCAGTGCTACCAACCCACTCGCTCAGGGAACCTCTGCGCCTGCACCAAAAGTAGCAGCTGAGTCACTCACTTCCATCTCCCACAATTCCTGATGCTCTCTCATTACAGACAGCAACAGCTCACAGTAGGGCAGGGAGGGTGAGGACGGCTGGTGGGATGCTCAATCTCCAGCTCCTGAGCATCCAGACTCTGACCGCCCTGAGCAGCTAATTGGCCATGTCCCAGGCCCTGGGCTGGTATTAGAGGCTGTCCTTGTCTTACCGTGCTGGGACCCCCTGAGTGAAGGCTGTCTCCTTTGACCTGACTGAGAACTGATCACAACCAGGACAAGCTTCCCAGCTTTGAGTCTGTATTAAACAGCACGGCAATACTGTGGGAGTGTGAGCCTGGGATCTCTGCATATCTCTTGCTCAATGCTGAGGTGCAGCATTGAAAGGCAGAAGCACCATGTTAGGGGATTGGAGATGTACCATGAAGGATTTTAGACGCTGGCACATGTCAGATGTCTGTACCTGTGGATATGGGGCACATGTGGCAGTGTCCATGGAGTGTACCAAAAGATATTGAGCCTGGCTCCCAATGTGAAGGTCCTAATGGAACAAGCCATGCATTGAAGTCACCAGGTACTCACTGTCCATGTTCTGAATTTTCAGTATCTTGTTTGCTCCTGGCAGGTAGTAGGATGGGAAGCTGTATATTAATGAGGCAAGGTGTGCAGTTAACAAAGATTATTCCACCTCAATAAGCAATTTACCACAACCTAGTGAGAATCTCCCCTTATTGCCCAGAACATAGTTTAAAGTTGCAGATATTGAGATAGGCCTTGCTGGACCTCTCACATGTTTCTGCCACATTTCTTACCATATCCCATGTCAGTCAGGCCCTGACAAGATTCTGCCCTTCTCCAACATCCATTGTCTGTACATTTGAGCTTAAACCAGAATCAGTCATTGTGTAACTTTACAATCCCAACAGCAACAACCTGTTAAATTCCTCAGAACCCATCACTGAATCACATGATCTCCAGAGAATGCAATCTAAAGTTGACAAGCATCTATGTGCTGTGGTCTGTCATTGTGAGAAAGTTGTTGCTGTCAATGTGGTCACTGCACAGTGACATGGACTGCAGTGACTGTCCACATCTGGATTGACAGCTGTGTGTGGATAAAACTTGGGGAGAACAGGAAAGACAACGTCCACAAAGCACAAGCCCAGCCCAATATCAGCTGTTACACAGAAGCTGCTGACATTTCTATCTGATGGGTTGAAGCCACAATGAGATTGGTCCCAAATCCTCAGCCTCAGTATAGCACCATTCACTGAAGTTTGGAGTCAGCCCATATCAGGTCCTTGTGGACATGTAACAGAAGTTTCAGTGTCTATATTCTGCAAAACAAGAGTCTCTACTTTGAACCTTGTCAATTGTTTTGGTGCAATAGCTTTTGTAAAAATGTTAACAAGTGACAAATTGTCTTTGTAATTTACTCTCAAGCTGCATTGCCAAAACCTGGCTCCAGGCGGCCATCTTGCTTCCCTGCACTGGATGGAGCAGAATAATGTTCTTGCAGAAATGATACATAATTCCCAAAATAATAATGTCCCAACTTGGGTCGGGTTGAGTGACATCCACAAGGTAATGTTGCTTCCGTTATTGCGTCACATTATTAAGGTGAGAAAAGTACATATTTTTAAATGATATGATTTTACTTCCACAGGAGGGGACTTTCCAATGGATTGATGGATCTGCATCAGATTTTATGTATTGGATGAAAGGTGAACCCAATAATCTTGATGGAAAAGAGCACTGTGGGCATATTTTGTTCAGTAAGTCAATGCATTCCAGTGTGATAGAAATGGTGGCCTTTAGGAAAATATTTCCTGGCAATTGGTTGATTGGATTAGATTTGGACAGGACTCCATTTCCTGCTCCATTGGCAGGAACCAGGCGGGTAAAACTGTTCAAAGGAGGAGAGTAATGGATCCTGAGATATGGAGAGTAGAGCACCCTCTGGGAGTAATATTAAAGTTTTCTCCTTCTGGTCAATTGTCTGGAACCCACAGAGACATGGTTATACTAACACCAGCCTTGGAACTGGTGCACATTGAATGAGCTGATCCTGACACATACCAGGCTGCAGCCGTGCTCCCAGTGAGTAGGACACAACATTCTGAGGAACAGTGTCAACCATCCCAGATCCAGCCCTCACATTACTAATGCACCAAACAGCCTTCCCCCTCTCCACAGGATTTGACTTCCTGATTTAAAATATATAATCCAGACAGATTATTCTAAACTGAATTCCTACGGACTGTACCAATTATTTGAATTCTGTGCCGTGGGGAAGGAGATTGTTTAACCCTGTGGAGAGTCTGTGCTGTCCACATACAAAACAGATTCTAATTCCAGTCCAGAGTAAACTCATGAAACCAGACAGGTTATTTCCAAACCACGCAGCTTGTTGGATTTTATTCCTACTTATCCAGGTCTGTCTGGTTTACTCTGGATATTAACAACGTGATGGACCCAATTATCCTTCCTTGAAGCAAGGGAGCACAAAACATTGCAGCAAAACTAGGATTACTTCACAAGCTTATTGTTGCACTGACCTGGATACAAGTGACTCGGAGAACATGGACCTGTCCAAGGATCAGACTGTAACATGTGATCAGCCTGCTCCATCTCAGCCCAATCCTGAGTGAGCTCGCTATCGCCCTGGGGCTCATTCCCTTATACTTCATTTCCTTGTCAGCAGCCAGTGTGATCAAACCTTGACACTGTCCTGTCTTCAATGAATGGTCAGTTTGACCACAGGCAAACAGAACAACAGTGTCATCTGACACAGTCTGTTCATCTTCCACTCAGTAAGATAATTGCTTGTTTTTTCTGGAAAGAGGCTTATCTCCCAGCTTTAATGAACCTTGACCTCAGCCTGTCTGTTCAGGCTGTTCTGGGAAGCTATTTCCTTGAAGTGTTTTGTTGTTTAATCAACTGCACAGCAGTTAGACAGCATAGCCCTGTGTCTTATTGACAAACAATCCTCACAATTATAGTTCCCTGTCAGATAGCCTCACAGAGGTTGGTATCCTGTCACCAAATCATTCATTATTTACAGGTGGAGAGACCATGACACTGTTCCAGTGCCCTCAGAGGCAGCAGGATGTCTGACACTCCTGTTCTTACTTGTCAACCAGGGCTCCCTGGTTGATCCAGAAAAACAGGCCCAATCAGTGAACTCTTATTCTATGAGGTCCATCTGACTGGCCTCATTACAATCACAACACACTGTGTCTGTTTTAAGTCAGAATTTCAGTCAGGTATAGTGACAATCCTAATAATATTTAATAAAAACATTCACCCTTCAGTGAATAGTGAAACCATCATCTTTCAACAAAGAAGCTTCAAATTTCTTTTCTCATTGTGGCTGATACAGCAAAACCTCTATCCTGAATAAAACAACAGGGGAAAAAGACAAGATTATTGATAATCTCAAAACAGAGAGTAAACCAATTACACAAATAGTTTACTGTACACATCTTCCTTTCTTCCAGAGAATACACGTTGGAACGATCTGTCTTGTGATTCAAAATTGTGTTTCCTTTGCTCCTACAAACTGCTGTCTCCCTGCTGCGAGTGAAAGAATCTATCGATGCTCCATGGATCCTGTCTGGGAGTGAATGTAGTGCCTCAATCTGCTTGTAGTTGCGGTCACAGCCAATGATGACTGTACTGACTTAGTTTCTCAGCCAAGAATAAAAATTGCATCATGAGTTGTGTGTTTGTTACTGTGAGTCTAGTTTATAGCAGCCTTCCTGTCCCACTGATGCTTTCTACCCATCTGTCCTTTCAATGCTATACTGGGGAGGAGACAGCAGGACAGGGACATGGATAGTTTTATAATTCATTTCCACAATGTGGGTATTACTGCAAGGTCCAACTCTATTCCTCTTTGGGAAGGTGCAGGCTGTGAGCTTCCTTCTTGAATTAGTGCTGTGTGACTGGAACAGGTACACCCCGTCTTCACAGGGAGGGTGTTCTAGGATTTAGATACAGTGACAGTGAAGGAATAACATTTGTTCCAGGTCAGGATGGAGTGTGCCTTGGAGGGGGAACTGCAGTTTGTGGTGTTCTAATGCCCTTGCAGGTCTGGTTCATACAGCTCACTGATTAGGAAAGTGTAGTCAAAGGAGCTGTGGCCAGTAGCTGAAGGCCATCTTGTAGATGGTACACACTGTTACCAGGGGGTGCTGTTGGTGGAGACAGTGCCAAGCAAGATGCATGTCTTGTTCTGGGTGGTGTTGAGATGATTGCCTTCACTAACCACAACCATTTCCCTTGGTGTCAGGGAGAGCAGTGGAGAGCATTCCCATTGACTTCAGTGCAGCTGCAGCAATATGGACCCACACTGAATCTTGAATCCCTACAGTACGATAGCCTTTCAGCCTATCGAGTCCACACTGACCCTCTGATTAACAGACCACTGCAGCAATATGGACCCACACTGAATCTTGAATCCCTACAGTACGATAGCCTTTCAGCCTATCGAGTCCACACTGACCCTCTGATTAACAGACCACTACCCTGCCCCATTATAACCCTCTATCCTTCAAGGCTGATCCCATAGCCTGCACATCCCTGGAATCTATGAGACAATTTAACATGTCCAATCCACCTAACCTGCACATCTTTCAACTGTGGGGGGGAAACTGGAGCACCCAGAGGAAACCAATGTAGACCCGGCAGAATATACAAGCTCCACACAGAGAGTCACCTGAGACTGGAATGGGACCCGGGTCGCTGGCGCTGTGAGGTAGCTGTGCTAATCACTGAGCCACTGTGCCATCCCTTGTTAAAGTGCTGCCTTGTGGTCAGGGGCAGTTGCTGTCACCTCATTCCTGGAATTCAGCCTTTTTATCCGGATTTGGAACACGGCTGGAATGAGGGGCTGGTGCTTCTGCCATCATCAGGTGGAAATATAGTTGGTATTATTTTTAATGATTTAAAAGAACATCACTTTAACATCAAGCATATGATGCATGTTGCTTATCTAATAGGCTAACCAAGAAGCTTTTGATTTTCAAAATTCAACTTTAACAACAATTAGAATGTGCACCATCATCTCTCCAGGTCTGGCATTAACCCTGACACTGAGAGTGAGTCAGTGGGCTTTAAGAATTCCAGAATTAAACACTCAGGTCCGATCACAGTTACACTTTAACATTGTGAGTTTTAATGGGATTTTATGTCATTACATTAGTTCAATTTGGCAAGCCTTGAATAATTGTAGAGTCATAGAGAGGTATAGCACGGAAACAGACCCTTTGGTCTAATTCATCCATGCCGACCAGATATCCCAACCCAATCTAGTTCCACCTGCCAGCACCCAGCCCATATTCCTCCAAACCCTTCCACTCCATATACCCATTCAGAAGCTTATTAAGTGTTGCAATAGTACTTGCCTTCACCACTTCCTCTGGCAGCTCATTCCATACATGTACCACCCGCTGAGTGAAAAAGTTGCCCCTTAGGTCCCTTTTATATCTTTTCCCTCTCACCCTAAACCTATGCCCTCTAGTTCTGGACTCCATCAACCCAGGGAAAGACCTTGTCTATTTATCCTATCCATGCCCATCATGATTTTATAAACCTCTATAAGGTCACCCCTCAGCCTCCGACGCTCCAGAGAAAATAGCCCCAGCCTGTTCAGCCTCTCCCTGTAGCTCAAATCCCCCAACCCTGGCAACATCCTTGTAAATCTTTTCTGAACCATTTCAAGTTTCACAATATCTTTTGGAAGGAGACCAGAATTGCACGCAATATTCTAAAAGAGGCCTAACCAACGTCCTGTATAGCCGCAACATGACCTCCCAACTCCTGTACTCAATTCTCTGACCAATAAAGAAAAGCATATCAAACATCTTCTTCACTATCCTATCTACCTGCGACTTCACTTTCAAGGAGCTATGAACCTGCACTCCAAGGTCTCTTTGCTCAGCAACACTCCCAAGGACCTTACCATTAAGTGTATACGTCCTGCTAAGATTTGCTTTCCCAAAATGCAGCACCTCGCTTTTATCTGAATTAAACTCCATCTGTCACTTCTCAGCCCATTGGCCCATCTGGTCCAGATCCCGTTGTAATCTGAGGTAACCTTCTTCACTGTCCACTACGCCTCCAATTTTGATGTCATCTGCAAACTTATGCTCACATCCTAATCCTTTATGTAAATAATGAAAAGTAGAGGGCCCAGCACCGATCCTTGTGGCACTCCACTGGTCACAGGCCTCCAGCTTGAAAAACAACCCTCCACCACATTCAAACAACACAATTTATATATTTTGGATTTGTCAGCAAGACAAAGACATTGAGCAAATTATTAACATCAGATTTTGTTAAATATAGTTAAATAAGACATTCATCCAAAAACCAAAAATAATTTCAGTCACAACTACAAGACACAGACGTTATAATTGTACAAAATACAAAATCGGCTTCAAACTGAACCCAGACCCTGTCACGTGGTCAACTTATTTCCTCAAAGTGAAACACCTCTGACCAGGACCAGGGCCAGAGTCAGAAATCACAGGGACCAGCGCTGACGCAACACCCCAACCCCCTGCCCCAGCCCCACACATCCTGCCCCAGCCCCACACCCTTCCCCTGACCCCCACACCCTGCCCCAGCCCCACTCCCTGCCTCTGAACCACACACCCTGCCCCCAACCCCCACACCCTGCCCCCAACCCCCACACCCTGCCCCCAACCCCCACACACTGCCCCTGACCCCCACACCCTGCTCCCGACACACACACCCTGCCCCTGATCCACACACCCTGCCCCCGACCCCCACATCCTGCCCCGACCCCCACATCCTGCCCCAGCCCCACACCCTGCCCCTGATCCCCATATCCTGCCCCAACCCCCACATCCTGCCCCAGCCCCACACCCTGCCGCTGACCCCCGCACCCTGCCCCTGATCCCCACACCCTGCCCCTGCACCCCACACCCAGCCCCTGACCCACACACCCTGCCCCCGATTCACATGCTCTGCCCCAGACCCACACGCCCTGACCCCCACACCCTGACCCGACCCACACACCCTGCCCCCGAACTCCACACCCTGCCCCTGACCTCCACACCCTGCACCTGACCTCCACATCCTGCCCCTGACCCCCACCACCTTGCCCCGACCCACACACCCTGCCTCCAACCCCCACACCCTGCCGCCAACGCCCACACCTTGCTCTGACCCCCACACCCTGCCCCCGACTCACATGCTCTGCCCCAGACCCACACGCCCTGACCCCCACACTCTTCCTCTGAACCCCACATTCGGTCCCAACCCACAAACCCTGCCCTCGATTGCCACACCCTGCCCCCAACCCCCACACCCTGCCCCGACTCCAAGTCCCTGCCCCACCCCGCCCTCACACCCTGCCGCCACCCCCAGGCACTGCTCCGACCCCGAGGCCCTGTTCTGACTTTGGCTTTGCCCCACCCCCCAACACTGTGCCATGGTCCCAGAATACCCGATCCCATCTACAGCAGCATTGAGTTGGCTGTGCTCCTGCCTGGACCATAACTACCACAACCTGACCTGAGGAAAATGGCTCCACCCTACAACTGTAGCCCCACACCCAAGCTGTGCATAAATTTTTTTTATTTCAAAAGTATACTTTATTCATAAAATTATTTGGATCTCTATACAATCGGTCATGCCATTCTTACGCACACATTACATTGTTTTACAGACAACAAAATTTATTTTCCCTATATACAAGTCTGTACATTTACTATCCAGCTGTTCTGCTGAGGCATCAGCAGAGCCCAAATGATTGCATGGGCCCCCTGTTCTTCTTTAGGCAGGCAGATGTTACACGGCGGTCTTTCCCTACCGCGCCTTGGCGGCAGCTGCCCCAAGCTTCAGCACGTCCCTCAACATGTAGTCCTGGACCTTGGAATGTACCAGTCTGCAACACTCAGTCAGGGTCAACTTCTTCAGCTGGAAGATCAGCAGATTTCGGACTGCCCAGAGAGCGTCCTTCACCGAGTTGATGATCCTCCAGGCACAGTTGATGTTCGTCTCAGTGTGCGTCCCGGGGAACAGGCCATAGAGCACGGAGTCCCGCGTCACGGCGCTGCTCGGGACGAACCGCAACAAACACCACTGCATTTCTCTCCAGACTTCCTCTGCATAGGCACATTCCAGAAGGAGGTATGTGACAGTCTCGTCCCTGCCACAGTCGCTTCAAGGGCAGCGTGTGGTGTGGCTGAGAGTCCGGGCGTGCATAAACGATCTCACAGGCAGAGCCCTTTTCACCACCAGCCAAGCCATGTCTTGGTGCTTGTTGGAAAGTTCTGGCGATGAGGCATTCTGCCAAATGGCTTTGACAGTCTGTTCAGGGAACCACTCGACAGGATCCGCCCTCTCCTTTTCCCGAAGGGTCTCAAGGACACTACGCGCTGACCACTTCCTGATGGACTTGTGCTCAAAGGTGTTTTTCTTCAAAAACTTCTCCACGAAGGACAGGTGATACGGAACGGTCCAACTTCTCGGAGCATTCTGCGGCAGCGAGGCCAGGCCCATCCTTCGCAATATTGGGGACAGGTAGAACCTCAGTACGTAGTGACACTTGGTGTTTGTGTATCGGGGATCCACGCACAGCTTGATGCAGCCACACACAAAGGTGGCCATCAGGGTGAGGGTGGCATTGGGTGTATTTTTTCCCCCAGATCTTTATACATCGAGTCCCTTCTGACCCGGTCCATTTTTGATCTCCATATGAACTGGAAGATGGACCTGGTGACTGCAACGGCACAGGTTCTGGGAATAGGCCAGACCTGTGCCACATATAACAACACTGATAGTGCCTCACACCTGATGACCAGGTTTTTTCCCGCAATGGAGAGCGACCGTTGATCCCATCTGCCCAGTTTCTGCCTCATTTTCCTGATCCGCTCCTCCCAGGTCTTGGCGCACACCCCAGCTCCACTGAACCAAATACCCAGCACCTTCAGGTGGTCGGTCCTGACGGTGAAGGGGATCGAGGATTGGTTGGCCCAGTTCCCAAAGAGCAAGGCCTCGCTCTTGCCTCGGTTTACCTTGGCCCCCAAGGCCTGCTCGAACTGGTCGCAGATGCACATGAGTCTGTGCACGAACAGCGGATCTGAGCAGAAACCAGCGACATCATTCATGTACAGGGAGGCCTTAACCTGCAGGCCCCCGCTGCCAGGAATAGTCACCCCTCTCAGGCTCGCATCCTTCCTGATGGACTCAGCAAATGGTTCTATGCAGCACACAAAGAAGGCAGGAGAGAGAGGGCAGCCCTGCCTGACTCCAGATCTGAGGGGGAAGCTATCTGATTCCCACCCATTGATTGAGACTGCACTGACAATGTTGGTGTAGAGCAGTCTGATCCAATTACAGATTCCCTCCCCAAAGCCCATTTTGGAGAGAACATCTCTCATATACATATGTGATATCCTGTCGAAGGCTTTCTCCTGGTCCAGGCTGATCAGGCAGGTGTCTAACCCCCTGTCCTGCACGTAGGCGATCATATCCCTGCAGAGTGCGAGACTCTCAGTGATCTTCCTGCCCGGCACAGCACAGGTTTTGTAAGAGTGGATCACCGATCCCAGAGCAGACCTGACCTGGTTGGCGATGACCTTTGACAAGATTTTGTAATCCGCATTCAATAGTGAGATTGGTCTCCAATTTCTGATTTCCTCCCTCTCCCCCTTCCGCTTGTAGATGAGGGTGATGATGCCTTTCCTCATGGATTCACTCATGGTACCTGCCCGAAGCATACTGACATACACCTCCAGCAGGTCCTGGCCAATCAAGTCCCACAGAGTGGAATAGAGCTCGACCGGTAAGCCGTCGCTTCCAGGAGTTTTATTCTTTTCGAAGGACTCGAGGGCCTTGGTCAGCTCGTCCAGAGATAGCGGCTGGTCCAGCCTCTCCCATGTTCTATCGTCAAAGACCTCCGTGATAGAGGACAGGAATGACTGGGAGGCCGCGCTGTTGGTTGGCTTCAAGTCATACAGACTGGCATAGAAGGATATGCTGGTCCTCATGACGTCAGCCTGAGATGATGTTATCGAGCCATCTTCTTCCTTCAGGCTGCTGAGCACAGAACTCTCCTTGTGCACCTTCTGGAAGAAGAAACGTGAGCACGTCTCGTCCTGTTCCACAGAGCAGACTCTGAACCGGAAGATTATCTTGGAGGCCTCCGAGGCAAAGAGCGAGGCTTGCTGGCCCTTCATCTCCTGGAGGTCCTCTGTGGCATCAAACCCCATCGTCTGCAGCAGGAGCAGGTTCTGCATACTTCCCTGGAGTTGGGACAGTTTTCCCCATCTCTCTCTCTCGCCTCCTGAACACCTTTGAGGATGAAGAACCTCTTGTTGTTCCCTTTTACTGTTTCCCACCAATCTGCTGGGGACTCAAACAGGGGTTTCATGGTTCTTCAACCTGCGTAGTCCCTCTTGAGCTCCTCAATGTTTCCCGGGGTCAACAGCTTTGTGTTCAGCTTCCAAGTTTCCTTACCAGCCCGCTGCTCGTCCTGTAGGTGACAGTCGGTTGGCAAGAGGCAGTGGTCAGAGAAGAACACCGGCTTGACGTCAGGGGATCTGACTGAGAACATTCGGGACACAAACAGGTAATCTATCCTTGAGCGGATAGACCCGTCTGCCCGTGACCAGGTGTATCTACACTACGCTCCATCTGCAGGGGTGTTGAAGACATCATGCAGCTTGGCATTTTTGACCGTTTCCCTCAGGGCTCTGGACGTGATGTCCAGTTTACTGTCCCCCCCCGCCGGATCGTCCATCTGCATCAAAGATACAGTTGAAGTCTCCGGCCAGAATGACCGGCCTGGACGTAGACAGCAACAGTGGAAGCTGCTGCAGGATGACCAACCGTTCACTCTTACCCACTGGGGCGTACACATTAATCAGTCTTGGGGGAGCGTTTCTATACATGACATCAGCGACGGGGAGGCGCCCATCCACCACCTCCTTAACCTTGGAGATGGTGAAGTTGCCTCCTCGCAACAGGATACCCAGGCCAGAGGCGCAGCTATCGTTGCCCCCCGACCAAACTGACGGCCCATGGGCCCACAAGCTCGACCATCTCCTGTAGCTGCTGAGGTGCGGTATCCCACACTCCTGCAGAAACAGGACATCGGTTTTAACGTTGGCAAGGAAGGCCAACGTTGAAACACATCGCGTAGCTGATTTTATGCTGTGCACATTAATGCTTGCAATTCCTAGCCATATTTTTAACACGTTGTGAGGTTACCCATGTCCATTTGCCGCTGGTCCTGCCCCTCTGGGGTAGCTGTCTGCATCCCCGTGGTGAACACCTACTGCTGGACCCTCGCGGGGCTGAGGTCGCTGTCCAGCTCCTCACTGGGCCCATTTGCCTGCTCCAGTGTCATCGGGCCGGGACCACGGTCTGCCAGGTCTGGTTCTATATCTGACAGCGGGGCTGTCCGAGGTCGCTGCTCCTAGTAACCTGGAGCTGTGTGGCGGTGGGGCCCTCCTGGCTTTCACCTGGTGGAGGGTGGTCTTTTCCCATTGCCTCAGGAGGCTCGTCCTTTCTTGTTTGGCAGGTGCTGCCCTCCTTTCTCCCCGCAGCGCTCTGCCTCTTCTTTTGGTGATGACCGTCCTTGCGCCTGTCCTCACCCTCCGAAGAGCTGTCTGTGTCTTCCCCGTGCAGCTGCCCTTTCCCCCTTTTCTGGGAGGTTTTGGTGGCCAGGCGGGTTTTCTTCCTCCTGTTTTGTACAGGAATCCATTGATCTCCTCCTTCGTTCCCTCCTCCTCCTCCGTCTGTCCTGTCGGAGCTACGATCGGCAACTGTACCTCTCCAGTGGGTGTCATCTGCTCCGCTCCGGCCTGTCCCTCCTTTTGCGTGCCCCCAGACACTGTTCCCTTGCTGGTTAGTGGTGTCTTGCTGTTCTTTTGCAGCCTGCCCCCGGCCATCTATGCGTATGTGGCGAGCCCTCATTTTGGGAAGGCCTAGTACACTGGCCCGCCTCCCCACACAGATTGCAGTTCTTGGCCTCCTTACCTTCTTTGGTCGAGTGGCCTTTCTACTTACAGTTCCGACAGTTCGTGACCTTACAATCCGTCGCCATGTGACCTGACCTCCCGCAGGTTCGGCACACTTTCGGCTGCCCTGCGTATGTCAGGTACCTTCTTCTCCCTCCTATAGCAAAGCTGGAGGGTGGGTGGAGGATGTTCCCACTGGCATCAACCCTCAGGGTTACCCTGACCTGTCGTTTGCTGGTCCAGATCCCGAAAGGGTCAACCACATTGGTGCTTTCTCCTACCCGACTCCTCTGTGCAGGAAGCACACACAACAAGACGGCCAACAAGATGAAGAACAGCAGTTTCCCTTCCATTTCTTTGAAGACCTTCAGGAGCTGCTCACACTGCTTCACGCTCCTGAAGGTGACATCAAAGTAGCCTGCCCCAGGGAAATCCTGCAGGTAGCACACATCCACTGTGGCAAACCCACAGCACTCAAGCAAAACATTCTTGACCAACACTGTCTGATCAACTGATGTATGCTCCTCCACTTTCTTCACAGTCACCTTGACTGTGTTGCAAATGCCTTGGCTGAGGTTACGGGTGGCTGCTGAGGCCATAGCTCTGAGGTTGGCTGGTCCCTGAATTGGTGTTAGGCCGAAGCCAGCATAAAGATCTAACAAGAGCAGGTCAGCACAACCAAACGATCCTCCAAAGTCCAATCACGATCCAGCAATGATCTCCACTAGCTCTAATGACTCGCAACTCGACATTCGTCCTGATAAGAACACTTGATCTTAGCCAAAAGACCGAGAAGTGGCCTGACCTTTACATTGACTTTATCTCTGGCTTTGTGCCTTCAATAATCTGGAGCACCTCTATAGAAGAGCAGCTATCAGGACGCCCTAAACCCTTATTATTCCTTTGGGATCTCACCCATCTCATTAACCATTTTCATTACAATCCAATTTGCTTATCGAGTGGTCATCTGTATTGAGTGGTTCCTTGTATATATACATGATTTCTCCCTTTAAGACAATGGAATGTCTCCTAATGTTCACCGAATGTTAAAATATACAGATTCCCATTCATTCCTTTGGCCCCTTGCAAGAACAGTCCTGGCTGATGTGATTTAATTGGAGACATCTTCCCTGTTACATTCCAGAGGCAGGTTATTGTAGTGTTAACAAAACTGCAGGTATCGGGATTATTAACAAATAATAACAATGATAGAACACACAGCCTTATTCATTCCTGATTATGACTCACTGTTTTACAATTGGTGTAATTAAGGTGTTTCTCCGACTGTTACTGGCTCTTACTCATAATCGGAATTGTCAGTGTTCTGGCAGTAAGTACGATTCCATCTGAGCTCAGTGATCCCTTATTCTGGAACTAGGTCCCCTGCTTCAAGGTACAGTGCTCCCAGTAAAAACACCGGAGACTTCCGAGTCAAACTGTACTGGGCTTTGGTAGACTGGTAAAGTATATCTGTTTGTAGATAGTCACTAAAAACATCACATTACACAAATATTCAACTTAAATTGAAATTTAAAATCCAAAATGTTTACAAAATGTATTCATGGACAATATCACGGCCTGGTTGCAGGCTGTAAATATTTAAAAACCAATCCAAATATGTTATTTTAACCAAGAGAACTACATGACATGATTTCACTTGTTTTCACCAGACAAATATAATTCTGCGCAAATAAATTAAATTGTGAAAATGCTAAAGAAATAGAAACAAGAGTAGGCCATTCAGCCTCTCAAGACTTTCCCACCATTCAGCAACATCATGACTGATCTGCCCCAGGCCCTAACTCCTCACTTGTGACAGCTCATGATTGTCCTCAACTTCCACTCTCGACAAACATCTATCTCCCTCGTCTTGGAAAGCTTTCAGTGATGTCACTTCTAAAAGTCTGTGGGTAGAGATCCCCAGACACTCACTGCCTCCTGGGAGAAGACATTCCTTTACATTTCAGTTGTAAATGAAAGTCCCTTTTGTAACTGAGCTCCAGTTGCTGATACCAGCACAGTCTCTGTACGTACCACTTCACATCAAATACATTTCATACATTTCAGAGAACACGGAGAACTGCTGGGAGATGGTGCTGGGGGAGGCATCAGGGTGGGAGAGATAGAAACAATGGTGGTGGAGACAGAGAGGGAGGGAAATGTAAATGAGGGTAGGGACAGGGGATGGAATGGGGCCAGGGATAGAGAGAGCTGGAGAGCCCAGGAGGAGGGACAGAGAGTGTGAGGGAAGGCCCACCAACTGTCAGGCCCTCCTTGCCCAGTTACATTTAATTTGTAATAATTTCATCGCCCATCTCCCTGCAGTGAAGGTGTTTAGGGTCAGATAATGGTCACAGCCGACTTGCACAATGCCATTGGTCCTTGCAAGTTGAACTTAGACATTTCAATGATTCTGAACTCAGCAGCAATGATTTTACAAAAGGCCAGCACTGGCTAAAGGTGAAGCATTGTTTGTTCAATGTGTGAGGATGATGTGAGAGCCACACACCATCACTTCATCATCTCTCATGGAAGGTTGATGGTAGTCTGTATTCAACGCACTGGGAAGTTGAAAGATTGATGTTAATCTGGATGGGAAAGGGTTCAGAGTGCAGTAAATACTCCATTTTGATGTGACATACTGCTCACTGAGCTGATGTGGTATATTATATCATAGAGTCACTGAGCTGTACAGCACAGAAACAGAGCCTTCAGTTGAACTCCTTCTTGCCATCCAGATATCCTAAATTAATCTCGTCCCATTTGCCAGCATTTGGCTCATTTCCCTCTAAACTCTTCCTATTCGTATAGCCATCCAAGTGCCTTTTAAATATTGTAATTGTACCAGCCTCCACCACCTCCTCCAGCAGCTCACTTCACACACGAACCACCCTCTGTGTGAAAAAGTTGCTCCTTAGGCCCCTTTTAAATCTTTCCCCTCTCACCTTAAAACTATGCTGTTTAGCTTTGGACTTCCCAGTCCCAAGGAAAGATCTTGTCTATTCACCCTACCGATGCCCCTCATGATTTTATAAACCTCAATGAGTTCACTCCTCAGCCTCTCGCACTCCAGGGAAAGTAGCCCCAGCCTATTCAGCCTCTCCCTAGAACTCAAACCCTCCAACCCTGGCAACGTCCTTGTAAATCTTTTCTGAACCCTTTCAAGTATCACAACATCCTTCCTGTGGCAGAGAGACCGGAATTGCATAGCATTCCAAATGTAGCTGAACCAATATCTATACAGTTGCAACATGACCTCCCAACACCAATACTCAATGCTCTGACCAATAAAGGAAAGCATACTAAATGCCTTCTTCACTATCGTATCAACCTGTGACTTCACTTTCAAGGAAGTATAAACCTATACTCCAAGGTCTCTTTGTTCAGCAACACTTCCCAGGACCTTACTATTAAGTGTATAAGTGCTGGCCTGATTTGTCTTTCCAAAATGCAGTGCCTCACATTTATCTAAACCCCATTTGCCGCTCTTTGGCCCATTGGCCCAACTGATCAAGCTCCCATGGTACACTGAGGTAATTTTCTTTGCTGTCCATGACTCTTTCAATTTTGGTGTTGTCTGCAAACTTACTCACCATACATCCTATGTTCACATCCAAATCATTTATGTAAATGATGAAAAGTAATGGACCCAGCAACGATCCTTCTGGCACACCATTGGTCACAGGCCTCCAGTCTGAAAACATCCTTCCACCACCATCATCTGTCTTCTACCTTCAAGCCAGTTCTGTCTCCAAATGGTTAGTTCTCCCTGTATTCCATGTGATCTAACCTTGCTAACCAGTCCACCATGAGGAACCTTGTTGAATGCCTCACTGAAGTCTATATAGACAACACCCAATGTTCTCCCCTCATCACTCCTCTTTGTTCCTTCTTTAAAAAAAAACAGCAAGGAGCTGAGGCTGAAGCTGAATGTACGATGGAGACAAGGCCCTCATTACTGGCGTGCATGCAGCATGTCCCACTGTCTGGGGGAGTGTGTTGTGTCCTCACCTGCAGGTGTGTGTCACTAATGACTCTCCTCAGACTGAAGAACCTCCTTCACTCCTTGGGTTTCCCAATTTTCACTGAGATTCCTGCATCCTGCCTCTGGTGGGATATTGGTCACTGGGACTGCCTGCTGAAGAAGGTGAATGATGGTATAGGAGGACCAGAGCTAACAGCAAGCACAGGAGCAGCAGTGGTCTGGCACAGAGGATTGGGAACACCCAGCCCAGAGAAAGGTTGTAGCTGCAGGGCCCCTCAGGATGCATGGGGTGTGCAGGGGGAGGCCCAGAGTTTCCCAGCTGCCAGTCCGTTTCCTGGGGATTAGCACGGTGCAGTGACCTCACCGGTTCCACATGGCCCGGGACACAGCAGGAGTATGGCCCTGCTCCTGTTGTTGGAGATGGATTCCATCATCCAGACTGTGCTAAGATACAGCGGAAATCAATGTAAGATAATCAGTTTGGCTCACAGTATAATTCAATTAATGAGCTGGAAGCTCCGTATGTACACACACAGGACCCTGTTCTGCACAGACACGAGGAACATGTCTTTAGATTGAATCTTTTACACTGAGGGGAAAGTGAATGAGAATGTCAGACCCTGCTGCATTCCCAATGGCAAAACCCTGACCGGTGTCGACTGGCCTGGTGTGAGCATCATCAGCTAAGATTGATGACAGGTCTCACTGCATCTCCATGCCAACCACGATCCAACCAATCAGCACCTTATTATAAAAGTTGATGTTCCCTTTGATGAGAAGGACGCTGTTTGTCACTGGCCACCCTGGTGTTCCCTTTCTTCCTGATGGTGGAAATTGAGTAAAGATTTGTAAACCTTGTGTCTTTCACTGTGTCTCACACCTGTCTGCACACACACAACATGAGTGCTGAGGAAAAACTGCTACTGCAGTTCGGGATAAAGCAAACAAAAATATAACCAGGAGATTTAGAATCCTCTTAATCCAATAAAAAGAGAAAAAAAACTAGAGTGACAGAGGTTCTGTTCACCCTGACAAAACAAAATAAGCTGATGTTCTCTTTCTAACATTGAGTTTTTGCATGTTAGTCCTGGTGAAAGCGAAATGATAATTATTGACCCAGTGTCAGTTTTAGCAATGCAGATATAAACAAGCAATGAATTGCTACTGCTTTCTTCATAATGGATCCAGCATTTCCTGATGACAGGTACCAGATTAATTATTCTATAATGCCCTGTCTCCTATCTCCCACATTTCCCAAATAGTGATGTTAGATCTGGGATTTACAATCGATAATTGAAAGGGGGATTGTCTTTGGGGTCCCTGCCCAATTGCACCAGTTGACAGTGTGAATGGTTACACTCATGTGGGCATTTAGTGTCCCACAGACCCAGCCAGAGGCCGACATCAACAGGAAGGGTTACCATCCCATCAATGTCTGATGGGTTTATACCCACCGTAGATGGATCCTTCAGGTGGAAGCATGATTCCAGGAAGCAGTATATATGCTTCAGATGGTCACAGCTTTTCCAGCTCCAGGTACCTTCAGGCTGGATATGAGGAGACCAGGAATACCCACTGAGGAAATGGCTGCTCACTCTTGTGACATAAATAAACAGATGCAGATGTTAGCTCCAAGATATTCCATAGGGCAATCTGAGTGACCATTGAACAGGTTGTTGTCTCTTGATGATGTGATTCAGGTGCTGAGGCTGATTGGGAAATGCCCTTCAACATCCCCTCACAAGGGTCTGGTGTATTGTGGGGATGGGATGTGCTCTACACTGTCTGGGGTGGGGTGAGGATGGTGAAGCTGTGAACAGTGGGGTTACTGTGCAGCACATGGCCCTGTTCCATGGTGAGGACATGGAGGGAGATGCTGATCTGACGACCCTTAAAGATCACGGGACAGGCACAATGAGATGCTCACAGAGGATGATTGGGATGTGCTCCTGGAGGATTGTTTGTAGTGATCCTCACCAACAAACCCAATAAAGATACAACATTCTGTTAGATTGGCTGCTGCTTCCTTTACCACTCCTTCCATTTCCCTGGACACAGACAGACATGGGACTGTGCCATTGGAAGTTCTTTGAGCTCACGTTGTGTGGTCCTTCACATTGTTTCCTCTGAGGGAGTTAATGTCTGACTGAGAAAGTGGAAGCATTTCTCTTGCTTTACAACATTGCACATTTATTGTAGAACAGAAAGATTGCAAGGCAGCAACCCCTTCTGCTCCAAGCCTAACACAGTTATTCCATATTTTCCCAGCTCCTCCATGCAAACTGATATCCCTGGAGCCAAGCAGGAACTCTCTTTCTGAGATCTGTCACAGTTAGAATGGGCAGAATGATTTGCTTTCGTGCTGGAAACTTCAATGGTTATAATTCAGGACACTGGCAGTACCAAGATAGGCCAGCAGATGGTGGCATTGAGCTACAGGACCATAAATATCAACATTGCCACCATGTGTTCTATACTGGAACTACAGCACCTCCAGCTGCAACAATGGAAACGAAGGGAATACATGGAACTGCTGCACCATTACCACGAGAAACCACCTCACCATCCAACAAACATACACATTTATATAACACCTTTATTGATGCGATAGAAAGGATGAGTCATGTGGAACACTGAATTCATTGCCAGCCTACCTCATGTACAGGGTTGATTCAAAGCTGAGGGGAGGACAGTACATTTTACAGACTCACAGAGTTACCCTCTGTTCCTGGCAAAATCCTGATAAATGTTTTCTGAACCCTTGTTGGTTTAATAATACCCTTCTTACAACAGGGCAACTAAAACTGGACACAGAAGAGACCTCACCAATATCCTGTACAACCTCAACATGACGTTCCAACTCCTCCACTCAAAGGTCTGAGCAATGAAGGTTAGTGTGCTAAAAGCCTTCTTACCCACCCTGTCTACATGTGATGCAACTCTCAAATTATGTCCCTGAACCCATACATCTTGCTGTTGTACGGTATGACCTAAGACCCTGGTTTTAACCGGATAAGTCCTGCTCTTGTTTGTTTTACCAAAAAGCAATAGCTCACATTTATTCTCGTTAAACTCCATCTGCCACTTCTCAGCCATTGACCCAATTGATTGAGATCCCTTTGTAATCTTAGATAGCCTTTTTCACTGTCCAATACACCACCAATTTCGGTCTCATCTGCAAACTTACTCACCATGCCTTCCATATTCTCATCTGAATCATTTATATAAATGCCAAACAAAAGAGAACCCACACCGATCCCTGTGGAACACAGCCGGGCGCAGGTCTCCAGTTCGAGACCCAACCCTCCCCCACCACTTTCTGTCTCCTGCTGTGAAGCCAGCTTTGTATCCAATTGGCAACCTCACCCTGAAATCCATCTGAACAACTTCATGAATTAATCTCCCATGTGGAAACTTCTCAAATACTTCACTAGCAGGAGGTCTGAGGGTATTGCTGCTGTGGGCAGTGTTAGGACAAGTGGCTGATAAGACCAACTCGAAGCCTCTGTGCCCACTTTACGTCCAAAGCCTCAATAATATCTGCATCGAGTGACACCATGATTCATGGCTGGAATGGAGCTGACATGGAAGATCTCTACACCAATCACAGCTGAAGGCTGCTCTCCTGTAGGAGCTGGGGTTTATTTCACACACACCATTCATCTGTAACTATCCTCCACTCCCTCTGTTTATAGTTTAAACCAGTCTTTATTGGGTCATGTGATTGCAGGTTGACTCAGTTTCCCAAGAGGTTTTAAGTTGATTCTGCTGACTGTGTTCTGCAGGGCGCTGTTTAAATAGACTCGAGAATTGAGTAGAAGAGCAGTTCCCAGGTTGGAGAGCCTGTTTGCAGAGGATAGTCTGCAGTTGAGAAGGTAACGTGAGCCAGCAGGACTCCCAGCCTTCTCTCAGGGGCCATTGCCTGGGATTGTGTGATGTCAATGTCCCTTCACACTTGTCAGACCAAGCCTGGATATTGTTCCCAGATATGTTTACTGTCAATATATTTTCTGTTGATTCTGTTTGACCCTTGATATTTTTCAGTTTAGGTTGGATTTGTTCATATCTCTGATTTGGATCATAAGAAATAGGAACAGGAGGATACTGTTTGATCCCTCAAGCCTGCTCTGTCATTCAATAGGATCATGGCTGATTCAACATTCCATACTTCCATGTTCATCAAGAATCTACCTACCTCAGCCATTAAATATACACGAGGACTCTGTCCCCACAGCTCTCTGTAACAAGGTGTGTTCAAGAGTCACAACTCTCTGAGAGAAGAAATTCTTCCTCATGTTAGTTTTAATTTGGAGGCCCACTATTCTGAGACCATGCCCTCTGGTCCTAGATTCTCCCATGAAGGGAAACATCCTCTCAGCATTGACCCTGTTGAGCCCTTTAAGGATTCTTAACATTTCAATAGGATCACCTCTCATTCTTCTCCATTCCAATGAGAAGAGTCCCAACCTGTTTAGCCTTTGCTCATAAGACAATCCCTCCATCATCCCTGTGAACAGGCTCTGAACTGCCTTCAATGGAATGATACTTCCCTTTAAATAAAAGGACCAAGGCCTGCTCTCAATACCCCAGCTGTGGTCTCACCAGTACCGTGTACAGTTGCAGAAAAATGTACCAACTCTTGTCCTCCAATGCCCTTGAAATAAAGATCAACATTCCAGTGACCTTCCTGATTACCTGCTGTCCCTGTGGGCTAGCTTTCTGTCTTTCATGTACACATCCCCCCAAGTCCCTTTGTGTTGCAGCTTTCTGCGGGTTTTCTCCTTTTCAATAATATTCTGTTTTTTTTTCCTCCTTCAAAAATGAACAACTTCACATTTGTCCTGATTGTTAACTTTTTGCGCACTTACTTAGCCCATCAACTGTTTGTATCCCTCTCACAACCTTCCTGCCCAGATATATTAGTGTAAACTGTAGATTTATCTAAGTACGTTCACCTCCTTCCCCCACGTCATTAATATATATTATAAACAGTTGTGTTCCCAGCACTGGTCCCTGTGGGACCTCACTGGTCACGGGTTGCCAACGTCATAACCAACTCCCTCTCCCCACTCACTATTTCCCATCCCTGAAGCTTGCTGTAGAGTGTCCACAGACAAGACGCTGTTCTTAGATAACAAGAAGGTTATTGCATGGGAATAAGAGGTACAATTACATTCGGTCAGGGTTAGTTCCTGGGACCTGAGGGAGATGTTGCAGATATATTTGCTCCCTCCATAATCTCGAACAGAACTCCTTGACTCCATGCACAGATAGTGTTTGATGTCAGTAGAATGGGTGGAGTCAATGTAACATGAATATTAACCCTTTCAGAACCATCATCTTTACAATGCATAAAACACATACAGAAAGTGGATAAAGACTGGGACGTGATGTCAACTTTTGGAATGGCCATCAGCAGCGTGTATAACACTGTTGTGTCATGATGTAATGATGACACCAGTGTCACGTGATCACAGAGAGAGAGAACTGGAAAGGAACAGGCATCAACCAGGGTCTTGGGGAAATGTCTGGTCAGATCAAGCTGGAAGGAGAGAGCTCCAGAATGTTCCATTGACACTGAGAGGTGAATATGATCACACGTTCACAAGTTTCATGATCTCCTTGTCCCTCAGTGTCACTCCTGAACAGACCTCGATCATCTTCCTTTTGAAAGCTGTCAATGATTGTGAATGGACCCTGTTCTTTACAAACAGATTCAATCACACTGCTGCTATTGGATGAAGGAAACCTCCCAACAGGGAGAGAAATGGGGGACAGATGTAATTCAGATCCAGTACAAAGGTTAGATGGCCTAACGGTATTATTGCAAGGCGATTAACGCAGAGACACAGGTCACATTCTGGGGATCAAGGTTCATGAACCCGATGAAACTGCTTCCATGAAACTGTTGACGATAGCCGGTCTACCCAACATGTGACTCCAGACTTACAGAAATGTATAGACTCTAAACTGTCCTCTGGGCAATTAGGGATGGGCAATAAATGCTGATCAGTAAGAAATTAAAAAGTGTCAGTAATCCTTAAATTCCAATGCCATCTGAAATGAATTTACTCTCCCCATTTCTCATCCCTGGTGGGTCTCCTTCAGTGACTGACAGCAATGAGAATGTAACCTGTTCGGGCCAGTTTTCACTCTGGGGATCTGACTTGCCCAGTGCTGACATTCTGACAGAACCTGAATATAACAGGGAAGTACAGTGGGAGGAACTGTCTTTTACATACCGTTGGGAGGCAGAGCTCTGATAAAGAGTCATCTAGACTCAAAATATGAGTTTGCTCCCTCTCCATGGATGCTGTCAGATCTGCTGTGAGTTCCAGAGTGTTTTGCTTTGAGTCTCGGGGCTGGGAAGTCATGCCGGGGTAATACAGGACATTGCTTCGGCATCTTCAGGACTGCTATGTCCAGTTCTGGTCGCTCAGTGATAAGATGTTATTGAGCTCAGGATGGCTCAGATTTATTAGGATGTTGCCAGGTATGAAAAGTTTGAGTTGTAAATGGTTGGGAGGTGCCAGTGTTGGACTGGGGTGAACAAAATTAAAAATCAGACAAGAGTTGGACTATAACCTGGTATCATGTGATTTTTAACTTGGAGTTAGAAAGAAAGGCTGTAGAGGCTGGGACTTTTATCACTGGAGCATAGGAGGTTGAAAGACTCAGTCTAGGTTTAAAATTTAATTTAGATGTAGATTAATTTGCATAGTACAAGTTAATCATCCATTTTCTGACTTGCTGAAAAATGAATTTCTTGAAATTATTATTTATTTACTTTAAAAATTTTATGAGAGTTTATTTTGTTTGAGGTAGCCGTCAAAGTTTTGTAAATTCACTGGAATAATGACTCAAATAGTCCCTAATGGAGCTTGATGATCAGCTTGCTCTTCCCATCAGGATCATGACAACATGCAGAGAGAGATTTTGTATAATCCACACACAGGCTTATCACTGACCTTTGTATGTTTGTGTGAGTTTGTTTCCTGAACCTGACACAGCCTGAAACCTAAATAACTGGCCATAACAGCAACCTGGTTGGATTTCACATTGACTGAGATCAGTGGGGGACTGGGACTAGAAAAGGAATCAGCATCGCCCTCCAGCCTCAGTCACATTGTACCTTTGGGTCATGACCAAAACTGAAGCCAAAGACAAAGAATTGACATTGGAAATGAGGCAATGTCTTTTTCAGAAAAATTGCTTTTTTTTCTATATGAGTGAAAATTATACCAAGTGATTGATCTGATTATCAAAGTAAATGTGTTTTTGCAGCATAGTGTAATACATTTAAACACTTTTTGTGCATTGTATAGTGACAAACTGGAAGGTGTGCCTTGGCATTTGAAGATAAAATTTAGTTCAAAACCAAAGAAAGAAGAAATTACAATAAGACCACCAAGTACAGGAGCAGAATTCGGCCATATTGCCCATCGACCCTGCTGCATCACTCAATCCAGACTAACACGATTCTCCACCTCATTCTCCCGCCTTCTCCCTGTAACCTTGATCCCCTGAGAAATCAAGAACCTATCGGTCTTTGTCTTAAATACACTCAATAATTTGGCCTCTACAGCCTTTTGTAGCAATGGGTTCCATAGATTCGCCACCCTTTGACTTTAGAAATTCCTCGTCGTCTCATTCCTAAAGCATCAGCCCTTTGATGTCCAACACCTTCGCCATGTGCTCTCTATCCAGGCCTCTCAGTATTCTGTATATTTCTATGAAATGCCCCCTTATTCTTTTAAGCTCCATCACCTGCAGACCTAGAGTCCTCAACCGCTCCTTATACAACAATCCCTTCATCCCTTGGATCATTCCGTAAACCTCCTCTGGATACCCTCCAAGGCCAGCACATCTTTTCTGAAATACAGGGTCCGAAATTGCTCACAATATCACAAATGCAATCTGACCAGAGCATTATACAGACTCAGCAGGACATCTCAGCTATTGTATTCTCACCCTCAGGGTCTGGGCACTTCACTATGCTGGTTATTGTACAATTGTGCAGTTATAGAGTCATAGAGATGTACAGCACAGAAACAGACGCTTCAGTGCAACTCATCCATGCCGACCAGATATCCCAACCCAATTTAGTCCCCCCTGCCAGCACCTGGTCCATATCCTTCCAAACCCTTCCATTCAGACTTTACTAAAATTAAACTGAAAGCATAGGTAATAACATGATTACAAAATGATTATTTAGGTAGATTACAATGGTAATTTGCAAAACATGGCTCTCTTGAAAAGTAAAGATAAAGTTGCTGTAGCCCTATCTGACCATAGGCTTCTCTCTCACTAGAAAGAGAGATGCCAGGTGGTGATTTAACCTGAGGGTGACCACACCGCAGGCAGGGGGAGAGATGCCAGGTGGTGATTTAACCTGAGGGTGACCACACCGCAGGCAGGGGGAGAGATGCCAGGTGGTGATTTAACCTGAGGGTGACCACACCGCAGGCAGGGGGAGAGATGGAGAAGGCAAGTCCTTTATGGTAACCTCAGCTGCTGCAGGAACTGAACTCATGCTTTTGATATTACAAACCAGTCCCCAAATCTCCTTAACACAATTCACAGAATAAAACTGAAATGTCTATTTAATTTACATATTGTACTCAAATTTATAAATCAAACATTCCCAAGTTGGTGTCATAGTCAAATTTAATTCTTGAAAAACCATTTATGAAATAGCCATGCACCAACATCCTTGTTTGATTGTTTTGCTGCAGCTGGTTATTGCTGCTCCCTTTTTCCTCAGAAATATTTCTCAAGGTGTAGCCTCGGGCACTTTGCCAAGTGATCTTCATGATCACACAGGCTGTGTGTTTTCCGTTTGACGGAGTGGTGTGACCGTCTCATGGAGCTGTCTGTGGTTGTATCACAGGGGCCTGGTTTAACTGCTGTCCCAGCACGGTGGCATCAGTAAAGGTTGGTGCTGAAGGTTGAGAGAGTGACAGTCCCACATTCCAGACTGCTTCCCAATCATTCCCAGCCCACAACCCCCACTATTGAAATTCCCCTGAAATTGGGCACTGGATGGCTCTTAATCCCACTGGAACATGTGTCCTATTTTAATCACCGTCATCAGCACCCAGTCATGTAACTGGAACATTCTTTTTAAATTTCATTCAAGGGATATGGGCGTGGCTGACTGGACCATCACTTATTGCCCATCCCTAGTTGCATTTGTGGAGGTGGTGGGAAGCTGCCTTCTTGAACAATTCCAGTCTATTTAGTGTCAGTAGAAACACAATGTTGTTAGGAAGGAGTTACATAATTTTGATCCTGTGCCACTGAAAGAACAGTTATATATTTCCAAATCTGGATGGTGAGTGACTTGGAGGGGAACTTGCAGGTGCTGGTATTCCCAACTATCTGCTGTCTATGTCTTTCCAGATGATAGTGTCATTGGTTTGGAAGGTGCTAAGGGCCCATGGTGAATGTCTGTGGTGCATTTTGTAAATGACAAACATTGCAGCTACTGAACATTGGTGGTGGAGGGAGTCAATGCTTATGGTTATGTGGCCAATTAAGTGGGGTGATTTGTTGATGGTGACAAGCTTCTTGAGTGTTGTTGGTGCTGTGCTCATCCAGACAAGTGGAGAGCATTCCATTACCCTCCTGACTTGTGCCTTTTAGATAGTGGACAGGCTTTAGATGGTAACCCCCAGGATGTTGATCATGCAAGATTCATCGATGAGAATGTCACTTGTTGGAAATGATCATTGCCTGGCATTTATGTGGAGGGAATGTTACTTGATCACTGGAGAACCCAAGCCTGTACGTTGTCCAGGTCTTGCTCTATCTGGACATGGAGTGCTCTGTATCTGAGGTGCTGCGAATGGTGCTGACCACGTGCAATCGGTGGCAAACATTTCAACTTTTGCCCTAATGGTGGTGGGGAGCTGATTGATGAAGGAGTGGATGATGGTTGAGCCTGGCACAGTACCTGGACAGTGCTCCTGCAGGAATGTCCTGGAAGTGAAATGACTAAACACCCTCCATCCCAACTAGAGAACTGCCACTTCCTCCAAGATGAATCAATAGTTTTCCTCAGTAACATTTATTTCTCAAACTGTTCATAAGGATTCATCTGGTTTTTAAGCTTTGACACTGCCAGCCGAGCCTAAAGGAACCATTGAGGTCAGGCAGATATCACTGCCATAACACTGCCAAAACAAGATTAATGACCTTCTACACTCCAACAAGGGCAAGTGTCACCATCCTTTGCCTGCTCCCTCCCACTCTCCTGACGTCTGTGTTTACTTGGTTAATAATCCTCTTGGTCTCTGACTTCCTGAGCTTGTCATTCCGAATGAAAGGCTCTCTCGCCCTCTTCAGAATTCTCACACTCTACATTTACATTCAGGCATTATAACTTACTGAACCCAGCTGTTCAATGCAATTTCTCTCTTTCTCTCTCTCCCTCCCTACAGGAGTCTTCTCATTTCTCCACTCCTGTCAGAGTAACATTCTCAGTTACCCAGCCGTGTTTGCATATTCCATACCTGGACAATACCCACCTGCTCAGCTGTCCCTCATGGTCACGATATGCTGCACAATACAGAGCCTGGTGCTTCAGAGAGGGAGGCCCTGGCAGAGGAGAATGTAATTGAGTGAGAACCATATTCTGATTTTGAGGAGGCTGAGCCATGCCAGCCAGCTGTAGAAGCTGTTACACAGGAGGCTGCGCATGCTGGAGATGTGCACAAATCTCTGACAGTATGAAGGTTTACACCAATATAAACAATTCGCACTGCGAGTCCATGGATGCAGCCATGCATTCTAAAGGACAGGTGATGATAAGGCTGATGGTCTGGTTGGATTGTCCAATGACTGAGCCAGTGCACACAACCTCTCAGAAAGCTCTGCCATATCTCCCTGTGCCTCACTCTGTTCCTCCAGTATCTGCCAATGATGGATAGGCTCAGAGACTCATCACCAGCCTAGGGCTCAGCATCTGTGCCCACTCCAGCACTTCTCTGAGAGCCAGAGGCCTGCACAGTCTCGGATTGCTGGTCTTGTGACTATCATGTGTTCACAGCAGGATGCAAATCCTGACGGCTGAATCAAACAAAACCAGCAAGGTGTGTGTCTCTGTAATTGTCCAAGGTGCTGCCGAGGATGTTATGGTACACATCCAAGACATTATCATGAATTTTCTGTGGAAATACCTCACTTTCATTTATATCCTCAACAAATCCATTGTCAATGGACAACATGTCTCAATGGTCTTTGTTAACTAACACTTCTTGAACTATAGAAGTCACCATGCACATCCTAACTCTAAGTATATCGTCCCATTGAAACACAGATGGTATGTTTGTTTAATACTACCATGTGTACCTGGTCAAGGCAGTAGACAATCCAACACAACACTTCATGGTAATAAGAACTGGCCATTCAGCCCATTGAGCTTGCTCCTTCAATCCATTAGATTACGGCTGATCATTTTCCTTAATGTCGCTTTCCACATTATCTTCATATCATTGTAAAGAATGCTGTGTACGAGCTCTTGACTTGGCTATTCCTCAGAGACCTTCATGGATTCTGTAAAGGACATCTTCTCTCAATGGTTTTGCTGTCATGAGCCTGTTCTTGAAAAGGAGAAGATCAACTGCTGTACTCAACTACTTCCCCTGTTCATGATATTTGTGTAAAACCTTTTAAACAAATGTTGATGATATTTGTTGGATGATATTTTGACCAAGAATCCAGGGAGAACTCCCTGATCGGAGTCCACTCTGTCTCAGCCTTTCGTGCTTCTCAAACTTTCTATAACTTATTTCCAGAAGCTGACTTCTTATAATTGACAAAAAAAATTCTTACTCTCTCAATCTTCTGCTTCAGCTTGATCCATTCTCACTCCAGATGCTGCATCAGCAGTGGTTTAAGGTGACCCTAGCATGTAGACTGCAGTATCATTGTATTGCATCAACATGAGCCTGTGTTTCTGAATACACAATGGCGTTTTATTATGTGATAGATTAGATTAGATTCCCTACAGCACGGAAACAGGTCCTTTGGCCCAACAAGTCCACACTGGCCCTCCGAAGAGTAACTCACCCCAGACCCATTTCCCTCTGACTAATGCACCTAACACTATGGGCAATTTAGCATGGCCAATTCACCTGACCTGCACATCTTTGGACTGTGGGAGGAAACCGGAGCACCCAGTGGAAACCCATGCAGATGCAGGGAGAATGTGCAAACGCCACACAGACGGTCACCCAGCCTGGAATCGAATCTTGTGGCACTGTGAGGCAGCAGTGCTAACCACTGAGCCACCGTGCTGCTCTGTGAGATATAGTGGTGAGACTTATACATTTCTTCTTGAATATTGTTACCTGCACATTTAGTTTCTCAGAATTCTAAGCTGTACTTAGCCAACAGCTGTAGTATTGGATTATGTCAAATCTGTCAGAGTGAATCCCAACAGTGTGAAAACAGACCACCCAGACTCATTCCCCTACCCTATATTTACCCCTGACCAATGCACCTAACCTACACGTCCCTGAACATGAGGGCCAATTTAGCATGGCCAACCCACTGTGCATCGTTGGAATGTGGGAGGAAACCCTCCCCTGCAGCCACAGTGAGAATGTGTAACCTCCACACAGGCAGACAATCAAGGCTGGAATTGAACCTGGGTCCCTGGTGCTGTGAGGCAGCAGTGCTAACCACTAAGCCACAGTGCCACTCCAAGTGCTTGCTTTATGAGTGTTTAAGAATCTTTGAATCTAGGTCACAGACAAGGTAATATCCCTGACACATCCTGGCTCTGTAATCACTGAGACAGTCACGCTGTTATCGACTTCCATGAGAAGTTGATGACCGTTTAACTGGATGATTATGTTGATTGGTTCCAATACTGATGCTGCAATGTAACTGTTCCACATCAGATGTTGGTGAACTGCCCAGGATATGGAAAGTCCTCTGGATACACTACTGGATACCAGCCTCTGAGTTAACTGACTCTGGTAACAACTACAATGACCTGCCGGCCAGGATCCTACAAAAAATGTTAAACATTTGTCCGAGGCTCAGCTTTGTTTTGGGGTTATGCTGCAGGCTGACCTAGAATCACACTGAGCTGGATATGACCTGAGTGAGGCTGTGCAATTACCTGCACTCAAGTGGTGTTCCCCAAGCTCAGTCAGACTGGCAAAGGTGTTCACTTCCGTCAGAATCCCTTGTAAATCACTTGCTGCATTTTCCAATGATGAAGCCAGTTGTATTGTCTGTTTGCAATTCAGCTGAGCTTCAGTTAGCAGGCATTTTTTCACAGTTACATCATTAGTCCCGCATACCAGAGAGTCTCAAGCATCTCATTAATGGGTAAACCAAATTAACAGCCTTCTGCCATCATTGTAACCTGGTCATAAACCTCAACACGGACTGCACTGATTCTCGAATTGTGAGTAAAAATGATAGTGTCTCAGAATTAAAAGAGGCTGAGAATCACAATATTCCTTCACTATTTCAGTCAATTATTCAATTTAGAAATAAGGGTTAGTATGTGGGATCTTAGGAAATGTAACGCTCCTAATAACAGAAAAAGCCGCAGCTCCACAGTCTGTCAGGAGAACAACCCATTGTTTGCCACAATGTTGTTCACTCAGAAAAAATATTGCATTCTATCCATGAGCTGGGCCCAGTCCTCAATGGCAGGGTTTGAATGGGTCAAGCCTCCTAAAAACAACATGACTTAAGAAAGACTTACCCTCAATTGAAAGATGACCATTGTGAACATGTTTCTTCAGGATCTTGTCATCACTGAAATAACACCACAGAGGCCGGGATCCCATCATCAAGTCACCCTTTATTTATAGGTGCACAGCCCTTGACACTGGTCCGGTTTCCTCTGACACACCTCTCAGAGTGAACATAAACTCTGACACCCCTGTTTATATCTGTCAGCCAGGACTTCCTGTTTGGACCAGATTAACAGCCCCAATCTGGGAACTCATATTCTATGAGGTCTAGCTGGCTGACTTCATTCCAGTCATGACATTTGGAATGTAGTTGTGTTTCATTTATTACTCTCACTATGAAACAAACTGTTTTACTTTGACTGGAATTCGGGACCTGGATGAGTAATGCACCGAACTGTGTTGGAGATATATTTGTGGCAGGCACCAAGGGTGCCTGGAATTGAAAGGAGTTGGTATTTATGAAAATAAGTAATTTCTTTTATCTTCCAAAATGCTGGGGTCACTGTTTACTCTGAATATACAAGCTAACGTTGACCTTTTCTCAATAGATATCCTCGAGGTGATATGATTGGAGCCAAACTCAACATACAGTTCCCGAGCTGGTTGGTCATTACTACAAACTGCGGCACACCATTGACTCTCTTCAATTGTAGAAATTTGCTTATTGTGTCCAATTCCTTAGGATATGCCATGACTCCTCAGTTTATTTGCTTTGACCACAAACCAACATAGTCAGTGTGAGACTCACATACTTTGTCCAAAAATATAACCTTCATCCAGCGATTTTCTGACCCATTTAAAGCATTCTGCATGGCTCTGGACAAAGCAACTCGAGGCAGACTGTATTGATAGGCTTTGATAGGGATAGAGCACAGATTCGGCAGAACAGTGCCAAGGTTGGAAGGAAATAATACCAAAGTGAAATTGGCCTTTTTTATTGGATAGTGTGATGCTGGAAAAGCACAGCCCATCAGGCAACATCTGAGGAGCAGGGGAGTCGATGTTTCAAGCATAAGCTCTTCATCAGGAATGTGAAGATTTTCAAGAGAGATAAATAATGGGAGATGGGGCTGGGGGAAAGATAGCTGAGAATACGAGAGGTAGATAAAGGTTGGGGGGGGTTGATGGAGATAGGTCAGAGTGGAGGGTGGGGCCGATAGGTGGGAAGGAAGATGGACAGGTAGTGTTGTGAAGATGTAGGTGTATCTTTATGAGAGTGAAGGACTTGGCAAGTATACCGAGTGCTGGAGAATTTACAAAGTAACACTTTGATTAAAAAGAAACAGCACTCACTGAGTGTTCTGGAGACAAAAAGAACTTCAAATTTCCAATCAGTTAAAATTACACCCCCCAAAAAACCCAATTTCCAATCAAGTTTGAATTGAATATATTGACAATCCGATGCTCTGGGATATAAGACGGGGGAAAGCTGAACAGTTGAGAAGAGAACTGTCAATCCTAACATGTACCAGATTGCTTGAAAAAAAATCTCTCTTCAAACTACCTTTTTGATCAGTAACCTGTGACGCAGAAATTCTTAACAAGGAGAAAAGAAGACACAGGAAGATCTGAAGGCAAGAACCTATTGCTGCCTGGTTTTGAAATAATTTGTAAATAATTTGTTTTGAAATTATTTTGTAAATCTTAATTGGGAGTTTTATCAGATTAGTATTATAGAAGGGAAGGCAGAAGATAGGTTAGGGAAAGAAACTGTAAATAATAGATAGTTAATTAGTCTGTTATACTTTAAGAAATAAAGTTGTTAATTGTACTTTAAATAGTCCTTGGCCACTCAAATTTTACAAATTACTGCACGGGATAAATCTTTTGTATGTGGTTGGTTTTAAAGTAAGCGGGAGGTTTTACCCCATGTCATAACATCGGACAGTTGAAGAGGGCAGTGCAGAGTTGGAGGGTTGAATCTGGGATAAGGTAGGGACGGGGAAATGAGGAAACTGGGGAAATCGACATTGACCCCATGTGGTTGGAGGGTCCCCACACAGAAGATGAGGTGTTCTTCCTCCAGGCATTGGGTGGCTAGAATTTGGCAGTGGACGAGGCGCAAGACTTGCATGTGGGAGGGGGGGGGTTGAAGTGGTCAGCCACAAGGCAGTGAGGTTGTTTACTGTGTGTGTCCCAGAGATGTTCACTGAAATGTTCCATAAGTTGGTGTTCCTTCTCCCCAACGTAGACAAGGCCACATTGAGAGCAACAGACACAGTAGGTGACGTAAGTGGAGGTGCAGGAAAATTTCTGTTGGTTGTGGAATGATCCTTTGGGGCCATTGGATGGAGGTGAGAGGGGAGGTGTGGGCACAGACGGGAAGTGTGGGATTCAGGATGTGACCATGCAAAACTACACACGACCTGAAGCTCAATTAGTCTTCAATAGGCACCACAACTAGCTCTGTGGGTAGAACATGCAGGAAGTGGACCATATGAGTTACAGGGTATTTGATGGAAGTAGACAATCTGGCTAGGCCAAATGAGCTTCACTTGAGTGAAAGCAATTGCATAGGCTCACTCAGGGCATATCCTGAACAGAGAGATCCTAAAACCCCAAAACAAAGCCAAGCCTCAATCAAATGGTTACAATTTTCGTGTGGGTTTGGAACAGTTAAATTGCTGAGCAACATCTGAGTGAAAACTAAAATAAACATCTGGTTAAATGGTCACCCAGTTGAAATGCAGGTTGATACCAGCGCAGCTGTATCAGTGATTGCAGAATCAGTCTTTACCAAAATTTGATCTGGACTCCAACCCTTACGTTTGCGTAAGACCTCAGCCAGACTGAGAACATATTCCAGGGAACCCTTTCAAATTTATTGTACAACTTTGATTCCAGTCTCTTATGGTTAGTTCAGTTACCATTGATTGCACTAAAATGATCGGGCCCAAATGCAATGGGGTGAAATTAGTTCTGAAAGATTCAACTTGATTGGCTCAACATTTTTCAATTAGAAAATGGCTGTCTGAGTGAAATCCAGTGAAATACCTGGAAATTTTTAGGGGAGGTCTAGGGATTATTAAAGAGGATGAGGCCACGTTACATATTAACCAGGAAGCAATTCCCTGATTCTGCAAGGCCTGCCCAGTGCCATTTGCCTGATGTACAAAAGTAGAGGCTGAAATCAGGTGGCTACAAAGCAAAGGACCCATCAGCTCAGTGCAGTTTGCAGCATGGACAGCACTGGTCATACTGACTGGGAAGCCCAGCGCGTCGGTGCATCTTGCTGGGGATTTCAAACAAACAGTGAACCACTTTTTGCAGTTGAATAAATACCCACTCCCTCACATCGAGGATTTATATAGAAAACAAGCAGGGGGGTGTGCTGCCCTTCACAAAGCTGGAAATGAGTCTTGCATACCTGCAATTGTGATTAGATGGGGATCTCCAGAAGTATGTTACAATTAATATCCACAGGGTCTGTACCAATATACGAGACAACACTTTTGGGATATCGTCAGCTCATGTCATGTTCCAGTGGACAATGGAGAACATTTCACAAGGTCTACCCCAGGTCATGATTTATCTGGATCACATGCTAATGACCAGGAAGATCAATAAAGAACATTTAGAGATCTTGGACATTGTACTTAAATGTCTCTCCAAAGGTGGAGGTACACTCCAGGAGGGAAATGTATGTGTTCCAGTCACCCCAACTGACCTATGTGGGCTACAGAGTCAACATGAATTGGTTATACCCTTTGGAGGATAAAGTGAGGGCAATGAAAAATGCTGCCGCTTCCACATCTGTACCAGAGCTTGGTCTCTCCTTGGGTTGGTGAATTATTACAGAAAATTCATGCATAACCTAGTCCCCATTCTGATACCCTTACATTTGCCATTAATAAAAAGGTCAGCCTTGGAAATGGTCTCATAGCCAAGGTGTAGCCTTCAGGGAATTGAAGAAGCAGCTGTCATTGTCTAAGGTGTTAGCACTCTATGATTCCAAATGAGATGTGGTGCCGATATGGGATGACTCTCTGTACGGTATCAGGGTAGTGTTGGTTCATCGGTGACCCAGTGGAGAGAAACGCCTGATAGTATATGCTTCCCAGAATTTGGCTGATGCCAAATGAAGGTACGCCTTGATAGAGAAGGAAGGTTTTGGTGTGAGAAGATTCCACCAATATCTTTACAGCTGAAACTTTGTAATAGCAATGGACCAAAAACCTCTGCCACAGTGACATGAAGAGGACAGGGCCCTGTCGCCCAATGCTTTGAGTCAAAATCAGTGGTAAGTTCTTATTCTGAGTGCGAACAATTACAAGTTGGAACACCATCAGGGAAGCCACGTGGCAAATACAGATGCCTTGAGCTGCCTCCCATTGGCGGATACCCCACTGCTGGTGCTGACTCTACGAGGAGTCCACTCTGGTTTTAAACTTTCTGGACACCTTCCTGGTCACTGCAGACAATATCGGACTGTGGACGCAAAAAGATCCTATCCTAGCAAAACTAAAACAGCTAAAACAAAAGGGTCATCATAACCAGAAGTGCAACCTTTCAGGGCCTGGCCAGACCAGATCATCATAATGGACAGCATGGCATTAAGGGGAGCAAATGTGATTGTCCCGAGCAAAGGTCATCGCTAGGTACTGGTTCAACTCTACAAAGGTCACCGCTAAGTACTGGTTCAACTCTACAAAGGTCACTGCGAGGTACTGGTTCAACTCTGCAAAGGTCACTGCTAGGTACTGGTTCAACTCTACAAAGGTCACCGCTAAGTACTGGTTCAACTCTACAAAGGTCACTGCTAGGTACTGGTTCAACTCTGCAAAAGTCACTGCTAGGTACTGGTTCAACTCTACAAAGGTCACTGCAAGGTACTGATTCAACTCTACAAAGGTCACCGCTAGGTACTGGTTCAACTCTACAAAGGTCACCGCTAGGTACTGGTTCAACTCTACAAAGGTCATCCAAGGGTTTCCAAAATGAAGAGGTTAGCAACAGGTTGTCTCCAGTGGCCACAGGAGGATGTTGATGTAGTTACATTGGTGGGGCAGTGTCCTAGTGCCAAGAAAGACAGAAATTACTGCCAATAATTCTCCCATATTGACAATGCCAGTCCTTTCATAGGCTCAATGTTTTTTGGTATTATGGATGCTCATTCAAAGTGTTTGGACTTGCATTGAGTTCATTCATCAAACACAGGGATGACGACTGAAAAGTTGCAAACATCTTTTGCAGTACACAGCAACATTTACAAGCAGGGCATTCAAGTATATCCGAAAGTCAAATGGGAATTACACCTCTTCCCACCCTATCTCCTGCAAAAATGCCTTCCCGTATTCCCAATTCCTCCCCTCCGTCATATCTGCTCCCAGGAGGACCAGTTCCACCACAGAACACACCAGATGGCCTCCTTCTTTAGAGACCGCAATTTCCCTTCCCACGTGGTTAAAGATGCCCTCCAATGCATCTCGTCCACATCCTGCACCTCTGCCCTCAGACCCCACCCCTTCAACCTTAACAAGGACAGAACACCCGTGGTGCTCAACTTCCACCCTACCAACTTTTGCATAAACCAAATCATCCGCCAACATTTTCGCCACCTCCAAACGGATCCCACCACCTGGGATATATTTCCCTCCCCATCCCTTTCCACCTTCCGCAAAGACTGTTCCCTCCATGACTACCTGGTCAGGTCCACGCCCCCCTACAACCCACCCTCCCGTCCTGGCACCTTGCCCGGCTACCGCAGGAATTGCAAAGTCTGCCCCCACACCTCCTCCCTCACCTCCATCCAAGGCCTTAAAGGAGCCTTCCACATCCATCAAAGTTTTACCTGCACATCCACCAATATCAGTTATTGTATCCGTTGCTCCCGATGCGGTCTCCTCTACATTGGGGAGACTGGATGCCTCCTAGCAGAGCGCTTTAGGGAACATCTCCGGGACACCCGCACGACTCAACCACACCGCCCGGTGGCCCAACATTTCAACTCCCCCTCCCACTTTGCCGAGGACATGGAGGTCCTGGGCCTCCTTCAACGCCGCTCCCTAACCACCAGACACCTGGAGAATGAATGCCTCATCTTCCGCCTCGGAACACTTCAACCCCAGGGCATCAAGGCAGACTTCAACAGTTTCCTCATTTCCCCTTCCCCCACTCACCCCAGTTCCAAACTTCCAGCTCAGCACTGTCCCCATGACTTGTCCTACCTGCCTATCTTCTTTTCCATCTATCCACTCCACCCTCCTCCCTGACCTATCAACTTCATCCCATCCCCCACTCACCTATTGTACTCTATGCTACTTTCTCCCCACCCCCACCCTCCTCTCACTTATCTCTCCACCCTTCAGACTCTCTGCCTGTATTCCTGATGAAGGCCTTTTGCCTGAAACGTCGATTTTACTGCTCCTCGGATGCTGCCTGAACTGCTGTGCTTTTCCAGCACCACTAATCCAAAAATCTTAAAGCCTGGTAGTCAACCCAGCTAATATACTCTGGGTAATTTCCACTGGACACTTACCAAAACAAATTGCAAAGTTATGGTCTGGGCTGTCTGCTTAAGAATGCTTTGAGTGGTCTGGCCTAGTCCATAACAAAGGATGTGGTGTATGGAGCAATGTCAGCCAGGTGGATGGATTATGAGTTCACTGATTGAGGCTATTAATCTGCTACTACAACTGTAAGTAAAGGGTGACTTGGTGATGGGATACTCACCTTATTCGAGTTATTTCGGGGCCAAGTTCTGGACAAAGGGATGAGAATAGTCAGGTGGTTGTTTTTGACTGGTGCAGATTTGATATGGTCGGTGTAGACCTCTATGACTCTATACCATCAGACATTCAAAGTCATAATGACATACTGTCACAAATCCCCATAGGACAGGAAAAAAGGGGTTAGATCTTTTACTGTTTGCTACGAGCGGTTTCTGAAATGAATATGCTGGATTTAGTCCATTTAAATGGAGTTATAATCATGAGATTAATGACCAATTGAAAACGATGAGAGAGAAATTCTAAAAGTAAAAGTTGTATCCCTAATGTTGGATTATGTATTGATGTATCCAGAAAGACTCATGAACATTGAAGTGAGTGCAAGAGCATTTGAGAAACATCGTATGGACAGCATAGCATCCTCAGGTAAGACAAAGGGTGGAGGGGTTTACTTTTTAATCAACAACTTATGCATGGTTAGAGAGGTCTGGAAATGCACAGCAGGTCAGGCAGCATCCGAAGAGCAGGAAAATCGACATTTCGGGCAGGAGCCCATAATCAGGAAATCTTTCCCTGATAAAGGGCTCCTGCCCAAAATGTCAATTTTCCTGCTCTTCGGATGCCGCCTGACCTGCTGTGCATTTCCACCACCACTCTAAACTTGACTCTAATCTCCAGCATCTGCAGTCCTCACTTTCGCCAACTTGTGGTGCGTGGACATTGCAACCCTGGGCAGCCATTGCTCCCCAAACCTTGAACTCCTCACCATCAAATGCCGCCCCCTTCTATCTACTATGGGAATTTACCACTGCTATACAAACTGCTGTGTATATACCACCACAAGGTTGAGGGAGGTTTGGATGTGCTGTACTCCACCACTAACACCCTGGAAATGGAACACCCCAAGGCCCTGTTTATTGTAACTGGTGACTTCAATCAAGCCAATCTAAGGAAGGTATTGTCCAAGTACCACCAGAACATTACCTGCCCCACCAGGGGCCCGAACATTTTAGACCACTGCTACACCACTGTGAAAGTTACCTACCACTCCATCCCTGGCCTTATTTTAGGAACTCCAACCACGTACCGTGTTTCTTCTCCCGGCCTGCAGGCGAAAGCTCGAGCAGGAGACCCCCTCGTGGATACAGGTCCAGTGCTGGTCGGAGGAGGCAGAGGATCAACTCCGGTGCTGTATGTAATCAGCTGATTGGGCCGTGTTCAAACAGGCCGCAGGTACCTTGGACAGGTATGCCACCACCGTCACAAACATTATCAGCATGTGTGTAAAGGACTGCATACCGAGGTATTCAATCCAGGTGTTCCCCAACTGGAAAGCCTTGATATACCAGGACATACAGAACCTGCTAAATACCAGATGTGAGGCCATCAGATCAGGAGACCCTCTCAAGTATAAGGAATCCAAGTATGAACTTCACAGAGCCATTAAGTTAGCCAAGGACCAATACCGATCCAAACTAGATACCCAGACAGGGCAAAAGTGAGGACTGCAGATGCTGGAAATCCGAGTCTAGGTTAGACTGGTGCTAGAAAAGCACAGCCGGTCAGGCAGCATCCGAGGAGCTGGAAAATCGATGTTTCGTGCAAAAGTCCTGATGAAGGGCTTTTGCCCAAAACGTCGGTTTTCCTGCTCCTCGGATGCTGCCTGACCAGCTGTGTTTTTCCTGCACCACTCTAATCTAGATACCCATACAGACACCTGGCAACTATGGCAAGGACTGAATGACATCACAGTTCTAAAAACAGACAGTGCAAGATAGCAGACGACGACATATCCCTCCCAGATTGTCTCAATGCCTTCTGTGCTCGCTTTGAGCTGAATTTCAGCGGAGAGGTAACACCTATTCTGACAAGTCCTGATGAACCTATCCCAACAGTCACTGCACCAGAGGTCAGATCAGTTTTCCTTCACGTGAATCCAAGGAAAGCGATGGGACCAGATGGAGTACCAGGCCATACACTCAGAGCATGCGCAGATCAACTGGCAGAGGTCTTCTCAGACATCTTCAACCTCTCCCTGCAGCAGACCACTGTCCCTGCCTGTTTCAAGAGGGCTAACATCATCCCTGTGCCAAAGAAGGCTCATGCAGCATGTCTCAATGACTACTGCCCAGTGGCTCTAACCTCAGTGGTTATGAAGTGCTTTGAAAGACTGGTCATGGTACTAATCAACTCCAGCCTCCCCACTACCCTTGATCCATTCCAATTTGCCTATTGGACCAACAGATCCACGTCAGATGCCATATCACTTGCCCTTCATTCCACCCTAGAACATAGAGTAATAGAGTCATAGAGATATACAGCATGGAAACAAACCCTTCGGTCCAACCCGTCCATGCCGACCAGATATTCCAACCCAATCTAGTCCCACCTGCCAGCACCCGGCCCATTGACACTAAGAACGGCTTCGTAAGAATCCTACTCATTGACTATAGTTCAGTGTTTACCACTATTATCCCCTCGAGACTGATTAGTAAACTTAGTGATCTCAGACTAAGCCCCACTCTCTGCAACTACATCCTCAATTTCCTGCCCACAGGCCACAATCAGTGAAGACTCGGGTCAATATTTCATCCTCACTAACACTCAACACTGGAGCCCCATAGGGGTGCGTACTCAGCTCCCTACTGTACTCACTGTATACCTGTGACTGCATCACCAAATACCAGACTAATGCCATTTACAAGTTCGCTGATGATGCCACCATAGTTGGTCAAGTCTCAGATGACGATGAAAAGACAACAGACGGGAGGTGGAAGACCTGGAAAAATGGCACGCTGAGAACAACCTAGTTCTCAATGCCAGAAAAACCAAGGAACTCATTATTGACTTTCGGTGGGATGTTATTCAAGCCCCCCTACACATTAACAGCACAGAGATGGAACGAGTGGAGAGTGTCAAACTCCTGGGAGTGATCACTCACAACAAACTTTCTTGGACTCTTCATTGGACACTGGTTACGAAGGCCCAACACCTCTCTCCTTCCTCAGGCAGCTGAGGAAATTTGGCATGATGGCGAATACCCTTGCCAACTTTCATAGGTGCACCATCGAGAGCATTCTGTCTGGATGTATCATGACCTGGTATGGTAACTGTGCCATTCACGATCAGAAACAGTTACAGAGAGTGGTGAACTCGGGCCAGACAATCACAAATGCCAACTTCCCATCTATCAAATCTATCTACCAGGCCCACTGTCAAGGAAAGGCCGCCAGCATTCTCAAAGATCCAATCCAATGTTTTTCTACAACCTCGACCATTGGGGAGAAGGTACAGAAGCCTGAACACACGCACCAGCCGGTTTTGCAATAGTTTCTACCCTACTGGTGTTAGAATACTGAATGGTCTCACAAGCTCTTAACATTCTTCACATGTATTTTTGTTTTTGTCACTGTTTACCTATTATTTACTATCTATACCATGTAACTCTATGATCTGCCTGTATTGGTCACAAAACAAAGCTTTGCACTGTCCCTCGGTACACATGACAATATATTCAATTCAATTCAGTTCACAAGCGGAGATGAAAGAATAGGCAGATAAATAATAGGGGAAAATTTCAAGTGCAGTCAAAGTGCTGTGACCTTTGTAAGGCGAACTTCTGAAAGTGAAATTCAGTGATCCATGCAAAGCAGTTATTAGTAAAGTGACTTATTTGACACATATTCCGGATCACAGGAAGACCAATTGGTTCTTCACGTGAATATTCTGAAAAGACATCATCACTGGGAAGAGGATCAGGAAGAATAAGTATCAGTGAATCAGATGGTAAGAGCAGTTCAAGATGACATGGATGCAAGAGTGAGCTGCAAGGACAGACTGAACCTCCAACCATTGATGAGCTAACTCAGACACATTGGGATAGCTAGACACTGTATTCTCACAAACAAGGACAACAGGATGAGCTTATACAATGACTGAGCAAGTAGAAGGCAATCTGTAGAGCTACAGCATGATGCACTATGTTAGTGAGATTCGTTCATGGGCTGTTGGCAATACTGAATGGTCCAGTGTTCACTGCGCATTGCTAATTGCCACTTGAACAGAGTGGCTGGCCAGGCCATTTGAGAGTACAGTTAAGAGCTAAACACATTGCTGTTGCCTCATTCCCCAGCTACATTCCAGAGACTTATGAATCAAGTCATGGCTGAGGTTTGTAACTACCTAGTTTATTTAGATGATTTGATTAGTAACCAATGGGAAAATATATTGGGCAAGTCAAGGAGTTTTTAAGCAAATACAGTTGGCTGGCATCATAATAAATTTAACCAAAAATGAATTTGGAAAAGGGAGAGTGATTTGCAAAACTGAAGACTCTAATAGGATTTCCTGTCCCTAAAACTAATTCAAAAATCATGAGTTTTTTTCAGGAAAGTATGGGTTTTTACAGGAATTGTTGTAGGTTTCAAGATTTGGATGTTTCGGTAAGAACATAGATGATGGTAAAAGAGGGGGAGGTGTGGCATTGTTAGTCAAAGACAATATTATGATGGCAGAAAGGACATTTGAGGACTCTCCTGAGGTAATATGGCTGAGGGTATAGCCATACAGGAAAGGAGAGGTCACCTTGCTGGGAGTTTTCTATAGGCCTCCATACAGTTCCAGAGATGTAGAGGAAGGGATAGCAAAGATGATTCTCGATAGGAGCAAGAGTAACAAGGTAATTGTTGTGGGGTCTTTATCTTTCCAAATATTGCATACTTTAGATGGGTCAGTTTTTGTCCAATTGTGCAGGAGGGTTTCCTGACACAATATGTTGACAGGTCAACAAGAGGTAAGACCACATTGAATTTGGTACTGGGTAATGAACCTGGCCAGGTGTTAGATTTGGGGGTAGATGAGCACTTTGCTGATAGTGACCACAATTCAGTAATGTGTATTTTAACAATGGAAAGGGATAGGTATATACCGCCGGGCAAGAGTTATAGCTGGAGGAAAGGCAATATGATGCAATTAGGCAAGATTTAGGATGCATAGGATGAAGAAAGAACCTGCAGAGGATGGGCACATTTGAAATGTGGAGCTTATTCAAGGAACAGCTGCTGCGTGTCCTTGATAAATATGTACCTGTCAAGTGGGGAGGAAGTGGTTGAGTGAGGGAACTTTGGTTTACTAAAGAAATTGAATCTCTTGTCAAGAGGAAGAAGAAGACTTATGTCAGAATGAGATGTTAAGGCTCAGTTTGGGTACTTGAGAGTTACAAGTTAGCCAGGAAGGTCCTAACAAGAGAGCTAAGAAGACCCAGGAGAGAACATGAGAAATCTTTGGCAGATAGGATCAAGGAAAACCCCAAAGCTTTCTATAGGTATATCAGGAAGAAAAGAATGACTAGAGTAAGATTAGGGCCAGGGCCTAGATTAGAGTGGTACTGGAAAAGCGGCTTTAGCCCAAAGCATCAATTTTCCTGCTTCTCAGATGCTACCTGACCTGCTGTGCTTTTCCAACACCACTCTAATCCAGACTCTGATTTCCAGCATCTGCAGTCATTGTTTTTACCTAAGATTAGGGCCAATCAAGGTCAGTAGTGGGAAGTTGTGCATGGAGTTGGAGGAGACAGGAGAAGCACTAAATGAATATTTTTCGTTAGTATTCATGTTGGAAGGTAATGTTGACGAGGAGAATACTGAGATACAGGCTACTAGACTAGATGGGATTGAGGTTCACAAAGAGGAGGTGTTAGCAATTCTGGGAAGTGTGAAAATAGAAAAGTCCCCTGGGCCGGATGGGATTTATATGAAAATTCTCTGGAAAGCCAAGGACAAGATTGCAGGCCTTTGGCTTTGACCGTTATGCCGTTATTCTCTGCAGGAATAGTGCCAGAAGACTGGAGGATAGCAAATGTTGTCCCCTTGTCCAAGAAGGGAGAAGAAACGATCCTGGTAATTTTTGACCAGTGAGCCTTACTTCAGTTGTGGGTACAGTGTTGGAAAAGGCTATAAGAGATAGGATTTATAATCATCCAGAAAGGAATATGTTGATTAGGGATAGTCAACATGTAAAGGGCAGGTTGTGCCTGACAAACGCTATTGAGTTCTTTGAGAAGGTAACCAAATAGGCTGATGTGGTGTATATGGATTTCAGTAAGCTGTTTGATAAGGTTCCCCATGGGAGGGTATTGCACAAAGTGCAGAGGCATGGAATTGAGGGTGATTTAGCAGTTTGGATCAGAAATAGGATTGCTGAAAGAAGACAGAGGTTGATTGTTGATGGGAAATGTTCATCCTGGAATTTAGTTATGAGTGGTGTACCACAAGGATTTGTTTTGGGGCCACTGCTGTTTGTCATTTTTATAAATGACCTGGATGAAGGCACAGAAGGGTAGGTTAGTAAATTTGCAGATGACACTGAGGTCTATGGAATTGTGGATCATGCCGACGGATATTGCAGGTTATAGAGAGACATAGATAAGTTGCAGAGCTGGGCTGAGAGATGGCAAATGAAGTTTAATGCAGAAAGGTGTGACGTGATTCACTTTGGAAGGAGCAACAAGAATAAAGAGTACTGTGCTCTTGGTAATGTAGATAAGTAGAGAGGTCTCGGTGTCCATGTACATAGATCCCTGAAAGTTGCCATCCAGGTTCATAGGGTTGTTAAGAAGGCATATGGTATGTCAGCTTTTATTGGTAGAGGGATTGAATTTCAGAGCCATGAGGTCTTGCTACGGCTGTCCAAAACCCTGGTGCCGCCGCACTTGGAGTATTGTGAACAGTTCTGGTCACCGCATTATGGGAAGGATGTGGAAGCTTTGGAAAGGGTCCAGAGGAAATTTACTAAGATGTTGCCTGGTGTGGAGAGGAGGTCTTATGAGGAAAGGCTGAGGGATTTGAGGCTGTTTTCATTTGAGAGAAGAAGGTTGAGAGGTGACTTAATTGAGACATATAAGATAATCAGAGGGTTAGATAGGGTGGACAGGGAGAGCCTTTTTTCTTGGACGGTGATCGCTAGCATGAGGGGACATAGTTTTAAATTGAGGGGTGATAGATGCCAGAGAGACGTCAGTGGTAGTTTCTTTACTCAGAGTGTAGTAGAGGCATGGAACGCCCTGACTGTGACAGTCGTAGATTCGCCAACTTTAAGGGCATTGAAATGGTCATTGGATAAACATATGGATAATAACAGAGTAGTATGGGTTCGATGGGCTTCAGATTGGTTTCACAGGTCAGTACAACATTGAGGGCCAAAGGGCCTGCACTGTGCTGTGATGTTCTATGTTCTATTACAGTTCCTTTCTCTACAACATTTCTATGTGACAGTAGAACAGATAATTTCTGGAAAATATTATCCATTGTGTAACCAGGACCTGAAGTCTTAGGTCAAGAATGTTTGATATACTTCTCTGTAATTTCTACAGAATCAAACCATGTTCCAACATGTTGATTGTATTGCCCAATCTCCTGTGAACTTGGAATAGCTTCTTGATTAAAGATCTAGGGCACTTTGTTAAATGACCTTTTCCAAACTCACAGGCTGTATATCTTGTTTTTCACTGCATGATACAATGGTCTCACGGAGTTGCCTGTGTATGAATTACAGGGGATATGTTTAACTTGTCATTACCAGTTTCCAATGGTGCAGGTGGATGCAGAGATTTGACACAGTGGCAGTATTTCATTTCACAGTCAAATTAGTGTCTGCACACCACCTCAGCACCATCCCCACTATTGAATCCCACTGAAATGGGGTACTGGATGGCTACCCAATCCACAGGAACAGGGAACCTGGTTTAAATAGAGTCCTTGATCCTCAGAAATGTAATTAGAACATACCCACTATAGGTCATGGGCCTGCCCAATCATAAATACTTCAACTGAAGCTCACAGCAGTGAGGATCCTGGACACAGATGACCCAGTAAATGATTGGGAAGGGAGCAATGTTTAAAACTACTAATCAGGAGTTTCACCCCACACTCCACACTGAGATTCCTGTACTGTTGATTCCACTTTCATCTAGATCTGCAAATTTACTACAAAGTTACCAGGCATAAGTGGCTTCCGTTACATAAAGGTTAGAGAGAAGCTGAGATTGTTCTTCTTCGAGTAGAGTAAGCAACGGTCATATTGAATTGATGTATTCAAACTCTTCAACAAATAGGGAGAGGCACATTGAAATTAATTGACAAAAGGATCAGAGAAACATTTCTTTATTACAGTTCTTCATTTTATCTAAAAGGCAAGGCTGAATAAAGTCATCAAAGCACATTTACTGACAACTTCCAAACAGATTGACTAAAAATGAAAGGGATAATGTAATGAATGATCAGTGCAGAGGGCTCAAATTGATAGTTCTTTCTAAGAGTCAGCTCAGACTCAATAGACCAGAAATAACTGCACAGAGGCCAGTGACCCATCACCAAGTCACCCTTTATTTACATGTGTTCTGCATTTGGGCTGTGACCAGCCAGCTCAACGCCAACCCTAGTCAGAGGAGACCACTCTCTCAGAATTGCACTCTCTACAGTCAGCCCTGCCTCAGCTGAGGGCCACACTCTCTCAGAATTGCAAAGGACCCACTCTGTACTACACCCTCAGGAGAATTCATACTCTCAACAAACAGTACTCCAACTCCATCTCAAACATCAAAAACTGTAAGGACAACAAACGTTTATCCACCCAATTCCATAACCAGCGCTCCTCAAGCATTCCAGAAGATTCCCCCCGGCCTCGGAAATGCCATTAGCCATGCGGCTGATGCAGCTTCGACCTCCACGCTGATTGATGATGTCACTTCCGCCCCCATCATGGCCACTCCCAAAACCACTTCCGGCCCTCACTCATCGCTGATGCCACACGCTCAGTGACTTTCTCAGTCACCCCTACTGCCGTGTCTGCCACCACTTCCGCTCCCACCAGCGCCACTCACCTGCATTCTGCTGACACGCCCCCCACAGACCCCACTGTCACTATCCCCACCCCCCAGAACCCTGAGAGGCACATTACCCCTGCTCATGACTCCACCCCCACTCCCCCCACCATCACACCCACTCCAGTTACCGGCTCTGCCCCCACTCCCAGCTCCATACCCACACCAGATCCCAGCTCCCAGCTCCCAGCCTTGCAGGGTTTTCACCATCCCCCCAGATCTCCCCCTCACTGAGGACGAACGATCAGTCATCAGCAAAGGACTCACCTTCATCCCCCCTCCGTCCACGCATCAATGAATTTAATACACGCCGTGACGTCGAACAATTCTTCCGCCGCCTCCGCCTCCGAGCTTACTTTCACAATCAGGATTCCCACCCACCTTCCGAGGACCACTTCGCCCATCTCCAACACACTGCATCCACCTGGACACCCCACGCTGGCCTATTACCTGCCCTCGACCTCTTCATTTCCAACTGCCGCCGGGACATTAACCGCCTCAACCTGTCTACCCCCTCCCCCACTCCAACCTCTCACCCTCACAACGCGCAGCCCTCCAATCCCTCTGCTCCAATCCCAACCTCACCATTAAGCCAGCAGATAAAGGGGGTGCAGTGGTAGTCTGGCGCACTGACCTCTACACCGCTGAAGCTAAACGCCAACTCAAGGACACCTCTTCCTTCTGCCTCCTAGACCATGACCCCATCCCCCCATCACCAAACCATCATCTCCTAGACCATACAGAACCTCATCACCTCAAGAGATCTCTCACCCACAGCTTCCAACCTCACAGTCCGGGAACCCCGCACTGCCTGGTTCTACCTCCTTCCCAAGATCCACAAGCCTGACCACCCTGGCTGACCCATTGTCTCAGCATGCTCCTGCCCCACTGAACTCATCTCTACCTACCTCGACACTGTCCTATCCCCCCTAGTCCAGGAACTCCCCACATACGTTCGAGACACCATCCACGCCCTCCACCTCCTCCAAGACTTCCGTGTCCACCGCCCACAACGCCTCATCTTCACCATGGATATCCAATTCCTCTACACCTCCATCCACCATGACCAGGGCGTCCAAGCTCTCCAGACGTCCCCAACAGTACCCTTCCACTGACACTCTCATTCGTTTGGCCGAACTGGTCCTCACCCTGAACAATTTCTCCTTTGAATCCTCCCACTTCCTCCAGACCAAAGGGGTAGCCATGGGCACACGTATGGGCCCCAGCTATGCCTGTCTCTTTGTTGGCTCTGTAGAACAGTTGATCTTCCGTAATTACACCGGCACCACTCCCCACCTCTTCCTCCGCTACATTGATGACTGCATTGGCGCCGCGAGGAGGTTGAGCAATTCATCAAGTTCACCAACACATTCCACCCTGACCTTAAATTTACCTGGACCATCTCTGACACCTCCCTCCCCTTCCTGGACCTCTCCATCTCCATTAATGATGACCGACTTGACACTGACATTTTTTACAAACCCACCGACTCCCATTGCTACCTGGATTACACCTCTTCCCACCCTATCTCTTGCAAAAATGCCTTCCCGTATTCCCAATTCCTCCGCCTCCGCCATATCTGCTCCCAGGAGGACCAGTTCCACCATAGAACACACCAGATGGCCTCCTTCTTTAGAGACTGCAATTTCCCTTCGCACGTGGTTAAAGATGCCCTCCAACGCATCTCGTCCACATCCCGTACCTCCGCCCTCAGACCACACCCCTCCAACTGTAACAAGGACAGAACGCCCCTGATGCTCACCTTCCACCCTACCAACCTTCGCATAAACCAAATCATCCGCCGACATTTCCGCCACCTCCAAAAAGACTCCACCACCAGGGATATATTTCCCTCCCCACCCCTTTCTGCCTTCCGCAAAGACCGTTCCCTCATGACTACCTGGTCAGGTCCACGCCCCCCTACGACCCATCCTCCCATCCTGGCACATTCCCCTGCTACCGCAGGAACTGTAAAACCTGTGCCCATAACTCCTCCCTCACCTCTATCCAAGGCCCTAAAGGAGCCTTCCACATCCATCAAAATTTTACCTGCACATCCACTAATATCATTTATTGTATCCGTTGCTCCCGATGCGGTCTCCTCTACATTGGGGAGACTGGGCGCCTCTTAGCAGAGCGCTTTAGGGAACATCTCTGAGATACCCGCACCAATCAACCACGCCGCACCGTGGCCCAACATTTCAACTCCCCCTCCCACTCTGCCGAGGACATGGAGGTCCTGGGCCTCCTTCACCGCTGCTCCCTCACCACCAGACGCCTGGAGGAAGAACATCTCATCTTCCGCCTCGGAACACTTCAACCCCAGGGCATCAATGTGGACTTCAACAGCTTCCTCATTTCCCCTTCCCCCACCTCATCCTAGTTTCAAACTTCCAGCTCAGCACTCTCCCCATGACTTGTCCGGACTTGTCCGACCTGCCTATCTTCTTTTCCACCTATCCACTCCACCCTCTCCTCCCTGACCTATCACCTTCATCTCCTCTCCCAGTCACCCATTGTACTCTATGCTACTCTCTCCCCACCCCACCCTCCTCTAGCTTATCTCTCCACGCTTCCAGCTCACTGCCTTTATTCCTGATGAAGGGCTTTTGCCCGAAACGTCGATTTCACTGCTCGTTGGATGCTGCTGTGCTCTTCCAGCACCACTGATCCAGAATCTGGTTTCCAGCATCTGCAGTCATTGTCTTTACCTTTCTGAATCACCTGTTTATTTCTTTTTCGGGAACAGTACACAATCACAATCAAACTCTTGTCAACAGCAACTCCACTCAATACACTGGCTCTGACCCACACAGCTCGGAACCAGTCCCTAGAGTGAGGGGACTCCCTGAGACTCCTGTGCATAGCTATCAGCCAGGGCTCCCAGATTGACCCAGGTTAGCAACCCCCAACCAGGGATCTCATTGTCAATGACATTCATTTGGCCATGGTTCTAATCACTACAGGGCCAAATGGCATCCTTCTGCACACTGTTATTGTGTGATTTTAAAATTTTCTAGCAAAGAATACATGTTGCATTCAGTTCTGGTCAGTGTACTGCAGGACAATTATATTGACCATGATAAGGTACAGCACAGATTCAGCAGACTATTTCCAGGTTGAAAATGATTAAATTAGTCAATGGGAGTTTGTGGTACAACAGTGATGTCCCTACCTCTGGGCCACAACTTCTGGGTTCAAGTATCAACTACCCCAGAGATGTGTCATAACATATCTGAATAGGTTGATTAATGACACTTAAAAGGAACAAATCCAAATGCTAATGTGGATTGTTAATGATAAAGAGATAGTGAAGGCTTCACCAAATTCAGGCAATGAGCTGATTTTAAAAAATTATTTTGTTTTGTGTGGCTGACAGGACAGAGGGAAAATCTTTAAATGAGCTCCTTACCATTCAATGTGATATTGTAATGCTCTCCCTCACAGAAAGGATAGTGGAAATCTAGAACTCTGTCTCAAAAAGCTGTGGGCATGGAACAAAGATGGAGTTAAGACACAAATCAGTCAGGTTTGAGTGAGGGAACAGGGTCAAGGGGCTGAGGAGGTCAGATTCTAAGATCTCGTGCAAATTGAATGATTTTAGTAATAATGGGTAAAAATCCATCTTGGTGCATTTAATTGTTAGTGACAAATAAGATTTTGACAAACACTCATAACTATAGATTAAAACAAAGCAGCTGCAAATTTGTCCTCTTGTCCTGCCAGTATTCCTGCTCAAGCTTTCAACATGATCCTACCAAGAGCTGAGGCAAAAGGAAAATTAGACCAGAATGGGAGGCAGGGGTATTTCATAAACAAATCAGATTTACAGAGAATAAAGGCCTGACAACTACTGGTGAGAGAACAGAGGCATTATCACATGTATCTCTTCAGAAAATATCACAGTGCCAAAGGACTGAAGCACAGCTAATTTGTTTTACACCTGTATATATATTTATCGGGAAATAGAATAAGCCAAGGACATTTACAAATAATTTTAAGAGATTGTCAGAAAAAGGATAAAACAACAACACATATTTACATGTACTTTTAACATAATAAAATATCCCAAATTTCTTCCCAAGAGCATGACAGCTAAATATGACATCAAGTTCTCCTACTTTGTGAGAATTATCCCTTTATTCTGGCAACTTCATCTCAATCCAATAATATGCAATCCTAACTGTTTGCATCGATGACATTTATTAAATTCTACTTTCTGAAGTGCATTCATTTACATCTGATTATGGTGTTGGGAACAGTGCCTGCCAATTCTATCTCTCACTCATCACTCACAATATCATATTCTTAGCACATCAAATATTCTGAATATATATGAATATCTGCATTTGAATATCTTCCAGACCCTCCGATTAGTTGTCAGTCACAAAATAATCAACAATAACACTGACATCATTAGTGGTTGAACCAATCAGATTTGAGTAAATAGTTCCATGCTCTTCACAGATAATGAGATATATTGGCAGAAGCAATTGAAACCTCATCACATCCATTTCTGGGAAAGAGAGAGGTAGCAATGGGAGCAGGAAATTCCCACTTTTGTCCAGTCGTATAGATGTTAATGTTGAATCTATTTCAAATTTCAGATTTGAGGAAAGGAACTTCACCGCAAGCATGAAACTGATTGGAGTTTTGCTGCTGAGTGCATTGCTCATCAGTAATGTGGCAGGTAAATGGATTCTCTTGTCGCTAAATGCAAACTAAAATCAAGATGTAATTTGTCACACGGGGGAAGGTGTATCAGGACAATAGAAGCTGGGAATTTGGGAACGCTGAGAAATCAGAGCTAACACTTCGGGTTCTGAGGAAAGGTCACCGGACCCGAAACATGAACTTTGATTTCGCTTCACAGATGCTGCCAGACCTGCCGAGCCCCAACAGCAATTTCTGTTTTTGTTGGAGCAGCAAGTCTTTGTTACCTGAGACCCTGCGGCTCACAGCCACTGTACTGAAGTATGATTCAGACACACTCCAACACAAGAGAGGGGGAGGGATACCTGCACAGCTTTCTCTCAATCTGATGTAAAGTACATTGCAGGAAGAGCACTGTCTGTGAGAAGGTGGAGAATGAGACCTCATAAATACTGACGATGGCCAAGTGACAAGTGTTTGAAGAACTGACCAGGGTCTTGCAATGCTGAATGGGGATGGGAATGAATGAAGTGGCAGAAATATGAGGTAATAATGTGAACAATGTGGAAGTCTGAGAGGATAAGGGAAAGGGAAATTCGAACATGATTCTTGGGAGGAACAAAAGGAATTAGGGAAATGTGGGAAATGAGACAGTTGAAGGGACTCACTGTGGAGTGAGCTCTCATTTTGGGAAGAAACAGGAGAGATATCAGAAACACTGGCATTGACCGTGGCATCATCAGAACAGGACAGACAGAGAAACCGAATGGAACAGACTCTGTACAGAATGTGACATGGGAGTAAGTGTAATGCTGGCATCAGTGGGAGCTGGGGCATTTGTCCAGTTCACCATTGACAGCGTCACCTCAGAACTAGAAACTTTGGGGAAGGAGAGAGCCCGAGATTAACATAAAAGCAAATGAAGGGTGACAATTTGGAGTTAAGTTGATGACATTTTCAGTGGATATATAAAACATAAGGTGGTCACGCATGAATCATAAGGTGGTCACGAATTCATGAGAATGACCTCCTCCAGAGTGTTGAGAATGTGAACCTTGCCATTACACAGTGTACCAGAGGCAGACTGTACAGCCCCATTGGGGGGAATGTAGACAAGCCGAAGGGAATGAAGTGATTGGGTGGTAGTGTTGGAGGAAGTGATCAGAATGGTAGGAGACCTCTGTAGGAAATAAACACTGTCTTTGACTAACTGGACTGAGCAGCTTGTTTCTGTGCTGCACTTTCTCTGTATTTCCACATAAACAAACATAGTGTGTGTGAAGGTTATTGCAGCCAGGTGGGAAGTCTCACTCTGAGGCGGGCCCCATTGACAGTGTGCTCACTAGGTTCTAACCTCATGAAGGGGAAATGAACTGTGAATGATGTAATTATTGCGGCTTATTGTAATTTGCAGCTGATTAACTGACTACACGGAAACCAACACACATGTGTCAGGACCTTGAGAAACACAGTTGCCTGGGCAACGGGGATTGTCCTGGTGGCTTTGTTTATTTTGGTTATTGCTACAAGTTTGTTTTTGCGATAGGGTTGATGCTGAGGTAAGTCCTTGGAATCTCCATTGCAAGATATTGGGTTTGTTCCTCAGTGTTTCTGAAATGACTGAACACAAAATGAAAGAAGCTTCTTGTATATTCTTGGACATTTCTGAAGCCGTGTATACATTACCTGGGTAACGTGAACTCCATAATCAACTATGACATTGAATCTGCTAGATATGCAGGGACCCATAACAAAATTATTTTGCCACAAATGACAACTGTTTTGGGTGAACCAGGTTTTAAAGTTGTTATGTGATAATTGGATACTTAATATCAAAATGATTTTCTGTGTTGCAGTAGAACATTCTGTGACTTACACATGCATCGTTGTAATGATGTTCACTAAAGTTCAATGTTCAAAATGTTTGTGATTATTCTGCTCAACTTTGAAGTAGGTGCCCAACGTTGAAGGTCATTGCATTGCTGAGACAGAAAAGTGGTTCAAGGAACCAATGGCCTTTCAGTTATGAAGGTAACTCTGAGAAAGGAAGTTCTTTTGCTATTAAAATGCTGAGAGTAATAGATATTCTTGGGGAGTATTCAACCCTCTCAATGGCATTTCCTTAGTATCTTGGAGCGCAGAGGCTGAGGGGTGACATTATCGAGGTTTACAAAACCATGAAGGATATGGATAGGGTGAATAGCCAAGTTCTTCTTCCCAGGGGAGGGGAGTCCAAACCCAAAGGGCATAGGTTTAAGGTGAGAAGGGAAAAATTTAATAGGGATGTGAGGGGTAGCTTTTTCTCACAGAGGATGGGAGATATGTGGAATGAGCTGCCTGAGGAAGTTGTAGAGATGAGGACACTCACAACATTTTAAAATACATTTGGACAGATTCATGGTTTACAGGGATATGAGGCAAACAGAGGCAAATGGGAATAGTTCAGTTTCAGAAACCTGTTAGGCATGAACGAGTTGGGCCGAAGGGTCTACTTCCATGCTGTATGACTCTATGACTCTATGGCATTAAATGACAGAACAGGCTCAAAGGGCATATTGAGCTACCCCTGTTCCTATGTTCTCTGTGCGTATGTGGGCATTTTAAGCTGGGTCAGCATTTATTGCCCATCTCTGTTGCCCCTGAGAATGTGGTAGTGAGCTGCCTTCTTGACATTCTGTGGTCCTTGCAGTGTAGGTGCACCTTACAGTGCTGTAGTGAAGGACATCATTGAGCAACAGTGAAGTAAAAGAGATGACAGATACAAGACAGGATGATGTTTGGCTTGATGGTATTGCCATATAACTTGTTCTAGATGGAAGAGATCAGAGGTTTGGAAGATGCTGTCTCTGCAGCCTTGCTGAGTTTGTGCAGTGTGTCTCTTGGATGGTATACACTGTGCATTCATGATGGAGGGAGTGAATGTTCAAGATGCCTACTGGCTGTGCCAGTCAACTGGGCTGTTTTGTCCCAGATGCTTTCAAATTACTTGAGGTTTGTTGGAGGTGTACTCATTCAGGGAACTGGACAGTACACCGTCACACACCTCACTTGTACTTTGGGTATGGTGGATGGGTTTTGAGGAGTCAGGAGGTGAGTTTATCATTGCAGAATTCCAGACCTCTGCCCTTGTAGCAATAGGTATTTATTTATATGCTGTTCCAGTTCAGTTTCTAACAAATGGCACTGTGAGGATTTTAATAGACAATGACTCAGTGATGGTAATGTTATTGAATATCAAGGGGAGATGGTTCGATTCATTCTTGTTGAAGATGATCATTGCCTGTTTTTATTGATCTAGAGTTTATCCGAATTAGAAGACCTAACTAAAGTTCAGTAAAGCTGCAGCATAACATGTCTATCCTTATACTCAATGCCCCTTCCAATGGAGGCATGCATCCAATGGCCTTACTACCTTACTACCCTATCTGTGCTGCCATCTTTAGTGATCTGTGGACCTGCACACCCAGATCCTTCTGCATATCAATACTCCAAAGGGTTCTGCTAGTTACAGTATAATTTCCACCTGTACTTGACCTTCCAAACTGCATCACCTCACATTTGTCTGGATTAAATTCCATCTGCCATTTTTCAGCCCATACCTCCAACTGACTGCTGTATCCTCTGACAATCTTCCTCACTATCTGCAACTCCACCAATCCTTGTATTGTCTGCAAACTCACTACTGAGACCAATCATGTTTTCCTCCAAATCATTTCTGTAGATCATGAATAATTGGGGTCCCAGCTCTGATCTGTGAGGAACACCGCTAGTCACAACTCTCCATTCCGAAAAGCATCCTTCCACTGCAATCCTCCGTCTGCAATGACTATTCCAGTTCTATATTCATCTTGCCAGCTCATCCCTGATACCATGTGACTTCACCTTTTGTACCAGTCTGCCATGAGGGACTTTGTCAAAAGCTTTACTGAAGTCCTTGTAGACAACATTAACCACGATTGCCTCATCAATTATCTTTGTCACCTCCTCAAAAAACTCAATTACAATAATGATACATGTTCTCCCCCGTGTAAAACCGTGATGTTTCTTGGTAATAAGTTCATTTGTGTGTCAATGTCTATAGATCTTGTCCCTGAAAATCTTTTCAATAATTACCCTACCACTGATGTAAGACTCACAGGACAGTAATTTCCTGGATTATTCCTGCTACCTTCTGAAACAATGGGACAACATTGGTTATTCTCTAGTCCTCTGGAACCTCACCTGTGGCCAAAGAAAGGACAAATACTGTTAAAAACCTAGAGCCACCCAGCTCTGCATTCAAGTATTTTCAAAAACCCACAAGATATTTTTAATATTTGGCTTGGCTTGTTGACTGGGAATTTATTTTGAGTGGCTTCCTCTTTCACTTGGTCAGTTACATCTGCATGATCAATTAATTTTCTAACTTCCTATTGGGTAATGTTTTTCACATATATTCTACATAGAATAATTTAGACATTATTTGCTCATATTTGGAAAAGAATGGAGCTATTTGAGATAGCTTGACTTTGTGTAGGGGAAGTCTTGTCTCAAATTTGGCTGATCAAGATGATGGAGGAGGGTAGGACAGTGGAGGTTGTCTACTAGATTTTACTAAAGCATTTAATAACGTTCTTTTGTGGAAGATTGGTCCAGAAGATTAAGTCACTTGGATTTCACAATGAGTTGATAAATTGGATACAAAACTGGCTTGGCTATAAAAGACAGACCGTAATTGTGGAGGGGCGATTTTCTAACTGGAGGTCTGTGACCCATAGTGTCCTGTAAGGAACAATGCTGGGACTTCTGTTTGTTATATAGATCAATAATATATATTATTTGGATGAAACTGTAAGTGGTCTGATTGGTAAGCTTGCAAACGAAATGAAAATTGTTGGAGTTGTGGTTAGTGAGGAAGGTTGTCAAAGAATACAGCACAGTAAAGGTCAGTTGGAAAGTTGGGCAGAGAAATGGCACATTGTGTGTAATCTGGACACATGTAAAGTGATGCATTTTGGGAGGTTAAATGCAAGGGGAAAGTATACAGTAAATGGTGGGCCCCTTATAAACATTGTTACACAGAGGGATCGTGGGGTGTAAATCCATGGCTCACTGAATGTGGCAACACAATTTTCATTGTCCTTCTTCAGGAAGGATGTTGGTAAACTTGTGCAAGTGCAGGAAGAATGTACTTAGGAAGGGGTTAATAGGCTGGGACTTATCTCCCTGGAATGTTGTAGTTTGAAGAGTAACCTTGTAGAGGTTAATCAGATCATGAGGGGAATGGACAGGGTGAATAGCCAAGCTCTTTTTCCCTGGGTGGGAGAGTTCAAATCTGAGGGCAGAGAATTAAGGTGAGAGGGGCAAGATTTAGAAAGAACCTGAGGAGTAACTATTTCATGGAGAGAATAGTGTGTGGATGGAGTGAGCTGTGATAGGAAGAGATGGAGGAATTTCCAGTTGCATGATTGAAAAGGTGTCTGGATGGGGTTATGAATACTGCAGGTTTAGACAGGTTTGGGCCAGATGCTGAAAAATGGGACTTGGTCACATTGGGATATCTGGTCAGCACAGATGAGTTGAACTGAAGGCTCTGTTCCCATGCTGTACGACTTTATGACAAGTGGATCAGGCAGTAAAGAAGGGTTACAGTCTGCTTACCTTCATCAGTGGGGGCACTGGGGATAAAACTGGGCAAGTCACTTTGCAGCTGAATAAAACTTCAGTTTAGGCCGCATTTGAACTATTGTGTGCAGTTCTGGTTGCCACACGATAGGAAGGATGTGGAGGCTTTGGAAAGAGTGCAGAAGAAGTTTATTCAGATGTTGCTACATTGGAATGTATTAGCTGTAAGGAGAGATAAGACAAACTTGGATTGTTTTCAGTTGACCATCATGGGCTGAGAGCTGATGTGACAGAAGTATCTAAAATTATGAGAGGCACAGATAGGGTGGATAGTTGGAATCTTTCTCCCAGGGTGAAAATGCCAAATGTTCGGTGGAATAGTTTTAAAGTGAGGGGGAAAAGTTAAAAGGATGTGTTACAAAGTCAAAAGAGTGTATGGTCACTTTGAGAGAGAGAGGGTTTTCTGAATTTAAAGTACAGCCCCAGCTGCCAGTTTACAGAACAGCTAAGAGACAGGCTTTTCCAAAATACATACATGTAACCATTGGCTGTTCAATGGATACCTGAGTTTGGCTGGTGTTTTAACAACAATTCAAATTTAACCAATTAATTTAAACTATGCCCAGGATAGTAAAACCCAATTGAGTTTGAATTTACTGTGTTGACAACATCAGACCAATGAGAAGGTACGATGTTGTGGGGTATAAAATACCAGGGCATTTTTGAAAATTGGTCAAAGCAACTGACACAGAACAACCATCATCTGAAGAAATGAACATCTTGTTCTCAAAGAAATCTCAGAAGGCACAATCTATCAGAAGGTATCTTTTCCTGGAAAAGCAGTAGAAAGTAAGAAGACAACCCAGGGAGAAGACAGCAGAATAGGAAGGAGAGAAGGAAGTAACTGTTTCTGATGGCTGGGGGAAAGACAGCGTAAGGGGCTGTTTGGACTTGAGATTAAATTAATGCAATATTTAAACTGGAGCAGCAGTTTTATAGAGTTGGGGTCAGATAGTAATTAATTCAGAAAATGTTCGGGATCTTGGATTTGTTATGATTTTTTGTTTAGTGTTCAATGTTAGAATTAGGAAAATAAGTTACTATTTTTTTCTTTAAACAGTGGAAATTAGGAGGTCTCTTTCACTCACTCACACTTTTAGCAGATTGAGGTAAGGTCAGTTTTTCTGGGTGTGTTAGCTGAATTAGCAGAAGGGTTTGTCCTCTGCATTGTGACAGATATGTGCAAGACAAAGTTTTTTATTCAGAGGGAGGTAGGTGAGTGGGATGTGTTGCCAGGGCAAGTGGTGGGTGCAGCTATGATAGCTACATTTCAGAAATATTTAGACAGACACATGTACAGGTGGGGAAAAAAGGGAGACAGGCCATATGCAGGCAAATGGGATTACTTCAGAATGCCACCATGATCAGCGCAGAAATGCTCAAGGTGAAAATGTCAAATACGAGGTGGCATAGGTTTAAGCTGAGGTGGGAAAGTTTTAAAGGATCAGTGCAAGGCACGCTTTTCATAGAGGGGACAGTCGGCAGCTGGAACACACTGCCAGGGAAAGTTGCAGATGCAGATGTGTTCGAGCTATTTCGACAGACATATGAACAAACAGGGGATAGCAGAAACCTCCCACATATAGGCAGATGGGATGAGTTTAAAATGGCACCATGACTGTCATAGAAATGGTGGGCTGAAGGGCCATTTTCTGTGCTATATTGTTCTGTTCCAAGTTTGGATTTGCATTTAAATGTACCTTTCACTGGAGCTGTAGCAGGTAAATTAAGTGGGATAATTTGTTTAGAGCCTTTAGTGGTTCAGATTTCCATGATATTTTTAGCATTGTTTTTGGAAATGTCATAAATATGTTAGATAATACATATTTGTCTGTGCATTTCATTTCCTGTCCACACTTTTATAATGGAAAGTACCCAAATGTCCATAAAAGAAACATTGATGCCTATACTTATATTTGCCAGAATAATTAACAAATTCCAGTAAAGCAATCCATAATCAAAGAAATAGGATTAATGCAATAATGAGGAGGGGGTTTGGCCTTATTTTCTTCTCTCCCGTCTCAGTCCTGGAATGTACCCGTTCTGGTTGATTCTCCTCTCCTTTCCTGGGGGTTAGCTCCCTGAGACTCCCAACCTGCACTCCAGTACTCAGTTTCAGTATAACCCCAGCTCTCAGCGATACCCAAGATCACCAAGCTAGTCTTACCCTGGGGTTCCACACACCCCACCCCAAGAACCAATCTTCCTCAGCTCCACCCAGTAAACACTGCTTGTGAGCTTTTCAATCCCCTCGCTCTCAGCTGGACTGAAGTATTCATGCTCATGGGCTTGTTCTGAGGCTGGACCCCAGCCCCGAACACAGAATCAGCAACTTTCTCATACCCCAGGATTTCTCCTGAATCAAACACTGAGCTGCCTGTTAATTCCTGAACTTCTCCCTGAGTTTGGTGGAATAGCACAGAGTGATCCAACTCGTATGGAATCCCCGACACAGTTTCTGTGTATTCAGCTGCCTTCCTGCAGTGCACACAGTTGCAGCATTGCTAAAACAAAGTTGGCTTCAGTTACTGGCTGTCTCCCATGTTCCCCATCTTTTCTAACTAACCTTCAAACTCCTTCAGTGACACTCACATTATTCTGACTGATTGAAAATCTAACAACATTCCCCTCTCCTAATACTGGACAGAATTAATGTTTTGAACATTTAGAAACTGTCAATTGGAGCATCCTTAAAACTGAGTGTACACTGAAGGTTACATTCTTCAGAATTCTGAGTACGTGTACAAATTAAATGCAATAACTTATAATGGATTTCAGCGCAGAGTCCTCATTCTTAGGTAATAAGTTTCCTTCTAATTTCCACATTCATTTTCAAGCTGCAATCAGCCCCCACAGGCTGAATCTTATGTTTGTTGGCTAAGGGTCAGTCCCATTGAGTCTCATGGAGGGTTTCTCTCATTGAAGCTCAGTGAGATCTCTTGTCCTGGGGTGGGGCAGAAAAGGGAAATCTGGCACCTCCCCTTTGCAGACAGGGACCTGGAGTTCCTGGTGGTGGGATGGTGCAGAGTTGGAATGTTTACCGCCCCCAGCACTGGCAGTGGAAACTATGATACCGGACCCTGCCAGCCCACTCCAATGTTGCCAACTAGGTCAGTGGACTCTCTGCCATCTGGAGGAATGCCCAGCAGTGTAGGAGAGAGGGGTCTGGTCTCCTCCACCCTGCCAGGGTAAGTGCCACCATCTTCTCTCCTGTACCACACACACCTTCTCAACCCCTGTACCCATCTCCCACCAAGGCTCACACTCTCACTGTACATCACGTAACATCCCCCTCAATCACCATCACCCACCCCGTCCCCTGACACCACTGGCCCTGCAAACCCTCAGTGCCATCAACTCACTCGCTCAGGGAACCTCTGCACCTGCACCAAACGTAGCAGCTGAGTCACTCACTTCCATCTCCCACAATTCCTGATGCTCTCTCATTACAGACAGCAACAGCTCACAGTAGGGCAGGGAGAGTGAGGACGGCTGGTGGGATGCTCAATCTCCAGCTCCTGAGCATCCTGTCTCTGACCGCCCTGAGCAGCTAATTGGCCATCTCCCAGGCCCTGGGCTGGTCTTGGACACTGCCCTTGCCTTACCGTGCTGGGACCCCCTGAGTGAAAGTCTCCTTTGACTTGACTGAGAACTGTTCACAGTCGGGACAGGTTTCCCAGCTTTGAGTCTGTATTAAACAGCACAGCAATACTGTGGGGCTGTGAGCCTGGGGTACCTGCCTGAGGGACAAGGCAGGAATGCTGTGCACATTGAGAGAACTGTTTTGAAGGCTAAAGGAATCAAATAGAAAATTGGAACAAGTATTGAGCTGGATGATAAGCCATGATTATATTGAAGGACAATGTAGACTCAAAGGGTCGAATGACCTATTCCTGCCTCTACCATCTAGGTTTCTATGTTTCCATTCCAGTACGTGAGCACTCCGATAGAGAGGAGAAAGTGAGGACTGCAGATGCCGGAGATCAGAGCTGAAAATGTGTTGCTGGAAAAGCGCAGCAGGTCAGGCAGCATCCAAGGAGAAGGAGAATCGACGTTTTGGGCATGAGCCTTTCTTCGGGCTCATGCCCGAAACGTTGATTCTCCTTCTCCTTGGATGCTGCCTGACCTACTGCGCTTTTCCAGCAACACATTTTCAACTCAGACAGAGCCGACAGGCTGAAGATGCAGCCTGGTGCAGTCCAGCAGCTGGTGTGTCCCCCTGAGCACACAATGTCTCTGCTGCAGCAATACAATGGTAGATGCCAGCGTGTTGCTGAAGTGCAGCATTGAAAGGCAGAAGCTCAATGTAAAGGGATTGGAGATGTACCATGAAGTATTTTAGATGCTGGCACATGTCAGATGTCTGTACCTGTGGACATGGGGCACATGTGGCACTGTCCATGGAGCGTGTCAAGAGATACTTGAGCCTGGTGTCCAATGTGAAGGTCCTAATGAAGCCAGCAGTGAGTTGAAGTCACCAGGTACTCACTGTCCATGTTCTGAATTTTCAGCATCTTGTTTGCTCCTGGCAGGTAATAGGATGGGAAGCTGCATATTAATGAGGCAAGGTGTGCAGTTAACAAAGATTATTCCATCTCAATAAGCAATTTACCACGACCTAGTGACAATCTCCCCTTATTGCCCAGAACGTAGTTTAAAGTTGCAGAGAGTTGTTCCTGATATCGAGATAGGCCTTGCTGGACATCCCACATGTTTCTGCCACATTTCTCACCATATCCCATGTGGGTCAGGCCCTGACAAGATTCTGCCCTTCTCCATCATCCATTGTCTGCGCATTTGAGTTTAAACCAGAATCACTCATTGTGTAACTTTACAATCCCTACAGTAACAACCTGTTAAATTCCTAAGGACCTATCACTGAGTCACATGATCTCCTGGGAATACGATCTAAAGTTGACAAGCATCTATGTGCTGTGGTCTGTCATTGTGAGAAATTTGTTGCTGTCAATGTGGTCACTGCACAGTGACATGGACTGCAGTGACTGTCCACATCTGGATTGACAGCTGTGTGTGGATAAAACTTGGGGAGAACAGGAAACCCAATGTCACCCACAGAGCGTTCGAGTACAAGGCCAGCCCAATATCAGCTGTTACACAGAAGCTGCTGACATTTCTATCTGATGGGTTGAAGCCACAATGAGATTGGTCCCAAATCCTCAGCCTCAGTGTAGCACCATTCACTGAAGTTTGGAGTCAGCCCATATCAGGTCCTTGTGGACACACAATCATGGGGCTGTAGTTTTATTGTTCATATTCTCCAACGCAGCAAATTTTCAAAAATAAACCTGGTGTAGAAACACAATTGAATGTGTTCAATATAAAAATATAACCAGGAGTAAATTGCCTTTGTAAAATCATTTCAATTTGCACTGCCGAATGCTGGCTCCTGGTGGTCATCTTACTTCCATACACTCGGAGGAGCAGATTGAAATTATTAGAGTGAATTTATCTCCAATCAAAACTTTTTGGATTGGCTTGAATGATATGTACAAGGTAACGTTACTGGCCTTGTTGCATCACATTATTTCGGGGAAACAAATGAAATATTTTTCAAAGGTATGAGTTAATATCTCCACAGGAGGGGACTTTCCTCTGGACTGATGGATCTTCATCAGATTTTACACACTGGAACATGAGCCAACCTGATAACAGTCAGGATAAAGAGAACTGTGCTGATTCCTTTGGTGATTTTCCAACTGGACTCCATGTGGTTGAGTTTCCTATGACTGAGGCTACTGTCATTCCAGGCGAAAATGAGGACTGCAGATGTTGGAGATTAGAGTCGAGGTCAGGCAGCATCCGAGGAGCAGGAGAATCGATGTTTTGGGCAAAGGCCTTCCTTCAGGAATGAAGCTGAAAGCCTTGGGAGTGGAGAGATAAATGAGAAGGGGTTGGGGTTGGGGGCAAGGTAGCTGAGAGTGCAATAGGTGGATGGAGGTGGAGGTAAAGGTGATAGGTCAGAGACGAGAGTGGAGAGGACAAGTGGGAAGGAAGATGGACAAGTCATGAGGGTGGTGCTGAGCTAGAAGATTGGAACTGGTGTAAGGTGGGGGCAAGGGAAATGAGGAAAATGGTGAAATCCACATTGATGCCATGGAATTGGCAGGTCCCGAGGCAGAAGATGAGGCGTTCTTCCTCCAGGTATCAGGAGGTTTCGGAGTGGCAATGGAAGAGGCCCAGGACCTGCATGTCCTCGGCGGAGTAGGAGGGGGAGGTGAAGTGTTCGGCCAAGGTGCGATGGGGTTGGGGAAGAGCGCTTCGGAGAACATCTCCAGGACACCAGCACCAACCAACCCCACCGCTTCGTGACCGAACACTTCAACTCCCCCTCCCACACTGCCGAGGATAAGCAGGTCCTGGGCCTTCACCACCCGACGCCTGGAGAAAGAATGCCTCATCTTCTGCCTCGGGACCCTCCAATCCCAGGGCATCAATGTGGACTTTATCAGTTTCCTCATTTCCCGTCCCCCCACTTTATCCCAGTTCCAAACTTCCAGCTCAGCACTGTCCTCATGACCTGTCCATCTTCCTTCCCATCTATCTATCCACTCCAGTCTTCTCTCTGACCTATCACCTTCATCCCCACCTCCATCCACATATCACATCTCAGCTACCTCCCACCTCTACCCCACCCCCTCCCATTTACCTCTCCACTCCCCCTCCCCCACCAAAGGCTCCCAGACACATTCCTGATGAAGGACTTTTGTCCAAAACGTTGATATTTTTCTGCTCCTCAGGTGCTGCCTGACCTGCTGTGCTTTTCCAGCACTACAGTCTCAACACGACTGTCATTCCAGTCTCATTATTCCACAACACAACTGGAAAAATTATATTGATTTTACCCACTTGATTAATTGAAAGCTTTTTATAGCAGGTTTTATACACAAATGCCCTTTATTAAGTTCCTTTAATAAATACAGTTTATTGATTTATTATGCAAACAGAACTTATTAAATGAAGTCTTAATTGATTTATGATAGTTGTGACGTTGAAGTATATAAGTTAACATGCTGTGAATATCCCCCGAGCACACACATTTCAGGAAAAGAGTAACAAAGCTCAGCTTTCTTTCTAGTTGTTGGCTTTCAGAAAAAAATTCCTTTATTCTTGAAATCTGTTGCTCTCATGTTCTGGCACCTGTCAAGTCACTGATCACTCCTAATTGTCTCTGAAGTGAAATAATTCTGGAGCGGTCGGAACCCCAAGTCACCACTTACTGACACATGAACACTCCTTAATTATTGTACAGTCTCATAAAGAGGCAGATACCAGACTGGCAGTGTCTCTGATAGTCCCCTTTACATCTGTCAGTCAGGACTCCCTGACTGGGGCTGTACATCTGCCCCAATCTGGGAACTCATATTCTATGAGGTTTACACAGCTGACTTTGTTACAATCACTGCGTCCCTGACCCACTGAATCTGAGGACATAGGCTGTACCTTTTCCTTGGAAAGCTTCCTGGGGGTGTTTTAGCACCAGGTCAGGTTCTTCTGACTTGGAACCCAACACGGGAAGCGTGTAAAGCACAGGAGCTCTCCCTTTGCTCCAGGAGCAGCTCGGTAGAATTTCACTCCCTGCTTTCAGTGGCAAAGACAGCGAGGCAGCTACTTCAGTTATGTCCATCTCTGAGTCAGGGGACTCGAGAATGCTTGAAGGAGAGGGTGGACCCAAAGGTTCCCAGGGGCAGGGCACGGTTTGCTCTTGTTTGAGAAATCGTGGCTTTCATATGGTCCAAGTGCTTATTCAGGAACATTGCACATACCGAACTTTAAATGTTACTGACCCTGATCTTGCATCAACCATGTCTCTTACCGTTGCAGGGCCATTTACATGATTCTTACACCAAACTATCTTTCCCACTTAGCAGAGTCTTGGGTCCAGCACTGGATTTCCTGATGCTGTGTCCCTCTCCCCCCAGGTTCGGCAAGATCAGATTTATCCTGGTGCGGAGTTTATACCCATTAGTAACTCTGCTGGTGCTGTCCCTGTAGTTGGATGTGAGGTGGTTAATGTCTTGGCAGCAGTTGGAAATGAAGAGATCAGGGATGGATAACAGACCGGCATGGGGTGTCCAGGTGATGGAGTGTGTTGGAGGCGAGCGAAGGGGTCCTCGGAGGGTGGGTGGGAGTCCTGATTAAAAAGTGAGCCTGGAGGCAGAGGCAGCAGACAAAATGCTTGATGTTGCAATGTGTGTCAAATTCATTGTTGTGGGAGTGTAGGGGAATGGAGGTGAGGCCTTTGCTGAGGACTACACGTTGGTCCTCAGTGAGGGAGAGGTCTGTGGAGATAGCAAAAACACAGCAGGGCTGGGAGCTAGGACCTGGTGTAGGGCTGGAGCTGGGATTGGGGGTGGTGGGTGTGGTTGTGTGATCGGGAGGGGGGGTGACGTCACCAATGGAAGTGATGCTTACCCTGGGTGGCAGGGGGTTGGCAGTGGTGCCTGTGGGATAACTAGGTTAGGTCAGGAATGATGAAGAGCTTATGCTCAAAACATCGACCGCTGCTCCTCTGATGCTGCCAGACCGGCTGTGCTTTTCCAGCACCACACTTTTTGACACATGAAGTGCTAACCTGGTGAAATTGTAACACAGGATTACAGTCTTCCTAAATAATGGGAAGAAACAGTATTCAATGGACAGAGCTAAGAGATTCCACATCATGAGACATGGTTGAGTTCACAAGTCCTACTACTCTATTCATGATGGCTGATCAATTCTCCTCCATCACTTTATTCAACACTCATCCAATATTTATGTCATTTCACATGTGCTGTTGCTCAGATGAAGTACTGTAAATACTGGTGTAAACGTTGAATTTTTTACACTTTTTTTTTAAAGGTTCATTTTATAGGGTTGACTAATACACGGGCACTCGATTTGAGGAGCTGAAATTCATGCTGCAGTTCAAAATACTGCATTATTAGCAGAACTCGATTTGCTCACACAACAAATCCCACATAAAGAAGCAAACATAATAAATTACGGTAAAGATAATTACCGAATAAAAGCACGAGAAACAAGAATGAATTACTGGTAGGAAATTTTATTCATACATATCGGTACGAAAATTTAATCTGTCAAAGATTCATTGAGATCCTGCAAAATCACACCATAGTCATGGCCTGGTATTAATGCACACTGAAAATGAAACATGTATTAAATTCTGAATGTGTAAGCATCTTGAACTTTCCCGCCAAATGCTTCCATTTTCTTCCCACTTACTCTCATACATTATGAACCTCAGCAACATTAACAAATTTGTCAAAGAATTAAAAATAAATGCAGCTAATATATCTCACTTTTATTCAGATATAATGGCACAATTAAAATGATTAACTTTTTAACGATATTAGCTTTTGGAGGTGTAGTGAAAAAAGTGCAATAAGTACCGATAGACTTAGTACCAATCTGAATGAATGAATGAATCAATCGTGCTGTAATAAACCAAGTGGTCTTAGTAGAGTTATGAATGAATTACTTAATAAATGAATGAATGGAGACGCAATATAGTAAACAAAGGGCAATGTGTTGAGATACCAGTATGATTGAATGAATGCAATTGTGTTTAAGTGGGTTAATGGGAAAATGCGATTTCCTTTGTAAGAGGTTTATAATGTGATATACCAGGGTTGACTTTTACACAAGATAGATGGAAAATACGATATTTTTTGGCCAAAAATAAGGGGTCGATCTTTACATGAGATCGACTTTTACACAAGTAGATACGGTACATTTACCTTACCAGGGCAATCTGAGGTAGACTGTGACTGCCATGGGCCCATTTGTGAATTTGTGATATTCAATAAGAAATGATCTGATCAGAATAGCCATGTTGATGCACCCTATTTCAGCATCAAGCCTGCACAGTGGACAAATGACATGGGCCCTATTTACAAGGTTGCCTCAAAGCTTCATCTTACAGCACATGGAACTGCAAGAATCCTAACTGAGTAATGAAGGTAGATTTGCAGAAGACAGTATTGGAGGGCCAGCTGGCTGATTTCTCCCCTGGGATGTCAAGGAGAGGGAGCTCATTAGACCATTCCATTTCAAAGCTGTCACTGTGTGGAGGATGGGCCCTTTAAGAAATATTAGGTAGGGAGTAAAGGGATATCACTTTGTGTGCATTGTCCCTTCACTTGCATGTGTGAGCCGTATGAACAAACCCTGTCGTATATATCACCTGACTTCTCATTACACTTATACAAGTTGTGCAAATGTATTCTGAGCTTGCTTTAGAGTAAGGCTGTCCTGTAATGAGCGGCAGTCCAATGGGCACAAATTTGAACCTATCATTAAGAATGGCTTGCATTTTGTTGACATTATCACACTTGTTAAGACTGATTAATCCAGTCCCTTTGTTGGGTGTAATGATTTGTAAGGCTCGATATGCTCCCAGACATTCACATTGCATGTGAAAACTGGACATGTCATTTGGGATTATGCCATATATGTGCGATAAATCAGATAGGCTCACCTTCAAGGATTCACAGTCTTCAGTGGACACTGGAAGGCGCAGGACAGACTCACAAGAATGATGAATAGTAACTGAAGATTTGTTCCAGGGCTGAGGAACTTTAATGGAGTAGGTTGGCTGCAGAGTCTGGGTGTTTCCTTTGGACAAGGGAAAGCTGTGAAGAGATTGGATACAAATATTCAAATTCTGACAAGTCTCCACAGAGTGGAGAGAAACTGTTCCCATTGGTGGATGGATTGACAACAATAAAAAGGCCCTGATTTTAGGTGATCAGTAAAAGAAGCAAAGGCCAAGGAAGGAGAAACCATCTCAGACAGTGAGTGTTTTGGATCAGAAATGTGCTACCTGCAGATGTAGTGGAGGCAAATACAATGAAGGAGGTCAAGGTGAGGGTGATAGGCTGGAGTGGGGTGGGGGCGGAGAGGTCAGGAAGAAAATTGCAGGTTAGGAAGGCGGTGCTGAGCAACCCTCGAACTCAGCACCGCCCTCCTAACCTGCAATTTTCTTTCTGACCTCTCCGCCCCCACCCTATTCCGGCCTATCACCCTCACCTTGACCTCCTTTCACCTATCGCATCTCCATCGCCCCTCCCCCAAGTCCCTCCTCCCTACCTTTTATCTTAGCCTGCTGGACACACTTTCCTCATTCCTGATGAAGGGCTTTAGCCCGAAACGTCGAATTTCCTGTTCCTTGGATGCTGCCTGACCTGCTGCGCTTTAACCAGCAACACATTTTCAGCTCTGATCTCCAGCATCTGCAGACCTCACTTTTTACGCAAATACAATCAAGACATTCAAAAGGAATTAGATGATGAGAAATGTGCAGGGCTATGTGGAGAAGACAGGGACGTGGCACGACCTCAATCATTCCTGCAGAGGGCTAGCATGTTGGTAGTGGGCTGAATGCTCTCCTTCAATGCTGTGAACATTTTGTGATCCTTTAGCAGGTCAATGGTGTGTTTAAAATTAACTTCCATTTTTTGTTGAATGGGCAAGGGGTAAAGATCAATTTATTTGAGGATTAATCAATACTAGATTAGATTACTTACAGTGTGGAAACAGGCCCTTCGGCCCAACAAGTCCACACCGACCCGCCGAAGCGCAACCCACGCATACATTTACCCCTTACCTAACACAACGGGCAATTTAGCATGGCCAATTCACCTGACCCGCACATCTTTGGACTGTGGGAGGAAACCGGAGCACCCGGAGGAAACCCACGCAGACACGGGGAGAACGTGCAAACTCCACACAGTCAGTCGCCTGAGGTGAGAATCGAACCCAGGTCTCTGGCGCTGTGAGGCAGCAGTGCTAACCACTGTGCCACCGTGCTGCAAGGTAATTTGTTCAACACGTGCCTCACACAATTATTATATTTGAAAGCAAACTATTTGAAACATGAACAGTTATATTTCTTTTGCTTCTTGATTAGCTTCATTGACATTTCTGAGTGGATTCCACCAACAGACAAGAATCTCTTATCATAGCTCTTGCTTTCCAGCCATACAGTTGTGTCAGTGTCTGAGGCAGGTCTGTATGGGCACACTGAGGATGCTGCTGAGATTCCCATGAATTTTAAGAATGCTCAAGATATCCTTTTGCTCCTTAATGAAAAGCAAAGGGTTCCAGTGTGAGGAGGAAGAAATGAAAGTTATTTTTGTTGGTGTGTAATCGATTAAGTTGTTGGGAACCTTCACATCGACTTTCTTTTACCTAATCAGACACTAAAAATGATTGATGTGACATCTAGTCCCAAGTTTGCTCAGTTTTAAAATTGTTTAAATGATATTTTCATTAGTAAATTAGAAATTCAAACAGGAAATATAGACCAAAGGACCACAAGAAATTTTTGTAACTTTTTCAAAATATTAATATTTTATGTTAATTCTGTATAAAATTGTGCAGTTGAGCAAAGTTACTCCTGGAGTAAGATTTATTTCAGTGGTGCAGTGAATACACTGAACCCCTTGAGGAAATGTTCCAGCAAGCCTGAACTGAAGACAAAGTCCTGTGGATGCTGGCAATCTGAAGTAAGAACAAATCACCGAGAAAAAGCCAACTGGTCAGGAAGCATCTGTGGAGGGAAACAGAGTTAATAGTCATCTTACTTTTTGTGGCTCGGTCTGAGTTAACTTTTCGGGAGAATTTTGCACCACAAGGCATGGCAGGTTTTCCCAATACTGACATGGTGCACTTGAGGACCTAAAATTTGAATTTAGGTTGTTGTCAGAAGCAACAAGTATCTGTGAATTTTTATAAACCACAAAATGGCTTTTCAATTTAAAATAACACAACAAAATAGCTGCAAGTAATGATTTGACTCTGTGAACTTGAACTGATGCTTTGCTAAGTTGGTTGCATTTAGAGATAAGATAGAACAATGGATTTTTCATAATACGAATCATAAGACAGTGATATGGTATTCGAACTAACCTTGAACTGTTTGCATGGGATGGTGGTCTACGTAAATTAAGAGCCCTTTCCCAGGGAATATCATTGGATTAACCTGCTGTAAATCATATCACCTTATTATATGTGATTGGTCTTTTCTTGTAATTAAGGCTGTACTATCTCTTAAAAAACATAAAAATAATGTATAATTTTTGAACGTAATTGTGCTATTTCTCCACGGAACACAGAAGCTTTTAACCTCTGCGTTGCTGAAAAAATCTGCGTCAGGCTGCCTTAATTTATTAAACTGGTAACATTGCTTTAAATAGACCGTACTCCTAGTGATTCTTTTGACCGATCTTGAACCCCGAGGCTCCTTTGAAGGGGTCTAGATCTTCACACTAGCCATTTATCAAATTGTGCGGCTTCTCGGCTGAGAATTGTTTAGCTGCAAGGCTCGCTGCCTGGTTTTGTGAATGTGCGTATTCGCACAGCAAGGCAAGGCAGGGATGCTGTGCCTGTGTGTGGAGGTGCTAAATTGGCGAGATTTAAGCCTCGAAAAGTGTGGAGCTGAAAAAGCACAGCAGGGCAGGCAGCCTCCAAGGAGCAGAAAAATCGATTTTTCGGGCATAAGCCCTTCAGGAATGTTGGGGGGGAGGGGCGGTCCAAAGGGGGCTGAGAGACAAATAGTAGGCTGGAAGTGAGGTGAGGTAGCTGGGAAGGCGATAGATTGATGCAGGTGAGGGCTGATGGGGATAGATTAGATTAGATTACTTACAGCGTTGAAACAAGCCCTTTGGCCCAACTAGTCTACGCCAACCCTCCGAAGAGTAACCCACCCAGACCCATTCTCCCTACATTTACCCCTTCACCTAACACGACAGGCAATTTAGCATGGCCAATTTACCTAACCTGCACATCTTTGGACTGTGGAAGGAAACCAGAGCACCCGGAGGAAACCCATGCAGTCACGGGGAAAATGTGCAAACTCCACACAGACAGTTGCCTGAGGCAGGAATTGAACCCAGGTCTCTGACGCTGTGAGGCAGCAGTGCTAACCACTGTGCCACCGTGCTAGCCACTGTGCCGTCCAATAGATCAGAGGAGAGGGTGGAGCGGATAGGTGGGAAGGAAGGTAGACAAGTAGGACAGTTCAAGAGGGCTGTGCCTAATTGGAGGGCTGGATCTGGGATGAGGTCAGGGAGGGGAGATCAGGAAATTGGTGAAGTCAACATTGATGCCGTGTGATTGGAGGGTCCCACGGTGGGAGATAAGGTGTTCATCCTCCAGAGAGCACGTGAGAACTGTGATATGTAATCTAGTCCACTCCATGAGCTGGGCTCTGTCCCAGTGTGCACAGTGTCTCCATTGAGGCTTTACTGCAAGTTGCTGGTGTACAGTGCAGTGGAAGTCTGTGCTTCCAGACAGCACCACCAGTGCATAGTCAAAGTGCCAAGACAGTTATGTTTGGTTCTCAGATGCTAAATACTGTGGAGAAGAATTGAGTGCAGGCTGGTGCCCATTGGTCATGCCCTCGGGTATGGTTTGGTTATGGAAGTCATTCGGAGTAAATGGCAAGCTGAATCTGCCTGGACCTCGCTCTGGTTTCCTCGTTGAATTTTCCTGGCTTGAACTTTTCCTGAGCTTGTTTGGTACGAAGGGAGGCTGAATATTAATGAGGTAATTTGTGGCATTAAAAGGTATTTCATCAGTAATAATCCCTGTCACATGGCATGACCTCGTTGCACATGTCACATGATTCTGTCACACTAATCACCACAGCCCATGACATTCCGATCCATTCAAGTCAATGACTTTGCCGAGTTGGAGGTTTGGGACTGGGATAAGGTAGGGGAAGGGGAAATGAGGAAACTAGTGAAATCATATGTGGTTGCTGGTTCCCAAGGAAAATGAGACATTCTTCTTCCAAGTTTTGGTGGTTAGGGTTTGGCAATGGAGGAGACCTAGGATCCGCATGTCCTTGGTAGAGTGGGAAGGGCCCATCAAGGCCTACTCCATCACCAAACCCTAATGCCAACGCATGGAGGAAGAACGTCTCATCTTCCACCTTAGGGATCTGCAACTACATAAGATCAATGTGGGTTTCACCAGTTTCCTCATTTCCCCTCCCACCCCCCACCTGATCCCAATTCCAAGTCTCCAACATGGCACCACCCTGCTGACCTTTAATTTTCCTTCCCACCTATCCGCTCCACCATCCTCTCTGACCTATCACTTTCACCACCATCTTTATTCACCTATCACATTCCCAGCCCCACGCCCCCATCCCATTTTTCTCTCAGCTCCCCCTCGGCCCACAAGCCTCATTCCTGATGAAGGGCTTATGCCCAAAACGTCGATTCTCCTGCTCCTTGGATGTTGCCTGACCTGCTGTGCTTTTCCAGCACCACACTCTCGACACATTTTCTATAACCACCTGTTGTAGGGTGTGATTACTCAACTCTGAAGCAGGTCTCTCTCTTCCTATGAGATGCTACTGAACACCCATCTCTTGTTGCATTAGGTAGTGGTTCAGAAAGAATTGATACTGAAGTTGCATTTAGCTCTACCCAGTCTGACGATGTGTCACATTGTGTTTGTGTGGAAACAGGCAGTTATGTACCAGCCTTCAGAGGAACTAGATATATTCTCTGTACCTGACAGGAGTTCCAGTAATTGAACCTGAATAGTAATGTAAATTCTACCTATTCCTATTATGCTATAAATAAGGTATGTGCATCTCCTGTAAAGACTCTGCAGTGGTGTAGCTCGACAATTGATTGTTATATAGGTCTTTGACACAATGTAAACAAAAGTGGATTAATGGCTGTGAACCACCTCAAGCAACACTTGCATTGTGCCACATATTGACAGAGGTGGCAGATATCAGTGAGGTGCCAGCGGTGGCAATTCGGGCAAACTTCATGTGTTAGCCTCTGATCAAACTTTTATCGACGATGCTAATATTTCCTTGATGGGAACAGGTACCACTGAACATTGTCAACAAGGATGGCAGCATCTGTGGATAGAGAAAAACAGAGTTAGTGTTTTAGATCTGTGGTCGTCTATTAGGGAACAGACCTGAAACATTGACACAAAAACAGAAACTATATGAAAAGCTCAGCATGTCTGGCCATATCTGTGAAGGGCAATCAGAGTTAATGTTTCTGCTCCGGTGACCATTCCTCAGAACTGGAACAATGAACCTGTTTCTCGATCCACATTACATCAGGCCTGTTGAGTGATTCCACCATTTGCTGCATTTTATTTTAAATTTCAGAGTTCCAGCACTTTTGCAATACTCTGCTTCTGTACTAATATTCTTTCAAGCGTCCCGGTGTTCAGTTTTGTCTGATAATGCTGCTGTGAAATGTTTTGGGTTGTTCTTCTGTGTTACAGCCACACCATAAATTCCAGGGCTTGATACCAGTTCCACTCTGATCATTCTTATCCAGTAATTTATAATGCTCATTGAGCACTCTGTATTGTTCTGTAAGGGCAAAATTCATCACTTGCCAATAGTTCTACACCAACTGGTCTCATTTTGTAATTTCTTCATGAACTGTAGCTGCCTGAATAACTTTCTAAACGCAGGATAGAAACAATGAGTCCAGATTAAAGTGGTTTAAAACTTCAAATTGTTTCACAACCAGGGCACCACAAGAGGGAGCTCAAGAACAGCCTGACCATGTTTCAAAATGTGAATTGGAAACTGTGAGATTTCCAACAGCCAGCTGCCCTGATGGTTAATTGTTATGAAGGGGAAATTCAGCTACCATTCCCATTCCAGTTTCCTGTTGATGAAGTCTATCATGTGGTTGGCATATGGCATGGCAGTACTGGTGACTTATGCAATCACCTACCTGTCAAGACTTGTTGTTTTTCTCACACTATTCAACACTATTATCCCCTCGAGACTGATTAATAAACTTAGTGATCTTGGACTAAGCCCCGCTCTCTGTAACTGGATCCTCAATTTCCTGACCCACAGGCCACAATCAGTAACGATGGGGACAATATTTCAACCTCACTAACACTCAACACTGGAGCCTCCCTAGGGTGTGTACTCAGCCCCCTACTGTACTCACTGTATACCCATGACTGCGTCGCCAAATACCAGACTAATGCCATTTACAAGTTCACTGATGATGCCACCATAGTCAGTCGAATCTTAGATGGCAACGAAACAGACAACAGACAGGAGGTGGAAGACCTGGAAAAATGGCACACTGAGAACAACCTAATTCTCAATGCCGGCAAAACCAAGGAACTCATTATTGAATTTTGGCGGGATGTTACTCATGGCCCCCGACACATTAACAGCACAGAGGTGGAATGAGTGGAGAGTGTGAAGTTCCTGGGAGTGGTCATCCACAACAAGCTTTCTTGGACTCTTCATGTGGACACACTGGTTACAAAGGCCCAACAACGTCCCTTCTTCCTCAGGCAGATGAGGAAATTTGACATGACGGCGAATACCCTTGCCAACCTTTATAGGTGCGTCATCGATAGCATTCTGTCTGGATGTATCACTACCTGGTATGGTAACTGTACCATTCAAGTTCGGAGACGGTTACAGAGAGTGGTGAACTCAGCCCTGACAATCACAAAGGCCAAGCTTCCATCTATCGAATCCATCTACCAGGCCCGCTGTCAAGGAAATGCCACCAGCATTCTCAAAGATCCATCCCACCCTGGCAATGTTTTTCTACAATCTCTACCATCGGGGAGAAGGTACAGAAGCCTGAACACATGCACCAGTCAGTTTCAAAACAGTTTCTACCCTGCTGTTGTTAGAATACCGAATGGACTCACAAACTCATAACATTCACCTGTACCTGTGTTTTGGGTTTTTGCTGCCGTTTACCTATTATTTATTATCTATGCTACTTAACTCTGTGATCTGCCTGTATTGCTCACAAGACAAAGCTTTTCACTGTGCCTCGGTACACATGACAATAAATTCAATTAAATTTATATGAAGTGTAGCAAGTTTCTGAAGTGCCAACAGTTGACAGAAACCTGTAAGATGACTAACGGAAAAGCTGGGTTTTTTTTCACTGGAACGGTGGAGACTGAGGGGTGACCTTACGGAGATTTACAAAATCATGAGGGGCATGGATGGGGTAAATAGCCAAGCTCTTTTTCCCAGGGTGGGGCAGTCCAAAACAACAGAACAAAGGGGGTTTAAGATGAGCGGGGAAAGACTTAAAAGGGACCTGATAGGTAACTTTTTCATGCAGAGAGTGGTACACGGATGGAATGAGCTGGCAGACAAAGTTGTAAAAGTGGGTACAATTACAAAATTTAAAAGCCACCTGGATGGGTAAATGAAAAGGAAGGATTTATAGAGAAATTGGCCAAATGCTGGCAAATGGGACTAGGTCAGATTGGGATGCCTAGACCAGTTGGACTGAAGGGTCTGTTTCTGTGCTGTCTGACTCTATGATGCTATGGCTCTATAAAGCAAGAACAAACTAAATCTATTTTCATTGTTTTCTGTTTGTTCCTCAGTATTTTTCTGTTCTCTCCTGTAGTCTTTTCATTCATCTTGCCTCTCTGTTGAACTGTTTACCATGCAGTTATCATACAGTCATAGAAATGTACAGCACAGAAACAGACCCTTTTGTCCAACTCGTCAATACCGACCAGATATCCGAACCCAATCTAGTCCCATTTGCCAGCACTTGGCCCATATCCCTCCAAACCCTTCCTATGCATATACCCACCCAGATGCCTTTTAAATGCTGTATTTGTACAAGCCTCCTCTGGCAGCTCATTCCATACATGCACCACCCTCTGTGTGAAAAAAGCTGCCTTGCCCCTTAGGTTCCTTTTGTATCTTTCCCCCTCACCCTAAACGTATGACCTCTAGTTCTGGATTCCCCCAATCCAGGGAGAAGACCTTGTCTATTTATCCTATTGATGCCCCTCATGTTTTTATAAATCTCTATAATGTCACCCCTCAGCCTCTCACCCTCCAGGGAAAACAGCCCCAGCCTGTCCAGCTTCTCCTTATAGCTCAAATCCTCCAACCCTTTATTCCCCCCTTCATTTGTGTCTTTAGTTCTTTGTGGACATCCAGCAGAAAGGCTGTTCCTCTCTCCCCTTGTCGCTCTGAGGCTAGTCTTCAGTCAAATTATCTCCATTTTGTGAAGTCCCACTGCTCATTCACTGTTTTGCCAGGAAATTGATTGGATCATCCTGCCACATGCACAATTTTTAAATTGAATGGATGAAACAAAAACTCCATTTAAATAGTCTGGAATATTTGTTCTTAAATTTCTCCACAAACTTCAAAGGGTTATGATCTGTGTATATGATTGTCTCACAAATGTTACTGGTAACATACATTTTGAAATGTCATAGTGCCAACACCAAGCTCAAAGTCTACTCCTTCTCAACACTCGAATATTTCTGCTGATGAATGTGCAATTTCCAGGAGAAATGCCTGATAGATCTTTATATCTCCTCATCATCTTCCTGGAAGAGCACAGCACCAACACCCACCTTGAATTGCTTTGTGTAGTTCAGTGGATCAAATACCGGGGCAGTGGCTAAACTCAGCTTTCAGACTGACAAATGCCCTCTGATAGTCTGCTGTCCACTTCTTGCCTTTCTTTAGCAGTTCAATAAGTGGAGCAGCGACCCTCTTAAAATTTGGTACAAATCTTTGATAAAATCCACTCAGGAATAGTAGAACAGTCTTTTGCTGATGGTATGGGAAACTCCTCAATTACCTTTGTTTTTGCATCATGTGGGGCCAATAACGTGGACCAGGAAGGTGACTTAGGCTTTGGCAAATTCACTTTTAGCCAGGCTTATCACCAAGCCTGCTTCCCGAAGTCAACCGAACAATTCTAATAAATGTTGGAAATGTCCCTTCCATGTTGACAAAAAAATTACCAGGTCATCAATATAAACTACACAATGGGATAATCCGGAAATGACCTTATTGGTTAGTCTCTGGTGCATTTTTCGTACCAAACGGCATGACTTTAAACTGATACATTCCATTTCATGTTACCAAAGCCGAGATAGTTTTCACTCTTTCAAACAAAGGTACTGCCAATATCCTCTAAGCAAGTCCAGCTTAGAAATAAAAGTTGCTTATCCCACCTTTTCAACACTGTCTTCCAAATGGGGAATCGGATATGCATCAGTCTTTGTAACAGAACTGACTCTGTGATGGTCCACATAATCGTTGGGCCCATCTGCTTTTGGCACCATTACTATGGGTGAACTCCAGCCACTGTAACTCACTTCCATTATATCATCCTGGAGCATGCATTCAATTTCCTTTAGAACCTGTGCCAACATTAGAAGGTTATAACTGTAAGGATGTTGCTTAATCAGAGCAGCATCTCCGATATCAACATCATGCAGAATTAGATTGGTACTTCCCATCTCATTTCCACATATTATCTCCATGCAGTAGTAATTACTCTCTCAGGTCACTTTGATTACCCTCTGGAAGGTAACTGACTAATTTATCACAATTTTTGACAACTTCCTCATTGTCCAATTCAGTTTGTGGAATGTCGGATTCAGAATCCTCTGAACTTGGTATTTCACTCAGTTGTAACCAATAACACAGTCTCCTCTTGCTTTCCTTCCCTGTCAAAATGCCTTTTGAGCATATTCACATTGCACAATCTGTGAGATTTCTTTCTATCTGCAGTCCTTATCAAATAGTTCACCTCACTCAAATTCCTTTCGATTTGGTAAGGACCATGAAACCTTGCTTTTAAAGGTTCACCTATCACTGGAGGTAACACTAACGCATTGTGTCCGAGAGTAAAATTGTGAATTTTAGATTTCTTGTCTGCTTCCTGTTTCATTGTATGTTGTGATCATTTTAAATGCTGTCTAACCAACTACCCCACTCAATTTAACTGTTCCCTAAAATCTGACACATATGTGGCCTCTGAATTCTGACATACCAATTTCTCCTGAATCAATTTTAGTAGTCCTCCCACTTCATGCCCAAAAACTAATTTAAATGGATTGAATTTGGTTGATTCATTCAATGAATCTCTGATCGCAAAAAGTGCAAACCGAATTCCCTTATACCAATCACCTGGATAGTCTTGACTATAAAGCCTTAACATGGTCTTTAATACCTGCTGCCCCTTTCTAGCGCTCCCTGGATGGTACGTTGTAGATTTGAATTGTTTTATTTCTAAGCAGTCCATAATTTCCTTGAATAATTTCAGTGTGAAGTTTGACCCTTGTCTGATTGTATCTCTATGGGTAGTCCATGCTTCATTAAAAATTTGAGTAATTCCTCTCCAACCCTTCTAACTGTGATATTGCGTAATGGAACGGCCTCTGGAAATCTAGTTACTATTAACAAATACAGATTCCCAATTTTTATTTTAAGTATGGGTCCTACGCAATCAATTAAGACTCTTGTAAGAGGTTCCTCAAAAGCAGAACTGGGTGTTAAAGGTATGGGTTTTATTACTGCCTGTGGTTTTCCAATTACCTGACACGTATAATATCTCTGGAAAAGTTCAACTACATCCTTGTGCAGTCCCAGCCAGTAAAACTATTTTTATATTTCAGCTTGAGTTTTACTCCCCTAAATGACTGCCTGCTGGTAGTTCATGTGTTACCCACAACACCTCCTTTTAATAACCCACTGGCAATATGACTTGATGAACCTCTGCCCATTTCTCATCTGCCTGAATATGTGATGGTCTCCATTTCCTCATTAAGAAATCATTTTTAAGATAGTAACTTTCAGGGATGCATTCAAATTCTTTTCCCGTATATGCCTTTTCGTACAATCAATTTGAGTTTTCATCTTTCCGCTGTAACTCAGTTAATTTCTCTGAGTTAAAGATGTCTGATTTGTCATCTATCTGCTCCTGTTTTCTCTCAACCATTTGATCAAACATGGTCTCTGCTAATTACACTTCAACTTTCTTATCCGTACTTTTTGATATCTCCTGTTTCAACCGGTGACTTTGTGACCTCGTTACCACACAATCGGGAGAATTCCCAGGATGTGTGAACTGCAAAGGTTCACGTTGCCTGAGTTTCCACTGGCTTTTCAACTCCAGTAGGCAGCTCTCCTACCTGTGAACCAGCTATATCGCTAGCAAGGACAAATTGTTTTCCTGGAGCTGACAGTCTGTTCAGTACTCCTATCATGACTTCTCCACTCTTCACTAGACACTCTAACCTCACTCTTCATAATAGAGTGCTTCTTGTCTCACCATGAATTCCTGTTATTAGTACCTCTTCTGGCAATAGCCCTTCAGAAGTGTATATCTCTTCATCTTCAACATCAAAGATTGAGAAAAAGCTGTATCTCTTAATATTGTAACCTCTTTACCTGCTGCTCTTGCCCTGTGCAAGTAAACTCTATTGTCGCAGGTATATGGTTTAAGAAGATCTGGGACTTTCTCCTTAACCAACCTGTGACCAGTTTGTACATTTTGGTACATTTCTAGCCTCCACTGTGCTTTCTGTGGAACAAAATTCCACTGGCTTATCCTGTTTTCCTACATCTGGCTTCCCAGTGCTTTTCCTAACCCACCAACAGTGTGATTTCATGTGGCCTGTTTTATTGCAACAAAAAACATTGGAGCTTTTTAACTTCTCTTTCCCCTTCAAGGGTTTCCATTTCACCATGTGGCAAGTTATCCTTATCATCTTCACCAAGATCTACCTTTCCTTTTCCACACTAGGATTTCTTTTTTTCCCTAATTTCTATCCCTCACAGATAGAAATTGATTTTGAAATCCAAACTTTGATCGCTGGACCAACTCATAATCATCAGCCATTTCAGCTGCTATTCTTGCCATTTACCTCACTAGCTCTATCTACAAGTTTTGTTGGGATCAACAAAATGTGGGGTCACTGGCCACCACATTTGTTTCGCCACCTTTTCAAATGAGATGAACAAGGCTTCCACATTCTTCTCATCAAATTTAGGCAATGCTTCAACATATTTAAACAGATCCTCACCAGGCCTTTGGCTTCTGTGAGTTTGCTCATCCTCACGCTCTTCCTGACTAAGCTGACCCTCAGCCTTCATCTCCATCCTTTACAGCTGACTTCCAAGTTCAAACTCTCTCTCTTTCTTCCTCTCCTCTCCTTTTCTCTCTCCTCTCCTTTTCTCTCTCTCTCTCTACTTTTTTTCTGCTAAAGTGATTCTGTCCTTTACTTTTCGTTCTGCTAGGACCTTTCTTTATTTTTTTCTGTCCTCTGCTTTTAACCGTAATTCAAACAGTTTCGTTTCTTTTGCCCTTTCCTTATCTTTTGTTGCTTCATTTTCGAATTAACTTTAACCATCTCTCAAGATTCTGATGGTGTTTCTAGCAAATCTAAATGCTGAGCTGTTGCTGTAATTATCTCCCCTTTCCTTACATAAGGAGGCAGCTCTAACCCCAGCTTGTCTGCTCAGTCCAGCACCTTGACCTTACTCACCTTTTGTTAAACCCCTAAAGTCACTTTTTCCACCCCCAGAAAACTCTTAAGTAATGGAAAGAGCCATTGCAATCCCAAGCTCTGTTTAAACCAACCAGATGCAACACCCAGCACAAACGACATTAACACCTGCCACTTGCAGCCATTGATTCTAACACTAAACCCAATTTGGGACTAAAGTACTATTCCCCTAAAGAGCCCCCAGTCAGCTATGCACCAGGCCAGGGGCCCTGAAAACACTTCAACAAAGTAGTCCGGACGCTAACTTTTGTAGATGTTTTAATCAGGTTTAGAGAGGATCTTCCAGGAGTGATGCAGCTGGTCCAACCACTTAGTTTTAAACAAAGCAGAGTTTATTTGCAAGTTTACCAAATGAATCACAGACAAAATAGAACAATATAAAACAACTTAACCTATCTGAAAACCCAACCTTCCAGCTCGGCACCGCCCTCATGACCTGTCCTACCTGTCCAGCATCCTTCCCACTTATTTGCTCCACCCTCCTCTCCAATCTATCATCTTCACCCCCACCTCCATCCACCTATCACACTCTCAGCTACCATCCCCTCAGCCCCACCCCCCTTCCATTTATCACTCCACCCCACGAGGCTCCCAGCCTCATTCCTGATGAAGGGCTCTGGCCTGAAATGTCGATTTTCCTGCTCCTCAGATGTTGCCTGATCTGCTGTGCTTTTCCAGCAACACACTCGCTGTCTCCTTTAAATAAGATAAATGTTATCCTTGATATGTTTTGAGGGGTTTGGTCTGATCCATAACAAGCCTTATCTCTCCTGACTTACTTGATCAGATATAGATCACTTTTTGCACAGTATTTTATTCAGTGCTGGGGAGGGGCTATTGCTAGTTAATCCTTAAATTTTAATTGCTTTACTTTTGCCTCAGTTAATCTCTTCAGGCAACTTGGCCTAACCCTTTACTTGTAATCAAGTCCAAGCTTTCTTTAACTGAATCTATGCATTTTCCTACAATCAGATTTCAGTTCCTAAAAATAAAATCCAAACTCTACAGTAGATGACATACGAGCTAGCTACTTTATGAAAATACACATCAGTTTTTATTAGAAACTCATGTGCACTGTGTCTTAAAGGTTCAGTCCATGCATATGGCTCTCTTTATCCCTGGACCCTTATCCCATCCACAATCAATCCCATTGTCCTTCTGTCATTACCTGCTACTTTGACCACTGACATTGGGCTCCTGTTAAATAGGAATATGAAGGAGACGTCTCAAAGTCAAGAGAAAATTCCAATTTTGCAACCAAGGTTTTGAACGGTGAGAGGTCTGTTTGCATCATTAGGATGTCAGTAGTACCTAATCTCACCTCATTGATGTTACAAGTTCCTGTTCTACAAGCCAGAGAAAAGCTGTGTGGTGACAATGCCTGACATGAAAATCAGAGCAGGAAGTTGATGGTTCCAACTTGCCACTTGCTCCTCCCAGCCTCCCCCTTGGTCAGCAGTCCCAGGTATCTCAGGCACTCCATGGACAGCAACCACCTGCACCCACTGTCCATAGACACTGGTATCAGACACATACCAGCCTCCCCAAATCCTCAAGGTACATCTAAGATTCAGTTAGAATACAGTTTGCCAAGTCAATACTGTACTTTGGAGCACGTCAGTGAACACTACTGCCAGGGCACTTTACCAGCAGGTAAATACAGGTAGTATTGCTGAACTATTGATTCAGAAACCTAAGACAATGTGGGTTCAAATCCCACTATGGCAGATAATGAAATTTGAATTCAATATAGAGCTGGAATAAAAAGCAAGCCGAATGGTGACCATGTAGCTACTGTCTATTCTCACAACAAACCATCTGGTTCACTAATATCCTTCAAGGAAGGAAATCTGCTACCCTTATCTGGTCTGGCCTATGTGTAACTCCTGATTCACAACAAAGTGGATAACTCTTAACTCCCTCCTGGGCAATTATGAATGGTCAACAGATCCTTGCCTAGGCAGCAATGCCCATTGAAAATAACACCCGTCTCATTATTTGGAGCAAAGCGCATCTCTCAGCTCCTCATTTGATCACTTTGCACTCAATTTAAGGACATACGTAAATGTTCACTGCATCTTTATCAATAGTAAGAGGATAACCAGGGAAACAGTAGATCTATTCAGGGCCAAAGGCAGAATCTGTTCGTGGAACCAGAGGATATTGGTGGGGTGTTAAATGAATACCTCATATCTTTCTTCACTCAGGAGAATCTAAGTACAGAATTTGGGAAGAGGGACTGCAATGTTCTTGAGCAGATTAACATAGGGAATGGGGAGCTACTGAGGTTTTAGCGAGCTTAAAAGTGAAAAAAAATCCCCAGATTCAGATGAGTTGGTTTTTTAGATTAGATTACTTACAGTGTGGAAACAGGCCCTTCAGCCCAACGAGTCCACACCGACCCGCCGAAGTGCAACCCACCCATATCCCTACATTTACCCCTTACCCCACACTATGGGCAATTTAGCATAGCCAATTCACCTGACCTGCACATCTTTGGACTGTGGGAGGAAATCGGAGCACCCAGAGGAAACCCACGCAGACACAGGGAGAACATGCAAACTCCACACAGTCAGTCGCCTGAGTCGGGAATTGAACCCAGGTCTCTGGCGCTGTGAGGCAGCAGTGCTAACCATTGTGCTACAGTTGTGTCCTATGCTGCTGTGGAAGAGCAAGGAAGAAAGTACAGGGGCTCTGACACAAATTGTTAATTCCTCTCAGGTCACGGGGAGGTGCTAGAGGACTACAGGAAAGCTAATGTGGCTCAAAAAGATGAATAAGAGAATTACAGGCCAGTGAGTCTCACATCAGTGAGAGAAACTATTGGACAGATTTCTGAAGGAGAGAATTAATCTCCATAAGAGGGAACATTTGACCAGGAATAATCAGCATGGCTTTATCAGAGGGAGGTCATGCCTAATACATTTGATAAATATTTTTAAGGAAGTGACTAGGTGTGTTAGGTAAGGGTAGTGCAGTTGATAACAATTTGGATCTAAAATTGGCAGTCTCTTGCCACTGAGAGTGGTGGTAGAAGGCTATGTGTGTGCCTGGAGGCTGATATCCAGTGGGATACCACTGGGATCAGTGCAGGGTCCCTTACTATTGGTAACATAAATAAATGACTTAGAAGAAAACATTGGGCAGTGGTAACAAATAAGTTTGTGGATGACAAGAGATGTTGCTGTTGGTTAATAGGAAGAAGATGGTCTTAGATTAGACAAACATATTGGTTTGGTCAAATCAGCAGATCAGTGGTAGATGGAATTTCACCATGGTAAGTGTAAGGTGATGCATTTTGGAAGAAGTAACAAGACATGGGAGTACTCAATGAATGGCAGGACACTAGGTAGCATAGAGGAACATGGGGATTTTCGGGTGCCTGTACCCAGGTGTCAGAGCAGGGGAATAGGATAGTTAAGAAAGCATAGATACCTTTTTCAGTCCTGCCATAGATTCTAAGAGCAGGGAAATCACATTGGAGCTGTATAAAAATTTGCTTAGTCTACAACTGGAGTATTGTATGCAGTTCTGATCATCACATTTTAAGAAGGGCGTGAATGCACAATGGAAGTTATGGAAAATAAAGAACATGAAAGCCTGTGAAGGGTTAAAGCATGAAGACCACTGGCAATCTGTGGTCTGTGGAAGGCAGGATGGATAAGAATAATGGAATATTCTTACACCAATTAGCAGAGTAAGGTTAAGGCTGAAAGGTCACTATGACCAGATGAGATAACACAAGTAATAAAGCAAGTTTCTCTGTTAAGTATTATTATGACAGGATTTGGACAATAAATATGTGGGATATGACATTAAAATATCTAATTAATAGTTGGTAGAGTCAGTTTGAGACAGGAGACTATTGTAATAGATGGAATAGCTAAATAACTATCATGACAGGTTAGTCTGGAATTGAAGATCACTGTAGCAGTTTGCAATAAATATTAAACCGTGACATTAGAATAACATTAAGTACTAAAGAGATAATGGGAACTAACATCACTGGTTTATTGTGTAGCTAGAGTGAGGTAATTTGATTAATATAGTTGGACATGCTCATAAGCTAACAGAAACATGGGTAAAAAAGATTTAAAAAAATTCATGGACCCTGAGGTTTGTGCGCATTCGAGAATCCGCTTTCTCAGTGTCATGGTTTTTTGTTTGCAAATAAAAGACCTACTTCTTGAAGAACTCTGTGTCTCTTGGTGATTTCTCTACATCAAAGGGGTGTACAAGGGTGGAACAGCTATGAAGAAAGGCTGGATTAGCTCAGGTTATTTTCTTTAGAGCAGAGAAGCTGGAGCAAGGCCCTGAACAAAGTGTGTAAGACTATGAGGGGCAAGGACAGGGTGGATAGAAAGCAGCTGTTCATCTTGACTGAACAGTCAATAATGAGGTGACATAATTTTAAAGGTAAAGGGCAGGAGATTTACAGGGTGAAATATATTTTCCTCAAATCCCCTAAGTGTGTGGGGAGTTGATAATGTACTGCCTGGGGCGTGGGGGGAGTAGAAGTTGGAAACCTCACAACCTATAAAAACTATTTGGATGAAAATTTGAAATATCAAAAACATTCAAGGATATGTGCCAAGTACTGGAGAATGGGACTTGTGTGGATTCAGAGTAATTTTTCGTTAGGACGGACTCAAAGGGGCTTTCTGTGCTGTATGACTCTGAGACCCTGAGTCTAAATCACACCCACAGATCTTCACAAATACACCTCGTAGTTAAGGAGAGTGCAGGTTCAAACTCACTCAACTTGTGTGGGTTTTTTTAGATTAATTACAGTGTGGAAACAGGCCCTTCGGTCCAACAAGTTCACACTGACCCTCCGAAGAGCAACCCATGCAGATCCATTCGCCTACATTTACCCCTTTACCTAAAACTATGGGCAATTTTTGGACTGTGGGAGGAAATGGGAGCACCCAAAGGAAACCCAAGCTGACATAGGGAGAGTGTGCAAACTCCACACAGACAGTTGCCTGAGGTAGGAATTGAACCCAGGGTCTCTGGCGCTGTGAGGCAGCAGTGCTAACCACTGTGCCATTTTCTGAGAGATTGTTATTCATACTGACTACAGTTATCAAGTACTTTCTGATTAGGTACATGTAAAATTATTGCATCTCAGAAAACTAGAGCACAGTCTCCCTTTCAGTGTTGAAGTAGTTTGCCTGAGCTATCGTAATGACCTTTAAACCAAACCGTTTTGGGTTGTCATCCTGTAGTTGACACTCACCATGCTATTTCTAGGATGTATCTGCTTCGACCATGATGAGGATAATAATATTGAAGTGCACACTTAATAGATGACAGAACATTTTTGATATATTGAAAACTATGCTGATCTTCCTGACACATGTACAGTGTGTCTTTTTGCAGAGACATTGGCCTACGACTGTTTGACGAGTAAGTTCAAACAGAAGAATTTGACTTATACTGTGTTGATTTGACATTCTTTATTATCAAAATAGGGCGATGATTCCTCGCCATGGCCATGAGCTGATGGAAGTTTGAGTCAATTTGTTATGTGCAGTATAGACAACTTGGTTGAGGTTATGTTCCGGACATTGTGGCAATATGTCCTGGCTAATGAATGATCCATACAGTCTTCAGGAAGCAAACAGGTTCTGTTATGGAGTCCATTCACTCGTCAATTTGGATGCAAGTCTGAGCACAAGGCAGAAAAATGTAAAGCAGCTGAGGAACTCGCATGGACTGAAAGATATTTGAAACTTTCTCAGTTCCCATGACTCTGAGGAACTGAGGAAAGACGTATAGATCAGTATCCATTCTTCAAACTGAGCTTGGAAGGATGCTAAATTCCTGAGAACTTCAGGTTGGGAATCTTGTGAGGAAATGTTTTAATGCATTGCTCAGTTGTCTTAGATTTAAACATAGACACAGAGCACCATCTTTTGTCATAACACAAATAATGCAGCTGCACTACTATGAGATAATCAACTGTCCAGATGATGTTACTTGTACCATGGAATCCTCTTTTCATTTGAGCTTCTTAAATGTGAATACTGCACTTACAAGGAGGTTAGCATCAATTTTGTTATATAAATTTGCTGATAGCATCAAAGATATCTGGAGAAACGTTAAGTCAGATTTTGGATAGATCTTACAGTCTGGATTCTTTGCTGTTGAATCTGACAGAATTGTCACCTCATAGATCATAACATGTAGATACATGTAGACAAAGAAACAAATGATAGGTGGTTCATCAATTTGAATGATATAAAAGGATCCCAGTGTCCATCCCAAGTCTCCAAGGGCTTAGAATTTAAAATGGATAATGTCAAGGTAGGGATGTTAAAACCATTGCAAGCAATCAGTTTATCGTGTGTATTCATTGTGTCAGTTTCCTGAGCTCGTCCATATAAGATGCATAAAATAATATTTTCACTCACACCAGTGTCGTTTTTGGCATATACTGCACATTACCTGCTCCTTTTGTGGTAAAGGTCTTTGCTTTTTTGATGGTATCTGTCTGGCATCTCATGTTTAGCACATGTCCTTCTAGATGGATTTTTAAGCTGCAATTATACAGTTACCTCCTGGTCTTTGTTGAGATGCTCATGTGCCATGGACAGAATGTTGGAAGCTTCTTTGGCACTGGTCCTTGGTTTGCTGTGACTCACATCCACTGCGGCGAATGGTTTTGTATATGAGGGTTATTCGACTTTCTGCACACTTTAGCCCCAGCTCTCCTTGTGGAACATCGCTTGTGTGTCAGAAAATGCTGGACACGGTCTTGCTGGGTGAGACAAGCCACAGCTCATCCAAGATTGTCTTGTTATTCTAATACTGTTGTCGACTGTAATCACTGTTTCTGAGTCAAGAGTTTGCAGAAGCTGTTGGCCTCTTCCAATTGCTTTGCACTTACATCCTCCCTCGAACAGTCAGTCAATGGTATATTCCTTAGCTTCATCCAGGTCTGCTTCCATAAATCATTTTGACGTGTGTAGAGATAATAACTAATTCCTTATACATTAGTTTTGATGAAATCTCATTGGATACCTTTGTACTGGCACCTACTCACAAATTAGTTGATTATCCACTAATCCATAAGTTAGGATTGTTTCTTTGAACAACTGATTGCATCATTAGACTGTCGCTCTGTGGTTAAATATCTGCTTTCCACCTTTGTGTCACTTTGCACACTCAAAATTGCAAACAAATAACTACACAGCAACAGTTTTGTTTTTACATTTCATGGCTTCTCTTCACTGCAGATATATTGCCAACCCTTTAAAAGTTGAAGTAGTGGGCCTGCCCTGTGTTCACACTGAAAAGAGCAATAATGATCCCAAACATACCTGCTTTTATTTATGCACAATTTTAGCAAAAGAATCAACTAACATTGGGAACATTGGTAACGTTTTTACCTGCGACAGTAGACCTTACTCGCATAGGGCAAGAGCAGCAGGTAAAGAGGTTACAATATTCAGAAATGCAGGATTTTCTCAATCTTTGATGTTGAAAGATGTGGAGATATACACTTCTGAAGGTCTATTGCCAGAAGAGGTGCTAGTAACAGGAATTCATGATGAGACAACAAGCACTCTATTATGAAGAGGGAGGTTACAGTGTCCAGTGAAGAGTGGAGAAGTCATGATAGTACTGGACAGACTGTCAGCTCCAGGCAAACAATTTGTCCTTGCCAGCGACATAGCTGGTTCACAGGGAGGATTGCTGCCTACTGGAGTTGAAAAGCCAGTGGAAACTCAGGCAACTGAACCTTTGCAGTTCACACATCCAGGGATTTCTCCCGATTGTGTGGTAACGAGGTCACAAAGTCACCGGTTGAAACAGGAGAGATCAAAGAGTACGGATAAGAAAGTTGAAGTGTAATTAGCAGAGACCATGTTTGATCAAATGGTTGAGAGAAAACAGGAGCAGATAGATGACAAATCAGACATCTTTAACTCAGAGAAATTAACTGAGTTACAGCGGAAAGATGAAAACTTAAAGCGATTATATGAAAAGGCATATACGGGAAAAGAATTTGAATGCATCCCTGAATGTTATTATCATAGAAATTATGTCTCACTGAGGAAATGAAAACATCACATATTCAGGCAGATGAGAAGTTCATCAAGTCATATTGCCAGTGGGTTATTAAAAGGGGGTGTTGTGGCTAACACATGAACTACCAGCAGGCAGTCATTTAGGGGAGTAAAACTCAAGCTGAAATATAAAAATAGTTTTACTGGCTGGGACTGCACAAGGATGTAGTTGAACTTTTCCAGAGACATTATACGTGTCAGGTAATTGGAAAACCACAGGCAGTAATAAAACCCATACCTTTAACACCCAGTTCTGCTTTTGAGGAACCTCTTACAAGAGACTTAATTGATTGCGTAGGACCCATACTTAAAATAAAAATTGGGAATCTGTATTTGTTAATAGAAACTAGATTTCCAGAGGCCGTTCCATTACGCAATATCACAGTTAGAAGGGTTGGAGATGAATTACTCAAATTTTTAATGAAGCATGGACTACCCATAGAGATACAATCAGATCAAGGGTCAAACTTCACACTGAAATTATTCAAGGAAATTATGGACTGCTTAGAAATAAAACAATTCAAATCTACAACGTACCATCCAGGGAGCGCTAGAAAGGTGGCAGCAGATATTAAAGACCATGTTAAGGCTTTATAGTCAAGACTATCCAGGTGATTGGTATAAGGGAATTCGGTTTGCACTTTTTGCGATCAGAGATTCATTGAATGAATCAACCAAATTCAATCCATTTGAATTAGTTTTTGGGCATGAAGTGGGAGGACTACTAAAATTAATTAAGGAAAAATTGGTAAGTCAGAATTCAAGAGGCCACATATGTGTCAGATTTTAGGGAACAGTTAAATTGAGTGGGGTAGTTGGTTAGACAGCATTTAAAATGATCACAACATACAATGAAACAGGAAGCAGACAAGAAATCTAAAATTCACAATTTTGCTATCGGACACAATGCGTTAGTGTTATCTCCAGTGATAGGTGAACCTTTAAAAGCAAGGTTTCATGGTCCTTACCAAATTGAAAGGAATTTGAGTGAGGTGAACTATTTGATAAGGACTGCAGATAGAAAGAAATCTCACAGATTGTGCAATGTGAATATGCTCAAAAGGCATTTTGACAGGGAAGGAAAGCAAGAGGAGACTGTGTTATTGGTTACAACAGAGTGAAATACCAAGTTCAGAGGATTCTGAATCCGACATTCCACAAACTGAATTGGACAATGAGGAAGTTGTCAAAAATTGTGATAAATTAGTCAGTTACCTTCCAGAGGGTAATCAAAGTGACCTGAGAGAGTAATTACTACTGCATGGAGACAATATGTGGAAATGAGATGGGAAGTACTAACCCAATTCTGCATGATGTTGATATCGGAGATGCTGCTCTGATTAAGCAACATCATTATAGTTATAACCTTCTAATGTTGGCACAGGTTCTAAAGGAAATTGAATGCATGCTCCAGGACGACATAATGGAAGTGAGTTACAGTGGCTGGAGTTCACCCATAGTAATGGTGCCAAAAGCAGATGGGCCCAACGATTATGTGGACCATCACAGAGTCAGTTCTGTTACAAAGACTGATGCATATCCGATTCCCCATTTGGAAGACAGTGTTGAAAAGGTGGGATAAGCAACTTTTATTTCTAAGCTGGACTTGCTTAGAGGATATTGGCAGTACCTTTGTTTGAAAGAATGAAAACTATCTCGGCTTTGGTAACATGAAATGGAATGTACCAGTTTAAAGTCATGCCGTTTGGTACGAAAAATGCACCAGAGACTAACCAATAAGATCATTTCCAGATTACCCCATTGTGTAGTTTATATTGGTGACCTGGTGATTTTTTTGTCAACATGGAAGGGACATTTCAACATTTATTAGAATTGTTCGGTTGACTTCGGGAGGCAGGCTTGGTGATAAACCTGGCTAAAAGTGAATTTGCCAAAGCCTAAGTCACCTTCCTGGTCCACGTTATTGGCCCCACATGATGCAAAAACAAAGGTAATTGAGGAGTTTCCCATACCATCAGGAAGACTGTACTACTATTCCTGAGTGGATTTTATCAAAAATATGCACCAAATTTTAAGAGTGTCGCTGCTCCACTCATTGAACTGCTAAAAAAAGGCAAGAAGTTTCAGTGGACAGCAGACTGTCAGAAGGTATTGGATAGCCTGAAAGCTGTGTTAACCACTGCCCTGGTATTAGATCCACTAATTACAGAAAGCCATTCAAGGTGGCTCCTGATGCAAGCGATGCAGGTGTTGGTGCTGTGCTCTTACAGGAAGACAACAAAACAATAGAAAGATCTATCATGTATTTTTCCAGGAAACCAAACATTCATCAGCAGAAATATTATTCTGTTGAGAAGGAGACTTTGATCTTGGTTTGGGCGTTACAACATTTCAATGTTTATGTTACCAGTAACTTTTGTGAGACAATCGTTGAATCTTTGAAGTTTGTGGAGAAATTGAAGGACAAAAATTCCAGATTGTTTAGATGAAGCTGGTTGTGACAGCTATTCAATGTGTAAATTAAGCACGTGACAGGATGAGAAAATGCGATTAGCGATGCATGATATGTATAGCATGGAAACAGACCCTTCAGATCATTTCAGAGAACACGTCTGGGACATCCACACCAACCAACTCCACTGCCCTGTGGCCGAACGTGAACTCCCACACCACCAAGGACATGCAGGTCCTGGGCCACCTCCATCATTGATCCCCAATCGCCAGACATCTGGAGGAAGAACACCTCATCTTTTAGATTGGGACTCTGCAACTGCATGGGATTAATGTGGATTTCAGCAGTTTTCTGATTTTCCCCTCCCCACACCTCACAGTCCTGAGCCTCCAACTTAGCAACACCCTTTTGACCGGACTATCTTTCTTCCCACCTACCTACTTCTCCCTCCTGTCCCAACCTTCATCTACCACATTCCCAGCTACCTTCTCCCCAGCACCACACTCCTCCCATTTATCTCTCAACCCTCTGGCCCACAAGTCTCATTCCTGGAGGGCTTATGCCCGAAACATCAATTCTTCTGCTCCTCGGATGCTGCCTGACCTAGAGTGCTTTTCCAGCACGACACTATCAACTTTGTGAAGTGCTGTCAGAGTCCTGGTGAGTTCTATAGTGTCGTGGTACACCTTGCTTCCACTGCATGTTGACCATTATGAATGTTAAAGAGGGTGACTGGGGTGGTGGTAACAAGGGTTATTCTGTCTTGGACAGAATAAAGCTTCTTGAATGTTGCTCAAGCAAGAATACTGCATGTCAAACCCAATTTGGACCAATGGACAGGTAGAAGGGAAGGAGGAGAGAGTTACTCACCACAGAACTCCTACTAATGCTATTAGGGACCCACATATTTCAGAGTTAAGATAATGAAAGGGAACTTGGTGTGGCAGGCTCCCTTTGTCCTTCCACATGGTAGTGGTTCTAGGGTTAAAAGCTTCAATAAAAGCAATGTTGATAGTGGATTCAGCAATATAAGGCCACTGAACATCTGAGAGCAACAGTTAGACTCCAGCTTATTTGAAATGGTTAACATTTGGCATTCGGATGTTGGTAATATTACTGGCTATTTAACAAGCCTGTTTTCAGATCCTGCTGCATATAGACATGATCTGCTTCAGTATCTTAATCCAACATTTGTGACACCGTTTTTGCAATCAGCAAACATCCCCATTTCTGACCTTATGAACAAAGTCATTGAGGCTGAAAATGGTGAAAACCCACATGATTAATATATAGTCACTTATTCATTTCACAGAAGTAAAATCATTTCATCCTTCACTTTTCTTCCACTAGCGGAGGAGCTGCAATGTTAGAGCTTTCACATCATTTATCTCAATACACATGTAAACTAGTTACCTTAGTATTGGTAACAACCCTTTTTCCTACTGCTGTATTCCCTACAATCAGCACAGCTTCTGTATATACTGCCACCTGCATTTTCCTTGCCATTCCCTTTAGGTAGCCACATCCTTTATTCCAAGCTACCAATTATGACCTTGCTTCAAATGCTGCATATTACACAAGCAATTTTTGTTTCTACAAATTGTTCTTGCCACTGTGTTACCTTACAACATTGATCCTTGGTAAGTTTCAAGTCATAGCTACAGCCCTCTTGCTCTAGGATTTTGGCCAATTCCAATCAGTAGCTCACCTTCATGCACATGCTGACACAGCACACAGCCACTATCTTGAGAACTGCAACAAGGTATTCTGTATCCAACATGGTAGTGTGCATTCTGCCCAACTTTCACTCACCAAAACACCTTCAACAGCATCTTCCAAACCCTGAAACCTCTACGAGCTACCAGGACAAGTGCAGCATACATGAAGACACTACCAGCTGAAAGTTGCTTTTCAGGCCATAAACCATCTTGGATTTCTAACAGTCATTCAGTTACAAGCTCAAAACCTAGGAACTCCAATTGCTGCAAATTATCCACACTACATGGTTCAACAAAGGGTTACTCATCCAAACTTAATGGCAATTAGACAGGGGCAACAAATTCTGACCTCACCATGGAAGTGTAAATGAAATGAAATTCACAAAGATTAGTACCCAGCTGGAAGGAGTTATGGATTAATGTATCTTCTTTATTCTTCATAGATGGCAGTAAGAAGCCAATTACCAAGCCAGAGGACTGTACACACAAGTTCACAAGCATAACAGCTTACAAGGAAATTAACTTGAAACAGACTGCCTAATCTTTATTCAGTGCTAGGTAAGTTACTGGAGGGGAATCGGATAGGATTTACATGCATTTGGAGAGGCAGGGACTGATCTGGGACAGTCAGCATGGGAAATCATTTTTTCTTCAGTTTTTATGTACACATAAATAAGATTGAGGGCAGAGTGGTAGTCATTGTCTACATTGATTTTAGTAAAGCCTTGACAATGTTCTGCATGGTATACTGATTACTCTAGTAAAGTTAGATCATAACATTCAGGGGATAGCTTGTCAACTGAATACAAGGTTGGCTGGAGGGTAGGAGATGGAGGGTAGTGGTGGTTTGTTTTTCAGACTGTAGACCAGTGTTCCACAAAGATCGGTGCTGGGTCCACTGCTGGTCATTTATGACCAGTTTGGATGAAAATTTAGGAGGCATGGTTAGTAGATTTGCAGATGACTATATCAATTTTGGTGTCAGTGAAGGTTACCACAAGAGTACAATGGAATCTTGAACAATTGGGTCAATATGCTGAGTGGCCAATGGAGTTCGATTTGGATAAATGAGAGGTGTTGCATTTTGGTAGATGTACAGGAATTATACAGTTAATGGTAGGGCACTGGATAGTGTTGTTGATCAGAGACCTAGGAGTTTTAGTGCATAGTTCTTGGAAAGTTGTCACAAGTAAAGAGGGCGGTTAAGTTGGCATTTAGTAGGCTTGCCGTCATTTCTCACCATTGAGTATAGGAGTTGGGATGTCACAAGTTTGTACAGAACATAGTTGAGGCCTCTTCTGGAATACTGAGAACCCCACTTTAGGAAGCTTATTAAATTGGAGGGGGTTGAGAAAGGATTTTAACCAGGATGTTGCCAGGACTGGAGGATGTATTCAGAGAGTCTTGAAGCTCTTTCACAAGACCATAGGAGTTTAATAGGTGATGTTATAGATGTTTGTCTTACCCTTCATGATCTTACAAAGGTCCTTTTCCTAGATTTGGGGCACAGGGGAGTTCAAAATTACGGGGCATAATTTTAAGGCTCAGGAGAAAGGTTTAAAAGGTACCCAAAGGGCAACTTTTTCACAGGATGGTTCATATGTAGAATGCACTGCCAAAGTGAAAGATGCAGGTGCAGTTGCCACATTTGAAGTAATTCAACAGATACACAATTGAGGTGAGTTTTAGAGGGATATGGACTAAATGCTGGCAAATGGGACTAATTTGTGTGGCATAGATAAGTTAAAAGGATCTGTTTCCGTTCTTAGAGACTATTACTGCAAGTTCTCTCAATAATGATTGAAAGTGTGAACTAACATCAGTTGGATTCCACACACTGTAGGATTGGACATCTCAGGAACAGGAACATACCAATATTTACAGTGGTTCACTGTAAGATGCAGTTGATGCTAAATTGGAGAATTTAACATAATTGGATCTGCAACAGACATTCTAATTCCAGAAATCGGAGATGGTTCTCAAATAGTAAAATGTGAACATAATTGAGGTGACGCTTTGCAGTCCACCCCACAACCAAATAAAGCACCATTTTGACACATTAACTTCCATTGCGTTCTTCAAAAACTTAAAACTGAGAACACAGGATCACAATAGTGAAATGCCTCATTTTATTTACAAGTCAAGAATCAAGACAGGTAAAATTAGTGATCATAAACATGGCCTTGAATAAATAGATCCATTACAAATATTTCGCAAATAGCAGCCTGATACACTGAGAGATAAACATTTTGATTCTTATCCAGTGATTATTGAATGGAATGGAATGATATGCTCTTCACTCAGCTCCAGCCTTTTGGTTCTTCCTAGAAACTTGATGCCCCCACGCATCCTGTCCAGGAGTGAAATCAGTGCCTTAGTCTCAGCCAATAATAAATGTAACTGTACCATGCGTTATGCATTTGATTCTGTAAGAGTATAATTTATAGCAGCCCTCATACCCAACTGATGCTTTATACCCTACTCTTCACTCACTCGGGAAGGTGACATCACAAAATTACTTGCTGTATCAGACATTGCAACATGAGTATTTGGAGAAACATTGTTTTACTACAATGCCTCAAGAATGAGAAATTGCAGTCATGTGAATGGACTGGAGAAGTTGTGACTAATAGAGAAGTTGTGGGTGTTAAGATGGTGAATGTGCTCCAATAGAGGGAAAAAAGACAATGTCCCAATGGCAAAGAGTGAATAACCAAAGAACAGAGTTTTATGGCAATTGCTCAAGGAATTGAGAGGTGACTTTTTGAAAGTGATTAGATTACCTAATGTGGAAACAGGTCCTTTGATCCAACAAGTCCACACCAACCCTCCAAAGAGTCACCCATCTAGATCCACTTCCCTTTGATGAATGCACCCAACAATACTGTGAAGTTATTGGTGCTGGGAGGCAATGAGCCACCCCTTTTTTCCCAAACGAACACTAGTTAAGATTGGCCATTTACATCTGGGAAACAGATTTAGTAGCCTTCAAAGAAAACTATAATGAAATTGAAAGAAAATTTAAGGACATGGGGGAAATGCAGACAAAAGGGCCATAGGAATAGTACTATGGAAAGTTTGTTGACCGCTGCTACATATTTAATTAGTTTGTTCTAAACCAGAATAATCAGCTGGTAAATATTGCTGAAACAATTCACTAATGGAAAATGAGTGTTAAACTGGTATGAGAACATAGAAACATATACCTACTCCCAAAAATAAGCACAAAGATCTGAGTAAGTCAACAGGGCAAATGGAATAGGAATAAAGTTCAACAAATTGTATCAGAAAGGGAATCAGGAGAGAAATATACTGTAACAGATGAGAAAGGGGAGAAAATACGCAGGAATAATTCTGGCCTTGCCAGTAATCTGCATATCCTGTGATCACATTAAAAAAAAAGTAAAGAATGACCACGTTGCTCCAATGTCAGTGGACAGAAATATACCCATACCACTCACTTCACTTATTCACTGAACTAAGTCAAACCATAAATTTACCCCTGCAGTGAATGGCAGAGCAGGCTCAGTGGGCTGAATGACCAACTTCTGCTCTCACATCTTAGTACATTAGATCATAAGAATGTAAGTCCAGTTATTTTACCAATGCCAACATGTTCTGTAAGAGTTACCATTAGTTTTTAATTCAAGCGTTCACCTCCCCTTTACCCTCCCAAGCACTAATAGATATCCTTCTTCATTTGTTAGCCCAGACAACAAATGTCAGTGGAGTACTTGGTCTAAACTTCTCTTAACTAGATTTCCTGCAGAACAGGCCTCCAGACAGTAGTCTATTTCCACTGTTTGTATACACTAAGGAAAAAATTCAACCTACCCTGATAAATATCCACAGAATACAGGCCTTTCAACAAAGCTCATCCTAACTTGTACAGCCGGTTAGGAAAATGACTTGACATATGAGCTACTGGCAAGTCTAAAGAATGTTCATTAATCTCAACACTTGATTAGACAGAGAATTATAGGTCAGTCTGTGATACAAACAGTCAAAACATGGATAAATGTTAAATGGTCAGGAAGCAATACTGTGATTGTAAACACATAGTATTATTTTTAAAAGAAAAAAACAAACATTTTAAAATCAAGTAAAAGGTTTGAGTCTTATTCCCATCTGGAGTTACGCAAATATTCTTTTCTGTTCAAAGTAGGCTTCCAGTCTGTAAAGGGCATAATCCTGGAAACACACAAAGAGATTTCATTTCAACACCTCAAATTACAGAGTGTACAAACACAATGACAGCAAGTGGTGAACTGTACTTAGTTGGTCCTCTATACATTGGCATGTTTGTAATACTAAACCATATTGTGGGGGAGTAACTGTTCTTCGTTTCGCACTAGAACATTACAGCCTTCATCCTCAGTCTATTCAAAAGGTAAGTATCTCAGTTGGATTAGAAATTGGCTTCAGTTATCCATTAGACGGTGAACATTCAGATAGGGTAGATGAAACTACCAGGACTGCCTCCTTAGGATCCGGTGAGCCCTACTGGAAATGATTCATTGCATGCACACAGTAAAGGAGGATGAACAATATTCACTTGGTACCAAAGACCAGTGCATCCTCACCAGGACAGCAGGATACTGGGGAAATAGTTCCAGATTCGTTTGAAATTCGAAATTCAAGACTCAATTATTTGACTGCACTCCTCTCAAAGGAATTAACAGTAAGGGGAGATCTGAGGTGGGGTTTGACTGTGGAGACACAGTAGGGGGAATGGAATATGTTCTTGGACAATTAATCTTGTGGGATAGTAACAGCTAGAAAATTAGGACAAAAAGCTTCAACCCATCTCCTGGACTCCACTACCATCTTAGGGCCAAGCAAAACATGCATTTGTCAGTGAACATCAAAAGCAAACTTGAAGCATTGTTTCATAGCAGATATGGCAACAGCACACGCAGTCTAACTGACTCAGCAAAGTCCTCTTCACTATCATGAGGACTTGTGCTAAATATGGGAGGGCTGTTGCACAGATTAGTGAACCAACAATGACAACCATTCTCACAAACAGTTGCCAGACAATTATGTAGACAGTCCATCATAGGAAATTTCTCATCACACTGGCAAATCAGACTCATCAAAAAAAGTGGTACAATATTAAACAGTCAGGAAGGAACTAGCATACCTCAAGACAAGTTGTTCCAGTACAGATACTGCAAAGGCATCTACCAGAAAGGTGATAATTACCCAGACTCACTATCCATAAGTAGGCAAATCCATTCTAACCAATCATTTCATCACTATGCTCAATCAGCAGAGTGCTGGAATGTGCTGTCAAACAGCGCACAATGTTAAACTCAGCTTCTTCTAGGACAACTCCAGGGTCAGCTCCCAATCTCATTCCAACCTGGGTGCAAACAGTCAGAGTTGAAATCCAGAGATGAGTCAAGACAATAAGCCCTTAACAGCAAGGCAACATTTGCGAATGAGGAATAAAGGCATATTTTCAAAATTTAAGGCAGTAGAGATTGAGCAAAAATTGACCAGTGGCATATCCAGCAAAAGATTGTTAGTTGTGGCTATTTGTCACCTCAGCACAATCACCTCCCCATCATCAGTGAAAAGCAAGATATTCACAGATGACTGCACAATCTTCAGCACTATCTGCAGCTCCTCAGAAACTGAAGCAGTGTATGCCATACGGAATAAAACTTTACATTGTAACTGAGGAGTTTATTCCACTTAAATGACAAAATTAACTACCTGTTGGCGCTGAATGTCATTACCATCAAATTCCCCATCTTCAGACATTTAATGTACAAGCCACAAATCCTGTGGCAAAAACACTGATCAGAGGATGGGTATCGTGCAGAGTAACTCACTTCCTAACTCACTAAAGCATCACCAGGTCCACAAGGCAGAAGTGGAGAGTATGATTAAATTTGCAACTTGTTCAAAGGTGTGCAGTTTCAAACACAAACTTGACATCAGATAGGACTTCACTGACATCTGTATTCTTCAACAGTATACAGTGGCTTCTGTGCACACTATACAAAACACACAGCAGCAATTCATGAAGGCTTCTTTTACAGCACTATTTCAACCCATAACTTCTACAATCTAAAAGAATAAAGTCTGAGGTATACAGGAATACCGACTTGCTAATTTCTTCAAATCCACATATGAAAGTACATCGTTGTTTCGTTTGCACTGGATCCAAACCCTGGAACTCCTTACTGAGCAACATTTTGGGCATACCACAGATTGTAGCAGGTCAAGATTTCTCACCAGCATCTTGTCAGAGGCAATAGGGATGGGAAATCAACAGTTTGATAGTAAAGGCTACACCCCATCAACAAACTTAAAACATACAAGTCGGGTACAACAGCAAATTCAGTAGAACGATAAAAACTGAAGGAGAGGCAACTCACCAGATAACCAAATTCAATAGTGGAAATCTTCGCCTGTAAAATAGCCCAGAGTGCCCATAGGTAATGAGAGGCAAGGGCATACCTTAAAAAGCAAAATCTCAGTTAGTCTATTTGAGCAAAACAAGGATGAGTGAAGAAACAGGTGGTGGGATAGGACTGAATAGAATGAGCCCAGAAATACGATAAGTAACGTGAATGTAGAAAAGAGATGGGAGAAGTAACGAGAATGATAAGCAAAAACAGGAAACAAAAACCATTCCTCATTTCAGTTCAGTGAAATTAAACTAGGAATTTTCTGCATGCAATACTTGGCCCATGGATATCTCTGACTCGTGTGTGCACATTGTTACACCTCACTGCAGTACTCTACTGGAAATCAAGCCCTATCATTCCTAGAGTTGTACAAAAGCTAAAGACTTTTAGCAAGTATACAAGAGTTCTCCAACACACCCCCAACTTTCAGACAAAGCTTGACAAAACATGGATCGGGAGTTTCTGGATGTAACAAGAATGACTATTACACACACCTTTTGGTTCCACTTCATCTGCAAACTAATCTATTACTACTGGAACAAGCAGATGTTCAAACAGTACTCCAGTGTCAGCTAGCTTGTTTTTAAGTACAAACTTTCAACTATCCTTCATTTTTAAATCATTTCTTTACCCAATTCAGTCCATAATCAAAAATTCCCAAAAATGAAAGTACGGTCTTTACATTATCTTTTTGCCCCTCTACTTCACTTTCATTCTCTAAGACATACCACTATACTTATTGCTTTGACCAAGCGGTCAGTCAGTTAACTTTGTCTTGTGGCTGTCATCTAATTCTTATAGTGCTCCTACGAAATGCCCTGGGACATGTTATAACATTCATTGCACTACACAAAAATTGCTGTGGTTGTGAAATGTCCTCAGCTTTCTGGTGACAGGAAAAGGAACATTTCAGTGTAGGCACTTGAATCGCCACACCTTGATACTGTGGCAGTGAAATTAGTTTTCAATTGTTTGCTAAATTGCTGGAGTAGAAAAGGTGGGCCATTGGCCTTCTCCTACATCATACACTTATGGTTTGGGCAGCACTTTAAGTATCAAAAGAATATCAAAAGTATCAAAAAAGAGTAAACTCACTATTTTATATTCAATGTGAGTTAGTCCAAACACAGCATGCATCAATTACCCTTGTGTGTAATCCTTCCACCACCCCAAATAGCAGTATATCTATGACTCAATGCAGGGCCACAAATGACATTTTGCAACCAGTCAGTCATAGTTTTGCGCCATGGAATTGATGCTGACCAGTAAACTGCCACCCAGGCTTAGCAAAAATCTTTACAGACAACATCTTTAACTTCCCAGAGCAAGTTACCATTTGTACTTACCCAGTGGTAAATGTCCAGTGTCCAACCTTCATGATTCTAGCAGTTAAACTTTGCTTACTGTCTCTATATTCTTTTATTCCCAACTCATGTTACTAGCCAACCACTCAAACTAAAATCAATATATACCTGTTAATCTCAATGATCATCTCCTCTTCAATCTTTGTTTGGTCGTCGTGAATAGAGTCTCCCTTATTGCCAGTATATTCAGAAAGGTAGTGGCGGATAAAGTGAAGCTGTGGAGAAAAAAGTAAGTACAGTGAAAGCTTTATAGAATCTTTTACAAAATCTCTTGAACGAAAAGCATTTCTCCCAGTATCTGAACCACTGACCCCCAAACAATTGTATTATTTAAAAAAACAATCCAGTTATCAATCACATTTAACACTATTTACTTTGTAAGGCACAAGACATCTTAAGGTTACGAAAAGATCCATATAAATGCAATATTTTTCTTTGAGCTGGAAGATCAAAGAGTGAAGGGTAACAAAGAGGAATCACATTGATCTGACTGCACCATAATATTTTCCCAAATGAACAGGTCATTTACAGTAAGAGTCCACTGAGTGAATCACACTCCACCTGTTCACTTCAACCAGAGTAATGGGCACAAAAAGAACTAAGTCTACAGCTAAACCAGTGTCCGTATGTAGGTAGAAAAAAAAGAGGAAGATCAGAAATAGTAACAATTGTAAATTCACTAGCTCAGGGAACTAAAAAGTATTCCTGCAGCAAGCTTGCATCAAGTTGCTTTCCTATCATGGTAAGTTGTTGCTGAGAGGTTAAGATGTTGAGTGAATGGGTGAACAGAGATTATGATCCACACTAGTGTCAATGACAAAGGTCAAAAGATGAATGAAGTTTTGCAACAGATTTTCAGGAGCGAGGAAAGAAATTAACTATCTTAGAGGCCCGACTTATCTCCAAATTGTTCCCAGTGCCATACAATAGTAAACATAGAAATAAGAGAATAGTGCAGTGACTGCATGAGTGGGGTGGGGAAAGCTTAGCTCCTCAGGAGAAATGAGATGGTTAGAACTTGAACAATGCCAGAACCAATAATATCATGGGTAGTGTCGAAAATGTTGCTGGAGAAGATTAAATGAATAGGAACAAAAGTCTGCTCATATGTTGGGAATGGATGTAGGATAGGGAAAAAGAGGAAGGAGAAAGAAATATGTTAAACTTCATTTACATAGCAGCTATTTGTGCATGTCTGTATTCTAGGCTGGCGGCTGTGGAGAAGATCATGGTTGACAAATTGTAACATGCACAGACAATCATTCATGGTTGATACATTAAATCATGCCTAGGAATAAGAATGGTGCTTGTATCAAAGTTTTCAATTAGTCAGTGAATTGGAGTCAATTAGTCAAAGGCAGAGGAGTGAAAAGTTGGCTTTGGGCTTGTCAGTTATGTGGAAGCAGGTTCCATTCAGAAAAGAGTGATGTCGGAGCAGGCTCCAAGCAGCTCAATTTCTGGGAGCCAGTAAGTTCAGTTAACTTTCAGTGTTAGAATTCAGCACAACCTTCCAAATGGGGAGGTAGTTGCCAGTGTTGCACAGGGTACCTTCACAAAGTCAGGGCTGTGTCCCAGAAAATTGAAGCTATATGAAAATGTGAAGCATTGAATCCCACAGGAATCAATGTTAAAACAGGAGTCAGTACCATAAAGCCCTCTCGAGCAGAGCAAATAATTACAACATTAAACCTTTACCCTCAAAGTTGAAATGCAGCATGACCTGTGGGCAAGACTATGGTCTACTTTTGTCACTAGGCAAACCCAGAAAATGTTTAGGGGATTGGGCTCAAATCCCACTATTAAAGATGGCAGAATTTTTAAAAATCTAATATGATTAAATACCTTGAAATGGTTACTGTGGTAAATACTTACCTGGCTCAGAGGCGTTCTTTAGGGAAGGAACCTGCTGAATCTACCTGTAACTAATTATGAAGGCAACGATGAACACTGTAGAGTCTTCACAGGGATGAAGTGCCCATCTTCATATTGAGAATACCCTCCACTGTGTTAGTGAAGCAAGGAATAGGGAGAGCGCAGAGCTGACCGTGGCTGCAGAGATGGTGCAGGAGAGTGGGTTTTGGATTCTTGGATAATTGGAGCTCTTTCTGGGGAAGGTGGGAGCTCTACAAAGAGGATGGTTTTCACCTGAACCAGAGAGGTACCAATACACTGGAAAGGAAATTTGCTAATGCTCTTCAGGGGGGTTAAACTAATGCAGCGGGGGATGGGAACCTGAATTGTAGTTCCAGTGCATAAGAGATTAAGGGTAGTGAGGTCAGCGATAGGTTTACAAGTGGGGTTGGCACTGTTAATCACTGGTAGTATTACAATAGCTGAGAGAATGTTTGAGGACTCGGCCACGGAGATAGTTTGGGCAGAGGTTAGAAACAGGAAAGAAGAGGTTGTCCCATTGGGAGTTTTCTATCAGCCTCCAAATTGTTCCAGGGATGCAGAGGCAAGGACAGCAAAGATGATGAGGGAGTACAACAGGGTTGACATGGGGGCACTTTAACCTCCCCAATACTGACTGGGAATACTATAGTTCAAGTAGTTTAGATAGGTCAGTTTTTGTTCAATACTGGGGAATGAACCCGGCCAGGTGTTAGATTTGGAGGTAGTGAGCACTTTGGCGATAGTAACCACAATTCTGCTAAGTTTACAGTAGCAATGGGCAGGAATAGATATATACTGCAGGGAAAGAGGTATAACTGGGGGAAAGGCAATTATGATGCATTTAGACAAGATTCAGGACGGGCAAGGAAACTGCAGGGGATGGACACACTAGAAAGTGGAGCTTATTCAAGGAACAGCTAATGCGGGTCCTTGATAAGTATGTATCAATCAGGCAGGGAGGTAGTTGTCAACAGCGGGGGTGCAGTTTGCTCAAGAAGTTGAAGCTCGTCAAGAGGAAGGCAGCAGTATGTGAGGATGAGATATTAAGGCTCAGTTAGGGGGCTTCAGAGTTATAAGTTAGCCAGAGAAGATCTAAAGGGAAGGCTAAGAGGAGCCAGGAATGGACATGAGAAGTTGTTGGCAGATAGGGTTTCCTTGATCCTAAGGCCTTCGATAGGGCAGTGTGTGAGACAATACAGAGATCAGGCTACAAGATTAAATGGGATTGAGGTTGACAAAGAGGAGAAGGTTTTCGCAATTTTGTAAGATCTGAAAATAGATAAGACCCATGGGGCCAGATGAGATTTATCCTGATTCTCTGGGATGCCAGGGAGGAGATTGCAAAGCCTTTGGCTTCAATCTTTGTCATCATCGTCGACAGGAGTAGTGCCAGATGACTAGAAGATAGCAAACATTGTTCCTTGTTTAACGAGGGGAGTCGGGACAACCCTGGTAATTATAGGCCAGTGAGCCTTACTTCGGTTGTAGCTAAGGTATTGGAAAAGGTTAAAAGAGATAGGATTTATAATCATCTGGAAGGGAATAATTTGATTAGAGATAGTCAACACGGTTTTGAGAAGGATAGATCGTGCCTACCTGACAATAACTTAAGAGTTCTTTGAAAAGGTGACAAAACAAGTGGATGAAGGTAAAGCAGTTTATGTGGTATATATGGACTTCATATTTTGTGCAACAGCCTACCACGTGGAACCTTATCAAACATCTTACTGGAGTTTTGAGATTGAAGGTGATTTAGCAGTTTGGATCAGAAATTGGCTAGCCAAAAGACCAGAGGGTGCTGGGTGATGGGAAATGTTCACCTTGGAGCTCAGTTACCAGTGGTGTGCCGCAAGGATTTGTTTTGGGGCCACTGCTGTTTGTCATTTTCATACATGATCAGGATGTGGATGTAGTAGGATGGGTTAGTAAATATACAGATGACACAAAGGTAAGCAAGAGTTGTGGATAATGCCAAAGGATGTTGTGAGTGAGAGGGACATAGATAAGATGCAGAGCTGGGCTGAGAAGTGGCAAATGGGAGTTTAATGTGAAAAAGTGGGAGGTAGTTCACTTCGGAAGTACCAACATGAATGCAGAGTACTGGCTAATGGTAAAATTCTTGGCAGTGTAGAAGAGATCTGTGTCCTGGTGCATAAATCCCTGAAAGTTGCCACCCAGATTGATAGGGTTGTTGAGGCAGCATATGGTGTGTTGACATTTATTGGTGGGGATTGAGTTTCAGATCCACGAGGTCATGTTTCAGCTACACAAGACACTGGTAAGGCCGCACCTGGAGTACTGCATAAGGTTCTGATCACTGCATTATAGGAACGAAGTGGAAGCTTTGGAAAGGGTTCAGAGGAGATTTACTTGCATGTTGCCTGATATAGAAGGAAGGTCTTACAAGGAAAGGTTGTGGGAACGGAGGCTGTTTTCGCTGGAGAGAAGGTTGAGAGGTGACTCAGAGAGATAGGATCGACAGCGAGAGCCTTTTCCTCAGATAGTGAAGGATAACACGAGGGGACAGCTTTAAATTGAGGGGTGATAGATTAGGGGTAGCTTTTTCACTCAGTAGTGGTGGCATGGAACAGTTTGCCTGCAACAGTAGTGGACTCGTCAACATTAAGGGCATTTAAACGGGCACTGGAACAACATATGCATAATAATGGAACTCTAGTTAGATGGACAGTTTCATAGGTCAGCACAAATTGAGGGCCAAAGGGCCTGTACTGCGCTGTAACATTTTATGCTGTGTGGCACTATCACAACATTGACTAGGATAGACTTCAAATCTTTAGCACAATAGCCAAAGTTTAGGCCAGAGTTAGCGTACTGCAAACAGTTGCCCTGACCATATTAACAAAACAACACAATTGCATGGTTCTACACTAAAAGAATTTTAGCCAAACAAAAAACAAAGCGAAGACAGACTAGGGTTGGATTGGTTTCTTTAAAACCAAAGTGGCTGCTGGAGACTTGGCAAGATTTGTAAAATGCTAAGGAGGCTAGGTAGATTAGACAGGAACAACCACTTTTCCCAAATCAGGGAGATCACTAACTAGAGGCACAATTGTTAAAAATAAAATTCATAGAAATCTTAGAGGGGGATAAACAATAAACTGGGAAGATGGCAGAGGCAGAAAAGCTAATCGCATTTAAAAGGCACTTGGATATGCTCGAGGTGCTGTAAGCTACATGACGAAGGAGAGCTGGAAGGCTCACATCGCCTAAGAGAGACAACTGTCAACTGACCTCCTTCTACAAGAAATTTGCATGAATCTCAGATTCAAGGGTCCAACTATCTTCAACATTTTATCAGAAAGCAATTATCTTTCTTAGATTATGGAACAGTTCCAATACTCAAATATACACAGAGGACTCAGATGTGGTAATGTTCAGGATTGAAATGACAGGATACTCCTGGCACACATGGGCACAGGTACACATTTCAACTACACTTTGCAAACGCTAGTTCTCTACCTGTTGCTGTCGATTGGGGTATTTCTCCATACTGGCTTTGAAGAATGGCCACTGATCATAAGTATAGTCGTACATCCACTCACAAAAGTGATTTCCAATATCGAAACCCCTGCAAGCAAGCATAAGATTTAGTAAAACCAGCTGCCCACTCGTCCAAGACACTAACTATAACTCCAAAAGACAGACTTCACATGCCCTCATCCCTTCCCCTCCTTCCCAGGTCCAACCCTTCCACGACAGTCCTAGCCAACATCAACTGTTAAAAGGTGATTTTGGGTGTGATCATAAGGGTAGCATTGGTTGTGTAACCCTCTTTGATACCAGGAGTAGCCCGCTCATATCCTCTGTGTACTGGAGATTGCAAGTGCTCATTTTTGCAGTATTTTAGCTTACACTTAATCCTCAGATCTGTAAGGTCTCTGGACTTGCCCAAGCAGAAAAAGTGCACTATAAACTCTGCATTAACAAGTAACTACTCAAACAGCTCGCACTGAAATTTGACATGGTGTCAGATCCTAACAAGGGCCAGATATCTAACTTTTAAAGCAGCATAACCCCAGGGACAGTCATTACCTGTAGTTATAACTGCTGTACTCAAAATCAATCAGCATCAGTTGCTCAGTGGATGAGGGGTCTCTGTCTGCCAAAAGCAGAATGTTACCTGAAAAAGAGGAGCTCATCAACACCAGGGGAAGGAAAGATTCAAACCAACAGAATGAAGACCTCATGCTCGAAATATTAACTCTCCCGCACCTCATACTGCCTGACCGGCTGCGCTTTTCCAGCACCACATTTTGACACTGATTTCTAGCACCTGCAGTCCTCACTTTCTCCAAGGGAGGAAGGAGGCGAGTGCTGAAACAGGGGCCAGGAGAGAACAGCTGCAAATCCTCAAAGGCAGGGAACGGCAGCAGAGCCAGTAAGTAAGTGGACCAGCATGTGAATATCTCTGCATTTATTGCATGTCACTCCAATTGAGAGTGGCAGCTACATATGGATCAATGGGAGCTCTGTTGAATGTGAAATTAATGATCCAGCAAAGACATTGCAACTCCCCGTGTCTAAAGAACAATTGAAATATTTCAGGTAATTCACTAGCATCACTGATCTCAATTACCCCAAAGCTGAATGACAAGGTTATGATACTAGCAGACTGCTCTCTTGCCATTTCCTGTCAACAAGCTCTTCCAGGTCAGAGGTTCCAGCCAATATGAAACAGCCTCTGCACATCTGCTGGGAAGGCCCAAGTGGTTGATCATGCTGCTCATGGCTCAATCTTTTTAACTGTCATCCCACCACCTTTGGAGGGATGGCTTCAAAGCAACTACACTCAGCATTTTCAATTTTAAACATTATTGAATTTTCTGCACTAGCTACAGGAATGTGCAACAATGACAGGTGATAGAACTGCTAAAAGAGAATGAAATGACACATGCATCTGTTACAGAGTAAACGTTTGCAAAGCTCAACTTTAAATAAAACTGCTAATCACTTCCTTTCTTCCTCTGTATTTGAATACAGCATTAAAAGATGCAATGCAATTCACAAAACAGAAAGACGTAGGACAAGAGACAGACCATCCTCAGGATTTCTCAACCTAACAGCCTGTGAAGAAATCCAGATGGTGAAACTGCAATCTGGATTCCACCTTTGTTGCTTGATAATGTAGGATTATAGTTAGCTTTGGTGTAGTTGAGGCTCAGGAAATATTTGATAGCTCCACACACTCATTTATTGTATATTGAATCACTGTTAGGCATTTGATGTGGTTCCTCATGAGACTGGTTAGCAGGGTTAGATCACATGGAATATAGGGAAAACTCACCATCTGGATACAGAACTGGCTTGAAGGTAGAAGACAGGGGGACAGTGGAGGATTGCTTTTCAGACTGGAAGTCTGTGACCTGCAGTGTATCATAAGAATCAGTGCTGGGTCCACTGCTTTTTGTCACATGTAGGATATGGATGTGAACAGAACAGAACAGAAGTGATTATAATGGGCCAATTGGCAGATGGAGTTTAATTTAGATACGAGGTGCTGCATTTGGAAAGGCAAATCAGGGCAGGACTTGTACACTTAATGGTGAGATCCTGGGGAGTGCTGCTGAACAAAGACCTTGGAGTGCAGGTTCATAGTTCCTGGAAAGTGCAGTCCCAGGTAGGCAGGGTCATGAAGTAGTCATTTGGTATGCTTGCTTTTAATGGTCAGAGTATAAGAGTTGGTAAATCATGCTGCAGTTGTACAGGACACTGGTTAGGCCAATTTTGGAATACTGCATATAATTCTGGTCTCCCTCCTATAGGATGTCATGAAACTTTATAGAGTTCAGAAAAGCTTGAGGGATGCTGCCAGAATTGGCAGGCTAGACCTATGGTAAAAAGCCAAATAGGCAGGGAGTATTATACCAGGAGTATTGATGGCAGTGGGGTGACATTAGAGGTCAGTAAAATAATGAGGTGTGAACAGGATGAATAGACAAGGTATTTTCCCTAATAGTAGGGGCATCCAAAATTGGAGGGCATGGTGTAAGGTATGGGGAAAAATTTAAAATGGACTTAGGGCAGGTTTTTCCATGCACCACCCTCTGAGTATAAGAAATAAGCTGCCAGAGGAAGTGGTAGAGGCTGGTATAATATCTGAAAGACATCTGGATGGGTATAAGAATAGAAGGGTTCAGACAGATAGGGGCCAAATACTGGTAAATGGGACTACATTTACTCAGGACATTTGGTCGCCATGCACGATCTGGGCCGAAGGATATATGTCCATGGTCTATGACTACTAACTGTACAACATTAATTTTTGTTTATTTAAAACTTTGCCTTTATTCTTGTACATCCCAAACTCATGTTTCAACTACTTTTAAAGTTATTTCAGTTCATACCCAGATCATAAGAAATTTGGCATCTGTTGTAGGATCATAAACTAATTTCTTTGGCTCATCTAAAATCTCAAGGCCATGTCCAAGCTCTCAGACCTTTGATCAACGGTAGCCACCTTCTACTATTTCAGTAGTGTTGAGTAACTTCCCTCATTAATACAGACAGCTTGTGGATGCCTCTCAGCCCTCCAGACAGTGGCCACGGAAATCTGCTCCTTGTCTCTGCTGGTTAAAACAAAGGCCTTGGGCTTGTTTCCTACACAGTTCCTTCTTACCTTCCTGGACATCATTGTGACAAAAAACTACAGGTGACCAAGTGGCTTCTAGCAGTGACCTGAAAAAAAAAAGAGAAAACACCAAACTGGTAATGAATGCAGATCAACTGGGGTTAAAAGTGCATAACAGTAAAATAAGAAACAGAGGTATTTCACAACTAAAAGAATGTACTTTTTTCCTTTTCCAACACAGACTAAAGCTCTGTCAACTAATTGGGAACTTCCAAGCTGTTACAGTAGTTGTGGGTATGCTTATGAACCTGGAAGGTTGATGCGCAGACATTTCGCCCCCTGTCTAGGTAACATCTTTAGTGCTATGGAATCTCCTTCAAAGCCTCACAGGAAGCTCCAAAGCACTGGAGATATCACCTAGACAGGGACAAACGTCTAAACATCAACCTCCCAGCTCCGTGAACATCCCCACAACTATATAGCAGCTGGTATCTGAGCTACAAATGTTTGCACAAACCTTGAACTTTCAAGATGTACTCGTACATTACACTAATATTGAACATGCAAAAGATACATATCAAATCTCATCTAAAGTATTACATGGTTCTGGACATGACACGATAGGATGGAGGTGAATGAATCGGAAAGTGCACATAAGCTACTTACAAGACTGGTTCTAGCTATGAGAAACTTGGGGTATAAGAATAGTTTGAAGTTGGGAGCTCTCAGAAAAAGGTAAGGAGATCTGATAAGGTTTTAAAAATGAGTGGGCTCTATAAGTACTGATTTGGAGATGCCAGAGTTGGACTGGGGAGTACAATTTTAAAAAGCAGCGCTCCGAAAGCTAGTGCTTCCAAATAAACCTCTATAGACTAGATAGGGAGAAACTGTTCCATTTATGAAAGGAACAAGAACAAGATGGAATGGACGCAATTAGATTTTGAAAAGTAGTGAAGCTGATACACAAACTTTTTTTCTCCACTCAGCAAGTAGCTTGGCCTGGAATGCACCACCTGAAAATGGTAGGGGCAGGTACAGTTGAGGGCATTGAGCCATTACTTGGATAAAGATACTGTGTATGGGAATGGGGGTAAGGCAGGAGACTGGCACTAAGTAATGATCATTTCAGAAGCCAGTGCAAACATGACTCGGATAGCCTCCTTCTACACTAAGACTTGTGATTTTGCAACTGTCCAGTGGCAAGTGGTGACTCACTAGCAATTATTTTCTTACCTTAAGTTTGCTAACTCCGCTGGCAGGTTGAAACTTTTCAGTTTGTTAAACTTTTTCACATGCGTCTCTCTGGTGAAAGTCAGCCCCATTATCTGTTTGAGATACCTTCAGCATGGAGGCAAGATATCCTTCATTAAAAACACATCTAAATCAGATATTAAATAAGAGCAATGGAGCACTCGAACCATTAAGCAGTGATTTATGTGGCAAATTTTGGTTGGATGGCTCATGTCTTTTTGAAAATATGTCTAATGTCCATCATGTTCGACAAATAAAAAAATTCACTTTCAGAAAGAGTTGCCACAATCAAAGCAGCAAATTTATAGCAACTAACAGACTACTTGGGGAGTCCCACTTAAATTAACATTCGGAAAGGAATCTGCAACTATTTTGACAATGCCATTTGAATGTTGTAATCTCCCATATTTTCAAAATCAGCTGATTGCACCTCATTGCAGAAAGGACCAGGTACTGAGTAAACTAAGATAGTGCTGGGTTAGATGGTCATGAGAAGGAAAGTTACAAAAGAAAACTCAAAGGAATAGCTTTGGTAGGGGAGGGGACCAATCACTTGCTATTTCGACTTGCAAGTGACAGGCAGAAAGTTTGAATTTGCACAAGAGGAGAAAAGGAGAAATATTTCACATGAACTTGAAATTATGGGATCAATTCTCTGAAAGGTATTACATAAACTTGAGAAAAAATCTTAAAGATGGGGTAACTGTTGTAAAATGAACTTCAAGAACAGTCCTAGTGTGGAATTAGTACCAGTCCTGACTGGCTGTATGGCCTCCCTTTTTACTCTTAGAGAAAAGATTAATCAGGTTAGACAATCCCAGTAGGCCACTGCAACAAAAACTCAGTCAATGGAAGGTTACAGAACTAGAATGTAAAACTTATCAAAAACAAATCAAAATATCGTTACCCTGGTGTTGATGCACCCTGGCCCATGGCAGTAGCCATCAGATCTTGGCCTCCCCTTCTATGCCATGATTTTGTTCATGATTGGCATGGCTCTTAATGAAGAGAAAAACAACTTGTCCCACAATGACCACTGTCAAGAATCACTGCCTTCAGACAAGCAGATTTCTGCAGTCTGCAATGAGGGCAAATAGCCACAGTTCAACATTTGCTACAAATCAGTAGTGCTTGATCCAAATTTCAGTGTAGATAACAGGTGTGGCTGTGTTCGCAGAATTCTTGCCTCAAGTGGGAATTATGGTACAAGATCCATGTACAGCAGAGAATCTGGGTTGTCCTTGCAGTGCAGTACCGCACAGACGCTTGTGTGATGGATCCCTTTGATCAAAGGCTGACCAGTACATGGGGAGATAGGCAGTAGTGAGTTAGGAAGAAACAAAAAGAACATCACAGGAATACAACTATATTTTTGGAGTAGACTCTCAGAAAGACATACACTTGCAACAGGGGTGGGGTGCCATGAAGGGTGGAGATGGGGTGCAAGCAAACATCACCTCAGTCCTTCATTTTGAAGATCAACTAAAATGGCTGTTGAAGTCTCTAAACCAGAGATGAGTACAGCGAAGTGTTGGTAGGGAAGAGGTGAAAGTGAGATTTCCATCAGACAAGATAGTAAGTAGATCTACATTCAGAACACCTCATGAACACATTTAAACACAAAGTCACCCTGGATTAATTCACCAGATAGTGTGGACACTGTTTGGATACCCTAAATGCATAGCTTAACCTCGGTGAAAGAAAAATCAGATTAACTTGTGCAGTTCAATAGCCCAAACTAAAATCTGTCCTAGCCCCATCTCAGATTCTCTCTACTGTACCTGTCCATCGTTTCAAACAGCCACTTTGGTTCTTTGTTGAACGGCATGACCATTCCATGGAATCGAGACATCTTCACAGCAATCTCTGCGGAAAAATCCGGAAATGCCAACTCTTCAGTCAGCAGCCGACGGCTCTGGTCACAGACATTTGGAGGAAGATGCTTGTTAAATATTTGCAGCCTTTTAACATGTCCTTAATGGAGCTCTCCTCCACATTTCTACACTTGGACATTCCCTGGGATGGAGTATATATTTTGGCTGGGATTGGGTGCAAGAGGGATAGGAAGGCAAATTTGACTTAAGTTTGTCAGACAGCCATAGAATCAGAGCTGTACAGCATGGAAATGGATGCTTTGGTCTGACTCATCCAGTGTAAGATCAGTTAGCTAGGTGAATTCATCAAGTATCACATCAGTCTGACCAGATAACTGCATTGCAATCAAAAACAAAATTAGTTTCTACATCAGGGCTGAGGTAGCTACAGGGAATCTGAGATACCCTTACTTCAAATCACTACCCAATAATCAAATAGCAATCAAGCATAGATGCCGATTAAGGGGTAACGTGGATGACGAGATTATTCCTGTCACAATCAAGTTACGAGTTGTGGTCACTAACCCAATTCACCTGATCAGAATACCAGGTGGTAGTATGATCAATTGATTTGTGGCTCAGTAACAGTTCCATGCTTTCAGAGTAAGATCAGAAAATGTGATAGCGAGTGGCAGGACATGGGTGGAGGATAGCTAAGATAAACAAGTAACTATGCTGTCACATACTAAAGTGTGGGGGAAATCTCAGATTGCAATAATATAGTGTCTCTAACAACAAAGTGACACCAGTTATGCAAAATGTTAATCTGGATGCAAGCACAAACATCTTGATCCTCAACTAATGTCCTATCCTACAACTAGATTGTCTTTACTTTCTATGAGAAATATTTGACAAACACAGGGAACCAGATAGCTTTAATCCCCTGCCCTGAAGAGCTTTCAACCTCATCGTGTTTCAAAATGCCAATTGAACGCAGTGTAATTAACATATTCTCCCACCAAGCACTAACGACCATCAAAAGTGGGAAGACGACAAGACCCATTCGCATTGGAGCATGGCTTGGTGTGTTGAAATGGACAAGGAGAGAAAACTGGTTGTAGGCAAGATCCAAGGAAGAAATAGGCAAGCTTCAAAAACCTTTACTGAAAAAACTCCAGTGTATCAACATCCACCAACTCCAAGGACATGCATCATCAAGCCTACTTACATCAATTAGTTTGTCAAACCCTCTAAAATTAAACATTCCTCAGAGCTTCATGGATACAGAATTCATGCACATGGTCGAGAACACATTTCAAAGCAATAAGAGATTCAACCCAATGTGACATAGAAGAAAAGTAAAGTTCATACTGGAATGTACTGTTCCAGACGCCCCTGTGGAAATACTCCATACAATCTTGGTCCCAAGGCACGTTCTGCCAAAACAGCAAACATCACACTTTCCAATATCAGAGAATCCACACCCTACAAAAAACAAAAGCAAAGTCAGGTTAATCATTATACCAATAATAATAATAATAATAATAATAATAATAATAATAATAATAATAATAATAATATTTTAAGTGCTTTTCAAAGCAGGATATTTTTAATTCCTGGTAAAAGCTACATCTGATCTGAGCACACAGTTTCTAATTACATTCAGTTTCAGAAATCCTGGATTAAATAAACAAACAGGCAGTGCTTTCACAGACCAAGAAATATGGATATGTCATGTGAGGAGAGCTTGTTTGCATAGCACATCTGTATTAATATTGGTCACTTTGGCCAGCAACTTGGAATTATGCCAACTAGAGCCTGCATTCAAACAAGCATCCACCATTTTAGGAGGGATACACATTAATGCTCCAGGAACTCAGAATTACACTGTCATTCTCATCTCTCTAGCCCACAGATGCAAATTTAAAAATATTTTCCAGTTACTATGATGATTAAATATACAATCTATATTAGGTTTTAAAACAAGATCAATCAGGTTTCTCAATAACTTTTGGTTTATGAAACCAAAAACTTAACCAATTATTGCATAAAAGTTGAGTAACAAAAAGTCAAATACAGAAATATAAGTACAATGCCTCCAAAATATCCCCTAAAAACACAAGTGCACACAGTCTTCAGGAAAAGAGAAAATATGCTTTTGCAGAGGTTGACTTTGAAAAAACTTAGTTTTGCTTGAAGGATAAAGCACAAAATGTTCGAAAGTTTGTGGCACTAATGCTCTAGCATTTGTGAAGTACAACATACAGTTGTCTGTGATGTGCCATATATGCATAGATTGTTCAGGAAATACAATCCTAGATTTTCCTTTAAGCACTCTTCCAAAATGCAAAAAAAAAGGCATTTCACCTTAAACTCAAAATTTTTTTTTCAGAAATGGAAGATTAACAACAGGACAATTTGCTCTTGGTAGGCCTACCTACACCTCAGCTTGCTCTGAGCAGGCTACCCTTCACTGAACCAGGATTAAGAGAACCAAAACCTTCCCAGTCATTGCTTTAAAAAACAAATACCTGTGGTTGACTGCAAAGCACAGAATTATCACATGTCATCTCATGTGTCAGTAAAGAAACTTTGGTGAACAAAAGTCTCCAATGCCCATAGTGAATTTCAAAGTATTTCCCCACAGGGATACTCCCAGTGAAATCTACACATTGGCAACTCTGCAGCTCAAACCCTTGTCCAAGCTTTAAAGAACTGACAAGTAACCAAAATATACACAAGATAGAGAAGCAGGAAGTTAGCTGTGGAGTTACTATTTGCTAACAAAGCATCATATGAAAGTGTTGTTCTTAAGAGGGAGGGGCAGCTGGGAGGCAGAAGTATCCTTCTTTTCTGATTAAAGATCACTATAAGGTTCTCAGACTAGTTGTAGGGGAGGATTTAAGGAGGGTGCTAGTGGTAAGAGTAGCTAGAGAGCTACAGAAAGCTGATCATAGTCTGAAAGCTATGGTGTTTAGCATGGATATATAACATTAAATGGTACTGGCTTGCCAATGTTTTGACAACAGAATGCGATCAGTCATCGGCATACAGTAATTTTTTTAAACAAACCTCAGCTGGTGCTGCCATTTCAACAGAATCTGAATGGACACTAAGATATTAATTCTGTTAACAAATGACAATACGTAGCAAGGAGAAAGAACACTAAGGTATTCCCACTTGAGATAAACATTGTTCTCTAGTGCAAAGAAGCAAACTCCTTGTTAAGTAGGGAAATAGAACTAATTCAATATCTGAATCGGTTTAGAATTGCTTCCAATTCTATGAATCACAAGTGGAGCACAATGAATTGGCAATTCAAATGAGGTCCTTATTGCTAACAAATTGAAGATTCCCACAGTAACCAGGTGTTATTGTGAGTATACACAGTTTGGGAAGTTAGTATATCAGTCATCAGGAATAATTTTGAATTTCAGAAGCAAAAAAAAGCTCAATCCTGCTGCAGTAACAGGAGCCCATTCATATCCAAATGTTTGAAATTTAGCCTAATGAAAAATACTTCCTAGAAACTTTCCATGGACAGGATGGCAACTCCACCCAGAGGCAAGTAATCATCAGTCACAAGTCTAATTAAATCTTGGATCTTTCTCCATAGGAATTATTTTCACTAGGACTCCACTCTTTGTCAGCATCTTGGAATATCTTGACACTTCTCATCAATGGTGGTCTCTAGCCGGTCTCTTCTCACCTCCTGGCTCATGTGACATTTGGTGGCATGCTTTTCTCAAAACTCTATCATTCTCATTACACCTGGATATCAGAGGTTTAATCTCTAGCAACTGTCTTCAGCTGCCTCCAATCACCTGGGGGCATCCTCTCCTTAAATGCTTAAAAGGAAATGTAAACAAGCCCAGAACAAAAGACATATAGCTGCAAATGCTGCCCTACATCCCTTCTAGAACAAAGGTTTGTAAACCTGCAGTGAATTGGTGGAATCTTGAAGTGAAAAACGACCTACGAAATGGAAAACATACCAAGCGACATATTAAAACTTTGCGATAGTTGTCACCTTTCTTGGATGAATTGCACTCACCTGCAAGATGGCTCCATAAACACGCAGTAGAACCTGGCGAGGTTCATCCCCAACACTTAACACATGGTCCGGCAATGCGCAGAGGTACAAAAGATTACTCAGACCCCCACTAGAGACAGAAAGAGGAATCAAGTTGTAAGGCAGAGAGACTAAGATGGTTAAATATTTGGAACAGTTTCAGAGGTTTCCCTAACATGGCACATTCTTTCTATGGAGCAGTCAACTTACCCACTGTCCGATACAGTGTGGTAATTGTTATGCTGCACTAAGCTGTTACTTCAAATTCCACTGTAACATGATGCAAATTTGAACTGTTAAAGATATCTATTAAAAAGCTAGCAATAATTAGTGCTCACAATGAAACCCTACATTAGTCAACATTTTGTGTAGCTTGCAAGTACTGGCTGACTGAAGACAATCAACCCGCTGCTCACTGCATGGTCAACAAAATGTTTTGTTCACTATTGTCTGCCAGATATCAAGATGTAAGGGTGACACAGTGGCTCAGTAGTTAGTACTACTGCCTCACAGCACCAGGGTCCGAGGTTCGATTCCAGTCTCGGGTGACGGTGTGTGGAGTTTGTGCATTCTCCCAGTGTCTGCATGGGTGTCCTCCGGGTGCTCTGGTATCCCCCCCACAGTCCAGGTCAGGTGAATTGGCCAGGCTAAATTGCCCATGTTAGGTGCATTAGTCAGAGGGAAATGGGTCTGGGTGGGTTACTCTACGGAGGATCGGTATGGACTGGTTGGGCCAAAGGGCCTGTTTCCACACTCTAAGGAATCTAATCTAAACTATAAAATGTATTTGGCATCACAGTACTGAACATTATCTAAATGGTGGACAGTGTTTTTGCTGCTGAACAATTTATTAATCTAGACAGTGTCAAAAATTCTCCTGGAAACCAATTTATAATCAATCCACCTCACTTATACAGACTATAAACTCAAAATATTAATAGAATCTTGTTTTACATAGGCCAATGAAATTTGTTTTATATTGTACTTTTTTAAAAATAAAACCACTGGGAGAAAGGTGTCAAGAAGATTGCCAATGCAGTCCCTTCGCAGCACCCTGATCATTTGGGAGTCTATTTGCCTGGTTTAAGAATGAAGATTGACAGTTAACTATTTCTATTTCTTCCCCATGCCAATGATGGCCATCCGATGAGTGCCATCTTATAAGAATTGGTGTCCCTTTATTTACATCTGCCCGTGTACAAGCCCCGTTGAGTTCAATGTGAAAAGTCGATTTCTTGTCAATCCTCCCCCTTTAAAGGAGGATCATCAACGAGATGACCAACTTTGGTTCAGCAAACCAGAGTACTGGAGTTCATTCCAAAAGGAGCATTATAGTACACTTAAACCTAAAGCCATACCTGTCCCGCAATTGCGCAATTCTGTTAAGTAGCATACTGAGAAATCACCACTTCCACAACTTGTTCAGTACTGCCACATCAGTCATAAATGTTGATGATGAATTAAAGTAGTGACAAGGCAGAGGTTCAATCTCAACTTATTTTCAAAGTGACATGGGACTCCTTATTGATACCATTAAAAATGTACCAGCTCAGTTTTGCCTATTAAGTTAATTTGTAATTGTGCCCACTCTGCAAGTTTACTAATGTCTTTGTGTACTTTATCATGGCAGGCCTCAATATTAATTACATTACCAATTTGGTGTGGCCTGCAAATTTTTCTATAAAGGGTACTCAAAACAGCAGTTAACACTGCTAACTATAGCCTTTGCAGAGTTTGCAAAAGTTCATTACTTTCTTAGTCCAGTACTGTCTCCATTTGGAACCAGCGAATGTAACTTGTCTTCAATGACTCTGCTGCAGAAATTTAAGTGCGATACTACACTGTCAACACTAAGTGGCCTGCAGTTGTTGGTAATATTCTCTCTCAAACAAGCAACTACTTCCTACTCCTTCATGTGTTATCCTATCCAGGGATGATTATAAAATTGTCAAAAATCATGTTATCTTCAGACTTATTCCCAGAGGATTCAGCCAGAACTAATTCTCCATGTTCTAAATTAGAGTAGCGCTGGAAAAGCACAGCAGCATTTGAGGAGCAGGAAAATCAACGTTTCGGGCAAGAGCCCTTCATCAGGAATAGAGGGGGTCCTTTGCAGTTCTCAGAGTGTGGGGCCCTCAGCTGTGGCAGGGCAGAGTGTAGAGAGGTTCGGTGCCGGTGCATTGCTGCAAGTGTGGAGCAGAGCATCTTGAAGGAGAACCGTTGCTGGCGTTTTTGAATCTGTGGTCTGTACTATTTGTCTTGTTTGGATCCGAACTCTGCTGGTTTAAAGGTGGCCTGTAGTCCGTGTGGAATGAGTTGGCAACAGAGGCAGGCACTGAGGAAGCAAATGTGGCTATGGTAGCAAGTCTGCTTCAGGGCAGAGGAAATGACCTGGGAGTTGCAGTGGGAGAGGGACTCCCTGAGATCCTTGTAGAGAGGAGGAAAACTTCAAGGCAGACATCCTTGCAAAAGCATTCGCAGTACAGTTAAAATCAACTAGGTAAAAACAAGAACTGCAGATGCTGGAAACCAGATTCTAGATTAGAGTGGTGCTGGAAAAGCACAGCAGTTCAGGCAGCATCCAAGGAGCAGGAAAATCAATGTTTCGGGCAAAAGCCCTTCCATCTATTCCTAATGAAGGGCTTTTGCCCAAAACGTCGATTTTCCTGCTCCTTGGATGCTGCCTGAACTGCTGTGCTTTTCCAGCACCACTCTAATGTAGAATCTGGTTTCCAGTAAGCTGCAGTCTTAATTCTTCATGTATTGGTGAAGTGATTCCCTTTTATTGCTTATTTCATCAGCTGTTCCATACCTAGAATCCAATGAGTAATGATTTGCTGTCACCATATATGTCACAGTTACTAATACGGCTCTCAGCAGCTGATCCTGTAACTCCTGTTTTTAACTGCTAGTTGAAGAATAATGGAAGTTACTTCAGATGACCTCAACTACAGTACCAACATAGTAACTTCCTTTAGTCACTCTACATTATCACATTCCTTTGCAATACCCTTAATATTAAATATCACTGCCATACCATCCGCCAATGCAAATAGCTCCCTTCCTTCTGAGTGACTGACTTTAATCTTGCACAATTCTTTGGCTGTTAATTTTTTAAAAGCCTCGCTTAGTTCAATAGTAGCACATTTGCCTGAGTCAAGTTGTTCATGGTTCAAGCACTTCACAAAGGACTTTGTTTCAGACTAACAGCTGTTTATTACTGTACTGCTGGAGTATTGCACTGAGAGGGCGTTACCATCTATGAATAGAACATTAAACAGTGTCTCTCCACTTAGGTGGTTGCAAAAGACCCCCCGATGCTTCTGGAAAAGATAGGAGTGTGAAGTTGCTGTATTCGTTGCATTGAAAGGCAAAGTTCATTTATAAAAAGATCATTAAAATAGCTGAAAGGTTTTAAGAATGTGTCATGCATTTAGGGCAAGCAAACCTTAGCAGGACTTATACACTTACCGTTAAGGTCCTAGGGAGTGTAGCTGAACAAAGATCTTGGAGTGCAGGTTCATAGCTCCTTGAAAGTAGAGTCACAGTAGTTACCATAGTGAAGACAGCGTTTTGTATGCTTTCCTTTATTGGTCAGAGTACTGCATTTAGAAGTTAGGAGGTCATGTTGTGGCTGTATAGGACAGTGGTTAGGCCACTTTTGGAATATTGCATGCAATTCTGGTCTCCTTCCTATCGGAAAGATGTTGTGAAACTTGAAAGGGTTCAGAAAAGATTTACAAGGATGTTGCCAGGGTTGGAGGATTTGAGCTATAGGGAGAGGCTGAATAGGCTGGGGCTATTTCCCTGAAATGTCAGAGGCTAAGGGGTGACCTTATAGAGAGGTGTGCGGTTAGGATAAGTAGACAGACAGTCTCTTCCTTGGGGTGGGGGAGTCCAGAACTAGACGTTTAGGGTGAGAAGGGAAAGATACAAGAGACCTAAGGGCAACCTTTTCCACAGAGGGTGGCAAGTGTATGGAATGAGCTGCCAGAGGAAGTGGTGGAGGCTGGTACAATTGCAACATTTAAAAGGTGTCCTGATGGATATATGAATAGGAAGGGTTTGGAGGAATGTGCGCCCAGTACAGGCAGGGGGGACTAGATTGGGTTGAGATCTGGTCAGCATGACCAGTTGAACCAAAGGGTCTGTTTCCATGTTGTAAATTTCTGACTCCTTCATAAAGGACACTACATAAATGCAAGTTATTTCTATTTCTAGAAATATTGAAAGTACACAAATTAGCATGACAGGATTTTAATTCACACTTCCTCCATTAATCCAGTCACATCAACACAATGCTATATGCTTAAATAACATGCCTGCAAGGTAGTGAATAACTAGAAGCATCAGTATGCATTTAATAAGGTTTTCACAGTTTTAATATCTTAAAATGCCATTTCCTAGATAATGGCAATGAGTTATTCACCCTGCAAGCAATGTTATTGGAGTGCACAAATTGAAAGGTTCCCACCTCCATTCCTGCTCTCTGCCATGATGATGGTAGGACACGATATTTAGCAATTGATGCTTAAAATGGAAGAATGCCATCTGGCAAAGAGCACAAGTTGAGCTGGTGAAAGTTGAACTGTATCCCAGTACAGTGTCAGTCTATCCTGTATAAGAGAATGAATGAAGGGGCCAAGAAACACAACTGATTTTTTTTTCCAAACAGCACTTTCAGGTGGTGAAAGCTTCAACAAATGGCATAAACAGCAAGTTCAATGCAGGTGAGATCATGGATTATACCCAGCAAAATCTCAATAATTTGTGAAAATAAATGGCGGGTTTAAAGGCATCACTATGCTCAGTAGGGCTAAAGTTTATTGAGCCCAAGAAACACTCAGATGGCTTGTGACATTACAAGGGTAGCACTAATCGGTCCATCAATACATCTGCAAACTCCAAAGAGTACTTGGGCAGGTCCCCAAACATATCCTGCACTGTAACCCAAACACAATCAATTTGGTTAATCTGCATCAGTATACTTTGGAAAAGCTTTCACATGCATGTTAACATTGTTTAAGAGCCTAACATTTAGTGCTTAACACCAGCACTCCAGTTCCCAAATTCAAACAATACATTCTGAAAGGCAGTACACAGGATTACCACAATTTACCCAATTGTTTTCTGAAATTGCATGTGCTCAGAATCCCTCTGACTGGAACCTGACAGCAACAGGGGAATGGAATTGTTTTTGTTGAAATGCAACAATATACTTGGTATTCTGAAAACTCACATTGCAGAGGTGCAGTAAGTAGAGAACGTTGGAGTAGTTTTTTTCAACAAGCACATCTGCCCCAATTCCAAAAACAGGTCAAGCTTTGATATCTATACTGACATTACCCACATCTTCAATTTTGTCCTCCTATCTCTTTAACATCTGTCATGAAATACTATATGGAATGAGAAGTTTTCTCCAATAGTAGGACCAAAGTTTTAGCCTCAAGTGCCTGCATCCATCTGCCTGTTCCAATGCAGAGTAGACAATAAAACACAGATAAGAGTAGCCTTTCAGTCTAACTATTACTCTTGCACTGCAACTCAATCCCTATCCAACTTCTAGATACATTTTGTCCCCATTGATGTACAGAAACTATTGAAGACAATCAATCAATCAGTTTGAACTCCTGCATCCTGGCATCAGTCTACAAATTGCATGCATAAGCTACTAAACATTCTCTAGTCCTGGTGGTTTAACTTCAAATTGAAACCAGGGCTAAACTTTCCATTCTGATTTAAGAAAAAAAGATTTCTTTGAAGGGTTTTGTGACCAAGCAAATCCTTAAATGTTTCACAGCCAGTTAAGGCCGGTCTCAAGGCATTCACTGCTTGCACACACGATGTTTCAAACATTCGTGCAGTTTATAGATTTTGCCACAGCTCTCACTGGGACATAACTCCTCTTCAATCAGTGATGTTTAATCTCAGCCAAGAATAGACAGGACCTGGTCTCTCAGCTATATGGCAGCAGCCAGGACAGATTAGGCTTTGCTCTTAAATCTGTCATGAAGCTGAAATCCATGGTCTCCAACTCAGAGGAAAGAAAGACTGTTCCATCAAGGCAAGGCACTACTCTCCAAGATCCCCACTTTCTCGCTTCATTTCAATTTTGAAGAGCTGGAATTTACGACTTCATAACTCAGTGTCCCAGCAATCATGGCGTACCCTTAAAACCTCTCCCTAGGCTGTGAGCATTGAAGTGCTGGGACTTTAGTTATTTAGATGTTTATGACTTCGGTGAAAACACATGCAATGTTTTGGCATTTGCTGATGATACAAAGCTAAATGAAAATGTGAACTGTGAAGAGGACACAGAGGTTGCAAAGGAAAGGAACATCGACTAGTTAAGTGACTAGGCAGCAAAATGGCAGAGGGAGATGTTGGAAGTGCATGGTTAGTCAGTAGAGTTGTGACAACAGAAAAACAGAACACTTATTGAAAAATATATGTGTCAACACTGGTGTTCAGGGAAACTTGGTAATCAGACAATGAATGTAAAATTAACACGGATATAGCAAACAATTCAGAACCGAGGCACAAACATACAAATTAAGCATAGTAGGCCATTCAATGAGTACATTGAAGGCCGGAACAGACAGACTTTTGGTTTAACATGGAATCAAACAGCTGAGTAGGAAAGGAGAGTTCAAGCCTCAGGTCAAACCCACGATCAAATTGAATGGGGGCATAGTGGGCTTGACAGGTAGGTGATCTTCTTATGCATCCATGTTGTCTTGAAACATTCTTGAGTTCAGCTGCTTCAACCTTGTTGTGCCATTTAACAAGATCATGGCTTCAGTCTAAAATGGTGCAGTGGTACTGTCCCTGTCTGAACCAGGACAGCCAGGTAAAAAATCCACTCCAGAATAACAATATCTGATTAGAAAATGTCACTAAGGGTCTCCACTCCATTTTCCTACTTACCCATATAGCCTTTGGCTCCCTCATTAAGACAGAGGCAGTTGGATTTTTGGCTAAAGATTTCAATGATCCTGTCTCCAACATTCCCTGGGAAAAAATATTCCAAAGACTCATGACCCTCAGAAAAAAGATTTGCCTCACTGCAGTGTTAAATAGACCATCTTATTTTTAAACTGTCTGATATCTCATCCTCTTTCACAAGAGGACTGGCACACTGATTTTGTCACAAGGGAATGAGAGCATACCAATAAAAGGTGGCAAAAGTGAGAACTGCAGATGCTGGAGATTAGAGTCAAGAGTGTGGTAGTGGAAAGCACAGCAGGTCAGGCATCAAACGAGGAGCAGAGAGTCAACATTTCAGGCAAAAGCCCTTCATCAGGAGGGCTACAGTTATATAGGGCTTAGGCAAGGCTGAGCCTGGAATACAGCACACACGTTCGTGAAAGTGGAGACAGAAGCTATTTGCATTGGAAGCAGTATTGCAAAGATTGTTACGATTGGTTCTTCGAAAAAGGCTGCTGATCTATGAAGGGTGCGCAAACTGGTTATAAGTTTTTTTGGAGTTTAGAATTAGGGAAAATCATTGAAACAGGATTCTGAAGAAGCTCAATGTAAAGTTTGTATTTACTGGCAGATTCAGAGAAATTTCTTAAATGCCATGAACCTACGGAATTCTCCATACCAAAAGGGTTGTAGATACTTCATCACCGAAGAGATGCAAAAAGACAGAACTTTATTTTAAAACAGAAATTGCTCAGCCAGTCTGGCAGCATCCATCTGCAGTTCTGCGTGTTCATTTAGAAAATGAACTTCTCAAAACAACAGGATGGGGAACAGCAAAGTGAAGTTACAATTCAAAAATCAGCCATGATCAAACTGAAAGGCAGGAAAAACTTGGCAAGTTACGTTACTTTCTCACCATGAGATCATGACGACTGACATCGCAAAGTCCTTTACAATCAATAAGTGCAGTACTGTTCTAATGCAGTTACTCTGTACACAGCTAGACCCCAGAAACAGCACCATGATAAACATTCCCTATCATGGTGATGTTTGGGGAATAAATATGCGCCATTTCAGAGGAAAACAGCTATGTTCTTCAAAATAGGGCCTAACTTTAACATTCCATCTAAAAGAAAACAGCAAAGTAGCATTCCAAACACTACTGAAATAGCAGCCTTGATTTTTGGATTCAATTTGGACTTTAACCCAGAACCTGCGACTCAGAGGTACCTTCGAGCTGAGCCACAGATGTCAGTGATATCAGTAGCAATAAATATTATGGGAAAATAATCAGCCTCTGTAGGGAATAGGCAAGACAACAAGAATGGGGTTGAACCGGTTGAAGCTGCACTCAGCAGAAGCTTTCAGTCCCCATGCAGTTGAAACTATACTACCAGTAGGCCACCATTTACAGGATGACCTGGAGTTGCCTGGTAAAAATTCTATTATCTGAATTCAGTTACTCATTATCCAAGAGAAATGAAAAAAAAGTGAAATACTGGAATTCAGCGTGTAGTTTGCCAAATAGTGTTCAGAAGCAAATTCACTTTGTCAAAAATAAAAGAGATTTGCTTCATTTGGACAGAAGGTTAAAAACAAGACTGAATGCTAAAAAGTTGGAGCAACTGGAGTTCATTTGTTCCTTGTGGTTTTACCTTGGATTGGTCCAAGGTCAAGTCTCACACAAGTCTTAACCTATTTATTAGGAAAAGTAATAGCTGGAATCGCTGTCATCCATGTAGTTTTAGTGCTTGGCAGTTACTCTAGGATAGGACACAAGCAAGACAAAGAACTCCACCTAACCTTTGTAATGACAAAGGTCTACGAGCTATCATCTAGCCCATGCACTGTTATTGGGCAATAGCCCACTATTACTAGACTGCATTATCCACTCAACAAGGCCGTAATCACAGTAAACTATGCAAAAGAGACAAACACATAAATCAATAATTTGAGCAGTGTTTTCGCTTGAGCATACCAGCACTTTCTGGTTTTAAATTCCCAACATCTTAATGTTCAAACAAAAAAAAATTGCTGGATAAAGTCAACCAGTCTGGCATCGTTTATGGGGAAAAAAAACAAGGGTTACATTTCAAGGCCAGTGACCCTTACTCAACGCTTAAGTTTTGTTTGAAAGATGGCGAATCAATTCCTGTACCTTAAAAGAGTACACGACTCAACACTTAACAGTAATTAGTAAAAATATTTAGAACTTATTGGCCCCTACATCAAGAATGAGACAGCGTGAGGCCGTTTTACTCAATAGTGAATCAAAATTGCACATAATCGAGATCGTTTATTAGGGTGCAATGGAGGGGAGTGTTAACAGTTTCCCCTAACAGGCTCTGGGGACATTTCATGGGACACTAGGGACCCCACGTTGAAAATACCCATTTCAATCCCGAAGGTGCCAACCCAACCCTGCAAGGATGTACTGTGCCTTATCCCCATCATGCGCACTTCGGGAGTGCCTTGTGATGCCTTACTTTGGCAAAAGCGGTGCGGTGGAAGAACAGGGAGTGGACAAAGGGCAGACTCTCTCACCTGATCACTGAGATCTGGAACTCCTCCACCGAGATCAGCTTCCAGGAGCCAGCCAGGAACTCCTTGCACCAGGTGTAGGAGCGCAGCTTGACTTCCCAGTCCACCTCCTCGCTGCGGCCACCCCGGTACTGCTCGGCCTCGGAATCCTCGTAGTCCTCCCCCTCCTCCTCCTCCCCCTCGGTCTCCTCCGCGTCCACGTTGGTGCCGGGCTCCTCCCCGCGGGGACTGGGGTTCGCCGAGCGGTCCCTCACGCCGATGGCGCGCAGACGGCGAGGCTCCGGGGCCACCGCATTGCGGGCGCCGTCTCCCTTACACAGACCCTCGGCCTCCATCTTCTCGGTGTCGCCGGGAGCAACAATGGGCGGGGGAGGGGGGACACAAAACCAGGCCGCTGACGGACAACCTTGAGGTGACAGAAACCTCACTCAATTCGAGGACCCCACACGACTCGCTACCACACGATTACATCAAATATTAAAAGTCGGCCGATAAAAATACCATCCTCTCGCGCGCTCAAAGGCCCACCTCCTTTAAGAGGTCTCCGACCGCCTACTTCAAACCGGGCCTCGAGCGTGGTTGCCAACGGAAGAAGGCCCAAAGTCTCAGGCCAGGCCCAGCGCTCCACACTGCGGCAGCGGCGAACACCCAAGCGGACCGTGCTGGATGACAGTGCAGCCCCCCAAGCCCCACCACCATCCCCACTGCCCCCGCCTACCCGGTCCAACCGATAGCAAGGCCACGCCCACCACGCCCTCAATATAAGGCGGGACGTAGAGGGCGGGCACAGAGGCTGACTGACAGCCGCCGTACACAAATCAGACGCCGACCCGTCCCCCCGACGTGCGCCGCGGAGCCGTCGGTGATTGGATGACCTCGCCGTCAGCGGGCGGTCTGGATTGATTGGCTGGATTGCCCGCGCCAATCAGGTGCGGCGTGGACAATGCCGCTGAAGGGGCGGGCACAGCTCAGCTAGACCAATGGGGACGCGCGCTATGCCAGGCAACGCCGTTCTGTTGGTTCAGCAACGACGGTGAGTGTGAGTGACAGTGAAATTGACCGATCAACGGTGCGCACAGTGGGAACGGGGAACGCTCACTTTATTGATGGGTGCCACAGAGGATGTCCGCAGAAGCCGGGACGGGTGAAATATTGCGATCATTGATTGGACATCCTGATGTTGATTGACAGGTGTTCCGACAAATGGCAGGTGTGAGTGAAAAAGGGCGCGAAGCGGTAGCTCACGACAAGTCGGATCGTTCGTAGCGGTCGGGCTGAAGGTTAGGTGGATGTGTTATTAACCTGGAACGGTTGGTAGGCTCCGAGGTAGTACACACACGATATATTTGAAGCCTTAGGCCGCGTTTTTTTTAGGAGTGCGACTGATGGAATGTTCTAGACACCGTGAGGTGGTTCCCGGTTAGAACCGCTAGGCCTTGAATGTACCGGCTGAGCTTCGACACGGCCCATATTTCTGAGGGCAACGGATTCAAGCTATTGTGAAAAGAACCAAAGCCCTCATGAGGGAAGCTACAATACGGAATAGACCGTCGCAACGGGTTATTAGATTATTTACAGTGTGGAAACAGGCCCTTCGGCCCAACCAGTCCACACTGACCCTCCGAAGAGTAACCCACCCAGAGCTATTCCCCTCTGACTAATGCACCTAACACTATGGGCAGTTTAACACGGCCAATTCACATCTTTGTGACTGTGGGAGGAAACCCACGCAGACACAGGGAGTACACGCAAACTCCACACAGACAGTCTCCCGAGGCTGGAATCGAACCTGGGACCCTGAGGCAGTGCTAACCACTGAGTAATCGTGCTGCCCCCTGAGATTAGTACTGCTGCCTCACAGTGCCAGGGTCCCAGGTTCGATTCCAGCCTCGGGTAACTGTCTGTGTGGGTGCTCCGGTTTTCCCCCACAGTCCAAAGCTGTGCAGGCCAGGTGAATTGGCCATGCTAAATTGTATCACCCTCACCTTGACTTCCTTCCACCTATCGCATTTCCAACGTCCCTCCTCCCTACCTTTTATCTTAGCCTGCTTGGCACACCTTCCTCATTCCTGAAGAAGGGCTTATGACCGAAACGTCGTCTCTCCTGTTCCTTGGATGCTGCCTGACCTGCCCTTTTCCAGCAACACATTTTCAGCTCTCATCTCTAGCATCTGCAGTCCTCACTTTCTCCATGGTAAATTGTCCATAGTTGTTAGGTGCATTAGTCAGAGGAGGATGGATTGCTGTCTGGAAGGTTGATGTGGACTTGTTGGGCCAAAGGGCTTGTTTCCAGAATTTAATTTAATCTTAGTGTTAGGTACATTAGTCAGGGTTAGTGCATTAGTCCCCCACCTTGTCTCAGTCGAATCCCTCGAACTCAGCACCGCCTTCCTAACCTGCAATCTTCTTCCTGACCTCTCCGCCTCCACCCCACTCCGGCCTATCACCCTCACCTTGACCTCCTTCCACCTATCGTATCTCCATCGCCCCTCCCCCAAGTCCCTCCTCCCTACCTTTTATCTTAGCCTGCTGGACACACTTTCCTCATTCCTGAAGAAGGGCTTACGCCCGAAACGTCGAATTTCCTGTTCATTGGATGCTGCCTGACCTGCTGTGCTTTTCCAGCAACACATTTTCAGCATTAGTCAGGGATAAATGTAGGAGTGGGGAATGGGTCTGGGTGGGTTACTCTTCAGAGGGTCAGTGTAGACGTGTTAGGCCCTTCCTGATGAAGGGCTTTTGCCTGAAGTGTCGATTTTCCTGCTCCTCGGATACTGCCTGACCTGCTGTGCTTTTCCAGCACCACTCTGATCTAAACTCTGGTTTCCAGCATCTGCAGCCTTCTCTTTTGCCTTGTTGGGCCAAAGGGCCTGTTTCCACACTAGGTAATCTAATCTAAAACACAGCGTCAACGTTTCATGTGTAATCCTTCAGGACTGGGTGTGGGGGGAGCTGCACATAAAGGGTGTGGTGAGGTTGGAGATAGATGAAGACAGGTGGAGGGTATGACCTGGTTGGTCAATGGGAGGGATGAATCCAGTTGGTGGCGGGGAGTGGTGTGGGGAGGAAGGTTATTTGAAATTGGAGAAGTCAATGTTGAGTCCTGGCTGTAGGTTGCCCAGGTGGAAATGTTCATAAAATGGGTATGTCACAGAAGAGGCAATTGGACCCGTCATGGCTATCATAAGGCTCAATCACGTAGTCTAAAATTGGGATTTAGATGAAATGCTTGAAAAGGGAAACTATTAAGTCCAGGGTAATCAAGAAAGAGCAGGAGAGTGAGATTAATGGGACAGTCCTTTCCAAGAGTCAGCAAATGCACATTGGTCTGTTTCAAAGGTGTGGAAGGGGTTTAAATGGGTGGGGAGAAATATACTAGGATCATGCATTATGGAAAGTATGAGGTTAGAATTGCCTTTTCATCTTGTGATTAGCGTTCCTATTTCAATTACTGTTTGATGCAATTTTGTTATGTCATCCATATCGCCATTCCAAATGTGAAAGTTTGGACACTAATGTGCAGTGGGAATTTTGAAGGCAATTGTCACCTCAATTGACCCACCTACCTGAAGTTGTCTACAACATTGAAGGGAGAATGGGATTTGAAGGGATTCAGTATCAGACATGTTTACTGTTAATCATAAACCATTGTTCAGTAAGCAAAAATTCCTGTGCCAGTTCTCAAACTCAAACTTGTGTTTCTTCTTTCAGTTGAAAATGCCTCGTAATGTGGAGATCAAAGCAGCAGTCCGTGATTGGGATCAGCTGATAGAAAGTGCTAAAAGATTAAGCAAATCAGAGGGAGTTTTAATAATGCAAGAAGATACCTTCTTCAACGTGTCAAAAGGGCGGCTTAAACTGCGCAATCTGAAGGTCAGTAAGACTGGCATCCACTTGGTGACTGGTAAGGATGTGAAATTTCAGACAGACCATTCAGCAAATGTAGCCAAGATATTGTGTTTGTGTGAGTGATCGCAACTAATTAATCGAGTTTGCATTCCAGTCTTTAGATGTGTTGACTACACTTGTATACTTTTGCACCTGGTTGCTTTTGTAGCTCTTGCAATTTACTGGATAACCGCTTTTTCCTGGATTTGTGTAAATCTTTTCTTTGAGCTTGACATCACCTTTGAGCTCATTTGTTAACCATGATTGCCTAGCTACACAAGCAGACCCTTAACCGATCAGTAATATGTGTTAATATTGTGCGGTGCCAGATGTTTATCCTTTTAAATGTTCAACTGTGATTACAGAGGTAAAGTTATTTGTTATCATTTTGATGCTTTCTTTACTTCATTTTGAAATTTTATTTCATCATTTTCCCTCAAACTTAACATCTAATTCAATTTTAGTCTGGTTAACAACATACAAGATACTCACTCGCTGTCAGAATGTCAATAATGTGTTTTAATCATTACCACATCTGGTATGGTTGGCTCCCTGGTCAGTTAAAACAGCCCTGAATATATTTGAGAAACTTCCATTTTTTTGCTGCAATCCCCTGGTTCCTTTATCTCTGTATTCATGCATCCTTCCACTACATCACTACTACTAAGAGAATTATATTTTAAACATTTTTTCCAGCTATGGACATTACTCAGAAGTGTGGCATTGATTATATTTCTGAAAGTGGTAGTGAGGTGCTCAATGAACCATTGCAGTCTGTGTGAATGCACTGTTAGATGGGTAATTCAAGAGTATTTACCCAGTAATGATGAAAAAGAGGCACGTGCATGATTAAGAGGTGATGTTCTAATGTAACTATTGCCTTTGTTATAGGTGATGAGTCATAGAGATGTACAGCATGGAAACAGACCCTTCGGTCTAACCCGTCCATACCAACCAGGTATCCCAACCCAATCTAGGCCCTCCTGCCAGCACCTGGCCCGTATCCCTCCAAACCCTTCCTACTGATATACCCATCCAAATGCCTCTTAAATGTTGCAATTGTACCAGCTTCCATCACTTCCTCTAGCAGCTCATTCCATACCTGTACCACCCTCTTTGTGAAAAAGTTGCCCCTTAGGTCCCTTTTATATCTTTTCCCTCTCACCCTAAACCTAAGCCTTCTAGTTCTGGACTCCCCAACCCCATGGAAAAGAGTTTGCCTATTTACCCTATCCATGCCTCTCATAATTTTTTAAACCTCTATAAGGTCACCCCTCAGCCTCTGAAACTCCAGGGAAAACAGCCCCAACCTGTTCAGCCTCTCCCGATAGTTCAAATCCTCCAACCCTGGCAACATCCTTGTAAATCTTTTCTGAACCCTTTCAAGTTTCCCAACATCTTTCCGATAGGAAGGAGACCAGAATTGCACACAATATTCCAACAGTGGCCTAACCAATGTGCTGGACAGCCGCAACATGACCTCCCAACTCCTGTACTCAATACTCTGACCAATAAAGGAAAGTATACCAAACGCCGCCTTCACTATCCTATCTACCTGCGACTCCACTTTCAAGGAGCTATGAACCTGCATTCCAAGGTCCCTTTGTTCAGCAACACTCCCTGGGACCTTACCATTAAGTGTATAAGTCCTGCTAAGATCTGCTTTCCCAAAATGCAGCACCTCGCATTTATCTGAATTAAACTCTATCTGCCACTTCTCAGCCCATTGGCCCAAATGGCCAGGATCCTGTTGTAATCGGAGGTAACCCTCTTCGCTGTCCACTACACCTCCAATTTTGGTGTCACCTGCAAACATACTAACTGTACATCTTATGCTCGCATCCAAATCATTTATGTAAATGACAAAAAGTAGAGGACTCAGCACTGATCCTTGTGACACTCCACTAGTCACAGGCCACCAGTCTGAAAAAAACAACCCTCCACCACCACTCTGTCTTCTACCCTTGTGCCAGTTCTGTATCCAAATGGCTAGTTCTCCCTGTATTCCGTGTGATCTAACCTTGTTAACCAGTCTCCCATGGGGAACCTTACTGAAGTCCATATAGATCATATCTACTGCTCTGCCCTCATCAATCCTCTTTGTTACTTCTTCAAAAAACTCAATCAAGTTTGTGAGACATGATTTCCCACTCACAAAGCCATGTTGACTATCCCTAATCAGTCCTTGCCTTTCCAAATACATATACATCCTGTCCCTCAGGATTCCCTCCAACAACTTTCCCACCACTGACGTCAGGCTCACTGGTCTATTGTTCCCTGGCTTGTCCTTACCACCCTTCTTAAACAGTGGCAACATGTTACCCAACCTCCAGTCTGCTGCCACCTCACCTGTGACTATCGATGATACAAATATCTCAGCAAGAGGTCCAGCAATCACTTCTCTAGCTTCCCACAGAGTTCTAGAGTACACCTGATCAGGTCCTGGGGATTTATCCACCTCTACCCGTTTCAAGACATCCAGCATCTCCTCCTCTGTGATATGGACATGGAAATTGGGTTGTGCTGTTAGAGCATAGTGCAGGTGCATCCTCTGAGTAGTAGATGTGCTGCTCTGGCTTCAAGGACTATCCCTTTTATTTTACCTGAAATTCAGATCCATTGTTTGCACGTTCTCCCCGTGTCTGCATGATTTCCTCCGTGTGCACTGGTTTCCTCCCACTGTCTTGCAGGTAGAATATTTTAAAACTTACATTGTCATCTCCTATCCTGAGTAAGTTTACATTATCACCTCCTATTCAGAATGAATAAGAACATTGCAGTCAAAATTCTGACTACACCCAGGAGTTAAAAACAATACTTACACCAGATTTTACCATTAAGGAATTATCTAAATTACATTGTTTCTGGAAATGGTCAAGTCACTGCATTGTGTCTTGAGCAGCTGTGATTATGGAGGAGTGGCTGGGGGGTTGTCTTGTGGGCATTACTGACTGTGATGTAAAATTTTGTATAGAGGAAGAACTGGCTCCTCTGTTGAAAGAGATCTCTTGATACGTCTTCGCAAGCATTGCAAAGAATGTTAAGGATTACTCCAAAGCTTGTACTTGCTTAGTAAATTTTGGCTGTTAACAGAAGTTGGTGCATTGCAGTTACATCAAGTGTGAGAATCTCAAGAAAAAGAACCTAACACTTGTATATTCTCATCCAAATCATTTAAATAAATGACAAACAAAAAGAAGACCCATATCGCTTCTGTTTTCAATTTCTTGTTTTCTCACACATAGACCTACAGTGTGGAAGCAGGCCATTCGGCTCATCAACCCTCCATAACCATCCTGTTCCCTACCTTATACCTGTAGCCCTGTAATTCCCAAAGCTAGTCTGCATACCATAGTGCAGTTTAGCATGGCCAATCCACCTGACTTTGAACTGTGGGAGGAAACCGGACTCCCCAGAGGAAACCAACGCAGAGATGGGGAGAATTTGCAAACTCCACACAGAGAATTGGCCAAAACTACAATCGAGCCTGTGTCCCTGGCGCTGTGGCATAGCAGTACTAACCACTGAGCTACCATGTCGCCCACCCTTGCATCATATTTACAATTTTTTCTCCAGAATGGCAGTGGCCAGCTTATATTCTATCAACGTGCTGATATGGATGGACCCAAGCTTTCTGATTATTCAATATCATCCACAACTGATCCACATGGTCTTACAGTGAGTATTGGAGCTTTTTGAATGATGCCACACCTGAAATGCTGAAATTATTCTATCACTTTCCTGTATCATTGTTGTGAAGTCTATGTGCTGGGAGTGTGCCAAGCCATCGTGACTAATGGGAGGTGATATTGTGGTGTTAATGTCACTGGACTACCAATCCAGAGCCCCAGGTTACTGTGCTGGTGACATGAGTTTGAAATCTATCATGGCAGCAGATGGAATGCGAATTCAATAAAAATATGCAATTTAAATAAGTTTTGACCCTTCACCACCTTTAAACAATCCCTTTTTCTACCATCAACACACAGTGACACCAGTGTGTATACCATCTACAAGATGTATTGCAACAATTTGCCAGTGATCCTTCCATACCACGTTCCAAACTTGCAATTTCTGAGAAGTAGAAGGGCAAGAGTAACAGATGCATGGAAACACTGTCACTACCATGTTCCCCTCCAAAGTCCACAGCACCTTGACTTGAGTAAAAAATGAGGTCTGCAGATGCTGGAGATCACAGCTGCAAATGTGTTGCTGGTCAAAGCACAGCAGGCCAGGCAGCATCTCAGGAATAGAGAATTCGACGTTTCGAGCATAAGCCCTCGAAACGTCGAATTCTCTATTCCTGAGATGCTGCCTGGCCTGCTGTGCTTTGACCAGCAACACATTTGCAGCAGCACCTTGACTTGGCCTTGTATTATCAATACCTCATTTTTGAATGAAGTCTTCTGTACTCAGCATCGAATTCAAAAATTTCAGGTTATAACCATCACCATTTTTTTGAAAGACAGCAAATTTTGGTAACGATTCTGCAATTGATATTTGTATCTCCTGTGGACCTATCTTTTTAATTACCTGGTCCCATTATCATCACATTGTGCCTGCACCATCATCTGTGTTGCCAGTTAATCTCTTTTACATTCCATCATATCACAGACTCCTTTTTGTTCTTTTCTCCCTTTATTGAACTCCATAGTTGATTGAAACGTTTTTGCACCTTAATTTTCATGTGTTGAAATGTCATCAAATAAAAACATGATACTTTTTTGATGCATAGATGCTGAATGTTCCAATATTTTGTTTTTATTTCAGATTTCCATATATTTTGTTTTTTCTGTACTAATTATAAGTTTCTCTCTCTTTAGAAAGTGTTGTCTGATGCTCTAGGAGTAAAGGGTATTGTGAAGAAAGAGCGTTGGTTGTATATGGTTGGACAAACACGCATTCATGTGGATCAAGTGGAAGGATTAGGAAACTTCATGGAGTTGGAGGTGAGATATTTGCATTACACTGATTTAAATCAATGATGCTTTACCTTTTTCCTCCCTTTTGATGGAGTCAAGAGTATTTAACTACTGAGGGTATCACAACTGATCTTTGCCCATTTGTCTATATGAATTTTGTAGCAAAGCCATAAATCAAGAAGTAGAACCTTCCCTCATTATTTTCCTCCTTAGGCTTATTGAAACCTGATTGAGATTAGCTAATCATACTTGGACCTTGCAGATCTGTCTGGTTGAGTCTCGCTATTGGAACTGTACAGTCACCTAGGAATTTCTAAGCAATGAATTAGCCTAATGCATGAGATTAGTTGATGTTCTTTTGTGTTTGGTTAATGTTCAATTACAAATGTTGTTTAAAAAGAATTAATATGTGTACATTTATCTTTAGAATGAGTTATTCTCAAATATTTGAACAAACCACCAGCCTGGGACATGAGCTGCAGTGACACATACTGTATTGTTTGATGGCCGTTTACCGGCAAGCGGTACTTGAAGCAATGAAATTGATTACAAGTGAATAGTTCTAACAGAACAATCCCAACAGAATGGAAGAAAGGTTATTCATTTGATTACATTATTTTGCATGGGCTCTTATCCATTGGGATTGTCTTCAGAGTTGTGATTGGGATGAGATCTGACCATTGGGATTGTTTTCAACTGAAAAGCTTTGGTCTGTTAAAACTTAAATTTGTGCACTGGCAGTTTGATTTTATTTATGATGATATGGGTTGCATTGTTTTTTTTAAATCTGACTGTTGATCTGTGTTTTTTCTCCAAGGTGGTTCTTGTTGAAGACCAAAGTCTAGAAGAAGGAGAAGCAATAGCCCAGAAGCTGATGGATGAATTGGGGATAAAGAAAGAAGACCTTTTGACTGGGGCCTACATGGATTTGATTTTAGCTGACAAGTAACTTCAGGAAAGATGGTTCAATATTCACAGGATCTCCACTGAGGCTGGGATAGTTCATCGAACTAATGTGGACACTGTTTTAGAAGAGTAGAAGACTATAAAGAACAATTACTGCTTACTGGAAACTATGTTCAAAAGTGATCGGCCACAATTCAGTGATTCATGAAGTGGCTGAAGTAGCCCAAGCCATTGAATATTTATTTTATCAGTCTTTTAATAAGACACTGCATGTTTATATTAAACCTGATGAAATCAAATTTGGAATCTTCCATCTTCAGTTACAGTTTACTCTGAATCTTTAGTTAGTGAAAGAGAGGAGAGACTATTCTGTTTCTCTTTCTGGAAAGAATGAATTCTTGCCATGCTTGTAATTCCTTCGTGTCAAATATCCTGTTGGCATTCAAGACTAGTGGCTCATGGGTGAAAACTGTCCATTTAGAAAAGGTACTTGGAGGCCTCCTGATGCCTATGGGTCCCTACCTCAAGACAGATTGAACAATTTACACATATGTTATGTGTAGATTGTGGTACACCTCCCCATATCTGACTATTTACAGTGAGCTTCTAATGATAGGTGAGATGTCTTCTCATGGATAGAGAGTTACTGGTAAAAGAACAGTCTCTGTTAGTTCACTAGCATTGGAAAAGACCCAATCAAATCTCAATTATTATTCTGTTATTGCATTGAGAAGGACAGATGTCTCAAAAGGATCATCAATTGAAGAAATGAAAATACAATTAGTAGTTAGCCGCTGGGCTCATCATCTCTTCCATTTTATTACCCCGATGACTTTATCTCCAACCAGAAGGGCAAGGGCAGTAGAAACATGAAAACACCACCACCTGCAAGTTCTCCGCCCAGCCACTATATTGGAGAAATATAACTCCACTCCTTCCCTGTCACTGGTTCAATATCCTTTAAGTGCCTTCATAATTGTGGGTGTACCTATGCCAAATAGACTGCAGCAGTTCAAGGAGATGACTTGTCACCATCTAAGAGTCATACAACACAAAAATAAACCCTGTGACCCAAATTGACAATGCTGATGAGGTTTCCTAAACTGAACCAATTCCATTTGCCTGCATCTGGCCCACACCCCTTGAAACCTTTCTTATCCATGTATCTGTCCAAATGTTTTTTTCAAACGTTGTAATTGTATTCACCTCTGCCACTTCCTCTATAGTTCATTTCACATGCATACCACTCTCTGTGTGAAAAAACGTTGTCCTTCAGTTCTATTTTAAATCTTTTCCTTCTCATCTTAAACCTATGCCCTATAGTTTTGAACTCCCCTAGCCTGGGGAAAAGACCTTGGCTATTCACATTATTTATGCCCATCATGACTTTATATAAGGTGACCCGTCAGCCTCCTATACTCCAGAGTCTCAGCCTCTCCTTATAACTCAAACCTTCCAACCTTCCATTCTTGGTAACATTCTAGTAAATCTTTCTTTTTGCATACATTCTAGTTAAATAACAATACTATTCTTCCTAAAACAGGATAACCAGAATTGTATGCAACCTTAATCAAATGTGACCTTAACAATGTCTTTGACAGCTGTAACAGGATTTCTCAACTCCTGTACTTCATGTTCTGACCATGTGCCAAACACCACCTTCACTACCCTATCTACCTGTGATGCCACTTTCAAGGAACATGGTCCTGCCCCCCCAGATCTCTGTTCAATAAGCGCGCACGCACACACACACGACCCTACCATTCACTGTAAATCTGACCCTGGTTGTTTGGCCAAAATGCAACACCTTGTTATTTTTCTAAATTTAACTCTGTCTGCCTTTCCTCAGCCCACTGGCACGGTTGATCAAGATCATTTGTACTGTTAGATAACCTTGTTCATTGTCCATAATACCATCAACTTTGGTGTCCTATACAAACTTAATAAGCATGCTTCCTGTATTCTCATACAAATCACTTATATAAATGATGAACAAAAGTGGACCCAGTACCAGGCCTTGCATGATGCTGCTGGTTACAGGCCTCCAGTCTTAACAACAACCCTCTCCTACCACCCTCTATTTCCTACTGTCAAGCCAATTTTGTATGTAATTGGAGAGCTCTCTCTGGATCCTATATGATCTAACCTTACTACGAGGAGCCAGGTCAATAGCCTTGCCATAGTCCATGTAGGCAGTATTTACTGTTCAAACTCCTATTGTCTTGGTCAAGTCTTCAAAAAAACTCAATCAAGTTTGAGAGTTACAGTTTCCTGTGCAAAGGACCATGCTGACTATCCCGATCAGTCCTTTCCTTTCTGAATGCATGTAAATCCTGTTTCTTGGAATCCCCTCCAATTATTTACCTATCCCTGATGTCAAGTTCACCAGCCTGTAGTTCCCTGGCCCTTCTTTGCAGCCTTTCCTAAATAATGGCACAATATTAGTTGCCCTCCAGTCTTTGGGCACAACATCTGTGGTTATTGATAATATGAATACCTCTGCTAAAGTTCCTGCAATGTCTTCCCTAGCTTCCCTCAATGTCTTGGGAAAAATGATCAGGTCCTGGGGATTTACCTACCTTTGTTTCCAGACGTACAGTACCTCCTGTTCAGTAATGTGGACTCTTTTAAGGACATCACTATTTCCCAGAGTTCTCCAGCTTCCATGTCTTCCACAGTAAATACTGATGTGAAGTATTCATTTAGCATCTCACCCATCTCCAATGGTTCCACACATAGATAGTCTTGTTGATCTTTAAGGGAGTATATTCTCTCTCCAGTTACTCTTTTGCCCTTAATATATTTGTAGAATTTCTTTGGCTTCTATTTAACCTTATCTGCCAAGCTATCTCATGTCCCTTTTTTTGCCCTCCTGATTTCCCTAAGGTGTACTACTGTCTTTCTACTCCCCAAGGGATTCATTTGATCCCAGCTGCCATTATCTGATATATGCATCCTTTGTCTTCACCAGAGCCTCAATATCTCTAGTCATCCACTGTTCCCGACTCCTGCTAGCCTTTCGGTTCACACTAATAGGAACATATTCTCCCTGAATTCTTGTAATAAGACTTCTAAAAGCTTGCCAGATGTCCCTCTACCTGCGAATAGCCTCCCCCAATTAACTTTTGAAAGTGCAACTTTAATATCAAAATTAGCCTTACCCCAATTTAGAACTTTAACATTTAAACAAGATAGAATTATGGTCACTGGTCCCCCGCTAACACTTCAATCAATTGTGTTGCCTTATTTCCCAAGAGAATGTCAAGTTTTGCCCCTTCTCCAGTAGGACAACCTTATAATTTTTTTTAAAAAATCATTCGCTGGTTGAGGGACTTTCTGGATAGGACAGCATTTATTGGTCACCCCAGGATACAGTTAACAACCAACCCCATTGCTGTGGGTCTGGAGTCACGTGGTTCAGACCAAGTAAGAACATCAGTTTCCTTTCCTAAAGGGCATTAGTGAACCAGATGGATTTTCCCTGACAATTGGCAATGATTTCATGGAAATAGACTTTTAATTGATTTCAAATTCCACTATCTACTATAGTAGGATTTGAACCCAGTAGGATTGGGTCTCTAGGTTAACAGTCCAGTGATAATACCACTAAGTTGTTGCATCCTCATAACTCCATATTGATTAAGAACACTTTATTGAACACACTTAACAATTCCTCCTCATCCAAGCCCTTAACACTAAAGCAGTTGCAGTCCATGTTTGTAAAGTTAAAATTGCTGAAAATGTGTTGCTGGAAAAGCACAACAGGTCAGTCAGCATCCAAGGAACAGGAGATTCGGCAGCATCCAAGGAACAGGAGATTTGTTGCTGCCTGACCTGCTGCGCTTTTCCAGCAACACATTTTCAGCTCTGATCTCCATCCTGTAAAGTTAAAATTCCCTACTATTACAACCCTAGTAATCTTGTGATCTCCCAACATATTTCCCCCTGACTACTGGGGTTCATAAAGAGCAATGCCATCAAAATGATCATCCATTTGTTTTTCTCAGATTCCCCCATATAATTTAACCAGATGATCTCTCTGGGAAAAAAAAAGCTTCTCTAAGTACTGCTGTCATGTTTTTTTCTAATCAAAAATGCCACTCCCCCTCCTCTTACCTCACCTTGTGCCCTTCACCTAACATCTGTATCTCAGAACATTGAGCTGTCAGTCCCTCTCTAAGCCATGTTTCTGTAATCGCTGTGCTATCCCAACTTCATGCTTCCATCTATCTTCTAAAAGTCAATTATGGATGGACAATAAATACTGGCCTAGCCAATGAATCCATCACCTAAAGCATAATTATTTTTTATTAAGTGTTATACCAGGGCAGTGAGGTAGTTCAAATTAACATTTGATGCTGGGTAGAAGGATGCAGTTGGTGGCTGTCAGCTTTTAGCTGGAGCAGAAGACTCAGGCAATTATTGCTCATCTGGTACTGCACATTATTGCACTCTGATCATTCAGAAATATTGGAAGAGATGATAGTGAAGGGTTTTGTAGCAATAAAATTAGTATCCTCTTTAAGCCTCAAACTGCAAAGACAGCATTCAAATTTAGTTCAAACTATTTGCATTTATCTGTATGAAAAAATGCATGGAAGGCCAGGGTCTTGCTGGTGCTTTCTTCCATCAAGTAACATTCTTGTATGATCTGACTTCATCACCTTGGCTCTTTGCACACAAGTTATTTTACAACTAACACTTTACACCTCCTGACTCGTGTTTATTCTCCTCCTACCATTCTACACCTCCCTCTAAGTTCTGTGTTTTTACAGGGTTAACGTTTGAAGTGGTTTCACAAATCTCCCCGAATGATTATGGAGTTCTTTTCTGAGGATCAGTTTGTTCCAAGCTCTCTCTGGGAGATCTTAATCCTTGTGTCTCTCTAGGAGTGTTCAATTCTCAAGTTTTTCAGTATTGTTTGGGAGGCAGTGGGGTAGTGGTAATGTCACTGGACTGGTAATCTGGAACCCCAGTTATTATTCTGGTAACGTGGGTTCAAATCCAACCATGGCAAATGGGGAACTTTGGACTGTCAATTGTCATCAAAAACCCATCTGGTTCACTAATGTCCTTTAGGGAAGGAAATCTGCCTTCCTTCCTTGGTCTGTGTGTGTGATTCCAGAGTCACAACAATGTGGTTGACTGTTAACTGTCTTCTAGGCAAATAGGGATGGACAATAAATGCTGGCCTAACCAGCAGGGCCTGTATCGTTAGCCTGTTACATCTTAATCAAGTCTTTATTCCCACCTACTTTTTCTAAATACTTGTTTAGGTGTAACTGGGTAATGTGGAAACTGACTGTTTTCGGAGCAACAGTAATTCAGTTTTTCCCGTTTTAGTTGAGGTTGCAATAATGGTCATCGATTACCCTTTCTAACTTTCTCCTGTCAGTCACCTATTCTTCCAGTCCTACCATGTTTACGTCTCCCACTACAGCAAGTTTCCATTTGATCTTGGACCTTCTTATCAACAGTCTGTATTCAACATTCAGCTCACTACATGCCTGTTCACATTCTGCCATAGATGATCACAATGTTTCAGTCTTTTCTCAGGTGTTTCTTTGATGGAACCAAGCATTCATTAAATGATTTCAACTCAAACAACAATAGGAAAATATGAAGAAATGTTGCTATCTGACTTGTTGGATGTTTCTATCACTTTGTAGTATTTCTGATTTCCAGCAGCTATTTATTTACTTCTTGCTCATGAAAATAGCGAGAGCCAGAATCTTCATCTACAGTTTACATGGTGCAGCATCACAGCGTATTGACAAGATACATAGCAAACTGCATCCTATGCTTGAGTCTGTATTGTCAGGTACAGCCATTGATCAGAAACTTAAGTGATCTACTCTCATAAATACTGAAACTATAAGAGCAGGAATCACATACCTCCTGTGTTTTCAAAGCCTGTCCACTACCTACTGGAATCAGGCACAAAAGGAGTATGATGGAATACTTTGCATTTACCCTAATGAGGGCAATTCCAAAAGAATTGCAAAACTATGCAGAACGAAGCAGCCTACTTAACTGACGTCTTACCCAAAACCACAAGCATCCACGTCCACACTGCCATACGTTGGCAAATAGTGTACACCATCTGCAAGGTGCATTGCAGTAACTTGCTGAACCCTGTTTCAACTGCCACCATTTGCAAGTTTTGACATGGGGCTAGCTCTGTACTTCACAGTCATTGGTTCGCAATCCTGGAACTTACAGCTCTTTGTGTGCCCCTATACGAAATGGACTGGTAGTCTAAGAAGGCAGCTCACCGTCTTCTTTTCAAGGACAATAAGGAATGGGAAAGAAGCACCCATATCAGTTATTTTAAAAGATGCTGTTTCAACACTTGCAGGATGATACATGTCATAACAAATCTCGTGAAGCATGTTCCAACATAAAATTGATTATAAGAATGTATAAAAAGGAATAGATAAGAACAGAATCTGCAATTGTAAAAGGATTATATATGTTTGCTCACTTGATTATTCCTTATCAAATTTATGTTATCTTCAAAATTGATCCTCTCATGCTATTTTATGAGAAATCAGTTTGTAAAGAAAATTAAAGATCAAAACAGTGCAGACTTCGTAACAAAGTTAATTATTCCTTCCTTAACATTGTAACTTTTGGAACTTCCCGAAAGAACATTTCTAATCAGGAGTTCCTTTATTTCTCAGTTGTCTTGTATTAATTTGAATCCTCTGTTTAATTTGTTCTTTCAGCTATGCAGCCTATCTATATTATTATGATAAAAGCATATCAAAACCCTGGAATCTCCCCTGAATACCATTGTAGATCTACTGGTAGTACATGGACCTTAGGGGTTCGAGAATGCAGCCCACTGCCATCTTCTCGAGAACAGCTATGGATGGGCAATAAGTGTAAGCCCAGACAGGAATGTCCACACCCCATGAGTGAATTTTTTTAAAATGTTACCACTGGGACAGGAGAAATGCACTGCCAGTCAAGCCCCCATTCTCAAACCATTAGCATAAATGTTTGGATACAAACACCCAAATTGGCCAGTTGTTTCCTTTTTGGTTCCGCTATTCAGAATAAAAGTTCCGAAGGAATCATTAGCATCAAAATATTAACTCAGTTTTTCTCTCAACAGATGCTTTCAGATCTACTGAGTTTCCCTAGCATTTTCTGTTTTTGTGTAAAAGAGACTTTCTCCAGGTTTCTTTCATGAACTCAACGTTAATCTATTTATTACAAAACAATGCTTAATAATAAATGGCAAAACTAATTAGCATCTAAGTGATAATTTTTCAGCCTCTTAAGAATCTATCTACTCCTGTCTTAAAGATATTCAAGGATTTTGTTTCCACCGTCCTTTTTTAGGGAGAGAGTTCCAAAGACACGTGACTCTCTAAGAGAAAATATTTGACCTATAATCTAGTTCAAATGGATAACACCTGATATTAACCAACCCCCAACCTGTCAAGAGTCTTCAGGATTTTGATTCACTCACATCACCTCTATGTCATCTGAACTTCAGTGGACATAAGCGTAGCCTGTGCAATATTTCCTAATAAGTATTGGTCTAGTAAACCTTCTGTTAACTGTTTTCTATGTATTTACATAATTTCTTACCATGCAACAGACAAACTGCAGAGATGTATGTTGAAAAGGGCAAAATTATCAACCAATGGTAAGAAAAAACAAGTTAAATTTAATGAATTCTTACAGTTCATTGTGTTTCTTATTGGCAAATACGAATTACTGATAGGTGTAGACTAATGGAAGATCTTCCAAACAAGCTTGGATGGAAATTGAAATGGTTCCAAGTCTTTGGAAAGTGATCACTGTTTTGTTTCTGTACAAAGTAACTAAAATACTCAGATATGGAAACTTTGTTGTGTTCCAAATTACTTCAACCAAAAGTGGAAGAGCGATTTGCCCTTACTGCAAGGTTTGGAAGCCATCTTCCATCTGACTCCATAGATTGTTTTTTTAAAAGAGCCAAGGCCAGAAAGAGTTGCCAGGCAACTATCAGCACAGAATCCCATAATTCCTTTCAAAAATCAGCAAACTTCCATCAAATAAGGGCAGCGAAGCCCATCTTGAAATTCCCTAAGGGGTTCTGAAGAAGTCTCTGGACCTGAAATGCTAACTCTGCTTTCTGTCCATAGATGCTGCCAGATGTTGAGTTTTTCCAACAATTTCCATTTTCGTCTCTCTTAGAGCTCCCCCCCCCCCCCCCCCCTCAAATCACTTAGTTTTCTATAATTAGTAAGTGGTTGACAGCTTCCATTCCTTGTTGGCCCCATTCCTTGATAAAACTCTTTTCAATCCTGGAAGTGTCTAAACAATTTCACATCTTCCCATTTTCACTTTGTCAATAAACATAGAAATGTAGTCCTTGTGCATATCATGCACTGAGGGCTGAGAAATGGGAGTTAACGAACATCAGGTTTTGGTAATAGTTATTGTTATTAATTTTAATCATTCATATTGTTTGCTTTGTTAATTTTCTCCTGCACATGTTTAATCTCAAGATTAGGAGCAAATTACTGCAGATACTGGAATCTGCACTGAAGACAAAAAAATGCTGGAAATCTCACCAGTCAGGCAACGTGCAAGCTAATGTTTCAAGATCTCAAGATTTCTGCCCATTAATTGTACTCTACTAATGCAGGCTTATTTCCTCAGCTGATAAAGTACATGAGATCTTCATGAAAAGATTTATACTTTATATTTTAATGGACATCCACATTTTTAAAAAATGTATTTCTCCACAAAATAAGATCTGAAAACATTAAGTCAGGTAATAACTGCAGAGAGGAATATCAATAATTTTTCAGATTAGTGTCCTGGCATCAACATTGGAAGTTGGAGAGAAGAATGAAAGGCTGTGTTAGTGTGGAAGGTAAGAAAATTGAAGTGACAAAAGGGATGAAAGTGCAAGGCCAAAGAAACTCTGAGTGTACAAATTCTGCCCGAACTGCTGGGCATTTCCCTTAGTTACTACTCGGGATTTGTTGTACCCACGGTGCTTTGCTTTTGCATGAACTATCTACTGCAAACTGTATCCCGAATGCCTTCAATGAAATAAGTCAAGCAGAACCTGTTAAGAGAAAAATGGAGTTTCTCATCCATAGCCTAGCTGTGCCACTTCTGTGTAAATGATCTGTAAGTCATGAAGAAGCATCAGGGGAAAGCGACCGCACTTAACAACAATCAAATCAACTCGTGTTAACTTTCTCAGTTGTGATTTCTGACTTAGTCTTGAATGAATTATTTGACCACAGCCTGAAAAGATAACAACCAGATGCATAAGAAGCAAAGATGTAATATTTTAAAAAGTGCAGACGCTGGAAGTTAGAAACATGATTAGAAATTGCTGGGAAAACTCAGCATGTCTGGCGGCACCTGCGGAGAGAAAGCAGAGTCAACATTTCATGTCCAGTGACGTTTCTTCAGAATAGAATGTAATAATTCCTTGTCCACGCTGGAGATTTTAAATTCTCAAGTATTTACTGCTACGGGTTCAGAAATATCCTCGGTGTAGCTCTCCACCTTCTTTAAGTTGTGTTGATTGTTCAAAGATACTGTACGTCCTCAGCTGCAAGGTCCTGAGACCTGAAAAATGTCACATATGTACAAGACATTTAAAAGCGACTTTTTTGGTCGATGTTTTGGTCACCTTCTATCTCGTTGCGTGGATTTGAGTCAAATGTTATTTGATAACGTCTACGACCATTTAAAGGCGATACAATAACGCACGTTTTAATACAGTGAGTTGCGTGGCTGAAAAGTTCATATTCACGCCCCACGACCGCGGGCGCTGTTAGAATTCAGCACCACGAGAATGTGGACAGCTCCTAGTCCCAATTTTCCCTTCCCATCTGTTCTCAGTGGCGGGTGGTGAGCATTGCTGCCGGAAAAGAAAACTCGGGGATTATTTGCAAAGAGATTGTGGAAAAGATGAAATGATTCCCTTGTCCTTTCCACACCGTGACGTGTTAATGCCCCCTCCCCTTCGCTTTATCCTGCAGCATCCCTCTGCACAAGTCAGAGCGAGGAGCTGGATGCAGCAGGAGCCGGACTGCTTTGTTGCGGTTATGTAGGCTCCAAAAAGAACCCACCGCTCTCTGCGACAAAAAAAAGCATTAGTTTTCGACGCAACCCAGTGCCCCGAGTCCAGCGAGCAGCCGGTCTCGGGACACCGCGGTGATGCAGCCGCGTTAGCACAGAATCCAGGTGCTCCGCAGTGCTGTATGGTCCTTCGCATATTATCTCACTTATAACAGATGCCACTATATTTCCACATTTGTGCCATTTACTGAAAAAAAAGTAGCCAATTATTTTTCCCCCACCAGCGGCGCTCCTGTGAAGAGGCCGGATTGCGGCTTCTCCCTGAATTGCAAGCTTTGATATTGTTTTGCTCTCTCTCTCTCTCTCTCCTCCCATCAATTGCGAAGCCTCTTGTGTCCTTGGGTTATTTTTTGCGTCAGAAGATGGCGGATCCCACAGAGATGTTTTCTCTGTCAACCTTCCACTCTCTCTCCCCTCCGGGCTGCAGGTAAGAATAAATTTTAAATATTTTTAAATGTCTTAATATCCATGCGGTCTTTACTTCATCTCACTTGCTGTGCTGTATTTCGGCACCGAATCCACTATTGTGTCCTATAAATCACGAACTAACCCCAGACACAATACACCGCTGAATATTGTGATGTTAAAAAAAAACATTCCATGTCAGATTTGATAAAGACTTGCCAGCGGGACTGAAACAAAAAGTCGTTCTGTCAGAGAATGTCTCAATGATGAAAATGTCACAGGCCACGATTGAGATTGCTAAAGGGCAGTCAGTGTTAGGCCTGGCGGATTGTCAATGCTTCTCATACCATGTTATAAACTGGAGTGGCTTGTTCAGAGCCTGTTACGGGGACTGTTTTGAAAATAGAATCTCATTTTTGTTATTTTGCATTATTTATTGATGTTACATTTCACATTGAAATGTAATTACTCCCTTCCCCCATCTCTCACCATTTCCACAACACAACTGCATACGCATAAAACTAGACACACCCAAACATACAAGCATATAAACAGTTACACAAGCCCATGCACAGGCACTCATCATTATCCACCAGACCAGCTGCATATTACAATTTGCATTTGTACAGTGCCTTTCAGTACCAGCAGATATCTCAGAGCCTGCTAGCTAATTAAGAACTTTTGAAGTTTAGTGTCGATTGTAATGGTGGTATTTGATGTAGTAAAATACACCAAGACATGTTTCCAAACAAAATTTGACACCAAGCCAAAGATGGAAATATTAGAATGAAATACCAAATGGTTGGTTAGAGGTCAGTTTTAATGAGCACCTTAAAATGAAAGAGGCAATAGGTATATTTATGGAAAAGCTATGTAAACACAAGAGGGAAAAAAAGAATAGAGGTTACACGTATGTGAATCATAAACACTGACATGGAACAACTCAACCAATGGCCTGTATCTGTATCTTGTGTAGCATCTAAAGAACCTTCCCAGGAGTGTTACAAAGCATGTAATAAGATATTAGGCCAAAAGTTAATTAGGTTTTAAAGAACATCTTAAAGGAAAACCGAGTGATAGAGAAGCAGATGAGCAGTTTAGAGAAGAAATTCTAAAGTTTGCAGCTAGGCAACTGATGGCATAACCACCATTGGAAAACAGAGGTGAGCAAGAGGCCAGAAATAAAGGAGTGTACATCCTGAAGGACTACAGAGCTGGAAGAATCTACCGAGATAGGAGGAGATAATGGGATTTGAATCCAAGGATGAAAATTCTCAAATGAAAATGTTATGGAACTGAGTGCCATTGATGACTAGCAAATGTGATAGGTGAGTAGAAATTGATAAATTTGGAAATATGCAGCATATTCTTTGAGCTGAAGTTTTTGTTGAATATTTAAGTAGATGAGATGGAGGTATCATTGGCAAAGGTGACAGTTTCAGATCAGGGGAGCTACACACTGATGATGTCTTGAAAATATAAGCAAGAGTCTGAGTGATAAAAATTGGCTAATATTTAGGCTGAGTAGGTTTCATCTGCAGAAACTGTGTCACTAATTAGATCTCCAAATTGTTTGGAAAGTGAGAGCTGTCCTCATCAAAATTTGATAAACTTTTCAGGTAATTGGATAAAATTAAGAAAATGCCATTGTGGTAAAGGTTTAGCATGGTCTTATTGAATAATGGAGCAAACTCAGTGGATGTAATGACCTGCACATGTTTCTATTTTCTTAAGCTCAGCTCAGGGTCAAATGAGGTAACAATATTGTGAAATCAGAAACTAAATCAGAAATTGCTGATAAAACTTAGAAGGTCTGGCAGCATCTGTGGAGAAAAAAATAGAATTAACATTCTGGGTCCAATGACCCTTCTTCAGAACTTTGGGCCACTGAGTCCAGAAGGCTGCAGTGTTCCCAATGGGAAAATGAGATGCTGTTCTTTCAAGCTTGTGCTGAGTTTCATCAGTCACTGCAGCAAGTCCAGAACACAGATATTGGCACACAGTGGGACACAGTAGTGTGTTGAAATGGCAGGTAACTAGAAGCTCTTTTTTTCAGTCATAACATAGATGTTCTGGAAAGAGGTCACCCAGTCAATGCTTCATCTCCCCAGTATAGAGGAGACCACCCTGTGAGCAGTGAATACAGTAGACTGAATACTGATTGAATGAACTGCAGGTAAATTGCTGCTTCACCTGAAGGTGTGTTTGCAGCCTTGGTTAGTGAGGAAACTCAAAGTAAATAGGCAGGTGTTTCTTTTGTGATTACAAAGGAAGGTGTCATGGAGTGTCGGGATATGTTGGGAGTGGAGGAGGAGTGTACCCAGGTGTACCAGAGGGTGTGGTCCCTGCGAAAGGCTGACAAGGGAGGGGAGGGGAATATGTCTGGTGGTGACATTCTGCTTGACATGGTGGAAATGGCAGCTAAAAATCCTTTGGATGTGGATACTGATGGGATAGTAGGAGAGAATGAGGAAGACCCAATTGCTATTGTGGGAGGGAAAAAAGGGGGTTTCAGATTTTCCAATTCACAGGTTCCAGCCACCTCCTTTTTAACATGGACATGCCATCCCTTTGCAAATCCATCCCCCAATCAAATGGTCTCAGGGTTCTTTACAGTTTCCTGGAAAACCAGCCTGACCCATCCCCATCTACTAAAACTCTGCTTCGTCTGGTTGAGCTTTTCCTAAGTTTGAACAACGTCTTTAACTACTCCCACTTTCTTCAGGTCAAAGGTGTGGCCATGGATTGCATGCATCCCAGTTATGCATGTGTATTTATGGGGTACATGAAACATTCCTTGTTCCAGTCCTACTCTGTTCCCCACCAACAACTCTTTCTCCGGTACATCAATGATATCATCTGTGCTGCTTCAAAACTGGAAAGCATTATCTATTTCCCTTCCAATTTTCACCCCATTCTCACCTGGTCCATCCCGATTCCTCTCTTCCCTTCCTCGATATTTCTGTTTTCATTTCTGGGTATAGATGGGCCATCAATATCCACTACAAAATCAATTGCCTCCCACAATTTTGTTGACTCTAAATCCTCATATTCTGCTTTTTGTAAAGACTATTCCGTTCTCAGAGTTCCTCCATCTCCATCACATCTGTTCTGATGATGCCAACTTCAAAAAGATGGCCTCCAAATTGCCCATCTTCATCCTCACCCAAGGATTCCCCACAACTGTGGCTGGCAGGGCCCTCAGCCGGGTCCAACCCATCGCTGGCACCTCGGTCCTCACCCCCTCTCTCCCCATCCATAATAGTGAGAGAGTCTCCCTTGTCTAATCCTACTATCCCACAAGCATCTACATCCAAAGGATTATTCACAGCCATTTCCACTCTTTCCAGTATGATTCCAACAATGGACACACAATTCCTTTGTCAGCCTTCTGCAGGGACTGTTCCTTCTGGTTCACCTTGGTCCACTCCTCATCCAATCCCAACAACTCCCCAGATCACCATAGCACATTCCCAGGCAATCCCCTAAGGTGTTAAGACCTGCCCATTTACATTCTCCCCCCTCACTATCCAAAGCCTCAGACACACCTTCCAGGTGAAGCAGTGATTTACCTGCACTTCATTCAATCTAGCTTACTATATTCGCTGCTGACAATGTGGTCTCCTCTACATTGGGGAGACATGGTACAGACTGCGTGACCTGTTTGCAGAACACCTATATTCTGTCTGCAAAAATGAATGAGAGCTTCCTGTGGCTTCATAAATCAACACACCACAGTGTTCCCTGGCCAACATCTGAGTCTGGCTTCCTGCAATGCTCCAGCAAAACTCAGCACAAGCTGGAAGAACGGCACTTCATTGTCCATTTGGGAACCCTGCAACCTACTGGATTTAATATCAAGCTCAACAATTTTAGGGCTTGAGCACCTTCTCCCATGTCCTTACCCCAACCACCACACACCAGTCCTCACCATCACATGGGCCACTACCACAATGAATCCATTGTCAGCCACTAATAGTCCCCATTAGCAGCTATTGATTCTCCCAAGATGACCTTTAACATTCCTTTGTCTGCCTAGCTGTTGTTCTCTCTCTCTCTGAGCTTAATCTCCATCTACCATTTACCGCTCTCCCCATCTCCCACCCCATCTTCGGCCTATATGGCTACAGTCAGTTCTGAAGAAGATTCACTGGACCTGAATTATTAACTCTGCCTTCTCTCCAAGGATGCTGCCAGACCTATTGAGTTTTTGTCCAGCAATTTCTGCTTTCATTGTAAATGATACACAAATTTTTCTGAGCATTGGTGGAGGAGGGGTGTTTGTGAACTTAGTGCCAATCACGTGGGGTTTCTCGATCATGTCAAGCTTCTTGGGTGTTGTTGGAGCTGCATTCATCCAGGCAACTACGCAGTATTCCACCATACTCCTGACTTGTGCCTTTATAGATGGGGAGTCAGGAGGTGAGTTATTCATTGTGGATTCTGTGCCTCTGACCTGCTTTTCCAGCCACTGTATTTATATAGCTAATCCAGTTCAATGCCTAGTCAATGGTTAACCCCTAGGATATTGATAGTGGGAGATTTGGTGATAGTAAATGCCATTGAATGTAATGGTTACACGGTGTTATTGGAGATGGACATCAGCTGGCGTTTGTGTGGCATAAATATTACTTGGCCGTGAGTAGGTGATTGTAACTCTATGCTTGAACTGCTGGAGCTCTTAGGAGAAAGTGAGCACTGCAGAAGCTGGAGATCAGAGCTGACAATGTGTTGCTGGAAAAGCGCAGCAGGTCAGGCAGCATCCAAGGAACAGGAGAATCAACATTTCGGGCATGAGCCTGAAGAAGGGTTCATGCCCGAAATGTCGATTCTCCTGCTCCTTGGATGCAGCCTGACCTGCTGCGCTTTTCCAACAACACATTTTCAGCTCTGCTGTTGCTCTTGGAGTGTATAGGTACACCATAATGCTGTTAAGAAGGCAGATTCAGGCATTTGCCTCAGTATTAGTGAAGGAATGATGATGTATTTCTAAGTCAGGTTGGTGCAAGTATGAGAGGAACTTGCAAATAGTAATACTCCCCTTGTGTTTGCAATCCTTGTCTGTACTGGAGATAATATCACCAGTTTGGAAAGTGCTAGTGGAGGAGGCTTGGTATGTTTCTGCTGTTGTATCTTGCATGTGGTACACACTGCTGGCACTATGCATCAGTCATGGAGGGAATGAATGTTGAAGGTGATAGGTAGGGTGCTGATCAAGTGGGCCTGCTTTATCCTCTGATGTCAGATTTCTTGAGTAATTTTGTTGTGGTGCTCATCCAAGCAGTGGAGAGTTTTCTACCGTATCTATAACTTGGGCATTGGCCCACACTCTTGCATGTCATGGTATTGCTGTCTGTTAGCGTAACATACTACTTAAATGTTTTAATGGTTCTCACGAATCTAACACTTTCAGCAGTGATTTCCACCCTCTGGGTGAAAAAGATTTTCCTCAAATCTTCTGTAAACCTTCTGGAGGGTTATCATAAAACTGTGTCTCCTGGTTATTGACTCCTCTGCTGAGGGAGGCAAAGTTTCTTCCAACTACCCTGTCTATGTCTTTCATCAGCTTGTACAGTTGAACAGTTTGGCCAGGGTGCAGCTAGTTTTGGATTGACTATCCTTGGCATCTTTACTAAGATGTTGTCAAAACCCTAGAACTCTGCTATGTACTGGACCTTTAACTGTTCATGATATCTCATGGAGTGCATTAAATTAGCTGAAAAATGGCATCTGTGATGCCGGGACCTCAGAAGTAGGGCAAGCTGACTTATCGGTTAGTTCTAATGGCTGAAGATGGTTGTACATGCTTTTGTCTTCTGTATCATTGGGAATACTTGTGGAATATTCACATCCAGTTAGTTACCTATTTGCCCAGTGCCATTTACAACTCGCTATGTCAGGCCCATAAAGCTTCAAGCTGATCCATTGATTGTGGGATTGTTTAATTTTATTGATCATACGCTGGTCTGATTTGGTTGAAATACAGTATGGTCCTGTGCTGTAGTTTCATTAGTTTTTGTTTAGGAATGCCCTCGTGCTGGAGGGCATTCCTAAGAACATAAGAAATAGGAGCAGGAGTAGACCATGTGGCCCATTAAGCCGGCTCCACCATTCAATAAGGTCATGGCTGATCTTTTTGTAGACTCACTACACTTACGTGCCTGTTCACTATAATCCTTAATTCCTTTACTTTTCAAAAATCTATCTATCTTTGCCTTGAAGATGTTCAATGAGATAGCTCAAGTGCTTCACTGGGCAGGGAATTCCACAGATTCACAATCCTTTGGGTGAAGAACTTCCTCCTCAATTTATGTTGCCCAGTTCTCCATATTGAGTCCTCAGTGGAATTTGTGGCAAGGACTGAAGACAAAGTCTCCCTAACATTAATTGTGAAAATTCCAGATAGCACACTGAAGTACAGCCAAGCAGCCAGACAAATCAGAGGCAGTAGAGATTGTCAAGAGAGGTTATGCTAAGACTGGCAGTGGTCAGCACAATGTAGAATTTGACATAGTTTTGGAGGAAAACAAAATTCTGCTGATGCTGTAACTCTGAAAGAAAAGGCGATTGCTCGACAAACTCAGCAGGTCTAGCAGCTTCTATAGAAAGATTAACTCTCTTTCTTGTTCAAGTCCAATGTGACTCTTCTTCATTTAGATGACAGTGTTGGTGATGGCCAGCATGTAGGATGAGAAAAGGGGGAAACCATGTACATATGCTTGGAGAACATCAAAGTTAATGTGCATAAGCAGGACAAGAGGGGGTTTCTGGTGAAAGCTAGTTAGAAAGAAAAGAATCCAGACAACGGGAGCCCCGCCAGCTTGACAGGACAAAAAAAAATTGGAGGAGAGTGCTGTGGTCAGTTGGGTCAAACATGCCCATCCACTTACATGTGAGCATACATTTGAATCGATACACACCGGGATACACTCAAACATGCCATCTGCCTGAACATATATATTACCATCCAAGCATTTACATATACTGATTTCCCTCACACACACTGAAAATCTGTGGACACTTCAATCGACACACACTCTTCACCTAAACATTCCCATATCATGTATATACTCATACATAACCATAGTGATACCCAGTGCATTTACTTTTGCCATTGGTGCATTCATAACCAAATATAAGCAGATGCCCAACTATACCCTCACTCATTTTTTCACAAACTCAGTGATACACACCCATGCACCACTCTTATATACCTAGTTAAAAATCACACAACACTGGGTTATAGTCCACCAGGTTTAATTGGAAGAACTACCTTTTGGAGCATCACTCCTTCATCAGGTGGTTGTGGAGGATACAATTGTAAGACACTCCAAACTTTTAAACTTTTTAACTTTGTACACCCTAACCCAACACCGGCATCTCCAAATCATGACTTGAATACCTATGCCTCCAAATGTACACATTCATTTCCGTTCATACTTTCTCTCTATACCCCCATCATGTTCATGAAGTCAACAGGCTACCACACTGCTGTTTTACATAAAGCAATACTTACAAGGGCAAACAGTTTTAAGTGCACTCATGCCAGCATGAATTAATAGATGTCTCCCATCGATTAACTTTATTGGAAGTGCTGGCAGTTACATTAGCTCAGATTCCCGTCAGTAAAATACTTGAATATAATACTCTGGGAATCTCAGTTCTCCTGTCCCATGCATGCTTCATTTTCTCTGAGATAGCTTTATTCTCAATTCCTATCAGACAACACTGTCACTTTATTCTGAAAAGTGTCACTGTAGGCAAGAAGTCGTAATCTAGCATAAGAACACAAACGCTGAAAATCCTCAACAGATCATGTAGCTTCTGTGAACATAAACGGAGATAACATTTCAAGTTCTGATCTTTCATAAGAACTGCAGAAAAATAAGAATGTACAGCAATAATTTTTGAGTAAGTGAAAGGTGGAGGTGAGTGATAAAGCACAAAAGGGTAAGTCTGTAACAGAGAGTCTAGTAGAGAGCAGGAGAGATTAAGCAAAATAAAGTTTTGTGGTCCATAACCTAAAGGGAGTGGTAATGCAGTGAGGATTATGATCTTGCTATTTGTTAAATATAGCAGGTGTGGAAGAGCCAGCTCACAGAATGGAGAAGGAAATTTCAACAGGAGCATGTGAACGAGTTATTTATCAGGAAATGAAGACTTCTACAGCAAAACTATGATAGTACAAACAGAAAAGGTTGCTGTCAGGAAGGGAGTCAGAAATACAAGGAGCCAGTTCATAGAGATGGCTCAATGGGGATTTGGTATAAACATTTGAAGAGAGGAACTGTGATCTAGGGTAGAAATTAATATGTGTTGTACAGAGAGACTCTCACTAACAATCACTTTTAGAAAGGGGGTATTCTGATCCAGGAAATCCCTTTTACAGAGGCAGTTTCTTCATCAGTAAACCCCTTTGAAGTAGTGTGCTAGAGGTGTTGTGCATGGTGGCTATTGTTTGGGTGTGAAACAGACATACTGACACCATTTCTGTTGCATGCCCCATCTGCACAGTTGGATCAATGAGAAATTCTTTGGACCAATCTATTAGTCCCAGTCAACAATCTTATCAGACCCTAATTAACATGCAAAAGAGCCCAAAGCCTAGGTCTTGGCTATGTTTGAAAATGTTAAATGAGCACTAGAAGATTGCGAGCCAGTTTTACACTTCTTCTCATTTTTCTTTCTGTTGAAGTCAACAGGCGGCCGCACTGCTATTGCCTGTTTTACCCAACTGCAGCGATAAGATTTAATCCTTGGTTCATTATGTGTGTTAGTGAAAGACTTAAAGCCTTTGGAAGGACCCCCCCCCCTAGGATGTTGCTTTCTAATAGATGGAGCCAGCTTCACTCAGGATTCTTCTGTGCATCCTGAGGCCAACAAATGAAAGTATCGTCTTATGTTAAAACATGTTATATCATGGTATTCGAACAGACAATCAAGGTATTTTTCAATGTATAATTTCAGTTAGTGTGTTTCCAATTAAACCTGTTGGACTATAACCTGGTGTTGTGTGATTTTTAACTTTGTACACCCCAGTCCAACACCGGCATCTCCAGAACACATTAAAACTGAAATTAAACTCTTCTCTGGATTAGAGAGAAGGCTCCAGATGAATGACAATAGGCCCACCCCTCATCACATGTCCTAACTCTTCACCACAGATCTCCACAATCCTCAGGATTGTGTTCTCCTGCTCTTTAATACCTTGGTTGTTTTATGTTTGGCAATTCAAATGCAACATAAGAATCAAGCCCAAAATTTTATTTGGGCCTGGATTTGCCCTTTTGGGTTTGGACTGATCAGATAGTCTTTGATCTATTGCACTTGCATCAATGTTGCAATGAAAATTAACCGCTTTTCATTTTGGAGATATTGGCTCTATACTCTGTTGTGTCAAGGAGCTGCAGTATTCTGGATGTGAGTTACTGTAAACAGGACTTATACATGACTTGTCTTTGCTCCTGTCAACAGTGGTCATCCTCCTCTCAAAATTTGCATACTTGCTATGAGCGCATTTGATGAGACAATGCAGAGCAAACTTTATGCTGTATTTCGTCTGTCCTGGAAATAGTTGATGAGGTCAATGAAAAGAGCATTTTTCTGTATTTAGTCCATGCTGTACCTAGCCTGCAAGAGTTAAATGGTGCAATGCAGGAAGTATACCATCCCAGTGTTGACATGGCTTTGTCTCACATCATGTAAAAATGTAGCGTGGAACCTGACATTTCAGATTTTCACTCAGGTCAACAAAGTGGAATAAATTTTCAGTATTATCCTTAACCTTCCAATCACATTACCCATGCACAGTGTTCCCAGATTAGAGAATGAAAACAAAATAATAAATAATTGGTGTGAGGAATCCTCTCAAACGTTTCATTTGCTGTTTACAGCTTTCCCTTTCCTGGCTCCCCACCATGAGCATTTTTTAATGATCATCTGTACAAATTGGTTTTGAGTGAATTATTTATCCCAACTGCCAAATCCTCGGCTTCTAAATTCTGACCATTTGGAAAATTCTGATTTATCTTTGTGTAAGGTTAATGGCCTCACTCTTCTCCACTTTGAATTTAAGTTGCCATTGTTTTGCCCACTCAGTTAAACTGTCGATGCCCCTACACAACTTCCTCTTCACACCTGAACAACCTATTGCACCTCCTGAGTTAGTGCCACCCGCACGCCTTTCATTCTGTCATCCAAATCATTGAGAAAATGTGAAAAACTAAAATCCCTGTTTCCTTTATTGAAGAATAATACTCACTATATTTTGCCAATCAGAAAATATTCTTTAGTCATGGAAAGAAATGCAAAGGAAACAAAATGTTAATTCAGCAGGAAAAAAGACTTAGAAAGCCTTGGTCTTAGAAGGTAGAATTTAGGTGTATGTACATCAATGGGGGTTGAAATTGAAACAGAGAGTAGAAAGCTCTAAGGTCTCAGGGATTCGCTGGGGAATTCTGCCCCTTGTGCTCTGTTAACTAGGCAGTGAACTCCTGGCCTTTTGACTTGGTTCGGGGGATTGCAGTTGCAGGGTCCAAATGTGAAGAACCAAACGTGCTAAGGAACTGAGCCAGGGCTGCATTGGACTCAGCGGGCCCTCCTTTATCACTGAAGGAGCTCAGGGACCTCCATATTTGGAATGAGGGGAAATCATCCTTGCAATTCAAGAATCTTCAAACCTGAGAGACATTGTGCTAGGATATCAATATAAAGGTTCCACTCAGAATTTTATTTCTTGCCATGAAATAAAATCACCTGGAGAAACGAGACCTCACTCGGTTTTCCGAATTTAAACTTCAACTTAGGGAAGGAGAATGATGTAATATGTTTATGAGGAGCTCAGCTGCTTAAATCCCGAGTGCAGCATCAGGCAGGTTTGGATTTCTTGTTTGTTTTTGTTCTTCTGTGACTTTAGTTCCCAAAGGCCTCTGAGTCATCTTGAGACTATTGTTTCCCAGGGCAATGGCTGCTCTCTTACACTTTCATCTGGGACTCAGTGGTGGGAGTCTTGCCTCTGAGCCACTGGGATTCTAGGTTAGCTGCACCTCCCAGGCTTCAGCAAAAGCATCAAGGCTGACAGAGGTTCCGAACTTTGGATGAGTTGTTAAAATGACACCGTATTACCCTGTTTGCATGGCTGTTAAAGCTTCTATGGCACTGTTTCAAAAAGAAGAAGGTGATTTATCCCATATATCCTAGCCAACATTTATCCTTAAGTCAGCATCACAAAAGCAAATTGTCTGATCTTTAACACACTGTTGTTGGACTTTGCTGTATGCAAATTGGTTGCCATATCCCCTACAATTATAATAGTAGCCTCACTTCAGAAGAACCTCATTGGCTGTAATGTGCTCTGAGGTATCTGATGGTCATAAAAAGTTTAACGTAAACTCAAGTCTTTCTTTCATTTTCCTTTTGTACTTTGCCCGAGTGACCATTATTTGTGTGTAAGCCAAGGCAACAAGTCTCAGCAAGATGTACAGGTTAGGCTTTATGTTTTAGTAGGCTCTTGATTGCAGGAGTGAGGTTCCTGACTAGAGAAGCTAAATTTACTGATTGAGTGGGGCTCATAGTTACAAGAGGTGAGATTGACCATTATGGTGAATAAAGTTGCTGACCACAGTGAATGAAGTTCTTGATAGTGGTGAGAGAGGTTCTTTACAATAGTGGAAAGATTCAGAATTATTAAAAGTTATGTAATTATAACTTTGTAATTAGTGCTCATTAAGTAGCTGTCCAATTGCCCTTTGAAAAGTATTATGGAATCTGATTTCCCCCATACTTACAGATTGCCCGTTCCCAATCTGAACCCTCCATGTGGGGCAGGGGATGAAACAAATCCTCTTCTAGTTCTTTCACCAATTATCCATGATCTGTGAACATTCTGTGAAAGGAAATAATTTTTCACTACTTTTCTGTAAATAGCTTGATAAATGCTCTGCTCTAAGAAGAACAATTCCAGCTTCTCCAATCTCTCCACATTAGTGACACCTTTTATCCCTGGTAAAGCTCCCTCCTGAGTGTGGTCTTCAGAATTGTTGACAATATTCTAGCTGAGGCCTAAACTTTGAATTGGAAAACTTTAGTCTGACTTTCTTATTCAGTCTCCTGCTGTCCAAATCAGATATCCTATTGCCTTTCTTAACTGCCGTGTGTCTACTCACTCCGTCAGCTCTATATTCTCTTTTTCTATGTACAAAACCAAGACTTCCAGTCCTCTCTGTATGGCTTACTTAGTTGAAATGTAATTTTTAATGACTTATGTATCTTCACATTGGTCTCTTTGCTTTTCTACTCTTTCTCTTAGAGGGTTTTTTTCTGTTCTTTTACTTCGAAATCTATCACTTTAGATTTTTCTCCCTTGAATTGTAATGATACTTTCCATCCATCAAGCTGTTTTATCTGTCGTCCTTTTAGTCTTCCCTAACTCATATGACAATTTGCTGTCTACAACCCACACCGACTGTCAATTTGACATTATCAGTGATTTTTGATAAAGTTTCCTATGCTCCCAGGTCCTGGTATGTGTCATGAAGATTGGGTTAATGCATTTGCAGGTGATTAATGATAGACAGTGATTAGTTAACCACTTTATTGCCTCTTCCTCACAGACCTGCCCATGATATCAGCCTGGAGGAGTTTGATGATGAAGATTTGTCGGAAATTACAGATGATTGTGGAATTGGGCTGAACTATGACTCTGACCCCTATGAAAAGGTAAGAGAAAAACATTCCATTCACAGTTTCCAGAAATGGATTTTTATGACTTGAATGTTGTTTCAGTTCCAAGCACCATATGGTAATAATGATCAGAGGAATATTCTGATTGAGCGGCACAGTGGTTAGCACTGCTGCCTCACAGCGCCAGAGACCTGGGTTCAATTCCTGCCTCAGGCAACAGTCTGTGTGGAGTTTGCACATGTTCCCCATGTCTGTGTGGCTGCTCCAGTTTCCTCCCACAGTCCAAAAATGTGCAGGTTAGGTGAATTGGCCATGTTAAATTGCCCGTAGTGTTAGATGTAGGGGAATGGGTTTGGGCGGGTTGCTCTTCGGAGGGTCGGTGTGGACTTGTTGGGCCGAGGGGCTTGTTTCCACACTGTAAGTAATCATATCACTGATCATTCTCCGCATACATGCAAGAACAAGTTGATCCTGCAATGTTTGATGCTCTTAGAATAATTTGGAAACTTAACTTGATAAAAGCAGGAAAGAATGTTATCTGGAAACACTGGGATTGCCAAGTAATGTGGGAATACAAAGTTGGAAACTTCATTCAGGCAGCATTTGATTTTGGAGCTATAACAGACTGATTAAACCACCACGGACAAGGAGGGCACACTCACTTCCCATGTAGATGTCCCCATGAATCTGCTTCTCCTGCCATACAGATGGTAGAGGTTATGACTTTGGAAGGTGCCTCCTAAAGTGCCATGGTGAATTCCTGTGGTGCTTGTTGTAGATAATGAACTTTGCTGTGACTGCGTGTCATTGGTGAAGAGACTAAATTGCATCGCATCCACAAACAATTAAGTGGGCTGTTTGTCCTGGATGGTGTCAAACTTCTCAAATGTTGTTGGAGCTGCACCTATCCAGACAAGAGGGATGTAATCAGTCACAATCCTGACATCTGCCCTATTGATGGTGTGCACACTTTTGACGAATCAGGGGCCAAGTTATTTGCTATAGGATTCCTCACCTCTGACTTGATCTTGTAGCCATAGTATTTATATGGCTTTTCCAATTCAGTTTCTTGTAAATGGATGTTGATGATGGAGAACTCAGTGATGGCAATACCATTGAATAATGGTTAGATTATCTCTTGTTGGAGGTTGTCATTGCCTGGCATTTGCGTGACGTGAGTGTTGCTTGCTAATTATTAGCCCATCTGGATATTGTCAGACTTTGCTACATTTGGACATGCAGTTGTGAATGGTGCTGAACATAATGCAATCATTAGCAAACATTCCTGATCTTATGAGAGAGGGAAAGTCATTGATGAAACAGCTGAAGATGGTTGGGCCTAATATACTGCTCTGAGGAACCCTTACAGAGAGATCCTGCAGATTTAAAATGAAAAATAATTCATGGTGTCCATGGAGGGCCATTTGTAGGTTTTTGGCGTTTCCAGTGCTTTGCCTGATGCACTCTGAGCTCATCCAGAACAATCAACTAGTGAAGTCTCCACACTCCTTATAATGCCATGTGTAAAGAATATATACTGACTGCTTCTGGCATTTCACCCTTCGTAACTATTACTCCTCAAGTCCATTCTCACTCCTCATAGATACCGGTCCTCAAACTCAATCTTACCTCTTCCAACCATTAAACTTCTTACTCTGCAATCTCACCGCTCCCTGCCACCTATCTCCAGTCCCCAATATTTATTTCTCTTCAAGTCCTGCTTCTCATATCTCAGTCAGCACATCCCCACCAGACCTCTCTCCTATTTTGCCCACTGTCACATTTTCCTTCTATTATTCACTATAGCACACCCATGTCTTAAAAAGGAGGCCCAAGGTCGAATGCTTTATATGCTTTCAGCTTCTTCATGGTTCAGTCACTGGGATTGTATCCTACATCTGCTGCTCTCCAAAACAGGAGCATGCTTGAATTTCTAACTCAATTGTTCCTGTATTGTTTTTCCTGATTCTAGGAAAGTTGATTGTATTTGGAAGACTAGGCTTTTCAAATAGGGTGAAATATTGTATTTCCTTGGTTTAGGCTGAGTGTTTTGATTCCCAGTCTGAGTATGTTGAGTAGGCAAAAATGAGGACTGCAGACACTGGAAACCAGAGTTTAGATCAGAGTGGTGCTGGAAAAGCACAGCAAGTCAGGCAGCATCCGAGGAGCAGGAAAATTGACATTTCGGGCAAAAGCCCATAACTCTTTTCCACTCTCTTCCATTGGGCAAAAGATATAAAAATTTGAATACTCGTACGAACCAATTCAAGAACAGCTTCTTCCCAACTTTTATCAGGCTCCTGAAAGGACCTATGAAATATTCATCTTGATTTCTCTTTCTGCATGTACGATGGAGCTGTAACACTGTATTCTGCATTCTGTTCTACTACCCTGATGGTATGATCTGCCTGGAAAGCACACAAAGCAACACTTTTCACTGTATTTCGGTACATGTGACAACAATAAGTCAAACTAACAAACCAACAGGGCTGATGTATTGAGTAGGGTGTAGTAAGTGCTTGGATAGATATATTGGATTGGGTGTAATGTGTATAGGTGTAACTATGTTGGGTAGGTTGTGATGAGCAGTAGTGCATGTCAGAGTGCAGCAGAGATATGTTGGGTAGGTGCAATGCATGCCAGTATAAATATGTTGAGTTGAATATATTGGCAGGCTAGATACATTGGATAAAGCTCTTTTCTCATAGAGAAATTGGTATTGTGCATAATGTGCATCCATTCTAATTTGGTAGATTCTGAAGTGGTTGATAAATGCCATGTGCTTTTTTGTAGACTCTGCCAAATAGAGGTGAGGTGGTGCTTGAAAGGTCATGTATATGAGTAGTTGGAGGGTTGTATAGTCTCTTTCTAATGCCTTGACTTTGCTTCTTGTGTTCCTGACAATATGTCTTACACAACTGTGCCTTCCCAAGTAAATCTTCTCCATTTTGGTCTGTAATAATTATTCAGAGAGTCCTTGGTCAATGGTTCACCTGTTCAGGCTTTGAAGTTATCCTGGGTGGTATGGTGGCACACTGGTGAACCCAGGTTCAATTCCATCCTTGGATGACTGTCTATGTGGAATTTGCACATTCTTCCTGTGTCAGCTTGGGTTGCCGCTGGGCGCTCCAGTTTTCTCCCATAATCCTAAATTGTACAGGTTAAGTGGATTGACCACGCTAAATTGCCTCATAGTGTCAGGTATGTGCAGTCTAGATGGATTAGCCATGGGAAATGCAGGGTTACAGATGGGATCGTCTTCAGAGGGTTGTTGCAGACTCGCTGGGCAGATTAACCTCTATTTCACTGGCGGGGTTCTAGGATTCTATGATCCCAAAAACACATTTGCTCACCTCCTTGGAATCTCTTGCTGTCACCAAATTCCATGTTAAGCAATTTCTTTAAGTGTCAGACATCAGGTTAATACGTCCTGCCCAGCAGAGGATTGGTCTCTTTATCCTAGGCCTGATGGCTTCAGTGAAGGTGGTGCTTTTCCTGCCATCAGATTTGAAGAATCTTGTAAAGGCACTCCTGCTGGTAATTCTTCAGTTCTTTAATGTCCAAGCCTCCGAAGTATGGGGATCAGTGCTGCCCTGCAAACCATGATCTAAATTTTGGGTTTGAGATCCTGGACCTTAAGCACACTTTTCCTCAGTTGGTTGATTCTTGATCTGGCATACTGGAGATAATAATCAATTTTGTTTTCCCTGTCTGTCGTCACAGAGAGGAGGCAGTGGGGAACTGGTAATGTCACTCACTGAGCTGTTAATTCAGAGCTTCAGCTTTTTCTTTCTATGCAGAACTGCACACAAGGCTCCTTGATAAAATAAAGGCTCATGTTATCAGGGGTTTTACATCAGCATGGATTCAGATTGGATAACTAACAGAAGACACAGAGTTGGGATAAGGGGGACATTTTCAGGATGGCAACCTGTAACTGGTGGAGTGCTGCAGGATCAATGCTGGGGCCACAATTATTTACAATGTAAATTAATGCCTTGGAAAAGTGAAGTGAATGAATTATCGCCAAATTTGTGGATGACATAAACTTAGGTGCAAAGGCAAATAGTGAGGATTAAACAGACTCAATTCTGAATTGTAGACAGGTTAAGTGAGTGGGCAGAAACTTGGCAGATTGAATATAATGTGGAAAAAAATTGTGGGATGCACTTTGGCTCGAAAATATAGGAGCTGAATATTTTTTTAAGTATGGAAAGACTGCAGAAAACTGTAACACAGAGTGTGAATTTTAAAAAGCTAGAACCACATTCAATGGTTAAAGGGAAGGCAATGATGGATGGCCGTCAGTTCAAAGGAAATGGAGTGTAAAATTAGGGAGGTTTTGCCAGAACTATGCAATCACTAGTCAGACTACAGCTGGAATATGGTGAACAGTCAAATAAGAAAAAAAAGAACTGCCAATATTAGAAATCTGAAACAAAAACAAAAAATTGCTGGAGAAACAAAGCAGGTCTGGCAACATCTATAGAAAGAAAAATGTTGTTGTGGTTCTGTTCGCCGAGCTGGGAATTTGAGTTGCAACACAAATTCCCAGCTCAGTGAACAGAACCACAACAACGAGCACCGAGCTACAAATCTTCTCCCAAACTTAGAAAGAAAAACAGTATTCGATTCCACTGACCCTTTGGAGTTTCTCCTGCACTTTGTTTTCCATTCTGTGAACAGTTTTGGTCCCCTTAGCCAGGCAGTTGTATGATATTGTTGCAGGTCGTTGAGACACGATTCACTAGATTTTTTTTGGTGCGTATAAAGATATTTGAGAAGATTGTGACCTGTCCTCATTGGAGTTTAGAAGAATGAAAGGAGACCTAATCAAAACATAAGATTCTTCAAGAGTTTGACAGTGTAGATGTGGAGAGGTGGTTTCCCCTTATGGGAGAGTCGAGGACCAGATGGCATCATCTCAGAGTAAGGAGTTGGTATTTAACATGTTGGTGAGGAGATTTCTTTTCTCCGAGTGTAGTGTTCCTGTAGATTTCTTTACCTTGGAGAGTTGTTGAGCCTGGTTGTTAAGTATGTCCAAGGCTAAGATAGACAGATTTCAATCGGTAAGGAAAGCAGTTATTGGAAAAGGCAGGCAAGTGATATGAGAATGATCAGATTGACCACAATCGTATTGTGTAATGAGTTCCAATGCCATTATATTTGGTGAAGCTATAATGGTTGCCTGTTGGTCAATTATTGTGTAAAGGAACCACTGCAGCAGCTGGTGATGGTGGCGGAGGGCACTGAGCAGAGTAGCTGGACAGATGTGCTGGGATGTCCAGCAACAAGTGGCGACAGTGGGCTGGGGTGCTGGAGTAATCTAATGGGCCTTTCCTAAAGGAAGTGGTATCTTTAGGGAAAGGGGCCTGATGAGGAGAAGAATCAAACAACCAAATAATTTCCTCAAACATATGTAAATTGCAGGAGACAGCAAGGTGCTGGAGATCAGAGTCGTGAGTGTGGCGCAGGGAAAGCACAGCAGGTCAGGCAGCATTCGAGAAGCGGGAGAATCGACGTTTCGGACATAAGCTCTTCATCAGGAATGAGGCTTGTGGGCCGAGGGGCTCAGAGATAAATGGGAGGGGGGTGGGGTTGGTTGGGGGGGGAAGTAGTTTACAAAGCGATAGGTAGATGAAGGTGAGGGAGACGGTGCTAGGTCGGAGAGGAGGATGGAATGGATAGATGGGAAAGGTAATGAACAAGTCAGAAGGGTAGTGCCGAGTTGGAGGCTTGGGACTGGGATAATGTGGGGGGAGAGGAAATTAGGAACCTGTTCAAATCCACATTTATCCCATGTGCAGCAAGGTCTCAAGGCAGAATATGAGGTGTACCTCCACTAGGCCTCGGGTAGTATGGGTTTGGTGATAGAGGAGGCCCAAGACCTGCATGTCCTTGATAGAGTGGGAGGGGGAGTGGAAGTGTTCAGTCATGGGGGCAGTGGGGTTGGTAGGTGTGGGTGTCCTAGCAATGTTCTCTGAAATGATCTGCAAGTAAGCGTCCTGTCTCCTGATGCAGAGGAGACCACATTGGGTGCAATGGATACAGTAGATGACATTGATGGAGGTACAGGTAAGTTTCTGTAGGATGTTGAAGGAGCCTTTAGAGCCTTGGACAGAGGTGTGGAGTCGGTGTGGGCTCAAGTTTGAACTTCCTGCGGTGGCAGGGGATGTGCCAGGAGTGGGGTTTGGGCTGGGGGGTGGGGGGGTGGGGGTGGGAGGGGGTGGGGTGGTGGGATAGCGTGGAGCTGACGAAGGCATCGTGGAGAGAATGGTCTCTTCGGAACACTGCTAGGGGTAGGGAGTGAAACATGTCTGTGGTGGCGGGGTCCGTTTGTCGGTTGCGGAAGTGGTGGAGGATGATGCAATGTATGGGGAGGTTGGTGGTGTGGAAGGTGATGACCGGGAGGGGTTCTGTCCTTGTTGTGTTTGGAGGGGTAAGATTCCAGGGCGGTGATGTAGGAAGTGGAGGAGGTACACTGGAGCATCTGCAGGTTTGATTCCATTTAAGTACTGTCTTCCACATTTCACCTTAATTCCTCTTCATAAAGACCCAATGTCAGTGGCATAAAGAATCCTTTCTCCATGCTATTTGGACTGTCTGTGGGTTCACATTTCATGTTACATTTCCGGTGTGGTCGGCAGGATTCCACATCTTAGGCACTATGTCACAGCAGTCACGGTAGAAAGGTACCTGACTAAGATGGCGGAGGAGTTCAGATTCACAGTATCCAAGAGGGAAGTTGAAGCATCCGCAGTAGCATTGGAGGCTCAAGCATCCATTGGAAGAACTCAGGCCTTTAGGGCAAACCTAAACAGAGGCTTTAGATGGCGATTCCATCATTCAACCCAGGAAGGAAACGGTATGCCTGGTCGGTCGTTTTACTTGTCAATAAATCAGAAGCTGGATGGAGTCAGAAGTACCCTGGAATGAGGGTGCAGTTATTCATGACACCCAGGAACCTTAACATGAGTAATACGACGATCTCTGTGGGAAAGCCCACTGGGAAATACTGGGAAGAGATATCAGTTGTTTAAAGAAGTTTGCAATGGGTTTGGGGCACAAACAAATGTTTTGGGAGACAGCATTCTGTCACAGCTACAGCAGAAGCTTTTTGAGTAGAGGCAACTCATGGGGGGTGACCTGTTGTCTGGTGGAGTTGTTCAACCATATCGTTCTCCTGGATCTCAAATCAGCCATGGACAAGCAGCTGAAAGAGCACCTAGCAGAAACAATGAAGGAGGAAACCTCCAAAATGTTGTTGAGGAGGCCTATTAATGACAATAATCAGTCGTCTTTCTTAGAAAAACTAGATTTTATAACATAGAATCCCTACAGTATGGAAACAGGCCCTTTGGCCCAACAAGTCCACACAGACCCTCTAAAGAGTATCCCACCCAGACCCATTCCCCTACCATATTACTCTACACATCCCTGAACACTACGGGCAATTTAGCATGGCCAATTCACTGACTGCACATCTTTTGACTGTGGGAGGAAACCCATGCAGACACGGGGAAAATGTGCAAACTCCACATAGGCAGTCACCCGAGGCTGGATTTGAACCCAGGTCCCTGATGCTGTTAGGCAGCAGTGCCATCATCAGGTTCATGTGGCAAGCTGGACTTTTGAGGCCAGGAAAGAGGCTGCCATCAGGGAGCTGACTGTTGAGTTTGATGAGGATGTTGACCTCCAGCTAAAAGGCAGGCAGAACAAATTGCTGCACAGCATGTACAGAGCTAGTGCCACTGCCCCGTCTCCACAGGAGGACTTGCAGCTGATCTCACCAGAGAGCTGTTGGAATTGTGACAGGGCTGGACACTGTAAACAAGACTGTCCTCAACAACCTTGGTCACCACTGTTGTCAGGCACAGAAGCCCCTTTCAGTGCAACAGCCTTCCCTCCTCACCAGATACTAAATAAATACTAACTCGTTGGGCCTCCAAACACAAAGCAGACATTCAGAGGGGAAGGTTCATTCAGGAAAAACCTTGTTCTTATATAGAGCAATAGACATTTACCATATAGTGGTCATGAAATTTAGCAAGGTAAAATGTCGTGCCAAACTGGCACAGGAGCCGAGGTGTCACCTGTTGTTTACCAGTGTTTTTCTGAGTGTCTTACTGAGGACTGTCAGCAGATTGACTCCTCCCTTCTCCATGCCTCTGCTTTGCAAAGGTCAGACATTCCTTATCATGATTACATCAAGTTTTGAAACTTGAAAGGGTTCAGAAAAGATTTCCAATAATGTTGCCAAGGTTGGAGGATCTGCGCTACAGGGAGAGGCTGAACAGGCTAGGGCTGTTTTCCCTGGAGCATCGGAGGCTGAGGGGTGACCTTATAGAGAATGGGTCTGGGTGGGATACTCTTTAGAGGGTCTGTGTGGACTTGTTGGGTCAAAGGGCCTGTTTCCATACAAAATCATGAGGGGCATGGATAGGATAAATAGACAAAGTCTTTTCCCTGAGGTCAGGGAGTCCAGAACTAGAGGGCCTATGTTTAGGGTGAGAGGGGAAAGATATAAAAGAGACCTAAGGGCCAACGTTTTCACACAAAGGATGGTACATATATGGAATGAGCTGCCAGGGGAAGTGGTGGAGGCTGGTACAATTGCAGCATTTAAAAGGCATCTGGATGTGTATATGAATAGGAAGGGTTTGGAGGGATATGGGCCGGGTGCTGGCAGGTGGGACTAGATTGGGTTGGTATATCTGGTTGGCGTAGACAGATTTCCATACTGTACATCTCTATGACTCTATAAGTTCTCCCAATCTGTTCTCCATCACAGTTTTCATAGCCTGGGGTATCTGGTAGCTTGAGTCCCAATTAACACATAAATGGAATTGAGGAAGGAATAGTCATTGTGTTGAGTTAAAATGTGTTAAGGTATATCCGGATATTTGCAAAGAATATATGGAAAGCATGTCTGCTGGCTGCCAGGAACAGCACATTACAAGGTCAATAGATCGGGCTTCACATGCTCAAGTAGTATCAGAATTGTTCGAGCATCAGGGAATCATCTGTTCTTTTACCTGCCCACACCATTTGGCAGGCTTATGCAGTTTTTCTCGTGCAGGTTAGGCAAAGGTAATGTAAATAATCATGCTCTTAGTTAGGGGACTGACCATGAGAGAGAATCCACAGGTAGGAGGGGAGTTGTGGTTAATTCCATGCCTGTACCTAAAGGCAGCATTCTAACCCCAATTCTCTGTGACATTCAGACTAAGATTCAAATTGGTCCTTTGGGTAGAGCCAAAGCAAGTCAGACAGGTAGAGCCGGGTGTGATTTTACCTTTATCATCTACCTTGAAAGACTCGTGGGTGGCACTGTGGCGCAGTGGTTAGCACTGCTGCCTCACAGCGCCTGAGACCCGGGTTCAATTCCCGACTCAGGCGACTGACTGTGTGGAGTTTGCACGTTCTCCCCGTGTCAGCGTGGGTTTCCTCCAGGTGCTCCGGTTTCCTCCCACAGTCCAAAGATGTGCGGGTCAGGTGAATTGGCCATGCTAAATTGTCCAGTGTTAGGTAAGGGGTAAATGTAGGGGTATGGGGGTGTTTCGCTTCGGCAGGTCGGTGTGGACTTGTTGGGCCGAAGGGCCTGTTTCCACACTGTAAATCTTATCTAATCTAAAACAACCTTAGACAACTTCAGCTGAGTGGGTGTGGGCACGAGTAGACTCCATCTTCACTGGAAGGCCTAACATCCAGCAGTGCTGCACTACCTTATCAGAGTCACAGGATCATAGGAGTCTTACAGCGCAGAAGGAAACTATATGGCCCATTGGCCAACACCAGCTCTTCAAACGGGTTAAAACCACACAACACCAGGTTATAGTCAAACAGGTTTATTGGGAAGCACTAGCTTTTGGAGCGCTAGTCCTTCATCAGGTGGCTGTGGCCTCAACCACCAGCACTCCGAAAGTTAGTGCTTCCAAATACACCTGTTCGACTATAACCTGGTGCAGTGTGGTTTTTAGGAGAAAGTGAGGACTGCAAATGCTGGAGATCACAGCTGGTCCTCCTGAGCTGGTCCTCCAGGCTGGTGGATTCCTGAAGAAGGGCTCGTGCCCGAAACGTCGATTCTCCTGCTCCTTGGATGCTGCCTGACCTGCTGCACTTTTCCAGCAACACATTTTCAGTAGTGTGGTTTTTAACTTTGTACACCCCAGTCCAACACCGGTACCTCCAATTCTTCAAATGAACATCTCCAATCTCCCCTGCTTTTTCTCCAGGCTGTTGCACATTATCTTTGTCCAAATAATTATCAAATCCCCTTCTGAATGCCTCAACTGAACCTGCTTCTATCACATTTCCAGGCACTCCCTGATGAACGAGTCCAAACAAACACAGAAACAAGATGAAGTCCTTTCTTGGCTGGTCATGATAAAGAAGGAGAGCTAAAGCAGCTCATTCTTCCTGACAACCTCAAGTAAATAGCAATCCCTAATCGAGGAGTACCCAAAACAATGTAAACAAAACCTCCACTGACCAGAGAGCAGTGTTACTGGCCCAGTTGATGCTGATATTGATGACTGCTGTCAAAATTGTGAGAGGTGTACTTTGGCCAAAGCAGGCAAATGACTCTGTTCCAGGATGGGATCCCTGGTCACCAGGATACCTCCAGAGGTCTTTGCAAAGGAATTTACATTCTTTGAGTAGTATTGAGACTGAGCAAACTCTTGTACTGACAGACTTCACAATAACACAGGCCATTCCAACTCATAGTCCCAAGACCTTGAGTATAGCCAGAGTGGTAGGATGTGGTTGGTTTGTCCATTTTGCTGTTCCATTTTGGATTCATGATGATGAAGGATGTAACTTTGAGAGCAAGACCTTACAGGACCATTGCAAGATCCACAGCATTGCCAAGAGGTGCACCACTCCCTAAAATGTAGAGGGGGGTGGACAGTATGAAGAATACAACCATACATTGCATGACCATTCATGCACCTTATCTCCTGGGTTAAAAAAGTAGCCTGAGTATCTTCCAGAGTTGATTTGTGCTAATGATAGCACGCTACAGGCTTTTCTCCATCCTATATTATCATTGAGTAAGACCCACTCTTTCCTGTGGACCATCTCCTTGGGCTCATCACACCTCAGATGGAGTTGAGGAGATCGCTTAGTACCACGTGAAGCTAAGCCAGACATTAAAGATGGCATCCAAAAGGACTGAGAACACACTGCAATGAAAACATTGAACAATTGCAAGGTAAACAGAACTGACCTTTGAATTGGAGCGAGGATATTCCTCCAACATCAGAACGTCAGTGGTCAGAATAAGGCATAGCATGTCTCCTACCCAAAACCTCAAAATCAACAAGTGGTTGCCTGGGGAAGCCTCTAAAATGTTTAACAGAGGGGAGTTGCATGAGGTTAGGAGTTGGATAGATGATATGAAGGCAGGCAATAGTGTTTCGGAATTTGGTGTTGTATGCATTGACTCTCATTAAGTGGAGTCAGATAGTGATGGGGATTCCTGGAGTAACCTGTGTGTTGTGAATCCAGGGGTTGCATCCAGTTGGTGAGGCCAACTCCCACCCTGGAAAAGGATGCAGGGTTGGCCTTGCAGGAATGGGGAGACACAGAAGTAACAAGTGCAGCTACAGAGCGGTGGACATGATCTATATGGACTTCAGTAAGGTGTTCGACAAGGTTCCCCCTGGGGAATGGTTAACAAGGTTAGGTAACATGGAATACAGGGAGAACTAGCCATTTGGATACAGAACTGGCTCAAAGGTAGAAGACAGAGGGTGGTGGTGGTGGAGGGTTGTTTTTCAGACTGGAGGCCTGTGACCAGTGGAGTGCCACAAGAATCAGTGCTGGGTACACTACTTCTCATCATTTATATAAATGATTTGGATGTGAGCATAAGAAGTATAGTTAGTAAGTTTGAAGATGACCAAAATTGGAGGTGTGGTGGACAGTGAAGAAGGTTACCTCAGACTACAACGGGATCTTGATCAGATAGGCTAATGGGCTGAGAAGTGGCAGATGGAGTTTAATTTTGATAAATGCAAGGTGCTGCATTTTGGGAAAGCACATCTTAGCAGGACTTATACACTTAATGGTAAGGTCCTAGGGAGTGTTGCTGAACAAATAGGCCTTGGAGTGCGGGTTCATAGCTCCTTGAACATGGAGTTGCAGGTAGATAGGATAGTGAAGAAGGCATTTGGTGTGCTTTCCTTTATTGGTCAGAGTATTGAGTACAGGAGTTGGGAGGTCATGTTGCGGCTGTACAGGACATTGGCTATACCCCTGTTGGAATATTGCGTGCAATTCTGGTCTCCTTCCTATCAGAAAAATGTTGTGAAACTTGAAAGGGTTCAGAAAAGATTTACAAGGATGTTGCCAGGGTTGGAGGATATGAGCTATAGGGAGAGGCTGAACAGGCTGGGGCTGTTTTCCCTGGAGCGTCGGAGGCTGAGGGGTGACATTATAGAGGTTTACAAAATTATGAGGGGCATGGATATGATATATGGACAAAGTCTGTTCCCTGGGGCCAGGGAGTCCAGAACTAGAGGGCGTAGGTTTAGGGTGAGAGGGGAAAGATATAAAAGGGACCTAAGGGGCAACTTTTTCACACAGAGGGTGGTACGTGTATGGAATGAGCTGACAGAGGAAGTGGTGGAGGCTGGTACAATTGCAACATTTAAGAGGCATCTGGATGACTATATGAATAGGAAGGGTTTGGAGGGACATGGGCCAGGTGCCGGCAGGTGGGACTAGATTGGGTTGGCATGGACAGGTTGGACCGAAGGGTCTAGTTCCATGCTGTACATTCCCATGAGTCTATGTGACTCCTGGAGATCTGACCTGACCAACCTAAATGCTAACATAGGTGATCTCAGGCCTTTGAAAGATGCCAGTCCCAAACAGACGGGAGGTGGAAGATCTGGTAAATTGGTGTACTGAGAACAACCTAGCTCTCAATGCTGGCAAAACCAAGGAACTCATTATTGATTTTACTCATGCCCCCCTACACATTAACAGCACAGAGGTGGAACGAGTGGAGAGTGTTAAGGTCCAGGGAGTGGTCATCCACAACAAGCTTTCTTGGACTCTTCATGTGGACGCACTTGTTACAAAGGCCCAGCAACATCTCTTCTTCCTCAGACAGCTGAGGAAGTTTGGCATGACGGTGAATACCCTTGCCAACTTTTATAGGTGTGCCATCGAGAGCATTCTGTCTGGATGTATCACTACCTGGTATGGCAACTGTGCCATTCAGGATCAGACACGGTTACAGAGAGTGGTGAACTCAGCCCGGACAATCACAAAGACCAACCTCTCATCTATCGAATCCATCTACCAGGCCCGCTGTCAAGGAAAGGCCGCCAGCATTCTCAAAGATCCATCCCACCCTGGCAATGCTTTTCTACAACCTCTACCATCAGGGAGAAGGTACAGAAGCCTGAACACACACACCAGCTGGTTTTATAACAGTTTGTACCCTACTGTTGTTAGAATACTGAATGGTCTCACAAACTCTTAACATTCGCCTGTACCTGTGCTTTTGTTTTTGCCGCTGTTTATCTATAATTTTCTTATCTATGTTACTTTGTGATCTGCCTGTACTGCTCACAAGACAAAGCCTTTCACTGTGCCTCAGTACATGTGACAATCAATTCAGTTCAATTCAATTCTTGAGCAAACCCTGGATATCACTCCAACCCTTACCATTTGCACAGATCTCGTTGCCATATACTGTCCACAGCCTACTCTGATTTGAGCATCATACGAAAACCCAAAGAAAGAAAACTGAATTAAAGGTGATTTTTAAAAAATGTTCTAATAAGGTACTGCATGTTGGAGGACACCAAGCAGGTCAACAGGAGCAGTTGGATAGACTGACCCTGGAGAGAGGGGCATCTTTGGGAGCGTGATGGAGAAAAAGATCAGACAGATGAAGATTTTCCTCGGATTCCATATAAATACTGTGGCTTCTATATTTAACCTTAATTATAATGACCTGATGTTGGTGGAATAAATAATCCCTGTGTCATGATTTTTAGGCCATCTATGTGTTCAATTTGTTTTGTTATGTTTCCATATTGTAAGAACCATTTTAACAGTGAGTCTCAGAATCTTTGTAAGTGGAATGAAGCCAACAAGTCAGATATGAAATGGACCTTTCTTATATTGACAATGGAGATGCTAATGTCAATATTGAAGCCAGCTGTACATGAACAATATTGGATTTTGACCATCAGAACAACAGAACGAAACAGACCATTTATAAATTCATTTTCAGCAATATTGGCCAACAGAGTGATCAGGTTTGAGTTGTTTTTTGCTTAGTTGTTTGTAATTCAGTTCCTTTGGATTTAGATGCGATGCTGTAATCAGAGCAGATTGTGGACAGTGTGTGGCAGTGAGATTGAAGTGAGGCAATTATTGAACTGTTCTGCATCACTGCCTTTCTCTCAGCTCACTCCCGACTTTGCTTCCTGACAGCTTGACTGCAGAATCATTGGCCGTATTTATGCAAAAAGTAAACGATTGAGAGCCTTGGTTGAAATCCACCTGAGGGTTAGGCTGGAGCAGAAATGTCCAATGGGATATTCTTAGTAACTTTAGAGCCCTGGTCTTTGAATATTTCTCCTTGCAACTGCAGTGCCTCAAAATTTACCCAACTGAGTTTAATTATAACAACGTGTAATAGAGACTGATTTTGTAAAACAACTTCTTCTAATTCAGCGACATGATCTTTCTCCAGTTCCAGCACTGTCTGAATGACCCTGTTGCACTGAGCACAATGCATGGTTTCACTGGAAGGTTGTATTAGAGGGTGAACACAACCGATCATGGCATCAAACTTCAGTGGCAGGCTGCCTGCTCAGTGGTGGCCCTTGTTGTGTCACTGCTGTAGCTCCATTCCAGGACTGCACGCTGGTGTCATCGGCCATCTTTGTGTTGGGTAGCCAGCAGCCATCCCTGGTTATTCAGTTCCCTAAGGACACATGAATTATGCCATTTCCGCAGAAACTTGGCAGACCAAAAATGTTTCTGACAGTCACACAGCAGTTGAGTGCCGAATGAATGGAATCTCTTTTCTATTGATGAGAACACTAGGCTACACCACCGGGACCTAGCTGGCCTCAGACATGGCTCAAACCTGAGGGAATTCAGCCAAGGAGGAAACACCAGTAATTGCCTGTGGGAAAAAATGAATTTGCAGATGCTGAAGATCAGAGTCGAAAAGTGTGATGCTGGAAAAGTCCAGTCAGTCAGGCAGCATCTGATGACCAGGAGAGTTGTCATTCCGAACATAAGCTCTTCATCAGGATTTCTGATGAAGAGCTCATGCTTGAAATGTTGACTCTCTTGCTCCTCGAATGCTGCCTGATCGGCTGTGCTTTTCCAGCACCACACTTTTCGGCAGTAATTGTCCATGCCTGACTTGCCGCCACTATGGTGAATATTATGAAGTCAATGCTCCTTTATGCAAAGCAGTGGTCACCTGAATGATGACGCTGTCATAATGCAGCTGCCAGCAAGATCCCAACCCAGGTTTGTAGTCAGCCCCTGAAAGGAACCAGAAACCTTCAAAAAAATTCAAGTCAACTTTCACCTTGATGCCACTTCCGAGAGCACAAGATCGTCCTCCATGAATGTAACACACCAGCTCTGATCAACATTAATAAAATGGAACTAGTTGGCAGCACTGCAACTCAGGAGCATTAAGGCTGGTCCTCCTTTATCATTACACCTGAGAGGAGAAGGAAGAGGTTGATGATGACCATTAGGCTGTGCAATTGATCAGGGTGGAAGGGAAGCTCTGCCATCCTGTGGCCAGAAGATCTTGAACAAGTCTCCCCAGGCGGACATCTGTGCCAGACTCTTTGTTTATCATTTAATAGTCAACACCATATAGATTGCTCTATCAAATTTATCATCATGCTGTAGCTCCCCAATAGCTTTGTTGTGCCCTGAACCACTGAAGCATTTTTCACAGACATCCTCATGTACTGCTTTTGTTTTGCTCAAATAATAACAACAAGACGTGTGTCAAGCTCCAGAAACTGCATGTTGTCTTTCAAAACCATAACGTTTAATCTAGAGAAGTGTTTCATATTGCACCCAAGTGAATGCCAAAATAAATCTATTGCCATTTATAGAGTCATAGAGAGGTACAGCATGGAAACAGACCGTTCAGTCCAACCCGTCCATACCAACCAGATATCCCAACCCAATCTAGTCCCACCTGCCAGCATCCGGCTCATATTCCTCCAAACCCTTCCTATTCATATACCCATCCAAATGCCTATTAAATGTTGCAATTGTACCAGCCTCCACCACTTCCTTTGCCAGCTTATTCCATATTCGTACCACCCCCTTTGTGAAAAAGTTGCCCCTTAGGTCTCTTTTATATCTTTCCCCTCTCACCCTAAACCTATGCCCACTAGACTCCCTGACCCCAGGGAAAAGACTTTGTCTATTTACCCTATCCATGCCCCTCATAATTTTTTAAGCCTCTATAATGTCAACCCTCAGCCTCCGAAGCTCTGGGGAAAACAGCCCCAACCTGTTCAGCCTCCCTCTATAGCTCACATCCTCAAACCCTGGCAAATTCCTTGTGTAAGTCTTTTCTGAACCCTTTCAAGTTTCACAACATCTTTCTGATAGGAAGGAGGCCAGAATTGCATGCAATGTTCCAACAGTGGCCTAAACAATGACTGTACAGCTGCAATATGACCTCCCAACTCCTGTACTCAATACTCTGACCAATAAAAGAAAGCATACCAAATTCCTTCTTCACTATCTGCGACTCCACTTTCGAGGAGCTATGAACCTGCACTCCAAAGTCTCTTTGTTTAGCAATACCTCCTAGGACCTTACCATTAAATGTATAAATCCTGCTAAGATTTGCTTTCCCAAAATGCAGCATCTCACATTTATCTGTATTAAATGCCATCTGCCACTTCTCAGCCCATTGGCCCATCTGGTCAGGATCCTGTTGTAATCTGAGGTAACCCTCTTCACTGCCCACTATACCTTCAATTTTGGTGTCATCTGCAAACTTACTAACTGTACCTCTCATGCTCATATCCAAATCATTTATGTAAATGACAAAAAGTAGAGGACCCAGCATCAAGTTTTGTGGCACTCCACTGGTCACAGGCCTCCAGTCCGAAAAACAACCCTTCACTACCACCCGCTGTCTTCTACCTTTGAGCCAGTTTTGTATCCAAATGGCCAGTTCTCCCTGTATTCTGTGAGATCTAACCTTGCTAATCAGTCTCCCATGGGGAACCTTGTCGAAAACCTCACTGAAGTTCATATAGATCACATCTACTGCTCTGCCCTCATCAATCCTCTTTGTTACTTCTTCAAAAAACTCAATCAAGTTTGTGAGACATGATTTCCCACGCACAAAGTCATGTTGACTATCCCTAATCAGTCCTTGCCTTTCCAAATACATGTACATCCTGTCCCTCAGGATTCCCTCCAACAACTTGCCCACCACCGATGCCAGGCTCACTTGTCTATAGTTCCCTGGCTTGTACTTACTAACCTTCTTAAACAGTGGCACTACATTAGCCAACCTCCAGTCTTCCGGCACCTCATCTGTGACTATCGATGATAGAAATATCTCAGCAAGAGGCCCTGCAATCACTTCCCTAGCTTCCCACAGAGTTTTAGGGTACACCTGATCAGGTCCTGGGGATTGATCCACTTTAATGCATTTCAAGACATCCAGCACTTCCTCCTCTGTAATCTGGACATTTTGCAAGATGTCACCATCTATTTCCTTACATTCTATATCTTCCACATCCTTTTCCACAGTAAATACTGATGCAAAATACTGATTTAGTTTCTCCCCCATTTTCTGCGGCTCCACACAAAGGCCACCTTGCTGATCTTTGAGGGACCCTATTCACTCCCTAGTTACCCTTTTCTCCTTAATGCATTTTCAAAAACCCTTTGTATTCACTTTAATTCTATTTGCCAAAGATATCTCATGTCCCCGTTTTGCACTCCTGATTTCCCTCTTAAGTATACTCCTACTTCCTTTATACTCTTCTAAGGATTCACTCAATCTATCCTGTCTATACCTGACATATGCTTCCTTCTTTTTCGTAACCAAGCCCTCAACTTCTTTAGTCATCCAGCATTCCCTATACCTACCAGTCTTTCCTTTCACCTTGACAGGAATATACTTTCTCTGGATTCTCGTTATCTCAATTCTGAAGGTTTCCCATATTCCGGCCGTCCCTTTACCTGCGAACATCTGCCCCAATCAGCTTTTGAAAATTCTTGCCTATTACCTTCAAAATTGGCCTTCCTCCAATTTAGAACTTCAACTTTTAGATCTGGCCTATCCTTTTCCATCACTATTTTAAAACTAATAGAATTTTGGTTGCTGGCCCCAAAGTGCTCTCTCACTGACACCTCAGTCACCTGCCCTGCCTTTATTTCCCAAGAGTAGGTCAAGTTTTGCACCTTCTCTAGTAGGAACATCCACATACTGAATCAGAAAATTGTCTTGTACGCACTTAAGAAATTCCTCTCCATCTAAACCTTTAACACTATGACAATCCCAGTCTATGTTTAGAAAGTTAAAATCCCCTACCATAACCACCCTATTATTCTTACAGAAAGCTGAGATCTCCTTACAAGTTTGTTTCTCAATTTCCCTCTGACTATTGGGGAGCCTATAATACAATCCCAATAGACAATAGACAATAGGTGCAGGAGTAGGCCATTCTGCCCTTCAAGCCTGCACCACCATTCAATATGATCATGGTTGATCATCCTTAATCAGTATCCTGTTCCTGCCTTATCTCCATAACCGTTGATTCCACTATCCTTGAGAGCTCTATCCAACTCTTTCTTAAATGAATCCAGAGACTGGGCCTCCACTGCCCTCTGGGGCAGAGCATTCCACACAACCACCACTCTCTGGGTGAATAAGTTTCTCCTCATCTCTCTGTCCTAAATGGTCTACAACGTATTTTTAAACTGTGTCACCCACTCACCCATCAGTGGAAACATATTTCCTGCCTCCAGAGTGTCCAATCCTTTAATAATCTTATATGTCTCAATCAGATCCCCTCTCAGTCTTCTAAACTCAAGAGTATACAAGCCCAGTCGCTCCAGTCTTTCAGTGTAAGGTAATCCCGCCATTCCAGGAATTGACCTCGTGAACCTACGCTGCATTCCCTCAATTGCCAGAATGTCTTTCCTCAAATTTGGAGACCAGAACTGCGCACAGTACTCCAGGTGTGGTATCATCAGGGCCCTGTACAGCTGCAGAAGAACCTCTTTGCTTCTATACTCAATCCCTCTTGTTATGAAGGCCAGCATGCTATTAGCCTTCTTCACTACCTGCTGTACCTGCATGCTTACCTTCATTGACTGGTGTACAAGAACACCCAGATCTCTTTGTACTGCCCCTTTACCTAAATTGATTCTATTGAGGTAGTAATCTGCCTTCCTGTTCTTGCCACCAAAGTGGATAACCACACATTTATCCGCATTAAACTGCATCTGCCCACTCACCTAACTTGTCCAGGTCACCCTGTAATCTTCTAACATCCTCATCACATTTCACCCTGCCACCCAGCTTAGCATCATCAGCAAATTTGCTAATGTTATTACTAATACCATCTTCTATATCATTAACATATATTGTAAAAAGCTGCGGTCCCAGCACTGATCTCTGTGGTAACCCACTGGTCACTGCCTGCCATTCCAAAATGGAGCCGTTTATCACTACTCTTTGTTTCCTATCAGCCAACCAATTTTCAATCCAAGTTAGTACTTTGCCCCCAATACCATGTGCCCTAATTGTACTCACTGACGTCCTATGTGGGACTTTATCAAAAGCTTTCTGAAAGTCCAGGTACACTACATCTACTGGATCACCCTCATCCATCTTCAGAGATACATTCTCAAAAAATTCCAGAAGATTAGTCAAGCATGATTTCTCCTTCATAAATCCATGCTGACTCTGACCTATCCTGTTACTACTATCCAGATGTGTCATAATTTCATCCTTTATAATAGACTCCAGCATCTTTCCCACGACTGAGGTCAGACTAACTGTTCTATAATTTCCTGCTTTCTCTCTCCCACCTTTCTTAAAAAGTGGTACAACATTAGCCACTCTCCAATCCGCAGGAACAGATCCCAAATCTATGAAACTCTGGAAAATAATCACCAACGCATCCACGATTTCTTGAGCCACCTCCTTCAGTACCCTGGGATGTAGACCATCAGGTCCCGGGGACTTATCAACCTTCAGACCTAACTGTCTCTCCAACACCAATTCCTGGCAAATATAAATTCCCTTCAGTTCAGGTCCTTCAGCCACTGTTACCTCAGGGAGATTGCTTGTATCTTCCCCAGTGAACACAGATCTGAAGTACCAATTCAATTCTTCTGCCATTTCTTTGTTCCCCATAATATATTCCCCTGTTTCTGTCTTCAAGGGCCCAATTTTAGTCTTAACCATTTTTTTGCCTTTCACATACCTAAAAAAACTTTTACTATCCTCCTTTATATTATTGGCCAGTTTACCTTCGTACCTCAATTTTTCTCTGCGTACTTCCTTCTTAGTAATCCTCTGTTGTTCTTTAAAAGCTTCCCAGTCCTCCGTTTTCCCACTTATCTTTGCTATGTTATACTTTTTCTCTTTTAACTTTATATGTTTCTTAACTTCCCTCGTCAGCCACAGCCACTCATGCCTCCTTCTAGGATCTTTCTTCCTTTATGGAATGAACTGATCCTGCAACTTCTGCATTATACACAGAAATATCCGCAATTGTTCCTCCTCTGTCATCCCTGCTAAGGTATTGCACCATTGCGCTTTGGCCAGCTCTTCCCTCACAGCTCCATAGTTCCCTTTATTCAACAGAAATATTGTCACTTCCGAATGTACCCTCTCCCTTTCAAATTGCAGATTGAAGCTTATTGTATTATGGTCACTACTTCCCAATCGCTCCTTCACTTCGAGGTCCCTGATCAATTCTGATTCGTTGCACAATACCAGATCCAGAATTGTCTTCTCCCTGGTTGGCTCCAGCACCAGCTGCTCTAAGAATCCAAGAATAAGATGATCATCCCTTTCTTATTTCTAAGTGCCACCCAAATAACTTCCATGGATGTATTTCCAGGAATATCCTCCCTCAGTCGAGCTGTAATGCTATCCCTTATCATCAATGCCACTCCCCCTCCTCACTTGCCTCCCTTTCCATCCTTCCTGTCGCATTTGTATCCTGGAACATTAAGCTGCCAGTCCTGCCCGTCCCTGAGCCATGTTTCCATAATTGCTATGATATCCCAGTCCCATGTTCCCTAACCATGCCCTGAGTTCACCTGCCTTCCCTGTTAGGCCCCTTGCATTGAAATAAATGCCATTTAATTTATTAGTCCTACCTTGTCCCTGCCTGCCCTGACTGTTTGATTCACTTCTGTTTTGAACTGTACCAGTCTCAGATTGATCTCTTTCCTCGCTATCGCCCTGGGTCCCACCCCCCACCCCCCACCTTACTAGTTTAAATCCTCCCAAACAGTTCTAGTAAGTTTCCCTGTCAGTATATTAGACCCCTTCCAACTTAGAAACAATCCGTCCTTCTTGTGCAGGTCACTTCTACCCCAAAAGAGATTCCAATGATCCAAAAATGTGAATCCTTCTCCCATACACCAGCTCCTCAGACATATATTCATCTGCTCTATCCTCCTATTCCTGCCCTCACTAGTTTGTGCAACTGGGAGTAATCCAGATATTACTACCCTTGAGGACCTCCTTTTTAAATTCCTGCCTAACTCTCTGTAATCTCCCTTCAGAATCTCAACCTTTTCCCTTCCTATGTCATTGGTTCCAATCTGGACAATGACCTCTTGCTGGCCCCTCTCCCCCGTGAGAACATTCTGAACCGTCTCTGAGACATCCTTGATCCTGTCACCAGGGAAGCAACACACTATTCTGCTTTTTCACTGCTGGCCACAAAAACGTCTGTCTGTACCTTGGACCAGATGATCCCCTAACACAATTGATCTCTTGGAACCCAATGTACCCCTCGTTGTATTAGAACCAGTAGCAATACCAAAAACTTGGTTGTTCGTGCTACATTCCCCTGAGAATCCATCACCCCCTACATTTTCCAAAACAGCATACCTGTTTGAAATGGGTATAGCCACCGAACACTCCTGTACTCGCTGCCTACCTCTCTTACCCTTCCTGGAGTTAACCCATCTATGTGACTGTATCTGAGAATTTTCCACCTTGCTATAACTGCCATCCATCACATACCGTTGCTGTTGCAAATTCCTTATTGCTTCTAACTGTCTCTCCAACTGATCCATTTGATCTGATAGGATTCACAACCAACAGCATTTATTGCAGATATAATCCGCAGTAACACTTAAACTCTCTTTAAACTCCCACATTTGACAAGAAGCACATAGCACTCTACTAAAGGCCATTTTTGCTCCTACAGACCAAGAAAATAACACTGTTTTATTCCTCTACAAAACACTGCTCCAGGTTAAATTAATACTTATGGCTTATATTTTAAGTTTAATCAAGAGATACATCTCCAAAAACATATAATCAAGAAAGAACCCACTCTACTGACTACTGCAGACTTTCTGTAGGCCACACTTAAACAACTAACTTATCTGATTCTGCGCTATGAACTTCACCCAACAGTTCCTCCAAGATCAGTTGTGAATTTCATTGTTTGTTATTTTTCTCAGATGTACTCTGATGTCCAGCGATACATGAATTCAAACAGCAAAGGCAGTGTCGGTTTCTTTCTCTCTCTCTCCCTTGCACTGACCTCACCATGTGCTTCCTTTGTCTGTTCTTCTCCCTTTTAAAACTGCTGTTGTTTTGACTTTTTTTCCAAAGTTCCAAAACAATGTAACAGCATATAAAACAGTAATTGCTGCTCCTGGAATTCGAGGAAATTACCTCTTGCACCTAAAATACCTCAACAAAGGAGCAGCTGTTACAGCCAGAAATTTTTCCCATCCTCCATCTTGGATTACCCCAGAATCCTCCAGCTTTTACTCACGCCCTCTAGTTTACAATCTATGCCCTTTCACAAAGGACCCTCTCTGGGGGCTGAAGTAAAATGTAAAACTTCGTTTGAGAAGATAGCTTAGTGGGTTAAGTGAAATGTAGCACCATCCCTGTGATCATAGTGCCTGAATGACAAAACTATACTTTGGTGATGGTTAGTCTTTAAAGAACTGTTATATGATTTACGGCAACTGTATATTCTTTCAAGTTGCAAAAAAAAAAATGTTAAATCAACTGTTGCTAACAAAGGTAATTCAGGATTGCATAAGATTAAAAAAAAAGGACCCATGAAGTTGCCAGAAATAGCAGTAAATGAGGTTTGGGTTTTTTTTTAGGATATCAACAAAGGAGGTCCAACAAATTGAAAAGGAAAGGGAGAACATAATATCAAGTAAATTTAGCAAACAACTTAAAAACAGACTATATGAAAGATGTGAAAAGGAAATGTTTGGTTTAGACAAACGTGGGTCCATTGCAGGCAGAGTAAAGAGAATTTAGAATTGAGAGTCTAAAAATGGCAGAGAAGCTGAGTGATTATTTTGTGTCTGTTTTCACAGAGGGAGCTGTCAGAAATCTCCCTGAACTGTAGGGAATCTAATTAAAAAAATCTTTTAAAAGAAAAGAAATCCAAGTAGTGAGGGAGAATGAGGAGTTGAAGAAATTGATTGAAATGGAAAGATTGGACTGAAGAAATTAATGGGGCTGAAAGTTTTTAAATGCCTAGGACCTGTTGGTCTTCATCTCAGGATGTTGAAGGGCGTGTCTATGGGTAAAGTTGATGCATCGGTAATTGTCTTCCAAAATACTTTAGATCCTGGAATGATTCCTGCGGGTGAGACCCTGGCAAATGTCATCCCACTATTTAAGAAGGGAGCAAAAGACTAAACCAGGAACGACTGTTAGTCTTACATTAATAGTAGGGAAAATGCTAGAATCTGTTATCATACTTGGATAATAATAAAAACCGAAAGAACTGTTGATGCTGTAAATCAGAAACAAAAACAGAAGTGTCTGGAAAAGCTCAGCAGGTCTGGTAGCATCTGTGAAGAGAAATTAAAGTTACTGTTTCGTCCAGCAATCCTTTCTCAGAGTTCTTTGATTTCTCTGCACAGATGCTATCAGACCCACTGAGTTTTTTCAGGAGCTTCTAACTTGGATAATAATGATCTGATTGGGCACAGTCCCTCACAGAAGGTTGGTTAGAAAAGTTAAAGCATGTGAGTAGAAGGTAATGTGCTGCCATGGATTAAGGATGAGCTAATAGACAGAAAACAGGGAATAAGAATAGATGGGGCATTCTTGAATAGACAGTCTGGGACTACTGGGGTATGGCAAGAATCTGTACTTGGGCCCCAGCTGTTCAAAACGTATATCAGTGACTGAAGGTGGGCACCAAATGTAACATTTCCAAATTTGCAGATTATATAAAACTAAGTGGGAATGGATTTGATGAAAATAATATAAAGCAGCTTCAGGAGGATTTGGATAGGCTTAGTGAATAGGCGAGATCATGGAAGATGGAATATAATGTGGAAAAGTACAAGGTAGGAGGAATAAATGTGCCAAGTTTTGTTTCAGTGGTAAGTGTTTGGAAAGTGCCACCTAAGTGTCCTTGTCGATAAGTCACTGAAGGCTCATATTCAGGTGCAGCAAGCAATTAGGAATGCGATTGAAATGTTTATCTTTATTGCAAGAGGATTTGAGTACTGGAAGAATGAAGTCTTGCGTCAGTTGTATATGGGCTTGACTAGACGGCAACCGGAATACTGATGCAGTTCTCATCTCCTTATCTCACCCACCCCCTCTCCCTGCACCATCTCCTACCCTCACCAAACCTCCCTACAATGGAGTATTCTAAACTGGAAGGGCCAGCCTGAATTATATGCTCTCGGGTGGGAATTGGGTATTGAATATATAATTTCTGGAACAAAGGTAAGAGTGCCACTAACTAAGCTATAGCTGGAACCTGCAAGTTAATGATTCAGGTGCATTGAAGGAGAAGCCAGCATATTTAACGAAAAGATACTCGTTGGCAAAGTGACCATTTCTGGCCCATCCCTCACTCACAGTGGTGAGTTGCCAGCTTGTGCCTCTACAGTTTATCTGGGGTACATATTCTCATGATACTGTTGAGAAGAGAGTTCCAGGAGTTTGACTCAGTAGCAATGAAGCAACTAAAAAAAATGCAGTAACTCTTTTAAGAATGATGTGTGACTTTAATAGGATCTTGCATGCAGTCATATTCCCATGTGCCTGCTGCCTTTGATCTTTGAGGTGGTGAAGGTCAGAGGTTTGGAAGGTGCTGTCCAAGGACCACTTGCCACATTGCATCTTGTAGTGATGTGTAACTCACCCTCGGCATCGATTTAGGCCAGAGTGAATGTTCAACTTAGCGGATGGATTGACAATCAATGGTCTGCTTAAAATCAGAAATACTCAAGAGGCCAGATCAGAGAGCCAATGTAGATCAGCAAGTCGGGGTCTGACGGTCAGTGGAATTTGATAGAAGGGTGTGGGTAGCAGAATCTTGGAAGCAGGGTAGGAGATAGGAAAGCAGCCAGGATGCATTGGAATAGCCAAGTGTAGAAACAACAGAAACGTAGATGAAGGTTTGAGCAGCAGATGAGCTGAGGCAGCGGTGGAGTCAGGTAGTGTTACAGAGGTTCCAATAGGCAGTCTTTGTGATGACACAGCCATTTGGTCAGAAGCTCATCTCAGGATCAGATTGATCAGGTTTTCGCCAGGGTGATTGCAAAAGAAAACAGTTTGCCGCAGGAGTTTGAGAGCATCTGTAATCTGCAGCATTGACGTCAATCATTGGCTCAGTTTCCAATAAAACACCAGCCCCCAGCTGTTCTGCTTGAGATAAACGAAGCAGCACTGTCACTGTAAGCAGCAACTGTGGAATAGATGGCAATGCAAAAGTGAATTGTTTTCATTCTTTGCTTAATATAAACTGCTGCTGATTTTAACAGTAAATCTTGTAGGTAATGGTGACCATTCTGCTTCTCACAGTTATGGTACATGTTAATCTTATTGTTGACTGGTGTCTCAATATATTAATGTGAAACATTCTATATATCTGCTGACCAAGCGTTAGAAGCTGAACCTGAGCAGAGTATACTGAGCTACACTAAGAAGGCACGCTGACCAGGCTGAGCAGATATCTTGCTCAACTTCTTCACCTAAAGCTTACTGCAAGTAGCTGCAAAAAGGACCTAAAATTAACACTTAAATATGTTTAAAATAACAGTTGTGACCATTGACAAGAAGTTGGTCTCTCTTGTTGAATGCTTGATCAGAGTTGTTGAAGGGCCTTGTGTCAGTGGCTGACACTGCCTGGCTTCGCCTCCCCTCCCCCACCTCCTGTCAACCAGCGCATAAGCAGATTTCACTGAATTATTCATGGCCCAAGGGATTCATTAGTGAAAGACGAGAGATCCCTCAGGAATTTGGGTACAATGCCAAGAAGATTGTGTTTCCTAGGCAATGCTGATTCAGCTCTTCAATTCCCTGAGTGTAACAGTAAAAGGATTTATCATATAGTCCAGGCACTTTATGGTTGCTTAAAAGAACAGGATTATTTTTGAGTTTAGAATCCATAAACCTGAACTCACCATGCTAATTCCCACCTCATACCTCTCCCCCATAAACCTTAATCTGTAAATGGAAGGATCTGTGTGATTTGCCGTTGTGAAGTATGTAGAGGACAGGTTGAGAGGAAAAGGATGAGAGCATGAGGATGGGCACAGCTCGTGGATCCTGTGACAGGAGCAGAGACCTGATTGCAGGGATTTGAAACAAAGACAGAAATTGCTGGAGAAACTCAGCAATTCTGGCAGCATTTGTGGAGAGGAAACCGAGTTAACATTTCAAGTCCAGTGACCCTTCTTCAGAACTCTCCACAGATGCTACCAGACCTGCTGGGCCTCTCCAGAAATGTCCTTGTTTCAGGTCTGCAGCCTTTTCAATTCCGTGCTTTATTGCCTGGGAATGTCACCAAACATCTTGCAGTCTAATGCAGTACCCCAATCTCTGTAATCTCATCCAGCTCTACAACCCTCTGAGATCTCAAATGTTCCTCCAACTCTGGCCTCTTATATGCCTCTGAATTCCTTCACTCTATGGTAGTTGTGGTGTCTTAGCAGACCAAGCCTGGAACTCTGGAATCCTCAAAATCTCTCCATGTCCTTTCCTCGAAATTGTATCTACCTAATTGACCAAGCTTTTTGGTCACCCACCAAATCATTTCTGTACTGTTATGTAAAATTACATTTAATAATGCTTATGGCAAGAACCTGAGGACATTTTATTGTATCAAAGTTGCTGTATAAATGTAAGTTTTAGTTACCATGCCATTTCCAGAGGTATGTGTCTTCACTGCTAATTAAGCTAATGACCAGCTTCTTCAGTTGTGTTAGAATGTGTCAAAAAGCATGTGTGCCACTTTCTCTCCAATAAGAGTGGCAGTGGGCTTGAGTACCTAGTTGAGAGGTTCTTGTGTTTGCATTAGAGAAGGTGCAGGGGCGATTCACCAGGGCTGGACTCTGCTATCAAGAGAGATTAGATAGGCCGCAGTTGTTTTTCTTTAGAGCAGAAAAGGCAATGGAAGACGTGGTTGAAGTGTACAAAGTGATGAGTGGCACTGATAAGGCAGATAGGGAGAAATGTTTCCCTGAGTAAGGGGGTCAGTAAGCAAGTGCCCCTGTGTTAGTTAAGCAGCAGAGGTTCAGAGGGAATTGAGGAAAATGTTTTTTCACCCAGAGGTTGGTGAGAATCTGGAAATTGCTGCCTAAAAGGATGGGAGAGGTGGGAGCCCTCAAGACATTTAAACTATAATTGGACAAGCATTTGAACTGCTATAATGTATGAGACTACAGACCAAGTGCTGGAAACTGGGATTAGAATAGATAACTGATGATCGGCATGACACAATGGGCCGAAGGGCCTTTCACTGGAATGTAAAAATGCAAATATCTAAGATGATTGTGCACAGACTGCATGGTCTCTGGGCTGGGGAGCAAGTCAGGCCAGCAGGGAATATTGAGGGCAGTTGTGGGTCAGATGGGGCGTTTAGGGAGTGGAGCTGGGGAGGGAAACGGACAGTAGAATGTTGTACAATTGTGTTCTATTGTAAATGGAGAACAGGGTTATGATTCATTAATGCGATGTGGGCTTTACAATCTTTGCCAGCATTAAATGCCCATTTTGAAATTTCCTTGAGAGGGCTATGCTGCGACACCTGCTTGAACCATTGCAATCCATGTGTTCAAGGTGGTCTCAAAATGCTGTCAGAGAGAGTGTTCTGGGTTGGGACTCTGGGACAAAGAAAGGACAATGAAATAACTGCAGAGAGGCCAGTATCCTGTCACCAAGTCCCCTGTTATTTACTTGTGCACAGTACACTGGCTGTGGCTAGCCAGCTCAGAGTCAGTCACCTGAATTAACGAGATGCTAAATCTCCTGGCTATATTGGTCAGTCAGAGCTTTCCTGATTGATTGGGATATTATTATTACTATTTAGATATGGAGCCATGAGGATATAAACATGAGACTGCAAGATTTTTTTATAATTGCTTCTAAATATTTATTCTAAGAATTATTTCCAAATTACATAATAATCATGAAGTCTACACCATAGAATAAATAACAGTTAAGAGCAATCACTTCACTTACCTGGATAGTGCCTACTGTAAGAAAAATAAATTGTCAATGCTGTATTCCCTTAATACTGAGTAGTAGCTATCCAGTCAATCAAGTATAGTTACATGATTATTCTACTTTAATTTTAAAACATTTTTAGATTTAAAAATATAGGATTTAAAGGAAAGTATATTCACAATACAGTAGTTGACTATTTTCCAACAGTCATGCCTCCAATGTGCCTGCTTTTCTAAATTCTATTTGTTTCGCAGTATCTCAGAAATGTTGCTGTGCAGAAAGCCATTAGCTCGTCATGTCTGCATTGTGTCTCTTTTTAAATAAATGCCAGTCTCCTGCCTTACCCCCCCCCCCCGCACATTATTTCTCTTTAACTGATCATCCAATGCCCATTTGAATGCTTTAATTGAAACTGCCTGCACCACATTTTCATCAACAGGCAGAAGGCTGGAAGAACGCAGTAAGTCAGGCAGCATCAGGAGATGGAAAAGTTGACATTTTGGGTGTAATTCTTCTTCAGGACTGGGAATGGGTAAAGGGGGAGTTGCAGATAAAGGGGGAGGTGGGGCAGTGTGGTGAAGTGGGGTAGGTGAAGACAGATAGAGGGTACAACCTGGTTGTTCAATGGGAGGAATGAATCCAGTTGGTGGCAGGGAAGGGGGAGGGGCTGCAAGATGGAGTCAGGGAATGGGAGGGAGGTTATTTGAAATTGGAGGGCTCAATGGTGAGTCCTCTGGGCTGTAGGCTGCCCAGGCGGAAGATGAGGTGTTGTTCCTCCAATTTGCGCTGTGGTTCATTTTGGCAATGGGGGAGGCCAAGGATGATCATGTCGGAAAGGGAGTGGTTGGGGGAATTGAAATGGGTGGTGACTGGGAGGTCCAGTCGGCCCCTGCGAGCCAGACTACGATGCTCGGTGAACCGTTCCCTAAGTTTACGTTTGGTCTCCCCAATGTAGAGAATACCTCATCGGGAGCACCTGATGCAGTAAACTAGGTTGGAAGAGAGGCAGGTGAACCTCTGTCTCACTTGAAGGACTGTGTTGGGGCTCTGGATGAAAGTGAATGGGGTGTATACTGGCAGGTTTTGCATCTTTTCCAGTTTCGGGGAAGGTATCTGGGGGTTTGGGGGGGCGGGGGCAGTGGGGAGAGTGGCGCAAACCAAGGACTGTCGAAGGGAACAGTCCTTGCAGAAGGCAGAGAGGGGTGGGGAGGGGAAGGTGTTCTTGGTGGTGGGGTGTGTCTCTACATCACACTTTCAGACTATATTTAACTACTCACTGTGTGAAAAATCTTTTCCTCACTTCACATTTGTTTGTTTTGCAAAATACTTTAAAAATGTGCCCACTGCTTCTTGATCTGTTTACAAATGGGAACAGTTTCTCCCTCTCCAATCCATCCAGACCCCTCATGATTTTGAAGATTAGATTAGATTAGACTTACAGTGTGGAAACAGGCCCTTCGGCCCAACAAGTCCACACCGACCCGCCGAAGCGAAACCCACCCATACCCCTACATTTACCCCTTACCTAACACTACGGGCAATTTAGCATGGCCAATTCACCTGACCCGCACATCTTTGGACTGTGGGAGGAAACCGGAGCACCCGGAGGAAACCCACGCAGACACGGGGAGAACGTGCAAACTCTGCCAAGCCTCTTCTTACACTTTTTTTTTCTCCAAGGAAGACAGTCCCAACTTTTCCAGTCTTCCCTCAAGACTGAAAGGTCTCATCCCCAAAACCATTCTCATTTTCATTTATTAAAGTGCTGCTTCTCATGCATTTTATTTCCATTGGCCCTCATGAACTTAATTAACACCTTAATGTTGTCACTAAATTGGTCACTTCTTTTATAAAATCACTTTTCCAACTCTATTTTGATTTAGTCCCTGCCCTCCCCTTCACTGTTTTGATCACATGACATTGCCCTTTGATGTGAAGGGCACTGCTTGTCCCAGGCCACTCGGGTGTTTCCTTTCTTCCTGGTGGTGGAAATTAAATAAAGATTTGTGTACTTTGTGAATCTCACTGTGTCTCACAACTGCACACACATACCATGAGTGCTGGGTAAAAAATAAGCACTACCGCAGTTAGGCGGTAGTGTGGGGGGTTATAAAAAGGAAAAAAAAGAAAAAAAATTAAAACCAGGTGAACATTGCCCTTAAAAAAAAGAGAAAAAAAAGGAAAAAAAATAAAATCACTTTATTTGCAGGTTGAGTCATGAGTCAGTCATTGGTCTGATTTGGTATTTTCTTTCTGACCTTTAGTATGCATGATATATTTGGAGAATTCTTCACATTTTCCACAGGTTGATGCCAGGATTTTAGCTGCACTGGAACAGATTGTCTAGTTCTAGTGCAAAAATTCTTCAACCCTGCAGATGGGGCTTGTAGCCTTTAGTGTATCCAGCGCAATTATTTAATTTTGATATGATGTGGCGTGAATCGAATTGGCTGAAGACTGACATCTGTGATTCTGGGGACCTCAGGATAGATTATCCACTCAGCGCTTCTGGCTGAAGATGATTGCAAACACTTCAACCTTACCTCTTGCACTCATATACTGAGGAGAAAGTGAGGACTGCAGATGCTGGAGATCAGAGCTGAAAATGTGTTGCTGGAAAAGTGCAGCAGGTCAAGCAGCATCCAAAGAGCAGGAGAATCGAAGTTTCGGGCGTGAGCCCTTCTTCAGGAACACATTTTCAGCATTCATATACTGAGCCTCACAGTAATTGAAGTTAAAGGTGTACATGGATTTTTTTTCTATTTAATTGCCCATCATTACATACATACAGTTCACCACAGTAGGACTACAGGAGCTTGGTCTGATCTGTTGATTATTGGTTCATTAAGCTCCACCTATAACGTTGTTTAATCTAATGAGACACATATAGTAATAAACTTTGGTGCATTGGCTAAAATATTTGAATTTGAGAGTATGACTTTGCCAAAATGCTACTTGACTAATTTGTTGGACATCTGCTCCAATTTGATACTAGTATCCGTCATTAATGAAGAGGATTTTGCTTCATCAGCAGAATGTGTCATTTGGTTTTATTCTTGTCAGAGACTTTGGTTTGACAAAAGTAAACAAAATTGTGAGAGTCTGAAGTCATTTCCAGCTGAGGATGCCACAATCTATCTGCCAACTCCAACTTCCTCCAGATTTTTGACAGTCAAAAATTCTGATCTCAGAGTCCCTTAAATTCTGGTTTCTCAGTAACTCCTGTATTCTGGTTTCTCAGTAACCTTTGTATTCTGGTTTCTCAGTAACCCCTGTGTTCTGGTTTCTCAGTAACTCCTGTGTTCTGGTTTTTCAGTAACCCCTGTGTTCTAGTTTCTTGGTAACCCCTATGTTCTGGTTCTCAGTAACCCCTGTGTTCTGGTTTCTCAGTAACCCCTGTGTTCTGGATTCTCGATAACCCCTGTGTTCTAGTTTCTTGATAACCCCTGTGTTCTGGTTTCTTGGTAACCCCTGTGCTCTGGTTTCTCAGTAACCCCTGTATTCTGGTTTCTCAGTATTTCCTGTGTTTTAGCTTCTTAGTCCTCGTGTATGCCGATTTCTCAGTTCCTTGTGTTAATTAGCGTTCTCTGCTATGTTCACTTGTTTAGGACTGTTTGATGCTGGATGTGAAAGGTGCACCTCAGGCTGTGACTGAGATCTGCTCCTTCCAGGATGACCTGCAGGAATTTGAAATGATTGACGACACGGATGACATGGAGGAAAGTGAACTGCTGCCTTCACCCTCTGCCACAACCATCCAACAGACGCGCCCTTCCACCTTAAACCTTGCCACTCCACTTTCCCACTCACAGGTTGGTGCAAAAATGAAGTATTCACAAGAGAAGGATGATTTTTGAAAAGAAAACTAAAATAAAACATTGTTACATTTTGGGATCTACTTGCACAACTGTGTGTTATGAAGCCCAGTGGGATCACCAGTTAAAATTTCAGAGTCGCACCCACAGTGGCAAAAGCCGTCATGGAGTTCTGACCGAATGATAACAGCTGCTTGTCTCCTCTATGTTTCACTGTTTTTAATGATAACAGCTGCTTGCCTCCTCTACGTTTCACTGTTTTTAATGGTGGGTGTGCTTTAACTCATTTATCTTTGAGGCCAGAATTCTGTTCTGAAAACCTCTGTGGAAAAGTAGGTGTGCTTTCATTTAAAAACTTGGGATTATATAACTCCACAATCCTCCCCTACTCACCGAGATCTCTCCTCCCCTCCTTAACCATCCCTTCTCCCTCACCCCTCCCACCACATTTTCACCGGCGTTTGAAATTCCGCGCCCCCATGTGACGTGTCTATACCTCAGGCGACAGACTGTGTGGAGTTTGCACGTTCTCCCCATGTCTGCGTGGGTTTCCTCCAGGTGCTCCGGTTTCCTCCCACAGTCCAAAGATGTGCGGGTCAGGTGAATTGGCCGTGCTAAATTGCCCGTAGTGTTAGGTAAGGGGTAAATGTAGGGGTATGGGTGGGTTGCGCTTCGGTGGGACAGTGTGGACTTGTTGGGCCGAAGGGCCTGTTTCCACACTGTAAGTAATCTAATCTAATCTAATCTAAATCTCAGCACTCCCATAGATGCCCCTGTCCCACAGAATCCCATTACCCAGTTCTCTCGGGTCGAGAGTCATGGAAATTTCCAAACACCAAACTGGGGTCACAATGGGAAAAGATTTCGGGATATTGGAGTTCTCTGCATTCTTTACACTTGTTCCTGTTCATTTTCAGGATTCTCTCAATAACAATGCCAGCTTCTCTCCCAGGAAAGCTAGCTGGCAGGAGACACTGCTGCACTCCTCTAATGGTAAGTAGGAACATGTTTTAAAGCTGTTTTCCCCCCCAGGATAGTCACCAATGGGAAATAGGAGGGAAGGATTTCTCCATTTTCTGTTCCTTCCTCACACCTTCTCCAAATGAATCAATAATATCAGGAAAATCTTGTTGGATTTAACTCCCTATTTCGACACTTCCACAACAGGAACTGTTCTTAAAGCTCAGTTTTCACCTGCAGTGAGATGCAACATTTTTTCTCTCAGTTTGTTGATCTCTTTCAGTCTCGAGAAGCTGGCTATTTGTGTCTCACTGCCCAGAACATTTCATCTCCATCCAGCAGCTTGGTTGTCATAGTTGACATTACTATTGAATTACTGGCACTCAGTGGTAGCCTGGCTAATCGCAACAGATAAAAAGTGAGGTTTGCAGATGCTGGAGATCAGAGCTGAAAATGTGTTGCTGGTTAAAGCACAGCAGGTTAGGCAGCATCCAACGAACAGGAAATTCGACGTTTCGGGCCAGAGCCCTTCATCATGAATTCCTGATGAAGGGCTCTGGCCCGAAACGTCGAATTTCCTGTTCCTTGGATGTTGCCTAACCTGCTGTGCTTTAACCAGCAACACATTTTCAGGCTAATCGCAACAACTAGATAAGCATAGAATGTGGAACATAGAATAATACAGGACAGGAACAGGCCCTTTGGCCCACCATGTCAATGCTGAGTATGATGCCATTCTATGTTAGTCCCATCTGACGACATATGGTCTACTTCCCTCTATTTGCAACCTATTTGTGTCTGTCTAAATGCCTCATAAATGAATTATATCTGCTTCTACCACCTCCCCTGGCAGTGTGATCCAGGCACCTACCACCCACTGTGTAAAAAAAAAATCCTTGTACATCTCCTTTAAACTTTTCTGTTCTCACCTTAATCTTACGTCTTCCAGTATTTCTACCCTGCCATAAAGACTGACTATCCACCCGATGTAAAAACAATGACTGCAGATGCTGGAAACCAGATTCTGGATCAGTGGTGCTGGAAGAGCACAGCAGTTCACGCAGCATCCGAGGAGCAGTAAAATCAACGTTTCGGGCAAAAGGGCTTCATCAGGAATAAAGGCAGTGAGCCTGAAGCGTGGAGAGATAAGCTAGAGGAGGGTTGGGGGTGGGGAGAAAGTAGGATAGAGTATAATAGGTGAGTGGACTCAGCACCGCCCTCCTAACCTGCAATCCTCTTCCTGACCTCTCCGCCCCCACCCCACTCCGGCCTATCACCCTCACCTTGACCTCCTTCCACCTATCCCACCTCCATCGCCCCTCCCCCTAGTCCCTCCTCCCTACCTTTTATCTTAGCCTGCTTGGCTCTCTCTCTCTTATTCCTGATGAAGGGCTTATGCTCGAAACGTCGAATTCTCTATTCCTGAGATGCTGCCTAACCTGCTGTGCTTTGACCAGCAACACATTTGCAGGAGTGGGGGAGGGGATGACGGTGATAGGTCAGGGAGAGGGTGGAGTGGATAGGTGGAAAAGAAGATAGGCAGATAGGACAAGTCATGGGGACAGTGCTGAGCTGGAAGTTTGGAACTGGGGTGAGGTGAGGGAAGGGGAAATGAGGAAACTGTTGAAGTCCACATTGATGCCCTGGGGTTGAAGTGTTCCAAGGCGTCTGGTGGTGAGGGAGCGGTGGTGAAGGAGGCCCAGGACCTCCATGTCCTCGGCAGAGTGGGAGGGTGAGTTGAAATGTTGGGCCACGGGGCTGTGTGGTTGATTGGTGCGGATGTCCCGGAGATGTTCCCTAAAGCGCTCTGCTAGGAGGCGCCCAGTCTCCCCAAAGTAGCGGAGATCGCATCGGGAGCGACGGATACAATGAATGATATTGGTGGATGTGCAGGTAAAGCTTTGATGGATGTGGAAGGCTCCTTTAGGGCCTTGGATAGAGGTGAGGGAGGAGGTATGGGTGCAGGTTTTGCAATTCCTGCGGTGGCAGGGGAAGGTGCCAGGATGGGAGGGTGGGTTGTAGGGGGGTGTGTGAACCTGACCAGGTAGTCACAGAGGGAACGGTCTTTGCAGAAGGCAGAAAGGGGTGGGGAGGGAAATATATCCCTGGTGGTGGGGTCTTTTTGGAGGTGGTGGAAATGTCGGCGGATGATTTGGTTCAGTGGTGGAGAGGTCAGTGCGCCAGACTACCACTGCGCCCCCTTTATCCGCTGGCTTGATGGTGAGGTCAGGATTGTAGGGTGGAAGGTGAGCATCAGGGGGTCCATGTTATGGTTGGAGGGGTGGGGTCTGAGGGCGGAGGTGCGGGATGTGGATGTAGCGGAGGAAGAGGTGGGGAGTGGTGCTGGTGTAATTAAGGAAGATCGACTGTTCTACATAGCCAACAAAGAGATAGGCATAGCTGTGGCCCATACGTGTGCCCATGGCTACCCCTTTGGTGTGGAGGAAGTGGGAGGATTTGAAGGAGAAATTGTTAAGGGTGAGGACCAGTTCGGCCAAACGAATGAGAGTGTCGGTGGAAGGGTACTGTTGGGGACGTCTGGAGAGGAAAAAATGGAGGGCTTGGACGCCCTGGTCATGGTGAATGGAGGTGTAGAGCAATTGGATATTCATGGTGAAGATGAGGCGTTAGGGACCGGGGAAACAGAAGTCTTGGAGGAGGTGGAGGGCATGGGTGGTGTCTCAAACATATGTGGGGAGTTCCTGGACTAGGGGGGATTGGACAGTGTCAAGGTAGGTAGAAATGAGTTCTGTGGGGCAGGGGCATGCTGAGACAATGGGTCGGCCAGGGTGGTCAGGCTTGTGGATCTTGGGAAGGAGGTAGAACCAGGCAGTGCGGGGTTCCCTGGCTATGAGGTTGGAAGCTGTGGATGGGAGATCTCCTGAGGTGATGAGGTTCTGTATGGTCTTGGAGATGATGGTTGTTGATGGGGGGTGGGGTCATAGTTGAGGGGGTGGTACGAAGAGGTTTCCTCGAGTTGGTGTTTGGCTTCAGCGGTGTAGAGGTCAGTGTGCCAGACTACCACTGCGCCCCCTTTATCCGCTGGTGAGGTCAGGATTGGAGCAGAGGGATTGGAGGGCTGCACGTTGTGAGGGTGAGAGGTTGGAGTGGGGGAGGGGGGTAGACAGGTTGAGGTGGTTAATGTTCCGGCGGCAGTTGGAAATGAAGAGATCGTGGGCAGGTAATAGGCCAGCGCGGGGTGTCCAGGTGGATGCGGTATGTTGGAGGTGGGCGAAGGGGTCCTTGGAGACTATCCACCCTATCCATGCCTCTCATAATTTTAGACACTTCTTTCGATTTGTCCCTCACTCTCCGATGCTCTCCAAAGCAATTCAAATTTGTCCAACCCCTCCTGAAAGCCATGCAACATCCTGGTAAACCCCTTTTGCACCCTCAAAACCTCCACAACCTTCCTTTGGAACAGCACACAATACTCCAAATGTGACATAACTAAAGTCTTATATCATGACTTGCCAAGTTTTACGTTCAATGTCCCAGCAGATGAAAGCAAACACGGTGTGTACCTTCTTTATCACCTTATCCACTATGATGCCACTTTCAGGGAACTATTAACTCACACCCCAAGATCCTTCAGTATATCAGTGCTCTTAAGGAGATTGCCATTTACTATATGTTTTCCTCTTGCATTTGACCTTCCAAAATGCATCACCTCACACTTGTCCAGTTTAAACTCCATCTTCTGTTTCTCCACCTAACTTGCCAAGTGATATATCCTTTGACAACCTTCCTCATTATCCACAACTCCAGTTTTTGTGTCATCTGCAAACTTACTAACCAAATCACCTCCATTTTCATCCAAATCATTTAAATGCATTACCAGCAAAAGAGGTCCCAGCACTGGTCCTTGAGGAACACTAATGATCACAGATCTCCAGTTGGAAAACCACCCCTCCATAAGTACGCTCTGTCTTCAATGACCAAGCCAATTTTGTACTATCTCCCCATCAATCCCATATGACTTAATTTTCTGGACCTGCCTCCCATGAGGGACCTTGTCAAATGCTTTAGTAAAGTCCATGTAAGTAACAACGATTGCCTTACCCTCATCAATCATCTTTGTCATTTCCTCAAAAAAATTCAATCAAATTTGTGAGACAAGACCTCCCACAAACAATTTGAAACTGCCATCAGGAACTATCAGTGCAGCAAATTTCAAATATCTTTGCATACTTCCGCACTTTGAAGACATAAATGAAGGGATGGGGGTGTTGCCAGAGAATAGGAGGATTGCAAATGTTCTAACAATGTAAGGCAAAGAACTGTGGATGCTGGAGACCAGAAACAAGAAAAGAAATTGCTGGCAAAACTCGGCAGGTCCGGCAGCATCTGTGGGAAAAAAGTTCTGATAAAGGGTCACTCAACTTGAAATGTTAACTCTGCTTTCTTCCCATAGATGCTGCCAGACCTGCAGAGTTTCACCAGGAATTTCCATTTTTGTAGCAAATCTACAAAAGTCCAAAGGGATAAACAGCAGGCTGGTCAGCCCAACATCAAAATGTTGGGGAAAATGTTTGAGGAAGACATCTCAGGATAAAATGAATTAACATTTGGGAAAGTCAAAATAAAGAAGTGAAATTCACCTCAGATTTGGGAATAGCAAATGCATTTTTTTTAAGTTTATGCCAGGAACCAGGGTCCATATGCAACATAGTTACAGTTTGTCTGGGGAACAAAGGAAATTACAGGCCAGCAGTCTCATCTCAGCGATGTGGAAATTATTAGCAAGAAATCTGAGTAGCAGAATATATCTGTAATTGGAAAGATACCGATTAATTAGGAACAGTCAGCATAGATTTGGTAGGGGAAAGTTGTGTTTGACAGATTTGATTGAACTTTTTCAGGAGGTCATGCTGATGAGGGTAATGCATTTAATATGGTCTACATGGACTTTAGCAAGGCTTTTGATAAGGTCCCTCACTGCAAACTGGACAAGAAAGTCAGAGTCTGTGGGATCCAAGGCAGAAGGTGATGGCAGAGGGATGTTTCTCTGTCTAAAAGTCTGTTTCCTCTAGTCCATAAGGGTTGATGCTAAACCCCTTGATGTTTTTAGGACATATGACCAAGAATGTTAGTGAATGATACAATAATTGGTCAGGTGGTAAATAGTGAGGAAGATAGTGGCAAACCACGGGAGGATATCAATGGACTTCTTAGGTGACCAGAGCAGTGGCAAATAGAATTCAGCTCAGAAACCTGAGAGATAATGCACTTGGAGATGGCTAACAAGGCAAGGGATTACACTGTGAATGGTAGGACATTGGAAAATACTAAAGATTAGAAGAACCTTGATGGATGTATTCACAGATTCCAGATGTGGTGGTTAAGAAGCTATATGGAATATAACCTTCATTAGCCAAGGCATGGAATGAAAACCTGAAAAGGTGCAGAAAAGATGTGCAGGAATTTTGTACTATCTCCCCATCAATCCCATATGACTTAATTTTCTGGTCCTGCCTCCCATGAGGGACCTTGTCAAATGCTTTAGTAAAGTCCATGTAAGTAACAACGATTGCCTTACCCTCATCAATCATCTTTGTCACTTCCTAAAAATTTGAGCTATAGGGAGAGGTTGAATAGGTTGGGGCTATTTTCCCTCCGCCATTGGAGGCTGAGGGGTGAGCTTCAAGAGGTTTATAACATCATGAGGGGCATAGATAGAGTGAAGAGCTAAGGTCTTTTTCCCAGGGCAGGGGAGTCCAAAACTAGGTTTAAGGTGAGAGAGAAAGATATAAATGGGGCATAAGGGGCAACTTTTTCATACAGACAGTGGTGTGTGTATGAACGGTTCTTCTGCAGCTGTACAGGGCCCTGATGATACCACACCTGGAGTACTGTGTGCAGTTCTGGTCTCCAAATTTGAGGAAAGACATTCTGGCTATTGAGGGAGTGCAGCGTAGGTTTAAGAGGTCAATTCCTGGAATGGCGGGATTACCTTACGCTGAAAGACTGGAGCGACTGGGCTTGTATACCCTTGAGTTTAGAAGACTGAGAGGGGATCTGATTGAGACATATAGGATTATTAAAGGATTGGACACTCTGGAGGCAGGAAACATGTTTCCGCTGATGGGTGAGTGCCGAACCAGAGGACATAGCTTAAAAATATGGGGTAGACCATTTAAGACAGAGATGAGGAGAAACTTCTTCACCCAGAGAGTGGTGGCTGTGTGGAATGCTCTGCCCCAGAAGGCTGTGGAGGCCCAGTCTCTGGATTCGTTTAAGAAAGAGTTGGATAGAGCTCTCAAAGATAGTGGAATCAAGGGTTATGGAGATAAGACAGGAACAGGATACTGATTGAGGATGATCAGCCATGATCATATTGAATGGTGGTGCAGGCTCGAAGGGTAGAATGGCCTACTCCTGCACCTATTGTCTATTGTCTATTGACAGAGGTGTATAAGGTTAGAAGCAATATAGGAAGACACTTATTCCATGAGTAGAGGGATAAGTTAGTAGAGGAAATTGATTTAAGGTAAGTAATAGAAGGCTAAGAGAGTTGAGAAGATTTTCTTTTGACTCAGGGGGTGATGGGTCTCACTGCTACCCAGGGTTGAGTCACCACCTCTCATGATAATTAAGCGATATTTAGACATTCACTTGCATTATCATAGCTTTTTAGGCTATGGGCCAAAAGCTGATAAATGGAATTGATGGGCTGAACAGCTGTTTCTGTGCTTGAAATGCCTATGAGTCTGTGAGAACTTGTGTGAGTCATTTGATGAATGTAATGGAAAAGCTTTATGAAGTTTATGGGTGGCACAGTGGTTAGCACTGATGCCTCACACCACCTGAGTCCCGGGTTCAATTCCCGACTCAGGCGACAGACTGTGTGGAGTTTGCACGTCCTCCCCGTGTCTGCGTGGGTTTCCTCCGGGTGCTCCGGTTTCCTCCCAAAGTCCAAAGATGTGCGGGTCAGGTGAATTGGCCATGCGAAATTGCCTGTAGTGTTAGGTAAGGGGTAAACGTAGGGGTATGGATGGGTTGCGCTCCGGCGGGTCGGTGTGGACTTGTTGGGCCGAAGGGCCTGTTTCCACACTGTAAGTAATCTAATCTAATCTAATCTAAATTAACCGAAGACAATAAATGCTGGAGATCACAGTGGGTCAGACAGCATCGATGGAGAGAGAGCAAACTAAGGTTTCAAGTCGAGATGACTTTCCATTAGATTCAAAACGTAGGCTTGCTCTCTGTCCATGGATGCTGTCTGACTCACTGTGATCTCCAGCATTTGTTATCTTCAGTACAGATTCCAGCGTCTGCTGTAACTTGCTCCTACATTATGAAGTTAATGTGGTTTTTGGGCTTTCATAAAGTATTTGGCAAAGCACCACATAATTAACTGGTGAGCAAAATTAAAGCATATGAGATTAGTGGAACAGTAACAACCTGGATACAGAATTGTCTAAAATATGGAAAAAACAGAGTATATTGAATAAAAACAAAATTGCTGGAAATACTGAGCAGCTCTGGCAGTATCTGTGGAGAGAAAGCAGAGTTTAACGTTTCAGGTCCAGTGAACCTTCTTCAGAACTTTTATGAGTATATTGAACCATTTTTTTTTGGATGTTATTTTTCATTATACAGAAGTATTCCCAGGCATCAGTTTTAGGAACGCTGCTCTTTTTGACTTGAACTTGAAATCAGAGGGCACAATTTCAAGATAGTAATAAACTTCAGGAGACATTGAGTGGAAAAATAATCTGTGATGTGAATAACCTTTAAAACGAAAAACTGTGATGGTCCATTTTGATAGGAAGAAGAGGGGGGAAAATGAACTAAGTGCAATTTTAGTAGTTGGAGGAACAGAGATGTGGTATCGTGGAGTTTGATGGGGTTTGGTGAGGAAAAGGAGTGATAAGCATATAAATATTTGACGGTGATAAAATAAGTTCCGAAGACTTTTTAAATGTTAACACCTTAGCTTTATTATAGAAGAACAGAGTACCAAAACAATAAAGTTAAAGAATCCCTACAGTGTGGAAATAGGCCCTGCAATCCATTGAGTCCACACCAACCTTCAAAGAGCATTCCCTCCTCCTGCATTTCCCATGGCTAATCCACCCAGCCTGCACATTCCTGTTTTCCCTCATGTCATTTTTAAAATCTTAAAAATATGCCCTCCCAGTTTTGAATTCCCTCACTCTCTGTAAAAGACTTTCCTGTTTACCTTATCTATGTCCCTCATGATTTTATAAATGTCTATAAAGTCACCCATCAACCTCCTACACTCCACGGAATGTAAGTCTCAGCATATTCAGCCTATGTTTAGATCTCAAAACCTCCATTCCAAGCAACACACTGGTAAATGTTTTCTGAACCCTCTCCAGTTTAACACTATCCTTCCTATAGCAAGACTGAAGAAGCTGGGGGTTGTTTTCCTTGGAGCAGACTGTTAGGAGGAGATTTGATGGAAATGTTGATCATTTTGATAGAATAAATCAGGAGAAGGTGGTTTAACTACCAAATAGGCTGACAACAAAATGATATGGATTTAAGATGATTGGCAAAAGAGCTGGGAGTGACGTGAAGAAAGGTTCTTACACAGTGAGTTGAAATGATTTAGAATGCACTGCATGACAAAGTGGTGGAATCAGATACAGTAGTAACATTGGTGGAAAAAATACAAAATGAGGAAAGAATGAGGTGTGAGATTAATTGTATAGGCCATCAAAATAGCAACAAACACAATATGTTGAAGGACTTTTATCAGTGCTGCATCAATCTATGAAATTATTTTAGGCTAGTTTTAAAGAATCCACCAGAATTAATTTCCAGTTTCAACTCTATAGTATCCTCACTGAGAGTTGTGAATAATAAAAGTTTCTCCACCTTCAGGGGAGTTTGGAAGGTAGCATGAATACTTTCAAGATGGTGGACTGGGAAGGGTGAGGTGAGAGAAAGTCTCCGGAAGATAGGTGGATTATTATTCCAGCACTTGCTCATGAGTCACTCTAACTCCCTGAAAAGGTTTGGTTAAAATCATCAGGTACGGGTATTGTGCAAACCCATGTGATCCATCCTTATTTAGCCTATACCTTGCCAAGTAAGTGTTAATTTTATCCTATATTATGGCATCTCGAGATTACTCATTGAGGCTAGGTCCCTGGTCATCTCATTTCCTTTCATCTTGAGTAGAGATGTCCCATCTCATTATAGTTTCCTAAATGCCCCCTTATTCTACATTATCTCGTTACCTATTTTATTCTAAGGGCAAAATCTAAGATTATCTCCTACTTGATGTGAAAATAAGTTGGAATGGCTCACCTTCCTTGCAATTATAATGTTTTTATCACAGCTTATCTTTGAATAATTAAAGTGACTTGTCACGAAGGACTTGTGTTCCTGCAACTTTTATCCATTTTTATTTTACATGTAATAATATACAGCATGGAAACAGATCATATACCTCCCTCTTTTCAGTGCCACTGTACTGAAGTCCTAATAGAGAAATAGGGATAGTAATTTTATGATCTTCCAGTTGAGACAATATTGTCAGGCACAAAATGGGGCAAAAATGAATAGGTTGATAGAGCTGTTCCTATATGTAAGACAGTCTGAAAAATGTTGAATACTGTATCAAACTTTTAGGGGAAATTTGGAACATTCATTCTTCCATATCCAACACCACAACCACTTTCTCTCCCCCCCACCTCCCCAATCTTCCACCACCATATCAGATACCTCCCACCTCCCCACATAAGTTATAGAACAGAAAGTCAATTGAAAATTTCAAAATTAAGATTGATTTTTATTGTTAGGCAAGAGAATTTATGGCCACTGCATCAAAGTTGGTAGTTGTAATCTAGATACAGTTCATCCATGATCTGAGTGAAGTGTGGGCCAGAATTGAGGGTTGAATGATCTATTCCTACACTGAAGGGCCGAGATGAGTTTACATTCTGTACTTCCCTTTCTACTCCTTGAGTGTAACCAAGGCAATTTAAATTTGCAACGCTCTTGCTAGTGTCAACGTTTTGGTGTGTTTCAGACCAGATGGTTAACAGTTCATGTGGATGTTAATGACACCAACACATTATTGGAATCAGAATGAAAGGTCTTGCCAAACCAGCCACCTTCAACCAAATGCAGCAGAACACTGGAGATTGATTGTGGGATCGTTATTTCTGTCGAATGGTCACAATGGTTGACAAATTTATAATCGCCACTATACTTCAGAATAATTCATTTCATTTTAAGTGCCTTCAGAATGTTGAGTTTCATCTATGCAGCATCCTTTTCTTTTTCGGGTCTCAGGCTTAGCTCAATAATAACACGGAGTTGGAAGATTTGGTCCCAGTCTGGAGACTGGGGGTTTATAGCTGACACTTCTGTGCAGTATTGAGAATGAATTGCACTGTGGCAGGTGACACCTTCAGATGAGATCCTGTTTTATTCTTTCACAGGGTTAGGCCAGCAATTATTGTGTTTTCCCAATAAGATGGTGGTCAGCTGCCCTCTTGAACCGCTGCAGTGCATGTGGTATAGATACACCAGCACCAGAAAAGAAATGACAAAATAGTTCCAAATCAAGGTGATACGCTAAAGTTTCCTGTTCCAACTGATGTCCAAGCAAAGTTCCATGGCATTATGAGAAGATAAGCAAGGCAGTTCTCCTTGGTAACTGGGCAAATTTACCCCCAACCAGCATTGCTAACACAAATAGTCCAATCATTGGCCTTATTGCTTTTCAAGGGATATTTCTGTGAACTAAGTGTCTGCCTGCATTTTAAAAATTCCAGCTTGGCTTGCTGCATATCAAGAAGTACATCTTTGGAATTTCAGGACACTTTATGATTGTGGGAGAAACAATATGAATGCGTTTTCTTTTTTTCTAATAGGAGTTCATTTGTCATTACAGGCCATTTAACCCCTCCACATCTGTGTATCCAAGATAGTGTCCACCAGGCTGGTTGGTGCATGACTGGCCCGAAGTCTGGACCACATGGCCCTGGATCACAACTGAAACACATGGAGACCGCATCATCCCAGTCACCTCTGAAACCTCTACTGTACGATTTTGAAGGGAATCGGCGGGATACTCTGGAATACGGTAACAGCAAGGCTGACCAACTCATAGAGGATCATAATATGAATATTGTATCGCCATCATTGCCATGTCCATCATTGCATGTGAACAAAGAACCTGCTAAACACTGTCTCTCTCCGACAGGGTCTTTTGGTTTACACACAAAGTCAGGAAGCTCTTTCCCTGAAATGGAAGCTGGCCACGATAGCCACACACATCAAACTAACACAGCAGACAATATCACATCACAAAGCTCAGATACAGAGCTGGAACAAGACTTGACTAGCAGCAGTTCCAAAGGACATTCTTGTTCTGCTAATAGATCCAGCGAAATGTACACACTTGCCTCTGAATTAGGAATGAATACTGAGATTGAAGCTGACCATACCTTTGCTGCCACTAGTAAATGCCTGTCACCATCCAACCTTAGCAACGGTTCCTGTACTCCTGTGTCTGATGCAGAGCTTGAACTAGAATTTGGAATTGCAAACAAGATGCACAGAGCATCCACAGAGCAAACAGCTTTTGTGCCCCCTGTTCTCGAGCAAATAAATTTGCCAACCCCTGCCACCACTGCAATGAGTTCTTCGGCTCCTGATTCAGAGATGGACCATGACCATGACACAGAAGAGACAGCTGTTGACTATGTGCAGCCATCTAGTTCCAATAGCAATACAGTGTCTCCTTCCTCTGACCCAGGCATCGTGGCAGATCTCACCAGTAAAAGCACCAAGAAATTTATGCAGTCGTACCAAAGTGAGGATGGTGTTTCCTCTGGTTCTGACTCAGAATTGGAAGAACTCGAAGAAAGACTAACATGTGACAACAGTGCTGCATGTAACATGATTTCTTCCATCTCAGAGACTGAGTTAGACCTTACTAGTGAGAGCAGCAGTGGTCGGTCATCACATTTAACCAACTCAATTGAAGAAGCAAGTTCACCCAACTCTGATCCTGAGATTGACTGGGAAGGAGAAATAAATACTTCTAATGTTAAAGATCGATTGTACTTGGTAAAGACAGCCAGTAATACCGACGTCAATACATTAAACCCAGTCGCTGAATGGGACCTTGACAGTGGGTATACAGGAAGATTTGTGTGTGCTACAGATAAAAATAATTCACGTCCTTCTGCCAGAGTTTCAGAGTCAGAGTTAATAACAGACCAACTTACTGATGTTATTGATGAATCTTTGCAAGATCCTGACCAGACAACAAAACAGATTACTTCACCAGAAACTCCAGAGTTGAGACCAGATAGTAGGAATGAAAGTACTGCCAGGCCCACATATCTTGATATTATACCAAATCCATTGCTGTCTCAGGTCCCAAGCCCAAAATCACAAACAGAAGATAATGATGAAGAAAACAGTGATGATGAACTGAGTAATGATTCTGAGTCTTCGTGTTCTGATCATGATTTAGACGCTGATCTGAGTGAAAGTTCTGACTCCCCTTGGCTTCTTAGTAACATGATCAACACAATGATTTCACAAGGCTCCCACACTGTCAAAGACGAGGGCTGGATGCAGACTCATTCCTTCAGTGAGACCGTTTCCTCATGTTCTGACATTGAGATCGAGCCAGTGTTCGCTAACCAGCTACTGTGCACTTCAGGGCATCAAAATGACACAGGCCAGACAGATTCGAAAAACAAAGACCATCTTGACTTAGACATTGAGATATTGGATAGCAATGATGATTTTGAAGATTCAATGTTCTCCAAAGATGAGGATAAAAGAAAAGAGACAAGAGCTGAGGAACCTGAGTTAATGCCAACTTCTAACAATAAACCAGCAACCATTTACCTGGCTTTGAGTAATCCACCCGATGATGCAGCCGTGAGAGGAGACAATTATAGTGTATCGTTGACTCCAGGAAGAGTTGATTCCTGTGAAGCCGAAGCAGAGTTAAGCAAGGATTTTAAGGACAGTTGCACAAATGAAGAGGATGATGACATCACCATAATGCCAAACTCCACGCTAAGCTTCAAATATGAGGAGCCAATGGAAAGCCTTCAAGGAATAAATCCAGATCATGACATGGATGCTCCAAGTTTCAGTGAAGACCTAGAAGCTGCTTTTATTTTAGAAGATCGGTTAACTGAATTGAATTCTCGGCCACTCACTTCTGAGTTGCAAACAAAATCAAAGCCAGTCAGTGAAGAGACTGACTGTCCCAATAAATGCTCAAACCCATCTTCTTCTTCATTTAATGCAAGCCCCAAAATACCCATATCCTTTAGTGACCCATCAAATGGCCCTTTCAACCTGAAGGAACTGTCCCCATTGCACAGAGCAGCCAGCAAGCAGCTAGACCAGTCATTGGCCTATGACTCTATTAAGTATACCCTGGTGGTAGATGAGAACACTACTTTAGAGCTCGTCAGTTTGAAGCGTTGCACCTCCATCTTGAGTGATGATAGTGAAATCTCAACACTGTGCGACAACTGTGAGCTGGAAATGGATAACGAGTTTGGGGACTGCATAGAGAGACATGACATCGAGGACTCATCTGAGGATTCATCACCTGAAGCCGACACACAGTTTTCCAAGAAATTCCTCAATGTTTTTGTCAACAGCACTTCTCGGTCTTCCAGTAAGCTATATGTCCCATTATAAATCTTAGCATGCATGGTGTGTGAGATCCAGTGTTAACCATATGCTAATAATGTTTCCATGTTGGTAGATTCTGTCATGAGTAACTTTTATTCTATATATGCCATAAAAGTTATGGAGCTATGAATTTTCTGCTCATTTGTATTATGTCATTTCTAAGGATTCCACATTCTGACAACAGTTTCATGTAAAATCCCCTGTGAAGATATATATATATATACCCTTCTCATAAAATTGGGAATAACCTGCTGAGATAGAGACGAAGGTAATGCAGTACATAAGATACTCCCATGGTTACTGGGCAATGTACAGTGTAACGCATTTGTCATAATACAATGGTGAGAGTCAATAGAGAAAATGGTGAGGCTGGGGTTGTTATCCTTAGAGGAGAGAAGGTGAGGAATAGCGGTATTTGAAGCTGTGAACTGTTTTGATAAAATAAATAAGGAGAAACAGTTTCCATTGACAGAAGGGTCAGTAACCAAAGCATGGAGATTTAAGATGATGTAAGGTAAGGGTGATATTGAAGTAGGAGGTGCAGGTGTGAGCTTACAGTGAGGGGATGGATGTTGAAGTGAGGCAGGTATTACGGTAATGGGTAGGAGAGACTTGTCCTGCCGTGAGAGCTGGGTATTTCAGCAAGGGGTGATCATTGGAAAATTTTGGGTGTTGGTGTTACATTGAGGGGGCTGGGGTCAGGATGACCATTGGATGTTGTGGTGAGTGTTGTTACTTCCGCTGTTGTGGTGAGATGTTGATGATATGATTTGGCTGGGGATGTTAAGGTGACTGGTAAATCGTGGGATATCTGCTAGTGGAATGACTTGTGCTCTCTCTCTCTCCTGAATAGGTACAGAATCCTTTGGCCTTTACTCCTGCACAATAAATGGTGAAGAGCGGGAGCAGACTCATCGAGCAGTATTCCGGTAAGACTGGTTCCCCTGAGTTTCATTCTGGTGGGAGATCCTGAGCAAGGTTGCTGGCTCCCACCATCACTCTAAATCTGCTACAGCACAGAGTGGAGGAATTAATGAGACAGAGTGCCCAGAGTTTGTGTGCAAATCCTTCCTATCGGTTAATGTTTCTGATCAGGCTAAGGGGTGTGACAGAGGAGAAATGTTGTCATTGATGAACCCTTAGTAACAGAGATTAGCCATTAGTATAATTGGGACCTTCAGGGTTTGTTTGGCTTCTTTAGTTTTGTGTTCACATCAGTACACTAAACGTCTTCCTCCCTCTCCTATCAAGTACATTTATCAGAAGAGTAATCCACCCAGATCTATTCCCCAACTCTACATTCTTGACTAATACACCTAACCTATACATCCCTGAACGCTATGGGTAATTTAGCATAGCCAACACACCTTATTGACATATCTTTGGACTGTGGGAGGAAACCGGAGTACCCAGAGGAAACCCACGCACACACAGAGAGAATGTACAAACTCCACTCAAACAGTCGCCAGAGATTGGAATCGAACCTGTTTCCCTGGCACTGTGAGGCAGCGGTGCTAATCACAGAGCCACTGTACCACCCTAAACCCTAAGTGTTTCAAACCTCAGAAACTCTTGTCTTTCTAAGAATTCCCAAGCATCAGAGAAAAATAAATTTTAATTATATCCAACCTTTGACAGATTTTCTAATTTTCCATTGGAAGAGTCACAAGATTGATCTGGCCACGTCTTTCCAACTCATCTATCAAAGATATCTCTGAGCGCATACATCACAGTGTTCAACTAGATCTCAAATTATTCCAGAGATTTTACCTGAAGCCTATCCTCTTGCTGACTACTCTCCACTAAAATCTGCTACATCAGCTCTCAGTTTGATCCCATGCCCTCACATCCAATTATCATTTGCTAATTTGATATATTTTATGGTTTTATACTTTCTACAGTCTATACTATTGCACAGCTCTAGATAGCCCTCACTCAAGCACCTTTTTTCCAGAGTTAAAAACCTATATTTCTTCACTCGTACTTCTTCATTTCGCAGAGATTAGAATGCACAGCTCTTTTTTTGCATCCCCTCCAGCATTTGAACTCCTTCCTCCAATCTCAGTGACCAGGATATGAAATCCAATGTCAAGCGTTGTTTTATTGACATCAAGAAATTATCCTGAGAAGATGGCAATGTGCCTTGTTGAATCTGTACAGTCTCGGTTGTAAAGTTTCTATACAACTGAGTACGGCATTTCAGAGTCCAGTTAAGAGTCAATCACATTGACAATAACAACATAACAGCCCAGCAAACCTACTCCACCATTCAGTAATCTCTTAGTTGATGTGGGACATATTAGTCAAATGAAGTAAGAGCAGCAGGTGTCCTTCTCAAAAGGATACCAGTGACCAGTTGGGTTCTAATAGCTCCATGGTCATTTTCACAGATACTTAAAAATGGATATAAGGTCTCACATGGCCACGGTGAAATATGAACTCGCATTCTCCAGATTACTGATCCAATTTTGAACACTGTATTCTGGGTGCAATCTGACCAGAGCACTGTACAATGTAACTTTCTCTGATTTGTATCCAGTTGCTATGGTAACCCGGTTGTGCACTCATTATTAGACAACATTGACAGGACATTTTAAATATTTTACTGAATCAACACCACCGTCACATAGTGCACCTGCTGCCAGCTCCTTCCTTCCTATGCACAATACGTTGGTGCCCAACTAACGTTTGTTAAGACATTGTTATGCATGATGAACCCATTTTAATGAGCACATTCGGGAGCTCAAACTTTAGGTTGAACTGCTTATTTAATCTCTCACTTTCCTGATGTAACAAAATTGCTTCTGGTTCTCTGAAGGTTTATTCCTCGCCACCAGGATGAACTGGAGTTGGATGTTGATGATCCATTGTATGTTGAAGAGGAGGAAGATGACTACTGGTACCGAGGTTACAATATGCGGACAGGGGAGCGAGGAATCTTCCCAGCGTACTACGCCCATGAGGTTGTCAACCAGGCCAAGGAATTCCTAGGTCGGTCCAAACATAAAATTGTGATTAAAGTTCAGAGGATGTTCAGACTTTGACTGGATGGCGGAGGAGGGTTTAGTGGGAGAGTGAGATGGTGTTTTGCAATAAATACTGTCCACAGTTTAGTGGAGTGTAATAAGGCTGTGAGCTAACCAAGCACTTAGACTCTATAGCATTGCAGCAGAAAACGTAATGTAATATCAGGAAGGTGCACAGTTTTTCAGCGTGAAAACAGAGAGATTACACAAGTTGAATTAAATAATGATAAGGAGATGAACAGGCTGCCAAGCTAACCTCTAAATCTGTGCATTTTATTGTTCTGACCTTGCTGCGTCCATATATCCTTTCACTCCCTGGCATTTTGCCATGCAACACAGTCACTGCACTTTCTATTTAGCAGCAATCCTTTAAAGGTCACATGCGCTACATTCGTTGAGGTCTTTATTATAAACCTAGTGTGAGGTTCGAATGTTGCAGGGAGCACACACTCGCGCACACAATTACACAGACATGCACACGTTCCACTCATACACATATACACACACACATACTGACTCACTCTCTCACACACTCATTGACACACACACTCTGACACTCACTCATGCTCTCACTCACAAATTCTCACACTCACACACTGTCACACTCACGTGCACTCTCACACTCACTGTCACTCATGTACACTCTCACTCACGTACACTCTTATTCATGTACACTCTCTCTCACATACACTTTAACTCACACACTCTCGCACTGATACAACACACACACACACACACACACACACACACACACACACACACACACACACACACACACACACACACACTCCTCCTGAACAAAGAGCATAGAATCAATTCTTCTGTTCCTTTACCAGCTCTGATAAAGAGTCATCTAGACTTGAAATGTTAGGGTGTAGGTTTGCTCGCTGAGCTGCAGGGTTGATATCCAGACATTTCATTACCTGGCTAGGTAACATCATCAGTGGCGACCTCCAAGTGAAGCAAAGCTGTTGTTTTTGACATGCCAGAGAATTCCTAGAGGCCTGGCACTCCAACCACAACGCCATAAACAAGCACATAGATCTAGATGCCATCTATCAACCCCTCAGAAAATGAACAGGAAATGACATCACCACAAACCCCAGGAACCCCATCCAGGAGAAAGATATAAATAGAAAGCAGGAGACAACAGCTTCACTTCACTTGGAGGTCGCCACTGATGATGTTACCTAGCCAGGTAATGAAACGTCTGGATATCAAACCTACAGCTCAGCAAGCAAACCTACACCCTAAACCTCAACCTGAGGTACAAATCTTCACAAACTTGAAATGTTAGCTTGCTGCCCCTCCATGGATGTGGCCTGACCCCCTGTGAATTCCAGCCTGGTTTGTTTTCGGTACAGGTTCCAGCATTTGCAGTAATTTGCTCCTTCTGTACCTTTAGTTCACTCTGAAGAGGGACACAACACCTCCCAGGTTTGCTTTATACATTACAATTGGGAAGTGAGTTGCAATGCTCCATGCAGCACCTGTTATACAATCTAATGAGACGTTAATAAATAATTCCAATACAACTCAGCAAGTGCCATAAATTGTCGGTTCTGTATCTCAACTCCATAATTCATGACTACATTTCATGTATTAACCACCGGATGGCCCCGTAGACAAGTCCTAACTTCCAGTATGTATATGAAATCAAAGAAGGCAGGGTAGCCTAATCCTTTTAAAATACATTATTGGTCTTAAATGTAAATTTTCATGTTTTATTTCTGCTCCAAATCAATTTCAGAACGTTCCCCTCCATCACATTGAGAGTCATAGAGTGATAGAGATGTATAGCACAGAAACAGTCCAACTCATTGATACCCTGACCTAATCTAGTCCCATTTGCCATCGCTAGGCCCGTATCCTTCTAAACCCTTCCTATTCATATACCCATCGAGATTTTCAATAAGTTGATACCTTTGCTGAGTCAGAGAGAGCCCAAGGTGATGTGTTAGTGCATCCCTTCTCATTCATATTTCAGCCAACTGAAACCATTGTCCCATTGACAAAACTTGCGAGGTTCTATTAATATGCAGATTTTGGTCTCTATTCATTCACCCTGGTTTCTAATTATCTCTCTGGTGTCTATTGATTCAGGAATAAAGAAGAGCAGTGTCTGGTTGGAGAGGTTTGATGTGCAGTTCCTGGGATCTGTGGAAGTCCCATATCACCAGGGTAATGACATCCTGTGTGCTGCAATGCAGAAGGTGAGTATGGCACAAACAAAAGGACTGAGGTAAATAGTTTCCTTCATTAGGGGTGGTGGGTGAATGGTGAACTCATCGTAAAAATCAAATATAATCAAGGAGTAAGAATGGCTTATAAAAATGAAGTGGTTAACTAACATAAAAATTGACTAAGAATATGTAGAGCAGGAACTTCCAAACCTGTTCCTCTGATAGTCTCATCTCCAGAGCAAATTGCTTCTGTCTCCACTAGTTGATTTGACAGAAAAGGCCATTTGACCCAACAAGTCTCTGGTGGTATTTTTGCTCTACTCCAACTTCCTCTATCTTTCCTTACCTAAATCTATCAATGTAAATCTTAATTTCCTTCTCCCTGATACCCTTGTCTATGTCCTTTTAAATGTACTTGATTCAAGTGCTGAGTTTCCACATTTTCGCCAATCTTTGCTTACTTCTGTATTCCCCATTAGATGTTTTGGCCAACATCTTGATGTCCTTTAGACTTGATTGAATTTCCTGAACCTGGAGGTTTGAGAAAATGATCTTAGAGGAGACCATTGAAATCTCCCAAAATCCTTCCATGAGGAATAATGTAACCACCTTGTATGAAATATGAACTGCCAGTGCAGATCAAAACATCAAAACATTTTGAAATCTGAGATGAAATACACTAGTAATTCGTATTATGTTAATATGGCACAATTTATTGAATGAATAAATTTATTAAGATACTTTTAAGTTCAACCAAAATGTTTCAAACCCTTCATGTTCATTGTTTCAGCATCCAATTCAAAAACCTAATTGAATTTATTCCAAGTCACGTTGGGTATAGCATCCTTTTAAATATCCGGCACTGGACTTGGGTTTCATAATTATCCCTCCAATAAATCATCTTCATCCTGCACGGTTTGAAGATCTGACGACACTTATGTACAAATAGCATCTGATCATTTAAGGAAGAAACTATGCAAATCTGGGGCAGTGGGTGTACTTCCACCGTTAGTGAAGGTTTTTTATCTGTAAACAATACGCCTATCCTATACACCATAAACATAACCTTTAGTAGCTCATTGATGCACTTTCTCCAAATGCTGAGCTATGGATTTTAGACCCCCGGTATCAATGCAAGCTGGGTCTTACTTCTTTGGTGGGGGTTCTTGGTCTTATCAGTTACATGGATTTTGAACATACTGCACACTGAGAAGCTCCATTCTTTGTATTGGTCAGCAGGACACCTGTTTCTCATACTACCAATCCACAACCTCACTCCATCACAGGCCCAGGGACCCAGGTTCCATTCCAGCTTTGGGCGACTGTCTGTGTGGGTTTCTTCCAGGTGCTCTGGTTTCCTCCCACAGTCCAAACGATATGCAGGTCAGGTGAATTGGCCATACTAAATTGCCCGTAGTGTTAGGTGCATTAGTCAGTGGTAAATGTAGGGAAATGAGTCAAGGTAGTTTCTTCTTCAAGTTGGTGTGGACTTGTTGGACCGAAGGGCCTGTTTCCACGCTGTAGGGGATCTAATCTAATCTTCGTCCATCGATACATTATTATAAACATGCACAAAAAATCCTGCAAGGACTTTAATTTAAGGCATGGTTTTACATTTCAAAATTATCCCAGGCTTTAATTTAATTTCACCAGCCACACAGGATAGTATCATAATGATGTTCACCTACTCATATCCTATGGCCTTCACTAGAAGTGTTTTTGAACCTTTCCAGTTTGTTAGCTGAGTGTATGGAAATTCATGGGCATTTCATGCATGTTGCTGAGTTAGCTTATGGATACTAATGTTTTTCCAGGTGTCTGCTGGAAACTGGTACTTTTGGTCTTTTGGTAGTCCTTGAGCAATCTTGGTCTTCTGCTGTAACAGTAGGGTAGTTCCATAAAGCCACTACACCCATGGGCTGTCGCACTGAAATCTTTGCTGCACTTGGTTTAATTTGACCCACCTAAGTGCAGATATATCTAATTTGTCCCCAATGACATTTTGAAGACCTGCTGATACATGCTTTTGAAGGTTGGGGTCACTGCTTGGTCCATGTTATTTTGGTGCATTTAGTCTTGGACATCATCTTCAGGGCAGATTCCTTCCTCTTTGATTCTCACCCCAGTCTTTCACAAACACCAAATTCATCAGCTGCAGCACAGTTATCTGACAATGTAGTAAATGGTATGACTTTTGGTTTGAAACCAGTTTCATACTTTAATCACTTCTTTTGAAAACTATTTTTCTTCATTTTTCGCTATGAGTGGTCTGTTTGGTTTGGGCTGATCTCAAACTCCCCTTCATCTTCACAACACATTCTATATCCATCTGGTTGATCCCTTGCACCCAATGATAGAGGAAACTGATAAATAAAAACATACTTTGATGGAATGAAAATTGATCCTTACCATTAATGTGAGCATACAATTTTGTTGCTGAAAAGGGAGGTCAACTTATATATTAATGATTGATCTAAAAATATGGTTTTTGATACTGGATAAATGGGTGACACAGTGGCTTAGTGGTTAGCACTGCTGCCTCACAGCACCAGGGATCCGGGTTGGATTCCAGCCTAAGGTGACTGTCTGTGTGGAGTTTGCACTTTCTCTCTGTGTCTGCGAGGGTTTCCTCCGGGTGCTCCGGTTTCCTCCCAAAATCCAAAGATGTGTAGGTTAGGTGAATTGGCCATGCTAAACTGCCCATAGTGTGAGGTGCATTAGTCAGAGGGAAATGAGTCTAGGTGAGTTACTCTTTGGAGGTTCAGTGTGGACTTGTTGGGCTGAAGGGCCTGTTTCCACCCTGTAGGGAATCTAATCTAAATGGATCTTCATATGCATCAGTTTAACATATATGCGGTGATCTGCAGTAAATTGGAAAATGGAACCTGGGAATAAAAGAGGATAATATCCAGAGTGAGTGGGGGAGAGGGTGAATCATTGCGTGATCAACCTCATGGTAGGAGAGTTTTACCTCAATAAGAGGTAGTCCCTGCAATTATGAATAGGCTTTGTACAGACTTAAATATCCTCCTTCATCCAGGAACAAGTAGGTCCAATTGAGTAGTCCAGTGACAGGTCTGATTGAATTCAACTCAGCACAGGCCAGAGATGGAACTACAACATTTTGATTCATAAATAGTAAAACAGTGGTCTAATGTTGTGCAGGTGAGTTCTTGAATTTAATTCTTAATTTCAATGTCAACCTTATGTAGATTGCTACAACTAGAAAGTTGACAGTTCATCTACGCCCACCTGCAAGTTGTGAGTTGGAGATCAGCATTCAAGGGGTTAAACTGGTCATGAGCTTGAATGAGTATGGCCCAGAAGACAAGGTAAGACCATCTGTGCACCTCTTATGGGTCATTTGTCTATTGACCTATCTTTCATTCATTTCTCTGTCTGTGAACACATCTGTTCATCGCTTTAGGGTGTATCTGTTTTAAGAGCCCATATTGTTGAAGATAGTATGTAGGCATGGATAGAGAATTGGTTAATGGATGGAAAACAGTGAGTGGGGATAATTTCAAGTTGGCGATCTGTGACCAGTGAGGTTCCACAGGGATCAGTGCTGGAATTGCAACAGTTTACAATATGTTAATGATCTGGGCAAGGGAAGTGAATGTGTTGTCGCCAGATTTGCAGGTGGCACCCCAGAAGATATTTTGGTAGTTGAAGTTGCCACCTATTACTGCCCTATTATGTTTGTACCTAGAAATCTGCTTTTATAATTGTTCCTCTAACTCCTCCCACTATTTTGGAAGTCTATAGTACACAGCTAGTAGTGTAGATGCCCCCATTTTCTGTTTCTGAGCTCAACTGATATCGGCTTATTTGATGCTTTATTTAATATATGAATACCTCTTACAGTTGTATAATATTACATGCACCTTTTTTACCCTCTTCTCTACCCTGCCTGAAACATCATCTCCATGGAGATTGACCTGTCACCCTCACTCCTCTTGAGCCAGATTCCCATTGTTGCAATGACCTCATAAGTCAGTGTTAAACTAACAAGCAGGCTCTGAGCAAGAGCGCACATTCAGTTTGGCTAAATGGATGAATTACTAGTGGGACTCAATAACCCAACAAGAACTAGTGACTTCAGGGCAAGAGAAATGGAAGCAAGATGGGGAGAACATTGTCACCCCCTAGAACTGATATACGTTTGTCATTTTAAGCGTATCGTTCAGCCAAGACTTAATAACCTGCTAAATGATTGAAACAACCACTTTGGGAGAAGTGTAGATTATTCTGCCACTGCCCCCTTACCACCTTCTGCTACAACAGGGTAAAATCTTAATTGGTCCCCAGTACCAAGTGTAAGGCACATGCGTTTCTTTACTTCATTATGGTCAGTGAACTGCCAAGTCATCTTTTTAACATACCCGTAGAAATTTGAGAATGCTTCCACATGAGAATGTTTCTACCTGGCCAGGCAAAGCTTCATTTTAACTGCGATTTCTTTTCCCCCCCCCAGACTGAAAGGTGCAGCCATTTTTTCCAGATGAAGAACATTTCATTCTGTGGATGCCACCCCAAAAACAGCTGGTAAGGATCAAAGGCCATCATGAGCTGCCAATATTACAACTATTCCATATCCATGAGTCATGTTCTCTTATTTTTCTCTGCCTCTTCAGCTTTTATCACCGATTTAGACTCGTTTGAGAGCACAGTCACCTGTGAATCTGAATATTGTGGATTTTAATCTCACTTGCAGGGCTTCACAACTCTATTGTGACAGCAGCAGGAAGGCTGCTGATTCTCTTCAACTAACTGTCTGTGCTTTAAGGAAAAGAAATCACTGAACATGTTTAAAGTGCTGTGTTAGTGCAAGTAATTTTATGACATCTTATAGTTACATTTTCTGGACGGTAACAGTCCTAACTTTCTCCACAATCTCAAGTCATTAATAGGTTTGTAATATCTTTTTCTCTACCAGGTGAAAGAGTTTGGATCCATCATTCTGATATTCATTAGCGTAATCTTAAAATGGCACAGAAACACTTCTGCAATTGTTCTGCCCTGCTCAGATCATCCATCCATTTTGAGCTGGGCTGTCATCCCATTTAACTCAGTCTCAGGCCATTTGCTGTGTGTCTGCTTTCTCTCATGCCATTTTGCCAGACTATCATTTGTTTTCAATCCAGATTCAAACTTGGCTAATTCACCTCTGAAAGTGTTTTCTGTATCCTCTCAGATTGTTTCTTAGTTTAACACTGGAACCCAGTTAAAAGTTGTGTTTGGAGAATTAATTCAAAGCACACAATTTGATAAGATCAGGCAAGATCCTTGGCACACTCTTTCTCTTTGTTAAATAAAGGATCTTTATTTATATTGAATTTTTTCAAACCTTACGATATAGTCAATGATGTACTGTTGAAGTGTGGGGAACTGTTGTAATATCAGAAATGTCACAGTTTGTCTGCTGGTCCACACATAGCAATAAGATAAATGACAGGTGGCCTGTCTTAGTTGTGTGATGATTAGAGTGGTGCTGGAAAAGCACAGCAGGTCGGGCAGCATCCGAGGAGCAGGAAAATCAATATTTCGGGCAAAAACCCTTCATCAATTTTCCTGCTCCTCGGATGCTGCCTGATCTGCTGTGCTTTTCCAGCACCACTCTAATCTTAACTTTGATCTCCAGCATCTGCAGTCCTGACATTCGCTTAGTTGTTTGATGTTGGCTGAGGGATAAATGATGGTTTTGTGTATTCTATCCATCTCTCCACACAGATCCCTGATTATAATGTAACCATATAGTGTTTGCATTTTATTTCCCTTTTGGTTAGTGGTTCTCTCACTCTGTTACATCCTTCATTGCTCTGTTAGGTTAAAAATCAAGGTAAAAACAATGACTGAAGATGCTGGAAACCAGATTCAGGTTCAGTGGTGCTGGAAGAGCACAGCAGTTCAGGCAGCATCCAAAGAGCAGTGAAATCGACGTTTCAGGCAAAAGCCCTTCATCAGGAATAAAGATTAAAAATCACACAACACCAGGTTATAGTCCAACAGGTTTAATTGGAAGCACTAGCTTTCGGAACGTCGCTCCTTCATCAGGTGGTTGATGAAGGAATAGTGCTCCAAAAGCTAGTGCTTCCAATTAAACCTGTTGGACTATAACCTGGTGTTGTGTGATTTTTAACTTTGCACACCTCAGTCCAATACCGGCATCTCCAAATCATGTCTGTTAGGTTACAATCTCTAACCTTCCTGAGCCTAACCCAATGACCCAGTGGGTGAGGTGGGATCCCAGTTCAACATTGACTTAAAAGCAGCGAGCGCTGATGAATTCAATTTCAAAGAAATCACACTGGTCTAGAAATGTGAACACTGTTTCTCACTCCACAGATGCTGCCAAACCAGCTGAGTTTCTCTGTCGCACTTTGTTTTTATTTCAGATTTCCAGCATCCACTGCACTTTGCTTTTATTCAACATTGACTGACTGGACTTCTTACGAAATAGGTGCTTGACATAATCATTTGGACAAGTTAGACTAAAGTCAAAGTTTTTGGGCTCTGTCTCTTTTAATAGAACCTCTGTGGCAACCTTTTAATAGGACCATTAACAGAACTGCTTCTCTGTATTTCCCTTAACTATGTTATATCTTTTCAGCTACTTTGGCTTCATCACTAAGCATCCTGTGGTGAACCGCTTTGCCTGCCACGTGTTTGTATCTGAGGAATCCATGCGTCGTGTTGCTGAGTGTATCGGGTAGGTCCAACCTTCAATACCTAACATCTAAAACTATACTGTAATATCCTCAGACAAGCCCTCATACTTTTCCCTAACCACAGAGAGAGGCTACCAGTTTACATTTAATCTTATGCCAATGACATGCTCTAATCACCTGAGTAAAAGTTCACACAAATGATAATACCACATTCCTCTGGATGACTGGAAATACATCAAGAAACAGGGTCAGAATAGGCCTTAAACCCGTCTGGAATTCCCACAGAGTCAAAGTCCCAGAGGACCATAGAGCTGCTGTCATTGGAGAGAGAGAGAGCAAGAGAGAGAGACAGAGAGAGAGAAAGGTGACAGGTGGTGAGTTTAACTTGAGAGTCATCATGCGTCAGGCAAGGTGTGAGGTTGAGAAGGCTGGATCTTCGTGGTGACCTCAGGGAATTAAACCCACACTGTTGGTGTCACTCTGCATTGCAAACCTGCTCTCCATCCAACTGAGCTAACTGACTCCCTCCAAAGTACCATTAGATGAATGAAGAATAAAATGGGTTGAAAATTCTTATCCTAGGAAGACTGGCTGTGCACTTCTTGAAGAGTATAATGAAGAGAGAAACCTATTTCTCATTTTACAGTCTGCATTTCTAAATGTAGGAATAGGACAGGCCATTTAAACCTCAGATCTGATATCATTGGATCAGGATTAATCTCCATTTCAATTCCACTTCTTTGCCTTTTGACCCACAGCCCTTGATTGCCATACCAAAACATTCTATTGATCTATTTTGATCACTATCTACATCCTTTTGGATTTCCAATATCCTTCATGTGAAATGAGCTTCCTAACTTTACTCTTAATTGATATCATTCTAATTTTAAAATGATTGCCCCTTGTTCTGGATTACTAGAGTTGTCACTGGAGGGGATTAGTTTATTTATGGTCTGTCCTTACAATGTAATCTTTAAGTCATAAAGTTTTACAATCATGGAAAGCGGCCCCTTAACCCATTGAGTTGTATGCTATAGTGTTTCAAATACCTCATGAGACACTTTTGAATATCATGAAAGTTCCTGCCTCCACCACGCATTCAGAGTGAGTTCCAGATACCCACAACTCTCAGGGTGGAAAAGTCCTCATATCCCCTTTCAACCTCCTCCTCCTTTCCTTAGAAATGTGCTCACTGGTTATTGACCTGTGTCCTAATGAGAAAGGTTTTTCTCTATTCACCCTGTGTCTCAGAACATTGTATACCCCAATTAGATACTCCCTCAGCCTTCACTGCATGGGAGGAAAATAGTAACCCCAGCCTATTTAGTCTCTCTTCATCGCTGACTCAGCCTGGCCCAGGTAACATTCTGAAGAATCTCCTCTGCACCCTCTGTAGTTGAATCACATCCTTCCTACAGTGTGGATCCAGAACTGCACACAGTACTGCATTATTGAATGCAGTATTGAATGCCTTGACTAATAAAGGCAAATATCCACTATGTCATCTTAACCACCTGATCAACCTGTCCTGCGGCTTTCAAGGATTGATGGACTTGGACTCTGAGCTCCCATTGATCCTCTGTCCTTCGGAGGGTTCAACCATTCAATATATACGCCCTTGCCTTGTTAGTCCTCCCAAAAAGCATCACCTCACACTTTTCAGGATTAAAATCCATTTGCCACTGTTCAGCCCATCTGACCAGCCCACCTATTTACAACAGTCTCAATTAACAACCAAATAACCAGAAATCAAGCTCAAGGATACATTTGTGGAAGCTGTTTTAGGCAAGAAGATGCTGAACCTTGTTCAAACACTACACTGAGCTGCATTACAAATTCCATCGAATCAGGCAGACGTAGGAAAAGGTGATTAGTGAAATTAATGTAACAATGACTCAGATAACAAACAAAAACAGGTCAAGCCCCAATTGGCTAACAGTTATCGTTGAATTGTGAATCCCATAAGGGCCAACACTTTCATTGTGAGGTGAGGAAGGGGATTGGTCATAGAATCCCTACAGTGTGAAAAGAAGCCATTCAGCCCATCGAGTCTATACCCAATCCTCTGAAGAGACTCACCCCATTCTATCCCTGTAACCCTGCATTTGCTAATCCATCTAACCTACACAATGTAACATAGTCAATCTAAATCTTTGGACTGTAGGAGGAAACTGGAGCACCTGGAGGAAACCCACACAGACACAGAGAATGTGCAAAGTACACAGAGACAGTGACACAAGGCTGGAATCAAACCTGGGTCCCCAGTGCTGCAATGCAGCAGTGCTAACCCCTGATCCACCGTGCTGTCCATTGGTCATGGAAGTAAAAACTACAAAACATAGAGTGTGCTTACTAACACCCTATCTTTTTCTGCTCCACAGTCAAGCATTTCAAGAATACTATCAGGAGCACCTGGAGTATGCTTGCCCGACAGAAGACATTTACCTGGAGTAGAGGTTGACCCTTTCACATGGATTCATTACATTTTTCGCTGGACCTGGGCTCAACTGTGAGCTGTACCCCTGCTCCCTGTACATAAAAAAAATTAAACAAATTCCGAAGAGAATCCTAGTAAGGGTATACAGTACATGGAGCCCCCTGTAAGGTTTTAGCATTGACTATGAAAGCTCGTTGATATCAAACCTGTGTTTGCTGCACATATCATTACCATATCTAACTCTAGCTACCATCCACTCCTGTTGCTGCTGTTCCAGGTTGCTTCAAGCGACCAGTTCAAATTGAAAAGCATTTGGTCAAACAGAGAGAGGAAAATGGGGTGCGATGAGTTTACATATCATGAGAAATTCATCCAATGGCTGAATGTGTGCTAAGTTTACCTTATTTACTTCAGTGTGTCTGTTGTTGGAGGCATAGTGTTCCTTCACCTTCTTATGAGGTGCGTCCTCCCCTTAGTTCTCTCAAGGAACATGCTGCCAAATTGTGTGCAGATGGACAGTGAGGATGGTCCTTTCTCCAGCCCCATGGGTCACTGCTAAAAAGTGAGGAGTTTCCTTCACTGTCAGCCAATGCAAAAGTATGTTCTTCAATAATGAAAATTATATCTCTTAGTTTGTTCCTAAAGGCTTAAAAGACCTTACATTAACAGCATCCTCAGGTCAACAACCTGAGACCAATAGGTCTGACTTTGGATGAAGTACCTGACTCTGTGGGAAGTGACAGCTTCGACCCTGGATGACGATGGGGGCTCCAGGTGAGGGGGTTTGACCATCCTGACTCCAAAGTAAACAGATACAGTACAAGACCAAGAAAAAACAAAGGAAATGTCACTGATGGGAACAGTATATATTGGAGAATATATACACAGCATCTGTTCAGTCCTTCAGCAGCCACCCCCATGTGTTTAATTTAGCTGGCAGTTTAATTTATATTCAACGTGACCTGGTCAAACTCCCAAGTTGCTGCTTCCCCAGCAGTTCAGATGAGAACTTGGATGACAATCATGTCAGCATTATTTAAGCATAGCACAGTATGTTTGTTTTAAACAATATGAATTGGTCTTTCACAGAAACATACAGCAATGCTTATTTGCTGACACCTAGAGTTTGCCAGTGTGATGGAGTCAGCAATGGAACAATCTCTCCTATTGTCCAGTGAAACTGAGTTACTGCATGTGTTTCAGCCAAACTTACTCATGGGGGCATTTGGCCTTGCTCCATTCCAAAGTCATTTCCAATCAACGCATCTAAAAAGAGCTTTCTTTCAGAACACAAACATACTCATCCCAATTAGTGATGTTATGAGCAAAGAAAGGAACACAACTGGTAGCTCTTTTGGGAAGGAAAATGTCCTTCGATTTTCAGACTTTAGTGATGCAGGACATCTCCCTTACTGACCACAGTACTGTATGATTTCCCATGGATCAGTCCCTGTAAGGATGTCACCAGTGTTCTGTGCTGCTCATAGTTCAATCACACTGATTCACAGGCCTACCAAGTTTTCTGCTCATTGCTGAAGAGGCTCTTTACAATGTGCATGGTTTTTAAAAGCTGCATGAAATTTCAATTTAAAATTCTCTTCTAGCCTACTGCCAAAGGAACACAAGGAGTCCAAAACACTGGTGACTGATCGCTAAGTGACCCACTCTGTCAGCTTCCACATGTACAGCACACCTGTACTGAGACACCGCAGAGTATCTTTACTTAATTCACTGTTCCTGCTTTATATATGCCACAAATCCATCCTTTGTGATTCCTTAGTCTCCTGGTTACTGCACTCTGTGCTTTCCTTTTCAGGAACTGGATTGAATTCGGTTTTTATAAGAATTAGGGATGAATTTTGGGTGAGAACTGTTCCCATTATACTGTTGAGAGTGTGTTGCTGGAAAAGCACAGCAGGTCAGGCAGTATCCAAGGAGCAGGGGGGGTCCAGCCCGAAACATCGATTTTCCGGCTCCTCTGATGCTACCTGACTTGCTGCGCTTTTCCAGCAACACACTCTCAACTCTGATCTCCAGCATCTGCAGACTTCACTGTCTCCCCATTGTATTGTACCTATTCAAGGGTGTTGACTTCTAGCCAGAGCTGAGAAAATACCACAAGAGCACTTATTAAGTGAGAGAAAGGTTTATGACAACACTTTTGATTCCAAGGGTCACTGAAAGACAATTTCTGAGTGGTAAGAATAACTACTAATGAGAAAGAGGAAGAAACAAGCACTTTAAAGAAGCAAAATCTCTAGCAGATAGTAATACTCATCTTACAGGTAAGTTGAGACATTGCATTACTTGGCATCGGAGCATGTTTGAAAGTTAGAACCAATTGTATGAACCTATTAGAACATTATGAATACAATATAGCCTATCAATAAAACAAGTCCTGCCAATTAGGTAATGATCCATTCCTTTAAAACAGAGATTCCCAAATTGGGAATGGGTTGAGATTGAAGAACCAAGTTTTCAGTAGGGGAGGGCTGTTAGGAGGAGGCACAATCTTTCTGAACCAGAGGAATGACATTATGGAACATCTCAGCAGAGATGTTTGAATTTACCTGAGCTGTTCCTGGTGCGAGAGAAATCAGCTGTGATTGGCCAGAAATAACTCAAATAATCTACTCTTACTATTCTACTTAACCTATCCAGATTCAGAGGTGACCTTATTGAGGGATTCAAAATTGTGAACAATTTTGACATGGTAAAGAAGGATATTCTATTTCTACCAGTTAATGTGCCAGTAACTAGGGGATCAGAACTTGAAGGTTGTCAGCAATAGAGCGAAGAAGGAGATGAGGAGAAACTTCTTTGCTCAGCGTTGTTAGGATTTGGAATGCGCTGCCTGGGAGAGTGGTAGAGGCAGATTCGATAGGAGGTCTTGAAAGAGAGCTGGATATATATTTCAAAAGAATGAAGTTAGAAGGCAATGGAGATAGGGCTGGAAAATGAAAGTAACTCTTTTTGAAGCTGGTACAGACACGATGGATCAAATGGCCTCCCTCTGTTTAGTAAAATTTTATGATTCTAGTTGGTGGGGATTTTAAAATCTTGCATGTCACCATAATGCCACGCCTCTGGCAACAAAGTTAAAGTGAAAGACATTTCTGTGACACCTCCTGATTGCTACATGTGCACATAATCTTTGAGGTAATTTATCATTTGAGGTCAACGGGACTGAGCAATTACCTGAATTATTTCCCTAACTTGTGAAATCTGTGACATTGAATTTGTGACATTCAGGGGATCACAGAATGTTGCTTCTTAAGTGAAAGGCACCAGGGCTGTAGATGGGATCAGAATATCTGGAGTCTTCAATAAAATAATTTATTCATGATTCTGAACTTTATAGATCACAATATGAAAGACAATGCTGAGCCCTCTCAGTATAAATGAGAAAGATTGATAATAAATTAAGATAAAGCAGAGGGCAATAGGGGAGTGTCAGAATGACTATGAATGTGTTTACCTCCAACAGAAGATCACATTCCAATTTATAGATATGTGGAGAAGTTTGTTTCTTATTGTTTTCAACAGTTTTTTCTATTCACCAATACCCTTCTCCAATGAGATTGTGGATATCAGCTCCATTTTCTCTCATTATCTCTGAGAAATGATCCGAGGGGGTCATAATTGAGTCTGACGTGTCTCTTACTGGTGTTGGTGTGTTCTGTAACTGAAAAAAGCCTCTTTTCTTAAGTATGTGTAATGTAGAGGTCGGGAGAGGTCAATTATTGCATTCTGCAGAGAAGGCACAAGAAGTAAGCTCAATGACAAACATTAAATAGGGTAAATAATGGTCACTAAGACTGAATCAGACCAGAATGAGTTAAGAAGATAAGTGAAAATTAATGAAAACAATTTTCAATGAAAAATAATCATTTTTCAAAGAGCAACAACTGTGGAATAATCCACCAGGCAAAGTTAGAAACAAGATCATTGGGCTATTCAAAGATTCAGTTATAACTGTTATGAGAGAATTAATTTCCCAAAGGGATGGGCTTCAGTAGAATGGGTTGAGGATCAAGTTTAATGGGCAACTTCGGGTTCCAAAAGAACTATCACTAATACAAGAGTTAAGGTATTTGCATTATGGGATTCAATAGAGGAGTTAGGGTATGAGGTAGATGGACTTTAATCAGGATGTTAAAATACCAGAGAGATGGGCTTTCATGAGACAATTAGCATATTAGATGGAATGGGCACTTGGGTTTGTGTGGGGATGGGCTGGTGGGGAGTGGGGATAATTAGGCTACTTCAAAGGTGGGTTTCAATAGAAGGTAGTAAATTAGAGGAATGTGCTTCAGTGGGAATCAAGGTGCCAGCTGGATTGCTTTCAGTGGAAACATTAGCATATGAGAGGGATCCACTTTCATAGGCAAATTCAGGTACTAGAAGGTACAGGGGCGGCACGGTGGCACAGTGGTTAGCACTGCTGCCTCACAGCGCCAGGGACCTGGGTTCAATTCCCGCCTCAGGCGACTGACTGTGTGGAGTTTGCACGTTCTCCCCGTGTCTGCGTGGGTTTCCTCCGGGTGCTCCGGTTTCCTCCCACAGTCACAAAGATGTGCGGGTCAGGTGAATTGGCCATGCTAAATTGCCCCTAGTGTTAGGTAAGGGGTAAATGTAGGGGTATGGGTGGGTTTCGCTTCGGCGGGTCGGTGTGGACTTGTTGGGCCGAAGGGCCTGTTTCCACACTGTAAGTAATCTAATCTAAAAAAAAATGTGAGCTTCAGTGGGCGAGTTTCTGTGGAGTGGGGTGGGCCTTCATGGTCAGCTGTGTTAGATGGGGAATGAACTTCAATGTGAAAATCAGTATACTAGAGAATAGACCTTGAATTGGTGAGTGACGGTACAAGAAGAATGAACTTTAATGGGAGAGTTTATGCTAGAGATGTAGATTTTCATAGGAGACTTTAGGGTATTTTGAGTGTGTGGTTCAACTGGAGTGTTAGACTGGAAGAGTGATGAGTTTTCAGAGAGGGTTAAGTTATTATGAAAATAGGTTTCTGTAGGAGATATAGGAAGCTAGGGTGATTGGATTATGTGAGAAGTTAAAGTGCTGGATACAGGCTTCAATGGGAGATTCTACGTTGTGCAACTCACAGCAATGAAGAGATAAAATGTGGAGACAACAAAAAAGAAGCGTTTTTTGAAAAAGAAATAAGCAGCCTGCTCTTGTGTTTCGGAGAAACCAGTTGACCCCATTTAGCTATATTCATCTCAAACTGATGAAGAATTGGACAGCACAACCCAAAAAGGTTGCAAGTTCAGTACCAAACTGTGTGCCAAATTTGCCAATCTCAGCAGGGTCTAACCCCGGGTCTAATGGTAACCCTGACCCTGTGTCAGAGAGAAGAATATCCATCTCCTATTCAGTAATCAGGTGTCTCTTTCTGCAACAGAGGCTTTGATTGAGAAGAGGCTTGTGATCAGTTGATTGCACTGCTAACAACATCCATCCAAAATCATGCAATTACCTGATGCTTAGCTGAGACATCAGAGAAGGTGAATTGCTCTTGAGTCCTGTATTTCCAGGAAGAACCAGTGCTTTCTTCTGTGGTGATGGTCTGGGCATCATGAACTTGACATGAGATCAACTAGGTACTCACTGGGTGACCTCCCCCAATCTCATTTGTGTTTGGAAACCGAAAAATGTAAACACTACCTGTTAGGCCACTTGACATTCTAACATCAGAACATCCAGCTCTACTAACCCAGGTAAGACCAGAGCTTCATTACACTTACAAGTGATTTGATGTCAACTTGCATATTTATTTAATATTTCCTTTGTCCATTTTTCTAGTAAAACTAGAAATTTATCTTGGATAAACATCCCCTAGAACCATGGAGTAAAGGAAATAAATTTTACACATTGACAGTTTGACATCACCCCCATACACAGGACCGATGAATTTATTATTATGCAGTGCGCTCTCCAGTCCTAAACTTCTAACAAGAAACCACTCTCTCCTATCACCAGGTATAGTATCCGTTGAAATAATTATGAATAAACCCACAACTGAACATCGGAATTCTTCCCCAGTTCAAGCAGCTTACTAGCAGAAGTTATAGAAGTGAGAGTGGGAACATTCCCAGGATATGGGGAGTGGTATATTTCAGTTTGTCTTTAACCTAATGTTTCATAAAATGGGTTGAATGGTTTGAGTGTGACAGGCAGCTCAAACCAGCCCAGAGTCATGGTTTCCAGTCACCCTGGCTTAGCTGCATTTTCTGATGTAACCTTCAGATATACGGCATTGAATATTTTATGGGAACTCCGTCAAAGCTAATGGAAACATTTGCAGCACTTGGCTTTGCCCATGAGGGCTGTAAAGTGAGCTAAAATGCCAAAGCAGCTTCTAGCGGACAACATAGTGCGAATGACATCTTTTCCAATTCTCCAGTGACCTTTGGATTGATATTTTCCTGAATAGCACATCCTCCGACAAATGCAGGTATCAGCCCGTGGATTATGCTAGTTACTCTTACTGGTTGCCTGTATGTTAGCTGCATTTACCTGTATGTAATTTTGGTTTATGCTAACCATTCACTCTATAACTAAACACATCAGTATGTAACAGATTAAGGTAACTTATCATCTAATTGTATAAATAAGGAACTGATCACAAAGCCTTGTCATGTTTTTGATCATATGATTAAAAATATGCTGACTGAACTTTCAGAACTATTCTTTGCCCCTTTATGTGCAAAACAAACAAAAAGGCTTAATAGATAGAAAAGCAAACTGACACTAATCTGAGAGACAAATGGTCCTTCCTAATAGTTGGGTGTTTAACAAGAAGCACAAGGGCAGATAAGATTAATCAAATATAACCATAGCAACATTTCAAGGCTTCATGGGTATGTGCAACAGCAGGTGTGACCTGAAACGTGGCTCTTTTGGGGTCTATACTTGTCACAGTATTCAGACCCAGGAGGGCCATCCAGCATGCCTACTGGAAATTGGTTGATGACAGGCAAAGTTGAGATGTGGTGATGCTTTTAATTTAGTATTTTCTGGATTCATACATTAGGATTGTTTGCTTTAATGAGATTTTGTGGAAGATATACAGAGACAATGTAATGAGAAAGGTTATTCACTCCATTTAAGCTAATTCTTCCTGTATATTCCTGCAAACCCAGCCATGATTGGACTCCCTCCAAACTACTTACCTACACGGTTGCCCCATGAGCAGGGTCTCCCATGACGATACCATTCCAACATCTGCAGCAATCCTTTAGAAGTTTGTCAAATGTGCTGACAGGAAGCTTCCTTCTAGTGGCACTATCTGTCTCCCTGACTTGCATCACAGACTGCAGTGTTTTTACTGCTGGAAGATCCCGAGTTTGCTCTCCGGCTTCCAAATTCTGCCTGTCGCTCTTAATTTGATAATGAACATACCTTCTGCCCACTAATAGACTTTCATTCAAAACCTGCCACTGCTGTATGGGGTCAGGAGTCATAAATGATCCTGATATCAGGTTCCTGATCCAAAAGTGAAAATCTGTCAGTGATGTTTTGGCTCCCTGCAATTTTCCTCTTTTTATATCAGCTTTCCAGCATCCTTGGTATTTTGTTCTTGAAGTATATCCAAGTTTTATGATACAGAGTGGAAAAGTAAGCTGTGCAGAGGATGTAAGGTTATTTGCAAAGGGACTTAGACTGATAAAACCAGTAGGTGAGAAGTGATAAATGAAGTCGCGCAATGTTTAATTGTCCACTTTTGTAGGAAGAACAGAAAAAAAAATTGTTAAAAGATGAGAGATTAATAAATGCTGATATTTAGAAGAATTTGGGTATCTTTGTACATGAATCATAAAGTTATGATACAGATAAAGTGAGACATTATAAATGCAAATGCTATGTTAACCTCCAGTTCAAATTACTTTGGGAAGGAAATGTTGCTGTAATTATATGGGGCTTTGGTGAGAGCACACCTGGAATAATGGAACAGATTTTGTCATCCCACTCTGACATTTCTATGTTAAGAAAGTGCACCCACATTTCTGGCAGGAGATTTTGATCCTTCGGAAATGTGGAATTTTACTTCAAGCCTAACAAGGCAGTCCTGGTCTCAAAGGAGCAGGAAGTGGAAATGTCTCTGCTACAGGAACTGGTGGAAGCAAGAAATTGATCAGACTGTGGAATACTTATTCTGCCTCTAACGTCATGATGTACCCCTTCGGTGTGTTTGGGGGCAGTGGGGAGAGATTTGCTCTATCTAACCCCTTGCTGTACCAGCCTGAGAGCGTTTGATGGGAACAGAGTCAAGGGAGCTTTCCTGTATATCTAATCCTGTTTTGGATATCAAAACTACAGATATCCAAGATTCACTTCAACAATTACAAAAGGACAGGGTTTAACACAGTAGTAAATAAAGCTAATTTAACATAAACTGCATTGGAGGTCAGTGGGATGTACTTGAAATGTGTTCCAGAATGGAGAGAATGCAGTCCTCTGAGAACCTACATCTGCAGAATGTCAGCATTTGTCATGATTACAGTCAGGAACCATGTATGTGCCCATATGTATATTTTGGACAGTGAATACTCTGCCAGTTTTATTTTGTACCCCTGTCTGCTTTTATAATTACTATCCCTCTTGTCTAACACATTTCCAAACGATGTCCATAGTGATGGTTTCGAGCATTTTATCAGCAAGCTACTAGGTGATGAAATCTTTTAGCCAGATCAGAGATGGGAAGTCAGGAGAGACAGCAAGTGCACAGGACCAAGATTTGACAGATGAAGGTTGTGTTGTAAATTGGGAGAAACCATTTCCTCTAATGGAAAATCAGTGACAAAATGATCAATTCAAAATTGTCATGGAGAGCCGACAGGGATGGGGAATGTTCTATGCAGAGGGATCAATGTTTTCCCACAGGGAAATGAGTGAAGCAGAGATTGGTCTTTTAGGAGAAATGAATAATTGAAACAGAGAGAGAGTGCAGACCTTGAGTAGTTTTGGACTGTTCCAGAGCCTGTGTCAATGTGACGTTCTGAAATGTGGTATGTGTATCAATGTCTAACCTTTGCTTTGTCTATTATAGCACAATTGTGAAAGCATTCCATTACTGTGTTGGTCAGAGCATTGAGTATAGGAGTTGGGAGGTCATGTTGTGGCTGTACAGGATGTATATTAGGTCACTTTTGGAATATTGATGCAGTTCTGGTCTCCTTCCTATTGGAAGGATTTTGTGAAACTTGAAAGGATTCAGAAAAGATTGACAAGGATGTTACCAGGGTTAGAGGATTTGAGCAATAGGGTGGGTCTGAATAGATTGGGGCTGTTTTCCCTGGAGCATTGGAGGCTGAGGGGTGATCTTATAGAGGTTTATAAAATCATGAGGGGCATGCATAAGATAAATAGACAGTGTTTTCCCTGCGGCGGGGGAGTCAGGAACTAGAGGGCCTAGGTTTAGGGTGAGATATAAAAGGGACTGAAGGGGCAACGTTTCCATGCAGAAAGTGGTATGTGTATGGAATGAACTACCAGAGGAAGTGGAGGGGGCTGGTACAATTACAGCATTTAAAAGACACCTGGATGGGTATATGAATAGGAGGATAGGAAGGGATGTGGGCTGGGTGCTGGAAAGTGAGACTAGATTGGATTGGGATATCTGGTCGGCATGGACAAGTTGGACTGAAGGGTCTGCTTCCGTGCTATACATCTCTATGACTCTATGAATATGACTAAGATAGTCAGATGATGTCAAACCGCGGTGCCTTTTCTCATGGCCAGTTTTTTTGCCATATTCTGTGATTTAAATGTCCAGTATTACAGACAGCAACTTTAACGATCCCTGAGCAGTAAGTATGTAAGACGTGTGCGGTTAGAATGCTAGGTGGGTATTGTACCATGCCACAAGGTAAAGAGGATACCAGATAAGTGTTGAGTGTTGATCAGCATGGGCAGAGTGGTGATTTTGTCAGGCCTATGGGGTGAGGGGAATTAAGGCTCTTGGGAATCAAGGGGGTGTTGGGTCTCAGGAAGGCATCAGGTATGGGTGTGTAGGGGTTAAGGATCTGGGTGGGGTTCACTTAGCAATATGTCGTATGTTTTGAGATCTGTTTAATAGCTATTGAAGAGTCAGTCTAGGTATTTAATAGTCTAATCTTTCCTGGTTACTTAACTGCAACTGAACCCTCCAGATTGTCCAATTTAAATGATTACTTTTGGAGAATTCCAGGAAGGTGCCCATTGAAATCTTCAATTTTTTTGGACAGTTCCCTCAAGAGTTTGCTGTGTGAGGAATTCCCCAGGCTCCCAGTCTACAATTCCCATCCACGCTGCAGAAATGACTGACTAGCCATCCAGAAATCCGGATTGTGCACCAACTTCATTTGTGTTTTTTTTTGTCTGGGGAAAATTTGAGAAGAATGGCCTTCTTTCCTGAATGAGAAACGATCAATTTGAGACATACAAGTTGATTGGAGAACTTGTCCTGTGAAATGCTGAGGGGCTGACTGAAGAATCTAGAATCTGGAAGCCACAGAAAGGACGAAGATGATGAGAAATTTCTTCGCTCATTGAATTATAACTCTCGATTCTGGGGGGGGGGGGCTTTGAATGTTCAATGGATGTGTAAACTCAGAACTGTGAACATTAGATTTTGTGCACTCTGGGAATTAGGGAATACGAGTTGGATCACAGTCGGAAGGTGGAAAGTAGGTGTACGTGATCTTATTGAATAGCAGAATAGGCATAAGGGACCATATGACATTTTGTTTTATTTCTTGCATTTTTCTGCAGAACATTCCTGTTTGATATTAATTCTCAAGGTATTGATGTAATGAGAATGTCCAGAATTTATTCCCTGTTCATAGATGCCACTTGAGAAGATGTTGGAACTTCTTCTAGAGCCATTGCAGTCTAAGAATCGTGGGCCTGGGTCTGGAAAATGAGAGAAAAAAAATCTGTAATAAGAAATGCTTGACTACCACCCCCTTTGTTTGGGGTCCACACAAATTCTTTGTAAAAAGGCATTCTTGTTAACAAACAGAAGAGATTAAAGGGTTTGCCGAAGGAGCATTGATTTCTGCAGGAACTGCAGTGCTGGAGGAATCTACATACGGAAGGTCACAGCTCTTGGGAGCGGGCAGAGTGAGCTGGGCTGGGCACTTAATTCAGCAGGACATCAGATGTCAGCTGCTCAGCAGCAGGTTGGAAATTGGTCATAAACTGGCACTGGCTTAAGAGCAGATTGTGATTCTGAACAGCAAGTGGCAGGAAGTATTATTAATATTACAGGACTGTTACACTGCAAAAGGAAGCCTATCAACTCACCTTGTTTGTGCTGATCACTAAATAACATCATACTTAATGGCATTCTTCTGCTTTCTCTCCATTATTTTGCACATTTTTCCTTTATAAGTAACAGTTTTAACTTGCTTGTGAATGCCTCAATTGAACCAACCACCACCACCACCACACTGTCAGGCCATCCATTGCAAATCCTAACCACTCATTTCATGAGAAGGTTCTCCTCATGTCAGTCTTACACATTACTTTTAATCCGTGCCTTCTAGACTCAGAGTCATAGAGATGTACAGCACGGAAACAGACCCTTCAGTCCAACTCATCCATGCTGACCAGATATCCCAACCCAATCTAGTCCCACCTGCCAGCACCTGGCCCATATCCCTGCAAGCCCTTCCTATTCATATACCCATCCAAATGCCTTTTAAATGTTGCAATTGTACTAGTCACCACCACCACTAGCAGCTCATTCCATACACGTACCACCCTCTGAGTGAAAAAGTTGCCCCTTAGGTCTCTTTTATATCTTTCTCCTCTGACCCTAAACCTATGCCCTCTAGTTCTGGATTCTCCACCCCAGGGATAAGACTTTGTATATTTATCCTATCCATGCCCCTCATAATTTTATGAACCTCTACAAGGTCACCCCTTAACCTCCGAAAATGCAGAGAAAACAGCCCCAGTCTATTCAGCCCCACCCTACTGCTCAAATCCTCCAATCCTGGCAGCATCCTTGTAAATCTTTTCTAAACTCTTTCAGGTTTCACAAATCCTTCCAACTGGAAGGAGACCACAATTGCACGCAATATTCCCAACCTAATTCTCAATCCTTTCAAGAGTGGGAACATTTTTTCCCTATTTACTCTGTCTAGACCTCTCATGATGTTGAATAAGATCTCTCAACCTTTTATTCTCCTAGAAAAACAGTCCCACTTCTCTGTAATTCTAACTATACATCCCTGAAATCATTCTGCACACTCTCCAATGAATTCACATCTTTTCTCAAGTACAATGGTGAGAACTGGACGCAGATCAGTCTGAACTAGTGTCTTCAACAATTTCATCATAACCTCCCTGCTGTTTTACTCTGTTGCCCTATCAATAAAGTCTAGGACACAGTATGTTTCTAATGACTAGTGACTTTAATCACCCAGGTGTCTCTATTTCTGTACTTAATTTAGAGTTGTATCCTTTGTTTTATATTGTCTCTCCATATTCTTTGGTAGAAAGAATACCACCTCACACCTCTATATATTAAACTCCACCTGCCACCTATCCATTCAGTCCTCCACCTTGTCTATACTGTCAAGAATTCAATCCTACACTCCTCACAGGTAATAACACTTTCAAGTTATTGTTAGCACGTTCACATGTCATGCATACCCCTATCACAGAATTTTTCACCAGGTTAAAAAGGGAAGGTGGGAGGTGGCCACACTATGTACACTCATAGGGGACAGGAAGGAAGCTGGAATACACAGGGAAAGTCAATGGTCAGGCTTTTGATAGCAGGCAGTTCCAGAGTGCTGGATGCGGGAGCTATTGGTGACAGGGATAACACTAGGGTGAATGATAGTCGATCAAGTACAATGGGGATAAAATTGATGACCAGAAACGGCAATGGAGTGACACCGTACAAAGTGTTGAGAGTGTGGTGCTGGAAAAACACAGCAGGTCAGGCAGCATCTGAGGAGCAGGAGAATCGGCACTTCGGGCATAAGTCCTTCATCAGGAATGACAGCACAGTCGACAGTGCCTTGACATCCTAATTGAATACTGATTCCAGCCCAAATTAAATTCCTTCCATATCTCTTGATCTCCTTATGTGCTGTTGCTGTGTCAATGCTAGTAGATTCAGGAATGTCAGGTCCCTCACAAACAACTAGATTGACACTGCTGGATGGCAAGGAATGGATGACTGTTTAGGTGCCATTTCAACCTCACAAGGTAACAGGGGAGCCAGTGACTTCCTATCTGACCACAGTGCCTAAATGGCTTGGGCCTTTACCTCTGCGTAGCTCGTTGGTTAGCCACATGTGACAGCATGCAGCTAACTGCTTAGCCTCCAACCAGAAATGTGGCATACTTCTATTCTTATTGTCAAGACCTTCGATCCGAGGAACAAATAGACACATTCAAAACCCAATGTACGTTCACAAATGGGATTTGGTGCAGATTAGGACATGGGCTACAGAGCTTTGGATAAACTGTGGTTTAGAGAGGATTAAGGATGCACAAAACACCTGAATAATTAAGGGTGAATGAGCATTTGTGGATGAGGGTGTTAGTGATAGTTGGGTAGAATTGGTCAGAAGTGAGTGATCAAGGTTAGTGGGCTTTGAGATTGAGTGGACAGTGTCAGCGATTCAGTCTACGTATAAATAGGACCCTAAGATTCAGAGTTCAAGAAAGGATCTATGGTGTGGACTGAAGAATAGGGTTTATTAACTAGACAGATGCAAATTCTACATTTTTCATTGAGTAGCAGCCATGTAGATGAGGAAAAGGGGGGAAAGGCAGATATTTAGAGGACATTGGAGATGACAAAGCAAAAAATCAATTGATGGGGGTGAGGTACCAGGGATAGTGAATCAAGTCATTAGTTCAGCTGCCTGTGATCAAGAGTCTAACTACTGGGGGAAATCCCACTAACCTGGGCAATGCAGGACAATGCTGTGGTTATCTATCTTGAAAGTAGCAAAGAGGTCAGGGAGGATTAGAGCACCAAGTTTGCTTGTGCTTTTGATAGGAGCCATTAGTGGTGTGGGAGGGTACCTGCCATTTTTCCCATATTGGTCAGCATGTGGGTGATCCTAACCTGATCCCCAGTTATAACCCCTACATTCCTGCTACTTAGGGACTGATAAAATTATGGATTTTTAGGGAAAGGATTCCTGACAACTGTATACTGCCACTTTATCTCAGGTTGGTTCGAAAAGAGCCCTGTGCTATTTTAAGAGCTAACATACTGGGCACTATTTCACAGCTTGTTTCACATCTCTTCTTTGTTACATATGAGCTTTGTTGTATCTGCTTCTAGGAGAAGGCAGCACACAACTGAATGCATTGTTGGTGACTAGTGCTCACTGAAACTAAGGAAACCTGGCACTTTATTGGGAGAGGGCTAATCATTATGAGCATGGAATTATTAGAGATGTTCAGAAGCCAAGCCATGAAGCTCAAAATACACAGCTAGAAAAATTTGTGTGTTACTTGGTATTTCAGACATTTATTGACCAACACTAAATAAGGTGCAATAAATTGACAGTAAAGAGCCATTATAATTGGTAAGAAATGTTGATACAGAAGAATTCACAGCCATATTATATCACATCAGTGCCCTTATGTCTGCAATGTTCCAGGTTAGCTCAATAATCAACCTCTGAGTGATGATGGAACAGCTAAAGTGTTCTGGACAGGCCGCACAGGGGGAACCGGAGTGACCAACCAAATAGAGCTGGCAAAGTCAGGTAAAGACCAAAAGCTTGGAGAGAGAGAGAGAGAAAGAAGGATAAAAACAGAGAAAGTGGGAAAGAAAAAGAAAGAAGAAAAATGAAGAACAAAAATAGAAATTGCTGAAAAAGTTCAGTAGATCTGGCAGCATCTGTGAGGAGAAATCAGAGTTAACATTTCAGGTCACGTGACCCGTCCTCAGTCCTGATTAATGTTAACTCTGATTTCTCTCTGCCAGATCTACTGAGCTTTTCCAGCAATTTCTATTTTTTATTTCTGATTTACAACATGTGCAGTTCTTTTGGTTTTTAACAGTGAAAATGACATGCCCATTTTATATGCTGTAATCTTTCTCCATATTAACATACCCCCCCAAGTTTGGTGTCATTTTCAAATAGTACTTTCAATTGCTGAGTTTTAAGCTTTCAACATGAGTTCCTTTCTTTTCAAATCTATTATTTTAGAAATGAATCCTAAAGGTAGGCACGATTTCTTTTATGGCTGTATTAAACTGTATCATTGCTTTTAAGATGAATGTATCTGTACTTTCAAATTCCTTTGCTTCTCCACTAGTATTTGAGAAATGTTGTTATATTTCCCATAAATTATGTTTTGAAGAATAAGTGATTTCTGGGCCTGTGATTTGCACAGCACTGTCCCACTGGCAGGATTTCCTCACCTCATTAGATAAAGTACCCAATCACCACAGATCTTCAAGGAACATCACAGAGACTTTGAGGTTTTGGGAGGCACAGCATCTCAGAATTTTTTTTTTAATTCACTCATGAGACAGGCTGGTTGGCCAGCATTTATTGCCCATCTTTAATTGCCTTCGAGAAGGTGATGTTGAGCTGACTTCTTGAATCATTGCAGTCCACATGCTGTAGGTCAGAACGCCCACACTGCCCAAAGGGAGGGAATTCCAGGATTTTGACCCAGTGATACTGATGGTGATAGCTTTCCAAGGCAGGATGGTGAGCGCATAAAGGGGAACTTGTAAGTGTTCCCATGTAGCTGCTGCCCTTATCTTTCTGGATAGAAGTGGTCGTGGGTTTCCAAAGTGCTGTCTAAGGACCTTTAGTGAATTTATATAGTGCATTGTGATAGATAGTACATACTGCTGCTCCTGATGGAGGGAATGGATGCTTTGGGATATGGTACCAATCAAGCAGGTTGCTTTGTCCTTGGATGGCATCAAGCTTGTTGAGTGTTATTGGAGCTGCACTCATCCAGGCAAGTGGAAAGTATTCCCTCACCCTCCAGACTTGTACCTTGTAGCTAGTGGACAGACGTTGGTTGGGGGATGGGGTCAGGAAATGAGTTACTCTCCACTATACTTCTAGCCTCTGACCTACTCTTGTAACCATTGTATTTATATGGCGAGTCCAGTTCAGTTTCTAGTTAATGGTAACCCCTGGGATGTTGGTAGTGGGGGGGGGGATTCAGTGATAGTAATGCCATTGAATGTCAAGTGGTGGTGGTTAAATTGTCTCTTATTGGAACTGGTCATTGCCTGGCATTAGCAGGCATGAATGTTACTTGCAATTTGTCAGCAAAACCTGGATAATGTCCAGATATTGTTGCAATTAGACATGGATTGCTTCAGTATATGAGTCATCACAAATGATGCTGAACGTTGCACAATCATCAACAAACATCCCCATTTTTAATGTTGTGATGGAGGGGAGGTCCTTGATAAAGCAGCTGAAGATGGTTGGGCCTAGGACACTACCCTGAGGAAGTCCTGCAGTGATGTCCTGGAGCTGAGATGACAGATCTCCAACAATTACCACCATCTTGCTAGGGCCAGTTGTGGCTCCAACAAGAAGAGAGTTTCTCCCCTCATTCTCATTATTTCTGATTTTGTTTGGGCTCCTTGATGCGACACTCAGTCAGATGTGACCTTGATATCATTTTCATCTCACCTCACTGTGCTCTTACTTTGTTTGTCTCTTAAACCGCACATTTGTGTTTTTTCTGTCCCTGTGCTCCAATGACCTCAGTAACCAAGGGAACATCTTCAACCTTTTCTCCGACGACCAGTGATTTCTGGAGACTAATCTTCTGTCCTTCACTGAGGGAATTGTCTTCAAAATGGACCCTAATCCAGGAATCCCCTGAAATATGATTAGATGATTAGAGTAGATTCCCTACAATGTGGAAACAAGCCCTATGGCCCAACAAGTCCACACCAACCCTCTGAAGAGTAACCCACCCAGACCCATTTCCCTCTGACTAATGTACCTAACACTACAGGTAATTTACCATGGCCAATTCACATCTTTGGACTGTAGGAGGAAACCAGAGCAAACCCACGCAGACACGGGGAGAATGTGCAAACTCCACATGGACAGTTGCCTGAGACGAGATTTGAACCCGGGTCCCTGGCGCTGTGAGGCAGCAGTGCTAACCACTGAGCTGCTGTGCCGCCCCAGGTACATTATAATTCCCAGTCCTGGGTGTAAAGAAACTTTAATATCCCACTAAGATTAAACCCATTCCCTGTCAACCCCCATGACTCTAATATACAACTGGTCAAATCCCACACTCTCTTGTTCACTCTCCATTTTCTTTAGTATCTCATCCAATCTATTCCTACTCACCTACTTACAACCCATAATCTTTTAATATCAGTCAATTAGTCTCCTAGTCGCACCATAAACTCTTTAGTAACGCACCCAATTTAATTCCATTCTCTGTTCATTTCAGTTATTTTTGAAGATAATGCACAATCTCCCCAGGCAGAATTCCTTTGAATGCAGGTTTCAATAAAGCAGACTTTTACCTTTGTTAATCTTGTTGCCCACGGTTTTCAGAAGTTCTATACCAACACTCCAGTTGATTGACTCCTCAGGATGATTGCGTCCTGCACCTAGTTCATGCACTACCTTAGCTAACGGCAGGGAGTGGATCGCCTGAACTACCCCTGAAAAAGCAAGCCGAGTTAAGGCCAATTAGTTTCTGGGGCTTCATAATGACAGAAACAGAATGAAAGGGTAGTGAGTCAGGGCAGTCAAACACATTGGAATTACTGCTGATTTATTTTTAATCAGGTTACTTTTTTTGTTTGTAAGTCAAGACTCAAGTCACTTCACAAAATATTTTTCCAGAGCTGGTCAGTTCTACAATCTGAGTTGAAGCTGTACTTCTAAACGTTTATTCGGTTATTACAGTAAGTCCTAGTGAAGTTAGAGATAGAACAGAACATTAGATGGCGTATTTTAGATATTTTATTCCAAGAAAACAGTTTCACTTTGTAATTCTCTATTTATGTTTTTAGATCAATGGGAGTGATAACATTTCTGTGTGAACTCATTGAGAAATCACTATTTGAAAAATAAATCATATGATGTTTTGAATCATTGTTACATGGGGATTATTAGCAATGTATTTACTTCCCATACCTGATTAGATTAGATTCCCTACACTGTAGAAACAGGCCCTTCGGCCCAACAAGTCCACACCAACCCTCTGAAGAGTAACCCACCCAGACCCATTTCCCTCTGACTAACATAACTAGCACTATGGGCAATTTAGCATGACCAATTCACTTAACCTGCACATCTTTGGACTGTGGGAACTAACCAGAGCAAACCCATGCAGCCAATGTGCAAACTCCACACAGACTGTTGCCTGGTGTCAGAATTGAACCTGGATCCCTGGGGCTGAGAGGCTAACCACTGAGCCACTGTGCCATCCTAGTTGCTGTGAGTATGTAATGAGCTTAATACAACACATGCTGGGACACTTCAGAGAAAATAGCAGAGTTCGTCATATGAGGTTGAGAAATTGGAGTTGATCTCTGAAGACCAGATAAAGAAAGCAGATTATGTTCACTGAGTGAATCTGAGTTTTTTGGGGGATATTGTAGCAGTCTCTTTCTCTCTTCATTTCCATATTACTAAATTAAGTTATCAAGTTCGGAAAATAGGATTTGAAGTTTGTGGATTGTTAGTCTGGGCCTTCGGTTTAATAAGGAACTTTTCTTTTCATCTGGCAAGTGAATACACAAGGATGTTCTTGGAATAAATATTGCAGATAACAATATGAAATAAAAGCAAAAGATGCGAGAAATACTCTGCAAGTCAAGCAACATCTGTGGAGAGAGGTGACATAGTCAATGTTTCAGATGGATGGTCTTTCATCGTAACTGGGAAAAGTTTAAGATGTGAGAAGTTTTAAGCAAGTGAAAAATGAGAGGCTGGGAATAAGAACAAAAGAATATCTAACAGGGTGGGGGACAGAAGAAATTAAATGACAGGGTGTGGTCAAAGGAAGTGAAGATGGGACAAGTGAAGAGATGAACACTACATTACAGCTTTGATCCAAACATGGACAAAAGAAATGAACTTCAGAGGTGAGGTGACAATGACTCCTGTTGCCATCAAGAAACTAACTGACTGAATATGGCATTGAAAATTCGTAGCAAAAACTGAAGGCAATGGAAATTGGGATAAAATACTCTGTTGGTTGGAGTCATACTTCACACAAAGGAAAGTGTTTGTGGTTGTTGGAGGTCACCCAGCTCCAGGGTGTGACTGCGGGAGATCCTCAGGATACAGGAACCACAGCACAGCTGATGACACAGTGGTATACAATTGGGAAGGAGTTGCCCTGGCCTCAATATTGACTCTGGACCCCATGACGTCTTATTGCATTAGGTCAAAAATGGGCAATTAAACTTCCTGCTTATTATCATGTACCTCCTCAAACCCTGAGCCAATGAGTGTTCTTCCTCCTTTTAACACCATTTGGAGGAAGCTGTGAGAGTGGCAAGGTGCAGAATGTATCAGTGTGAGGAAATAGCAATATCCCTCACCAAGAGTGGCCTAGCAGCCCCATCACTGACTGAGCTGATCCAGTTCAAAATGACATAGCTGCTAGACTGGATCTTTGGACGGGGATGAGGGAATCACCAAGAGGAAAGATAAATGTAGCTGGCCTCATTCTCACCAATTTGCCTGCTGCAGATGCATCTGTCCATGATTGACCACACACAGTCATTATGGAGATGGAATCCTACCTTCACTTTGAGGGTACTCTCCATCATGTGTCACAGTACCACTATGCTAAATAGGATAGACATTGAATAGGCCTAGCAATTCAAAACTGGGCATCTGTGAGGTGCTGTGGGCATTAACATCAGAATTATACTGCAGCACAATCTGCAACCTCACAGCCCAACATATCCCCCACTCAACCAAAGGTCAAGTTGAGGGATTGACCCTGGTTCAATGGAGAGTGCAGGAGGGCATGCCAGGAGAAGCACCTAAAAATGAACTACCAAACAGCATAATCAACAAGTGATGGAGTTAAATGGTTCCACAACTAACAGATCAGATCTAAGTTCTGCAGTCCTGGCATATCCAGTCATGAATGGTAAGTCAAGAGGCGGTTTCACAAATATCCCCATCCTCAATGATGGGGAAGATCTCAGCACATCAGTGGAAAATATAAGGCTAAAGCATTTCCAACAATTGTCAGCCAGAAGTGCCGAAAGTCCCTAACATCACAGATGCCAGTCTTCAACCAATGCACAAGTGTCTTCCTGACTGTTTTGGTCTGTGTAAGTGGCTATATCCCATCCCCACCTTGCCACTCCCTCAGTACAGATGGCACTGTGGAAATGCTCCAGTTCATTCCACGTGATGTCAAGAAATGGTTGGACACTGTAAAGGCTATGGGCCCTAACTGTATTGAAGACCTGAGCTCCAGACCCTGCTGCACCCTGAACCAAGTTGTTCCACAGCATTTACAACCCTGGCAACAAACTGGGAGATCCTGATGGAAAATAGGATGTGGAGAACTGTAGTCAAAGTACCTGAGGGATGTATTGTTTATGTAAAAACAATAATATTGGCGGAAATGGAAAAAGAACTTGAGGAAAGGAAGACAAACATCAGGGGTGGGCCATGAGTAAAGGGCACCAATGGAAGCAAAGTTGATGTTTTCCAGCTTAAGGCCAGCACCAATACAAACATTGATGTAGCAGGACAAAAGATGTAGCAAAGGACCTGAGAGAGACTGGAGCAAGAGAGGTTCAACATATTTCACAAAAGGACAAGTGTAGCTAGGATCCATTTGGATACACACAGCAACATCCCTTAGCTAGTGGACATGAATGGGGTTGAAAGTTGTTTAAGATGAGAACAGAATTAGCCAGGCAGAGGATTGTTGCTGGAGAAAGTGAGGTCTGCAGATGCTGGAGATCAGAACTGAAAATGTGTTGCTGGAAAAGTGCAGCAGGTTAGGCAGCATCCAAGGAACAGGAGATTCGACGTTTCGGGCATAAGAAGAGCTCATGCCTGAAACATCGAATCTCCTGCTCCTTGGATGCTGCCTGACCTGCTGCGCTTTTCCAGCAACACATTTTCAGAGGATTGTTGCTGCCTGGCCTACTGAGTATTTCTAGCATTCTGGTTTTATTATTCTCTGAATAAAGTTCTTCCAATGTCTTTGGTGTTTCAGGATATCAACACAACAAAGGACAAAAGAAAATAGGAAAGTTGAGGTTGAATAGATTGAAGTTGATATCTATGACAATGCAGGGAATAATTGTGGACTTTCTCTTCACTTTTTAATGCCAAAGTTACGAATGAGACATCAAAATATGCCACCTTTCATTATGATGAAATGACCATTATCAAGACTGCTTTTTGTAAATGTTTACAATGCCCAATTCTCACTCGCTTTAAGGACAGGGGAATGGAAAGCTATGTGGGTGTTATTGATGCATAAGGTTTTCTCAAATACCCCTTAGGTTTGTTCCTCAAGGTCTGTCTTTGTGGGAAATATACTTTCAAATAAGGCTGGATGACAAACGTTGGTACGTAGATAAATCCTTTTCAGAATTGTATCCATCCAACAATTTACACTTCTTTTGTTGCTCCTCTTCCCGCATGGGACTCAACAATCTCCAGGTAATGTCCACAGGAGGCCATGTCTTGACAGTGGATGTCTGGTGCCTTCCAAATATGAGTGGCAAGGAAATTGAGTCCAAACTCAATGTAGAATCAATAAGTAATGATAACTTGGCACAGGTATGTGAGAGTGGTATGGTGGGGGGGGAAATTACCTCATCCTTCATCCTTGGAAAGCATTCATGGAAATTAATGCACTCCCCTGTTGCCTTAAATCACTGTAGGAGTGATTGGATACTGTGGCTTTCTCATTTTATAGCCTTTTGGATAAACTATACTGTTTATTTGAAATCATCACAATACTGTTCATTTGAAATATCTGGAGCTTGTGCCATTTTTCTAGGTCACAATGTAAAGAAATACCTTCAGCCTCAGCCTTCAGTTCTTCCTGTTTCTCTGCACGTTTAAGGACCTCTTTCCCCTGACACAAGTCCTTGGCCAAGCCAGCTGTCACTCCCTGGGCTACCAGCATGGCTTGGAACTTGTCCAGGGCACTGTGATTTTTCAACACATCTTTGATGGCCTTTTCTCCACCCTCGGCGCTCTCAGCCTTTCCACACAAATGTAGGAGGTGGCCTCCTATTAAAGGAAACATATTCCTAAGTTATCTGTGTGCTGTGAATGCACAAGTGTCTTCCTGACTGTTTTGGTCTGTGTAAGTGGCTATATCCCATCCCCACCTTGCCACTCCCTCAGTACAGATGGCACTGTGGAAATGCTCCAGGTTTCAGGGATATTCACTTCGGCTTTACAAGGCCGATTCCAAACAGCCACAGTTCCCAGCAAAGATCATCATCTCACAAACAAAATTAGGAACTTCAGGCAATTATGACATTGTAACCCAATAGCACTGAGCCCATTGTTATTATTTCCAACACTGACCAAGCTAAGACCAGATGCAAAATTTGCTGGCACTGCACCACCCTCACCTCCATCCAGGGCCCCAAACAGTCCTTCCAGGTGAGACAGAGGTTCACCTGCCTCTCTTCCAACCTAGTTTACTGCATAGGGTGCTCCCGATGAGGTATTCTCTACATCGGGGAGACCGAACGTAAACTTAGGGAACGGTTCACCGAGCATCGCAGTCTGCTCGCAGGGGCTATCCGGACCTCCCAGTCAGTGCCCATTTCAATTCCGCTGAAAATGTGTTGCTGGTTAAAGCACAGCAGGTTAGGCAGCATCTCAGGAATAGGGAATTCGACGTTTCGAGCATAAGCCCTTCATCAGGAATGAGAGAGAGTAGCCAAGCAGGCTAAGATAAAAGGTAGGGAGGAAGGACTTGGGGGAGGGGCAATGGAGGTGGGATAGGTGGAAGGAGGTCAAGGTGAGGGTGATAGGCCGGAGTTGGGTGGGGGCGGAGAGGTCAGTAAGGAGATTGCAGGTTAGGAAGGCGGTGCTGAGTTGAGGGAACCGACTGAGACAAGGTGGGGGGAGGGGAAATGAGGAAACTGGAGAAATCTGAATTCATACCTTGTGGTTGGAGGGTTCCCAGGCGGAAGATGAGGCGCTCCTCCTCCAGCCGTCGTGTTGTTATGTTCTGCCGGTGGAGGAGTCCAAGGACCTGCATGTCCTCGGTGGAGTGGGAGGGAGAGTTAAAGTGTTGAGCCACGGGGTGGTTGGGTTGGTTGGTCCGGGCGGCCCAGAGGTGTTCTCTGAAGCGTTCCGCAAGTAAGCGGCCTGTCTCCCCAATATAGAGGAGGCCACATCGGGTGCAGCGGATGCAATAGATGATGTGTGTGGAGGTACAGGTGAACTTGTGGCGGATATGGAAGGATCCCTTGGGGCCTTGGAGGGAAGTGAGTGTGGAGGTGTGGGCGCAAGTTTTACATTTCCTGCGGTTGCAGGGGAAGGTGCCGGGGGTGGAGGTTGGGTTGGTGGGGGATGTGGATCTGACGAGGGAGTCACGAAGGGAGTGGTCCTTGCGGAACGCTGATAGGGGAGGGGAGGGAAATATATCCTTGGTGGTGGGGTCCGTTTGGAGGTGGCGGAAATGACGGCGGATGATACGTTGTATGCGGAAGTTGGTGGGGTGGTAGGTGAGAACCAGTGGGGTTCTGTCTTGGTGGCGGTTGGAGGAGCGGGGCTCAAGGGCGGAGGAGCGGGAAGTGGAGGAGATGCAGTGGAGGGCATCGTCGATCACGTCTGGGGGGAATCTGCGGTCCTTGAAGAAGGAGGCCATCTGGGCTGTGCGGTGTTGGAACTGGTCCATTTCAATTCCCCCAACCACTCCCTTTCCAACATGACCATCCTTGGCCTCCCGCATTGCCACAACAAACCGCAGCTCAAATTTGAGGAACAACACTTCATTTTCCGCCTGGGCAGCCTACAGCCCAGAGGTCTCAACATTGAGTTCTCCAATTTCAAATAACCTTCCACCCATTCCTTGCCTCCCTTCCCAGCCCCTCCCCCTTCCTTCCATCCCTCCCAGCCACCTACCGGATTCACCCCTCCCATTGACCAACCAGGTCATACCCTCTACTTGCCTGCACCTATCTCTACTTCACCACCTTGCCCCCTCTGCACCCCCTTTATCTGCAGCTCCCCCCATACCCACCCTCAATCCTGAAGAAGGGTTACACCTGAAACATCAACTTCTCCACCTCCTGATGCTGCCTGGCTCACTGTGTTCTTCCAGCCTCCTGCCTGTCTGCCTTGGGTTCCAGCATCTGCAGGTTCTTTTGTCTGAGACCAATGAGTTGGCTAGCGGACTCGGTATTTTATTGTGTGGCACTTTTACTGGCTGCCCAACCCTTGGCTCAAACTTCTGCAGTTAGCCCAAAGGAACTGGGCACAATCCAGCCCACTCATGGAGCTGACCAATCCAGACGTTTGCAGTGTGGTTCCCCATTGTTTTTAAGATACACAGTAAGAGCCAAGTGCTTCTTACAATGTCCCTTCCCCACTGTTTACTTTCTAACATAAGCCACTGAGTCATAGAATCGTACAGCACAGAAGAGGCCATTTGGCCTATCGAGTCTGTGCTGACCTATCTGCACTAATCTCACTCTCCATGCACTTGGGGCTCCCAGCCTTGAATGTTGTGATCTTTCAAGTGCTTATTCACATATCTTTTAGAGGTTGTGAGGTTTTCCATTTCTATTACCTTACAGATAGTGTATTCCAGATTCCCACCAGCCTCTGGATGAAAACATTTTCCCCCAAATCCCCTCTCAACCTGCCCTTCACATCAAAATTATGTCCTTTGTTACTGACCCATCAACAAAGGGGAACTGCTGCTTCCTATCCACCCTGTCCATGGGCCTCATTATCCCGTATCCCTCAATCTGAGGTCTCCCCTCAGCTTTCATTGCTCCAAAGTAAATAACCTGAGCTAACCAGCCTCTACTCATAGTTAAAATGCTCCAACCCAGGCAACATCCCAAGACAACAAGCAGCTCTGTTCCCAAAAAGGGCTCAGGATTGCATTGACTGTGTGAGGTCAATTGGCACCAAGAACACTTGAACCTCAGCAGACAATTAGAACCATCACAAAATTCACTGGCATTCGGACATTGGAAGAATGTTTCCACAGAATGGTATTCATGTTGCAAAGATTCCTAAAAATAATGAATCATCTGAACAACTGAGGCTTTCAAGACGGAACTGGATCTGTACCTAAAGATAAAGATTAATAAACCTGGGAACTTGGCGAAAGTTCACAGATCTTGGTTTGGGGGAACAGATTCTATAAAAGAGAGGTGGTCATACAATGGCACTGTGGGAAGTTGACACTGATGGCTCAAATGCCCATTCTCATTCATTCTCTCTCTTATAATCACATGAGCTGCTCCCATAACAACCTATTGTCTGTCACTAATGGTCCCCATTAGCAGCTATTCATTCCCCTGGGCTGTTCGTTATCAACTCCTTTGTCTGTCCAAGTGCTTTTCTCTCTTTTTCGGCTCTATGTCCACCTATTGTTTATTCCTCCCTCTTCCCCCACCCCATCTTCTGTATAAACACCACCTATCTACCATCAGTTCTGAAGAAGGGTTACCAGACTTGAAACATTAACTCTGATTCCTGTCAACAGATGCTCCTAGACCTGCTGAGTTTTACCAGCAATTTCTGTTTGTGATTCTCATTCAAGGGCCTTCTTGGTTATCCATACTGTCCATCACTTACACATTAGATGCAGGTCCTAATAAAGGACTGACCTAAGCAGGTGACCAGTTCCTCCAAGTCCTTGGGCCCATTTCCCTTCAGGCATTCAATGGATTCCAAGACTTCTAAAGAGTTCCCAATACACCTCCCAATGGGATTATCCATCCTGGAGAGAGCAGCAAGTGTTTGAATTCCCAAGCGATTTCCAATATCTACCTAAGGTTTTAAAACAAATTGTATTATCACTGAGACACTCAAAGCATAGTAAATTATATGATAAGAGAACCAAGGAAAGACAGGAGTCACAAAACCTGTTGAACTTTAGGATGACCATTGTTCACTCAGCAAGAATTAAGGACAGGAGGATTGGAGGTTCATTCTATGTTAAATGGAAACAATTTCCTCCCCATGGCTCCTTAGAGTAAAACGGCAGCGCCCCATCTCCAGCATATCACATACCCAACCTGAACAAAGAACCTGCAACCTTTAACTCACCAACATTGAACTGTGTTCATGGAAAAGGGATAACTCCCAGGCAGACCCAGTCATACAGTCATTGAGATGTACAGCATGGAAACAGACCCTTCGGTCCAACCCGTCCATGCTGACCAGATATCCCGACCCAATCTAGTCCCACCTGCCAGCACCCGGCCCATATCCCTCCAACCGCTTCCTATTCATATACCTATCCAAATGCCTCTTAAATGTTGCAATTGTACCAGCCTCCACCACATCCTCTGGCAGCTCATTCCATATACGTACCATCCTCTGCGTGAAAAAGTTGTCCCTTAGGTCTCTTTTATATCTTTCCCCTCTCACGCTAAACTTATGCCCTCTCGATCTGGACTCCCTGACCCCAAGGAAAAGACTTTGCCTATTTATCCTATCCATGTCCCTCATAATTTTGTGAACCTCTATAAGGTCTCCCCTCAGCCTCTGACGCTCCAGGGAAAACAGCCCCAGCCTGTTCAGCCTCTCCCTGTAGCTCAGATCCTCCAACCCTGGCAACATCCTTGTAAATCTTTTCTGAACCCTTTCAACATCTCTCCGATAGGAAGGAGACCAGAATTGCACGCAATATTCCAACAGTGGCCTAACCAATGTCCTGTACAGCTGCAACATGACCTCCCAACTCCTGTACTCAATACTCTGACCTATAAAGGAAAGCATACCAAACACCTTCTTCACTATCCTATCTACCTGCGACTCCACTTTCAAGGAGCTATGAACCTGCGCTCCAAGGTCTATTTGTTCAGCAACACTCCCTCGGACCTTACCATTAAGTGTATAAGTCCTGCTAAGATTTGCTTTGTCAAAATGCAGCACCTCGCATTTATCTGAATTAAACTCTATCTGCCACTTCTCAGCCCATTGGCCCATCTAGTCCAGATCCTGTTGTAATCGGAGGTTGTAATTCTCTGTCCACTACATCTCCAATTTTGGTGTCATCTGCACACTTACTAACTGTACCTCTTATGCTCGCATCCAAATCATTTATGTAAATGGCAAAAAGTAGAGGGCCCAGCACCGATCCTTGTGGCACACTACTGGTCATAGGCCTCCAGTCTGAAAAACAACCCTCCACCACCACCCTCTGTCTTTTACCTTTGAGCCAGTTCTATATCCAAATGGCTAGTTCTTGCTGTATTCCATGAGATGTAACGTTGCCAAAAGCCTTCCTGAAGTCCATATAGATCACATCTACTGCTCTGCCCTCATCAATCTTCTTTGTTACTTCTTCAAAAAACTCAATCAAGTTCGTGAGACATGATTTCCCATGCACAAAGCCATGTTGAATATCAGTCCTTGCCTTTCCAAATGCATGTACATCCTGGCCCTCAGGATCCCCTCCAACAACTTGCCTACCACTGAGGTCAGGCTCACTGGTGTATAGTTCCCTGGCTTGTCTTTACCGCCCTTCTTAAACAGTGGCACCACGTTAGTCAACCTCCAGTCTTCCAGCACCTCACCTGTGACATTGATGATACAAATATCTCAGCAAGAGGCCCAGCAACCACTTCCCTAGTTTCCCGCAGAGTTCTCAGGTACACCTGATCAGGTCCTGGGGATTTATCCACTTTTAACCGTTTCAAGATATCCAGCACTTCCTCCTCTGTAATCTGGACATTTTGCAATGTGTCACCATCTATTTCCCTACAGTCTATATCTTCGATATCCTTTTCCACAGGAAATACTGATGCAAAATATTCATTTAGTATCTCCCCCATTTTCTGTGGCTCCACACAAAGGCCGCCTTGCTGATCTTTGAGGGGCCCTATTCTCTCCTTTATTACCCTTTTGTCCTTAACATATTTCTAAAAACCCTTTGGATTCTCCACAATTCTATTTGCCAAAGCTATCTCATGTCTCCGTTTTGCCCTCCTGATTTCCCTCTTAAGTATTCTCCTAGTTCCTTTATACTCTAAGGATTCACTCGGTCTATCCTGTCTATACCTGACATATGCTTCCTTCTTTTTCTTAACCAAACCCTCAACTTCTTTAGTCATCCAGCATTCCCTATACCTACCAGCCTTCCCTTTCACCTTGACAGGAATATACTTTCTCTGGATTCTCGTTATCTCATTTCTGAAGGCTTCCCATTTTCCAGCCGTCCCTTTACTTGCGAACATCTGCCTCCAATCAGCTTTGGAAAGTTCTTGCCTAATACCGTAAAAATTGGCCTTTCTCCAAATTAGAACTTCATCTTTTAATCTGGCCTGTCCTTTTCCATCACAATTTTAAATCTAATAGAATTATGGTCACTGGCCCCAAAGTGCTCCCTCACTGACAGCTCAGTCACCTGCCCTGCCTTATTTCGCAAGGGAGGTCAAGTTTTGCACATCCACATACTGAATCAGAAAATTGTCTTGTACACACTTAAGAAATTCCTCTACATCTAAACCTTTAACACTATGGCAGTCCCAGTCTATGTATGGAAAGTTAAAATCCCCTACCATAACCACCCTATTATTCTTACAGATAGCTGAGATCTCCTTACAAGTTTATTTCTCAATTTCCCTCTGACTATTGGGGAGTCTATAATACAATCCTAATAAGGTGATCATCCCTTTCTTATTTCTCAATTCCACCCAAATAACTTCCCTGGATGTATTTCCGGGAATATCCTCCCTCAGCACAGCTGTAATGCTATCCCTTATCAAAAACGCCACTCCCCCTCCTCTCTTGCCTCCCTTTCTATGCTTCCTGTAACATTTGTATCCTGGAACATTAAGCTGCCAGTCCTGCCCATCCCTGAACCATGTTTCCATAATTGCTATGATATCCCAGTCCCCTGTTCCCTAACCATGCCCTGAGTTCATCTGCCTTCCCTGATAAGTCCCTTGCATTGAAATAAATGCAGTTTAATTTATTAGTCCTACCTTGTCCCTGCCTGCCCTGACTGTTTGATTCACTTCTGTTCTCAGCTGTACCAGTCTAAGATCATTCTCTTTCTTCACTATCTCCGTGGGTTCCCCCCCCACCCTCCACCTTACTAGTTTAAATCCTCCCAAGCAGTTCTAGCAAATTTCCCTGCCAGTATATTAGGCCCCTTCCAATTTAGGTGCAATCCATCTTTCTTGTACAGGTCACATCTACCCAAAAGAGATTCCAATAATCCAAAAATGTGTATCCTTCTCCCATACACCAGCTCCTCAGCCATCTGCTCTATCCTCCTATCCTGCCCTCACTAGCTCGTAGCACCAAGAGTAATCCAGATATTACTACCCTTGAGGACCTCCTTTTTAAATTCTTGCCTAACTCGCTGTAATCTCCCTTCAGAATCTCAACCTTTTCCCTTCCAATGTCGTTGGTTCCAATGTGGACCATGACCTCTTGCTGGCCCCTCTCCCCTGTGTGAACATTCTGCACCCTCTCTGAGACATCCTTGATCCTGGCACCAGGGAAACAACACACCATTCTGCTTTTTCTCTGCTGGCCACAGAAACGTCTGTCTATACCTCTGACTACAGAATCCCCTAACACAGTTGATCTCTTAGAAGCCGACATACACCTTGTTGCATTAGAGCCAGTCTCAACACCAGAAACTTGGCTGTTCGTGCTACATTCCCATGAGAATCCATCACCCGCTACATTTTCCAAAACAGCATACCTATTTGAAATGGGTATATCCACAAAAGACTCCTGCACTAGCTGCCTACCTCTCTTACTCTTGCTGGAGTTAACCCATCTATGTGACTGTATCTGACCTTCCCCCTCCCCGCCATAACTGCCATCCATCATATACTGTTGCTGTTGCAAATTGCTCATCGCTTCTATCTGTCTCTCAGAGAGATCCACTCGATCGGATAAGATTCGCATCCAACAGCATTTATAGCAGATATAATCCGCAGTAACCCTTAAATGCTCTTTAAACTCCCACATTTGACAAAGGCCATTTTTGCTCCTTCACAATCTACAGACCCAGAAAATAACACCGTCTAATTCCTCTACAAACACTGCCCCAGGTTAAATTAATAGCTATGGCTTATATTTTAAGTTTAATCAAGAGACTTATCTCCAAAAACATATAATCAAGTAAGAATCCACTATACTCACTACTGCAGCCTTTCTCTTGGACAGACTTAAAACAAAAATTAACTTATCTGATTCTGTGCTGTGAACTTCACCCAACAGTTCCTCCAAGATTAGTTGTAAAATTCACTGTTTGTTAATTTTCCCAGATGCACTCCGATGTCCAGTGATACACAAATTCAAACAGCAAAGGCAGTATAGTATAGTATAGTATAGTATAGTATCGTCTCAGTCTCTCCTGCACTGTCCTCACCATTGTCTGCTCTTCTCCCTTTTAAACTGCTGTTGTTTTGACTTTTTTTTCTCCAAAGTTCCAAAACAATGCAACAGCATATAAAACAGTAATTGCTGCTCCTGGAATTTGAGGAAATCACCTCCAACACCTAAAATACCTCAAAAAAAAAGGAACAGCTCTTACAGCCAGAAATTTTTCCCGTCCTCCATCTTGGATTACCCAGCATCCAATCCTGGCCTCTCCACTCTGTCTATCTCTTAGAGCCGTGATCTCCAGCCTTTTTATGCATTTTTTGAATTTAAATGGATTCCAGAATCTACCCCAAAGAAAATATAGAATAAATAACTTATTTTGGTGCTGTACAATTCCAAATCCAAGTCTATATGATTAATCATTATGTTCTCTGCTTATAGAGTCTCAGTGTGACACCTGTGGCTGCACATTCTCTGCCAATGCCTTTACATTTGGGTGTAGTATGAGTCTGTTATTTGTATACAGTCCAGCAAATGGGTGTCTGTGAGGTGGGTCTGATACTTGGACTCCATGACCTTCATTTGGAAGAAAACTGTCTCACAGAGATATGTGAATCAAAGTAAGCTTTCATTCTAAAAGCACAGGACAATGGGAGTGAGTATTTTTCTCAGCTTATACATCTCAAAAAATCCCTGTCCCTTGATCTGACTTTCAGCTCAATATTAATTTGCATAGTAATTATCTTCACATCAACTCCACTGCTTTCTTAATCAATCACTTGATGGAACTGCTAACCCACCAAAGTCATTGAAGGGATGGATTTGTGACAAACATGATGATTTGTTCCATCACGCTGAGCTGCTGATACAGCTGTTGAATTCTCCTGCTAACTTCCTCTGCTAAGCAAGGATGCTTTCTGGGTGGAATCATTTTTTTTTCACTTTGATTTTATTCTGGAATTTTCTCCAGACTTGGGAAGTGTAACAGCATTTTATTTTAATTTCAATTGGATCCAACTTTACTTCATTGATCATATGTGCTGAGTCTCTGTCTTTTCCCCAAAGTTCACTACTCAGCTCTTTCAGTTTTGACGTTACGTCTGCAAGGAGCCTGAAGCCAAGTAGCCACACTGCCATCTCACTCAACCCTTCATTTTGTTTAATGGAAAGTATTGATTTCAAGCATCACAGCTAAAAATTTTCGCATGACTTTCACTTGACTTCACCACCTAACATCAGATTGAACATTAATTCTTTACGGGCAGCACTGAGCTTGTTGATTGGGGATTTAAACAAGCAAAGATGTGCAGGTTAGGTGAATTGGCTGTGCTAAATTGCCCATAACTTTCAGGGATGTGTAGGTTAGGCGCATTAGTCAGGGGTAAATGCAGGTATAGGGTAGGGGAAATGAGCCTGGGTGGGTTACTCTTTGGAGGGTCGGTGTGGACTTGTTGGGCCGAAGGGCCTGTTTCCACACTGTAGCGATTCTACGATTCTATGATTCAGTGCTGAAAAGCTGTTACTCGAATTGAGTTTATAACCTTAACAACTTCCATTATTTGAGAACAGTCCATGACCTCACTCATGAATGCTTGCTGTTGGGTCACACAGTGATAATTGAAAAAAAAAGAGGGAAAATCAGGAACGTTTCTGCAAAAAACAACAAAGCCCACATTTGTGCCGAGCATGGCTGGTGCATCATCAGTTGTGAAAGAAACCAGTTTCTTATTCAGAATGTTTTTCTCAAGCGCAACCTTTTGAATTCATTATAGATATCCTCACCCCTTATTCTCTCTTTAAGGGACAAAAGGGTGAGAAGATCCTTATCAGTTGTTATTGCTTTTAAAAACCATCAGCTGGGCAGTGTGGGTTATGGTGATGGATTCAACGACCTGCAGTGAGAGGCATTCACCATCTTAAAGCTCCTGTTGTAACTGCTGAAGGATGCCTTCAGACAAAGGGTTGACTCAGCTTCCTCCTGTGGAAGCACCAAGTGATCTTCCCTGTTTGCCTTTATTAATTTTTTTGAATAAAGAGTGGCAGTGAAAAATCTGTCTGTGCTGTATTACTGAGGGCTAAGGAAGTGACACTGCAATGTACAGCTCAGTTCTCATTTGTCACCCAGCAGGCTGGATCTCACACTGATGTTCCAACAGACACACCGAGTCAGCTCAGCCTTTTGTTGCTGGGTGCAACCTTTGATCGTACTGCACTGGTGTCATGTGCAAAACGCGAGCACACAACCTCAACTGTCACATGTAAAGCAAAGACCGTATCAATACACTGCACCAAATACAACTCCTTTCCATCACAGATGTTGGGCTAGGATAAGGATAAAATAAGATGTCTTCCCACTTACTGACCAAGTAATGTGCCAGCTCTCTTGCTCCATTGATCTCCTTGAACAAAGCTCCCTGTCCATATTTCACATCCAGAATCAAACCATGAAGGGACTCCACTGCTTTCTTTGATATTATGGAAGCTGAAAATCAGAAACTGCATTTTACTGAAAACAGCGGAAGCTTCCTCACAATAACTGCTTACGGTCCAACCTCAGCTCATTCCCTCACGGGATGTCGACATCACTGGCTGGGCCAACACTTACTGCCTAAGTAAATTTGACATTGACACTTATATTCCTTGAAGTGCTTAGAAAAGTGCAAATCAAATAACACAAAATATGTTGCAGATTCGTTCCACAGAACTGCTGAAAACGAGTACCAAGTCTGTGAGCTTTGACACAAGCTGATAAGGATATAAAAACAACAGCTCAGACTGTAGAGAGTCAGGACAGGCTGCATTCAGAGGTCTCTGTTCACTTCCAGCAACCCACCAGAACATGGAGATGCTAGACTCAAAGAAGTCCAGTATGATTCATCAGGATGGTATCTAAGATTGAAAGGTTTCTCAGATTGGGTAGGGGTGAGGAAGGTGACTGATAATGAGCAATGGGGTAATCCTTGGAGGGGATTATGGGAGTTATGGGGTTAAGTAGTAATCTAATGCAGGTAATTAAAATTATGTCAGAGACCAACAGGAGAGACAGGAAACTGTCCCCTTTAGTATGAAATTTGGAACAAAAACAATCATAAAATTGGAGCTAAACTGAATCCAAGAGAGTTTTAGATTAGATTGCTTACAGTGTGAAAATAGGCCCTTCAGCCCAACAAGTCCATACTGACCCTCCGAAGAGCAACCCACCCAGACCCATTCCCCTACACCTAACACTATGGGCAATTTAGCATGGCCAATTCACCTAACCTGCACATTTTTGGACTGTGTGGAGAGCAGACAAGGGTTGAATGTGCAAACTCCACACAGACAGTTGCCCAAGGCAGGAATTGAACCCAGGTCTTTGGTGCTGTGAGACAGCAGAGCTAACCACTGTGTCACCGTGCCACACACAGAGTATGTGAAGGTAGGACATATTGTTTCAGGGGATTATAATTATACACTCTATTGAGCTATTAATTGGGGATTAAAGGCATTAGGCTTGGAATGGTGACAGGGAATGAAGTGGAGAGATATCAGAGCTTCCATGGTTAACAAATTGACAGGGGTGGCTTGATAGGCCGAACAGCCATTTCTGGTTCCTATTAGAAGGGAAGGCCCGAGAAACGTCTATAGAATAAACTGTCCCAAAGTCTATTCTGGAAGAATATTTATGGTGCCAACAGTTGGAGGCTTGTTAGGTGTGGGTTTGGCGTTGGAAAGGTGGGAGGATTCTGAGCATCAGAGATGAGGAGGTAGTCTGAGGGTTAATCATATAATCCAGGGCTGTCACATTACTAGAATTCATTTCTCCATCACCTATTTAGCAAACAGTTGCACTAAACTGAGGTCACTTACCTCCCATTAGTGTTTACTAATTCGCACTCACTGACCTGCTATGAGGGGCAGACTGTCCACTGTCGATGTCACATCCCTGATCGCATAAAGCTTCTTATCAGCTGGCACCAGCTCAGCTGTCTGCCCGACAATACAACAACCAACCTCAGACAAGATGGTCTTCATCTAAAGTCATAGGTAAAGACATCCAAAAATCAGTATGATTGTATCACCAGTGTGTAGGGCCAAATGAGCTCAGATAGTTACTCACTGAGTAACTGTACACATGATGTGGGGCTGCTGGTGTTGGACTGGGGTGGATGGAGTCAAAAGTCACCCAACGAAAGGGCAGCCCTCCGAAAGCTTGTGATTTCAAATAAACCTGTTGGACTGTAACCTGGTGTTGTGTGACTATTAACTCTACACGGTCCCTGTTTATTCAGGGTGAGAGCCACTCACTGTGTAATCATGGAGAGTCCCTGTTTATTCAGAGTGAGAGCCACTCACTGTGTAACCGTGCAGAGTCCCTGTTTATTTAGGGTGAGAGCCACTCACTGTGTAACCGTGCAGAGTCCCTGTTTATTCAGGGTGAGAGCCACTCACTGTGTAACCGTGCAGAGTCCCTGTTTATTCAGGGTATGATCACTTGGCATGGGTGGAAGAATGGCAGAGGTTGAATGTAATTGCATAAGAGGCGAAAAAGATCACATTCTCACCACTGAGATAAAAGTCAGGTGTCACTTGCATGTATCCATTTCTACCCCAACCTGCTGGAACAAACTTTGCCTTCCCAATTAATCTCTACCCAGTCAAGAATCTCCGCTTCTACCACCTGGCAGCCAAAAGCAGGTAGGTACCTGAGGAGCTGCACTTCCTTATCCACCTTGGGAGAAGGTTTGCTGCTTTGTCCACATAGTAACATAGCTTTAATTGATATTTATAATCACTCTCCCTCTCTCCTCCAAGTAGATTCAATGAGTCCAAGTGGATAGAGGTAGCCTGTCTCTCTTGGCCACCTCTGAGCCCCATTGGTCCACAGCAAACATAGGGCAGTTTCTGGCTGAAGGCCAGGCTTCTGCACACATTAGAAAGGGTTACTTACGGCTACATGGAAGCATGAAAAGGGACAACAGAGAGTGGCAACATCTGAACAGAACAGAACTGTAAAAGGGCTGAAAGGATAAACCAGTAATTGGTTTGCTCTGCTAGTCCTTAAACAAGAATGTGTAAATCATGTATGATCAAATAATGCAGGACTGCCCACCTTAACCAGAGAACTGTCAAGACATGATCATTCACAGGTACCCACATCTTTCAGCCTCCTTTGGCACACACAGGAAAGATTGGTCAGCAGTACGAGCTCAAACCCTGCCTCGTAGGACAAACCAGGAAGACACAAACTGACCTCCTGAGGGGAGTTACAACTCTGCACATGCTTCAACAAGAGCCATTGTAGAGCACACCACCGGGTTCCTGCAGATGAGATTCCAATGTCTGATCCAGTCAGACAGGGCCAGGGCATTACAGTAAAGCGTGGATAGAACTTCTCACAATATACTGCACTTGTTTCCTGTCTCCACATCATCCTAAGTCAACACAGCCATGATCACCAAGTCAATTCTGACACAAAGTGGCTGTCCTCAGGGTCATGCGGCTTGTCCTGGGACAGGACGAAATGCAGGAGTCGGAGGTCTCCTCTGAGCAGGAAGTGGAATGGGAGAGAGCTCAGATGGTCCAGGAAGACCCTTACAATCACTAAGATGATACAGCTACAGTCTGCCAAGCCAGAGTGACATGTCCAAACCTCACTGGCATTTGTTTCCAGGGGGATCGAACTACTTGGGCATGTTTCTTTTCATTTATTGGTTTTCTGAAGAAGAGTCATATTTATCTCAATACCTTAGCTCTGTTTCTTCCTCCGCAGATGCTGCAAGCTCTGGTGAGTTTCTCCAACACTGTCTGTTTTTATTGCTTTGGACCAGCAGGCTGGTGTTCTACTCAACATATCTCATTGACTCAGAAGCATTTCATTTTGCACCACAGTTTGCAATAAAAGCAAGGTTCTTCTTTAGTCTGCTAGTGATGTGATAACTTTGGGGCAGGTGAACTAATTGAAGGGTCTCTCGGCTCTGCATTAACCACCACTTGGAATATACTGTCTACTGTCACGGATGGTAACGACATGTTGGAAAGGTTGCTTGGCTGTCTCCATAGAAATAGTTGTTTATTTAATATTTAATTGTCGCTGTAACAGTGTGAATACTCTGGCAAACAAAGGCCCACAGGGTGTTGCAATATTCTGGGTCACGCCTCCATTCAGGAGAAGATTGATTGGGGGCACTGCCTCTGAAGAAAGCTCGCTCGGGATGTCAGTTGTCCTATTTTTATGGCTCTCCCTGCAGTCCTGTTGAATATTAGGATCCTATGACTGTACTGTTGCAATGCTTGTGCATTGTCAGTCAGTGAGATTCTGTGTCAAGAGCTGCACAAATGCTAACACTCCCCCGCCATTCCTGCCAAAGAATGATGAGAATCACCCTTGCCTGTGGCACACACTGAGAAGCACGGGGGCTCAGTGATTAGCACTGCTGCCTCCCAGCACCAGGGTCTCAGGTTTGATTCCAGCCTTGGGAAACCGCCTGTGTGGAGTTTGCACATCCTCCCTGTGTCTGCGTGGGTTTCCTCCGGGTGCTCCACAGTCCAAAGATGTGCAGGTTGGGTGAATTAGCCATTCCAAATTGCCTGTAGTGTTCGGTGCATCATTCAGACAGAAATGGGTCTGGGTGGTTACTCTTTGGAGGGTCTGTGTGGACACTCTTTGGAGGGTCTGTGTGTACTTGTTAGGCCAAAAGGCATGTTTCCACATTGTAGGTAATCTAATCTAATCTAAAAACTTCCTACAATGTAAAAGCAGGCCCATTGAGTCCACCCTGACTTTCCAAATAGCAACTCATTCAGACCCAGCCCCTTCCCCAATATCCTGTATTCCCCATGGCTAACCCACCAATCCTGCTCATCCCAGATATTCAGCATGATCAATCTACCTAACCTGCATGACTTTGGAGTGGGGGAGGACACTGGAGCACCTGGAGGAAAGCCATGCAGACACGGGGAAAACCTGCAATCTCCACACAGATAGTTGGCTGAGGGTGGAATCACACCTGGCTCCCTGGCACTGTGAGGCAGCAGTGCTAACCACTGAGCCACTGTGCTGCCCAAGAAGGCCAAGCCAAGCAATGGAAATTCCCACCAGGGAAAAGATGCTCAACTCCTACATGCCCGTAGGTGTCAATTACCTCTCTGCATGAATTGCCTGTGCAGAGCCTGCTGTGTGGCTGTCCCAGGAGCAATATCGTGAGGCTAAACTGATCAGATACCGTGTGTGAGTTGCTGAACCTTCAGAGTTTTGATTGCACTGCCCAAATGCTAAGTCCATAACTTGCTGGCTGACAAGAGGGCATAAAGGCACAAACATCACGAATGCAGCAAGGCTTTCAAAGGAGTCCCAAAGGAAAGACAGCATTTCCTGGTAACCAAGGAGAAGGTTACACTGCTTTCACTTCAGATAACCATGTAGGCACCCAGTGGGGGAATGAGACGACAGGAAACATTGGAACAGTGAAAGCCAAGACAGCTTTACATTATAGATTAATGAAACAGAAATGCGACAGAGTGCTCTTAAAAGAATTTCTTCTTTTTTGCCAAACGCTTCGTCCAGATGTGATCCTCACATCCACAGCTGGGGTGGAAAGAGTCCGATAATTGGCAGGTCCTGGTGAATTTGGGAGGCCTTCTCAGGCTGGTCCTAGGCTGGTGAGAACCTCCTGGTAAAGGTACCAGTTTACCCTATTCAGCCTGATCTGCAGCAGGCAATGGGCGCACTGACAGAGGGTAGGTGGAGGAGCATGGCACCTCTAGACCGTCCTGAGATGAAGATCCCAAGGTGTCTGCCTGTTGCTGTTTCTGTCAGTCTCCTTGAGAAGAATGGGAGTGAGGTAGAGATGCTTTATCCCCCTTTTTGCTTGGTCATTGATGTGGAACGCTTGTGGTTGGAGTGCAGGACTGACCAATGTCTGACAATCACTAAACTTTCTACTGGACCTGGAGCCATTTCCAATGGAAACAGCCAAGCAACCTTTCCAACGTGTCATTATCATCCGCCAAAAGTGGGGAAGTCAAAAACTGGACAGAATGTTCTCCCTGACACTTGACCAAATTTGTGTACAAGGAGACAAAAAGTGTGGTGCTGGAAAAGCAGGTCAAACAGCACCTGAGGAGCAGGATAATTGGTGTTTCGAGTGTAAGCCCTGATTCCCGTTGAAGGGCTTATGCCCGAAACGTCGATTCTCCCGCTCCTCGGTGCTGCCTGATCAGCTGTGCTTTTCCAGCACCGCAGTCTTCAACTCTGATCTCCAGCATCTGAAATCCTCACTTTCTCCGCGTGAACAAGGAGCAAATATTTCGAAATAAAAGCAGGAAGCGCTGAGAACATTGTGCTGGTCTGACAGTAACTATGCAGACAGTAACAGTTCCAAGAAATATTGCTCTTCTTCAAAACTGAGATTACATGGCCTTTGGTCACTCACAACAACAACTTTAATAAAAACCGAAAGAACTGTAGATGTTGTAAATCAGAAACAAGAACAGAAATTGCTGGAAAAGCTCAGCAGGTCTGGCAGCATCTGTGGAGAGAAATCAGAGTTTTTGACGCAGCAATCCTGAAGGGATGGTGAAACTCCTTTAGAACAACATGAACCTCCCCAAACATTACCTCTTCTGGATTCTTCTTAATGTTGAATCCTGGGATGGATTCCAGTTTGTCCAGTGTGCCCCCAGTGTGGCCCAAGCCTCGGCCACTGATCATTGGAACCTGCACAGTCACAACAACAACAACAACAACTTGGATATTACATAAAAATAAAGAACGTGCTTTCCGATAGTGCTTCCCACAAGCTTAGAATGTTCCAAAACCAATTACTTAGTCTCTTATTACTTATTATTTCAATTACTTAATTACAGTTAATTACTTGTAATGTAAGAAACAGCACATGCAATTTGCACACCACGAAGTCCAACAAACAGCAATTTGACGTCAAGTGATCTTATAATTTAACTGTAGGATGAGCAATAAATATCAGCCAGAAACTGGTGATCACTCTCGTGCTCTTTACTGAGTAATTCTGTGGAATCTTATCCATCCATCCAAGAGAGCAGGTGAGACCTTACTTTGACGACAGCCATCTTTACTTCTCCACTAATTCTCAACCTTTCCACTGTCTCTAAGTTATCGCACTGCTGGTCTGACTTCGAATCTTCAATGAATAATCATTTCCTCCAGCTAAAACTTGGAAAAGACTTGAAGCCATTACTTTTTGTTCCCACTACAATCACTTCTCCCCAGCCACCAACTTCATTCCCATCAGCGGAGGCTGAATCAAATCCTTTGCAATTTTTGGTACAAAGATGTGGATGTACTATCCCTTAAGAGAGTTAAATGCCGATAGAGCTACCTGACAGCACTAAGTGTTCTCAATAAGGTAACAATGTAACACTTGCTCAAAAGCTAAATTAGCTGGTTGCCTTGAAATGACAAAACAGATCAGAATTTGGCCAATCACTTTAAATTATACCCCGACAAACACCAGACTCCAATCTAGTTCGAATTGAGTATATTGACAATCTTAAAAGCTAATGACACAATCTGATGCTTTGGGGGGATAAAACAGGGAGAAAATGGAAGAGTTGAGAGGAGAACTGCAAAGCTGATGACATCTGCACACTGCCCATAAAAAATATTCTCTTAAACGGTACCTTTATCAATCAATAACCTGTGAAGTAGTATCCCCAAGGAGAAGAAAAGAAGACCATAATGCAGAGGAGAAACTTAAGTTGGTTGGTTTTGAGATAAGAAATGTTGTTTTGTAAATCTTAATTGGGAGTTTTATCCGACGAACATTGTGGAAGGGGAAGGTAAAAGATAGGTTAGAGGAAAGACTTGAACATAGTTGTAAGTTAATTATTTTCTGTCATACTTTAAGGAATGAAGTTATTAATTTTTACTTTAAATAGTCCTTGGCCATTTGAATGATTACAGATTTCTGTATTGCTGGTTTTAAATTAAGCAGGAGGGTTTGCCCCATGTCATAACAGTTTGGGGGCTTGAGTCTGGGATCTGAACTGGTTTAGACAGATTTGAATAGATGTGGGGTACAAAAAAAATCCCAGCAGATTTAAACATTTGCAGGTTAGTATCCTAGATCTTTAAATAGAACTTAGGTGAGGCAATCAACTTGTGGTTGATTTAATAAAAAGTGAAAGAAATGGCTCTTAAAATTGCTAAAGAGGTAATGCAATTTGAAGATGATTCTCAAATTTGCCAAGAAAGTTTAGAAGGAAAGAAAAAGGCCATAGTTTTAGAATTAGCAAATAAAGTAGATTTGGGTTTAACCAAGGACAGAAGTAAAGCAGAAATTGTAAAGAGGTTCCTCAAACACTTAGGCATGTCAGAGAAACAGACAAGTGCAGTGGAGGTAGAAAAACTTAAATTACAATTGAGGAACATGGAGTTAGATGATAAACAAAGAGAGAGAGGGAGAAAGAAAGAGAGAGAAAGTACTGAGTGGAGCAAAAAGGGAATTTGAACTTGAGAAGTTGCGACTTAGCAAAGTCAAATTAACAGGATGGAGATAAAGAGAAGGTAGTGACATATATAAATATGTCAAAACTGTCACATTTTGATGAGAAAGATGTTGAAGCCTTCTTTATTTCATTTGAAAAATTGGCTAGGCAGATGGAGTGGTCCAAGGAATTGTGGGTAATGTTAGTTCAGTCTAAACTGGTAGGCAGAGCTAGTGAAATATTTGCTGCACTGTCAGATGAAGTTTCAAGAGATTATGAAGAGGTTAAACAGGCTATTTTAAGTGCTTATGAATTGGCACCAGAAGTTTACAGACAGCGGTTCAGAAACACAAAGTAGGAACCAGGTCAGACTTAGGTTGAGTTTGGAAGAATTAAACGTAGTCATTTTGATGGATGGGTATGTGCTTTGAAAATAGATAAGATATTTAAGGCTCTAAGAGAGATTATTCTACTGAAGGAGTTTAAAAAATCACTTCCAGAGATGGAAAGAATTTACGTGGAGGAACAGAAAGTTCAGGAAGTGAAAAGAGCAGCAGAATTAGCAGATGAGTACATGTTGATGCAAAAGACAAGTCTACAGCCAGAATTTCGTCCTGTGAGTGATAGGGAGTTTGGAAAAGGGGAGATCCTACACTACTAAACCAAGAGTAGAGAGTACTGGTAAAAATTTACCACAGGATAAAAAAGAAGCCCAAGAGGGTGGAAAGGAGGTGGAAGGCCACAGGTGTTTCCACTGTGGTAAAGTTGGACACGTAACGTCATAGTGCTGGTTGTTAAAGAAAGGCACTGTATGAAAAGATGGGGTAAAAGATGCCAAGCCAGTGGCATCAGTGAAGGTAGTAAAGGAAACCCCAGGAAGAGCCAAGGATCTGCAGGAGAGTGCACAGCCTAGGCAGGGTGTGGGTATGGAGTTAGTACCTGATCGCTACAAAGAATTCACCTCTGTGGGTAAAGTTTACTCAGAAAGAACAGGAGGAGAAGGACAAGAAGTTATAATTTTGAGATACAGGATCTAACCAGTCCATGATAGTAAGGGATGAGTGAATATGAGTAAAAAATGAGGTCTGCAGATGCTGGAGATCACAGCTGCAAATGTGTTGCTGGTCAAAGCACAGCAGGCCAGGCAGCATCTCAGGAATAGAGAATTCGACGTTTCGAGCATAAGCCCTTCATCAGGAAAGGGGAAAGTTTCCTGATGAAGGGCTTATGCTCGAAACGTCGAATTCTCTATTCCTGAGATGCTGCCTGGCCTGCTGTGCTTTGACCAGCAACACATTTGCAGATGAGTGAATATGCACTCTTTCTGATCTGTTACCCAAGAGAGTGGTCATTTGTGGGATAGGTGGACAGATATTTAGCGTTGCCCCATGTAAGATCAGGTTGGAGTGCCAACTTAAGACTGGGGTGGTTACAGTGGGAGTGATTGACAGTGTCAGTTCCAGGAATTCAGTTTGTTCTTGGGAATGATTTGGCAGGATCCAAGGTGGGAGTGACATCCCTTGTTATGTAGAAGCCCAAAGAAAACCAAAAAACTGAAGAGTTAAAACAGAAATATCCTGGTATTTTCCCAGACTGTGTGGTAACCAGATCCCACTATCATAAGTCACAGCACGAAGAGAAAGAAAGAAGAGTTGTAATATAAGGACATCTGTAAGAATCACATGGGGAGGGCTAATGCTATTGTACATGAAGGAGATGTAGGGAATACTGCTCCAATAAAACAACACCCCTATTGGCTTAGTCCTTTCAAAGGAAGACGGGTCCAGGTGGAGGTGGAGGCCATGCCCGACGAGGACATCATTGAACCAAGCCAGAGCGAGTGGAGTTTGCAGATCGTCTTAGATCCCAAACCCGGACGGGACTCAACGATTCTGTGTGGATTATTGGAAGGTCAATGCCATCATAAAATTGGACTCTTATCCAGTTCCTAGATTGGAGGACTGTATTGAGAAAGTCAGACAATCCAGTTACATCAACAAGTTAGACTTAATATGTGGTTACTGGCAGGTACCTTTGTCATTGTTGGCGAAAGAAATTTTTGCATTCGTAACCCCAAATGGGCGATATCAATTTAAAGTGATGCCCTTTGGAATGATGAACGCACCTACCACATTTCAATGACTCATGAACAGAGTTCTGGTTGCGTTAACAAACTGTGCAGTCTATTTGGACGATGTAGTGATCTTTCATAAGTCCTGGAAAGATCACATGATACACTTTGCAGAGCTCTTTGAATGACTGTGAGAAGCGAAACTGGTGATAAACTTAAATAAAATGGATTTCACGAAAGCAGAGGTAACGTTCTTGGAATATAGCATTGGTCATGAAAGGTTGACCCCACAGAACACAAAGACGAAGGCCACCAAGGAATTTCCATGACCAACCTCGAAGAAAGACGTGCTTCAATTCTTAGGACTCAGTGGATTCTATTGGAAGTTTGTTCCAAACATCAGTAGTGTAGTGGCACCGCTAACCGATTTGGTGAAGAAGAACACAAAGGTTCAGTGGACAGAACCATGCCAGGAGGAATTCAACCATATGAAAACCATATTAACCACCAAATCAGTTTTAGCTACACCAAACTTTTCAAAACCTTTCAAAGTTGCCATCGATGCTAGTGACATTGGAGTTGGAGCTGTACTGCTACAGGAAGATGAGGATGGGGTTGAACTGCCAGTTGGTTACTTTTTGAAGAAGATCAACATTCACCAGAGGAAATACTCCGCAATGGAAAAGGAACTATTGAGTTTGGGACAGGCATTACAACATTTTAATGTGTATGTCACGAACAATGTGCCAGAGACAGTTATATACATGGATTACAATTCTCTTACATTCTTTGAACACTTTAAAGACAAGAATGTGAGACTATTTCATTGGAGTCTTATGTTACAGACTTTTCATTTAAAAATTATACTTATGAGTCAGAAGAATGTAATTACAGATGTGTAATCGTGGATTTAACTGATAGATTTGTCTTTATTTAATGTTTTATATATAGAGGTACATGGGAAGAAGTTAAGGTGAACTTAAATTAAAATTATCTGTAACAGGGTAATGTGCTTAAAAGTAGGGAAAAAAATGAGGCCATCTTTTCATTATGATGGTTCATCTTTTTCTTCAAGGGGGAGGTGTTCTGAAGATGTGGATGTATTGCCCTTTAAGAGAGTCAAAAGCTGGTAGAGCTGTCTGACAGCTCTAGGTGTTCTCAATAAGGTAACAAGATAACACTTGGTTGAAAGCTAAATTAGCTGGTTGCCTGGAAACGACAAAATAGATTTGAATTAGGTCAATCAGCTTAAATTATACCCCAAAACACCAAACTCCAATCAGGTTTGAATTGAGTATATTAACACCCTTAAAAGCCAATGACACAATCTGATGCTCTGGATATAAGACAGGGGGAAAATTGTTATGGAATGGCCAGACCACACAAAACATCCTTCAGTAGGCACTCCTAGACAATAATTTTGCAATTTGTTTTGGTAAGTGTACAGTGAAAATTACACGGAGTAAGTTAGCTGGGTTGACCACTATATTTTAAAACAGACAAAAATGTATTCACAAAATTACACAATGACACATGAAGAACTGAAGAGAGAACCTCTATAAAACTCATTCTATCCAAACTTAATTATGCTGTTCTGAATATACACAACAGTCCCAATCAGCAAACCTCTTTAAAAACCAGTAAAAAATAGAATACATGCTAACAGGTTAATGTTGGAAGAGAAAGAGAGTTTCCACACAGTTCCCTATTGAACCCCTCACCAGCTCAGACTGACCACGCCCCTTTCTTTATATAGGTCACTTCTAAAACATGACCGCTTTGGCCTGAAGTCTTATCTGTTTACATATAGAGTCATAGAGATATACAGCATGGAAACAGACCCTTCGGTCCAACCTGTCCATGCCAACCAGATATCCCAACCCCCAATCTAGTCCCACCTGCCAGCACCTGGCCCATATCCCTCCAAACCCTTCCTATTCATATACCCATCCAAATGTCTCTTAAATGTTGCAATTATACCAGCCTCCACCACTTCCTCTGGCAGCTCATTCCATACACATACCACTCTCTGCGTGAAACAGTTGCACCTTAGGTCTCTTTTATATCTTTCTCCTCTCACCCTAAACCTATGCCCTCTAGTTCTGGACTCCCCGACCCCAGGGAAAAGACTTTGTCTATTTATCCTATCCATGCCCTCACAAAAAGCCTCTCAAAATCCTTTTCCTCTCTGTACCAAACCAGACTGATCGGAGCCCGGCCTGGTTTATTACCCCTCTGAAAAAAAATCAAGGTATCCTTGATTATCTTTGATTATCCTTGAGTATTTTTGAGTATTCTTGAGCCAATGAACAGCTTTTAGAAAAAACAGGGACTAGCTTTGTGACACCTCGCGCCTTAAAAAAATCCCATCAATACCAAAAGATGGCTTCATTTTTAACTCTCCAAAACCCGGTTTTTAGTCTAAACATGTATACATTACACTAACTATAAACATGAACAACTACAGGTGAATTCAGGGCCGTGGTACACCTGCCACCGAACACCTCTGTATTTCATTCGAGTCTCGATAACGCATCGGCAATCACATTTTCGTGACCTGCCATATACACAATTGTCAAATTGAATGGCTGCAACAAGTTCCATCTAAACAGTCTGGCATTTTTGTCCTTACATCTTTCCACAAATGTCAATGGGTTATGATCAGTGTGTATGATTGTCTCAGATGCATGCTGCATGTGTTCCATTTATACTGGTTTTTAAAGGGAGTTTGCTTATGGGAACTGTTGTGTATATTTGGAACAGCATAATTAAGTCTCATTTGGATAGAGTGAGTTCTGTGGGGGTTCTTTATTCTGTTCTTTGTGTGTCATTGTGTAATTTTGTGAATAGATTTTGTCCGTTTTAAAACCTAGTGGTCAACCCAGCTAACCTACTCTGGGTAATTTTCACTGTACACTTACCAAAACAAATTGCAAAATTATGGTCTAGGGCTGCCTACTTAAGCATGTTTTGAGTGGTCTGGCTGTCACCCCAGAGCATCGGATTATGTCATTGGCTTTTAAGATTGTCAATATGCTAAATAGAAACACTGAAATGTGGTAATGCCAACACCAAGCTTAAAGTCTCTTTCTCCATCGTTGAATATTTCTGCTGATGAATGTTCAACTTCCTGGAAAAATACCCAATGGGTCTTTTGATCCCCTCGTTACCCTCCTGCAGGAGCACCGCACTGACACCCACATTACTGGCATTGATAGCCACCTTGAAAGGCTTCATGTAATCTAGGGTGACTAATACTCGGGCAGTGGTTAGCACAGTTTTTAGGCTGTCAAATGCCTTTTGACAGTCCGCTCTCCACTGAAACTTCTTGCCCTTTTTTAACAATTCAGTGAGTGGAGCAGCCACACTGCTAAAGTTCGGCACAAACCTTCGATAAAATCCATTCAATCCCGGGAACCATAGTACTGCTTGTCTCGTCGATGGTGTGAGAAAGTCCCCAATTACTTTCATTTTCACATTCCTCCATGGTGCCATTTGTCCATGTCCAATAACGGCCCAGGAAGGTGACTTGGGCTTTGGCAAATGCACTTTTACCAGGTTTACCACCAAGCCTGCCTTCCGAAGTTGATTGAATAAGTTCGATATGTGCTGTAAATGTTCCTTCCATGTGTGACTAAAAATCACCAGGTCATCAATGTAAACAGTATAATTGGGTAACCTGGCAATGGCCTTATTACTCAGTCTCTGAAATGTGGCTGGAGTGTTTTGTATACCAAATGGCATGACTTTGAACTGATACAGTCCATTTGGCATTATGAAAGCTGAAATTCCCTTTGCTCTCTCTGAAAGAGGTGCTTGCTAGCAGCCTCTGAGCAGGACCAAGTTATTTCTTGTCCCACTTTTTCAACACAGTCCTCCAACCATGGAATTGGATATGCATCAGTCTTTGCAATGGTGTTGATTTTATGATAGTCCACATATAACCGTTGGCGCCATGACAATGGGTGAGCTCCAGTCACTGAAACTCACTTTGATTATGACACCTTGGAGCATGCACTCTATCTCCTTCTAAACCTGTGCCAACTTTAGAGGGTTATGCCTATAAGGACGTTGCTTAATCGGAACAGCATCTCCTATATCTACATCATGTACAATTAGGTTAGAACTTCCCAGTTTATTTCTGCATATCTCCTCATGTGAGAGTAGTAACTGTTTCAGGTCATTTCGATTTTCTTGTAGAAGGTAACTCAATAATTTATCCCAAGTTTTGACAACTTCCTCATTGTCCAATTTGATGTGAGGAATGTCCAATTCAGAATCCTCTGAACTTGGTTCTTCCTATTGTGCTGTAATCATTAACACCTTCTCCTCTTGCTTTCCTTCCCTATCCCTTTTGAACATATTCACAAAACACACTCTGTGAAATATCTTTCTGTCTGGAATCGTTATTAAATAGTTCACTTCACTTAATTTCTTTTCAATTTTAGATGGTCCACTGATCGTTGCATTTAAATATTCCCGTTACTGGAAGTAACACCAATACCTTATCCCTAATTGCAAATTTGTGATTTCTTATCCGCTTCCTGTTTCATTGTATGCTGTGATACTTTTAAATGCTGTCTACCTAACTCTCCAGCTCTATTTAATCATTCTCTAAAATTTGACACAAAGTCCAAATGGGTGCCCTCTGAATTCTGACTTACTAACATGTCCTTAATCAGTTTTAACAGTCCTCGTACTTCATGTCCATTAATTCAAATTGACTGAATTTAGTCAATTCATTCACTGCATCTCAGATCGCAAAAAGAAAAAAAATGGAACACCCTTATCCCAATCACCTGGATAATACTGACCAGAAGCCCCCAACATGGTCTTTAGTGTTTGATGTCATCTCTCTTGTGCTCCCTGTGATTCTGGGTGTTATGCAGTCGATTGGAATTGCTTCATTCCCAAGTTATTTATAACCTCCTTAAATAGTTTGGATGTGAAGTTTGACCCTTGATCTGACTGGATCTCTATTGGTAGTCCTTAACTATTAAAAAATGTAAGTAATTCTTCTACAACCCTATTAGCTGTGATGTTGCATAATGGGATTGTCTCTGGAAATCTAGTCAACAAATCTGTCATTGTTAATAAATACTTATTCCCACTTTTTTTGAGATTGGGGACCTACGCAATCAATCAAGACTCTTGTGAAAGGTTCCTCAAATGCTGGAATAGGTACTAAAGGTGCAGGCTTTATTACTGCCTGTGGTTTTCCAATTACCTGGCAGATATGACATATCTGGCAAAATTCAACTGCATCCTTGTGTAGTCCAGACCAGTAAAAATGTCTTTATATTTTAGCCTGTGTTTTCCTCACCCCTAAATGACCTCCAAGTGGTAGCTCATGCGCCATCTGAGCACCACCTTTCTATACCCCAATGGCAAAACAATTTGATGAATCTCTGCCCATTTCTCATTTGCTTGAATGTGTGATAGTCTCCATTTCCTCATTAAGACATCATTTGTTAAGCAATAACACACAGGAATGCATTCACTTTCTTTCTCTGTGAATGCCATTTGATATAACTGTTTTAAGTTCTCATCTTTCCGTTATAATTCAATGAGCTTAGCAGAGCTAAAGCTGCTTGCATGTTTACCTACTTGCTCTCTCACTGTTCCACTTATCAGATCAAAGCAAGTTTTGGATAATACTACGTCAGCTTCAACTTGTGCCTCTATGGTCTTGTGATCACACAATCTGGGAAAATTCCTGAATAAACATCCTTCATTTCTTCAGTTGCCTGTGTCTCCTCTGGCTTTTCAACTAGTGTAGGCCATACATCTATCAGTAGGTCAGCTATATCATTTGCAAGGACAAATTGTATTCCTGGAGCTGAAAGTTTGTCCAGTACTCCTACCATAAATGCTCCACTCTTCCCTGGACTCTCTAACCTCACTTTACATAATTGAGCACATTTTGTCTCACCATGAGTTCCTGTTACCAGTACCTTTTCTGGCAATTGTCCCTCAGAAGTACATATCTCCTCATTCTTCAGCATCACAGACTGAGAGGATCCTGTGTCCCTTAATATTGTAATCTCTTTACCTGCTACTCCTGCCCTATGTGAATAAACTTTACCCTTGCATCTATATTTTTTAAGCAGCTCTGGCACTCCTCCTTAATCAACCTGAAATCATCTTGTACACTCTGATGCACATATCTAACATCCCTTGTACTTTTTGTTACTAGTTCGACAAAACTCCCAGGCTTGTCCTGTTTCCTACATGTGGCTTTCTCCTAGCTCACCAACACTGATTTTGTGTGGCCCACTGTATTACAATAAAAATACTGGAGTTTTTTAACTTCTTTGTCCCCATGAAGTTGCCTTTTCACTGCGTGGTAAGTTTTCCTTATGATCTTCACTGAGATCTACCTTTCCCTTTCCATGAGAGGATTTCTCTTTGCCCCAATGTCTATCCCTCATGGACTGAAATTGATTCTGGAAGCCAAACCGTGTTTTATGGACCAGCTCATAATCATCAGCCCCTTCAGCTGCTAACCTTGTCATTTTAACTCTCTGCTCTTCCACATGAGTTTGCACTACTTCCTCACTTTTACCTTCAGCTTTTATCTCCAGCCTTTTAAGCTGACTTTCCTTTTTAAGTGTCAGTTTTTGAAGTTCAAAAGCTCCCTCTTTTTTTCCTCAATTCTGCTTTTAATCATAACTCAAATTCAATTCATTTCTGTTGTCCTTTCCTTATCTCTTGCCCCTCACTTAAGCTGCTTCAATCCCAATTGAATTCTCGCCATCTCTATAGATTCTGATGGTTTCTCTGGCAAGTTTAAATGCTGAGCTATTGCTTAATTATCTCTCCTTTCCTCACAGAAGCAGGCAGGTCCAAATCCAGTTAGTCCGCTAATTCCTGCAACTTGGTCTTATTCACTTTTTGCAAAACTTCCAAAGTCACCACATCTACATCCAGAGAACTTTTGGCGAGTGAAAGAGCCATTCCTATCCCAAACTTTGTCTACCCAACCAAACCAACACCTGAACTAAAGACACGAGCAACTACCACTCGCTGTTTAAAATCCCTCAAAGAGCCGCCAATCTGTTATGGACTAGGTCAGAACACTCAAAACATTCTTAAGTAGGCAACCCAGACCATAATTTTGCAATTTGCTTAGGTAAGTGCACAGTGAAAATTACCCAGAGTAAGAGTGCTCGGTTGACTACCAGGTTTTAAATCAGACAAATATTTATTCACAAAATTACACAATGAAACACAAAGAAGAGAATAAAGAATCCCTCCAGAACTCAGTCTATCCAAACTGGATTTAATTAAACTGTTCTGAATGTACACAACAGTCCCAATAAGCAAACTCACGCTAAAAACCAGTATAAATGGAATACTTATAGTTACAGGTTGAAGTTGAAGGGCAGAAAGAGAGACATTCTACACAGCACATTGTTGAACTCCTCACCAATTCAAGACTGAACTAAACTGCTCAGCTCAGCTAAAAGAGCTGACCACTCCACTCTCTTTATACAGGTCACTTCTAAAACTTTGGCCTGAAGTCTCATCTGTTTACACATAAACAAAAGGCCTCTCCAAATCCTTTTCATCTCTGTACCAAACCAGGCTGATTGGAGCCCGGCCTGGTTTATTACCCCTCTGAAAAAATCAAGGACAGAGCCTCCTTGAGCCAAGGAACAGCTTTTAGAAAAAAAAAGGGACTAGTTTTGTGATAAAATGGAACAGTTTAGATGAGAACTGCCAAGCCAATGACATCTGCACACTGCCCAGAAAAAAAAGCTCTCTTAAAAGTACCTTTATCAATCAGTAACCCGTGAAGCAGTATCCCCAAGGAGAAGAAAACGAGACCAAAATACAGAGGAAAAATTTAAGCTGCCTGGTTTTGAGCTAAGAAGTGTTGTTTTGTAAATCTTAATTGGGTGATTTATCGGACTAGTATTATAGAAGGGAAGGTAAAAGATAGGTCAGAGGAAGGAATTGCAAATAGATGTTAGTTAATTATTCTCTGTTATACTTAAGAAATAAAGTTGTTCATTTTTACTTTAATTAGTTCTTGGCCACTCAGATTTTTACAGATTACTGCATGGGATAAATCTGAATTGAATTGAATTGAATTTATTATCATGTGTACCGAGACACAGTGAAAAGCTTTGTCTTGTGAGCAATACAGTCAGATCACAGAGTTAAGTAGCATAGATAGTAAATAATAGGTAAACAGCGGCAAAAACAAAAACACAGGTACAGGTGAACGTTAAGAGTCTATGAGTCCATTCAGTATTCTAACAACAGTAGGGTAGAAACTGTTTTGAAACTGGCTGGTGCATGTGTTCAGGCTTCTGTACCTGCTCCCCGATGGTAGAGGTTGTAGACAGACTTGCCAGGGTAGGATGGATCTTTGAGAATGCTGGCGGCCTTTCCTTGACAGCGGACCTGGTAGATGGGTGGTTGGCCTTTGTGATTGTCTGGGCCGAGTTCACCACTCTCTGTAACTGTCTCCGATCTTGAATGGCACAGTTACCATACCAGGTAGTGATACATTCAGACAGAATGCTCTCGATGGCGCACTTATATAAGCTGACAAGGGTATTCGCGTCATGTCAAATTTCCTCAGCTGCCTGAGGAAGAAGAGACCATTGTTGGGCCTTTGTAACCAGTGTGTCCACATGAAGAGTCCAAGGAAGCTTGTTGTGGTTGACCACTCCCAGGAGCTTGACACTCTCCATTTATTCCACCTCTGTGCTGTTAATGTGTAGGAGGGTATGAGTAACATCCTGTCAAAAGTTAATAATAAGTTCCTTGGTTTTGCTGGCATTGAGAGCTAGTCTGTTCTCAGTGCACCATTTTTCCAGGTCTTTCACCTCCCGTCTAGAAAGGATCCTAGAAAGATCTTAGGAAACCTTTTCTGTGTTGTTGGTTTTAAATTAAGCAGGAGGGTTTATGCTGTGTCATAGCACTTTGTTATTCTAATTGGCCCTGATTCTACCACAGCAGGGCCCCTTTTTCCAGTTCTGTGGTGGCCCTGCCTCAGGCTGCCTACTGTGAAAACCCACTTCCTTGCTTCTATTTATTCCAGTCATGATTTCCTCTCGTCTGACCTCACTTCTCCCATCCTCCCCGATCATTAGCTCATTCAAAACTCTGCCACCCGATCCTAACTTGATCAACACATCTTGTACCTTTACTGTCCTTACCTTGCAACCGCATGCAGCCAATGCTGGTGCAAGAATGAGGCTGACCTTGTCCCCGACTCCTCCTGTCGAATGCTTGTCAACTACCAACCCAGACCACTCCTTTGGCCATTGCAGGATAGCACCAGACACTTTCATCTCCTGGGTCAGATTCACTGCTTCCTCCTGTGTCATTCCCTGTAGACGAATTGCCATCAGCATAGCCCCTGACAGAGAGAATCATGGAAATGTGTCATAGGTAATGCAACCAGGTACTTTTCATTGCAGCAACGATGGCCGTGTGATGCCACTGACATTCAATATCATTTAGTAAGGACTAATGCAGCTACAGATGTGCACTTCCTTAGCCATATCTGGGCAGTGTTGGGTTTACCCATCATGGCCACCATGCTGTTTCTTGCAACAACCCATCTGTGATCCTTAAGGAAAGGCAATCTTTCATCCTCACCTGGTCTGGCCTACATGTGATTCCAAACACACAGTAATATGATTGACTTATAACTGCCCTCTGAAATGACCTGGCAAGGCATTCAGTTTAGAGGTGCTTAAGGATGTGAAACAAATGCCGGTCTTGCCCATGACACGCATTTCCCATGAAAAGATAAAGGAAGAAATAACCCAACCTTGATTCGAACATCCCCCAAACACCACCAACAATGTCTATCCTAATCCTGGCCCAGCCTAGCACTGTGCTGTAGATTAGAGTGGTGCTGGAAAAGCACAGCAGGTCAGGCAGCATCCGAGGAGCAGGAAGATCGACGTTTCGGGCAAAAGCCCTTCATCAGGAATAGAGGCAGGGAACATCCAGGGTGGAGAGATAAGTGGGGGCAGGGGGTGAGGCTGGGGAGAAGGTAGCAAAGAGTACAATAGGTGAATGGGGGTGGGGATGGAGGTGATAGGTCAGAGGGGAGGGTGTGGGAAGGGAGCAAAGAGTACAAAGTGTTCCCGGATGTGGAGGCTAGATGGATCAGTCATGGGAAACATGGGGTTACAGGGATAGGACTGGGTCTGGGTGGGATGCTCTTCAAAGGATTGGTGCTGAGTCAATGGGCCGAATGGCCTCTTTCTGCATTGTAGGGATTCTATGAGTTTTAGACTCTTGTTAGTTTTCATGACCTTCATGCTTTTCTAAACTTGATTTTCACTGAAGTTTCCAAAGCTCCACTTCTTTGATTTTGTTTTCCAAACACTGAAAACAAAGCTTGCAAAAGCCACAGCTTTGGATTTGGAAAACAAACCTTGAATCGACAGATCCATATGAAATCAATTGAGTAACAGTTGCGTTTTGTAAACAACAAGTGACCCTCCGTGAACCACTGGTGATTTACATCGGCCAGATTTATATTCACTGAATAATCGAGGCCGATATTTAGAATTTATTCCAGGGCATTTATTATTACATTCCTAAATTTAACATGAGTTTCTGTACTAAACATCTGAAGGGATAATAATATTTCTTCCCTCTCTGACCCACATTTCTCTTTCTGTTTCACCAAGGCCCTTGTAATGACTGATTAATTGAAGTGGTTAACTGCATTTGATGGCCCTCATTATACCCACTGAGAAGCTCATACAAATGCCCACATTGTACGTAAAGTGTGCACCGGTAGTGTTTAGCTAGCCGTAGAGATGGGCACCCCAACTAAGCGATTTAAGAAGTTTTTCCCTCTCCTGGGTAAGTTGGAACAAGGGTGCATACTCTTAATATTATTCCAGCTTGGTGCAAAATCATCCAAGGCGAAAGTGGGGACTGCAGGTGCTAGAAGTTAGAGTCGAGAGGGTGGTGCTGGAAAAGCACAGCAGGTCAGGCAGCATCCGAGAAGCAGAAAAATCGACATTTCAGGCAAAAAGCCGAATTCTTGATGAAGGGCTTTTGACCACAACATCGATTCTCCTGCTCCTTGGATGCTGCCTGACCGGCTGTGTTTTTCCAGCACCACACTCTTGACGCAAAATCATCCAAGCTTAAATAGAAACATGGAATTCTCTCCCCTCAGATGGGCATTTGGAAACCTTCATCAAGAGTTATGGAACAAAAGTGCAAAAATGAGGTTGTGGGACTGATCAGATGTGATTACATAATGGACCAGACTTGGGTGGCTGAATGGCCTCCTCTTCCTGTCTCACAGGATCTACTGGTTGAATGATCTCCTGTCCCCATATTCTGTCTGAGAGTGAATGCCACTGTTTGATTTCCCTACTCTCCAGTTTGGTTCAAAAGCTGATTGTAGTTCTCGATGCTTCAGTTAAATACAGATTAAATATTCATGATGTTGGAGACCATAATGGAGTTAGCTCAGTTACACACTAGGCAGCACATATACTCAAGATATCAGATGAATTCCAGTGTGCTCATGTATTAGATACAGACTTGTCACATTATGAAGCCATACGTAGAGATTGAAGCCAACTGACATGACTCACTCGGGTAACATGCTAAAGTTTAACCCCCATTATTCCCAGAGTCATCATCAATATGAATATATTCAATTCAGCTACCTAAAGCCCCCATTTTACATCGTTAAAAATCACACAACACCAAGTTATAGTCCAACAGGACTATAATTGGAAGCTTTCGGAATGCCGCTCCTTCATCACAATTGCAATTGTCCTCCACAACCACCTGATGAAGGTGCGTTGCTCCGAAAGCTAGTGCTTCCAATTAAACCTGTTGGACTATAACCTGGTGTTGTGTGATTTTTAACTTTGTTCACCCCAGTCCAACACCGGCATCTCCAAATCATGCCCATTTTACATGATTGACAAACCCATGTTGAGAGAACACCCATGAGGTTTCTGAGCTTAACAGGAAAACTACTAGTTATTGCGAACTGGTTTTTAACTGGGTGTGGAAAAGAGACATGATTATAATTCTCTATAACTTAAATTCTACCCCTTTCTAGAAATTGCCATGCGCATACATAAAGACATGCAAGGAGACAAGACAAGACACAAATATCACAGATGGGGAAGAATAAAATAAAACCCAATGAAGTATAGTTCTGCCACCAGTCCAGCTGACAGGTGTCAATGAGATGTCTTGTTTCAGTTCCCTTTTTGGTTCCTTTCAATACTTCAAGGAGGAGACAAGGTTGAGATACACCAACTTCCAATTTCTTATTCAACAGCGTTTTCTTCTGCAGTCTCTTGGTTTAAAGTAGCACCATCTCCTATATTTATGTCCACAGTTTAAAGAACAAAAATGTTCGTTACACAATTAAAAATATGAAAGAAGACACACATCCATAAACATTACCAATCTGGCTGTCTTGGATACTTCCCTCTGTTACGCCTTTCACAAAATAGTGGATTTCTTCCTTCGTCAATGCCTGTTTATCCCGTTTCTTCCGAATCATTTCCGGGATGTTAATGTGCGGTTGGCTGGTACACATTTCCTTTGGGTTTGCCTGGAAAAGTAGTGAACCATTGAGGAAAGAGAAGACCGAATGCAGTATGTTTAGTAAACAGCTTAGCAAACCTCTTTACAGTTTGAGAGATAGCTGCCCTGGCTATTTTCCCTCAAACCTTTCTCTCTCTCCAGAGCTATTTATTCCCTCTCCAGGACAGAGATCATGACCTCTGCTCTTGTATTTAATCCCTTTCTTATAAACTGCAAAATCCTTGAGTGACTCTTATCCCATTTTCTAACAATTTTCTGTATCTGCTCATCAATCCTTTCCTTCTTCACTTCATTTACAATTTTGATCCCCATGTAGTTCTTTTCTATGACTGCATCCACTTTTATTTTTCTTGGATGTTCACGAGCAATTATCTGCTCCTCTCAACTTGATATAATCTCACAATTTAGTCAATATTAATATAAAATCCATAAGCTTATAATTCCCATAGAAATGTCACAAAGCTGGTCCTTTTTTAAAAAAAATCTGTTCCTTGGCTCAAAGGCACTCTGTCCTTGAGGGGTAATAAACCAGGCCGGGCTGTGATCTGTCTGGTTTGGTACAGAGATGAAAAGGATGTTGAGAGGCCTTTTGTTTATATGTAAAAAGATGAGACTTCAGGCCAAAGTGGTCAGGTTTAGAAGTGACCTGTATAAAGAAAGGGCAGTGGTCAGCTCTCTTTGAGCTGAGCTGAGCTGTTTTTAGTTCAGTCCTGAACTGGGGAATTCAACAGGGAACTGTGTTCAAACTCTCTCTCTCTCGTTCTACCCTTCAACTTCAACCTTTAAGCAGGTGTTCCATTTATATTGGTTTTTAAAGGGAATTTGCTTATTGGGACTGTTGTATATATTCAGAACAGCATAATTAAGTCTAGTTGGATAGGTTGAGTTCTATAGGGGTTCTTTATTCTGTTCTTAGTGTTTCATTATGTTATTTTGTGAATAATATTTTTTTGTCTGCTTTAAAATCTAGTCGTCAACCTAGCTAACTTACTCTGGGTAATTTTCACTATGGCTCTAATGCTACGAGGGGTACGTTGGGTTCCAAGAGATCAATTGTGTTAGGGGATTCTCTAGTCCAAGATATAGACAGATGCTTCTGTGGCCAGCAGCGAAAAATCAGAATGGTGTGTTGCTTACCCAATGCCAGGATCAAGGATGTCTCAGAGAGGGTGCAGAATGTTCTCAAGGGGGAGAGGGGCCAGCAAGGGGTCATTGTCCACATTGGAACTAACGACATAGGAAGGGAAAAGGTTGAGATTCTGAAGGGAGATACAGAGAGTTATGCATGAATTTAAGAAGCAAGTCCTCAAGAGTAGTAATATCTGGATTACTCCCAGTGCTACAAGCTAGTGAGGGTAGGAATAGGAGGATAGAGCAGATGAACACATGGCTGAGGAGCTGGTGTATGGGAGAAGGATTCTCATTTTTGGATCATTGGAATCTCTTTTGGGGTAGAAGTGACCTGTACAAGAAGGACGGATTGCACCTAAATTGGAAGGGGACTAATATACTGGCAGGGAGATTTACTAAAGCTGCTCGGGAGGATTTAAACTAGTAAGGTGGGGTGGTGGTGGGGGAGGGGGGTGGGGGGGGGGTGGGGGGTGGTGGGGGACCCAGGGATACAGTGAGGAAAGAGATCAATCTGAGACGGATACAGCTGAGAACAGAAGTGAGTCAAACAGTCAGGGCAGGCAGGGACAAGGTGGGACTAATAAATTAAACTGCTCAAAGTTTGTGCGAAGATTTGTAGCTCGGGTGCTTGTTGTAGTGGTTCTGTTCGCCAAGCTGGAAGTTTTTGTTGCAAACGTTTCGTCCCCTGGCTAGGAGACATCATCAGTGCTGTGGAGCCTCCTGCGAAGCGCTTCTTTGATGTTTCTTCTGGCATTTATAGTGGTCTGTCCTTGCCGCTTCCGGGTGTCAGTTTCAGCTGTCCGCTGTAGTGGTTGGTATATTGGGTCCAGGTTGATGTGTCTGTTGATGGAATTTGTGGATGAATGCCATGCCTCTAGGAATTCCCTGGCTGTTCTCTGTCTGGCTTGCCCTATGATAGTAGTGTTTTCCCAGTCGAATTCATGTTGTTTGTTGTCTGAGTGTGTGGCTACTAGGGATAGCTGGTCGTGTCGTTTCGTGGCTAGTTGGTGTTCATGTATGCAGATTGTTAGCTGTCTTCCTGTTTGTCCCATATAGTGTTTTGTGCAGTCCTTGCATGGTATTTTATAAACTACATTAGTTTTGCTCATGTTGGGTATTGGCTCCTTTGTTCTAGTAAGTTGTTGTCTGAGCGTGGCTGTTGGTTTGTGTGCCGTTATGAGTCCTAGGGGTCGCAGTAGTCTGGCTGTCAGTTCTGAAACGCTCCTGATGTATGGTAGTGTGGCTAGTCCTTTTGGTTGTGGCATGTCCTCGTTCCGTGGTCTATCTCTTAGGCATCTGTTGATAAAGTTGCACGGGTATCCGTTTTTGGCGAATACCTTGTATAGGTGTTCCTCTTCCTCTTTTCGCAGTTCTGGTGTACTGCAGTGTGTTGTAGCTCTTTTGAATAGTGTCCTGATGCAGCTTCGTTTGTGTGTGTTGGGGTGGTTACTTTCATAGTTTAGGACTTGGTCTGAGTGTGTTGGGTACACAGGAAAACAACACACACAGACCTAGTCCTAAACTATGAAAGTAACCACCCCAACACACACAAACGAAGCTGCATCAGGACACTATTCAAAAGAGCTACAACACACTGCAGTACACCAGAACTGCGAAAAGAGGAAGAGGAACACCTATACAAGGTATTCGCCAAAAACGGATACCCGCGCAACTTTATCAACAGATGCCTAAGAGATAGACCACGGAACGAGGACATGCCACAACCAAAAGGACTAGCCACACTACCATACATCAGGAGCATTTCAGAACTGACAGCCAGACTACTGCGACCCCTAGGACTCATAACGGCACACAAACCAACAGCCACGCTCAGACAACTTACTAGAACAAAGGAGCCAATACCCAACATGAGCAAAACTAATGTAGTTTATAAAATACCATGCAAGGGCTGCACAAAACACTATATAGGACAAACAGGAAGACAGCTAACAATCCGCAGACATGAAACCAACTAGCCACGAAACGACACGACCAGCTATCCCTAGTAGCCACACACTCAGACAACAAACAACATGAATTCGACTGGGAAAACACTACTATCATAGGGCAAGCCAGACAGAGAACAGCCAGGGAATTCCTAGAGGCATGGCATTCATCCACAAATTCCATCAACAGACACATCAACCTGGACCCAATATACCAATCACTACAGCGGACAGCTGAAACTGACACCCGGAAGCGGCAAGGACAGACCACTATAAATGCCGGAAGAAACATCAAAGAAGCGCTTCGCAGGAGGCTCCACAGCACTGATGATGTCTCCTAGCCAGGGGATGAAACGTTTGCAACAAAAACTTCCAGCTCAGCGAACAGAACCACTACAAATTAAACTGCATTTATTTCAATGCAAGGGGTCTAACAGGGAAGGCAGAAAAACTCAGGGCGTGGTTAGGAACATGGGACTGGGATATCATAGCAATTACAGAAACATGGCTCAGGGATGGACAGGACTGGAGGCTTAATGTTCCAGGATACAAATGCTACAGAAGGATAGAAAGGGAGGCAAGAGAGGAGGAGGAGTAGCATTTTTGATAAGGGATAGCATTACAGCTGTGCTGAGGGAGGATATTCCTGGAAATACATCCAGGGAAGTTATTTGGGTAGAACTGAGAAATAAGAAAGGGATGATCACCTTATTGGGATTGTATTATAGACCCCCCAATATTCAGAGGGAAATTGAGAAACAAATTTGTAAGGAGATCCCAGCTATCTCTAAGAATAATAGGATGATTATAGTAGGGGATTTTAACTTTCCAAACATAGACTGGGACTGCCATAGTGTTCAAAGGTTTAGATGTAGAGGAATTTGTTAAGTGTGTACAAGACAATTTTCTGATTCAGTATGTGGATGTACCTACTAGAGAAGGTGCAAAACTTGACCTACCCTTGGGAAAAAAGGCAGGGCAGGTGACTGAGGTGTCAGTGGGGGAGCACTTTCGGACCAGCAACCATAATTCTATTAGATTTAAAATAGTGATGGAAAAGGATAGACCAGATTTAAAAGTTGAAGTTCTAAATTAGAGAAAGGCCAATTTTTACAGTATTAGACAAGAACTTTCAAAAGCTGATTGGGGCAGATGTTCACAGGTAAAGGGACGGCTGGAAAACAGGAAGCCTTCAGAAATGACATAACAAGAATCCAAAAAAAGTATATTCCTGTCACGGTGAAAGGAAAGGCTGGTAGGTATAGGAAATGCTGGGTGACTAAAGAAATTGAGGGTTTATAGTTAAGAAAAAGAAGGAAGCATATGTAAGGTATAGACAGGATAGATCGAGTGAATCCTTAGAAGAGTATAAAGGAAGTAGGAGTATACTTTTAAGAGGGAAATCAGGACGGCAAAAAGGGGACATGAGATAGCTTTGGCAAATAGAATTAAGGAGAATCCAAGGGTTTTTAGAAATACGTTAAGGACAAAAGGGTAATAAGGGAGAGAATAGGGCCCCTCAAAGATCAGAGAGGCAGCCTTTGTGTGGAGCCGCAGAAAATGGGGAAGATACTAAATGAATATTTTGCATCAGTATTTACTGCGGAAAAGGATATGGATGATATAGACTGCAGGGAAATAGATGGTGACATTTTGCAAAATGTCCAGATTACAGAGGAGGAAGTGCTGGATGTCTTGAAACGGATAAAGGTGGATAAATCCCCAGGCCCTGATCAGATGTACCCGAGAACTCTGTGGGAAGCTAGAGAAGTGATTGCTGGGTCTCTTGCTGAGATTATCTCGATGATAGTCACAGGTGGGGTGCTGGAAGACTGGAGGTTGGCAATGTGGTGCCACTGTTTAAAAAGGGTGGTAAGGACAAGCCAGGGAACTATAGATCAATGAGCCTGACCTCGGTGGTGGGCAGGTTGGAGGGAATCTTGACAGAAAGGATGTACGTGTATTTGGAAAGGCAAGGACTGATTAGAGATAGTCAACATGGCTTTGTGCATGGGAAATCATGTCTCACAAACTTGATTGAGTTTTTTGAAGAAGTAACAAAGAAGATTGATGAGGGCAGAGCAGTAGATGTGATCTATATGGACTTCAGTAAGGCGTTCAACAAGGTTCCCCACGGGAGACTGATTAACAAGGTTAGATCTCGCGGAATACAGGAAGAACTAGCCATTTGGATACAGAAACTGGCTCAAAGGTAGAAGGCAGAGGGTGGTGGTGGATGGCTGTTTTTCAGACTGGAGGCCTGTGACCAGTGGAGTGCCACATGGATTAGTGCTGGATCCTCTAATTTTGGTCATTTACATAAATAATTTGGATGCGAGCATATGAGGTACAGTTAGTAAGTTTGCAGATGACACCAAAATTGGAGATGTAGTGGACAGCGAAGAGGGTTATCTCAGATTACAACAGGATCTGGACCAGATGGGCCAATGGGCTGAGAAGTGGCAGATGGAGTTTAATTCAGATAAATGCGAGGTGCTGGATTTTGGGAAAGCAAATCTTAGCAGGACTTATTCACTTAATGGTAAGGTCCTAGGGAGTGTTGCTGAACAATGAGACCTTGGAGTGCAGGTTCACAGCTCCTTGAAAGTGGAGTCACAGGTAGATAGGATAATGAAGAAGGCATTTGGTATGCTTTCCTTTATTGATCAGAGTATTGAGTACAGGAGTTGGGAGGTCATGTTGCATCTGGACAGGATATTGGTTAGACCACTGTTGGAATATTGCGTGCAATTCTGGTCTCCTTCCTCTCGGAAAGATGTTGTGAAACTTGAAAGGGTTCAGAAAAGATTTACAAGGATGTTGCCAGGGTTGGAGGATTTGAGCTATAGGGAGAGGCTGAACAGGATGGGGCTGTTTTCCCTGGAGCGTCAGAGGCTGAGGGGCGACCTTATAGAGGTTTACAAAATTATGAAGGGCATGGATTGGATAAATCGATAAAGTCTTTTCCCTGGGGTCGGGGAGTCCAGAACTAGAGGGCATAGGTTTAGGGTGAGAGGGAAAAGATATTAAAGAGACCTATGTGGCAACTATTTCACACAGAGGGTGGTATGGGTATGGAATGAGCTGCCAGACAATTGCAACATTTAAGAAACATTTGGATGGGTATATGAATAGGAAGGGTTTGTAGGGATATGGGCTGGGTGCTAGCAGGTGGAACTAGATTGGGTTGGGATATCTGGTCGGCATGGACGGGTTGGACTGAAAGGTCTGTTTCCATGCTGTACATCTCTATGATTCTGTGACTTACTGAAACAAATTGCACAGTTAGATCTCCGGCTGCCTGCTTAAGGATATTTTGAATGGTTTAGCCTAATCCATAACAATATATTTTGCAACGAAGTCACTAGGGGAAGGCAGTTTGGCTAATTCTTTTTGAACTTCCATATATGACCAGGGAACTTGAGGGGTCAAAATTGGACCGTCCCCAGAAACAGGCAAAAAAAGAGTATGACACAGGATTAAATTACTCTAATTCCTTATAACAATAGATTGCAAATGCTGCCCTGTGCATCAAAATTATTGCAGCGTGCAGCTCAGTGCTAAATACACTGTACAGTAGCCACGCAAGTCAGAAGGGGACCTAGATTTGTGCAAATTTAGTACACTAGTGTTACCTCAAGGAGAGATTTTTTTTCTGGCTGGAGCAGCCTTTACATTGTAGAACTTGAAGAAATGACATTCCACAATGTAAAGGCAACTGGGATAAAGTGAGGACTGCAGATGCTCGGGATCAGATGATTCCTGATGAAGGGCTTATGCCCAAAATATCGATTCTCCTGCTCCTCAGATGCTACCTGACCTGTTGTGCTTTTCCATCACCACACTCTCAACAGTTGCTGGATATGGCTGGGAAAGGATATTTGATCTCTGTGGGGTGAATGAGTATTTTTTCCATCAGAGAGAGAGGGTTATCAGACCCTCTTGTCACCTCACTGTATGTAAAGACAATTGTGCATGAGTACGAAATGCCTTTGGGTTTTGCACAGCTCTCTGTGGTAAAGAATTCATTTCTCTCTGTGAGAAGAAGTTCCTCCTCATCTTTGTCTTACTCTCCCACAAGGCGAAACAACCTTTCTGCGTTGACATCAACATCCCCTAAAAAAGTCTGTGTTTTTCAATGAGGTAACCTTTCATTCTTCTATGCTCCAATGAGTACAGATCCTATCTACTCAACCTCTCCTCATAAGACAGACCCTCCATGCTTAGTATCAGCTCAGTGAAATATATCTAGACTGCTTCCAATGCCAGTATATATTCCCCTCGATAAGGGGCCCATCAATGTTTGCAGTATTCCAGCTGTAGTGTAACTAATGCAATGTACGGTTTTGGCAAACCTTCCCAATTTTGTACTTCATTCCCTCTGAAATAAAGGCCAACATTCCACTTGCCTTTCCCATCACCCACTGAAGTTGGATGCTAGCTTTTTATGATTCATGGACGAAGATTCCCAAATTCCTCTGTTTTGTAGTTTTTTTGCAGTCTTTCTGTGTTTAAATAATATTTGGCTCCTCTGTTCTTCCTGCCAAAGTGCATTATCCCACACTTCCCAACGTTATATACCACCTGTCAAGTTTTTGCCCACTTGTCTAACCTGTTATTAGCCCTCTGCATACTCTTTGTGTCATCCTTCCCACTTGCCTTCCAACCTGTTTTTGTGTCATCTACAAACATGGTTGTCGTACTTTCCTCATCCAAGTCACTAATGTACATTGTAAATAACTGTGGCCCCAGCACTGACCCCTATGACACACTATGGTTATAAGTTGCCATCCTGAAATGCCCTCCTTACCCCAACTCTCAACCATCTTTCTCTAGGAGAAACTGTTTTTTCTATGTAACTTTAACTAAGTTCACTGTGAGCAGAAACCAACATTCCCAGGCTGTGGCAAAAAAATCAATTCCTCATTCTTCAAAATGTAAACAAAATAAAACTTTATTATATTTATCCTACCCAATATAAAACTTTTACAATGCAGAAAAATTCCCATTATCCCTTCAGAAATTCTCTCCTATACTGGTTTAAAATAAAGTTAAAAATCTCACAAATCATGGTTTAAAATAAATATGCTTCTAGAAATACTGATAAGTTAATCATTAAACTCCCTCATACACACAAGATTTACATTCCATGAGATGAAAATCAAAACTCTAAAATAAGTGACATTAAGTTCATATAAATCACATAAACTATGTCACATCTGCCACTCTTTGCCTCATTATTTTCTACACAAATAAAGTGATCACATTTTCTTCAGATTTACAAGCATTGGAACATCTATAAATGTCCTCATGTTCAGGAGCAGATGACCTTTAGTCTGAGAGATGTTCAGGAAAATTGGGCCAGTTCTTTTGAAGATGACCTGACTGCAAGGTGACCTGATTGAAGTTTAGTGTTTGTGTTGCACATTAGACCAAATTGAACAGAGGGTGGTGGTGAGCGGTGACTGAGGAGAAATTATAGAGCACTTCAGTGTCCTGGATTCAAGTCTAACCTGTTTCAGAAGTGTGTAACAACATCATTGAGCAGGTTCATTAGAAAATAGACCAAAGATCAGTAAAGCCATAAAGCCACTACATTACTGCAGTATTTCCCTCCCACTCTCCTTTTCAAACCAAAAAGAGGGGGGTGGGGTCTGTTTCAAACATTTGTTTGTGTGTTAGAAACAGCAGAGTCTCAGAAGAATGCATCGTCTTGACCAATGAAGATGGCAGGGTCGCTGGGCAAGCTTGTGATGTATGTGGCATGAATGATGGGAGGTTTTGGATCCACAGGCATCCAGGTCATCTGCCTGAAGTGCCAGAGGGTAGTAGTCCTTGAACAGCATGTGGCTGATTTAGAGCAGCAACTCCTTCCATTGCGGAACATACAGGAAGGGGAGAGGTTTCTGAAACAACCAGAAGGTGGTCACTCCACATGGGATGGGCAGGCCAGGAGTGTAGAGATGGCAGGAAAGTGGGTGACCATTCACCAAAAGTCCAGGAAACTCAGGGCTCCTTGGAGCTGACTAACAGGTCTGAAATTTTCGATTCCTATTTAGTGAGCAACACAACTGATTGGAGGTGGGTAACTAGAGAGAAAACCACAGTGCCATGGTACCCAAGGCTACTCTGGGAAAAGAGAGATAGAGGCTGATAAGTAGCTTAAAAAAGTGGCTGTAGTGGATTCAATAATTTGAGGGATAGACAGCTGAGTGTGCAGCCAAGATCAGTAGTCTCTCTTGGTCTGTTGCCTCTTCAATGCAAGGATTCAGGACATAATGGAACAGCTGGATAATATTCGGGAAAGGGAGAAAGAACCAACCAGTGGTTGCTGTTCATGTGGGAACCATGGCATTGGGAGGGATATTTTGGATAATGTGCCAAGATCAGTTTTCAAGAGTTAGGGAGTAGGGTGAAATGCAGGATCTCCAGGGCAGTAATCTTAGAAATATCACCTTTGTCATTTACCATTTAGACAAAGGCAGATCAAGGAATTAAGTGCAGAAGGTTGGTGTAGAAGGGAAGGGCTTAGATTTTTGGGATCACTTTTGGGACAGAATAAAGATGTTCAGAAGAGATAGTATTCACCTGAGCAGAAAGGAACTAATCTCCTGGCTGAGAGAGTAAGTCGTGCAGTAAGGGTGGATTTAAACTTGAAAGGCAAGGGAATGAGATGACTTATGAGTCTAATTTTAGAAGTCCTGCTGAGGGAAAAAGAGAGAAAATGAGGAAGAGGGAGAAGGAAATGAGGGAAGGATTGAGTGTTAACAGTGAAGAAAGAAATGATGTCCTTCCAATGGGCAAAAAGGAGATGAGGACAGGATTAAATTGTTGGTAAGTAAATGATGTAGTAGCATTGACAGAAACGTGGCTCCAGCCATAACAGAATGGATTTTTAACATTGCAGGTTCTATCAAACGTTTAGTAAAAACAGGGTGGGTAAAAAGAAAGCAAGTGTAGCAATCTTGGTCAAAAATACTATCATTTCCCTTGAACCAGGTGCAGTTGCTCAATTAGAATTTATACAGATCGAGGTGAGAAACAGGAAGGGTGTAGTGACCTCGTTAGGTATTCATTATAGATCTTCAAATAATGGAGAGGAACTAGAAGAGAGCATTTGTAGGCAAATTATGGAAACCTTCAGGAGAAGTAGTATTTATTGTGGATGAAGAAATGGAGGGTAGAGAATGCAGGGAAATATCCATTGAAGTTTTAAAAACCCTTCATATTACAGAAGAGGATGTTCTGGACGTGTTGGAAAATATAAAGGTGGATAGATCCCTGGGATGTAATCAAATGTATTCTCAAACATTGTGGGTAGCAAGGGAGAAAATTGTGAGGCCCCTTGTAGAAATATTTGCATCATCTATAACTATGGGTGAGGGGCCTGATAACTGGACGGTTGCTCATGTTCCTCCATCATTTAAGAAAAGATTGTAAGGAGAAACCAGGGAACTATACATCTGTGAGTCTGACTACAGTTGTGGATAAAATGTTGGAGGTAATTTTAAAAGATAGGATTTATGGACATTTGGAGAGAGGCAAAAATTGATTAGGAAGAGTCAGCATGGTTTTGTGCGAGGGAAAATGCGTCTCTCAAACTTGATTGAGATTTTTGATGAAGTTACCGAAAAGATTGATGAGGGCAGAGCTGTAGATGTTGTTTAACTGGACTTTAGTAAAGCCTTTCACAAGGTGGATTAATGAATAAATCAGGTAGGTCAGGTAGGTTTCGTGGTGAGCTTGGCAATTGGATACATAATTAGCTTATCAGCAAGACAGAGATTGATGGTGGAGGGTGGCTTTTCAGACTGGAGACCTGTTACCAGCAGTGTTCGACAGGGGTCAGTTTTGGGTCCTCTTTTGTTTGTCATTTATATAAATGATTTGGATGAGAACATAGAAGGCACGGTGAATAAGTTTGTGGATGAGACCAAAACTGGTGGCATAATAAACAGTGAAGAAGGCTTTCTAAGATTGCAAAGGGATCTTATCAAATGGCCTCAGGCGACTGACTGTGTGGAGTTTGCACGTTCTCCCCGTGTCTGCATGGGTTTCCTCCGGGTGCTCCGGTTTCCTCCCACAGTCCAAAGATGTGCGGGTCAGGTGAATTGGCCATGCTAAATTGCCCGTAGTGTTAGGTAAGGGGTATATGTAGGGGTATGGGTGGGTTGCGCTTCGGCGGGTCGGTGTGGACTTGTTGGGCCGAAGGGCCTGTTTCCATACTGTAAGTAATCTAATCTAATAATGGCATATGGAGTCAGTTAGCAAATTAGAAATGTTTAGGATCGATGAGTCCTTGGCAACAGGGATTAGAAGACAGGAAACAGACGGTTGGTATTGATGGGAATTCTGCAATTTGGAAATGAGTTAAAAGAGGTGTTCCCCAGGGATTGGTTTTAGGGCCCTTGCTTTTCTGATTTATATAAACAATTTGGGAAAGGGTGCTGAGGACACAATCTCTAAATTTACGCATGATACTTAGCTAGGGAAAACAGTGAATTGTGAGGACGATGCCGAGTGACTTCAGAATCACCTGCCACCGCAGGAATTGCATAACTTGTGCCCACACCTCCTCCCTCACCTCCATCCAAGGCCCCAAAGGAGACTTCCACATCCATCAAAATTTCACCTGCACATCCACCAATGTCATTTACTGTATCCGTTGCTCCTGATGCGGTCTCCTCTACAGTGGGGAGACCGGACTCCTTCTCGCAGAGCACTTCAGAGAACATCTCCGGGACACCAGCACAAATCAACCCCACTATCCCGTGGTCAAACATTTCAACTCTCCCTCTCACTCTGCCAAGGACATGCAGGTCCTGGCCTCCTCCATCACCATTCCCTCACCACCTGACACATGGAGGAAGAGCACCTCATCTTCAACCCCAGGGCATCAATATAGACTTCACCAGCTTCCTCATTTTCCTTCCCTCCACCATAGCCCAGTTTCAAACTTCCAGCTCAGCACTGTCCTCATGGCCTTTCCTACCTGCCAATCTTCCTTCTCACCTACCCGCTCTACCCTCCTCTCCGACCTATCACCTTTACCCCCATTTCCATCCACCTATTGCACTCTCAGCTCCTTCCCCCAGCCCCACCTCCCCTTCCATTTATCTCTCCATCCCATGGCTCCCAGCTTCATTCCCGATGAAGGGCTTTTGCCCGAAGCGTCGATTTTCCTGTTCCTCGGATGCTGCCTGACCTGCAGTCTTTTCCAGACCACTCTAAGCTTGACTCTAATCTCCAGCATCTGCAGTATCCACTTTCGCCTCCAGAGGGGCATTGACAAGTTGGCCAAATAGGCAGACACCTGCATTTCAATGCAGAGAAATGTGAGGTAATGCAGTTTGTTAGGAGAAACATGGCATGACAATACAGGCTCAATGGCACAACTTGAGGGGAATACAGGAGCAGAGGGAGCTCAGGGTTCAAATGCATGATTTCTGAAGGCCAGGCAAGTTGAAACATTTGTTTAAAACGTTTTATAGGATCCTTAGGTTTATAAATAGAGACATAGAGTATAAAAGCAAGAAAGTGATGCTACACCTCTATAAATCATTGGTTAGACCATAATTGAAGAACTGTGTTCGGATACTAAAACCCTGGAGCGAGATTTACTGGAATAATACCGGGAATGAGGGATTTTAGATACAAGGAGAGATGAGAGAAATAGGACTTATTCTCCTTGAACAAAATAAGAGGATACCTCACTGAGGTGTTCAAAAGTTTGAACAATTTTAACAGGGTAAGGAAGGATATTCGGTTTCCGCTAGTTAGTACTTCAGCAACAATTGGTCACAATTTCAAAGTTAAAAATCACACAGCACCAGGTTACAGTCCAACAGGTTTAATTGGAAGCACACTAGCTTTCGGAGCATTGCTCCTTCATCAGGTGGTTATGGAGTACGAGGTTGTAAGACACAGAACTTATAGCAAAAAGTTTACAGCGAAATGCAACAATTTCAAGATGTCAGCAACACAGCCAGGAATGAGATGAGGAGAAACTTCTTTACTCAGAACGTTGCTAGGGTTTGGCCTGTGCAGCTGGGGAGAGTGATGGAGGCAGATTCCATAGGAAGTTTCAAAAGAGGGACTAGCCAGGTAGCTGTTTTGGGACCCGGTACAGACAGGATGGCTGAATGTCCTCTTTCGGCTGTGTAAAATTCCATGGTTTGATGATTCTAATTTAGAGATATATATCTAAAGAATGAATGTCAAGGTAGTTGGAGGAGAAATTGAAATATTGAGTGGTAATCAAATCAGTGAACAGAAAATGGAGATGAAATAATTGATCGGTAAAATAAAAATCATAAATGCTGAGTCATGTTCTAGCCAGTAATAAGTTTGATTCCATTCAAAGTCCTGGGGACAGTGCAAAAGTCAGGTTGCTAATTGCTAGCCTGTGTAATTATAAAATTGAAAATGTTTGTTTAATGGCATGATGATATATAAGGTAATATAGCACTGATATCAGCAGTCATACACTATCAAGACTATGAGGAGAGGATGGAATTATCTGCACTTGAGAGCAGTATGAAATAAATCAGTATTATGTATGATAGTATAACAATAAAAATTTGTTGGAACATCCAAGAGTCAGACAATAGAGATAAGACTAGAGACAGTATAAACTAAGGGAGCAGAATTTTAAAAGCCCAGACTGGACCCAGAGTCCTAAAGCCTAAGGCAGTCTAACTCATAAACAGAGTGGAAACAGGACTTTGGCCCAACCAGTCAACACCAACCCTCCGAAGATTAACCCACCCAGACCCATTTCCCCCTAACTAATGCACCTAGCACTATGGGCAGTTTCCCATGGCCAATTCACCTGATCTGCCCATCTTTGGACTGTGGGAGGAAGCCAGAGCACCCGGAGGAAATCCATGCAGACACAGGGAGAATGTGCAAACTCCAGTCACCTGAGGCTGGAATCAAACCTGGGACCCTGGTGCTGTGAGGCAGCAGTGCTAACCACTGAGCCACTGTGCCAAGCAACTAAGGAAGAATCTTGCAAGGTGCGAATCAAAATCGAATGCTGAACACTGTTATAAGTTACCCACGATCTTATACTGTTCTAGATACGAATCAGATACAGTAACAAAATGAAAAAGCGACATTGAGCAGGAGAGAACCTACCTGTGTCTGTCCAAGAGCAGATTTGAATAATCTGTATTTCACTGTATATGATTCCAAGGCTGTGAGAGTAACAAAAGATAAAAACAATTTTGAGAAATTTAGATCTGTGTTTTTCAAATTCTGATCCTGTTTCACAGAGTAGAATGTTGCTCCATAAAAAGTCTTCTCAATTTGGATCTCACACAGTTCCTTTCCACTTCGAAACAGAAAGACACCCAAGACAGATAAAACAGACAGTTTGACATCTCGGAAGATTTACGAATACAATTGTAATCGAATTATCTTAAAGGTGACTTTTAGGTGGCTTGCAGCCAGACATATTGTCCAATCAGCTGCTAGGTGCCGGGGGTGGGAATGAGCTAACAGGAGGATAAAGTTCAAAATTACTTCAAAATAAATCATCCTGTAAAATTATTAAAAGTTGATGGCCACTGACCATTCAGAAACAATCAAAGTACGGATGTTTTCGCTCTCCCTGCATGAAGAACATGATTGGAGTGTTTCATTTCAATGATGGAGTACATTCAACTTTCCTTAACTCAGAGCTTATAAATTCCAATCAGCTGTGCAAGGGCTTCTTCAGAACAGGGGAAGATAAATCTCCCCTCTGAAGTTGTTCATTTTTCCACAACCAGAGATCGCATCAACAAAAGAAATTATGGTCTATGGGTCGTGGGTGTCAACAAACACTGTCTTAATAATTCTGGAATTAGGGGTCTAGTGATGACCATGAATCCATTGCCAATTGTCAGAAAAACTCATCTGGTTCGTTAATGTCCTTTAGGGAAGGAAACTGCTATCCTTACTTGGAGCAAAACCTATGCCCACACCTCCCTTCTCCCCTCCGTCCAAGGCCCCAGTGGATCCTTCCACATCCAACAGGATTTTCCTGCACATCCAAAACCTTCATCTACTGTGTCTGTTGCTCTCAATGTTGTCTCCCCTCCATTGGGGAGACAGGACGTCAACTTGCAGAACATTTCAGAGATTATATCTGGAACACACGCACTAAACAACCTCACCTCCCTGCAGCCTCCTTCTTCAAAGATCACAATTTCCACCCAGAATTGATCGACGATGCTCTCCACCACATCTCCTCCACTTCCCGCTCCTCTGCCCTTGAGCCCCGCCCCTCCAATCGCCACCAACCCCACTGGTCCTCACCTACCACCCCACCAACCTCCATATACATCGTATCATCCGCCGTCATTTCTGCCACCTCCAAACAGACCCTACCACCAGGGATATATTTCCCTCCCCTCCCCTATCAGCATTCCAAAAAGACCATTCCCTCCATGACTCCCTCATCAGGTCCACACCCTCCACCAACCCAACCTCCACTCCAGGCACCTTCCCCTGCAACCGCAAGAAATGCAAAACTTGCGCCCACACCTCCCCCTTTACCTCCTTCCAAGGCCCCAAGGGATTCTTCCATATCTGCCACAAATTCACCTGCATCTCCACACACATCATTTACTGCATCCACTGCACCCGATGTGGCCTCCTCTATATTGGGGAGACAGGCCGCCTACTTGCGGAACGTTTCAGAGAACACCTCTGGGACACCCGGACCAACCAACCCAACCACCCCGTGGCTCAACACTTCAACTCCCCCTCCCACTCCACCAAGGACATGCAGATCCTTGGACTCCTCCATCGCCAGACCATAGTAACACGGCGGCTGGAGGAAGAGTGCCTCATCTTCCGCCTAGGAACCCTCCAACCACAAGGGATGAACTCAGATTTCTCCAGTTTCCTCATTTTCCCTCCCCCCACCTTGTCTCAGTCCCAACACTCAAACTCAGCACCATCTTCCTAATCTGCAATCTTCTTCCTGACCTCTCTTCCTGACCCACCCCCACTCCTGCCTATCACCCTCACCTTTACCTCCTTCCACCTATCGCATTTCCAATGCCCGTCCCCCAAGTCCCTCCTCCCTACCTGTTACCTTAGCCTGCTGGATACACTCTCCTCATTCCTGAAGAAGGGCTCATGCCCGAAACGTCGATTCTCCTGCTCCTTGGATGCTGCCTGACCTGCTGCGCTTTTCCAGCAACACATTTTCAGCTGATGCTTGAAACATCAACTCTCCTGCTCCTCAGGTGCTGACTGACTGTGCTTTTCCAGCACCACACGTTTTGATCCTTAACTTGTCTGTCTTACCTATAATACTCCTAGCATTAAAGTAGAGGTCATCCTACCACAACTTACTCCCTTGAAACTCAACATGACTGAACTCCGTCTACCTTGGCTCCTGTACTATATTATGCAGGGTGCCTGTTGCACTAACGGTCTGTGACCTTCACTGAGCCGAAGTGGTTTGAACTGCTCCCAAATGCATTAGCAGACCCACCCACAGGGTTTTATTTCAAGTTCTGGTTTCGTTGCAGACCGTGTGACTTGTGCTTCTCACTCAGTGTGATCATGGCCGATCAATCACTTAGCTTCACATTTGTGCTTCTTACCAAAGTGCACAAATCTCAATTTAAAATATTTCAATAGTCTCCCAATATCTACAGGCCTTTGAAAGCAGAGTTCTAGATTTCCATAACACTTTAGTTGCAGATATTTCCTGATTTCACTCAAACAAGGCTATTAATTTTAAGTTTCACCCCTTTGCTCTGGATTTATCCACCAGAGAAAATCACTCCACTTTATATTTAGCCTCATGACTCCATTTATTATTTTAAACTAAAAGTCAGTTAAAGCCTCCTATTAATCATCAAAATATGAGAGCAGAGACATTTCTTGGTCTCTGTCTACTTTAATATTAACTGACAGAGCCCCTAGAGGTGACATCACAGTGGTGTGGAGTGGAGAGACAACGACATTGGACTCCTCAGTGATGACTCAAGCCCCATCAGTGTCAAGGCATCAGGTCAAATATGAACATGCAAACCTCTTGCTCATTACTACCTACATTCTCTCTCAACTGATGAATCAGTATTCCATGTTAAACACGACTTGGAAGAAGGACTGAGGTTGGCAAGAGCACAGATGTATTCTGGGTATGGAACGTGGAGCGCTCATCACTGCGAGTCGCTCAGGAGCACGGCTACTGAATAAACTGCCTGAGTCCTGAAGAACATACCACAGAGTTAAAAATCACATAACACCAGGTTATAGTTCAACAGGTTTCATTGGAAGCACACTAGCTTTCGGAGCGACGCTCCTTCATCAGGTTGTTGTGCACCTGATGAAGGAATGTGCTTCCTATTAAACCTGTTGGACTATAACCTGGTGATTTTTAACTTTGTACACCCCAGTCCAACACTGGCATCTCCAAATCATGAATACTACACAGACACAGCCTACAGTAGCGGGTAAAAGAATTAACACAAGGGAAAAATCTAATTATCCTTCATCCTGCCTACTACAGACACATTTGCCCATGACAGTATTTCTAGCCTACTGCATAATCCTGTTGAAGCAACAATCTATTGTCACACTAAGGTCTGCCTTCTCATGGATTGTGAGCCATGACCACCACGCTAAATGGGATAGATTCAGAACAGATGCAGCATCTCAAAACGGGCTATCCATGAGGAATTATCAGCACGCAGGCTAACAGAATGAAAGATCGCCGCACGCTGTGTGAGGGATTAATGCAAATTAGAGCTGGTGGGTGATGGAGTCGGGTACTAACGGAGATGTAAGCGGGAGTGATTTGGGGGAAAGGCAGTGACTCTGGTTTGGAACGATATCTCAAGGGGCGGTCTGAGACATGGTCAAAAGGTTTGTAAGAGGGTGCTGAAATCAATACCCATTCAGTGGCTGCAGCTTCCTTTTTGCATCCGGACTGTTTTAAAGTCTAGTCAAACCAACCCTCCATGTGTATGGAAAAAGGACAAAAAAAATCAGCAGAAATAAATATGGGCCCAGTATAAGCAGAGACAGAAGAAGCTAAAAATGGAATTTAAAAAAATGGCAGAGAAACTTGTTTGTATCTTACTTTTTTGGCTGAGTATGAGTTGTGTCAAGTATTCTAAAGGGTCTCTTGCTGTATGTCCTGGTGAGATTTCTCACTGTAACTTACCATACTTATCATTAACTACTACCCCATCCTTACATCAGTCCTCGCATCTGACCACATGCAGTTCCTGAAATAATGAGCTATTCACTGGATATCTGCCCCCTGCTTCTAGAACAGTCTGTGAACTGGGTACCTGTCACACAGTTATACAGCATGGAAACAGGTCCTACTATGAACATAGACAAATTAGATTAGATTACTTACAGATTAGATTAGATTACTTACAGTGTGGAAACAGGCCCTTCGGCCCAACAAGTCCACACCGACCCGCCGAAGCGCAACCCACCTATTCCCCTACATTTACCCCTTTTACCTAACACTATGGGCAATTTAGCATGGCCAATTTACCTGACCTGCACATCTTTGGACTGTGGGAGGAAATCGGAGCACCCGGAGGAAACCCACGCAGACACGGGGAGAATGTGCAAACTCCACACAGTAAGTCACCTGAGTCGGGAATTGAACCCGGGTCTCTGGCGCTGTGAGGCAGCAGTGCTAACCACGGTGCCACCGTGTCGCCGTACTGTCCAACTAGTCCACACCTACCATTTTCCCAAACTAAACTACTCCCACTTGCCTGCATTTGCCCTGTATCTCTCCAAACATTGCTAATTGTGGGAGTGTTGTGACAGCGAATGCTGTGTCCTCTGTTTTATGGAGACATGGCTCACTCCTGCTACGCACAGCAGCCTCAGGTAAGCCAAAAGGCGGGAACATCTGCCTCCTAATCACCACCTTCTGGTGCTCAGACGTGGGGACCCTGGTGAGTTAGTGCTCCCTGGACATAGATTATCTTCCAGCGAAATGCCATCCCTACTACCTGCCACACGGGTTCACCTCCGCCATCCTGACAACAGTCGACATCCCACCCCCTGTGGAGATGAAGAATGCTCTGGATGAAACTGACCCTGCTACAAATACTCTGGAGATGAAATTCACCAAGGCTTTATTTATCATGACTGATGACCTCAAGAGGATGCTGCCAAAATACTGCCGACACATCTCCTGCCCCACTAGGGGGCCAACCATCCCTGACCACTACTACACAACCATCAAAGATGCATCATACCCCATCTACATTTTGGAAAATCAGATCACAATGCTGTGTTCCTCCTCCCATCTTAGAAATTTAAACAAGAGGACACAGTAGAGGAAGTAGTTCAATGCTGGTCTGTGGCAGTCGAAGAGCTTATTTGGGTCTGCTTGGATTTGGTGCACCGCACCATATTCAGCAGCCAACCTAGATAAGTACGCCACCATGTCATGGACTTCATGAGCAAATGTGTAAACGAAACTATGCCAAAGAAATCAATCCATGTGTTTCCCAATCGGATGAACTGAAATTCATTCCCTGCTGAAGACCAGGTCTGACACGTTCAGGTTGGATGACCTGGACCTATACAGGAAATCCAGATCGGACCTCTGCAAGGCCATTAGTGATGCCACGAGGCAATACTGGATTAAGTTAGAGACTCAAACTAACTGCATGGACACCTGCCGTCTGTGCGAAAGCCTACATGACAAGATTGGCTACAAACGGAAGCCAACAGATTAGCGGTCAAAAATACATCCCTCCCTGATGTACTCAAGTCATTTTACACTGGGTTCAAACAGAAAGTCAGTGACATGGTGTCTCCTGCCCAGTCAGCCCATGATGCATCTGTTCCTTCAGTCCCCGCTGCAGATGTCAGATTGGCCTTGACAGTGATCCTGAGGAAAGTGAATGGCCCAGATGGAGTCCCCGGCTGTGCACTCAGATCCTGCACGGACCAGCTGGCAGGAGTATTCGCTGACATCTTTCACCTGTCCTTGCTAAGACCTGAAGTTCCCACTTACTTTAATAAGAAGACCACCTTCATCCCAGTACCAAAGAAAACACATGCAACGTGCCTCAATGACTAATGCCATGTGGCTGTGACCTTCATAATTATGAAGTGCTTCGAGAAGTTGGTCACAGCCAACTGCAGCCTCCCAGCCTGCCTCAATCCTCTGCAGTTTGCCCACTGGTGTAACAGGTCCACAGTAGATGCCATCACCCTATCCCTACACTCATTCTTGGAACAGTTGGATAACAAGGACACCTATGTCAGGCTCCTAATCATTGACTACAGCTCTGCACTCAACACCATAATCCCTACTAGACTAATCTCTAAACTCTGAAACCTCGGTCTGTGCTCTACCACCTCCACAATAATCCTCAACACTGACAGCCTACAAGGATGTGTACTCAGCCCCCTACTGTTCTCCCTGTACACATGTGATTTTGCAGCCAAATCTCATACGACTGCCATCTGTAAGTTTGTTGACGACACCACTGTTGGAGGCCGAATATCAAACAATGATGAGTCAGAACACAGGAAGGATATAAAGTGCTTGGTATCACGGTGCAATGATAGCAACCTCTCTCAATGTTGGCAAAAAAAAAGTTCTGATCATTGACTTCTGGAAGCATGTCCCTATCTACATCAATGGAGCTGAGCTGGAGATGGTCGAGAACGTCACGTTCCTACGAGCGATGATCATCAACAATCTGGCCTGGACTTTCTATAAGATGCGATGGTCAAGATGGCACAACAATGCTGCGTTTGCCTCAGGCAGCTTGAGAAATTCAGCCTGTCCAGAAGGACCCTCAGCAACTTTTTGAGATGCACTACAGAAAGCATTCTACATGGGTGCACAATGGCCTGGTCCAGCAACTGCTCTGCCCAGGACTGTAAGAAACTGCAGAAAGTTGTGTGTACAGCCTAGGCGAGTACAGAGGGGAACTTCCCATCCATGGACTGCATCCACACGTCATATTGCTGCAGAAAAGCTGCTAACAATGACCCCCCCTGGCCCAGTAATGCTCTCTTCCAATCTCTTCTGTCAACACACACACAAACAGTTTCTTCCTGCTGTTACTACACTGTGGAACGGACCTCTTTTATTTCAAATCTAATGCTAACTTTACTTTTATGCATGTCCTTCTGCAACTGTAACATTGTATGCCTTGTTCTGTCTAAGCACCTTATGATCTGAATGTCCTTGTTTATCATGATCTGCCTGTACCACTCACAGAACATAACTTTTCACTATAGTTAGGTACATGTGACAAAAATAAATCAAATCAAAAATCTTATTCATATTCTTATCCAAATGTCTTTTAAATGCTGTAACACTGCCTGCACTTCCTCTTGAAATTCATTCTACACACTAACCAATTTCTGTTTAAAATAATTGCCCCTCACATCCTTTCTAAAACTTTCTCCTCTCATCTTAAAGATATGCCCCCTAGTTTTGAACTCCCCCACCTTATGGAAATGGCCTTTGCTATTCACCCTATCTCTGCATCTCATGATTTTATAAACCTCTGTAAGGTCTCCCCTCAACCTCCTATAGTCTAATAAAAATAGTCCCAGCCTATTTTTATAGCTCCATCTCTCCATTCCAGGCAACTTCCTGGTAAATCTTCTCTGAACCCTCTCCAGTTCAATAATATCCTTCATGTAGCAGGGCAACCAGAACTGCATACAATACTCCAAAAAAGGCCTCACCAACATCCTGTACATCCTTAACACAATGTCCCAACTCCTGTACTGAAAAGTCTGAGCAAGGAAGGCAAGCATGCTAAATGTCTTTTTAACCAGCCTGACATACACGAAACAAATTTCAAAGAATTATGTACCTGAACCCCTAGGTCTCTCTGACCTACAACACACCCAGAGACCTACCATTAGTTGTGTATGTCCTGTTCTTATTTGTTTTACCAAAATGCAATACCTTACATTCTTCCAAATTAAACTCCATTTGCCACTCCTCAGCCCAGTGACCCAATTAATCATGTGATCTCTTTGTAATATTATGCCACCAATTCTGATGTAACCCACAAACTTACTAACCGGTTGTCCTATATTCTCATCCAAATCATTTGTAGAATTGACAAACAAAAATGGCCGCAGTCCCGATCCCTGTGGCACACTGCTGGTCACAGGCCTCCAGTCTGATAAGCCAGGCCCTTTTATCTCCCACTAGCAGCCTTTCATAGAACATAGAATATAGAACACAGAACATAGAAAAATAAAACGCAGTACAGGCCCTTCGGCCCACGATGTTGCGCCAATCCAAGCCCACCTAACCTACACTAGCCCACTATCCTCCATATGCCTATCCAATGCCCGTTTAAATGCCCATAAAGAGGGAGAGTCCACCACTGCTACTGGTAGGGCATTCCATGAACTCACGACTCGCTGAGTAAAGAAACTACCCCTAACATCTGTCCTATACCTACCACCCCTTAATTTAAAGCTATGCCCCCTCGTAATAGCTGACTCCGTACGTGGAAAAAGGTTCTCATGGTCAACCTTATCTAAACCCCTAATCATCTTGTACACCTCTATCAAGTCACCCCTAAGCCTTCTTTTCTCCAATGAGAACAGCCCCAAGTGCCTCAGCCTTTCCTCATACGATCTTCCTACATACCAGGCAACATCCTGGTAAACCTCCTCTGCACCCGTTCCAGTGCGTCCACATCCTTCCTATAGTATGGCGACCAAAACTGCACACAATACTCCAGATGTGGCCACACCAGAGTCTTATACAACTGCAACATGACCTCAGGACTCCGGAACTCAATTCCTCTACCAATAAAGGCCAGTACGCCATATGCCTTCTTCACAGCATTATTTACCTGGGTGGCAACTTTCAGAGATCCGTGTACATGGACACCAAGATCCCTCTGCTCATCCACACTACCAAGTATCTGACCATTAGCCCAGTACTCCATCTTCTTGTTACTCTTACATTTCATTGCTAAATGCTGGTGTTCCAAGCAATGCAGCTCTGTGCTTCCTAAATGTCCTGCAATCAGAGAGGTGCCCAGACGATCAAGGGGTTGATAATGTTGGATGTCCATGCCCATGGACGGGAGCCGCACGTGGTTACTGGCATGGGTTGTGCCCAGAAATGCCATTTGGTGCTGACTCCCGTGGATGTTCCTGGCAGCTTAGTGACAAGTTGAAGGCTCTGGGTACCTGCTCTGACAGTCTGCCCAGCTGCTGCTGCTCTCTCTGGGCTCCATATCCACCTATGGGACACTCTCCTCCCTACCTTATCATGAACACACACATATACCAACCCTTTCCCAGCTACAACCAGTTCTGGGGAAGGATGACCGGACCCGGAAAGGTGAACTGTGATTTCTCTCCACAGACGCAGCCAGACCTGCGGAGCTTTTCCAGCAATTTCTGATTCTGGAATCATCAGGGCGATTTCAGGTAGTGCAAGGATATTGAGTACATTGTTGGGGAGGGGCGAGGGGGAACTGAAGCTCCCCGCAATTCACCCGGGAGCCGAGCCGAAACCATGCCTTTTTTCATACTTCGCATTGTTAGCTAAGAAATTGATCAGGTTTAGTCATCAATCTTTACACAGGGGTTGCTGGGAGACCGTGCTGACAATAGCCATTTCCCACCCCCTCCCCTCCACCCCTGGGGGACACCATCACTGATCTCTGAGAGCCGGAGGCAAGAGACGCGGGAGTTCAAATCTTTGACCAGGACAAAAGGTGGGTATAGAAACCGCTGCCTCTCAGTGGGCACCTTCCCAAGGGCAGAGACGGAAGCAGTCTCTGGATAATAAACATCCCAGCCCCTTCCAGTTAAGTGCGAGCTCCCTGTGTAAGTGGAGATGGTGAAGGAACTCTTCCATGCTTCAGCTCTTTCACCGTCCTGTCACATTTCCGTGTTCTCTCATTAATCCCACTCCTGAGTAGTACTTGATGCTGTGACTTGTAGAAAGGGCCAGGCAATAAGCCACTCTGTCCTCCTGTGCAAGGTGCTGAGTTGGGGTTGAGGATGGTATCAGATTTCATCCCCTGACCTGTCATTAGCCATTACCTGGACCCAGGGTTCTCTCCAAAAGGGGAAACCCACCGCTGCACATATTAATGCACGTCATATCCTTCCTCCTGTTATTTCCAGTGAACGCTTGTGCTGAGCTAGGACGGACCCTATGGCTGTTTGCTCAAGTTCTGACCAAGGCTCAGTCCTTAGCCTTATTTCCTCACCTTCCCAACAGTGTTTGGTGATGAAAACCTCTCAATAAAACAAAGAACTGTGGATGCTGGAGATCTGAAACTGAAGCAGAAATTGCTCGAGAAACTCAACAGGTCTGGCAGCATCTGTGGAGAGAAAGCAGGGTTAACCAGGGACCCTTCCTCAGAACATTTGTCAGCACATGCATCTCAAATCCCAGAGTGGAGCTGGGAATACTCATAAGGCAGACAAGCAGGAAGCTGGGAGAACACAGGCAGCATCAGGAGATGGAGAAGTCGGCATTTCAGGTGTAACCCTTCTTCAGGACTGGGGGTGGGTGTGGGGGGAGCTGTAGATAAAGGGCGTTCAGAGGGGGCAGGGCAGGGTGGGGCAAAATGCTGAAGGGCTGACGAGGTCACGGCATTGTAGCAGCGAGAAAGGGACTCAGAGTGCACGTCAGAGGGTACCCGTAAGGGGCTCGGATTAATGCCCAAATTAGAAAGCACAACTAAACATTTTCATAATTATTTCTGAGTGTGAACTCAATTCTAATCTCTGTGCTCTGTTTTCAAATTCATGCAGTAAGATAGATCCATTCACCTAGCATGCCGGCTGACCCTTGGGTTGGAACATGGAGGCCTCACAGGCCGAGATTGGCGGTTGCAGCTATGTACAACAGTCCAGGTCCCAAATACATGTTGAGAGGACAAACAGGTCAGTACTGCATGCGTTACTGTGAGATTATTGTGACTGGGACAAAAGCTCAGACCATGACAAATGACTTCCTTCTGCCCAATCAGAATATCATTTCACAATGATTGTATGATGTACAGAAACTCCTCTGCTGTATTCATATTCAGACACTCCATTTCCTACCCCCTCCAGGCTCTGCATACTATCAGAGCTCTCTCCTCAGACCTCGTTCCATGGGCTAGAATTATTCAGGCAGCTGCACAAAGACCTGAGAGTCTCAAGGAGTAAACATGATTCCAATGTGTCTGTGTATTCCAGGTGGGTTCCTTTTCCACCAGATACATCACATGCCACATATGAATGTTTAACCAATCTAACCAAAGAGAATCTGATAATTCACAGAGTAATATTCAAACTGAGCGAAGCTCTGGAAACAAGGAGACATGGCCTGGGGAATTTGCTCTGGGGCCAAAAGAGATACTGTTTTTCCAAGAGAGATAGCAGCTTGTTTGGTGAGAAATGCAACGCTGGATCAATGTGCCTCCTGAGAGAGCCACTGGTGACACAGACATCACGGATGAAGCGAAGACAGAAATTGCTGGAGAAACTTAGCAACATCTGTGGACAGAGAAACAGAGTTAATGTTTCAAGTCTGGTATAACTCTTCTTCAGAACTGAAGGATATACATTCAGAATATTTATAAAAATATACTTTTGACAGAGGTGGAGAAGGGGCAAAGGGAACAGATGGTGTATAGTCCAGTGCATAAGACAAAGGGGTTATTAATGGTGGAAAAAGAGATGTAAGATGGATGTACATTAGGGTGTATGGGTCTTTATTACTAAGAGCACAGTAACCAGCAACACATTTTCAGCTCTGATCTCCAGCATCTGCAGACCTCACTTTTTACTAAGAGCACAGTAAACAAGACACACATGAGAGATGGTCATTGGGTGGGTGTGGTGATGTGTGGAGAATCTAAGACAAATGGAATGTAATGCAATTAGTTTCTGAAGTTCTGGGGTTCAGCACTGTGACCTCAAGGATGTGAAGTCCCCAAGTGGAAAATTCCCTTCACCGTTTTCCTGCCTCTGTCAAAAGTATAAAAAGTAGACATTCTCCAATATCTTTCAATTCTGAAGAAGAGTGATTACAGACTTGAAAATTAAAATATTTCTCTCACATTTCAATGACTCTATGACTGAAACCCAAGACACACCTTTCAAATTAGGCAGTGATTTACCTGCACTTCATTCTATCTAGTCTACAGTATTCACTGCTCACAATGTGGTCTCCTTCAAACGAGAGTCAAAATGCAGACTGAGTGTCTGCTTTGCAGGCCACCTGTGTTCTGCCTGCAAAAATCATGCTGAGTTTTCAATTGCCTGTCATTTCAACACACCATTGCATTTCCTGGCCAATACCTGTCTCTTGCTTGCTAGAGTACTCCAGCGAAGCTCGGGGTAAGCTAGAAGAACAACAGCCCATTTTCTGCTTGGGAATCCTGCAGCCTTCTGGATTCAACATCGAGTTCAATGATTTTAGGGTCTGAGTACCTTCTCCCATGTCCTAACCCCAAAACCCAAGTACCAGGCCTTGCCAGCACATGAGCACACAAACAAACCTATATCAGCCACTAATGGTCCCCATCAACAGCTTAACATTGTCCCAGGCTGACCTTTACCCATTCCTTTGTCTGTCCAACTGTTATTCTCTCTCTCTGGGCTCCATCTGCAGCTCTCATTTTCTCCTTCCCCCTTCCCTCACCCTTTCTCTAACATTTGTATCAATCTATTCCTAGCCACAATCAATCCTGGAGAAGGGTCATTGGACATGAAACATTAACTCTGATTTCTCTCCACAGACGCTGTCAGACCTGCTAAGATTTTCCAGCATTTTCTGTGTTGGTTTCAGATTTCCAGCATCTGTAGCATTTTGCTTATATTAGAGCACAAAGATATCTCCTCACAGAAACCTATTTTCTTCACACTTTTGACGATTATTCTGATAAATATGACTTTGAGCAGCTGACTTCAACGACCATTGGCGAGACTGTCAAGTATCTAGTTTAATTTAGTTCACATAATTTAATCATTATGGTAAACGCAAAATTTCTAAGCAACTATGATCCTCTGTTCAATTGCTTCATAAACGATTGGTAAATTCAACATCATACATCATCTCCAGTTGACTATTGATAGTCAAACTGAAATTATACAAATCCAGCACAGATGTCTTGGTATGCCCCGATGGTGGGCAATGTTCCACTATTTGTTGCAGTTCCAGAAGGCCAACCCCAAATCACTACGCTTCTGGATAAAGAGGGATGAAATGGCCCTCTAGGTTCCCAGTAATTCCTCCAAACTCCATGTTATGGAATCCATAGAATCCCTACAGTATGGAAACAGGCCCTTCGGCCCTGCAAATCCATACCAATCCTCCAAAGAGTATCCCACCCGACCCATTCCCCCATTTACTCATTAACTCCTAACAAATGCACCCAATCCACACATCCCTGAACACTATGTGCAATTTAGCATGGACAATTCCCCTAACCTGTATTGTGAGAGGAAACCGGAGCACCCCAAGGAAACCCATACAGACATGGGGAGAATTAACAAACTCCATGCATACAGTCGCCTGAGGCTGGAATTGAACCTGGGTCCTGGCGCTGTGAGGCAGCAGTGCTAACCACTTCTGAGTCCATGTTTGGATATGGCTGGAGAAACCAGAAACAAGTGCTTAGACAAAATGCTCGGGTTCCCCTTCTTTAATCACCTGTCCCCTCACAACATGGTTAATTTTGTTCTCCCATGTGGAACCCTGTCTTCTTAATCCAAATGAATTTATGTATTTAAATGAGCTAATTTAAACAGGCTTTCCTGAGATAACAAGGAACAAGCTTATTAGGTATTAATTAAAAATGAGAGAATTCATCATCAAAAACCGATTCCAGCTGGTTCGAGAAAGATCTGTGGCTCAGCCTTTGAATTGTTCATGAAAAGTGGAGAGTTGAGCCTTGTTGCAATAGATGTTTATCCGCACCCTTGATGTGGACAGTTGGAGTCAGTTCCGTAGGCCTCTGTCCAGACAGCACTTAAATTACCAATTTTGAAAAACACAAACCGGAATTACGAGTTATAATGTCCACAGTACTTTAGCTTTCTGACCTCTGATCATGTCAGTATTCAAGTCAGTCCTTGGGTGGAGAAACATACCTTCTGAAGGAATGGAAAGTAGTCGAATACAAAACCACCCATACCAAAACTAAGCTTCCAATTGCAAAAAAAGTGGAAGTTGTACTGAATTGGAAGCTGTAATAGACATGAGAAATCAAATCAAAATAAAATAGCAGAAAGCTAAATCGCTGTTCAACAAGATTATGCAACTATTGGCAGTGTTATTGGAAAGTGTGATGAATCCCTCTTTATGGAAGCTTTTTTTTTGTTGTGCTGTAAAGCAATGTTGTGTGAAAATGGCAAAATTGTAACTTTCTGAGGTATAGAGTTGCAAGAGTAGTTAGGTGGCAGCATTGTTCTGAAGTGGAATCTATTGCAATGCTTGTAACAGGTCATTCAGGATGGTTCTGATTCAGCAAAATGTAATTGTAGCAATGCAGATAGTCAGAGGAAGAGACAGACACACAGTCAGACTATATTTCAGGATGGCAGTGATTAGAAGTACTGGGGAGAAAGTTGAATTGAGGAGAAAGTGTGGACTGCAGATGCTGGAGATCAGAGTCGAGAGTGTGGCGCTGGAAAAGCACAGCAGGTCAGGCAGCATCCGAGGAGCAGGAGAATCGACGTTTCGGGAATGAGCCCTTCTTGAGGAACCCAGAGCAGTTGGATGATCAGCCATTATCATATTGAGTGGTGGAGCATCTAAAGGTCGGAGCTGAGATTCACAAAAAGTCATGCAGAGCTGAGAATGTGGGAAGTCATTTGCTTTGTGTTGGGGGATGCCCAAAGACCTCAGAAGAAGCTTGTGAGCCTTAGGCCTTCAGTACTGCTGTGAGACTGGTCTGCTGAAAAGCCATAATCACAACTTTCTTGATGCAACCGAGCAAGCTTAAAACTTGGGGAAAATGTGTTGCTGGAAAAGCGTAGCAGGTCAGGCAGCATCCAAAGAGCAGGAGATTTGACGTTTCAGGCATAAGCCCTTCTTCAATTCCTGATGAAGAGCTTATGCCCGAAACGTGGAATCTCCTGCTCCTTGGATGCTGCCTAACCTGCTGCGCTTTTCCAGCAATACATTTTCAGCTCTGATCTCCCGCATCTGCAGACCTCACTTTCTTCTCGAAGATTTTAACCTACTGCGAATCCTCTTGCAAGGATGCCTTCCTTGAAGAAGCTCTCTTCCTCCCTCTACAAGGATTTCAGTGAGTCCTTCTCTCACTGCACACCCCAGGTCATCTCCTCTGCACAGAAGCTCTTCAGCCATGTTCTCAAACAGACTCGCTAGCACAGCCAATTCCTGAAGAAGGGCTTATACCCGAAACATCAAATTTCCTGCTCCTTGGATGCTGCCTGACCTGCTGCGCTTTTCCAGCAACACATTTTCAGCTCTGATCTCCAGCATCTGCAGACCTCACTTTCTCCTCCTAAAACTTGGGGAAGCCTCAGGAGTTTGCTGAAGCTAGCTGGTAGTGAGAAGCAGGCGTTGTGCCTGTGAATACATATACCAGGGCCATTTCAGAATCATGGGGAGGGTACGTCCAAGAAAATCGGGGGGGTGGGGGGCTGGGGGGTGTATCAGATGGATTGCCTCTTGACAGGGAACTTCAAGGTTAAATCAGCAAAAACTGAAGAATTATGATCCTTGTGAAGTTTAATGAGTTGATGTCCTGAGGGAAACTGATGTAAATTCCATGGGATCTGTCTGATCACATTTGCAAACTGATATGCACTGTGGGATGTTTGATCACAGTATAGTTAACTACATGTAAACCTGGGTGTTCACTGTAAGGTCTACGTTTATTATAGATCTTTTCACTGTTCGAACTTGTATAATAGAGTCTCGCTTTTTATTCAGGATGGTGAAATCTTGTAAGCTTATTCTTTTAGCACGTTCCCAGGAACCCACCTTTTGTCTCCTTTAAAAATAATGGTTACTGTTCCCCAGCTAGATCATATTGTAATGTGGTCATCTCATCCAGGATCATAACAGACAGTTGGTACTTGTGGGTTGGGGTCATAACAAGGTTCAGTCAGGATACAAACCTTCGATTCTCTCAAAGATTCAGACCAAGTGACAACTTGGTATCTGAGTAGTGATGTTGTTATCTCGATTGTATCTAGTGGAAATGAACAACCAGTTATCACTATCACAAGCTCATCCTTACAGTAGAATTTCAGGTGGCTGACAATGAAGGTTGAACTCAGCATCTATGCAAATTATAAATCAACCCAGAATCCAGCAACAGCCTAACAATGGAAATGGAAGAATAACAGGTATAACAACAATCACAAATATCATGGGAACAACATGTCCAATTGTACAAGTTTGGAGTGGCACAGTAACTCAGTGGTTAGCACTGCTGCCTCACAGCACCAGGGAACTGAGTTCAATTCCAGCCTCAGGCGACTGTGTGGAATTTGCATATTCTCCCCATGTCTGCACAGGTTTCCTCTGACAGTCCAAAGATGTGCAGGTTAGGGTGGATTGATCATGCTATATTGCCCATAGGGTTCAGGGATATGTAGGTTAGGTGCATTAGTCAGGGGAAATATAAAATAATAGGGTAGGGGAATGGGTCTGGGTGGGTTACCCTTCAGAGGGTCGATGTGGACTTGTTGGGCCAATGGCCTGTTTCCACACTGTAGGGATTCTATGATTCTATTCTATGAATTCCTAATGCAGCTGTATGACCAGGTTGTTCCTGTTAAAGGATCTCAGTTGTCCTTCCTCTTCCCAGCAGCACTGGAAATTTCTTCAACTCTTAACGGTATAAATTCCGACCAGCATTAGGAATGTCATTGTAAAAGAATCAACATATCACATGACCAATGTCAATGACAATCCCACTATAGCAAGCTGTTCTATTGTTAAGATCAGTTGTTCTTTGCAACCAATCAAACCCAGTGTGGATGGGCTGGACCCTGGAAGATCAGATGGCAATTGGAATGTCACTGCCTGCATGTTCAGTTTCTCTGGGCTAGAGGGATGCAAAACCACCAGCTATTGCTGCATGATGAGACTGAAGTTTCAACATCATGCATCGCAGTTCTCAAAGCTCCTGACATTTCTTATTGGCCCTTTCTCCAGGTTTCTGGGACCATGATGTCACAACGAACAGAGCACCTGCTTATTCCATGGCCAAGCGGCATCCAGGACTGAAAGATAGCGGTACACCTGCACCAAGAACACTGCCAGAAAAGATGACTCACCATGGGAAGGAGAGTGTTCCCGCCTGGACAATGGCTCACCGACACAAGGACTATGACCCGGGTAGAACCCCAGGACCAGGTCAGTGCTGAATGGCCAAGGACTGTGCAGTACCGAAATAAAGAGAAAAAGGGGAATTAGCAAATTAACTATCTTGTGTATCGCTAATCTAGTTCACATCCCCAGCTTTGTTTGCCCTATGTATGCTTCAAAGCTGTAAACAACTGAAATTACACTCCAAAGCATTTCTCACCCTCCCTCCCATTCAAGATGCTCCTTAAAACATACCTCTTTGACTAATCCTGTCATTATATCTGTTTATAAGGTCCGGCCTCAAGTTCGGTTTGATAATGATTCCTATGAAACACTTGTGGATAAGTCATCGTGTTAAAGGTGCTAGATAAATGCAAATTGTTCAATTTTGTTGTCGGATGCTTCTGATTTTGAAAGTTATGTAATGGTGGCTGCTTTGGGCTGTCTGTTAATTAATTGTCATGAGTCAAACTTCCGTGTGTTTTAGCGATTGAAGTTTCTAGCTATCTTCCCTCAGGTATTCCAGCCATTCTCCTTAACATGAGCATTTAAGGTATACTGCCTCAGTGTAATGAAGAAATTCAATAATGAATGCAATGTCTTTCAGCTAAAATGTGGAACTCCCAATTGCTTCTGCACGCTCATACAGGAATGCTAAAGATCGAATGAAAATATCCAAATGAAGCAGAAAGTTTGACAAAAATGGGATCACTTCTCCCACTGCTGCTTGTGTGATCTTTCTTTGCACAAAGTGATAGCTCCATTTGCTTGAGGATCTGCATAGCTTTCCTTTCTATCTGATTGGTATGAGTAAATGTTTCATGAATTATAAGGTGTCCTCATTGAAAGGCGGATGTGTATTCCTAAAAATCACAACTTTATGTGAAGCATGGTTATGTGAAGCTGAAACCAGAGTTTGTTTTCTGAGGACACTTTCAGCCTGGAAAAGCTATTGTGAAAACTGAAATACGGTGTTAGATAGATCATTGCACCTCTTGTATTTTACACATGTGCAGTTGTAGCTGAAATGATTTGCAAAACAAAACAATTAAAGGCTTCTAATGAAGGGTCACTCGATCTGAAACATTAACTCAGATTTCTCTCCCAAGATACTGCCAGACTTAGAGTCAGAGTCATAGAGATGTACAGCATGGAAACAGACCCATCGGTCCAACCCGTCCATGCCGACCAGATATCCCAACCCAATCTAGTCCCACCTGCCAGCACCCGGCCCATATCCCTGCAAACCCTTCCTATTCATATACCCATCCAAATGCGTCTTAAATGTTGCAATTGTACCAGCCTTCACACATCCTCTGGCAGCTCATTCCATACACGTACCACCCTCTGCGAGATGGGCAATCAATGCTGGCTTTGCTCGCAATGCGCTCATCCCAAAAAGGAACAAAACTAAGAATAATTTTTTAAAAAGCAGACCAGATTACCGTATGGCATGGGTCAGTGGAAAATGGCCCATTTGAGGATAATGGACAAGAGGAGGCATCAATGAGATTTTGGTTACTTCCTCAAAAAACTCAATCAAGTTTGTGAGATACAATTTCCCACACACCAAGCCATGTTGGTAATGCCTAATCTGCCTTTGTCTCTCCAAATATATGTCAATCCTGTCTCTCAGAATCCCCTCTCAGAACTTAGCCACTGCTGATGTCAGGCACAGCAGTCTATAGTTCCCTGGCTTTACCTTCCAGCCTTTTTTGAATAAAGGCACATTAGTCAACATCCAGTCTTCTAACATCTCACCCCCGTGGCTCCAGATGATACACATATCTCTGCCAGGGGCCATGAAATTTCTTTCTTAGCTTCACACAATATCCTGGGATACACTTGATCAGGTCTCAGGGATTTATCTACCTTTTTAGGGGCAGGGTTTTGCAGCAGGAGCAGGAGTAGTGAGAGTGAGGACCAAGGGGCTGCTGGGAAGGTAAATTAATCCTTTAATAAATTACCTGGTGAATAGGCGGACTGCATACTGTGCAGGTGCAGACAAGGGACTGCTGAGTAAGGAAGGTAATATATTTGGGCGGTTACTTTACCTGAAGCACTACTTAGGATGTGTCTCGCCCCCATCCTCCTTCTCTAACCAAAACAAAGTTCCATTGCGCCAATTTGGTAAGGTTGCTAGTTTTTTTCAAAGTCTCTTTGGGAATTGAGAACAGTGGGAATGGACGGTCAGGCAGGTGAATGCTCCTCCTGTAGAATGCGGGAGGTAAGGGTCACCATTAGTGGCCTGACTGACTTCATCTGTGAGAAATGCACAACTCCAGCTCCTTGGAAACCGCGGTAGGGAATGGGAACTGGAGCTGGGAATGGATGAACTTCAGATGATTCGGGAGGCAGAGGGGGTAATCGAGAGGAGTTACAGGGAGGTAGTCTCACCTCAGATAGAGGAAAAAGGCAGATGGCTTACAGTCAGGGGATGGGAAGGGGACGGGCAGACAGTGCAGGGATCTCCTGTGGCCATTCCCCTCAGTAATGTGTGTGCAGTTTTGGATACCTTTGGTAGGGGGGTGGGGGGGGAGCGGAGTGACCAACTGGGGAAAGCTATAGTGTCTGACATGAGCCTGGCTCTGTGGCTCAGAAGGGAAGGGGGGAGAATGGAAAAGCGCTAGTTGTAGGAGACTCAATAGTTAGAGGAATGGACAGAAGATTCTGTCATCGTGAACGGTTCTCCCGGGAGGTATGTTGCCTCCCAGGTGCCAGAGTCAGGATTGTCACTGATCGAGTCTACAAGATTCTGAAGGGGGAGGGTGAGCATCCAGAAGTCATGGTGCACACCAATGACATAGCTAGGGAAGAGGATGACGATCTAAAAAATGCTTTCAGGGAGTTAGGTTGGAAGCTAAAAAGCAGGACAGGCAAAGTAATAATCTCAGGACTACTACTGGTGCCACGTGCTCGTGAGGAGAAGAACAGGGAGTGAGTGGAGCTAAACACATGGCCACAGGGCTGGAGTAGGAGGGAGGGCTTCAGATCCATAGATGATTGGGTACCTCCTAGAGAAGGTGGGACCTGTGCATGAAGGATGGGTTGCACTTAAACTGCAGGAGCACCAATGTCCTGGGCAGGAGATTTGCTGGAGTACTTCAGAAAGGTTTAAACTACTTTGGCAGAGGGCTGGGAAACAGAGCTTCAGATCAGAGGAGAAGTTAGTTGGTGAACAGGCAGAAATAGAATGCAGAGAGTCTGTCAGGAAGGATACACAGTTGATAAGGCAAAGGGATAGGCTGATGTGTGTCTGTTTCAGTGCAAGGAGTGTCAGGAATAAGAGTGATGAATTTAGAGCATGGATCAGTACTTGGAACTATGATGTTGTGGCCATAATGGAGACATGGATTTCACAGGGGCAGGAATGGTTGCTGGATGTTCCAGGGTTTAGATCTGTTAAAAAGAACAGGGAGGGGCTAAAAGAGGAGGGGGAGTAGCATTGTTAATTAGGGAGTGCATCACAGCTGCAGGAAAGAACGTTGTTGAGGAGAGTTTGTTTACTGGGGGGTCAGCATGGGTGGAAGTAAGTAACATGCAAGGATCAGTCACTTTATTGGGTGTTTTCTATAGACCCTCCAATAGCAGCAGAGAGATGGAAGAACATATTGGACAGCAGATTTTTGAAAGGTGCAAATGTAACAGAGTTGTTGTTATGGGTGACTTCAACTTCCCCAATATTGATTGGAATCTCAGTGCAGATGGTCTGGATGGAGCCAACTTTATCAAGTCTGTCCAGGAGGGATTCCTGACTCAATATGTAGATAGGCCGACTAGGGGCGAGGCCATATTGGATTTGATGCTAGGCTATGAGCCAGGCCAGGTATTACATCTTTCGGTGGGAGAACATTTTGATGACAGTAACCACAATTGCTTCACCTTTATGATAGCCATGGAGAGGGATAGGAGCAGAGAGTATGGGAAGGTATTTAACTGGGGGAGGGGAAATCATACTGCTATTAAACAGGAGCTGTGGAGTATAAATTGGGAACAATTATTCTCTGGGAAATGCACAACAGAAATGTGGAGGCTGTTTAAGGGCCACTTGTTGCAAGTGTTGGATAACTTTATCCCACTGAGAGAGGCAAGGAATAGTAAGGTGATGGAGCCTTGAATGACAAGAGCAGAGGAGCTTTTCATCAAAAGGAAGAAGGAAGTTTACTTAAGGTTGAGGAAGCAAGGATCTGGCACAGACTAGCTAGAAAAGAACTCAAAGACAGACTGAGGAGAGCTAGGAGGGGACACGAAAAAGCCTTGGTGGGAAGGATTAAGGAAAACCCAAAAGTGTTCTATATGTATGTGAGGAATAAGGGAATGATCAAAGAGAGCGTAGGGGCAATCAGGAATAGTGGAAGGAACTTGCGCTTGGCGTCTGAAGAGGTAGGGGAAGTCCTAAATGAGTTTTTTGCTTCAGTTTTCACTCGAGAGAGGGACCTTGTTGATCGTGAGATCACTGTGGACCAGGTTAATCAGCTTGAACAGATTGATATTGAGGAAGTGGATGTGTTGGAAATTCTGGGAAGCATCAAGATAGATAAATCCCCAGGGCCAGACCACATATATCCAAGGTTAGTACGGGAAGCAAGGAATGAGATTGCTGCACCTCTGGCGATGATCTTTGCATCCTCACTCTCCATGGGAGTAGCATCAGCTCATCGGAGGGAGGTGAATGTTGTTCCTCTGTTCAAAAAAGGGAATCAGGAAATCCCTGGGAATTACAGCCCTGCCAGCCTTAAGTCTGTTGTAAACAAGGTACTGAAAAGGATTCTGAGAGATAGGATTTATGAGTATTTGGAAAAATAGTTTGATTAAAGATAGTCAGCATGGCTTGGCGAGGGACAGATCATGCCTCACAAACCTTACTGAATTCTCTGAGGATGTGATGAGACAAGTTGACAAAGGTTGAGCAATGGGTGTGGTGTATTTGGATTTCAGCCAGGCATTTGATAAGGTTCCCCATGGTATGCTCATTCAGAAAGTTAGGAGGTATGGGGTATGGGATACAGGGAAATTTGGTTGTTTGGATACAGAATTGGCTGGCCAAAAGAAGACATCAAGTGGTAATGGATGGAAAGTATTCCACCTGGAGGTCGGTGACAGTGTGTCCCACAGGGATCTGTTCTTGAGCCTCTGCTCTTTTTAATTTTTATAAATGACTTGGATGAAGAAGTGGAAGGGTGAGTTAGTCAGTTTGCTGATCACACAAAGGTCAGTGGTGTTGTAGATAGTGGGGAGGGCTATTGCAGGCTACAACAGGACATTGACAAGATGCAGAACTGGGCTGAGAAGTGGCAGATGGAGTTGAATCTGAATAAATGTGAAGTGATTTATTTTGGAATGTTGAATTTATATGCTGAATTCAGGGCTAAAGACAGGAATCTTGGCAATTTGCAGGAACAACGGGATCTTGGTGTCCATGTACATAAATCCCTTAAAGTTGCCATCCAAGTTGATAGGGTTGTTAAGAAGGTATTTTAGCTTTCATTAACAGGGGGATTGAGTTTAAGAGCTGTGAGGTTTTGCTGTAGTTCTATAAAACCCTGGTTAGATCACATTTTGGAATATTGTGTCCAGTTCTGATTGTCTCATTATTGGAAGGCTGTAGATGCTTTAAAGAGGGTACAGAGGAGATTTACCAGGATGCTGCCAGGATTGGAGGGCATGTCTTATGAAGAGAGGTTGAGTGAGGTAGGGCTTATTGTACTGGAGAGAAGAAGTAAGAGAGGTGACTTGATCGAGGTATACACGGCAATGAGAGACATTGATAGAGTAGATATCCAGAGACTTCTCCCCAGGGCAGAAATGGCTGTCATGAGGGGGTCATAATTTTAAGCTGATTGGAGGAAGGTAAAGGGGGGATGTCAGAGGCAGGTACTTTACAAAGAGAGTGGTGGGTGTGTGGAATGCATTGCCAGCAGTGGGAGTATAGTCAGAGACATGAGGGACATTTAAGTAACTGCTGGACAAGCACAGAGACGGCAGTAAATTGAGGGATGTGTAGGTGATGCTGATCTTAGGTTATGACAAAAGCTCGGCACAACATAGTGGGCTGAAGAGCCTGGACTGTACTATGTTCTATATTTATACATATTAACGCCTTCAGCACATCCTCTACAGTTATATAAACATTGTTTGAGATATTACTATTTATTTATTAAGTTCCTTAGCATCAATGTCTTTCTCCACAATAGATGCTGACTCAAAATATTTATTTTATACCTCACCCATTTCCTCTGGTTCCACATATAGGTAGCTTCGTTGATTTTTAAGGGATCCTATTCTTTCCCTAGATGCTGCTTTGTCCTTAATTCACTTGTAGAATCTCTTTGGATTCTCCTTAATCTTATCAGCCAAAGCTATCTCGTCTCCTTTTTGCCTTCCTGACTTCCCTCTTAAGGGTACTCCTAATGCTCATATACTCCGCAAGGGATTCACTTGATCCCAACTGCCAGTACCTGACCGTTGCCTCTTCTTTTTCTTGTCCAGAGCCTCACTATCCCTTGGCATCTCGTGTTCTCTATTCCAGCCAGCCTTACCCTTCACAATAACAGGAACATACTGTCTCTGAACTCTCATTATTTCACTTTTGAAAGCCTCCTACTTGCCAGACATCTCTTTCCCTGCGAACAGTCTCCCCCACCCAGTCAACTTTCGAAATCTTAGTGCAATACTGTCAAAATTGGCTTTGCTCCAATTTGCAACTTTAATTTTCATACAAGGTTTGTCTTTTCCATAACTAGTTTAAAACTAATAGAAGTTTAGTCATTGCTCCGAAAGTGCTAGCTCTGTTATTCAAAATACCAATGTTTTAATCTCAAAAAACTAAGTATAACATTAACTTTGCAGTTATACGTTAGAAGAAAATAATTCAACTTGCAGAACATCAGAAACATTTCCTTGACATGCTGCAAATTTAGTTTTCACACGTTCCACACGACCACTGACCCCCAGAATTGTTACCACTTCCAGCCCACCAACCCAAGGTGTGCAGCTCACCCTCCCCAGATATCAGCTACCTCCCAGCAACTCATTCCCCACCTCAGTCTGCAGCTCCCCCCTCAACTCCCAGGTGTGTAGCCCTCCCCCCAACCCCAGTCTGCAGCTCTCGACCCCTCCACCCCCCAACAACTCCCCCCGCACCCTCTCACATCCACACCTTCCTTCTCAATGGGAAAACAAAGGTTAGTTTTATGGATCTGCTCACAGTTGTCAGCCATTTCTGCTGCCTGTCTCACAGTCACTGTCCTCTGGTCTTCAACATGGGTTCTAATTTCTGACGGTAATGAGTTTTTTTAACATCTTCTGAGAGAATAATCTCTCTCAGCTTCAAATGAGATAATTACTCTTCGTGCCTATACTCACTGGTTAAAATTAATTTGCCTTTACTCTTTCCAACCCTAGTCTGTTTCCTTAAAATGCAAAACCAGTGAGCATCAAACCAAACTCATATACACCCAGAATAGCCATTTTTGCAGTGCCCTTTAAGCTGTTATTCTTTTCCTTGGTATTTCGCGTTCACTTATCTCTCTGATTCAGGTTTTCAAATCTCTCTTTATCTTTCTCCTCTGTCTCTCTCCTTTCATCTCCAATTCAATTCCAATGCCCTTTCTCTTTAACTGCCTCATCTCTTTTATGGCCAAACTATTTTAACAACCCCCATTACTCATTGTTTGGCACATCTGTTCTGTTTTGTATTTCCAGCAATTCCAACTGTTGTGGTGATATTTGAACTGTCTCTGTACAGGAAATTGCACCTTTAAATCATTTACCAGTTGGAGCATGTTGCTCTCTACATTTGACTGACCAGTTAAATGCACTTAGATAGTGGTTTGAGTTAATATTTCCATTTGGAAAATGTTGAAAGTTTTCACTCACAGAGATTGAGAGTGTTAGAGAAAGAGAGCAATATCACCTGCTGGTCAGCTTTTTGGAGCTCTGAGCCCATACTACACTGTCTTCTGATCTTGTCTAACCAACCTGTTCAGATATGTTATTACACACCTCTGGAAGCAGGTGGGATTTGAACCACCATCTACCTCACTCAAAGGTAAGGACACTATCACTGCACCACAAGAGCCCCTCCTCTCAGCTCTGTGATAACCTTCAACTAATCCACAAGCTGTTGCTTGGCAGTTAGGTTTTTTTCTCAAAGATATCTGGTGCCAATGTTTCTCACACAATTATCTAGTTTCAGCCAAAGGACACTGGTCTGCCCCAATCAGTTGGTGCATTATACCCAATTCCAGGCACCACACTTTAGGAAGAGGATGACAGTTCTTGAGAGAATGACATTGATGGGGTTGGGCGATAACAGTCATGGCTGACATTAACTGTTCTCCCCTGTGGTGTGCTTAATCAGGTTGCAAGCATGGTAAGCAGAGCCTCTGTCATCATCTCACCACTTTCCCAGTGAAATCCATAATGGGAAAGCCCAAGGCCAGCTCCCCACTCCACTTCAGGGCTTCATCTTACCTGTGCTGGTCAGAACCTGTACTGCATTTCTTAGAGAAGGTGGTGAGACACGACTGTCTCCCATTCCATTTCTTGCCCCTCCTCTCTCCAAATTGGGAAAGACACGCCACATCTGGAAGCGATCTAGTTGAGCTGCCAAACTCTTTCCTTTCTCTGCAAATACCTGCCCTCCCACGGGGGAATGAACATTGGGCCTGACTCGTGATCCCTCCTTCCGAGGTGGGAGGTGATGGTGGAGTTGGGGGGGGGGAGGGTGCAGGAGGATCACTACAAATAATGACCCATGGGAGCACTGAGGAGCATTAGATGCTTTGTGTGAGCCAGCTTTTGAGATTAGGAGAAAGTGAGGACTGCAGATGCGGGAGATCAGAGCTTAAAAAATGTGTTGCTGGAAAAGCGCAGCAGGTCAGGCAGCATCCAAGGAACAGGAGAATCGACGTTTCGGGCATCAGACCTTCTTCAGGCTCATTCCTGATTCTCCTGCTCCTTTGATGCTGCCTGACCTGCTGCACTTTTCCAGCAACACATTTTTAAGCTTTTGAGATTAATCAGGGTCAATCCAGTAGTAGGTGAGTCGGAGCAACTCCAAGCTAAGAGACAAGAGGAGGCCAGTCAAACCCTTAAACCACTTCTGCCATTCTTTTATCTGTATCTTAGCTCTAGTTAGTTGTTTTATTTTGCTTCACACTTCTTGAAGTTTTAGCCAAATAAATATACTCAAGTACTGAGGGGGTTGGGGGGCTTGAATTTAAAAACCTTCTGTGTCAGAAGAAGGTACCATCGCTGAGTAATAGTTGATAGCTGGTAGACTAGACTTCAGCTTCCTTGACAGTGATAGCTCTGTTCTGTGTTTTTAGTGGTAACCTCTGCTTTTTGAACTTCGCTTGACTCCTCTCTTGAGGCCCTCTCCATTTTACACCATGTTTTTCCTCATATAATTGGGAGTAGACAATTTAGTCGATCAACAACATCCAATAGGATCATAGCTGATCTAAATCTAAATTCCCTTTTTCTTGAGTTAACTCCATCTCCCTTGATATTCTGACCCGACAAGAAGCTCTCTATCTCAATCTCGTTCTAATCCACAGCCTTTTGGGTTAAGAGGTTCAGTTTACACCACCCTTTGTGTTCTTGTTGCTTGCATTTCTAATCATTTGAGCTCTAATGTTATGACACCCCAAGCAGAGAAGATAGGCCCTTTGTATCATGTCTGTCAATTTATCAATTTAATTCCATTCGATAGACAGGTAACCAATTCAATGGGAATCAGCTAACTGAGCTCTTGTAACCCAGTGGTAGTTCCCACTAAGTAAGAACACCGAGGTTCAAGTATACCTGCTCCAGAGGTGTGTCATAATGTGTCTAAGCAGGTTAGGAACACAAATAAATGTGGCAATATTTGGAACAGAAATGAATAGATGATTGTAAGTTGAGGTAAGAAGCCCCACCTTTGATAGACAGGTAGAAATAAGCTGTGTTTCTTGAATTACCAACAGAGAATAATTTATGACAACTTTAAGGTGTTGGTAAAGAACACTCTTTTTATTTTTGCAAAGTCAACAAAATCACATTGTTATTGCTTTTGGCTGGGTTTCTCAAAAGCTGCTTGACAACTTTGTTCACTCTTGTGCAGAGTGATGTGTGAGCAAACAGCACAAAGGTCTGCCGATCTGTCATGTGAACTTTGTGAGTTGGGATTGGGGGTCCTGCTCTGGGTAAGGTTGGAATGGGAGCTTGTGATTAAAACCCTGGTGCTTGCCTGTAATTGGAGTTCCATCATTGTCGCCAGCATTGGCAAAGTTCATCGAGGGTCAGGGGAGGCTAATGCTGACTTGGTTTGCTGATGAATCCAATTAAGATTGTTTAAGAACTCATAGAGAACATAGAAATGTACTGCACAGAAACAGACCCTTCTGTCCAGGCCATGTGTTCATTTCTGGTTTCCCTCCTATCAGAAGAATGTTGTGAAACTTGAAAAGGTTCAGAAAAGAATTACAAGGATGTTGCTAGGATTGGAGGATTTGAGCTACAGGGAGAGGCTGAACAGGCAGGGGCTGTTTTCTCTGGAGCGTCGGAAGCTCAAGGGTATCCTTATAAAGATTTATAAAAATCATGAGGGGCATGGATACGGTAAATACACAAGGTCTTTTCTCTGGGATGAGGGAGTCCAGAACTAGAGGGCATAGGTTTCGGGTGAGGGGAAAAATTTAAAAGCAACCTAACTGGCAACTTCTTCATGCAGAAGGTGGTACATGTGTGGAATGAGCTGCCAGAGGAAGGCGTAGAAATGTATAGCACAGAAATGGACACTTCAGTCCAACTCATCCATGCCGACCAGATATCCTAACCTAATCTAGTCCCATTTGCCAGCACTTTGCCCATATCCCTCTAAACCCTTCCTATTTGTATATCCGTCCAGATGCCTTTTAAATGCTGTATTTGTACCAGCCTCTACCACTTCCTCTGGCAGCTCATTGCATATACACACCACCCTCTGTGAAAAAAAGTTTCCCCATAGGTACCTTTTATATCTTTCCTCTCTCACTCTAAACCTATGCCCTCTAGTTCTGGACCCCACCCCACCCCAGGGAAAAGACCTGGTCTATTTATCTTATTCATGCTCCTCATAATTTTATAAACCCCTGTAAGGTCACCCCTCAGCCTCTGATGCTCCAGGGAATACAGCCCCATCCTATTCAACCTCTTCCTTTAGTACAAACCCTCCAACCCTGGCAATATCCTTGTAAATCTTTTCTGAACCCATTCAAGTTTCACAATATCTTTCTGACAGGAAAAGTTGCATCAAAATATCTTGCTTCGAATGTTGCAATGGTACAATTACACAAACTTCTACTTCTTGCAGTGCTGCATGTGGAGGAGGCTAGTACAATTATGGCATTTAAAAGAAATCTGCACGGGTATGTGAATAGGAAGGGTTCAGAGGGATCTGGGTGAAGTGCTGGCAAGTGGGACGTGATCGGGTTAGGATATCTGAGACATGTCGAGGGAGATATTGAGATTGTACTGGAGGTGAGTGGGCTGGGGCACAAGGACCTGAAGGTGGAAACACAGGGAAGCCACTGTGGGAAACTCAATGGGCATTTAAAAGGGCAAACCACTCCGAGGGCGGGGACACTCAGTCATTGGCTCACGAGTGACTTCGGTGTGCACTTGGGAAGAGTGGGCATTATGTACTCAGGCAGTGCAGCAGGGTATCACTCTCCTACAACTGGAAGGGCCAGAAGAGGAGGCTTTCAGACACAGCAGCGAGGTGAACAGAGCCAAACATTTAAATACAGCATAGCCAATAAATACGATCTGTACTCGCAATGTCCAAACAACCAGATTAATTAACTTGTAGAAACTTACCACTAATCAACTTCCAGGTTTTCCAAAGAGCTGTTTTCCCTGAATTTGCCTGTTTCGAACACTTCCTTCTGGATGTATGCTTTAAAGGGGGAAGGAGGTTCCAGATGTATGAGGTGCGGAACTGTGCTCCAAATTATCTTTGCTCAACCCAGTGATGAATCATTCAATAGCAGAGACACGTGAGTGCAGTATTTGGTGATTGAGAGGGATTAATTGGCAGGCACTAGTTATGTATACCTTCCCAGAGATGGATGATAGAATCTCAGCTAAATGTTGCAACATTGCTCACAAAACTGACCTTGTTTTTAGAAAACTGAAACAGAAACAGAAAGCACTGGAGAAACAGCATCTGTGGGAAGAACAGGAGAGTTAGTGTTTGGAATCCAGTAACCCTTTGTCAAAACTGAAAGCACCCAAGAGGTGGTGGTATTTATGATGATGATGATGATGGGACTGTGGGGGATGGAAGCAGGAGGGGGTAGAAAATGCCAGTCAGAGACAAAAGGGAAACTGATAATGAGCCAGGGAATAAGTAAATGCTGATTAGATGGTAATGAGAGCTGTGACCAGTTCAGGGAAAATGGGTTGGCTGGGCAACCAGTAAAAAGCAGAAGCTGACAGTGAGGGGCAGGTAACAAACATACATAAAGGTGGACAGGCTCCAACATGTTGAAATTTTTACTTAGAGAGAGAGCTTAGGACTCAACATTGAGTTCAGTCATGATGATAATGAATGGCAGAGCAAGTTTAAAGTGTAGCATGACCCACTCCTCCTCCTATTTCCTGTCACTGTGACCTATGTTAATTGTTGAGGTGTGATGTAGAGGTTCTATAATTGGATTAGGGAGGACAAGGTCACCTGAGGAAGGGCCAACACTCCGAAAGCTTGTGATTTCAATTGTTCAGGTGGCATATGAAAAAGGTGCCTCGTGCTCACAGCCAGAGATTCTGTATTGCATTACTGATGGCCGTTTTCAATTACCTCGCCCTATAACTCTGGAATTCTGATCTAACGCTCTCTTCAAAAAAAACCTGCTACCCTGAGATGAAACTTGCTGTCACCTGACCGAATATCGCGTTGTGTGGCTCCATGGCAGGTTTTGTTAGAAAACACACCTGTGAGGCAGTTCGGAAACATGACCACGTTAAAGGCCATGTTTGAGATGTTTCAATTACACATGAGTCAGATGCACAGGTTATTAACTGAACTTTTAACTTTGTCATTTTTCCCATTAGCAAATTACAAGGTGCACCACGCAGATCGATTGGTTCACCACAATGTCCCTGCATATTCTATCGCAATGCGAACAGTCGGGTTTAAAATGAACGAAGGCCCAGGTACAGTAACTGAGGCTCAGAACTTTTCTCATTATCTTTAATATTGGATGCAGGTGTTCAGTCTGTTATACTTCCGCTTTTCCGGTGTTTGCCGCCAACATTGAAGGAGCCCTTTTTCTGAAATGTCATTCCCCTAACTTTGAGACAATACCGCATACACTGTTTTTGACAAACTCTCAAGGTCCAGGCAAATAAAGATATAAAAAAAGTGATCACACCAAGAAGCCAGCAGCATTGTAAATATTTTGGTATGTTTGACCTTGTAGATGTCTCTAAATAACACACAAAACGTAACTCATTCACATCTTTGTCTTATTGAAATAAAGAGCAAGGGCAGGGCTCCCCGAAGCTGGGTTTGGGAGTGAATGTGAGTTTGATGTGAGCTCGGAAAGAGGAAAGGCCATTGTACACCATGAACCAAGTGACAACGGTCTTGTTCCTGCTCTCAGCAGCCTTCACTCTCACATTCCCATCAAAGGGACAGGACTAAATGCAAGGTGAGAAATTGGGTGACTTTGGGAAACAGTTTGGGAAGCTCAGATTGAGGGCTTTCTGACACCCCCACTCACTCCCCGTCACCCCCACTCACTCCCCGTCACCACCACTCACTCCCCGTCACCACCACTCACTCCCCATCACCACACACTCTCCCCGTCACCCACACTCACTCCTCGTCACCCCCACTCACTCCCCGTCACCCCCACTCACTCCCCAACACCACCACTCACTCCCCGTCACCACCACTCACTCCCCATCACCACCACTCACTCCCCATCACCACACACTCTCCCCGTCACCACCACTCACTCCCCGTCACCACCACTCACTCCCCATCACCACACACTCTCCCCGTCACCCACACTCACTCCTCGTCATCCACAATCCACTCCCCATTGCCAAACTCAATCCCCGACCCCCACAATCCACTCCCTGTCACCCACCCTCACTTCCCGTCACTCACAATCCACTCCCCGTCGCACACAATCCACTCCCCGCAGATTCCCTCCAGATGTGATCGACGATGCCCTCCACCGCATCTCCTCCACTTCCCGCTCCTCCGCCCTTGAGCCCCGCCCCTCCAACCACCACCAAGACAGAACCCCACTGGTTCTCACCTACCACCCCACCAACCTCCATATACAGCGTATCATCCGCCGTCATTTCCGCCACCTCCAAACGGACCCCACCACCAGGGATACATTTCCCTCCTCTCCCCTATCAGCGTTCCGCAAAGACCACTCCCTTCATGACTCCCTCGTCAGGTCCACACCCCCCACCAACCCAACATCCACTCCCGGCACCTTCCCCTGCAACTGCAGGAAATGCAAAACTTGCGCCCACACCTCCTCCCTTACTTCTCTCCAAGGCCCCAAGGGATCCTTCCATATCCGCCACAAATACACCTGCACCTCCACACACATCATCTATTACATCCACTGCACCCGATGTGGCCTCCTCTATATTGGGGAGACGGGCCACCTACTTGCGGAACGCTTCAGGGAACACCTCAGGGACACCCGGACCAACCAACCCAACCACCCCGTGGCTCAACACTTTAACTCTCCCTTCCACTCCACCAAGGACATGCAGGTCCTTGGACTCCTCCATTGCCAGAACATAACAACACGACGGTTGGAGGAAGACCGCCTCATCTTCCGCCTGGGAACCCTCCAACCACAAGGGATGAACTCAGATTTCTCCAGTTTCCTCATTTCCCCTCCCCCCACCTTGTCTCAGTCGATTCCCTCGAACTCAGCACCGCCCTCCTAAACTGCAATCTTTATCCTGACCTCTCCGCCCCCACCCCACACCGGCCTATCACCCTCACCTTGACCTCCTTCCACCTATCACATCGCCATCGCCCCTCCCCCAAGTCCCTCCTCCCTACCTTTTATCTTAGCCTGCTTGGCACACTCTCCTCATTCCTGATGAAGGGCTCTGGCCCGAAATGTCAAATTTCCTGTTCCTTGGATGCTGCCTGACCTGCTGTGCTTTAACCTGCAACACGTTTTCAGCTCTCCACTCCCAGTCACCCACAATCCACTCCCCGTCACACACAATCCATTCCCCGTCACCCGCAATCCACTCCCAGTCACCCACAATCCACTCCTAGTCACCCACAATCCACTCCCCGTCACCCACAATCCACTCCCAGTTACCCACAATCCACTCCCCGCCAACGACACTCACTCCCCGTCACCCACAATCCACTCCCCGTCGCTCACAATCCACTCCCCGTCACCCACGCTCACTCCCTGTCACCCACAATCCATTCCCCATCACCCACAATCCAGTCCCTGCCGCCCCCACACACTCCACGTCGCCCCCAATCCACGCCCCGTCACCCACAATCCACGCCCCGTCACCCACAATCCACTCCCCATCACCCACAATCCACTCCCCGTTACCCACAATCCACTCCCCACCGCCCACAATCCACTTTCCATTGCCCACACTCATTCCCTCACCCACACTCACTCCCCGTCACCCACAGTACACTCCCCGTCACCCACAGTCCACTCCCCGTCACCCACAATCCACTCCCCGTCGCCCACAATCCACTCCCCGTCACCCACAATCCACTCCCCGTCACCCAGACTCATTCCCTCACCCACACTCACTCCCCGTCACCCACAATCCACTCCCAGTCGCCCACAATCCACTCCCCGTCACCCACAACCCACTCCCCGTCACCCACACTCACTCCCTCACCCACACACACTCCCAGTCATCCACAATCCACGCCCCGTCACCCACAATCCACTCCCAGTCACCCACAATCCACTCCCCGTCGCCCCCACACACACTCCGTCACCCTCACACTCTCCCAGTCGCCCACAATCCACGCCCCGTCTCCCCCAATCCACGCCCTGTCGCCCACAATCCACTCCCCTTCACCCACAATCCACTCCCCGTCGCCCCCAAACACTCTCTGTCGACCCCAAACACTCTCCGTCACCCTCACACACTCCCCGTCGCCCCCACACACTCCCCGTCACCCCCACACACTCCCCGTCGCCCCCACACACTCCTCATCGCCCACAATCAACTCCCAGTTACCCACCCTCATACCCCGTTGCCCACAATCCACTCCCCATCGCCTACATTCCACTCCCAGTCACCCACCCTCACTCCCCATCGCCCCCACACACTCCCCATCACTCGCACACACTCCCCATCGCCCCCACACACTCTCCGTCGCTCACAATCCACTCCCCGTCACCCACAATCCACTCCCCATCACCCACAATCTGCTCCCCGTCACCCACAATCTGCTCCCTGTCGCCCACAATCCACTCCCCGTCACCCACAATCTGCTCCCCGTCGCCCGCAATCCACTCTCCGTCACCCACAATCCACTCCCCGTCACCCCGACACACTCCCCGTCGCCCACAACCCACACACCGTTGCCCACAACCCACTCCCCGTCGCCCCCACACACTCCCCGTCGCCCACACTCCACTCCCTGTCGCCAAACTCAATCCCCGTCGCCCACACTCCACTCCCTGTCGCCAAACTCAATCCCCGTCGCCCACAATCCACTCCCCGTCACCCACAATCCACTCCCTGCCGCCCACAATCCACTCCCCGACACCCACACTCATACCCTCACCCACGCTCACTCCCCGTCGTCCACAATCCACTCCCCGTCGTCCACAATCCACTCCCCGTCGTCCACAGACCACTCCCCGTCACACAAAATCCCCTCCCCGTCACCCACACTCATTCCCTCTCCCACACTCACTCCCCGTCACCCACAATCCACTCCCCACCAACGACACTCACTCGCCGTCACCCACAATCCACTCCCTGCCGCCCACAATCCACTCCCCGACACCCACACTCATACCCTCACCCACGCTCACTCCCCGTCGTCCACAATCCACTCCCCGTCGCCCACAATCCACTCCCCGTCGTCCACAAACCACTCCCCGTCACACAAAATCCCCTCCCCGTCACCTACACTCATTCCCTCTTCCACACTCACTCCCCGTCACCCACAATCCACTCCCCACCAACGACACTCACTCGCCGTCAGCCACAATCCAATCCCCGTCGCCCACAATCCGCTCCCCGTCACCCCCACACACTCCCCGTCGCCCACACTCCGCTCCCCGTCACCCAAAATCCACTCCCCGTCACCCGCAATCCACTCCCCGTCGCTCGCAATCCACTCCCCGTCACCCGCAATCCGCTCCCCGTCACCCACGCTCACTCTCCGTCGCCCACAATCCACTCCCCGTCTCCCACAATCCACGGCCCGTCACCCCCACACACTCTCCGTCGCCCACAACCCACTCCCCGTCGCCCACAACCCACTCCCCGTCGCCCCCACTCCACTCCCCGTCGCCCCCACACACTCCCCGTTGCCCACACTGCACTCCCCGTCGCACCCACACACTCCCGTCGCCCACACTCCACTCCCCATCGCCCACACTCCACTCCCCGTCACTCACAACCCACTCCCTGTCTCCCACAATCCACTCCCCGTCGCCCACACTCCACTCCCTGTCACCCACAATCCACTCCCCGACACCCACTATCAATCCGTCACCCACAATCCACTCCCTGTCACACCAAACCCACTCCCCGTCACCCGCAATCCATTCCCCGTCGCCCACAATCCACTCCCTGTCTCCCACAATCCACTCCCTGTCACCCACAATCCACTCCCCGCCAACGATACTCACTCCCCGTCACCCACAATCCACTCCCCGTCACCCACGCTCACTCCTCGTCGCCCACAATCCACTCCCCGTCTCCCACAATCCACGCACCGTCGCCCACAATCCACGGCCCGTCACCCCCACACACTCCCCTTCGCCCACAACCCACTCCCCGTCGCCCACAACCCACTCCCCGTCACCCCCACACACTCCCCGTCGCCCCCACACACTCCCCGTTGCCCACACTCCACTCCCCGTCGCCCACAACCCACTCCCTGTCACCCACAATCCACTCCCCATCGCCCACACTCCACTCCCCGTCACCCACACTCATTCCCTCACCCACACTCACTCCCCGTCACCTACAATCCACTCCCCGTCACCCCCAATCCACTCCCCGCCAACAACACTCACTCCCCGTCACCCACAATCCACTCTCTGTCACCCACACTCACTCCCCGTCACCTACAATCCAGTCCCCGTCGCCAAACTCAATCCCCGTCGCCCACAGTCCACTCCCCGTCGCCCACAATCCACTCCCAGTCACCCACCCTCACTCCCCATCGCCCCCACACACTCCCCGTCCCTCCCACAAACTCCCCATCGCCCCCACACACTCTCCATCACTCACATTCCACTCCCCGTCACCCACAATCCACTCCCCGTCGCCCACACTCCACTCCCTGTCGCCAAACTCAATCCCCGTCGCCCACAATCCACTCCCCGTCACCCACAATCCACTCCCTGCCGCCCACAATCCACTCCCCGACACCCACACTCATACCCTCACCCACGCTCACTCCCCGTCGTCCACAATCCACTCCCCGTCGTCCACAATCCACTCCCCGTCGTCCACAGACCACTCCCCGTCACACAAAATCCCCTCCCCGTCACCCACACTCATTCCCTCTCCCACACTCACTCCCCGTCACCCACAATCCACTCCCCACCAACGACACTCACTCGCCGTCACCCACAATCCACTCCCTGCCGCCCACAATCCACTCCCCGACACCCACACTCATACCCTCACCCACGCTCACTCCCCGTCGTCCACAATCCACTCCCCGTCGCCCACAATCCACTCCCCGTCGTCCACAAACCACTCCCCGTCACACAAAATCCCCTCCCCGTCACCCACACTCATTCCCTCTCCCACACTCACTCCCCGTCACCCACAATCCACTCCCCACCAACGACACTCACTCGCCGTCACCCACAATCCACTCCCTGCCGCCCACAATCCACTCCCCGACACCCACACTCATACCCTCACCCACGCTCACTCCCCGTCGTCCACAATCCACTCCCCGTCGCCCACAATCCACTCCCCGTCGTCCACAAACCACTCCCCGTCACACAAAATCCCCTCCCCGTCACCCACACTCATTCCCTCTTCCACACTCACTCCCCGTCACCCACAATCCACTCCCCACCAACGACACTCACTCGCCGTCAGCCACAATCCAATCCCCGTCGCCCACATTCCGCTCCCCGTCACCCCCACACACTCCCCGTCGCCCACACTCCACTCCCCGTCACCCAAAATCCACTCCCCGTCACCCGCAATCCACTCCCCGTCGCTCGCAATCCACTCCCCGTCACCCGCAATCCGCTCCCCGTCACCCACGCTCACTCTCCGTCGCCCACAATCCACTCCCCGTCTCCCACAATCCACGCACCGTCGCCCACAATCCACGGCCCGTCACCCCCACACACTCCCCTTCGCCCACAACCCACTCCCCGTCGCCCACAACCCACTCCCCGTCACCCCCACACACTCCCCGTCGCCCCCACACACTCCCCGTTGCCCACACTCCACTCCCTGTCACCCACAATCCACTCCCCATCGCCCACACTCCACTCCCCGTCACCCACACTCCTTCCCTCACCCACACTCACTCCCCGTCGCTCACAATCCACTCCCCGTCACCCACACTCATTCCCTCTCCCACACTCACTCCCCGTCACCCCCAATCCACTCCCCGCCAACAACACTCACTCCCCGTCACCCACAATCCACTCTCTGTCACCCACACTCACTCCCCGTCACCTACAATCCAGTCCCCGTCGCCAAACTCAATCCCGTCGCCCACAATCCACTCCCCGTCGCCCACAATCCACTCCCAGTCACCCACCCTCACTCCCCATCGACCCACACACTCCCCGTCCCTCCCACACACTCCCCATCGCCCCCACACACTCTCCATCACTCACATTCCACTCCCCGTCACCCACAATCCACTCCCCGTCACCTACAATCCACTCCCTGTCGCCAAACTCAATCCCTGTCGCCCACAATCCGCTCCTCGTCATCCCCACACACTCCCCGTCGCCCACAACCCACTCCCAGTCGCCCACAACCCACTCCCCGTCGCCCACAATCCACTCCCCGTCACCCCCACTCACTCCCAGTCACCCACAATCCACTCCCTATCGCCCACACTCCACTCCCCATCGCCCACACTCCACTCCCCGTCGCCCACACTCCACTCCCCGTCACCCACACTCCACTCCCCGTCGCCCACACTCCACTCCCCGTCGCCCACAACCCACTCCCCGTCGCCCACAACCCACTCCCCGTCACCCACAATCCACTCCCCGTCACTCACACTCATTCCCTCACCCCCACTCACTCCCAGTCACCCACAATCCACTCCCAGTCACCCACAATCCACTCCCCGTCACCCACAATCCACTCCCCTTCACCCGCAATCCATTCCCCGTCGCTCACAACCAATCCCTGTCACCCACAATCCACTCCCCGTCACCCACAATCCACTCCCCGTCACCCACAATCTACTCCCAGTTACCCACAATCTACTCCCCGCCAACGACACTCACTCCCCGTCACCCACAATCCATTCCCCATCACCCCCAATCCACTCCCCGTCACCCACACTCCACTCCCCGTCGCCCACACTCCACTCCCCGTCGCCCACAACCCACTCCCCGTCGCCCACAACCCACTCCCCGTCACCCACAATCCACTCCCCGTCACTCACACTCATTCCCTCACCCCCACTCACTCCCAGTCACCCACAATCCACTCCCCGTCACCCACAATCCACTCCCCTTCACCCGCAATCCATTCCCCGTCGCTCACAACCAATCCCTGTCACCCACAATCCACTCCCCGTCACCCACAATCTACTCCCAGTTACCCACAATCTACTCCCCGCCAACGACACTCACTCCCCGTCACCCACAATCCATTCCCCATCACCCCCAATCCACTCCCCGTCACCCCCACACACTCCCTGTCGCCCCCAAACACTCTCCGTCGCCCCCAAACACTCTCTGTCACCCCCACACACTACCTGTCGCCCCCACACTCTCCCCGTCACCCCCACACATTCCCCGTTGCCCCCAATCCACACCCCATCACTCACAATCCACTCCCCGTCGCCCCACACACTCTCCGTCACCCCCACACACTCCCCGTCACCCTCACACACTCTCCGTCGCCCCCACACACTCCCCGTCAGCCCCAATCCACACCCCGTCGCCCACACTCCACTCCCCGTCACCCCCACTCACTCCCAGTCACCCACACTCCACTCCCCGTCGCCCACACTCCACTCCCCGTCACCCCCACTCACTCCCCATCGCCCACACTCCACTCCCCGTCACCCACACTCCACTCCCCGTCGCCCACACTCCACTCCCCGTCGACCACAACCCACTCCCCGTCGCCCACAACCCACTCCCCGTCACCCACAATCCACCCCCCGTCACTCACACTCATTCCCTCACCCCCACTCACTCCCAGTCACCCACAATCCACTCCCCGTCACCCACAATCCACTCCCCTTCACCCGCAATCCATTCCCCGTCGCTCACAACCAATCCCTGTCACCCACAATCCACTCCCCGTCACCCACAATCTACTCCCAGTTACCCACAATCTACTCCCCGCCAACGACACTCACTCCCCGTCACCCACAATCCATTCCCCATCACCCCCAATCCACTCCCCGTCACCCACACTCCACTCCCCGTCGCCCACAACCCACTCCCCGTCGCCCACAACCCACTCCCCGTCACCCACAATCCACTCCCCGTCACTCACACTCATTCCCTCACCCCCACTCACTCCCAGTCACCCACAATCCACTCCCCGTCACCCACAATCCACTCCCCTTCACCCGCAATCCATTCCCCGTCGCTCACAACCAATCCCTGTCACCCACAATCCACTCCCCGTCACCCACAATCTACTCCCAGTTACCCACAATCTAGTCCCCGCCAACGACACTCACTCCCCGTCACCCACAATCCATTCCCCATCACCCCCAATCCACTCCCCGTCACCCCCACACACTCCCTGTCGCCCCCAAACACTCTCCGTCGCCCCCAAACACTCTCTGTCACCCCCACACACTACCTGTCGCCCCCACACTCTCCCCGTCACCCCCACACATTCCCCGTTGCCCCCAATCCACACCCCATCACTCACAATCCACTCCCCGTCGCCCCACACACTCTCCGTCACCCCCACACACTCCCCGTCACCCTCACACACTCTCCGTCGCCCCCACACACTCCCCGTCAGCCCCAATCCACACCCCGTCGCCCACACTCCACTCCCCGTCACCCCCACTCACTCCCAGTCACCCACACTCCACTCCCCGTCGCCCACACTCCACTCCCCGTCACCCCCACTCACTCCCCATCGCCCACACTCCACTCCCCGTCACCCACACTCCACTCCCCGTCGCCCACACTCCACTCCCCGTCGCCCACAACCCACTCCCCGTCGCCCACAACCCACTCCCCGTCACCCACAATCCACTCCCCGTCACTCACACTCATTCCCTCACCCCCACTCACTCCCAGTCACCCACAATCCACTCCCCGTCACCCACAATCCACTCCCCTTCACCCGCAATCCATTCCCCGTCGCTCACAACCAATCCCTGTCACCCACAATCCACTCCCCGTCACCCACAATCTACTCCCAGTTACCCACAATCTAGTCCCCGCCAACGACACTCACTCCCCGTCACCCACAATCCATTCCCCATCACCCCCAATCCACTCCCCGCCACCCACACTCCACTCCCCGTCGCCCACAACCCACTCCCCGTCGCCCACAACCCACTCCCCGTCACCCACAATCCACTCCCCGTCACTCACACTCATTCCCTCACCCCCACTCACTCCCAGTCACCCACAATCCACTCCCCGTCACCCACAATCCACTCCCCTTCACCCGCAATCCATTCCCCGTCGCTCACAACCAATCCCTGTCACCCACAATCCACTCCCCGTCACCCACAATCTACTCCCAGTTACCCACAATCTACTCCCCGCCAACGACCCTCACTCCCCGTCACCCACAATCCATTCCCCATCACCCCCAATCCACTCCCCGTCACCCACACTCCACTCCCCGTCGCCCACAACCCACTCCCCGTCGCCCACAACCCACTCCCCGTCACCCACAATCCACTCCCCGTCTCCCACAATCCATTCCCCGTCACCCACAAACCATTCCCCGTCACCCACAATCCACGTCCCGTCACCTACAATCCACTCCCTGTTGCCAAACTCAATCCCCGTCGCTCACAATCCAATCCCCGTCGCCCACAATCCGCTCCCCGTCACCCCCACACACTCCCAGTCGCCCACAACCCACTCCCCGTCGCCCACAATCCACTCCCCGTCACCCCCACACACTCTCCGTCGCCCACAATCCACTCTCCGTCGCCCACAATCCACTCCCCGTCGCCCACACTCCACTCCCCGTCACCCCCACTCTCTCCCAGTCACCCCCACCCGTCACCCCCACACACTCCCCGTCGCCCACACTCCACTCCCCGTCGCCCACAATCCACTCCCCGTCAGCCACAGTCCACTCCCAGTCACCCACAGTCCACTCCCAGTCACCCACAATCCACTCCCCGTCACCCACAATCCATGCCCCGTCACCTACAATCCACTCCCTGTTGCCAAACTCAATCCCCGTCGCCCACAATTCACTCCCCGTCGCCCACAATCAAATCCCCGTCACACACAATCCGCTCCCCGTCACCCCCACACACTCCCCGTCGCCCACACTCCACACCCCGTCGCCCACAATCCACTCCCCGTCACCCACAATCCACTCCCCGTCACCCACAGTCCACTCCCAGTCACCCCCAATCCACTCCCCTTCACCCACAATCCACTCCCCGTCACCCACAATCCACTCCCCGTCACCCACAGTCCACTCCCAGTCACCCCCAATCCACTCCCCTTCACCCACAATCCACTCCCCGTCACCCACAATCCACTCTCCGTCACCCACACTCACAATCCAGTCCCCGTCGCCAAACGCAATCCCCGTCGCCCACAATCCACTCCCCGTCGCCCACAGTCCGCTCCCCGTCACCCACAATCCACTCCCCGTCACCCATAATCCACTCCCCGTTGCCCACAGTCCGCTCCCCGTCGCCCACAATCCACTCCCCGTCACCCACAATCCACTCTCCGTCACCCACACTCACTCCCCGTCACCTACAATCCAGTCCCCGTCGCCAAACTCAATCCCCGTCGCCCACAATCTACTCCCCGTCGCCCACAATCCACTCCCAGTCACCCACCCTCACTCCCCGTCGCCCCCACACACTCCCCGTCACTCCCACACACTCCCCATCGCCCCCACACACTCTCCATCACTCACATTCCACTCCCCGTCACCTACAATCCACTCACTGTCGCCAAACTCAATCCCCGTCGCCCACAATCCGCTCCCCGTCACCCACAATCCACACCCCGTCACCCCCACACACTCCCCGTCACCCACAACCCACTCCCAGTCGCCCACAACCCACTCCCCGTCGCCCACAATCCACTCCCCATCACCCACAATCCACTCCCCGTCACCCCCACTCACTCCCAGTCACCCACAATCCACTCCCTATCGCCCACACTCCACTCCCCGTCACCCACACTCCACTCCCCGTCACCCACAATCCACTCTCCGTCACCCGCAATCCACTCCGCACCACCCACAATCCACTACCCGTCGCCCCCACACATACCCCGTCGCCCACACTCCACTCCCCATCGCTCCCACACACTCCCCGTCACCCACAATCCACTCCCGGTCACCCACAATCCACTCCCCGTCACACAAAATCCCCTCCCCGTCACCTACACTCATTCCCTCTCCCACACTCACTCCCCGTCACCCACAATCCACTCCCTGCCAACGACACTCACTCGCCGTCACCCACAATCCATTCCCCGTCACCCACAATCCATTCCCCGTCACCCACAATCCACGTCCCGTCACCCACAATCCATTCCCCGTCACCTACAATCCACTCCCTGTTGCCAAACTCAATCCCCGTCGCCCACAATTCACTCCCCGTCGCCCACAATCCAATCCCCGTCGCCCACAATCCGCTCCCCGTCACCCCCACACATTCCCCGCCGCCCACACTCCACACCCCGTCACCCACAATCCACTCCCCGTCACCCACAATCCACTCCCAGTCACCCACAGTCCACTCCCAGTCACCCACAATCCACTCCCCGTCACCCACACTCATTCCCTCACCCACACTCACTCCCCGTCGTTCACAATCCACTCCCCGTCACCCCCAATCCACTCCCCGTCACCCACAATCCACTCCCAGTTACCCACAATCCACTCCCCGCCAACGACACTCACTCCCAGTCACCCACAATCCACTCCCCGTCACCCACAATCCATTCCCCACCGCCCACAATCCACTACCCGTCGCCCCCACACACACCCCGTCGCCCACAATCCACTCCCCGTCGCCCACAATCCACTCCCCGTCGCCCACACTCCACTCCCCATCGCTCCCACACACTCCCCGTCACCCACAATCCACTCCCCGTCACCCACAATCCACTCCCCGTCACCCACAATCACTCCGTCACCCACAGTCCACTCCCAGTCACCCACAGTCCACTCCCGGTCACCCACTATCCACTCTCCGTCACACAAAATCCCCTCCCCGTCACCCACACTCATTCCCTCTCCCACACTCACTCCCCGTCACCCACAATCCACTCCCCGCCAACGACACTCACTCGCCGTCACCCACAATCCACTCCCCGTTTCCCAATATCCACTCCCCGTCGCTCATAATCCACTCCCCGTCACCCACGCTCACTCCCCGTCACCCATGCTCACTCCCCATCACCCACAATCCATTCCCCGTCGCCCACACTCCACTCCCCGTCGCCCACAACCCACTCCCCGTCGCCCACAACCCACTCCCCGTCACCCACAATCCACTCCCCGTCACTCACACTCATTCCCTCACCCCCACTCACTCCCAGTCACCCACAATCCACTCCCAGTCACCCACAATCCACTCCCCGTCACCCACAATCCACTCCCCTTCACCCGCAATCCATTCCCCGTCGCTCACAACCAATCCCTGTCACCCACAATCCACTCCCCGTCACCCACAATCTACTCCCAGTTACCCACAATCTACTCCCCGCCAACGACACTCACTCCCCGTCACCCACAATCCATTCCCCATCACCCCCAATCCACTCCCCGTCACCCACACTCCACTCCCCGTCGCCCACACTCCACTCCCCGTCGCCCACAACCCACTCCCCGTCGCCCACAACCCACTCCCCGTCACCCACAATCCACTCCCCGTCACTCACACTCATTCCCTCACCCCCACTCACTCCCAGTCACCCACAATCCACTCCCCGTCACCCACAATCCACTCCCCTTCACCCGCAATCCATTCCCCGTCGCTCACAACCAATCCCTGTCACCCACAATCCACTCCCCGTCACCCACAATCTACTCCCAGTTACCCACAATCTACTCCCCGCCAACGACACTCACTCCCCGTCACCCACAATCCATTCCCCATCACCCCCAATCCACTCCCCGTCACCCCCACACACTCCCTGTCGCCCCCAAACACTCTCCGTCGCCCCCAAACACTCTCTGTCACCCCCACACACTACCTGTGGCCCCCACACTCTCCCCGTCACCCCCACACATTCCCCGTTGCCCCCAATCCACACCCCATCACTCACAATCCACTCCCCGTCGCCCCACACACTCTCCGTCACCCCCACACACTCCCCGTCACCCTCACACACTCTCCGTCGCCCCCACACACTCCCCGTCAGCCCCAATCCACACCCCGTCGCCCACACTCCACTCCCCGTCACCCCCACTCACTCCCAGTCACCCACACTCCACTCCCCGTCGCCCACACTCCACTCCCCGTCACCCCCACTCACTCCCCATCGCCCACACTCCACTCCCCGTCACCCACACTCCACTCCCCGTCGCCCACACTCCACTCCCCGTCGCCCACAACCCACTCCCCGTCGCCCACAACCCACTCCCCGTCACCCACAATCCACTCCCCGTCACTCACACTCATTCCCTCACCCCCACTCACTCCCAGTCACCCACAATCCACTCCCCGTCACCCACAATCCACTCCCCTTCACCCGCAATCCATTCCCCGTCGCTCACAACCAATCCCTGTCACCCACAATCCACTCCCCGTCACCCACAATCTACTCCCAGTTACCCACAATCTAGTCCCCGCCAACGACACTCACTCCCCGTCACCCACAATCCATTCCCCATCACCCCCAATCCACTCCCCGTCACCCACACTCCACTCCCCGTCGCCCACAACCCACTCCCCGTCGCCCACAACCCACTCCCCGTCACCCACAATCCACTCCCCGTCACTCACACTCATTCCCTCACCCCCACTCACTCCCAGTCACCCACAATCCACTCCCCGTCACCCACAATCCACTCCCCTTCACCCGCAATCCATTCCCCGTCGCTCACAACCAATCCCTGTCACCCACAATCCACTCCCCGTCACCCACAATCTACTCCCAGTTACCCACAATCTACTCCCCGCCAACGACCCTCACTCCCCGTCACCCACAATCCATTCCCCATCACCCCCAATCCACTCCCCGTCACCCCCACACACTCCCTGTCGCCCCCAAACACTCTCCGTCGCCCCCAAACACTCTCTGTCACCCCCACACACTACCTGTCGCCCCCACACTCTCCCCGTCACCCCCACACATTCCCCGTTGCCCCCAATCCACACCCCATCACTCACAATCCACTCCCCGTCCCCCCACACACTCTCCGTCACCCCCACACACTCCCCGTCACCCTCACACACTCTCCGTCGCCCCCACACACTCCCCGTCAGCCCCAATCCACACCCCGTCGCCCACACTCCACTCCCCGTCACCCCCACTCACTCCCAGTCACCCACACTCCACTCCCCGTCGCCCACACTCCACTCCCCGTCACCCCCACTCACTCCTCATCGCCCACACCCCACTCCCCGTCACCCACACTCCACTCCCCGTCACCCCCACTCACTCCCCATCGCCCACACTCCACTCCCCGTCACCCACACTCCACTCCCCGTCGCCCACACTCCACTCCCCGTCGCCCACACTCCACTCCCCGTCACCCCACTCACTCCCCATCGCCCGCAATCCACTCCCCGTCACCCCCACACACTCTCCGTCACCCACAGTCCACTCCCAGTCACCCACAGTCCACTCCCGGTCACCCACAATCCACTCCCCGTCACACAAAATCCCCTCCCCGTCACCCACACTCATTCCCTCTCCCACACTCACTCCCTGTCACCCAAAATCCACTCCCCGTCACCCACAATCTACCCCCAGTTACCCACAATCTACTCCCCGCCAACGACACTCACTCCCCGTCACCCACAATCCATTCCCCATCACCCACAATCCACTCCCCGTCACCTCCACACACTCCCTGTCGCCCCCAAACACTCTCCGTCACCCCAAAACACTCTCCGTCACCCCCACACACTCCCCGTCACCCTCACACACTCTCCGTCGCCCCCACACACTCCCCGTCAGCCCCAATCCACACCCCGTCGCCCACACTCCACTCCCCGTCACCCCCACTCACTCCCAGTCACCAACACTCCACTCCCCGTCGCCCACACTCCACTCCCCGTCACCCCCACTCACTCCCCATCGCCCACACTCCACTCCCCGTCACCCACAATCCACTCCCCGTCACCCCCACACACTCCCCGTCACCCACAATCCACTCCCCGTCACCAACAATCCACTCCCCGTCGCCCACACTCCACTCCCCGTCACCCACAATCCACTCCCCGTCACCCACACTCCACTCCCCGTCACCCCCACACACTCTCCGTCACCCACAGTCCACTCCCAGTCACCCACAGTCCACTCCCAGTCACCCACAGTCCACTCCCGGTCACCCACAATCCACTCCCCGTCACACAAAATCCCCTCCCCGTCACCCACACTCATTCCCTCTCCCACACTCACTCCCCGTCACCCACAATCCGCTCCCCGCCAACGACACTCACTCGCCGTCACCCACAATCCACTCCCCGTCTCCCACAATCCATTCCCCGTCACACACAATCCACTCCCCGTCTCCCACAATCCATTCCCCGTCACCCACAAACCATTCCCCGTCACCCACAATCCACGTCCCGTCACCTACAATCCACTCCCTGTTGCCAAACTCAATCCCCGTCGCTCACAATCCAATCCCCGTCGCCCACAATCCGCTCCCCGTCACCCCCACACACTCCCAGTCGCCCACAACCCACTCCCCGTCGCCCACAATCCACTCCCCGTCACCCCCACACACTCTCCGTCGCCCACAATCCACTCTCCGTCGCCCACAATCCACTCCCCGTCGCCCACACTCCACTCCCCGTCACCCCCACTCTCTCCCAGTCACCCCCACCCGTCACCCCCACACACTCCCCGTCGCCCACACTCCACTCCCCGTCGCCCACACTCCACTCCCCGTCGCCCACAATCCACTCCCCGTCAGCCACTGTCCACTCCCAGTCACCCCCAATCCACTCCCCTTCACCCACAATCCACTCCCCGTCACCCACAATCCACTCCCCGTCACCCACAATCCACTCCCAGTTGCCCACACACTCCCCGCCAACGACACTCACTCCCAGTCACCCACACTCACTCCCCGTCGTTCACAATCCACTCCCCGTCACCCCCAATCCACTCCCCGTCACCCACAATCCACTCCCAGTTACCCACAATCCACTCCCCGCCAACGACACTCACTCCCAGTCACCCACAATCCACTCCCCGTCACCCACAATCCATTCCCCACCGCCCACAATCCACTACCCGTCGCCCCCACACACACCCCGTCGCCCACAATCCACTCCCCGTCGCCCACAATCCACTCCCCGTCGCCCACACTCCACTCCCCATCGCTCCCACACACTCCCCGTCACCCACAATCCACTCCCCGTCACCCCCACACACTCTCCGTCACCCACAGTCCACTCCCAGTCACCCACAGTCCACTCCCAGTCACCCACAGTCCACTCCCGGTCACCCACAATCCACTCCCCGTCACACAAAATCCCCTCCCCGTCACCCACACTCATTCCCTCTCCCACACTCACTCCCCGTCACCCACAATCCGCTCCCCGCCAACGACACTCACTCGCCGTCACCCACAATCCACTCCCCGTCTCCCACAATCCATTCCCCGTCACCCACAATCCACTCCCCGTCTCCCACAATCCATTCCCCGTCACCCACAAACCATTCCCCGTCACCCACAATCCACGTCCCGTCACCTACAATCCACTCCCTGTTGCCAAACTCAATCCCCGTCGCTCACAATCCAATCCCCGTCGCCCACAATCCGCTCCCCGTCACCCCCACACACTCCCAGTCGCCCACAACCCACTCCCCGTCGCCCACAATCCACTCCCCGTCACCCCCACACACTCTCCGTCGCCCACAATCCACTCCCCGTCGCCCACAATCCACTCCCCGTCGCCCACACTCCACTCCCCGTCACCCCCACTCTCTCCCAGTCACCCCCCCCCGTCACCCCCACACACTCCCCGTCGCCCACACTCCACTCCCCGTCGCCCACAATCCACTCCCCGTCAGCCACAGTCCACTCCCAGTCACCCACAGTCCACTCCCAGTCACCCACAATCCACTCCCCGTCACCCACAATCCATGCCCCGTCACCTACAATCCACTCCCTGTTGCCAAACTCAATCCCCGTCGCCCACAATTCACTCCCCGTCGCCCACAATCCAATCCCCGTCACCCACAATCCGCTCCCCGTCACCCCCACACACTCCCCGTCGCCCACACTCCACACCCCGTCGCCCACAATCCACTCCCCGTCACCCACAATCCACTCCCCGTCACCCACAGTCCACTCCCAGTCACCCCCAATCCACTCCCCTTCACCCACAATCCACTCCCCGTCACCCACAATCCACTCCCCGTCACCCACAGTCCACTCCCAGTCACCCCCAATCCACTCCCCTTAACCCACAATCCACTCCCCGTCACCCACAATCCACTCTCCGTCACCCACACTCACAATCCAGTCCCCGTCGCCAAACTCAATCCCCGTCGCCCACAATCCACTCCCCGTCGCCCACAGTCCGCTCCCCGTCACCCACAATCCACTCCCCGTCACCCACAATCCACTCTCCGTCACCCACACTCACTCCCCGTCACCTACAATCCAGTCCCCGTCGCCAAACTCAATCCCCGTCGCCCACAATCTACTCCCCGTCGCCCACAATCCACTCCCAGTCACCCACCCTCACTCCCCGTCGCCCCCACACACTCCCCGTCACTCCCACACACTCCCCATCGCCCCCACACACTCTCCATCACTCACATTCCACTCCCCGTCACCTACAATCCACTCACTGTCGCCAAACTCAATCCCCGTCGCCCACAATCCGCTCCCCGTCACCCACAATCCACACCCCGTCACCCCCACACACTCCCCGTCACCCACAACCCACTCCCAGTCGCCCACAACCCACTCCCCGTCGCCCACAATCCACTCCCCATCACCCACAATCCACTCCCCGTCACCCCCACTCACTCCCAGTCACCCACAATCCACTCCCTATCGCCCACACTCCACTCCCCGTCACCCACACTCCACTCCCCGTCACCCACAATCCACTCTCCGTCACCCGCAATCCACTCCGCACCACCCACAATCCACTACCCGTCGCCCCCACACATACCCCGTCGCCCACACTCCACTCCCCATCGCTCCCACACACTCCCCGTCACCCACAATCCACTCCCGGTCACCCACAATCCACTCCCCGTCACACAAAATCCCCTCCCCGTCACCTACACTCATTCCCTCTCCCACACTCACTCCCCGTCACCCACAATCCATTCCCCGTCACCCACAATCCACGTCCCGTCACCCACAATCCATTCCCCGTCACCTACAATCCACTCCCTGTTGCCAAACTCAATCCCCGTCGCCCACAATCCACTCCCCGTCGCCCACAATCCAATCCCCGTCGCCCACAATCCGCTCCCCGTCACCCCCACACATTCCCCGTCGCCCACACTCCACACCCCGTCACCCACAATCCACTCCCCGTCACCCACAATCCACTCCCAGTCACCCACAGTCCACTCCCAGTCACCCACAATCCACTCCCCGTCACCCACACTCATTCCCTCACCCACACTCACTCCCCGTCGTTCACAATCCACTCCCCGTCACCCCCAATCCACTCCCCGTCACCCACAATCCACTCCCAGTTACCCACAATCCACTCCCCGCCAACGACACTCACTCCCAGTCACCCACAATCCACTCCCCGTCACCCACAATCCATTCCCCACCGCACACAATCCACTACCCGTCGCCCCCACACACACCCCGTCGCCCACAATCCACTCCCCGTCGCCCACAATCCACTCCCCGTCGCCCACACTCCACTCCCCATCGCTCCCACACACTCCCCGTCACCCACAATCCACTCCCCGTCACCCCCACACACTCTCCGTCACCCACAGTCCACTCCCAGTCACCCACAGTCCACTCCCGGTCACCCACAATCCACTCCCCGTCACACAAAATCCCCTCCCCGTCACCCACACTCATTCCCTCTCCCACACTCACTCCCCGTCACCCACAATCCGCTCCCCGCCAACGACACTCACTCGCCGTCACCCACAATCCACTCCCCGTCTCCCACAATCCATTCCCCGTCACCCACAATCCACTCCCCGTCTCCCACAATCCATTCCCCGTCACCCACAAACCATTCCCCGTCACCCACAATCCACGTCCCGTCACCTACAATCCACTCCCTGTTGCCAAACTCAATCCCCGTCGCTCACAATCCAATCCCCGTCGCCCACAATCCGCTCCCCGTCACCCCCACACACTCCCAGTCGCCCACAACCCACTCCCCGTCGCCCACAATCCACTCCCCGTCACCCCCACACACTCTCCGTCGCCCACAATCCACTCTCCGTCGCCCACAATCCACTCCCCGTCGCCCACACTCCACTCCCCGTCACCCCCACTCTCTCCCAGTCACCCCCACCCGTCACCCCCACACACTCCCCGTCGCCCACACTCCACTCCCCGTCGCCCACAATCCACTCCCCGTCAGCCACAGTCCACTCCCAGTCACCCACAGTCCACTCCCAGTCACCCACAATCCACTCCCCGTCACCCACAATCCATGCCCCGTCACCTACAATCCACTCCCTGTTGCCAAACTCAATCCCCGTCGCCCACAATTCACTCCCCGTCGCCCACAATCCAATCCCCGTCACCCACAATCCGCTCCCCGTCACCCCCACACACTCCCCGTCGCCCACACTCCACACCCCGTCGCCCACAATCCACTCCCCGTCACCCACAATCCACTCCCCGTCACCCACAGTCCACTCCCAGTCACCCCCAATCCACTCCCCTTCACCCACAATCCACTCCCCGTCACCCACAATCCACTCCCCGTCACCCACAGTCCACTCCCAGTCACCCCCAATCCACTCACCTTCACCCACAATCCACTCCCCGTCACCCACAATCCACTCTCCGTCACCCACACTCACAATCCAGTCCCCGTCGCCAAACTCAATCCCCGTCGCCCACAATCCACTCCCCGTCGCCCACAGTCCGCTCCCCGTCGCCCACAATCCACTCCCCGTCACCCACAATCCACTCCCCGTCACCCACAATCCACTCCCCGTCACCCACAATCCACTCTCCGTCACCCACACTCACAATCCAGTCCCCGTCGCCAAACTCAATCCCCGTCGCCCCCAATCCACTCCCCGTCGCCCACAATCCACTCCCCGTCGCCCACAATCCACTCCCCGTCGCTCACAATCCACTCCCCGTCACCCACACTCACTCCCCGTCACCTACAATCCATTCGCCGTCACCAAACTCATTCCCCGTCACCCACAATCCACTCCCCGTTGCTCACAATCCACTCCACATCACCCACAATCTACTCCTCGTCGCCCCCACACACTCCCCGTCTCCCACAATCCATTCCCCGTCACCCACAATCCATTCCCCGTCACCCACTATCCACGTCCCGTCACCCACAATCCATTCTCCGTCACCTACAATCCACTCCCTGTTGCCAAACTCAATCCCCGTCACCCCCACACACTCCCTGTCGCCCACACTCCACTCCCCGTCACCCACAATCCACTCCCCGTCAGCCACAGTCCACTCCCAGTCACTCACAATCCATTCGCCGTCACCCACACTCATTCCCTCACCCACACTCACTCCCCGTCACCCCCAATCCACTCCCCTTCACCCACAATCCACTCCCAGTTACCCACAATCCACTCCCCGCCAACGACACTCACTCCCCGTCACCCACAATCCACTGTCCGTCACCCACACTCACTCCCCGTCACCTACAATCCAGTCCCCGTCGCCAAACTCAATCCCCGTCGCCCATAATCCACTCCCCGTCGCCCACAATCCGCTCCCCATTGTCCACAATCCACTCCCCGTCGCCCGCAATCCACTCCCCGTCGCCCACAATCCACTCCCCGTCGCTCACAATCCACTCCCCGTCACCCACACTCACTCCCCGTCACCTACAATCCAGTCGCCGTCGCCAAACTCATTCCCCGTCACCCACAATCCACTCCCCATCGCTCCCACACACTCTCCATCACACACAATCCACTCCCGGTCACCCACAATCCACTCCCCGTCAGCCACAGTCCACTCCCAGTCACCCACAGTCCACTCCCAGTCACCCCCAATCCTCTCCCCGTCACCCACAATCCACTCCCAGTTACCCACAATCCACTCCCCGCCAACGACACTCACTCCCAGTCACCCACAATCCACTCCCCGTCACCCACAATCCATTCCCCACCGCCCACAATCCACTACCCGTCGCCCCCACACACACCCCGTCGCCTACAATCCACTCCCCGTCACCCACAATCCACTCCCCGTCACCCACACTCCACTCCCCATCGCTCCCACACACTCCCCGTCACACACAATCCACTCCCCGTCACCCACAATCCACTCCCCGTCGCCCACAATCCACTCCCCGTCGCCCACACTCCACTCCCCGTCACCCACAATCACTCCGTCACCCACAATCCACTCCCCGTCACCCACAATCCATTCCCCACCGCCCACAATCCACTACCCGTCGCCCCCACACACACCCCGTCACCTACAATCCACTCCCCGTCACCCACAATCCACTCCCCGTCGCCCACACTCCACTCCCCATCGCTCACAATCCACTCCCCGTCGCCCACACTCCACTCCCCATCGCTCCCACACACTCCCCGTCACCCACAATCCACTCCCCGTCGCCCACAATCCACTCCCCGTCGCCCACACTCCACTCCCCGTCACCCACAATCACTCCGTCACCCACAGTCCACTCCCAGTCACCCACAGTCCACTCCCGGTCACCCACAATCCACTCCCCGTCACACAAAATCCCCTCCCCGTCACCCACACTCATTCCCTCTCCCACACTCACTCCCCGTCACCCACAATCCACTCCCCGCCAACGACACTCACTCGCCGTCACCCACAATCCACTCCCCGTCTCCCAATATCCACTCCCCGTCGCTCACAATCCACTCCCCGTCGCTCACAATCCACTCCCCGTCACCCACGCTCACTCCCCGTCACCCATTCTCACTCCCCGTCACCCACAATCCATTCCCCGTCACCCACAATCCACGTCCCGTCACCCACAATCCATTCTCCGTCACCTACAATCCACTCCCTGTTGCCAAACTCAATCCCCGTCACCCCCACACACTCCCCGTCGCCCACACTCCACTCCCTGTCACCCACAATCCACTCCCCGTCAGCCACAGTCCACTCCCAGTCACTCACAGTCCACTCCCAGTCACCCACAATCCATTCGCCGTCACCCACACTCATTCCCTCACCCACACTCACTCCCCGTCGCTCACAATCCACTCCCCGTCACCCCCAATCCACTCCCCTTCACCCACAATCCACTCCCAGTTACCCACAATCCACTCCCCGCCAACGACACTCACTCCCCGTCACCCACAATCCACTCTCTGTCACACACACTCACTCCCCGTCACCTACAATCCAGTCCCCGTCGCCAAACTCAATCCCCGTCGCCCACAATCTGCTCCCCATTGCCCCCAATCCACTCCCCGTCGCCCACAATCCACTCCCCGTCGCCCACAATCCACTCCCCGTCGCTCACAATCCACTCCCCGTCACCCACACTCACTCCCCGTCACCTACAATCCATTCGCCGTCACCAAACTCATTCCCCGTCACCCACAATCCACTCCCCGTTGCTCACAATCCACTCCACATCACCCACAATCTACTCCTCGTCGCCCCCACACACTCCCCGTCGCCCACAATCCACTCCCCGTCTCCCACAATCCATTCCCCGTCACCCACAATCCATTCCCCGTCACCCACTATCCACGTCCCGTCACCCACAATCCATTCTCCGTCACCTACAATCCACTCCCTGTTGCCAAACTCAATCCCCGTCACCCCCACACACTCCCTGTCGCCCACACTCCACTCCCCGTCACCCACAATCCACTCCCCGTCAGCCACAGTCCACTCCCAGTCACTCACAATCCATTCGCCGTCACCCACACTCATTCCCTCACCCACACTCACTCCCCGTCACCCCCAATCCACTCCCCTTCACCCACAATCCACTCCCAGTTACCCACAATCCACTCCCCGCCAACGACACTCACTCCCCGTCACCCACAATCCACTGTCCGTCACCCACACTCACTCCCCGTCACCTACAATCCAGTCCCCGTCGCCAAACTCAATCCCCGTCGCCCATAATCCACTCCCCGTCGCCCACAATCCGCTCCCCATTGTCCACAATCCACTCCCCGTCGCCCGCAATCCACTCCCCGTCGCCCACAATCCACTCCCCGTCGCTCACAATCCACTCCCCGTCACCCACACTCACTCCCCGTCACCTACAATCCAGTCGCCGTCGCCAAACTCATTCCCCGTCACCCACAATCCACTCCCCATCGCTCCCACACACTCTCCATCACACACAATCCACTCCCGGTCACCCACAATCCACTCCCCGTCAGCCACAGTCCACTCCCAGTCACCCACAGTCCACTCCCAGTCACCCCCAATCCTCTCCCCGTCACCCACAATCCACTCCCAGTTACCCACAATCCACTCCCCGCCAACGACACTCACTCCCAGTCACCCACAATCCACTCCCCGTCACCCACAATCCATTCCCCACCGCCCACAATCCACTACCCGTCGCCCCCACACACACCCCGTCGCCTACAATCCACTCCCCGTCACCCACAATCCACTCCCCGTCACCCACACTCCACTCCCCATCGCTCCCACACACTCCCCGTCACACACAATCCACTCCCCGTCACCCACAATCCACTCCCCGTCGCCCACAATCCACTCCCCGTCGCCCACACTCCACTCCCCGTCACCCACAATCACTCCGTCACCCACAATCCACTCCCCGTCACCCACAATCCATTCCCCACCGCCCACAATCCACTACCCGTCGCCCCCACACACACCCCGTCACCTACAATCCACTCCCCGTCACCCACAATCCACTCCCCGTCGCCCACACTCCACTCCCCATCGCTCCCACACACTCCCCGTCACCCACAATCCACTCCCCGTCGCCCACAATCCACTCCCCGTCGCCCACACTCCACTCCCCGTCACCCACAATCACTCCGTCACCCACAGTCCACTCCCAGTCACCCACAGTCCACTCCCGGTCACCCACAATCCACTCCCCGTCACACAAAATCCCCTCCCCGTCACCCACACTCATTCCCTCTCCCACACTCACTCCCCGTCACCCACAATCCACTCCCCGCCAACGACACTCACTCGCCGTCACCCACAATCCACTCCCCGTCTCCCAATATCCACTCCCCGTCGCTCACAATCCACTCCCCGTCGCTCACAATCCACTCCCCGTCACCCACGCTCACTCCCCGTCACCCATTCTCACTCCCCGTCACCCACAATCCATTCCCCGTCACCCACAATCCACGTCCCGTCACCCACAATCCATTCTCCGTCACCTACAATCCACTCCCTGTTGCCAAACTCAATCCCCGTCACCCCCACACACTCCCCGTCGCCCACACTCCACTCCCCGTCACCCACAATCCACTCCCCGTCAGCCACAGTCCACTCCCAGTCACTCACAGTCCACTCCCAGTCACCCACAATCCATTCGCCGTCACCCACACTCATTCCCTCACCCACACTCACTCCCCGTCGCTCACAATCCACTCCCCGTCACCCCCAATCCACTCCCCTTCACCCACAATCCACTCCCAGTTACCCACAATCCACTCCCCGCCAACGACACTCACTCCCCGTCACCCACAATCCACTCTCTGTCACCCACACTCACTCCCCGTCACCTACAATCCAGTCCCCGTCGCCAAACTCAATCCCCGTCGCCCACAATCTGCTCCCCATTGCCCCCAATCCACTCCCCGTCGCCCACAATCCACTCCCCGTCGCCCACAATCCACTCCCCGTCGCTCACAATCCACTCCCCGTCACCCACACTCACTCCCCGTCACCTACAATCCATTCGCCGTCACCAAACTCATTCCCCGTCGCCCACAATCCACTCCCCGTTGCTCACAATCCACTCCACATCACCCACAATCTACTCCTCGTCGCCCCCACACACTCCCCGTCGCCCACAATCCACTCCCCGTCGCCCACACTCCACACCCCGTCGCCCACACTCCACACCCCGTCGCCCACACTTCACTCCTCGTCACCCGCAATCCACTCCTCGTCACCCGCAATCCACTCCCAGTTACCCACAATCCACTCCCCGCCAACGACACACACTCCCCGTAACCCACGCTCACTCCCCGTCACCCACAATTCACACCCCGTCACCCACAATCCACTCCCCATCACCCACACTCCACTCCTCGCCAACGACACTCACTCCCCGTCACCCACAATCCATTCCCCGTCACCCACAATCCACGCACCGTCACCCACAATCCACTCCCCGTCACCCCCACACACTCCCCGTCACCCCCACACACTCCCTGTCGCCCCCACAGTCTCCCCGTCATCCCCACACATTCCCCGTTGCCCCCAATCCACACCCCGTTGCCAAACTCAATCCCCGACCACCACAATCCACTCCCTGTCACCCACCCTCACTTCCCATCGCCCACAATCCCCTTCCCATCGCCCACGCTCCCTCCCCGCCACCCACTGCCCGTCACTCATGGCCACTACCCCTCACCCACGCACATTCCCCGACACCCTCGCCCACTGCCATTTGCCCACGCTCCAGCCCCGCCGCCCACTGCCCGCCGCCCACGCCCACGCCCACTCACTGCGGCCCACTCCCCGTCGCCCACGCCCACGGCCGGTCCCCGTCGCCCACGCCCACTCCCCGCCGCCCACGCCCACTCACCGCGGCCCACTTTCCGTCGCCCACGCCCGCGGCCGGTCCCCGTCGCCCATGTCCACTCCCCGTCACCCACGCCCACTGCACGCCATCCACGCTCACTCCCCTCCGCTCACGCCCTGTCCCTGCCGCCCACGCCCTCTAAGCGCCGCCCACTGCCGGCTGCTCACACCCACTCCCCGTCGCCCACTGCCCGCCACCCATGCCCACGCCCCGCCGCCCTCTCCCCGCAGCCCACTCTCCACCGCCCACGCCCTCTCTCTGCCACCCACTGCCCGTTGCCTACGCCCACTCCCCGCCGCCCAATTCCAGTCACCGTTGCCCACGCCCACTCTTCGCCGCTCACGCCCACTCCCCCAGTTGCCCACGCTCAGCCCCAGGCGCCCACCCTCACATCCAGTTGCCCACGCGCACTCCCCGTCGCCTACACACACTCCCTGCCGCCCACGCTCAACCCCCATCGCCCACGCACACTCCCCGTCGCCCACGCACACTCCCCGTCGCCCACAATCCCCTCCCCGTCACCCATGGCCCGCCGCCCACACCCACTGCCTGTCACTCACGCCCACTACCCCTCACCCACACACACTCCCCACCGCCCTCGCCCACTGCCATTTGCCCATGCTCCAGCCCCATCGCCCATGCCCACTGCCCGCCACCCACGCCCACTGCCCGCCGCCCACTCCCCGTCACCCACGCCCACGGCCGGTCCCCGCCGCCCTCGCCCACTGCCCGCCACCCACGCCCACTGCCCGCCTCCCATGCCCACTCACCGCGGCCCACTCCCCGTCACCCACGCTCACGGCCCGTCCCCGCCGCCCAATTCCACTCTCCGTCACCCACGCTCACTGCACGCCGCCGACGCTCACTCCCCTCCACCCATGCCCCTCCGCCCATGCCCTGCCGCCAACCCCAATCCACACCGCCCACTCCCCATCGCCCACGCCCTCTCCCCGCCGCCCACGCCACGCCGCCCACGCCCTCTCCCCATCGCCCAATGCCCGCCGCCGATACCCACGCCCCGCCGCCCACTACCCGCTGTCTACGCCCACGCCCCGCTGCCCAATGCCTCTCCCCACCGCCCATGCCCTATCCCCGCCGCCCACTGCCCGCCGCCCACGCCCTCTTCCCGCCGCCCACTCCCCACCGCCCACGCCCACTTCCCGCCGCCCACTCCCCATCGCCCAATGCCCACACCCACGCCCCCACGCCCACTCCCCGCCGCCCACACCCACTCCCCATCGCCCAATGCCCGCCGCCCATACCCACGCCCTGCCGCCCACTACCCGCTGTCTACGCCCACACCCCGCCGCCCAATTTCACTCTCCTTTGCCCACGCCCAAGCCCCGCCGACAAATGCCTCTCCCCGCCGCCCACGCCCTCTTCCCGCCGCCCACGCTCACTCCCTGCCACCCACGCTCACTGCCTGCCACCCACCCCGCCTACGCCACGCCGCCCACGCTCACTCCCTGCCACCCACGCTCACTCCCTGCCACCCACGCTCACTGCCTGCCACCCACCCCGCCCACGCCACGCCACCCACGCTCAATCCCTGCCACCCACGCCGCCCACGCCACGCCGCCCACGCTCCACCGCCCACGCTCACTCCCTGCCACCCACGCTCACTCCCTGCCGCCCACGCTCAATCCCTGCCACCCACGCCGCCCACGCTCCACCGCCCACGCTCACTCCCTGCCACCCACGCTCACTCCCTGCCGCCCACGCTCAATCCCTGCCACCCACGCCGCCCACGCTCCACCGCCCACGCTCACTCCCTGCCACGCCACGCCGCCCACACTCACTCCCTGCCGCCCAAGCTCACTCCCTGCCACGCCACGCCGCCCACGCTCACTCCCTGCCGCCCACGCTCACTCTCTGCCACGCCACGCCGCCCACGCTCCACCGCCCACGCTAACTCCCTGCCACGCCACGCCGTCCACGCTCACTCCCTGCCACCCACGCTCACTCCCTGCCGCCCACGCTCAATCCCTGCCACCCACGCCGCCCACACTCCACCGCCCACGCTCACTCCCTGCCACGCCACGCCATCCACGCTCACTCCCTGCCACCCACGCTCACTCCCTGCCGCCCACGCTCACTCCCTGCCACGCCACGCCGCCCACGCTCCACCGCCCACGCTCACTCCCTGCCACGCCACGCCGCCCACGCTCCACCGGCCACGCTAACTCCCTGCCACGCTCCGTCGCCCACGCCACGCCGCCCACATCCCGCCGCAAACCTCAATCCAAGCCGCCCACGCCCACTGCACACCGCCCACTCCCCATCGCCCACGTCCCGTCTCTGCTGCCCATGCCCACGCCCACCCCCCGCTACCCACGCCCACTCCACGCCGCCCACGCCCACTCCCCGCCACCCACGCCCTCTCCCTGTCACCCACAATCCACTCCCCGACCCCCACAACTCACTGCCCGTCGCCCACAATTCCCTCCCCATCACCCATGGCCTGCCGCCCACTACCCGCTGTCTACGCCCACGCCCCGCCGCCCAATGCCTCTCCCCGCCGCCCACTGCCCACCGCCCACGCCCTCTTCCCGCCGCCCACTCCCCACCGCCCACGCCCACTTCCCGCCGCCCACGTTCTCTCCCCGCCGCCCACGCCCACTCCCCGCCCCTCACGCCCACTCCCCATCGCCCAATGCCCACCGCCCATACCCACGCCCCGCCGCCCACAACCCGCTGTCTACGCCCACACCCCGCCGCCCAATTCCACTCTCCTTTGCCCACGCCCACGCCCCGCTGCCCAATGCCTCTCCCCACCGCCCACTGCCCGCCGCCCACGCCCTCTTCCCGCCGCCCACGTTCACTCCCTGCCACCCATGTTCACTCCCTGCCACCCACGCTCACTGCCTGCCACCCACCCCACCCACGCCACGCCGCCCACGCTCCACCGCCCATGCTCACTCCCTGCCGCCCACGCTCCCTGCCACGCTCCGCCGCCCACGCTAACTCCCTGCCACGCCACGCCGCCCACATCCCGCCGCAAACCCCAATCCACGCAGCCCACGCCCACTGCACACCGCCCACTCCCCATCGCCCACGCCCCGTCTCTGCTGCCCATGCCCACGCCCACTCCACGCCGCCTACGCCCACTCCCCGCCTCCCACACCCGCTCCTCGTCACCCACGCTCCCTCCCCGCCACCCACGCCCTCTCCTTGTCGTCCACAATCCACTCCCCGTCGCCCCCACAACTCACTGCCCGTCACCCACAATCCTCTCCCTGTCACCCACAATCCACTGCCTGACCCCCACAATCCACTCCCCGACCCCCACAACTCACTGCCCGTCACCCACAATCCTCTCCCTGTCACCCACAATCCACTGCCCGACCCCCACAATCCACTCCCCGACCCCCACAACTCACTGCCCGTCGCCCACAATTCCCTCCCCGTCACCCATGGCCTGCCGCCCACACCCACTGTCCGTCGCCCAGGCTCCCTCCCCGCCACCCACTGCCCGTCACCCATGCCCACTACCCCTCACCCATGCACAGTCCCCGCCGCCCTCGCCCACTGCCATTTGCACACGCTCCAGCCCTGCCCCCCACGTCCACTGCCCGCCGCCCTCGCCCACGGCCCGCCGCCCACGCCCACTCCCCGTCGCCCACGCCCATGGCCCGTCCCTGCCGCCCAATTCCACTCTCCGTCACCCATGCTCACTGCACGCCGCCCATGCCCTGCTGCCAACCCCAATCCACGCCACCCACGCCAAGCCGCCCACTCCCTGTCCATGCCGCCCATGCCCACTCCCCGTCACCCACGACCATGCCCCGCCGCCCACGCCCCCTCCCCAACTCCCACGCCCCCTCCCCCCTGCCCACGCCCACTCCCATGTCCCATGGCCCATGCTCCCTCCCCGTCGCCCTCGCCCACTCCCCGCTGCCCACTGCCCGCCGCCCACGGTCCCTCCCCACCGCCCATGCTCACTCCCCGCTGCCCACGCCCACTCCCCGCCCACGCTCCCTCCCTGCCGCCCACGCCCCACCGCCCACTTCCCGCCACCCACACCCACTGCCCGTCGCCTACGCAACCTCCCCACCTCTCACTGCCTGCCACCCATGCCCACACCCCGTCGCCCACGCCCCGCTGACCAAGCCCACTCCCCATCACCCACGCCCTGCCGCCCACGCCCCATCGCCCACTCTCCCTCCGCGTCGCCCACAATCACTCACGTCGCCCACTGCCTACCGTCCACGCTCCCTCCCCGCCGCCCACGCCCCGCCGCCCACTGCCCACGCCCACTCCCCACCGCCTGCACCCACGCCCACTGCCCACGCCCACTCCCTGCTGGCCACACCCACTGCCCGTCACCCATGCTCCCTCCCCATCGCTAATGCTCCGCCACCCACGCTCACCCCCCGTCGCCCACGCTCATCCCCTGTCGCCCACGCTCTCCCCCAGTCGCCCACGCTCTCCCCCAGTCGCCCACGCTCTCCCCCAGTCGCCCACACACACTCCCCATCGCCCACGCTCACCCCGCCGTTGCACACGCTCACCCCCCAGTCGCCCACACTCACCCCCAATCACCGATGCTCTCCCCCAGTCGCTCACACTCACCCCCAGTTGCTGACGCTCTCCCCCAGTCGCCCGCACTCACTCCCCAGTCGCCCGCGCTCACTCCCCAGTCGCCCACGCTCACTCCCCAGTCGCCCACGCACACTCCCCACCGCCCACACTCATTCCCAGTCACCCACGCTCACCCCCCAGTCACCCCTCTCGCCGGCTCCCCAGCACAGACCTTAAGGAAAGACTCTCACCACATGAGCACACCTGTTTGAATGAGTTACTCCCTGTTGCTGCACCACGTACAAAGACTGGTTTTCTGCTGGAACTGTTTTCTTTTTTTTTATTATTAACCCCCACACTACCGCCTAATTGCGGTAGTGCTTATTTTTCCCCCAGCACCCATGGTGTGTGTGTGCAGGTGTGAGACACAGTGAGAGACACAAAGTGCACGAATCTTTATTCAATTTCCACAACCAGGAAGAAAGAAAAACACCCGAGTGGCCAGTGATAAGCAGTGCCCTTCACATCAAAGAGGGCAATGCTGTGTGATCAAACAGTGAAGGGGAGGGCAGGGACTAAATTAAAATAGAGTTGGAGGGGGAAATGATGCACTCCACTCCCTGCGGCACCCACCTCTCCCTGAACAACTCCAGGGTGTTGGTGGACACCGCGTGCTCCTTCTCCAAGGACACCCGGGCCCTAACGTAACCGCGGAAGAGGGGCAGACAGACGGCCCTAACTACCCCCTCCACGGCCCGCTGCCTGGACCTGTTACTGTTTTCTTTAATTGCTGCCATATTTTAATCGCCTGTCTGGTTGTAACGGGGCTTCCAGCTGTGAACCTTTGTGAGAGATTATTGCGATTGGTCACCTTCAAGTAGAGATAATTGGTGGATTTTGAGGGAGTGTTCAAAATCACGAAGGCTTCTGCTGAATGAAGGAGAAGCTCCTTCCAGTTCCACAAGGCCCCACAATCACAGGACACAGGTTGAAAACAGCAAAACTCCATGATGTGTTCAGGGATTATGTTTCTAATGGAACAAATTGTTGTGTTCTGAAGCACACTCATTGCCTGTAAAGATGACGGAAACAGATTCAATAATAATGTCCAAACAGGAACTGGATATATACTTGAAGAAAGAATAGAAATAGAAGGCTGTGGGGGCAAAACAGTGGCAATGGGACAAATTGGGAAGCCATTTCAAAGGACCAGTACCAAGTACAAAGGAGGGATTGGCCTCTGTCTGGGCTGTGAGAGGATCTCTGAGGCACAGTCCTCTGGCGATTAGCGCTTGTTTGTCCCAGATCTGGGCTGCCTGACTTTGACCCGGCCTGGACTCTGTGGGCCACGTGAACAGTTCTGCTCAGCTCTGTTTCCCCCTCTGCTTTAGGGCCTGCACGATACAAAGATGTGCCAGTGTCTGGGCCCAAAATTCCACACCTGAAGGCAGCGCCTGCCTACTCCATCTCGCAGAAAACTGCATTTGGCAGCATGCTGAGTAACATCGTGAAGGTAAGTGAGTTCAAGCCTGGGAGACGGGGGGTCACTGCTCCTTCTATTTCTGTGCTCTCACTCTTAATGCCGGGGTGGGGGGGGGAGTGGTAAAGCATGCAAGGTTCCAGGGGATTGGTTTGGCGGAGGGGGGGAAACACAGTTTGAATGGAGTGAGGGACTTTGCCCACTCCTTACCTCATCCCTGAATTTGTTAGCTTCCAGTGTAGTGCCCCCAAGTCAGATTCCAAACTGTGAATTAACCTTGGGCCACATTGCAAGAATCTTTACCAAAGCTGCTGGGAAACCAGTCACAGCCAGCAGTGAATGACAATTCTTGTTCCAACTCGCTGCTTCTTCATTCCAATAAAGCTTCTGTACTGTCAATATGGTCACAGTTCCGTGTCATACTCTGTTCTTACTGCTTCGGCCTACTTTGGGAACTGAAGCCTGGCAGGGCGGTGCAGAGGGAGCTCAGTTCTTCCTGGGTGTAGAAGTGAGCCATCTTGGAGACCCCTTGCACCTCAGCTGTTGAGGATTTACCCCTCCCCCACTTCTCCAGCCTGGACAACCTGTCAGGGCTCAGGGAGTCTGTTGAAGACACCAAGGTCCAAGTATAAAGCCAACACCTGGATATTGATGATGTCACACCACCATTTGAACAGCAAGGAACTCTCCAAGGGTCCTCATCAACATTTCACCCCAAGTAACGACAGCAAAAATCCGATCAACTGTTTCTGGGCGTCTGTTGTCCTGAAAATTGACTGCTGCATTTTGTTGCATGACATTTGTGACATTCGCAATTAATTCCAGGTGAAGCAGGTTTGAGATGTTTCAAAGGGATGTGGCAAAGTCCCAAACCTGTGAACACCACATCCTGCAAGTTCCTCTCCAAGGCTGACTTGAAAATGCGTCGTTTCTTCCACAAACTTGGGTCAGAATCCACAAATCCTCCAGCCCACCATCACTCTCACACCCCTGCCACCAGTCTACCCTCAATATCATTCTCCTCCCCATCATTAATATCGTCTCTCTGCCCCCCCGGACTCTCACCCACCAGACTCCCCCGCCCCCCCCTTGACTCCACCTCCTGCCCCCCCTTGACTCCACCCTCACCATCACTCTCAGATGATGCACAGATTTCTTTCCCACCCCAGATGTTAATGAGACCCCCTCCCCCACCCCCCACCACCCCCCACCACTCTCTGAGCCAACCCTGTGCTGTTCATTAATTGTTCAACCTGTTGCCTGGGGTGTGTAGGCGTGAGTCACAGACCCAGAGTATCTATTAGGCTAAGGATTCCTCCGTTAGCTACCCTCCTGCAGTTTATATAAAAATTCAGTGATCCGCAGTTGTGTACTCCAGACGCTGCCTATCATGTCCAGGGATGTGTAGGTGGATTAACAACAGGAACTACAGAGTTATGGGGACAGGGAAGAGGGGTGAGTTTGGGTGGGGTGCTCTTCGGAGGGTCGGTGTGGCCCTGTTGGGCCGAATGGCCTGTTTCTACACTGTAAGGATTCGAGGATTCTGATTCACTCCTCCATGTTCAGCTCCAGTTCAACTCGACGTTCGGGCAAATAACAGATGCGATTGCACAGTAGACACGAAGTCTATGAGAGACACAAGAGTATCCCAAACCTGGGATAAATGGTATCCTGAAAAAAACGGTTACAGGTCATGGGACAATTGAGAAAATAAAAGGATGCTTCCATAAAGTGTGTAACAGTTGGTCACCCTGGCCTGGACACCTTTGTCCTTTCCCCTTCAGCAGTTAATTCTCTCCTTCACTTTAAAAGCTCCTGTCAGGTTTAACTCTGAGTTCAACTGAACACCAGAGGTTCAGGTCAGAGTTGAGGCCTCACCGATGCAGACTGGCACCTTGTGCTGATGGACAGGGTAAAGCTGGTGGGAGCTGCTGCAGACGCAGAAAGAGGACAATTCACATCCTGAAGCCTTTTAAACTTGGCACACGGGGTGGCTGGGTACGACAGAACCTCTCAGACTGTCTGCCTGACAGGGAATGGATCTGATGAAGATCACGAACTGATATTGGGTCACCCCACAATGGAACATGTTGGGCGGAATCTTCCCAGTCCCTGAGTGTCATGGACATTGGTGAGACGTTACAGAGGATCATGTGAAATTAGCGCTGAGGAACTTGCTATCATGGAAAGCAGGAAGTCCCATTTTTCAGCCAAATGTTGAACAGCCAGTGAGAGACCTTTTAGCATGTGATAACATGTATTGATGCACATGAGGGTGTCCATGAATTGAGCATTATTGCACCTCATTATTCTGCAGTTTCCCATTCTTCCACCTGGCTGATAAAAGCTCAGCTGTTACAATGCTTCATAGCAAAGTCAAGGCCTGACTCCCGTTCACACTTGCTTCTCTGTCCCTCTGTCAGTCACCGCCATCTCAGAGCATGCTCTTTGGGCAGCAACTGCACGCACTCCTCACTGTCCCCTGTTGGCAAAAAGGAAGGCCACTTAACTCCATTTATCCAACATGTCTGGGGCAAATAAAATGAATTGTGCAGGGCAGCTGTGATGACTGCAGCTTGACTGAGCACACAGCTGGACATGAAAGATGGCGCCTGTGGGGAATCTCGAGAGCTCCTCCAGGGAGCCAATTCGTCCTTCCTTGGGGAGGCCGAGAATGTGACTGGTGAGGTACCGTCAGAGTCTGGTGACCAGGTCCGAAGGTGAGTTTGGGAAGGTAGTGCTTCAAACTCGCTCATCCCATGGGGAGTAACTGTCCAGGAAAATCGTCAAAAATGCCACCCAACCATTTTCCGGGAAGGTTCAGCCCATAATTTTTGACGCGCTTTCTGACCACCATTTCCCCACAATGCAGAGACTCTCCAACCTGGTGACTCGAAGCTGCCAGTCACTCTCCCCAAAATCGAGTCAATCCCATTGCTTGTGGGGGGGTGGCCAGGAGTGGATTCAGGTCAGTCATGCGCGTGCAGATTTCACAGTCCACTTAAACCACTAGCTCCCTGCATTGATTTGATCCCAATCTAGGGTGACTGTCTGAGTGGAGTTTGCATGTTGCCCTGCGTGGGTTTCCTCTGGCTGCTCCAGTTTCCTCCCATAATTCAAAGGTGTGCAGGTTTGGCGGATTGGCCACGCTAAATTGTCCATAGTGTTTTCGATGAGCCATGGGAAATGCAGGGTGATGGGGATGGGAGGTGTGGGGGCAGGTGGGTTTGGGTGAGATGCCCTTTGGAAGGTTGGTGCAGACTGAATGGGCTGAATAGCCTCTTTCCATAGTGTCGAGCTTCTATGGTTTGGATAACCAGGAGAACATTTTGAAGAGCTAAGGCACCCCCCTCCCCCGCCCTTATAAAAATGATCATGAGGACACTTTTGGGGGTGAGGTCACCGTGTAAAGTGTGTGGGGTCGGCTGTCCCGCGAATATGAAGCTCAAGGTAGGTTTTTTGGCTGAGACCACCCTCCAAATCAGCAGGAGGTATCTGGAGCCCCTACACCCGATATCAAACCGAGTCTGAATAACATCCCTGCCCCAGCCAGTCCCCCAGCTCAAACACAGGAAGTATTTATGGGCCCACTACAGAGAGCTGGAACCTCTCCCGGCTTTATACATCCGATCCAGGAATGAAAACTGGGCTGCCCAGTAACTATCATCTTGGATTGTTTTGCTCTCAGGTGTATGTCTGACATGGAATTGCATTGCAAACATTCAGAGTTTTATCGTTGTGTTGAGGCACCCAGCAGGGAAACATGCTGGATGAAGACAAACAGAATTTTATTGCACTTTATGTAATTTTCAAGTGAAATAATTTTCTCATGTTTTATCCATTTTAGACATTGAGCATATTTTTGCAAAACCAATCTCACCTCCACCTTGCCTTTAATCTGACTTTCTTTCCGTTTAATTGCAGACTCCAGGACCATGTGCATACAAACACGTTGATACTGATGTGTTCAAAAACAGAGCACCTAAATACACCATCGTGGAACGCAATCTGATTCCAGGAGACACAACGTTGAAGCCAGGACCAGCTCGTTACAGGCCAGAGAATGTAAGTAACAATTCTGAATAGAAATGTGTATTTAATCTGATGCTCTCTCCAGGAATCAGTTGATAAAGGTGCCTCCATCTCAATCTTTGTGCTGTGGGTATAAATGGATCTGATTCCTGAGCTATACTTTAAATATTTGATTTGTGCTTGTTTAGATTAGAATCCTTACAGTGTGGAAACAGGCCCTTCGGCCCAACATGTCCACACCTACCCGCCGAAGCGCAACCCACCCCCCTACATTTGCCCCTTACCTAACACTACGGGTAATTTAGCATGGCCAATTCACCTGACCCGCACATCTTTGGATTGTGGGAGGAAACCGGAGCACCCGGTGGAAACCCACACAGACACGGGGAGAATGTGCAAACTCAACACAGACAGTCACCTGAGGCGGGAATTGAACCCGGGTCTCTGGCGCTGTGAGGCAGCAGTGCTAACCACTGTGCCACCGTGTATTGCTTTTATCGTATTGTTCTCTTGTATAATATTTGTGCGTTTTTGAATTTAGTCATCTTTAAATTAACCCAAACTGGCTGATGTAATAACACTGGACATTAATTAACTGCCAAAGCAAAGACCATTGCAAAGACCCTTCAGTACCTCCCTCCATCATGAGAGAATGGATCCTAAGTAATGTAAAGGGAACAACTTTCACTCGAGGTAAGGATCGAGGAGAGGAGGGGAAAGGTGGCCAAAAGACCTGTGGGCCTCCTTCAACCTGAATCATAAGAGATTTTATCTCCCAGGGGTAGCACGGTGGCTCAGTGGTTAGCAGTGCTGCCTCACAGCACCAGGGTCCCAGGTTCGATTTCAGCCTCAGGTGACTGTCTGTGTGGAGTTTGCACATTCTCCCCGTGACTGCATGGGTTTCCTCCGGGTGCTCTGGTTTCCTGCCACAGTCCAAAGATGTGCGGGTCAGGTGAATTGGCCATGCTAAATTGCCCGTAGTGTTAGATATGTTAGTCAGAGGGAGGTGGGTCTGGGTGGGTTTCTTTGGAGGGTTGGTGTGGACTGGTTAGGCTGAAGGGCCTGTTTCTGCACTGTGGGAAATCTAATCTAATAGGCCTCCGTTAGAAGCCCCAACAGCAACTCTAGCCTGACAGGAGCAAGTGGAACATTCAGCTGGTCGCAATGCTTCACTTTGTTTTCACACCTAAATAGTGGCCTTATCAAAGGGGCTTTCTACAGCTGGGGTGAAAGGTTAAACTGGCAGGGGATGCACTGAATAGATGAAGCTGAGGACAAAGATACTTTGCACACAAAGAGGAACTGCGTGGCAAAAAAAAATGTAATCAATTAAGGAGTCCGAAATGCCATCCAAAGAGAATTCTATGTGTATCAGTATAGGGAAGGAATTAAGGAATATTGTGTGGAGTTACTTTCAGAAACTGAGTCAAAATTTCTGCCTTCACTCTTCCTACAATGGGCTCTTGTTTTAAATGTTCCTAATGAGGGGGTTTGTCAACGGGACTGTGTTACACATTCTGTTGTTAACAGTGTTGTGAAAAGACTGTCTTTTTATTCTTTTGTATTTGTGATTGTGGTTTGAAATGAGAAAATGACTGCTTTGAAAGCCAAAGATTGTTGAAGGAATATTACCCTTTTTAAAATCAAGCTACTCGTTGTCGAAGTGCTGTTTATACCATAGCTGCTGGTTTAAGCAGCTGGGAAAGAGCTAAAGCCTGGGGTCTGTGGGCAATGGTAGATCCAGCTGGCAACAAGTTCCAGAATGTTCCGTGAAATGGTGACCTGGTATCAATGGGAAAGGCCTCCTGCTGACCACAACCTACGGTGATTGGGCAGCTGAATAGCATGGGGAGTGTGAACATTCAGGACAGAAGCCACTGAGACCTTTCGATGAAGAGGAGCGGCTTTTGTTCCGCAATGGAAAGCATCTTAGGCCTGAAGAGAGCTTGTTTATTTCCTGGAACCCATGGGTGAACCAGTCACCCTAAGCCTCCTACAAACAAATGAAAGTATCTGCAGAAGGAAGAGCAAGAAGAGGGTTTTTAATCAGCAAAAGGATCACCTCAGCATGCTGGATGGACACGGACCACAGAACTATCTTCACTGGCACCCATAACAGCCATTTTCCTGGGGGAGTGGGGGTGGTGGTGGTGGTGTGGGTGTGTGCGCGCGCGCACGCGCGTGTCTGTGTGTGTGTGTGTGTGTGTGTGTGTGTGGGGGGGGGGCAGCTTATATAAGTGTGTTAGAGTTTTAACTAGTAGAGTTATATATTAATGGTTCATAATTGTTTATCAGTAGTTAGAATAATTTTACTTGCAATAAGTAGTAACTATTGTTAAATATGGAACCCAGGTTCATGTTTTCTGTCAACCTGGATCTAAAAGACAGGAAAAGTGGGGAACTCTGCGTACTTTTAAAAATCTTTAACTTCTGTGACAAATCTGAAAGTAACTGGGTATGGTTTCCAACGCGTCACCCCAGTAAGGCATAACTCCATGGATTAGAGAGAGTTCACTTCTATTGGTCATATGCTGTGGATGAGAATTAATTCAGTCCTGGTTGGCATGTTCCCATTACAGTAAATATTACTGTACAGCTTGGTTCATGAACTTATTTGATAGGCAGTGGGAACCAGCTGACTGAGATTGGGAAAATGGATGGAAGAATGCAGAACCAAAACGGATTAATGTTAAAATACAGATCAACAATGACCTAATGCAGCAGCAGGATAGGTTTGAAGGGTTGAATGAAGTCTTCCTGTTTCGATGGTGCCTGACTAGTCTGTTTCTTGACAACTGGACGACAGAAGTAGAGGAGCAATCAGCATAACAATTTTACTATTTTTAAGTATCCGCCCGACTGGTAGAAGTAGCAGGCCCCATGCCCTTATAGTAGGCCTTGATCGCATGCAAATTGATTGTTGGTCATTGCGTTGGCGATCCTTGTGCCCATTATCTGAAATGTCAGTACACCACATCCCAATCTTGACCTACCACTGAGTGTTTAAAAGTTATGTGACTACATGCAGGATCCCCTCCTGCCCTTGCCAATAGTCTGCACTCACTACATTTGAAATTGATTCAGCAGAAAGCATCAGGAATATGGGGAGTCCATGGTACAGTTTCCCTTTCCCTCGATAGCCAAGCTGAAAATGTGTTGCTGGTTAAAGCACAGCAGGTTAGGCAGCATCCAAGGAACAGGAAATTCGACGTTTCGGGCCAGAGCCCTTCATCAGGATAGCCAAGGCCTTGCTGATGCCCATTTTACTGAGCAGATAATGCTCAATTGAAATCATGAGATCTTTTTGCTTTCAGTTCCATATCATTTAAGACGAGGGTATTTTAAATCATGTCTCAATTCAAAAGCAACACATGACATTGTTTGCATTGTATTACTGAGTGACGCAGGGCAAGACCTAGCAATTTAACTCTTTGGTATTTCTTCCCAGGTGAACTTACATAAGAACTACCCCAAGTATACCTTTGGAATCCACCACTCGGAGTTCCTCGCACCCCTTATTGTGGCTCCGTCAGACTGAGAGAAAACAACGCGGCCAGCCTCAATTCCCCAGCAAACTCTTTCCGTCCTGAATTGCAAAAATGTCAATTGTACTTTTAAGAAATCACTCATTTAAACATTTAATTCTTTTTCTCATCTTTTGTGTATGGTGTGAAACCTGGCAGTTTTCTGTAATAGGAGCTTGGCGTTCATATTTAATTCAATAAAAACACTGGCAGATGGGGCAAGATCAGTGAGAGTTGCAGACCTGGATCTTAGATAGTTTCCAGGCTCATTTATCTTACAGCAACCCGAGTGACAGTATAATTATGACCATTTGCAACTTCTCATCTTCCACACATGGTCTCTGAAAGAACTCCATTGCCATGTGGCCAGACCACTCACCAGGGACAGGAACATACAAGTGGCTTCTCGGCTATCATTGTCTTAATTTGTTGTTTTGCATTAGCTCTCAAGCCTGGTCTTGGAGGCTGTATTGAGGATCCCTTCAGCAGAAGCAGGGTTTCTCTCCAGCTCTCTGGTGACATGGTACCAAAATGAAATGTAATTCGGCTAGGCTGACTGAATCAACAGTGAATGTGGTTTTGGAGCAGGGTGGAGGATGCATTGGGTCAAACAGCAGGATGCTTACTTCGATTTCATCTCCACATCTTCATTCCTATTTCTCTCTCTCTCTCTCTCTCTCTCTCTCTCTCTGAAAGAGATTGAGATTGATACCTTGTTCAGATTGGCTACTTTGCCAAACTACCAAATCACAAAATAGACCAGCTTAGATGGATCATAGCCCCCAATGAAGTTAGAGGGGCAGCCCCTCTGGAGATTGGGTTAAAGTTATCTAATGAATGGGCTGACCTCTTGGGTCACGGAACAATTAAAGGTTTAATCTGTTGTTTTTTTAAAACAAAAATAATTCATATTCCAAATTATGTGATGGATAATTAACTAAGCTGCTCTGTGCAAATGTGCAGAGGGGTATTAGGTATGAGTGAGATCATGATTGAAAGGTGTGGTTTATAATCTTGGGATTTAAGGTAAAAGTGGGTGAATTGAATATGGGGCTTCCAAACCTTTTTTGAAAGAGAGTGGGATAAATTTATAATATGGGAAACCTAATTATATTTTATTGTTATGGATAAGAAACTAATAAAACATTTACATAAAATCTGTGTGTGCAAGTTACATAAAATGAAAAACTACAATTTGAAAATTTGCAACGACCTCACAGGACAAGGCAATGTTCCAATATATCTGATACTTCCTAATTCAATTATCCACTTCCTAACAATGTTCCTCAATCCCATAGATCCATTTTCTCGCCTTAAATTGTAACACTACCAATGCGTTGCTCCACATTTCTCAGCTTACTATCCACCTTTGGGCCGTTTATCTGAAACTGAGAACAGCATACTCTCATGACTCCACTTGCACACTCTGAAATAACTCGACAGAGGCTGGTATCCCATCGCCAAGTCAACTTTTATTCCCACGTGGAGAGGCCCTGACACCGATCGAGCTCTTTCAGAGTCAGCTCTAATATCTGTTACTCCTGTTCTTATCTGTCAGCCAGGGCTCCCTCAGGGGCCCAGATGAACAGCTCCAATCAGGGAACCCATATTCTATGACATTCACCTGGCTGACCTCATTATAAGCACTACACACTCCACTCAATATTTTTCAGTACCTTGTTTGTATATCATGGACACACCTCCACTCAATACATGGAATATACACAGAATTATACAGCACTGAAGCATGACATTCAGTCTAACCAGTACATGTTAGCATTTATGCTCCACTTGAGTCTCCTTCAATACTTCCTTCACAAAGAATAGGAATGCTAACTATATTTTTTCTTGGGATAGTGTCAAACTCATGAAGAACTAATCGGCACGGGAGAAATTTTCTTACAAAATAGTTGCCAATGCAGCCGCGATGTGGTGTTAAAGTGCAGAAACATTATTAAATGGATCAGAGTTGTGCCATGAGGGTTCTTAGAGGCTGGCAAATTTCAGATTCCAATGTCCATGGACATGAGGTAGGGGTGATTGGTGCCTATGGAGTGTGACCTGAGATGATAGTACCAGGTGTCCAACATGGAGGTCGGTTGGAGCAAGCAGCAAGCTGAATCCACCAGCTACTCATTCAGGTTTGCATGTGGAGTTTTCCCAATGTCGGTCTTGGGTTGGTGAGATTGGTAAGTGGAAGCCTGAATATTAATGAGGTGAATTGTGGTGTTGACAGTGTTTAATAAAAAGTGTCAATGGGCATCTCACTGCTGTCTAATGAGAATGTCACTGCAATATTTATGAAAAACAAAAAAAGATGGAGTGAGATCATCTCGGCATTGAGATGGGCTTTTGTGCATCTGTTGTCCAGTTCTACCACACATTTCACCACAGGTCACGTTACTCTGAACCCTAGAAGATTCCACCCAGAGTATACTGAGTATTCAGAGTTATGGGGCAGCCCTAACCAGGCAGCTGTTTTCTTTCGATGGAAAATGGACCAGGGAAGATGGAGAAAGATCAGCAGAGTTCTCTAACTCTTCAGCTCCAGAGCAGAATGCTCCCATCTCAACTTACTGAAATCAACGCACTGCCAAGTACTCATTTGTCTATTGTTATTAATGAACTGCTCTTAACTGTCACAGTTTTATACCTTTCCTGTCTATTTAATTGATGTATCATATCCAAATTGTTGCTTCTTGCTAAAATTAAGATGATCTTAATGTGTCTGATGAATATTTGGCAACCTATTTGAGGTAGCTGAAGTATCTAGTCTAGGAAAATCAACAGAAACCAATCAAACAGAAACTGCATTTATCTCTCGGAAGAAGAAAACTGCTTCCAAGTCAAGCACTAATAATTTTAAAGTCAATGAGTGATCACCGCACCTAGCTCTCATCTACTACAACTGGGTGTTAATTCAGTTGTTTTTAGATCAGAGTGGTTAATTCGGTCGTGCTTGGCTTGTAGCACCTTATTAGATTAGATTAGATTAGATTAGATTACTTACAGTGTGTAGCTCCAGTCTCAGTGATGCTTGAAAGATTGCTCCAACTCTCCCAATTCGCCCAGCATCCATTACATCCCCCCCACCTGCCCCGGTTGCACATTCAGTCCATTCTGAACTGCAAGGCCCCACCAATGTGTGGACTGTAGCGATTCAAGAGGCAGCTCACCACCAGAAGAGCGTAAGAAATAGGAGCAGGAGTAGGCCATTTATAAGATAATGGCTGATCTTTTTGCGGAATCAGCTCACTGTAACCCTTCATTCCTTTACTGTTCAAAATCTATCTTTGCCTTAAAAACATTCAATGAGGTAGCCTCAACTGCTTCACTGCACAGGGAATTCCACAGATTCACAACCCTTTAGGAGATGTCCCTCCTTAACTCAGTCCGAAATCTGACCCCACTTATTTTGAAGGCTATGCCCCCTAGTTCTAGTTTCACTTGCTGGAGGAAACAACCTCCCTGCTTCCATCTTTTTTATTTCCTTCATAATTTTTTTTTATGATTCCCCCTCATTCTTGTAAATTCCAGAATCAAGAGTGAGGTGTTGGAAAAGCACAGCAGGTCAGGTAGCATCCGAGGAGCAAGAGAATTGATGTTTCGGCCATCAGCCTTTCTGGGTTCCTGCTCCTCACCTGTTGCCTGACCTGCTCCAGCACCACACTCTCAACTCTAATCACCAGCATCTACAGTCCTCCCTTTCTCATAGTCCCAGTCTACTCAATCTCTCCTCATAAGGCAACCTTCTCAACTTTGGAATGAACCTAGTGAATGTCTTCTGCACCGCCTCCAGTGCCAGTACATCCTTTCCCAAGTAAGGAGACCAAAACTGCAAACAGTACTCCAGGTGTGGCCTCAGCAGCACCCCACACAGCTGCAGCAAAACTTCCCTGTTTTAAACTCCATCCCTCTAACAGTGAAGGACAATATTCCATTCGCTCATTCACATTGTCAACGGCAGCTAGGGACAGGTAATAAATATTGGCCCAGCCAGAGAAACCCTTTGGCATGGGTGAATAAAAAAAGTCTGTGTTATTTTTGTGAAATATGTTGAATTCAGAGCTACTCAAAAATCAAATGCTGACATGTTTTTAAGGCTGATTTCCCACCCATGTGGCCTGAAAGACAGGGTACAGTTAGGAGCAGTGAGCATTACTTTTCACTCATTATTATTTCACATAGTGCAACTTGGGTTTGCATGAGGTGTCAATGAACTAACTCGTAGATGTATTGCAGTGGTGACATTGCATTTGCTAAACATTGTGAAAATCCATCCACTCTATCAGAATTAAGAAAAATATTTTAATCACATAAAGTATTTTCTTAAAACATAATCAATTCTGCACATTAAGTCCTTCGCTTTACAGAAATAAAGTGACATACTGATAAATGGGTCTTTCCTTCACTCTTTAAATTGGGATAAGGTAGGTTTAGGGTAGGTACTACTGTATGGTCATGTTAGGAATTAAGGGGAAAGCAGTTTTACAAAATCAGAGGTCATTCATGCACGACAGTGTTGAGTTGAAACATTATTCACAGAAAATATATATCCATCTATTCCAAGATCATTAGAATTTTTCAATAGCTCTGACTGAGCTCCAGTTCTACAACGATCTGTCATTCCATCTTGTTACAGACGGTCAAAGATGGAGTCACTGTTTCTAATTGTCAGCCAGCAGAGCTGTCGCTCCAAGCCAGGGCTTCCTGTGAAGCTATTCCCACAATACTTGAGTCACATTGTAAGCTGTACTCAGGTTCTTCCTTTCAGATTGAAGCTTTGCAGTAGATTAACAGAATGGTTTCCATTATTGAAGAATAATCATCTTAGCCATGCTGGAATAAGTAGTTTTTATTCCAAGCCCAATTATGTTTAATAGCAAAGTTCAAGTATGATTCTGTGAGACTGTGTGTGTGTGTGTGTGTGTGTGTGTGTGTGTTATCTGTACACAAGGAAAAATAGTTTCTGGGTTTTAATTAATGTTCGTCTGAAATTCTGTCCACTTCCTCCCTTTTACACACTGTGTCTTCGATTATGAATCATTGTAACAATATGAGTGAGGTCTAGACTATTCATCATCACGTCACAAAACTCTTTGTCTTTCTTGGCTCCTTCAACAAACTCTTCAAGTGAAAGTTCCCCTGCAAACAAAACATAGTGAAAGGGAAAATAATTCAGGTCTTCAGATAATGAAAGGTGCAGACACACTGGGAGGAAAGAGGTGATTTAAGTTGTACAAACAATTAAAATTTGTTTACATGTATATAAATTGCATTTCAAAATCCCAAGTTGTCCCAAAGCATTTCTAGCCAGTGAAGTGCTTATGAGTTGTAGTCACTGTTGGAATGTACGAAACATTGCAGCCCATTTATACACAGCATGCTCCCATAACATGTTCATTTGAATTTGGTAGAAGCATAAACGTTGTCCATGACACTGGGTGAAATCCCAAGCCTTTTTTGTGAAGTAGTGTGTGGATAGGATCTGTTTCATCTCACTCAAGATTACAAACAGGACCTTTGTTAAACATCTCATCTAAAAGACAGAACCTCTGATAGTGCAGCACTCCTGCAGCAGTGCACTGAAGTATCAACCTTAACTTTTTTGTGGTCATCATTGCGGTAGGAATTTCACTCACAATTGAAAATGAGCGGGCATGGTTTTAAAACAACTGCTATGTAAGCAAAGGCAACGTGTGTACCAAAGCTCTTTACATAGCAGAGCTCACTTTCTGAGTGTTGAAGAAACTTACATTTGAAATATGCAAAAGAGAATTAGATTGTTGTACGAAAAGGAAGAATGTGCAGGGTTGTGGTGAGAAGGCCCAGGAATGGCAATGAGTGATTTACTCATTCAGAGAGCCAGAGCAGAAAAATGGTCTCTTTCTGTGCTTTAAACATCTGTGTTCTTCTGACTCAGAGATGAGACAGCCACCATTGATGAAGTTGGACTCATTGCGATTACCAGGACAAAGTAAGTTGTTTTTCAATGTCCTGGCCAATTTCCTCTCTTAATCATTACCATCAATAAAAAAAAAGGAAGGATCACTTGTTCCTTTGGCACAATAGCTTCAATGTAGTGACGTTTTTCAAAGGACTTCAATGAGTTCAGATTTGCCTTGCCAAAGATATGAATAATGACAAAGAAGAAGGATGTGCCCAGACTGAGGTAGTTTATGAGGGCTTTCTAAACCATTTGGCCCAGGAAGCTGTAGGTACAGCCACCTACAGTAGATGAAGGATAAAGGGAGTGGACTGCTCTGATTGCATGGGGCTGTATCTACAAGCCACCTGAATCAGGTCGGATTCTGAGATATTTTTAATCAACCAGTTCAGACATGTATGACTCACCTCTGGAAGAGGAGGGACTTGAACCTAGACTTTCTGGTCCAGAGAGAAAGACATTATCATTGCAGCAGAATGGCCCTCCTCAGGTTGGACTCCTTTATTTTCAAATCAACCTGTCCCGCAATGTTATGACACACTGGAGCAGGTGGAACTCGAATCTGTGCCTCCTAGATCAGAGGTAGGGTCTCTATCACTGTACCACAAGAGTCCTCAGGTTGGACTCTTCGACATTTTCTAATCGACCTGCTTAGAGGCATTGTTCCATACGGCTGGAGGAGGTGGGAGTTAAACTAGGGAACTATTAGCCCAGCAGCAGGGGCTACACCACGCAGTCCTGTGGTTAGCCTCTTACAACTTCACAGGTTGAGTGATCTCAGCTGGGGTAGAGAGAGAAATGCTGAAATTATTGGGAGGTGTTGGTCGGTTTGCAGAGCCAGTTGCTTGTTTTGCAAATGTTTCATTTCTGCCAGCTGGGTGATATCTTCAGTGCTGTGTAGCCTTCTGAAATGAGTGTCAGTGCCCTGGTTCCAAGTTCTGATCACTATCGTCAATGCCATCTGCAGCTTTCGGGTGAATAACTGGATCAGGCTCATTGCAATACCTCTAGCAATCAAGTAACTAGGCTGAACATCATGACCCCATGCTAACGCATGAAAAGATGTTGGGGAAAGCAGGGACGTTCAGTGTTGGTGGAATTCCAAGCAATGTGGCTCTGAATTCAAGAAAGGACAAGGAAAGGATGCAAACAAAGAACAGAAAAATTACTCACCATCTCCATTAATATCAATATTGTCAAAGACACGGTTTGTGAACTCTTCTGCCGACATGTCCTGTTCACAACCGTTAATGGCACGGATAGCCTGGGAATAAAAATGATAATATTACAAAGCAGAACCACTGACATGGTATTAAGTGACAGATATACCAGAAGCGAGAGATTATAGTCATTTAAAAAAGACTTGAAAGTTGAAGTTTCCTCACTGAAACAAAGATAGTTAAGGTGTATGGGCAAACCAGTGGGAATTTGCTTAATTGAGGGCTTTGAGAAAGGTCCCAAGGGGTCAATAGTGAAAGATTGCTTGCGGTGATTGGAAAATAATATGGGCCATAGACTGAGAATTATGGCTGAAGGAATGAAGGGTGGAGTTGGAAGAAATGTTTACATACAAGACTAATTAGATCATGGCTTGTTTTGTCACAAGTGAATGTTAAAGCAGAATCTATAATACTAGTTGAAAGGAATTAGACAAAGATTTGAAAAGTAAATAAAATTTGGGATAGGTAGGGAGTGGAGTTAAAGTGGACAGTTCTAATGGAAGATTTGGCACTAATATATTCATGATTGACTAGAAAAACAACCGCCCTGTTGCAATTTCTATAATTATCTTTCACCAGTCAAGGAGATGTACATTCTCAAAGGCTTATTAATTGATATAAACTGAAAATGTGTTGCTGGTTAAAGCACAGCAGGTTAGGCAGCATCCAAGGAACAGGAAATTCGACGTTTCGAGCCAGAGCCCTTCATCAGGAATGACTATTAATTGATATAACCCAAGCATGAAATGAGAAACACCATTCACCCCACCAGCCCAGCAAATCAGTTCTTTTTCTGGATTTTTATAATGGAGTTTCCTTATTCTTAGCTCCTAAAGAAAAGCATTAATCTGGTCCTCAGAAAGAAATCAAATATCCCTATCTTATCGACATTCCTCTGTGTCCCCTTGTTTGACTTGTTTGTTGTATTGCTGTGTTTCAGGAACCATTACACATAATCACATTGCTTCCAAATCTATTTAACACTTAGCTCAGTGTCAGCCAGATATTCATCCAAGTCATGCTGACTTTTCTGGCAATTTCTGCTTTTGTTTCTGATTTACAGTGTCTGCAGTTAGTCGAGTTTATATTTAGTATTTATCTCACTGCCATATCTCTTCTAAGCATGCCCACCTTGAAGAAGTTCTGGTCCTCTCTCCAATGGAATTTCCATTCCAATCTTTTTTTCTTGTCCACCGACATTAGTTTCACTGTCACTCCTGGCGTTTGACCAGGTATTTGCTAAAACTCGTTTCCACAGCCATATCACATTCCTCAGTGGCTGCCTCAAGCTCAGACTCATCCCGAGTAGATTCCAACTGAAGGTTGAGCTTTGAATCACAGGTATCTCCGTGATGTTCAACGGTCCATAGACAGCTGCTCATTGTATCCTGAGATCCACAGTCACTGCCATGCAGCATCACATGCACACTCTCGACCTCCCTCTCCAACAGCATCACATCACACTGGCTTAGGGCTGCACCACTCCGCAGTTCTACTTGATCCTCTGGTTCATTCGCCTCGCTAACAAGAAACTTTTCCTTTCACGCATCAGTTCTGAGGAAGGGTCAGTGGACCCGAAACTCTGATTTCTCTTCGCAGATGCTGCCAGACCTGTTGAGCTTTTCCAACAACTTCTGTTTTTGTTTCATTAATGGTGTCATTTGCTTCAGTATTAACTGCTTTATCTGGGAAACTATAATAATACAGTGTTGCCATTCATATAGCACGTTACAATTGCCAAAAATATCTTAAAGTGCTTCACACAATGAGTTACTTTTCTCAGAGCAATGATTTTATTACGTAGGCAAATGTGGTAGCTGTTCCGCACCAGGAATCTCAAATCACCAAATGGTTGAGACATGGTGTTGGTTAGGACACATGGACTGTTCTCAGGTCCCCATTTTTTCCAATGGAGATCTGAGATTATTCATGATCACCAGATCAAGGAGAGAAGACCTCAATTTAAATGTATTTTCTCCTGATAGCAGCACGCCTGACAATCCAACATTCCCTGACTGCAGCACTGGAGTCTCAACCTTGTTTATGACCTGGACTGGGGTTTTAACCTACAACCTCAAACTGAGAGGAAAAGTGTTATCAGCTGTGCCAAGCTGGTACAATATCTCCAGCTTTATGGATGGAAGATAGCTCTATCAGTCTCTACTGTGACTTTAGATGAAAATGAATTCCCAAAGAGAAGGAATAAGGAGCAATAACTACAACATGATCAGTAATCCAATCGGGAAATAAAGGGTATTGTCTTTATTCAGTGAGTGGTAAGAAGTTGATATCCCATGAATTAAATGAGGCAAATAGCTTAGACACTTTCAACAAGAAACTAGCAAGTATATGATTGGAAAAGGAATAGCAGAAAACATGGAAAGGCTGAGATGGAATGAGAAGACATTTCTGGAGTAGAAATCTCAACATAGGTTCACTGGGCCCAATGGTCAGCTTCTATGAAACAAAAACAGAGATTGTTGGCTAAACTCAGCATGTCTGTCAGCATCTGTGAGAAGAAAGTAGTGTCTACATTCCGAGTCTGGTGACTCTTCATCAGAAGTCAATTTCTATGATGTATACTCTACACAATCCACTTGTTAGTTCACATTAGAGGAGCAGGAATTAGTCATTCTCACTGCCTCCTGGAGTGTTAATAATGGAATTTGTTCAGATGAAAGTTTTCTCCTCAATATCAGTTGATTCTTACCTTAATGATGTTAAGCAGTTCGTGTCTGTCAATACAGCCATTGCCATCCACATCATACAGCTTGAAATACCAGCGCAATTTCTGCTCCATTTTACCTCGGAGGACTAAGCTAAGGGCAGCCACATACTCCATGAAGTCAATGTACCCATCCTGCAATCAGCAAACAGAAAGTGGTCAGATACACTGCCCTTACACTGACTCTTGCTAAAGTTCAGGGAAAGTGGCTTCAGAAATGGGTCCTTGGTGACACCTTCAGTGCTCTTCCAACGACTCCAGAAGTGCTAATGTTCAATGTTTGGTTGTGGGAACATAAGAAAAAGAAGGAAGTACAGGCCATTTAAAAGCATCAAATGGGTTTCATGGTAAGGAACTGATTGGCATAGATGTGTCATGGAGATCTGAGGGAGCATGAGGGTGGGTGCAGAGTGAGGACTAAACACTTCAACAACTTCTCATAAAAATCAGAGAACCAAGGCCTTTCTCCTCAGACCTACCTCTATACTTGCCCACCCCTGGGGGGCGGATTCACCTGGCTTTATCCTTGCCTTTCCAGAGTGAAAACTGGGACTAATGGATCTATTAAAAACAAGGTAGAATTGCTTAGTTGATAATTTCCCAACTCAAACTACCAATCCTGAGAATGAAAAGCTCACACAAATTGTCCAAATTTGCTTTTCAGCATTCCTTTGAAACACCTTCGGATGTTTTACAACATTAAAGCTGCTATTCAAATATAAGTTGTTGTTATACTCTACAAATTCAGAGAGCAATTTTGAAATATGTTGACTGTGATATGAGTGCAGAGCATTAACAATGTAAATGATAATAATGCAAAAGTAGGTGCAAATTCACCATTATTACTTGGAACCTGTTGGACTATAACCTGACATTGTGTGATTTTTAACTTTGTCTATCCCAGTCTAACACCGGCATCTCCAAATTATCCCAAATAAACCTGATGGACTGTAACCTGGCATTGTGTGATTTTTAACTTTTAAATGTTGTAATTGCACCACTTCCCTGGTAGCTGGTTCACACACGCATCACCCTCTGCGTGAATAAGTTAACCCTCAGGTCCTTTTCAAATCTTTTTCCTCTCACCTTAACACTATGCCCTCTAGTTTTGGACTCCCATCACGTGAAGAAAAAGACCTATTCACTCTATCCATACTCCTCATGATTTTATAAACCTCTATAAGGTCACCCCTCAGCCTCTGATGCTCCAGGGAAAAAAGCCTCAGCCTGTTCAGTCTCTCCATTTAACTTAAGCCCATGGGTCCTTGTTACATCTTTGTAAATTCCTTCTGCACCTTCTCGAATAACATTCTCCCTACAGAAGGGTGACCAAAATTGTATGCAGTTTTCTGGAAGTGGCCTCACCTATGTCCTGTACAGCAGCAACATGACATCCCAACTCCGATACTCAATATTCTGACCAATGAAAGCAAGCTTGACAAGTGCCTTCTTCACCACTTGGTTCCACTTTCAAGGTATATGCATTGCTTTATTTTAAGTCCCTTGGTGGCTTTTTTAAACTACCAGTTACTTTTCTCTGAAATCTTTCTGAAACCAGGGGAGATAACTTGTTTGCTTTTGGTTAAGAATGTCAGAGTAACTTTGATGATGGAATCAATGGAAACTATTGGAGTGGGGAGAGGGATTTTCCACCTGTCTACCTGAAGGCGGGTGAGACTCCACCAACATTTCTGTGGCCTGAGCAAGCACATGGTGGGAATGTTCTTGGATGGACACCTTTCACCGTCACCGTGCACATTTGCAAGTCCCACCCACAGCCTACAACCAGCCAGCAACGCACAATCTTCAAAACCTTCACTGTGACAATTCAATCCCAGCTCAGTAGATAAACCGTATTTCAAATGCCTAGAATTTTGATTGTTCAATTATCGAAATCTTTGCAGCCAGCATATTCTTTATTATATACCTGTTGTTGGTGCTGGAAAGAACACAATTAATGGTGTGAATATGCAGAATACAACATGCCATCATCCTTCATTGCAGAATTCCAGTTGTCAACATGACCATTTCGATCCTTGTCAATGTTTTACTGAAAGCTCTGTCATCACTGCACAGCTAATTTGATAACTGTTGTTGAAGTTGTCCTTGTTGCCAATGTTCCCAGGGTGTCCCCATCATAAGACCATAAGACATAGGAGTGGAAGTAAGGCCATTCGGCCCATCGAGTCCACTCCGCCATTCAATCATGGCTGATGGGCATTTCAATTCCACTTACCAGCATTCTCCCCGTAGCCCTTAATTCCTTGTGACATCAAGAATTTATCAATCAGAGGTCTCTCTGGCCTACCCTAGCACACAGCAAGGATGTGGTTAATTTGACTTTGGCCTCAACTCCATTCTCCTGCCTACCACTGCACCCCAAACCTTGGCAGCTCAAGACCCTGTGATTCCCTTTTTAGTTTAGAATCTAAATACCTCTTCCTTAAAAAACTCAATGACGTGTTTCCACTAATCTCTGGTGAAGTGAGTTCCACAGACGCACGACTCTCTGAGGGAGAGCAACTACTTATGCCTGACAGATAATCTTGTATTTTTAAACTGTGTCCCCTGGTTCTAGCCTCTCCTGTAAGGGAAAGCATCATTTCAGCATTTACCAGGTTCAGGCACTTCAGGAGTTCATATCTTTCAATCAGATCAACGCTCAGTCTTCTAACCGGCCCAAATTTTCCTCTTAAGACAATGGATAAAGCAGAGGCAGACTGGTGAGAAGAAATGCCTTGGTTCTCTAGGACTTTGCCCAGAATGGTTAAAAGCTGTTGGAGTGTCTAGTCCTCACTCCTCACCCATTCTCATCCCTTGAATCAGTTGAATGAAGCTACTGTGAACCACTCCTAATGCAATTATAATTTTGTGCACAGCAGATAATTATACACCACCTCACAACAATAACCACTCTCTTTTTATAGATATCTCACTACTGCCATCACTTGATGGCCGCTATGATTAATCTCACTTCACCAGACATTTAACTCAATCTGTAACAATGTCAGCGAACCTCTGTACATATACATCTCACCATCAATTTCACTGATCGCTTATTATTCAATGTACCATGCATGTAATGGTCTGTTTACCATGCTCCTTCTGAATCACCCATCTCAAATTATTTCTCCATTACTCATCTTACGCCATCCCTCTATTTCCCAATCTCACCTCATTTCCTTCCATCATCCAACCACCACATTCCAATTCTCAAATTGCCTCCACTACTTGATATACTTTCCATTAGGTAAAGTTATTAAATTAATTTCCCCTTTCCTTACCTTATTCATATCAAAAGTCTTAAACATCTGTTCAATGTAGGCATTAGCTTCTTGGTTCAATCCCTTAAGGCCAAAGAATTGTTTGAACTCATGCAGGGTCAGCTGTCCGGATGGGCATTCAACCATAAACTTCTTGTACCAGTGGTGAAGCTCCACGGCCTGTAGGTCATCCACAGTGGTGCCTTGTGAGTTTCCCATTCTAGCTCTTGCTGCGAAGTGTCTGCACGAGTACACAAATGCTGAGGTATGTTTGTCAGTCCTCTGAGCATTTAAGCTAATTTAAGCGAGAGCTAAGCTTGGCTATGGCCAATCAGGTACTTTAATCTCTCCCCAATATGGATTTAAGATCTCAAGATATTTATAAAAAGACACTGGCCAACTGCGAGTCAGGCCTGGATTTTGCTGAGGTGAAGTTACTTCAGGACAAACGGCAATCATCACTAATCAGCTGCATTTATCTGACAGCTCACTCTGACTTTCAAATGCACTTTTTCTCTTCAGCATTTTCTTTGTCACTTTCATCCCCTTCTTCTTCCTCTCAGACCAGTCAAGTTGCATTCACTTGAACTGATACTTTTTCATTTTTTAAAATGTGAACCACTGAGATTAATCTCAGCTTTGAAAATCAATGCTCTGTAGTTTAAGCATGTGCATGAGCTTTCTTTGGAATGATGCATTAGGAACTGGATAAACCACCAGGGCAGCTGTGATAATCCCAGTAGTTGAGCCGAGACAATGTCTAATACTGCAGGCACTTTTGGATAGTTGACCAACTAACCTGACTTATGAAAGGAATCTTATGGGGAAGAAATGGTGCAGTGGTACAGTCATCCAGAGTAGTAATTCTCAGGATCTGAGTTTAAATGCCACCACAGTGAATATTAGAATTTGAATTCAATTAATAAATCTGGAACCTTAAAGCTAGTCTCACGATGGTGACTGTGACAACTAGCATTGGCTGTTGCAAATGGCTATTTGGTTCACTAATGCCCTTTAGCACAGAAAATCTGCAATTCTTACCCAGTCAAGCCAACATGCAACACCACACCCAGAGCAATTAGGGTTAATGTTTAACAGTGAAATGGTCCAACAAACCACTAAATTTCAAGGGCAGTTAAGGATAACAAATGCTAGTCTAATAGAGTCATAGAGATGTACAGCACAGAAACAGACCCTTCAGTCCAACTCGTCCATGTTGACCAGATATCCCAACCTAATCAGTCTTGCCAGCATCCAATAAAATTTTTCAATTGGGGCGGATCCTGCTCACTCTGTCATGAAAAACCTTGCAAACTCAATGCCAAAACAATGAGGGTTTCCCAGTTTGATAAATTGTGAGCAGGCTATCAGTGGTTTGAGAAAGCATTCTGCTTTTTATAATCTTAAAATCTCATTCTTGTCCCTTTCTTGATGCTTTTCTCCCCTACCAGATGAGATGTTTGCTATAAAAAAGTTTGTTGGAAAAGCCTGAGGTTCCTGGCCCAGATTAAACCAGTAGGGAGCAGCAGTTAGTCCAACAGAAACTCTGCCAGAATTTGAGAAATTAAAAATCACACAACACCAGGTTGTAGTGCAACAGGTTTATTTGGAAGCACTAGCTTTCAAAAGCTTTTGGTGCTTCCAAATAAACCTGTTGGATTATAACCTGGCGTTGTGTGATTTTTAACTTTGTATACCCCAGTCCAACACCAGCATCTCCAAATCAGAATTTGAGAAGACTGACAAAAGTGACATCATTCAGAGAGCTGACTGACAGGCAGTGACTAAGTTGTTTTCTCTCTTTAAAGCTGCATTAATACATGTTCTAGCTTTTCCTTTTTTCAAACAAAGTAACCGATGTAATTTTCCACTTGGCTTAAATTGAAGGAAAGAGTATTTTATCCAAAGGCTTAGCCCTGTGTGTTGCACAGCTGCAGTGTGTGGGTGGTCTAAGATGCTCCTGGATGGCAGGTTTCAGAGTTTCCAATGTTGGCTGGAGGCACAGCAAACCTGAGGGTTGGCATATCTTTAGATGTGGTCATGCTACAGTGTAAGCAAGTGCAGTCAGAGAAGGAAAGCATGACCTCCAGTCAGAAGAAGGGAGGGAGACCATAAGACATGGAGTAGGCCATTCAGCCATCATATCTGCTCTGCCATTCAGTCAGACCATGGCTCATCTGATAATCTTCAACTCCACTTTCCTGCTCTAATTCCATAACCCCTGATTTCCTTACTGATTAGAAATCTGTCTATCTCAGCTTGAGACAGGGAAATCATGAGGTGAGTCACAGAGATGTTCAGCACAGAAACAGACTCTTCGGTCCAACTCGTCCATGCTGACCAGATATCCGAACCTAATCTAGTCCCTACCAGCAGTTGTGGGCGGTACGGTGGCACAGTGGTTAGCACTGCTGCCTCACAGCGCCTGAGACCCGGGTTCAATTCCCGACTCAGGCGACTGACTGTGTGGAGTTTGCACGTTCTCCCCGTGTCTGCATGGGTTTCCTCCGGGTGCTCCGGTTTCCTCCCACAGTCCAAAGATGTGCGGGTCAGGTGAATTGGCCATGCTAAATTGCCCGTAGTGATAGGTAAGGGGTAAATGTAGGGGTATGGGTGGGTTGCGCTTCGGTGGGTCGGTGTGGACTTGTTGGGCTGAAGGGCCTGTTTCCACACTGTAAGTAATCTAATCTAAAAAAAAATCTAATCTAAAAATTTGGCCTAATCCCATTTTAGAATGTATCTCAATAAAGAACAGTCTTTCTGTGTTGGAAAACAGTAAGAATGATGGTTCCTCTGGAGTACAGCCAGAGCCAAGCTGCATAACACTAGAACAGAAAGACAGGAAGACCAATCGTGGAAATAGATTCAATAGGCTATGGTTCAGACTGGTTATTTTGTGGTCACAGATGTAACTCCAGATCAAGGGTGTGGCTAAATCACTGCAAGGCAAACAGGCAATAGTTAACATTGGGAAAAACAACATAGGTAGAACAAGGGATGAGGTCCTGCGACGAGGAAGAGATTGAAAAGCAGGACCTCAAAGGCAGTAATCTCTGGATTACTTCTGGTTTTATATACTACTGAATATCGGAATAGGCAGATAGAGCAGATGAGTGTACGGTTTAAAAGTAAGGGCAGGAGGGAGGGCTTTAGTTTCCTAGATCACTGAGTACATTTGCAACAATGCAGCTGAATGGCCTCTTCAATAACTTTTTCTATAGCCTGCAACCAACACACCCTCTGAAATTAGCCACCCAGATCAGTAAGAGTCATGTGGTGGTGCTGTTATTGTAGATTTATCACTGACATGAATAACTTGAAATTACAACCAATGAAAACCACACTTGCTTGAAAACACCAAACTGCTGTCCTCAACTCTGACTGTAATGTCAACGAAAGCTTTGGAGAAATGCAGCAAATGGCTAAAGTTGGGAGTCCTTTCTAGTTATCCATAAGTTTCCCCAATTCTCCACTGAACATTTAACTGCCACTTCAGAAGCTTCCATGAACTCTTTTCCCACTTTCCTATTGACTATTTCTCCTCTGCCTCCCACACAGTAGCATCCTGAAACATTTCTTATACAGTGAGGAAAATCATTGCTAGGTCCTCTGCTTCCCTGCTTTAAACTCAATGGGAGGTTCTGGGAATTCTTGAATAAATGACACAAATGTAATAACAAGAACAGAAATTGCCGGGAAAGCTCCGCAAGTCTGGCAGCATCTGTGGAGAGAAATCTGAGTTAATGTTTTGGGCCCAGTGACCCTTCATCAGAACTGATGGTAGCTCGGAAAATGTTGTTTAAATGCAGAAGATAGGTTTGGGGGAGGGGGTAAGGAGTAAACAATTGTGGAGATAGATGCAAATGCAGTCTACTACTGATCATCAGCAAAGTGATGGCAAACATTGATGGGGACAGTGCTACAAGAAGCATTCACTCAACTATAATCTGTACACTCAAGCTAGGCTTGGGTTCTTCCAGCATCACAAAGCTCCTGACCTCATTAGATCCTTGGTCCAAACAAGAAGTTGAACTCAACAAAGGAAGGTTCTTGACAACAAAGCTGCAACTGACTGAATATGGCATCAAGGAGCCCCAGTCAAACTGGAGTCAATAGAATCAAGGGATAAATTCTCCATGTTAGGAGGCATTCCCAGTACAAAGGATTCCCAGCTTGTGGTGGTTGGAGGCCAATCATCTCAGTCACATCTTTGTAGGAGTTCATTAGGATAGTCTCTGTGCCCAAATACCTTCAACTGTTACATCAATGACTTTCCCTCCATCACAAGAGGAGGTAGTGGCATAGTGGTAATGTCACCACAGGACTTTTGCCCAAAACGTCAATTTCGCTGCTCCTTGGATGATGCCTGAACTGCTGTGCTCTTCCAGCACCATTAATGCAGAGATAGTAATTCTGAATATCAGGCCAATGTTCTTTGAATCTCACCTTGGCAGATAATGAATTTGAATTCAATAAAATCTGCATTAAAGGGATTGTCTTGAAAACCCATCTGGCTTGTGACTGTCCTTTAGGGAAGGAAATATGACATCCTTACCCAGCTGGCCCACAGTAACTCCAGACCTGTAGAAATGTGGTTGACTCCAAACTGCTGTATGGGCAATTCGGGAAATGCAAGTAATAGTGGCCTAAGCAGAGATGCTCACATCCAATGAACAAATTAACATCACATTGTGATGAATACCCACCACTATGGAAGCCTTGAGCAGTGAGGCATTATGGGTGGAGCTGAGAAATAAGAAGGTGTAGTTACATTGGTGGGGCTATATTACAGGCCTCCCAACCGGGAATGTGAAGCAGAAGAACAAATAGATAAACAGATTATGAAAGACATAGAGGCAACAGGGTGGTGGTGATGGGAGATTTTAATATACCTAACATTGATTGGGATATACTTCGTGTCAGAGATCTGGATGGGGCAGAATTTGTAAGGAGCATCCAGGCAAGTTTTCTGGAGCAGTATTAATAGTCCGACAAGGGAAGGGGCTATATTGAACCTGCTCTCTGGGTGGTCCGAAACCTGTTGATCTTCCAGCTGAAGGAGTTGACCCCGACTGAGTGTTGCAGACTGGCACATTCCAAGGTCCAGGACTATGCGTTGAGGGACGCGCTGAAGCTTGGGGCAGCTGCCACCAAGGCGCGGTGGGGAAAGACCACCGTGCAACATCTGCCTGCCTAACGAAGAACAGGGGGCCCACGCAGTCATTTGGGCTCTGCTGATGCCTCAGCTAAATATGGAATCGTACAGACCTGTATATATGAATGATTACTCTGTCTCTGTATACCAAGAAATGGAATGTTTATGGATGTATGGCATGACCAATTGTACAGATCATCAAAATATTTTATGAATAAAGTATATTTTTTGAAATAAAAAAGTTAGGGAATGAGCCAGGCCAGGTGGTATAAATTGCAGTGGGGGATTTCTTTGGGAATACTAACCACAATTCTGTAAGTTTTAGAATACTCGTAGACAAAGATCAGAGTGGTCCTAAGGGACGAGTACTAAACTGGGCCGAGGCCAATTAAATCAAAATCAGGCAGGAGCTGGGAAATGTGGATTGGACACAGCTATTTGAAGGAAAATCCACATCTGATATGTGGGAGGCTTTCAAAGATAGGTTGAAGATAGTGCAGGATAGGCATGTCCCTTCGAAAACAAGGGATAGGAAAGGCAAGATTCGTGAACCATGGATGACAGGAGGAATCGTGCGACTAGCCAAGAGGGAAAGGGAAGCGTACATAAGGTCCAGGCAGCTAAGACCTTGGAAGAATATCGGGTGGAGGGACGGGGTGAAAGCGGACAGAGTTAGGGAGGGGTGGGAGCAGATGGGGTTGGGGAGGGCAGGGGTCGGTGTTGGATGGCATTGGGGGACAGCAGGGGGGGGTGGGGTGGGAGCAGATGGGTTGGGGAGTGGTGGGGTGTGAGTGGATGGGAGACAGGGTCTCGCGCACGGTATGCTTTTGCCTCGTCTCCTGAACGGGGAGCAGAGTTCCCAAAAAACTCCGAACACCAGAAGAAATCAATTAACTGAATAATCAATTATCCAAATGAAATAGTGCCCGCCCATCTCATTCGGATAATTGAGGTTCCTCTGTATATTGTGGTTATTTGATCACAAGTCTCCAGCCAACTTTGATGAGCAGTAACGCCATAGCTACTGTAGATTTTTAATTAAATCATCCAGTTCAGATTTTTTTTGGACACACCTCTGTTGCAGACAGGTCCTGAACCCAGCCTTCTGGCACAGAGATAGGAACACTAGCATTACTCCACAAGAGCCCTCCATCTTTATTGTATCCAAACATTTGAAGGTGTCATTGAGCTGACTGGTTCGAGAGTACCCTCTAGTGACAAAAATAACATACACAGCGTATTGTTCAGTCATTTTCACATGGATTCAACAACTTACCTTCTATCTCTCTCCCATGGATAGCCACTATCGCAGTGGGACACCCAAATCTTTACTCCTGCCAATCTCTGCGGCACAGTCTGAACCGAACTGTGACTGTGATTTTTTTTCTGTTAAGAATATAATGATACATGAAATGAGGAAAATTAATTTCTTACATTAGTACTATTCCTTAGAATCATAGAATCCCTACAGTGCACAGAAAGGTCATTCGGTCCATCGGGTCGGCACTGACCCTCCGAAGAGCATTTCACTCAGACCCACTTCCCCCACTCTGTCCCTGTAAACCACATGGGGTTTTCCTTTTCCTACAATCGTGTACAATCTCTGTAGCAAGGTTTCTACTTGTAACATTTTACGAGTCAGGGTTTGGCAGGTTTTTTTTGCTGCCAGTTTTGAGATACATTAAGATAACCCTCTGAAATCATTTAAATTCTACATTGAAATTATTCATTCTTAGAACAAAAGTTTAAAAGAGACTTGTGCTTACATAGAACGTTTCATAACAACCACACATCTTAAAATATTTTAAAGCCAATGAAGTTCTTTTAAATTATAGTCACTGCTGTAACACAGGAAACACACTCCCAATTTACATAGTGCAAGGCCTCACAAATAGCAAGGTAATAGTGTTTTAATGAGCCCAGTTGAGAGACAAATATTACCCAGGACATCAAGGTTAACCCACTCTTGCTTCTTTTCAAAATATTGTTATGGAAGGTTTGACATCCACCTGAGAGCACAGACTTTATAATATTTAATCAGAAACACAGCAACCTCAAAAGTATAGCATTCCCTCAGCATTGAGTGTTAGTATGTTCTCTGGTCCTAGAGTGGGACTTGAATTCACACCCCTCAGATTCAGAGGGTCTCAGGTATCGTCAGCTCAGAACACTACATTATCTTTGATTGAATCTAGAAACTTCCATCATACTCAACCTATATGTGGAACCAAATAACCCTAGGTATGAAACGTTTGATTCTACTTTTACCATGATCATCCTATAATGTATCTCAATCTCAATGTCAAACCATGACCTGCAATACTTTGTTCTTTTCTTGACCTCAAACTTGTTTCACAGTGGATCCTGTTTTTGTCATCTTCACTGTAACAAATGCATAAGTCATCCTGTTTCTCTTAATATCAATGTCAGAAGTCACGTGACACCAAGTTATAGTCCAACAGATAAAAAAAATTAAAAATAAGGAGGTGCTGCAGATAACCCAAATGACTGGAATAATGATGGGTATAACAGTTGTATGCTGGGGGTCTAACCAAAGTAATAAGTAATCCAAAACTGTACAAGCTGAATAAGGTAGAGAGATCATAATAATTTATTAAGATGATGGTGTCAAAACAGAACAGTAAGGAGGATTTTACAGATACAGAACAGTGTGGTGGGGTCACATGTAGTGCGACATGAACCCCAGATCATGGTTGAAGCTGACTTCATGGAAACAGAAGTTGGCCATCAGGTTCTGCTCGCCGATTCTGCGTTGTTGTGCATCTTGAAAGCTGCCTTGGATGACACTTACTTGAAAATCGGAGGCTGAATGTCCTTGATTACTGAAGTGATCCTTGACTGGGCGACAACATCCCTGTCTGGCAATTGTTGCGCAATGTCCATTCATCCATTGTCACAGCGACTGCATGATTCACCACCATGCCTCGGAGCATCGTGCTTGCAGGGTATGAGATAGGCGACATTGAATGTTGCTGTGTATGTGGTGGGCAGTGTTCCCACGTAAGATGGTAGTAGCCTTGAGAATATGTCCTGCAGAGATTCCCACGGCAGGATTGTGTGGTGTTGGTCAATGTTGTCCTGAAGGCATGTTAGTTTGCTGCAAACAATGAATTGTTTAAAGTTTGGTGGCTTAGTGATAATCTTGGCGAGATGCTCCCGTGGACCAGTTGTGTGGGCCATGAGTCATCAACATGATAGCAACATTCTGTTTGGTTACTGGGCACATGGTCAGCATGCATACAAACAATACGGGAGCATTAACCTCCAGATTCTAAAAAGCCAGCATCTCTCTCTCTGCAATGAAGTAACTAAGAAATAAAAAACAGGTATCTGTTCTCTTCCACCAGTCACTCTCAGTTGTTGCCACAAACCAATGATGGAAAACTTGAACAATTAATGCACCAACACTATCCTGTGTCTTCAGCAAAGAACTGAAAGGACCTCAAAATAAGGAGATCAGAAGATTTTTGAAGAGGACAACTGACATGGCATCGAAACTCGTAGAATGATGCTATTGAACCATATTCCCCTAACATATTTTACTTCAACCATAACGCATTTGCTTGTTTCAAATATAGAAATTGCTGGAGAAACTCAACATGTCTGGCAATACCTTTGGACAGAAAGTTTGAGTCCAATGACCCTTCTTCAGAATGGTGTCTGTCTGTCTCTCTGTCTGTGATATGTCATAGAGATGTGCAGCATGGAAATAGACCCTTCAGTCCAACCCGTCCATGCCGACCAGATATCCGAATCCAATCTAGTCCCACCTGCCAGCACCCGGCCCATATCCCCTCCAAACCCTTCCTATTCATATACCCATCCAAATGCCTCTTAAATGTTGCAATTGTACCAGACTCCACCACTTTCTCTGGCAGCTCATTCCATACATGTACTATCCTCTGTGTGAAAATATTACCCCTTATATATCTTTCTCCTTTCACCTTAAACCTATGCCCTCTAGTTCTGGACCCTCCCCACCCCAGGAAAACGTCTTTGTCTATTTATCCTATCCATGCCCCTCATAATTTTGTAAACCTCTATAATGTCACCTTTCAGTCTCCGACGCTCCAGGGAAAACAGCCCCAGCCTATTTAGCCTCTCCCTATAGCTCAAATCCTCCAACCCTGGCAACATGCTTGTAAATCTTTTCTGAACCCTTTCAAGTTTGACAACACCTTTCCGATAGGAAGGAGACCAGAATTGCACACAATATTCCAACAGTGGCCGAACCAATATCCTTACAGCCGCAACATGACCTCCCAACTCTTGTACTCAATACTCTGACCAATAAAAGAAAGCATACCAAACACCTTCTTCACTATCCTATCTACCTGCGGCTCCACTTTCAAGGAGCTATGAACCTGCACTCCAAGGTCTCTTTGTTCAGCGACACTCCCTACGATCTTACCATTAAGTGTATAAGTCCTGCTAAGAGTTGTTTTCCCAAAATGCAGCACCTCGCATTTATCTGAACTAACCTCCATCTGCCACTTCTCAGCCCATTGGCCCATCTGGTCCAGATCCTGTTGTAATCTGAGGTAACCCTGTTCGCTGTGCACTATACCTCCAATTTTGGTGTCATCTACAAACTTACTAATTGTACCTCTTATGCTCCCATCCAAATCATTTATGTAAATGACAAAAAGTAGAGGACCCAGCACTGATCCTTGTGGCACTCCACTGCTCACAGGCCTCCAGTCTGAAAAACAACCTTCCACCACCACCCCCTGTCTTCCAACTTTGAGCCAGTTCTGTATCCAAATGGCTAGTTCTCCCTGTATTCCGTGACATCAAACCTTGCTAATCAGTCTCCCATGGAGAACCTTATCGAACACGTTACTGAAGTCCATAAAGATCACGTCTACCACTCTGCCCTCATCAATCCTCTTTGTTACTTCCTCAAAAAACTCAATCAAGTTTGTGAGACATGATTTCCCATGCACAAAGCCATGTTGACTATCCCTAATCAGTCCTTGCCTTTCCAAATACACGTACATCTTGTCCCTCAGGATTCCCACCAACAACTTGCCCACCACCGATGTCAGGCTCACTGGTCTATAATTCCCTGGCTTTACCTAAGCAGAGGTTAGATTTTCACCTAGCAGAGCTGGATGTTGATATTTCAGGCTTAGCGGGAAGGTGATGGTAGTATTGTCACAAATGTATTAATCCAGACACCCAGGATCTGGGTAAAATTCTGTCACAGCAAATGGTGGAATTTGAATTCAATAACAATCTAGAATTAAGAGTCTCAAGATGACCACTGTCTGGAAAAACCCATCTAGTTCACTAATGTCCTTTAGGGAAGGAAACTACCGTTTTTACCGGTTTGGCCAACGTTCAACTCCAGACTCTCAGCAATGTGACTGACTCTTAAATACCCTCTGGGTAATAGATACTGGCCTGGTTAGCACAAAAAAAATTATGTTTGCCTGTGATTAGAATTATAAATATAACAATGATTATAAATATATAATTATTACTATATTTTATATATTTATGACTATAAATATATAATTATTACTATATCTATACAGGCAAACATAATTTCTTTTGTGCTAACCAGGTCAGTGTCTATTACCCAGAGGGTAGTTAAGAGTCAGTCACATTGCTGTGAGTCTGGAGTTGCATGTAGGCCAAACCAAGTAAAAAAGGACATTAGTAATCATCGTAATAATTTATAGAACAGAAACCTGGCCAGTGTTTTCTGTTAAGCTAGGTCCATCAGACTAGTAAATTTGGGACCTGGAGTAACTTGATACAATTCTTAATTTTTATGATAACCTGGGAGTAGTGGGGATCAAGTATTATCACAATTTCCCAAGAGGGTTATGACAATGTGTTACGAAGATTTTCCATGCTTCACTGGATTTAACCTGTGTCCTCTTTTTGTTGAAACTGTCAATCTATACTCTCATGTAATCATCTTCAGTTTGACTGGCTTCTAATTTTTTTAATTGACAATCTTTATTATAATTCACATTGCCCTACTGGAAAAAACAATTTATTTGGGCATTCCATCAAAATCCTTCTTTTAAGTGGTTTTAGAGATTCAGGAAGTTTATCATTTGCAAAAGAATAAACAGCCTCTAATCTTGCCTTGTAGTCAAAGCATTTTGTTAATTAACTCAGTTAACTTTCTGGTTAATGGTGATCCCTGGGTGTTGATGGGAGCGAAATAGAAATGATCACATCATTGAATGTTAAGGACAAATTGTTTGACGCTTCCTTGTTAAAGGTAAAAACAATGACTGCAGATGCTGGAAACCAGAGTCTAGATTAGAGTGGTGCTGGAAAAGCACAGCAGTTCAGGCAGCATCCCAGCAGCAGTAAATCGACGTTTCGGGCAAAAGTCCTTCATCAGGAATACAGACAGAGTGCCTGAAGGGTGGAGAGATAAATGAGAGGAGGGTGGGGGTGGGGAGAAAGTAGCATAGAGTACAATAGGTGATGGGGGAGGGGATGAAGGTGATAGGTCAGGGGGAGGGTGGAGTGGATAGGTGGAAAAGAAGATAGGCAGGTAGGACAAGTCATGGGGACAGTGCTGAGCTGGAAGACAGCAACTGCCTTATATATGCAAATGGGATGTTTATTGGCTAGAATGGATTTGCTTTGTGTTTTGTTCACATGTCAGAGGTTTAGTGTTCGAGTTAGGGTTAAGGTTAGGCAATTTGTGTTGGATAGAGGTCAATGTTATTTCTGTTGTGGAATACTTTGACCAGAGTTTCAGCTTAGCTTTGGGACACAAGTTATTCAGCACAGCAGTTGCAATGTTGGATTTTGGACTGGTGCACCAAATTAACTAAAGACTGGTATCTGAGATAGTGGAAAGCTCAGGAAGCGGTCAAGATCCTGCTGATAAAGGCTCCTTCAGTAGCATCTTCCAACCCCACAACCACAGCTATCTAGAAGGACAAGGGCAGCAGATTTATGGGAACACCATTACTTGCAAGTTTCCCTCCAAGCCACTTATCATTAAGATTTGGAAATAATTGGCTGTTCCCTCAGTGTCACTAGGTTAAAATCCTGGAATGGTATTGTGGGTGCACCTATACCAAAGAGGCTGCACAAGTTCAAGAGGGCAGCTCACCACCACTTTTTCAAGAGCAACTAGGGATGGGGCAATAAACCATCCACATCCTGAGAGTGAATAAGAAAAAATGATGAATCACTTACTTAGCACTTCTGGCTGAAAATGCTTGTAATATTTCAGCATTGTCCTTATCATTCATTTGCTGGGATTAGACGCCATTGTAATTGAATGCATTCATGGTGCTTCTTTCTTAGTTCTTTGAATGTACATGACCATTTAGACAGAAGGCAACATTGGTGTAGAATTTTGAATGGATTTGTTCCCCCTGGAATTGCATACCTACTTTTACAGCATGCTGCTTCTGTTGTTGAATTTGTGGTCCATTGTTATAGCTGCGCCAGTTTGGCACTTCACATATATCTGGTGCTTCTTCTGGCATGTTCTTCTACATTCCTCACTAAAATGGCTTTGGTTTCCTAACTTGATTGTGGTGGTAGAGAAGGATCTAAACCAGGCATTGAAGTGGAGTTCAATTCTGTTGATGACAGTGATGCAGTGTCTCGTGGTTTTGAAGTTTTGAGTTGTTAGTTCTAAATTTATCATATTTAGCAAGGTAACAAGCTGCACATTATCATAATAGACTGATGATGATGATGTGATCAAGGAGGTTTACTCTCTTGTATTGGTTCTTTCACCAACTGCCCAAAGTCCAGTCTGGCAATTATACCCTTCAGCAAATTTATATCATCTCCCTGCAACCTCCTGTGGTGCATTGAACACAGAGAATTATAACCTACCACTCCCCTCCCCCCAACTTAAGTAATGAATCAGCATGAGGTTTCCTTCTTAAAATTAGATCTGATACCATGCACTTTGAGCATAGGAGTTGGGAGGTCATGTTGAGGCTGTACAGGACATTGCTTACACCACTTTTGGAATATTGTGTGCAATTCTAGTATTCCTGCTACAAGGAGGATGTTGTGAAACTTTAAAGGGTTCAAATAAGATTTACATAAGGATGTTGCCAGGGTTGGAATGCTTGTACTATAGGTAGAGGCAGAACAGATTGGGGCTAGTTTCCATGGAGCGTTGGAGGCTGAGGGGTGATCTTATGGAGGTTTATAAAATCATGAGGGGGATGGATAGGGTAAATATGGATAAGGTCGTTTCCCCAAATCTTGACAGCATAGGCTTAAGGTGAGAGGCAAAAGATATAAAAGGAACTTAAGTGGCAACTTCTTCATGCAGAGGGTGGTGTAAGTATAGTATGAGCTGCCAGAGCAAGTGATGGAGACTGGTAAAATTATATTTAAAAGGAATCTGGATGGATGCATGAACAGGAAGGGTTTAGAGGGATATGGGCCAAGTGCTAGCAAATAAGAATATAATAACTTAGGACAGCAGGTCAACATGGACCAGTTGGACTGAGGGGGTCTGTTTCTGTGCTGTACAGCTCCAAGGCTGTAGATTAGATTAGATTAGATTACTTACAGTGTGGAAACAGGCCCTTCGGCCCAACAAGTCCACACCGACCCGCCGAAGCGCAACCCATCCCTACATTTACCCCTTACCTAACACTACGGGCAATTTAGCATGGCCAATTCGCCTGACCCGCACATCTTTGGACTGTGGGAGGAAACCGGAGCACCCGGAGGAAACCCATGCAGACACGGGGAGAACGTGCAAACTCCACACAGTCAGTCGCTTGAGTCGGGAACTGAACCCGGGTCTCAGGCGCTGTGAGACAGCAGTGCTAACCACTGTGCCACCGTTCCACCCACTGTATGAAACTTCATGGCATTCCAGCCCGAACTCTATCAACAAACACATTGAATTGGATCCCATTTATCACCCCAGAAAAAGAACTGGAAATGACATCACCACAGGAAATGACATCACCAACCAAAGGAAACCTAAACACATATAAAAAGCAGGCCATACCACCAGTGCTACACCAGAGGTTCACTGATGATAAAATGTCTGAAAACAAATGTTCCAGCTCAGCGCGCAAACCTACATCCAGAACCTCAACCTGAGCTACAAATCTTCTCAAAACTTGCTAACATCATGGGGGTCAGGAGGAGTTCTTGTTCGAGGACTCCCTTGGCCACATCCTCTTTGCGGTATATCACCATGCGTCTGAATCTGGAGGAGCTGTCTCTCCAACAGGCCACGAAACGGTGAGGGATAGATGTGAGACACACACCTCCATTCCTGTTCCATTTAACTTGGAGGAGCCGGTGTTGGGCTGGGGTCACATCGACATGACACTGGTCTCCTTTGGCTACAAGCTCTGTCAGCATGACCTTAGCCACCACCGTCACCTGATGGAGGAATTCCAAAAGCTAGTGTGTTTCCAAATAAACCTGTTGGACTATAACCTGGTGTCGTGTGATTTTTGTTTAAACCTTGTTCCACTTAATTATTCCTCGTTTATCCTGCGAATCCTCTTGTATTTCTCATTGGTCTTTCTCGAAGTTTCTCTCTCTCTTTTCTGATGCTCGTTCCCTCCCTTTGTTGTGATGTTTTTCCACCTTTTTTTTGTTGATTATCACTGACTCCATCCCTCCATTCTTTCTCTCTCCCCCTTTCTCCACACGCTGCCGGTTGCCATGGGGACGCTCCCGGAAGTGTTTCCCACTCTTCCCCCCCCCCCGCCCCCACGAGGGTAAGTTTTGGTTCCGGGTCACGGTGCTGATGTGGCCGCTCTTCGCTGAGGAGTCGGGTGAGAGTTCGGCGGGGGGAGCGCGAAATCGAGGGACAGCGCCGGGCCCGTCCCGTCCCCGACCCCACCCACCCCACACTCGAGGGGTCTCCACCCTGCGGCCCCCACCCCCCCCCCCGCCTCAGGTAGAGCCAGGAGCCCGCGGGGCCTGCTCCAGGGGCCCCGGGCCTCGGCCCCGATTGGGGAGCGGAGTCGGTTCCTGCAGAGCGAAGTGAGGGGGAAGAACAGAGGCCCTGACTGTCAAGGCTGGGGGTGGGGGGGATGGGGAGGAGACCCTGACTGTCAAGGCTGGGGGTGGGGGGGATGGGGAGGAGACCCTGACTGTCAAGGCTGGGGGTGGGGGGGATGGGGAGGAGACCCTGACTGTCAAGGCTGGGGATGGGGAGGAGACCCTGACTGTCAAGGCTGGGGGTGGGGGGGATGGGGAGGAGACCCTGATTGTCAAGGCTGGGGGTGGGGGGGATGGGGAGGAGACCCTGACTGTCAAGGCTAGGGGTGGGGGGGGGGGAAGATGGGGAGGAGACCCTGATTGTCAAGGCTAGGGGTGGGTGGGGGGAAGATGGGGAGGAGACCCTGATTGTTAAGGCTAGGGCTGGGGGGCAAGATGGGGAGGAGACACTAGTTGTCAAGGCTGGGGGTGGAGGGGATGGGGAGGAGACCCTGATTGTTAAGGCTGAGAGTGGACTGGAAGGTTGGGGAAGATACCCTGATTGTCAAGGCTGGGGGAGGAGACCCTGATTGTCAAGGTTGGGGGTGGAGTGGGGGCTGGGGAGGAGACCCTGATTGATTGCCCAAGGCTGGGGGTGGAAGTGTGATGGGGAGGAGACTGTTATTGTCAAGGCTTGGGCTTTTGGAGGTGGGCAGAATTCTCCACTCGCCGAGGCTTTAGGAAGGAGAAGGGATGTGGAACCCGATTGCCAAGATGTGGAGAGGCATCCAGTGTCTGGGGTTTTAGGTGGGCTGCGATATACTGATGCCATGGTCTGCTATTGTGCACTTTGATACCAGAGTCTGTAATTGTGAACTCTGATACGAGACCTGTGAGGTGGGAAAGTTTTATATTAGAGTTTAGTGATGAGATGAGATGTTGCTGTCATGAAGCATGTACACTAATCTCCAGTCTTTACCTTTAGATTATAATAAAGTGCTATTGTGAGTGCATCCTGCTGGTCAGCCCACTTTCTGAATGGTTTTCCTATGGACTGGCAGTAATGTGGGGTTAAACAAAAATAAAATAACGAACTGCGGACACTGGAAATCAGAAACAAAAACAGAAATTGCTGGAAAAACCCAGCATCTGTGGAACAAAAGCCGAGTTAATGTTTTGAGTCTATGATCCTCCTTCAGAAGAGACTCACTGACCCAATGCCTGTCCATGATCAATTAGAAGAAAGTGATGCCTGAAAAGTAGGCCCAATGTCAAAAACGCTGCCCTAATTTTACATTTATTGACTGCCCACCTTCCTCATCACCAGACATCCCCTATCACCAAACTGTTTGCACTAAAAAGTGTAGAAAAAGTTGTGTAACCTGGAAATGAGATACAAGGATAAAACCTCAAATTCAACCACAGGGCAATTAGCATTGTTTTAAAAATGGTGAAACATGATTCTTTTTTGTGTCCAGAGACTGTGAAATCAGTTTATAATTTTGGGCTAGAGCACCCAGATGAGGTAGAAACATAAATGTTTGTTATCTGGTCTGCAATGGCAGCAACTTTCCTATTTCACCATCTTATTGTGAGTTAGGTGGTTTATTGTATTATAGTGTTTGTTTTTGGAGAATTTGGATAACCTTAATGTCTTTTTGTGGTTCTGGCCCCAAACCCAGAGAAGCCATGAGTTCAAATCATTTCGAGCAAGTTATGAAACTAAAATCGATAAGTCTCCTAATTTGTCAGCTGATATCTGGAACATAACCACTGAAGCTGCCATATAATCCTATCTGCTTCATTAATGTTGCAGACCACAAAACTACTGTGTTGAACATTGAAATACTCAGTTAAGCTTTTGGATGTTAAGTTAAACTGTGTATATGTGACACAGTCAAATTGCCTCTCTTTCTGGTGTATCTTTCTATAAGAACAGATTGTTGTGGTTGAATATTGTGGGTTCTTACGTAGAAAATGGATCTGTGACTTTTTGTTTAGATATTGTGGTACTCAGGCATTCGACTACAGTACAGTCTGTAAGTGTCGGTATCCATAAGATTTGTTCTGGATATTGATCTGTAATAAATCAATGTCCAAGCGTTTAATTGCACTTTCAGTATTACCAGGATTTGCTGCTTTATTGTAAATAACAAATAACACAATTATGCCAGTACACTAATATAAAATGAGCCCATTTCAGTTATGTAGACAGTTAACTGAATTGCTTTCTGCATGTGCGGTCAGCTACTGTTTCACACATTTATAAAATTTACATTAAAAACTCAACATTGTAAAACTTTACTTTTTTATTATTCTCATTATCCCAAAGAAGATTGGCTATGGTAGTGAGTTACACATTATCACCACACTATGAGTAAAATAATTTCTCCTTATTTACCTTGGATTTACTTGTAACTGTCTTCTATTTCTGACTCCCTAGTTTTGCATTCTTTCACAATAGAAACATTCCACCCCAGCGTTTCCAATCCATTCTTTGTTTTCAAGATGTCTTTCAGCTGTCTTTGGGTCTTTTGCTTGCTGAAACAGAAGACAATCTGTTCAATATTTCATCTCTTTTCTGAAACCTGTAATCTCTGTGTTCTCACACCATCTGATTTCTTTTTCACTTTCTCCAGTGATTCGGACTTGATAGACCAGAATTGGCCATGATTCCCTGTGAGCCTTCTGACAAGGGTCCTGTACATGTTTCTACTTATCTATCAAACTGAATCACCTCGCATTATCTATACTGAAGTACATTTGTCCAATCTGCATATTTTCTTCAGTCATTATGTAACAGTTTTAAAATATTGACACAGTCTCTGCTTCACATCATTAGCCCGAGCACTGTATTCCACAGCCTCAGCACCCCATCTGTATGAACAAGATGCCGATCCTTCATCTCTTGCTTTTAATATTTGGCTGACTACTTTGATATCCCTAAACAAAATAAAACCAAAAGAACTGCAGATGCTGGAAATCAGAAACAAAAATAGAAATTGCTGGAAAATCTCAGCAGATCTGGTGGCTTCTGTGGACAGAAACAAAGTGAATGTTTTGGGTCCAGTGACCCTACTTCAGAACTGAAGGGTCATTGGACCTGAAACATTAATTGTGGTTTTTCTTCCAGATCCTGCCAGGTCCTTCCATCAATTTCTGTTTCTGTTTTTGATTTCCTTATTCCTACAGCATGTCCATCTTATTGTTTTAATTTGTCAACTTACTTCATCTGTTTCTATTACCTTCTACTTGCTATTTGACTTGTAAAAAAGATTCCATGATCCCTTCTCGCTGAATGAACTGTTCAGCTTGTCTTTTTATTTCATCACTTCATTAGGCTCCCTTTGGCTTCGCTGTTTTGGGGTCACAGCAGGTAAGTGGAAGTTTGAGTATAAATCATCAATGACCTAATTGAGTCAAGAAACATGCTGAAAGGGCTGAATGACCTGTTACTATCCCTGTATTTGTAAATGTAGCCATTTGCGTTAAGTAATTACTCCCCACTCCAGGTTAAATAGCTACTCTTCTACATTCCAGTCCCCTGGCATCTGTCACTAAGCTGTGTCAATGTTACTTGAAATGCCAAAGCTATCTCCACTTCCAGGTTGAATTCCCTGATTTTTTTCTAGTTTACATCTCCAGTTATTTATTAACATAACAGAGATTTCCAATCTTTACGTTCAGCTGCTAAACCTGCTTCCTGAAGCCTCTTTGCAGCGATTCAAGCCTTTCCCTTGCCTGGATCATTAACTTTAGTGAAACCAGGATGTGAACAGCCAGCAGTAAATATGAGGGCAATGATCCAAACTCAATGACCTTCTGTTGCTTACGTATTAGGCTCAATAGAACAGTGTTGGACAGGATTTAATGCATGTTCTTAAAGTGGCTTCAGGATTTATTCTAATCCAAGGCTGAATTTTAAAAAAGGAATAACTTTATTTTAGGTTTAACATAATGCTATATTTAGCTGTTTGCATCCAAACACAATTTTGCAAATGTACTCTGGAATCTTTTTGCCCTGCTGATTTTTGTCAAATGCCTAATTTTAAAGAGACATTTTAAATTGCAGAGGAACAGGTCATTTAGTCCCTTAAATCTGTTCTAGTATTCCGTTAGATCAGAGCTGAATTCTACCTCACCTCTGTGTACATGATTTTATTACATATCCCTCAATATCCTTAGCTAAGCAACATCTATTAATCATAATGTTAAGCATTTCCATTGAACTCGAGGATCTACAACCCTATCGGAGAGAGTTCTAGATTTGTACCACCCTTTATATGATGACGTGTTTTCTGTTGAAGAAGGGTGTTGTTCTAATCTTAGCCCATCTAGATATCTCTAGTTTGCATCTCAATCAACCTGATTTTACTCACGCTACCAATGGTGACTCTGCCTTTGGTTGTCTGAAGCCTAAGCTCTGGAATTCCCATCCTACATCTCTCCTGCTGTCCACCTCATCTTCCTTTGTGAAATCTATTGGTCAGTAGTCCTAATGTTTTCTGATGTAACATGGTGTTTTACTACATTTTATAATGTTTCAGTGAGGCGTCGAACTGTTTTACATATTAATATTGTTATAAAACAAGTTGCATAATTTGGTGAAGGCTGCATCCCTTTGCTTAGAAGCAGGTGACTTTGGTTTAGTATTGGCTTTTGGATCTTGTGCTATAAATTCTGCGTCCTATGATCCTGCCCCACTAGTTACCTGATGAAGGAGTAGCGCTCTGAAAGTTTGTACTTCCAAATAAACCTACTGAACTATAACCTGGTGTGTGATTTTTAACTTTGTCCACCCCAATCCAACATTGGCACCTCCTCATCTTGTTAAAAACAAGATCACTGCCCTTTTTTATTCTTCATCAAAATCTAAGAACTGTGGATTCCTCATGTCTCAAACCTTCCTTTCCTCCTACAATCCCAAGTTTTGATGTCCCCCAACCATGAGTTTCCAATTTACATCCTATTCTTTCTCCCCTTTTCAATTTATCTCGGTAGGTGAACAGTCTAACATTGTTTTCTTGTCCTGTGTACAGTTCCACCATGCTGAGTCGTCTGTCAGACCTGGCGAAGGGTGTCAACACTGTGCTGCAGGATCTTTCAGGGGATGATAGTGGAGATGGGACCAGCGTTTCTCAGGAGGTGGTGAGTTATGTCATTCTGCTTTTCCAATCAAAGCACATCACTTCACATTTACCTTTGCCACCTTCCATTTGTTATTTAATTATCTAGTCTGCAAGCTTTCTTCAGTCAGTTACTTAAACTGTTTTCTTTAATATTGACATGGGACTATTGATAGTAGTCAAAGTATTTACATTTTCTGTTTCAACTAGGTGTCACTATCACTGGAGAAGAATCTCCAAATCTCTGAGAAACCGTTCATCTCTCTCCAGAGGTGTTGCCAGATCTGCTGAGTTTTTCCAACACTTCCAGTTTTTATGTTACTCTCTCCAGATTTCTTTCTGCCCTAAATGTCTTCCTTCAGCTTGAAGTTCTATGATGGGAGAAGTCTTCCTGAGATCTAATGAAAGTGACCAAAATGAAGTGTTAACTATTTCTCTCTCCTCAGATACTTGCAGACTGCTGTATATTTCCAGTTTTTATTTCAGAGTTCTGTGGTATTTTGCATTGGGTGGACAGATGTACCTGCTAGTGCCTTGCTCAGTGTTTACTGCACAGTTTTTCAAATGATCTTTAACATTTGCTGGTTGTTACATGAAAAATGAATGCATACATTCTGTGATGGAGATTCTTTTACTAAAACCAGTGTAATTTCCCTGATGGGTTAGACCCTTGAGAGAGTGCTGGTCTTTTCTGCCACTCTATTTGCATTGTGCAGGAGACCAATCAGCAGCCTGAGATGGAGGCCTGTCCTGATATATCAGAGGATGTGTTGGAGCGTCTGGCACAGACTGAGCAGCTTGTGGATCAGCTCAAAGAACTCATACGTGAGAAAGACTTGCAGCTTCAGAGTAAAGAGATTGCAATGAAGGTGAGTTATGGAGTTTAACTGTGATCTGCATGAGAGGTGTACCATTTCTCACACTGATCTTTTCTGTCATAGTATATTTCTCCAGGATTCCACTTGATGATTATACTAAATACCTCACGTTATTAGGCAAAATAATTTCTTCTATGTATCATTGTTGAATTCAGTTCCCACTGGTTTCCATATTTTTCCTGTCCGCCTACTTTCCTTATATAAATTTAAATTTAAGTCTCTGAATCTCTGTTCTAAGCTACCCCCCTCACCCCCGTCCCCAAGTCTGTATTTGCCAAATCAGTTTCATCCATTAAATGGGTAAGAGATGCATCTTTGTACTTACAATCTCTCCTTGATCTCACTACTCAGTCTTTGGGTAACTAGGTTTCATCTGCCGTAGCTCTTTCAGTAACATCAGGAGGGTGTTGAATATGGTGCAGGTATGCCTGCAGTGATTAATTCCAGGTTTGGTGGTCTCCTTAGACGCAGAAAAGGCGGTTGATCAGGTAGAGTGGTCGTACCTTTTTGGTGTTCCAGAACACTTTTTAGTCTTGGGAGGGTGTTTGCTAGATGGGTAGCAGTGCTATATAATGACCCCAAGGCGGCGGTTCTTACGAACGGCGTTAAATCAGATAATTTTAGCACTGGGAGAGGCAGCTGACAAGGGTGTCCTCTCTCACCACTGTTATTTACCTTAGTAATTTAACCATTGGCAGAGCCCATTCGGAAGGACCCTGAAATAGTGGTACACGAGGTAGGAATGGGAGAGCACAAAATTGCTCAATGCTGATGATGTCCTTTTAGTTTTGGCGAATCCGGAAAAATCCGTACCCTGGCAAATACAAAAAGTTAAATTATGTGGCATCTTCTCAGGATATTGAATACATTTTACAAAGTTGGAAACTGTGCCTGTTGGGGGGTTTGGTGGGAGTGCCTGACCTGGAGGATGGAATACCGTTTCCCTTTTGATGATCACAAAAGGGTTTTCTTTATCTGGGTATTTTTATTACTCCCATTTTCCATCAGCTGTACAGAACCAAATTTGTGCAATTTTTATGTTACGAGAATACAGGATCTGCAGTGGTGGCAGGGTTTACTAGTATCATGGTTAGGCCGAACAGCCTTCATTAATGTTCTTCCTTCGCTACTATGTTCTATGGGAATGCTCCCATTGTTGCTGCCCAGGCAGGGGCTGCGGAGGTTCAGTAGCTGGCTTGGATCCTTCATTTGGTGTCGAAGGTGAGTGGCAGTGCTGTATAAAGACCCCAATGCGGCGGTTCTTACGAACGGCGTTAAATCAGTTAATTTTATCATCAGGGGAGGCAGCCGACAAGGCATTAAATTGACTAAGTTGCAGCTCCCGCAGGGTATGGGGGGTGGATCTTCTAGATTTGAAACGATATCAAATAGATGCCCCATTGTCATATGTGGGTGCACATGGATCCAAGATCAATATGACGATATCAAGGCTTCTCAGATAAGGTGTCTCCTCGATAATTAACTGTTTATGGATCGGACAAAATCCATGGCTGAGCATTGTAAAAGATCAATTATCGTAAACACTGTCAAAACATGGGGAATAATACAGCAGGGTGAGGGAAATTCACATAAGACCTCACCGTTCACTCCTTTAGTTGGAACCCCAGGATTTAGGCCTGCGTCGATGCACTCCGCCTTTAAGGCATAGGAGGTCAAGGGAATCTCCTATTTGGGAGACTTACTGAGGGAGAGGTCCTGATGTCCTTTAAACAAATAAGTCACCAATATGGGCTGCCTAGTAGGGAGCTCTTCTGTTATTTTCAGATTAGGGACTCCATACGGAGAAGGACCACGTTCTTGGCTCAGCCTACAAGTCTGACATAGAGGGAAGAGTGCGCCGGTGTGTGGGCACCCTCTCGGTCAGTACCCAATACTATTTATGGGGGGGGCCGCGCCCTGCAGGATATTGAAAGACTCTGTGGAGTCTAGAGTTAGGAACTAGGGGAAGAAACTTCGTTTGAAACATGGGAGAATGTGAGGAAAATTTCGATATACAATGAAGTACAAACTATGCAGTTGAAGATTCTTCACAGGTCCCAAATCGCTCCAGAACGGTTGGCAAAGTTCAAGAAAGGAGCATTGCCAGCATGTCCTAAATGTAAAATTAGAGCAGGCATCCATCCACATTGTTTATGATCGTGTTACAGGATTCATGGATACTGGGGTGCCATAGTTAGTGAGTTGGAGGGGATCCTGGGAATCGAGGTTAAGATGGATCCGGTATCCCTCCTTTTGGGATTGCCATATTTGCCCTCGCTAGATGAACATGGGAAGAGATTACTTAACATTCTCACACACTGTACAAGGAAGAACATTCTAATGAACTGGATCTCAGAAAAACCCTGGGTCTCGTGGAGTAGCATAGATTGGTGATGGAGCACATCCCCCAAGATTATCTCACATGTGGTGCACCAGAAAACAGAACCATTCTATAAGACGTGACAGCCCTTTTAAATTACATTTATACGGACCAGGACCTTTGTATAGCCATGGGGCCGGGTTTGACGGTCCAGGGGCCCTGAAGGAAGAAGCTTGATAAATACGGGTGTTATAATTGATGCTCCCGTGGATGGGGGTACGGCAAGTGGTGTAACATACTTTAGTTTAATTTTAATTTAATTTGAGTTAAGTTAATTCAAGATTATTATATCAAATTTGACTTATTCTAATTTGGATTGGGTTATCTCATCCAATCTCGGTCAGCCTAACCTAATTTGGTAAGTACAGTTACTGATTGAATCTCAATGTGGAAAGATTGTCTTGCATTTTTTGTGATAGTTTTAATTTGTTCTATAGTGTAGTAGGTAATGTCCTGTTAACGTTTTTGTAATATAAGGTTTTTATATTGTTTTTTGTATGTGTATAATTTTGTAAAAGAATAAAACCTTTTCTAATAAAAAGAAATATTAAAAAAAAGTTTCATCTGAATTTCTTACAGGATTTATTAGTGACTAGCTATATATTTATACCTGCTTGTTTTGATCTCTGCCACATGTGGTAACATCTCTAAATCTACCCAATCAAATTCATTTATAGTTTTGAAGCCCTCTATCAAGGTATCGCTCAGTGTTCACTTTTCTTTAGCATGTAGGATAGCCTTGATCTTTTCCTATGGGTATACCTATTACAATGCTGCCCCTTTAACAAGGGTTTTTTCAAGAGTGGTTGTAAAAGCAGAGGTGCGGATTTGTCTGGAAATGGTTACTTTGAAGAATGGCGGGGGAGTGGCCAGTTCTCCTAGCTCAGGATTTTTTTATTCTAGTCTAGTCTGGTTTAGTTTTAGCAAGCAGTCAAAAACTCCAGCGGATCTAGTGAGGCAGGTACAGTGAAAAGAAGTTCCATATTTCAACAGAGGTCTTGCCTGAACTTTCTTTCTGAAAACTCCTACCTATGAGAACCTGTGTTTAAATTTACCTTTTGCCAAAGGATGTGTCTATGAGATGTTGCAGGGATTGGAACAGCTTTGTCAAGTTCAGATATTGTGTCGGTTGGATTATCAGATAAGTTGTTATTCTAAATTCTGTTTTCTTTTGGTTGTTTTTTTTCATCCATGATGTTTTATTAATTCTGTTTTGTTTGAAGCTGAGTGGTTTGATCAGCTGCATCACTCCTGGAATATCCACATTACATCTGCCTAAAAGAAATATAAAAAATTAGGGTCTGGCTACCTTAAAATGTTTTGAGGAGGTCTGGTCTGGTCCATAACATAACCACTCAGTTCTACTATGATCTTTATTAATATTTTTCACACTTTTGCCAGTGCCTTTGTATCCTCCTTGTAATAGAGATCAAAACTAATATCTGTGTGTATATGCTTGGCAGTATATGTGGGTGGGAGCTGAACCCAACTCTACACTTCTTCATTCCCATTTTGGTATGTGTGACCCTGATTCTACACAAGTTGATAGATTGCTGGCCAAAGCAGCAGGGGGAGTTGTTTTGAGTGCACCGTTTAATAACAGTGAATCTCTGATTATTTCACAGGAGGAGAAGGAGCTATTTGATGCCAAATTGGCAAAACTAAAGCTGCAGGCAAAAGCAAAGGTTGTCTCGTTAAATGCTCGGATCGAGGAACTGCAGAAACAAACATTACGCATTCCCTCATCACAGCCAGAAGAGTATTCTGCTGAGGTAAGGAACCAGATAAACTCAAGTGTTTTTTTTAAGATTAGATTCCCTACAGTACGGAAACAGGCCCTTTGGCCCACCAAGTCCACACCGACCCTCCGAAGAGTAATCCACCTAGACCCATTCCCTATATTTACACCTGACTGATGCACCTAACACTATGGCCAGTTCACTGGCCTGCACATCTTTGGACTGTGGGAGGAAACCGAAGCAACTGGAGAAAACCCACGCAAACACAGGGAGAATGTGCAAACCACAGAGACGGTCACCCCAGGCAGGAATCAAACCCAGGTCCCTGGTGCTGTGAGGCAGCAGTGGTAATCACTGAGCCATTGTGTATCGGTATATGGTCTTGAGGATTCCATCCATGTAGCTTAAAACAGTTGCTTGATTAATCACACAAGTGCACCTGACTTGCAACTTCATATCCTAATTGCAGTTTTTGAGGCTGGTGACTTTATTGAGGAACCTCAGATTTAAAGCCAGAGCATACAATTCCAGGTCCTATTCACCACAAACAAGTTGAGGGAAAGTGAAGTAGATAAAAAAATTGTCATGAAGAGTTACCAAGTGACCATTGTTGCTTTGCAGTGCCTGTCCTCATTGCTTTGTGGCACACAGTCCCTGCTGCTTTATGCAGGTAGCTTCCCAATACAGAGTTCAGGAAACATCCAAAATGAAATATCTAACTCTGAACTGGAGTCAATTGGAAAGAATTCTAATTCTCAGTCACTTTGTGCCATCAATATTAATCACACTGATAATGACATGCAGCTAACCATCAAAGACTACTGCTGGACTTGTCATAGTTTCCCAATTACTGAAAGTCAGTGTCTAAAATAACAAATGAGTAACGATATAATCAGTGTGAGAGCAGTTTTTCTTTTTAATCTTTGAAGCCGATCTGCTTTGATCAGATTATAGTCTTTCCGATTCTGTTCTATTTACTGTTTGCTAGGCTTTGCTGATCCACCGTTATTTTAGCCACTGGCTTTTGACAGGTATTTGTGAAGGTTTGAAAATAGCTACTATTTGTGAGTTAAATATCCCTTCATCAAGTGAGCCATTGTTAGATGTTAGATGGAATGACTTTGACACAACAATATCCTGTCAGTTTTCTTTTCAAAAGGCAGCACTGCTCACAATCTTTATGAACTCCTCCAAACCACACCCCTGTATTTTTGATCTTTTGTCTATCCCTGATTTTCATCACACTTATAATGATTGCAATTTAAATTACAGCTAATGAGACTCCTTATCTCTCTAATTCCGTGTTTAAACTTCTCTGCCTCTTTGACCAAGAGTTTGGTTATCTGTCCTAATATCTCTTTATTAGGACTGATTTTTCTTATTAAGCTTCTGTGAAATAATTTGGGATGTGAGATACAAAAATTAGGTATGGAGTAAAGGTCCCTCAATATGGTCCCAGAAAAATCCCTCAGGAAAGGGTAATGTGAGTGCGATTCACTGGAGATATTCACTGGCATTTAAAGGAACCAGGCGTATCCCATATAAATCTATAAAATTCTGACAAGATGAGACAGGGTAAACGCAGGAAAGTTGTTCCTGCTGATTAGGGAGTCCCAAACTAGGGGTGGCGCAGTCTAAGGATACAGAGTAGGCCATTTAGGACTGAAATGATGAGAAATGTCTGCACACAGAGAGAGGTGAACCTGTGGAATTCTCTTCCACAGAATGTGGTTGAGGCCAAACATTGAATGTTTTTAGGAAGGACTGAGAAATATTTGAGAGTTGAAAGAATCAAAGGATATGGGGAGACTGGGGGTTAAAGAGCACCGAGTCGAATGATCTGTCATGATCAAATTGAATGGTGGAGCAGGTTTAAAGGGCTGTTTGCCCTACTCGTGCTGCTATTTTTTATGTTTTTATGAGAGACAGCATTAAATTCCCTCTTAACTGTTCAATCAAAATGTCACAACACAAACACAGCATAATTTTGCTAAGAAGTTAAATTTCAATTGCATTCAATGTCCACAGCAATAATAGCCTTGAATTGTTAATTCTTCATGCTCATCTTGAGTGAAATTGGTAATTTTGTGCAATGTTAGAAGCAGTAATGTGATGTGGCCTAATTTCTGGGGAGAGCTGGATTGAGACATTCCAAACTCAATAGAATCCTTTCATCAGGAAAGATTCATCCATTCACATTGTTTTGAATTTGTTAGAATCACGTTCTGACTTACTACATTTCTCCATCAACTGGAAAACCAACTTGAATGAGATTGTAATTTTTCTTAAAATTACATTGACAGGTGCATCTAATACAAAGCTCCGCACCAGAGCAGCAAGATGAGATCCAAAAGCTTAAGAATCAACTTGAGCAACAGGAGGAGAACTGTAAGGCCATGCAGGCAGCTCTCAATAGTTCAAAGGACCAGCTTCAAGCTGCCAATGAACTTCTGAAGCAGAAAGAGACTGAACATGCACAGCAGGTAAAGAGATTAGTTTTCTGTGAAAGAAGGATAGGGACAGCCTGGTTTAAATGAAGGTTTGATGCTTTGTCCAATTAAACACACTCAGGACAAATGCAGTACGTGTAGATGGGTTTACTCCAATCCCTATCAGTCGTCGTAGGAATTTTGTAAACAGGGCTGGCAATTTGGTGTGAATTTTTACAGAATTCAAAGCAATATAGTAGATGAATCAGTCAAAACTATAGCCTACAGACAAATTTGACATTGACCTCTGGTGACCGATCCCAGAGGCAAAAAGGGTTTGTAGCTGAATCCTTCAGCCCAAATTATGTATTTATGTTTTGTAACTACAGCTCCGTTCTGTTCAAGAGGTCATTCTCAAAAAGGATACACGATTCCAAGAGCACATTCAGAAACAAGAGGAAGAGCTCGTATCCGGATCTGAAATAAACAAAGAGTTGCAACAAGTAAGTGTTGCTAGACCAGTAATAAATTAACTATGGATCACGGATAGTGAGGTGAAAGTCTGATGGAACTGATGACAGATTGAATAGGTTAAGAAATGGTGAAATGAAAGAACACCGAGGTGGTGCTATGTAGAAAATGCTCAGCCTGAGAAATCGTAGCCAGTGAAGTTCTTCATCTTCTATTTGCAATGTTTGATTTTGAAATGGGTTTCTGTAATTAGATTAGATTTGCTGTTGAAGCAAATTTGTGTGAATAGCTAAGGAAGACCTTGCATTTACTGAGCATTTTCACAAACTCGGGTGTTCCACAGCTCTTTACACCAATGAAGTGTGAATGTTTTGAATCCAGTAATCTTGCATCAACAGGTCACTGGACTCAAAATGTTTACTTTGTTTTTTTCACTACAGATGATGCTTAGTTTTTTTTTTAGCTCTTTCTGTTTTTGTTTCCGATTTCCAGAATCCGCAGTTCTTTATCTTTCCACTAATGAAGTGTAATCACTGTTTAAACAAAGGAACCAATCTCACAGGGCAAACTCTAACAAACATGATGTTCTGATCATCTCATTCGATCATGTTGGTCAACGAATAAATATTAATAAGGACTGCAGAAATAAGTCCCTTGTTCTTCAAAATAATGTCATGAGATCTTAAATGCTGAACTGAAATAGTACTCAGGGCCTCAGTTTAATGTTGAAGAGTGTGGAGCTGGGAAAGCACAGCAGGTCAAGCAGCATCTGAAGAGCAGGAGAATCTCCTCAGATGCTGCCTGACCGACTGTGTTTTCCAAGCACCACACTGTTCGACTCTGATCTCCAGCATCTGCAGCCCTCACTTTCTCCCAGTTTACCTCAGTTTAATGTCCAACCTGAAAAATGACACCACCTACTGCAATGAATTGATATGTGCTGAGTTCTGTGGTGTCAACTAGACCCACAACCTTCTGGCTCTGAGGCAACATTATAACCACTGAGCCACAAGTGATGGTATGACTATCTTCAGAAAGACCTGGGTATCTATATCAAAACCAAAAGAATTGCAGGCACTGTAAATCAGAAACAAAACCAGAAGTTGTTGGAAAAGCTCAGCAGGTCTGGCAGCATCTATGAAGAGAAATCAGAGTTAACGTTTCAGGTTCAATACACCTTCCTCAGAATGGGGTCCTCCTTTCTGAGGAAGGGTCACTGGTCCCGAAATGTTAACTCTGATTTCTCTTCATAGATGCTGCCAGACCTGCTGAGCTTTTCAAACAATTTCTGTTTTTGTGTGTGGGTTTTATGTATTTTTTTTTGAAGAGGGAATGGTAAACAATTGTATAATATGGCATAAAAACAATGTCACAAAGCAGAAGCTGCAAAATGATTTTGAAGTCCTTTACCTTTCTCTGAAAGCATTTAGTAATTGTGGTTAAGTTGTTCAGGAGGCACATTGGAGTCTGGGAGTACGTTGAGAGCACAACATAATAAGTTAAGCTAAATGTACAAAGTTAAAAATCTCACAACACCAGGTTATAGTCCAATGAATTTATTTGGAAGCACTAGCTTTCAGAGCACTGCTCCTTCATAAGGTGGTTGTGGAGAATAAGATTGTATGACACAGAATTTATAGCAAATGTTTGCAGTGTAATGTAAGTGAAATTATATATTGAAAAAGACCTGGATTGTTTGTTAAGTCTCTCATCTTTTAGAATGACCTTGTTGGTTTCAGTTCTTTCATATGTAAATCGCAAAACTTTTTTTAAAAAAGTTACATTCTCAAGTGAACTTTAACAATTGGTGCCATGTCGACCCAGATAATGTATTGAAGGTGTTAGCTGCCTGTGTGAGGCTGTCTGTACCACAATGGTCAGACTGATTCTAATCTAAAAAACAGATTTACAGAATCTTACATGGGTTCATGCAGTTTTTGAGCAAAGAAAAATGTAATTCTGCAAGTACAAGTTCACCCCACAAACTTATATGTCTATGTGTGCATGTGCGTGTGTCTGTGGGGGGTGGGGGGAGTGGTTATGAGTATCTGTGAGTGTACGTATTTATGTGTGTGAGTGTAAAGGGGTATAAGCCTGTGAGAGGATGTGTCTGGGAGTGTGTGTGAGTGTATGTGTGAGTGTAGTGCAATGCAATGGGACCGCCTGTAGTGTGACATGAATCCCAAAGTCCCGGTTAAGGCCATCCCTATGAGTACCAAACTTGGCTATCAGCTACTGCTCGGCCACTTTATCGTTGTTGCCTGACCCGAAGTCCGCCTTGGAGGACGGTCATTCGAAGGTCTGAGGTCAAATGTCCCGGACTGCTGAAGTGTTCTCCGACTGGAAGGGAACACTCCTGTCTGTTGATTGTTGTGTGGTGTCCATTCATCTGTTGCCATAGCCCCTGCTCGGTCCTGCCAATGTACCATGCCTCAGGGCATTCTTGCCTGCAGCATATGAGATAGACAACGTTGGCTGAGTCGCATGAGTACCTGCCACGTACATGGTGGAAGGCAATACACCAGGACGTCCCATCGTATCAGGCAGTGGGACTCTATGTGAGAACCTCTCTGGTTATATCGAAGGCATCTTGTAACCCATTGTACAAGGGACCGCAGCTTCTGTTGTGACACTGCAGATTTCTTACAGAAACTCAACGCCTACTGACCAGTTGAACTGAGAAGTTCCTCATTACAATGGATGTTTCCGCACTCTACACCAGCGTCCCCCACAATGATGGCATCGTGGCAACAGCCTCAGTACTCAACACCAACAACTCCAATCTCCGAGCACCGTCCTACAACGCATCCGCTTTATCCTCAATCACAACGTCTTCACCTTTGACAACCAGTTCTTCATCCAGACACACGGAACAGCCATGGGGACCAAATTTGCACCCCAATTTGCCAACATTTTCATGCACAGGTTGGAACAAGATTTCTTCTCTACACAAGACCTCCAACCAACATTACACATCAGGTACATTGATGACATTTTCTTCCTCTGGACTCATGGTGAGGAGTCGCTGATAAAACTACACAGTGATATCAACAAGATTCATCCCACCATTAAACTCACTATGGACTACTCTTGACTGTCTGTCTCATTCTTGGGCACATGCATCTCCATCAAGGATGGGCACCTCAGCACCACACTCTACCGCAAACCCACAGATAACCTCACAATGCTACACTTCTCCAGCTTCCACCTGAAGCACGTTAAAACAGCCATCCCCTATGGACAAGCCCTACGCATACACCAGATCTGTTCAGATGAGGAGGAACTCGACAGGTACTTGGAAGTACTCAGGGATATCCTCATAAGAACAGGGTATGATGCTCAACTCATCGACCACCAGTTCCAGTGTGCCACAGCAAGGAACCATAATGACCTCCTCAGGAGACAGACATGTGCTGCAACCGACAGGGTACCCTTCGTTGTTCAGTACTTCCCAGTAGTCGAAAAACTATGCAATGTTCTTCGTGACCTGCAACACATTATCAATGCCTTTAAACAACCGCCAAACCTCAAACAGATCATTGTTTGTAGTAAACTGCTCGGCTTTCAGGATGATACCATACAACCCTGTCACGGTAGACACAGCAAGACATGTCAGAATGTCAACATGGATACCACCATTACGTGTGGGGACACCTCCCTCCATGTACGTGGCAGGTACTCATGCGACTCAGCCCACGTTGTCTATCTCATACGCTGCAGGCAAGGATGCCCAGAGGCATGGTACATTAGCAGAGGCTATGGCAGCGGATGAATGGGCACTGCACAACAATCAACAGACAGGAGTGTTCCCTCCCAGTCAGAGAACACTTCAGCGGTCCAGACATTTGACCTCGGACCTTCGGGGCAGGCAACAACGAAAAGTGGCTGAGCAGAGGCTGATAGCCAAGTTCGGTACCCATGGAGATGGCCTCAACCGAGACCTTGGGTTCATGTCATACTACAGGTGACCCCATATATATTACACACACACACACACACACACACACCTTCTCTGTTTTGTGTGATTTTTACCTTTGTACACCCCAGTCCAACACTGGTGTCTCCAAATCATGACTAAATGTACAGCTAATATGGAACAGTACAGCACAGGAATAGGCCCTATGGGGCCAACATGCCAATCTAAACTAATCCCATCTGCTTGCACATGGTCAATATTCCTATATTTCCTGTCTGTTGATGTGTCTGCCTAAATGTTTCTTAAACTTAAATTATATGCTTCTACCACCTTCCCTGCCAGCACGTTCCAAATACCTAATGTATCTCCCTTAAACCTTTCCCCCTTTCACCTTAAATTTGTGCCCCCTAGTTTTTGACATTTTCACGGTGGAAAAGACTCCCGACTATCCACGCTATTTGAACCCCTCACAATTTCAATTACTTCTATCAGGTCGCCTCTCAGCTTCTGATGCTCAATTGATAACAATCCAAGTTTTTCAAACCTCTCTTAGCTAATCATGAGCCCAGATCATGCACTTTTGCCCACCTTACTGCAAAAGCTACATTCAGAATTGCCAGGCTGATCGATGCTCAGGTGGGTGGACTGAATTATAAAACAAAAAGTTCAAACATTTTCTGTGGTTCTCTTCAATCTGATTTTCATTCATTTCTTTATAATCCTAATGTATGGAAGCACATGTGTCTGTGCCTGTTCATGATTGCTTCTATGCATATGAGGTCTATACAAGTTGAGTATGCATAGTAAGTGCATTTGCCCACTTTTGTTTGTATCTTGTGTGTGCAAATTGTTCTCACGTCACAATGTTGATATGTCTGTCTTGTGCATAGAAGATGCCTGATCTGCTGAGGGTTTGCCACAATTTCTCTTTTTGTTAGATTTGCAGCATCTAAAGTAATTTGGTTTCCTTTCTGATTGTGTTATGTTCCCAGGCACCTCCTACCTTTTTTCAGATTCTGAATGCATCAGCTTTTTCACTTGTATTTTGTTTTATTTGCAGACGGTGAAATCATTACAAAGAAAGCTGGAAGAGAAGGAGGAAGCACTGCTGGGACGGACGCGGGTGGTGGAGATGTTGCAGCAGGAACTGAATGATAGCGATCAGAAAAAACAGGTTTCTCAACGCATTTAAATCGAGCCTCTCCTTGTTTTTATTAAGAAACTTGGGTACAGTGGGGCAGAACAGATCCATATACCTATAGTAGCAAAGGGGGAAAAAAAAAGCAGTTGAGAAGTAGATGATTTCAGGTAAAAAGGTCTGTCGTGAACTGGGGGTGGTAATTTAAAAAAAAATTGTTATTTTGGCAAAACTCAACATTAGTTGTCTTTTGGTGCCTTGATAACCAGGAGGGCTTGCAGAGTACTTCAGAGGGAGGTTCGCAATTCGCCAGGTTAGTGCAGACTGAGTGACATACAGAACAGACCAATTAAGCTTTCCTTCCGATAGTAAAGTTGCAAAAATATTCGACTTAGCAACAATTTAGTAGATTCTGAAGAAGGGCTTCTGCCCAAAAGGTCGATTTTTCCTGCTCCTCGAATGCTGCCTGAAGTGCTCTGCTTTCCCAACACCACTCTAATCTTGACTCAACAATTTTGTAGATGCCCGGCTACTGTTTTTGATCCTGATTTTTATTTTCATTCCATGTAGGTGTCCATGAAACTTGTCTTCTAAATGCCTGTAAACTGTAGGAGGAAGAGAAGAGTGAGAAGGGAGGGAGGTTGCATATCTGTTATGTCCTGTGGGGAGAAAAATGAATTTAGCAGGAAATGGATTGAATAATGGAAGGTGGAGGCAAGAGAAAGTCATGTTTCGAGGTCAGAACAAACCAGGGAACAGGAATAAAGATAATGGTGTTCATAAAGCAGCAAGTGACAGGGAAGGTAGCTTCACAGTTAGAGATAGTGAAACAAAAACAGAGGGTGCTGCAGAAGCTTAACAGTTCTGACAGTATCTGTGAAGTGAAATCCAAGTTAACGTTTTGGGTCTGGTGACCAATCCTCAGAACTGTTACCAGAACAGACCCGAAATGTTAACTTTGATTTCTCTGCACAGATGCTGTCAGACCTGCTGAGCTTTTCCAGCAACTTCTGTGTTTGTTTCTGACTTGCAGCCTCCGCTGTTCTTTCGGATTTTATTTAGAGATAGTGAAACGTGCTCGGTTAGTGCTTTGGGATGTGTAGTAGATTCCATGGAGTTGAGCGTTCTAATGTTTATGAAGTTCACTGTGTCTGTGTATTGGCCAAAACCTGTTGAGGTAAAGGGAAGTTTCAGGAGAGTTTTTTTTAACATTCAAAGCATTTCTCAAATTAGCTCCACTAAGCAAGGGAATTCTTCAATTGGCCTTAATTTCCCAGCATCTTGGCAGTTGTATATGACCCAGTGATGTGAAGGAAAGTGGATGCTTGGAGGCACTGGGTGAGAACAGATTCTTTTGTCTTTTTCCTTTGAAGTAGACAGGGCTAATTTCTCCCATGGAAGCTAGAATGGAGTCTGTGTGAAGTAGAGGATGAAAAATTGTTTAATTTTGTCCTGGAACAATACATCTCAGTGCACATCCTACACTTGGAAAGGGAAAATACAGAACCAATGTGCAGAAGCATTATTACAGTTAAACCATAAAATAGGCTCCCTTGGACCACGGTGAAAGTTGTTAGTGTGAGCTCATTTAAATTCAAGGAGGACAAGTTGTAAACAATAACATTTTGGGTTGGTGGATATGAGTCATTAGAAACATAACATGTGGTAAGTTCAGCAGACTGGGACGAAACCTTCACTTTGGACTTGTGGTTCAAAGGTGTCCACCCAAAGGTTTTCCTCATGCCTGGATCTATTGTAGATAAATTGGTAAAGATTGTTTGCTGTGTTTGGTCAATAGCTCCATTATTGTTGTATTGTGTGACTCCCAGAATTATAGGAAATGAACTAAAAGGACCATTTTCATTCATTTTTTAATCCTAATGTATGGAAGCACATGTGTCTGTGCTTGTTAATGATTGCTTATATGAGTTCTATATAACTTGAGTCTGCACAGTAAGTGCATTTGCCTACTTTTGTTTGCATCTAGTGTGTGTCTATTGTGTGCATATTTTCCTCTCGTCATAATATTGATACGTCTTTCTTGTGCATAGAGGATGCCTGATCTGCTGAAGGTTTGCCACAATTTCTCTTTTCTTTTCAGGTTTGCAGTACCTAAAGTAATTTGATTTCCTTTCTGATTGTGTTATATTCCCAGGCACCTTCTACCTTTTCTTTAGATTTATTTCCTGGGTTCCTGCATGTAAATGCTTGTAAAAGGGACATCTTTGAAACAACTTTTCAATTTTTTTAAACATGCTTTTGTCCTTCAGGTCCTCGGGGAAAAGCTGCAAGAGGCCGAGGCCAGCATTGCTATATTACAAACTGCACTAGAATCGGAGAAATTATCGGCTGAAACACGGCTGAGGGAGGTGACTGAGAAATATGAGACTGAGTTAATGGAGAAGAATTGTACTGTCACACAGATGCAACAGGCACTGCAAAATGCACAGTCATCCTGTGCTGACCTGACAGCACAAAACCAGAAGCTGCAAACTGTGATGGAAGACCAAGAGATAATGTGCAAAAGATTGACTGATGAAATAAAGGAGTTGCAAGGTAACAAAGTAAAACTCTCCAGGAAAGTCAGAGCTACATTGTTAAATGGCCATTATCTTTGTTTCTTGTTCAGTGCTTCAGCAGAGGTTTCCATGATCTTTCCGATAATCGATGATCCCTGTTTAGAGTAGGACTTGCTTTGAGGGTTTACATTAAAATCCAATTTTATCTTTCATTTGTTTCTGGGATTAAGCAGTATCTCATATTATGTTGTTATGGTGGTTAATCAGAGACCTGAGTTTAACATGCTAATTATGTAGGGTGTAGGTTTGCTTGCTGAGCTGTAGGGTAGATATCCAGACGTTTCATTACCTGGCTAGGTAACATCATCAGTGGCGAACTGCAAGTGAAGCGAAGCTGTTGTCTCCTGCTTTCTATTTATATCTTTCTCCTGGATGGGATTCTTGGGGTTTGTGGTGATGTCATTTCCTGTTCATTTTCTGAGGGGTTGATAGATGGCATCTAGATCTAGGTGCTTGTTTATGGCGTTGTGGTTGGAGTGCCAGGCCTCTAGGAATTCTCTGGCATGTCAAAGACAACAGCTTCGCTTCACTTGGAGGTCGCCACTGATGATGTTACCTAGCCAGGTAATGAAACGTCTGGATATCAAATCTACAGCTCAGCGAGCAAACCTACACCCTAAACCTCAACCTGAGCTACAAACCTTACGAAAATGCTAATTATGTGATTTGTTTATTTATATTTAAACATAATCAGAAAAGTTCAAACATAGTACAAATAGCAGGTTATGTTGAGCTCTCTCTGCACCTTCTCAGCATCTGTAATATTGTATTCTGCACTCTGTTTGTTAGCTTGCTGCACTTGTGTAGTGCAATCTGCCTGGAAACCATGTACAACAGCACTTTTCACTGTACCTTGGTACACGTGACAGTAATAAATCAAATTAAATACAATATGTAAACATGTACATTGATGCTAGTCTGAAATTGGTCAGATATTCTTATGTAAGAACTTTATAGTTTGAAAAGCATGGTCGTTAACCAGGCAAATCTAATTGTTTAACGCATTCCATAATTTTGGTATTGATGTAAAACTACATCAGACCTCTTTCATCAAGCAGCACTTCAGAATAAATCTTCATATAAAGATGCTGAAGTCAAACAAACTTATCTTTTTTTAATTTATTAATTACTTGACTTGAAATGTTTCAATAACTTTTTGAGAATTGTGGGTGATGATTCCGGTTTTGAATACAAATCCATCGTGAATGAAAAGAGAAGGATAGGAGGGGAAGTACTCTAGAAGTTAGGTGATACCAGCCTTTTTATCTTACCACTTCGGTCAACTTCACATTTGTTAAAGTAGAAGTGCTAATTGAAAAATTGGCACGTAAGACATCTAGTTTCAATATCGATAATTTCCAGGATGTGTACAGTGCCGGAAAGATAAACGTAAATCCCCCCGGACTGTCCTAACAAACATTTGCAGGACAAGCACAATATGGATTCAATGCAGAGTAAGGTTCCCAGTGCACTGTGCCGTCAAATAATCCTCGACCTGAATAGTTTAAATGCAGAGTAAAGCTTCCCCCTACCCATCCATGCTTAATGGAGATTATAATGTCTTTTTTCAGGATTACTGAAGTCCCTCATTATGGTATCATGCTAGTAAATCTCCTCTGCATGGTCCCAAAGCCTTGGCATCCAGAATTTGACACAGGGCTCGAATTGAGATTTAATCAAACAACCCGTGTTTTATAAGAACAGAAAAGCATAAGCAACAGGAGAATTCTATTTAGCTTTTTAGGTCTGCCCTTGCATTCAATTCGATATGATTTATCCACTAGACCTTCCCACACTTTTTCCACTTCCCTTAATTCTTATCATACCCAAAAAATCTGTTGGTTTTTGTCTTGAATATAATAATTAAACATTCAATGATCTGGCATACAGAATTACAAAGATATCTAACCCCTTGAATGCAGATATATTTCCTCATTTCAGTTCTAAATGGCCACTCCATATCTTTTAAACTGTTACCCCATGTTTTGGACTCCTTGCAAAGTGACACATCTTTCCAATCCCTTGAGAATTTTGTGTTTTGATTTGATGATAGGGAATATAAACCAAGTCAATTCATCTTTCCTCCTAGAATCATCCTTCAACCCAGGAATTAATCCAATGAACTTTCATTGTATTCCTCTAAGGCAAGCAGCTCTTCCCTTAGATGTAGAGACCAAAGCTGTACATTATACTCTCCATATGGTCTCAGCACAACGCTGTCTGATTGTAATAAAGCATTGTTTCTATGTAACCCTTTGTTATGAAGATTTGCGTACTACTTTTCCTCCTAAACCTAAATGTTAATTTTCTGTGACACGTGTGCAAAGGCACCAAAGCTGTCCTGAATACCAATATTTCCCAGTCTCTCACTGTTTAAAGGATATCCTGGTTTTCTGCTATCCCTGCCAAAGTGGATAATCTCACACTTCACCTTTCATGTTTTTGTACTGTATGGTCAAGAATATGCTTTAACAACCAAATGATAATTAAGAAAAGAAAAGCCTAACTGTTAGTGTGTGGAATTTTCTTTCCACTGCCCTATGTGGAACTCATCATTTACAATCTGTATCAATGCTTTGGATGAGGTACAGTAGCTGAATTTGCTGATGATATCAAGATTAAGAATCGATAAATAAATGTAGACAGACAAGTGAGAGATCAAACATTTGGCAGGTGGAGAATAATGTGGGAAAGTGTGAACTTGTCCATTAGAAAAGGGGTGTATTTATATGGAGAGAGATTGCAGAACTGGTAAGAGGAATCTGAATATCCTGGGATGTGAACCACAACAAGCTGCTCTGCGGAAGGCACTTGAAATATTGGCATTTATTTTCAAGGGCAATTGAGTATAAAAGCAGTGGCTTTTACTGCAGCTGTACAGGGTCTTGGTAAAACCACATTTGGGGTACAGTGTATATTTTGGTCTCCATTAGAATGTAGTGTGCAGTTGTGATGTCTACTTCATAGGAGGAATCTGACAGCACTGGAGAGGATGCAGAGCAGATTTACTAGGGATGTTGCCGGGGCTGAAGAGTTTTAGTTAGGAAGAAAGTTTGAACAGATGAGAGTTGTTTTCCTTGAAGCAGAGCAGATTGAGCAGAGACGTGATTGAAATGTGTAAAACTATGAGGGGCATAGACAGAAAACATGGATCTTTTCCCTTTGTGGAGAGATCAAAACTCAGGGGCATCAATTTAAGGTAAAAGCAAGAGATTTAAAGGGATGTAAGGACAAGTTTTTCACCCAGAGGGTGCTGGGAATCTGGAATCTCTACCTGTATTTGAGGTAGTAACAGAAACCCTCATAGCATTTAAGTATTTAGACATACATTTGCAATTCCCACTCTGTGGCTGTGGGTCAAGTGCTGGGCAATGAAGTTAAATAGTTAGGTGGCTGTATCCAACTGCCACAGTCTTGATGAGTTGAAGGGTCTTTTTCAATGCTGTAGACCTCGATGATTCTTTGACTCTATTTTAAAAAGGATAGAGTTGCTTGAGAAGCAGTTTAGAGACTGTTCACTTGAGACATTCCTGGAATGAAGGATTTGTTTTATGAAGAAAACTTGAACAGTTAGGTCTATATCCATTCGAGTTTAGAGAAGAATCAGTGATGATCTTATTGAAACTGATAAGGGGTCATGTTGGTCATAGATATGGGAAGAATGTTCCCTCTCATGGGGAAGATTAGGATTAAGGGGCAAGGTTTACGAATAAGAGATTTTGCTTTTTGAGATGGAGATGAAGATTAATTTGTTTCGGAAGAGGGTTGGGAGTCTATGGAATTCTCTTTCCTCAAAAGCAGTAGAAGCTGGGGCCTTGAATTGATTCAAATGGAGATTTTTGATAGATAAGGGTTGAGGGTTATAGAGCCAATCTGGAAAATAAAGTTGAATTCACTCCATGGTCAAGTTGAATGACGCGACTATGTTCCAGAGAAAGTATATTCCTGTAAGGGTGAAAGGGAAGGCTGGTAACTATAGAGAATGCTGGATGACTAAAGAAATTGAGGGTTTGGTTAAGAAAAAGAAGGAAGCATATGTCAGGTATAGACAGGATAGATCAAGTGAATCCTTAGAAGAGTATAAAGAAAGTAGGAGTATACTTAAGAGGGAAATCAGGAGGGCAAAAGGGGGACATGAGATAGCTTTGGCAAATAGAATTAAGGAGAATCCAAAGGGGTTTTACAAATATATTAAGGACAAAAGGGTAACTAGGCAGAGTATAGGGCCCTTCAAAGATCAGCAAGGCGGCCTTTGTGTGGAACCACAGAAAATGGGGGAGATACTAAATTAATATTTTGCATCAGTATTTACTGTGGAAAAGGATATGAAAGATATAGACTTAGGGAAATAGATAGTGACATCTTGCAAAATGTCCAGATTACAGAGGAGGAAGTGCTGGATGTCTTGAAACGGTTAAAGGTGGATAAATCCCCAGGACCTGATCAGGTGTACCCGAGAACTCTGTGGGAAGCTAGAGAAGTGATTGCTGGGCCTCTTGCTGAGATATTTGTATCATCGATAGTCACAGGTGAGGTGCCAGAAGACTGGAGGTTGGCAAACGTTGTGCCACTGTTTAAAAAGGGTGGTAAGGACAAGCCAGGGAACTGTAGACCAGTGAGCCTGATGTCGGTGGTGGGCAAGTTGTTGGAGGGAATCCTGAGGGACAGGATGCACATGTATTTGGAAAGGCAAGGACTGATTAGGGATAGTCAACATGGCTTTGTGTGTGGGAAATCATGTCTCACAAACTTGATTGAGTTTTTTGAAGAAGTAACAAAGAAGATTGATGAGGACAGAGCAGTAGATGTGATCTATATGGACTTAAGTAAGGCGTTCGACAAGGTTCCCCATGGGAGACTGATTAGCAAGGTTAGATCTCATGGAATACAGGGAGAACTAGCCATTTGGATACAGAACTGGCTTAAAGGTAGAAGAAAGAGGGTGGTGGTGGAAGGTTGTTTTTCAGACTGGAGGCTTGTGACCAGTGGAGTGCCACAAGGATCAGTGCTGGGTCCTCTACTTTTTGTCATTTACATAAATGATTTGGATGCGAGCATGAGAGGTGCAGTTAGTAAGTTTGCAGATGACACCAAAATTGGAGGTGTAGTGCACAGCGAACAGGGTTACCTCAGATTACAGCAGGATCTGGACCAGATGGGCCAATGGGTTGAGAAGTGGCAGATGGAGTTTAATTCAGATGAATGCGAGGTGCTGAATTTTGGGAAAGCAAATCTTAGCAGGACTTATACACTTAATGGTAAGGTCCTAGGGAGTGTTGCTGAACAATGAGACCTTGGAGTGCAGGTTCATAGCTCATTGAAAGTGGAGTCGCAGGTAGATAGGATAGTGAAGAAGGTGTTTGGTATGCTTTCCTTTATTGGTCAGAGTATTGAGTACAGGAGTTGAGAGGTCATGTTGCGGCTTTACAGGACATTGGCTAGGCCACTGTTGGAATATTGCGTGCAATTCTGGTCGCCTTCCTGTTGGAAAGATGTTGTGAAACTTGAAAGGGTTCAGAAAAGATTTACAAGGATGTTGCCAGGGTTGGAGGATTTGAGCTACAGGGGGAGCCTGAACAGGCTGAGGCTGTTTTCCCTGGAGCGTGGGAGGCTGTGGGGTGACCTAATAGAGGTTTACAAAATTATGAGGGGCATGGATAGGATAAATAGGCTAAGTTGGGTTGGGGGAGTCCAGAACTAGAGGGCATAGGTTTATAGTGAGAGGGGAAAGATATAAAAGAGACCTCAGGGGCAACTTTTTCACGCAGACGGTGGTACGTGTATAGAATGAGCTGCCAGAGGATGTGGTGTAGGCTGGTACAACATTTAAGAGGCATTTGGATGGATATATGAATAGGAACGGTTGGAAGGATATGGGCTGTGTGCTGGCGGGTGGGACTAGATTGGGTTGGGATATCTGGTCGGCATGGACGGGTTGGACTGATGGGTCTGTTTCCATGCTGCACATCTCTATGACTCTATGACTGAATGGCCTATCCCAGCTCCTCAGTTCTATGTTTATATTTTGGCCACGGGGTCTTCAAGACAAAACAGTCAGTGTAAAATTCAGGAAAAACTATTTTTTTACTCCTATAGATGGACTGAAGAAGGTTGAAGTCAGTGAGCAATCGGAATCTGAACTAACGTCACAAAGGGAGACATCTGTCCGAGTCCAGAAGCTTGAGGAGAAAATCCAATTACTACAGGTTAGTGAACCGTTTTTGATAGTGGGATGAATGAGCTGAAATACATTGAATTGAAACAAAACAAAACAAAACACGTTTGCTGATTTGTGAAGTCTACAATATTGTCCTCAGACATTGGCAAGTAGGAAGTTGGAGATTGGCGTAATGGAGATTTTGTCACTGCTTGTAGTTTTGTTGAAGCTCTCTGTGTGGCACAGCAAGACCAGGGCGGTCTCTGGATAATCGACTCTACATCTATTTCTCCCTCCTCTACCGTATTTGTGCTGTAGGAGAACAGTGTAGACAATGACCACACTAAGCATTGGTGTGCCAGGTCCCATAGTATCAACACCAACACTTCAATGCTATTACTTGACATCATGTGGAGTGAATTAAATTTGCTGACAATTGGCATCTGTGATGGTGGGGACCTCTGGAGAAGGATTTGATGGATCATCCACTCAGTACTTCTGACAGAAGATTGTCACAAATGTATACCAATACCACACTCTGGTGTGTTTGTGCAACTTTAATGAAAGTGAGCATGTTGCTGTCACTACAGTCGAAGGATATCAATGTCCTCACTGATTTGCTCTCTTTCTGTGCCTCACAATGGAATGTCTGAGCTCATTTGCCATTCCCTCGTGTGCTAAATATGGTAATAAAGATTTTAAGAAAACAGTACTGAGATCTCTGTTACAGCTTCAAACCTGTAGCTAAGCAGCTATTTCAGGACTAAGATTAAGCTTTAAGCAGCTTTGTAAACTGTCTCTGTGCCACTTTTAATATCCCAGTTACATGTCAGTACTGCTTACGCAGTTAGATTTCAATGGTTATTGATATTTGTTCTCAGTTAATGCAAAATATGAGGTAATTAGTGGTAGCTAACAGTACAGTAATCCAGTGACACCTTCAGACCAATGTTAAATCAGAAACAGAGGCACCTCGGTTATCCGAAGGACACAGGCGGGAGTATTTTGTTCGGTTAATCGAATTCTGGATAATCGAATGCTGGATAACATAGTTCAGCCAAGCATCGAGACCTTGCAATCTTGTCTGATAATCGATGCCAGATAATTGAGCTTCCTCTGTATTTTATTACAGGAGTTTTGGCATGACTGAGTTGGTTGTAGTCTTGCCTCCAAATCACATTACTACAGGTTTAAGTCTAACCTCAGGGCTTGAGGAGATAAATCAAGCCTGGCACTGCAGTGCTGTACTGAAGGAGCGCTGCGCTGTTGTGCGTGCTGTCTTTCAGATCAGACTTTAAGCTGAGGTGCCATCTGCCTGCTTTGGCAGATGTGAAAGATTTCATGGCTCTGATTCGAAAATGTTGAATTATCCCCAGCATCCTCAAGATATTTAGCCCTCAGTCAACATCACACAAACAGATTATCCGGTTGTTATCAGATTGCTGCTGTTTGTGCGATCTTGCTTTGCATAATATATTTTCTGTGTTTTCTGCATTATATCTGTGACTGTAAAGTACTTTGAGAAATATGATAGTTGTGAAAAGTGCTTTAAAAATACAAATCTTCACCTTTTAGTAACTTTTTGTATAGTTTATCTAATCTGTCTTGTTCCCTTAAGATTAGATTTGACCAGAAACCGTTGTGACAAGAAGTAATTGAATTCAAATATTAAATTTGTCTCCCTGCTCTTAGAGAGCTACCAGATTACTGAGTATTTCCATTTAATGTTTTTATTTCAGATCTTTGGCAGTTTCATATTATGATTTGTTTTAGACTACTCCAAATCCTTCCTTTAGGCCTCACTGGCATCTTCCTGGCTCCGATCAAACTCTTTGATCTTATTACCCATCACCCTGTACCTGTCTACTTCCATTGGCACACATTACCAACTGCAGCAAATTCGGTTTCATTATTCATGTTTATAAATCATCACATCCAACAGTGCAGCTGTTCCTGGTATCTGTCCTCACCCTTGCACTTGCTTTACTTTTCTTCGGCTTCCTGGGTATCATCTTGTCTTAAACTCCTACATTTCAAGTTTCCAACCCTTGTTTTACAATCCTTTCATGGCTTTGTGCCTCTCTATCACTATTATCTCCTCTGGCCTAACAACCTTGAGACATCTACACTCCTCTAATTCTGGCCCCTACAGTACCCCTGAATTTAATTGTTGTATCATTGAAAACTTTATCTTCAGTTTCCAAAGCCCTAATTGTGAAGCCCGTTGGTTTTCTATCTCTCTTTTCCTTTAACTTTCTTAAAAAACCCTCTCTGACCAAACCTTAGGCTTTCTCCCTAAAAGCATCATATGTAGCTCGTAATGCTCCTGAAAAATGCTTTGGGATGTTTTATAATGTTGAAGGTATTATATAAATACATAAAGTGTTATTCACACTCTCTATAGTTTAAAGCAGAGGTTTTGGATATCTTTACCCAATCGCTGGGACTCCTTAAAAATCTTCACCTGCTCTCTTAGTTCCATACTTTTCTTGAAAGTATTCTGAAACCTAATGATTGTCACCTCTCCTAACCTTGTCACTATTGTCCTAAATGCCTCAGCTGAGGTTATTTCCTATATTACAGAGTGTATGATATTGGGGGAGGACAACATTTCTGCAGTATTTCCAAAATCAGTTAACCGTCATTCCTGACCAGTCAGGTGTAGCTTTTTATTGGGGGTTTATTTCTAAATATACAAATGAGAATGTAAGTAAGAGTAAAGAGTCTGCTGCGTATAACACTCTAGTACTGTTTGAGCAGTGGATGTTATGGGACTATGGGGGAAAAAACGGAATATTAGGATAATTAATGAACATCGTCCGTTATGGTATAAGTTTCCATGATTTTGGCCTTTAAGTTATTTTGTCTGGGCTTGCTTTGTTTTGAGCTTTATGATTAAGTCTGATCCCCATCTCGTGCATGTATTCTTGTTGCTGTAAATTGCTTCAGTGTCTCATCTTGTTTCTGATCTGCAATCCCAATTACTCCATTAAAGTGCCCTTCCCCCACTTCCACTCAATGTACAGGCCTCTGTATTCTTTTATCAGAAGCTCTTTTGATGATGATCCCCTGCTGCATTTGTCTCCCTCAAACCCTTGGTCTACACACTTAGTCCTATTACAATTAAAAGTGTATTCTTTTCCAGTTCCTCCAACAGGATAATAAAAACCTTTCAGTCTTATACTATGTAAATACAAGTCATGATTTGCAGGTGCCAGTGTTAGACTGGGGTTTACAAATTAAAAGTCACATGACACCAGGTTATAGTCCAACAGGCTTATTTGGAAGCACCAGCTTTCGGAGCACTGCTCCTTATGTTTGATTGTAACCTAGTGTTGTGTGATTTTTAACTGTGTAAGTGGAGACAGTTAATTAGACTGTACCTGACCAAAGCCAAAGTTGAACAAAATTTATGTTTCATCATCATCTCTCAGATCTTATAAAGTTATTTTTCACCAGAATTATCTTTTTGTCTCTTAACTGTCTCACTTTATTCTCCCGTGTATTCCTACCCTTGTGTGAAGTTTTTAAATCCAACTATTCGCATCTTCCTGTAGGTTTGTGTCCACCATTTGTAGCATTGACAAGCCATTTACCTTATTAAGACCTTTTGCCTACGCCACATCAATTCTTGCAACCTTCCTGTGCTTTTCTCCAGTACAGATGTTTGTCGGAGTGCTTTGCATCATCTAACTCACCATTCTCATTTCACTTTTCCACTTAAGTCTGGTGAAGAATCTTTTTAGGGTAGATGTCCCAGATTAGTCAGCATTTTTTGTGGGTGTCTCTGGCCAAGCCAATATTTATTATCCATCATCAATTGCCCAGAGAACAGTTAAGTGTCAACCACACGTCTGTGGGTCTGGAGTCATGTGTAGGCCAGACAGGTAAGGACAGCCGTTTCCTTCCCTGAAGAACATTACTGAACCAGATGGGCTTTTCCAACTTACGTTGAAGCAGTCTGAGAAAACAATTAAACCATGCCCTTACAGCATGCAGGCTTTTTTTGACAGTCCATTATGATGTGGGTCTTTCCAGCTTTACTAATAAAGAAAATCTGACACTGTGTGTGATTACAGAAGTTGCTACAAAACTGGTTGCCATTCTCCTTACATTTGATGCAAAAAATCTTACAGCTGCCCACACCTCTTGCCATGTTTTTTCCCATTATAAATCCAAACATCCACACTTGCTCCTGTAAAACTGGTGTGCTCTTCACTGAGAGGTAGTGTTGCAGCACCTCAGTTTCATCGTTCCAAGTGAAACTCCAACCATCCCTGTTTTGTTTTGATATTGTTACTTAATCATTAATAATAACAGAACACAGAAATATTTTATAAAACTGTGGATTGCCCTACCTTTGAATCAACTGGGAGAAAGTGAGCACTGCAGATGCTGGAGATCAGAGTCGAGAGTGTGATGCTGGAAAAGCACAGCAGGTCAGACAGCATCCGAGGAACAGGGGAATCGACGTTTCGGTCAAAAGCCCTTCATCAGGAACGAAGCCTCATTCCTGATGAAGGCCTTTTGCTCGAAATGTCGATTCTCCTGCTCCTTGATTGCTGCCTGACTGCTGTGCTATTCCAGCACCACAATGCTGACAACCTTTGAATGCCCTTGTCTAACGATTCTCTGTTCTCTAACCCACGTCTCCTGAAGACTTCACTTGATCATGACTTTAGTATGGTCTGCCTCAAGATAACGGTTAATATATTAATTAAAATTTAACATAATTGTGAGTTTTCTGTCGTTGCAGTTTCTGATCAGACTTGCTTCAATATTTAAGAATTGAGTTGTCAGTGAAACTTTCAGAACAGAAATCCTGTATGTAGCTATTTGCTTGTAACAGTGCAGCTTCAGGTTCTGACCAGTAGGTTGTGCTATGCTGCAGGTTTTTGACATTGCTTGTCGCTGGTCCAGGTTTACATACAACAGAACTAATATTTGTGAATTGACTCTGAGCAAAAATGTAATTCCCCCAAATTAAATCATATTCTAGAGGTTATTACCTTTGAGAGGTGTTGTCACATTCAATAATTTGTGTTTTTTATTCTTCTTAAACCACGTCAACCATACCCAGACTGCTGCTGAGGAACAGGAGTTGGCATCACAGAACAGATTGGCAGAACTAGAAGAAGAGAAGGGAAGCCTGATGTGGAAGACAATGGATTATGAGGAAGTCAGGACTGAAAACGGTAAAATAGCTTTGCTTTGAAAAGGGATGTTATTTCATTCTTTAAACAGATGGATGACCATTTAATCTGTATTTTGCTGATGTTTGTCAGGGGAGGTATTTTGAAATGACAAGACTGGGTTGTGATTTGTTGCTCCTCTCACTAAAGCTGGCTATGATCTTCCAAGTGTTCTTTGGTACAAGAGTGGTGTGAAAAGACTGCAAAAATTACAAATTTCAGTCCTTCATTCAAAATAGAGTGTAGCAGCTATGGCCTGGTCAGTTAAATCTTAGTTATAGGAACATTTCGAAAATGATAATTCCACTCAAGAATCATCGGTCACTTGAGACAAATGAGGGTAAATTGAAAGAAAGCCTGCACGACTTTGTTAAAGGCAGATCATGTTTAAACAACTTATCATAGAATCCCTACAGTGCACAGAGAGGCCATTTGGCCCATCGAGTCTGCACTGATCTTCAGAAGAGCATCCCAGCCAGACATACCCCCATTATATTGAAGAAGTCCATTCAGCCCATCTTGCCTGCCAGGGCACAGGTAGACAACCAGTCTCACATAATTTTCCAGTTTTTAGCCAGTAGCCTTGTGGGTTGCAGCACTTCAAGTATGCAACTCCCCAAGGCTTGATGGGGTCTATCCTCGGATACTGACAGAAACAAGTGAGGAGATTGGTGGGACCCTGACAGGGATCTTTGTATCCTCTTTAGCCACAGGCAAGGTCCCAGAAGACTAGGCAATAGCTGTTCCTTTGTTCAAGAAGGGCTACATGGATAATCCAGGAAATTATGGGGCAGTGAACCTTGCATCCGTGGTCAGGAAATTATTGGAGAAGATTCTTATGACAGGATTCACTTGCATTTAGAGAAGAATGACCTTATTTGGGTTTGTCAGCATGGCTTCATGCAAGGGAGGTCTTGTCTCACAAACTTGATTGAATGTTTTGAGGACGTGGTGAAGATGATTGAGGCTAAGGCAGTGGATGTTATCTGCATGTACTTAAACATTTAACAAGGTCTCCCATGGTAGGCTGGTCCAGAAGATCAAATTGCATGGAAACCATGGTAAGTCATCAAGTTAGGTGCAAAATTGGCTTGGGGTAAAAAAATGAGGTCTGCAGATGCTGGAGATCAGAGCTGAAAATGTGTTGCTGGTTAAAGCACAGCAGGTTAGGCAGCATCCAAGGAATAGGAAATTCGACGTTTCGGGCATAAGCCCTCCTCATTCCTGATGAAGGGCTTATGCCCGAAATGTCGAATTTCCTATTCCTTGGATGCTGCCTAACCTGCTGTGCTTTAACCAGCAACACATTTTCAGCAAAATTGGCTTGGCCATTGAAGAGAGAACGTAGTTGTGGAGGGGGTGTTTCTGACTGGAGGTCTGTGATAAATGGTGTTCTGCAAGGATCAGTGCTGGGACCTCTTGTTTGTCACATATGTAAATAAATTGGACGTAGATGTCAGTGGTCTGATTAGAACGTTTGCTGATGACATAAAAGTTGGTGGAGTTGTGGATATTCAGGAAGGATATCAAAGGATGCAGCAGGATATAGATTAGCTAGAAAGCCGGGCAGAGAAATGGCATGTGGAGTTTAATCCCTCAGATGTGAGTTGATGCCGTTTGGGAGGTTAAATGCAAGAGGAAAGTATCCTGTCAATGACCAGACCCTTAGGAGCATTGATGTACAGAGGAACCTCAATTATCCGAACGTTGATTGTTTGAAATTCGGATTATCTAAGCAAGATTGCAAGGCCCGATGCTTGTCAAAACTGTGTTATCCAAGCATTTGATTATCTAAACAAAGTACTCCCTGCCCGTGTCGCCCGGATAATCGAGGTTCCTCTGTGCAGATTGATGTGTCAGTACTACAATCGCCACGCCTTGTCCACATCTGACAGGAGCTAACAAAGACTGCCTCATCAGGTGGCATGGTGGCTCAGTAGTTAGCACTTCTGCCTCAGCACCAAGGACCTGAGTTTGATTCTAGTCTTGTGTGACTGTCTGTGTGGAGTTTGCACATTCTCTCCGTGTCTGTGTGGGTTTCCTCCAGGTGCTCCAGTATCCTCCCACAGTCAAAGATGTGGAGGTTAGGTGAATTGGCTATACTAAATTACCCATAGTGTTAAGGGCAATTAGGGTAGGTGCATTAGTCAGGGGTAAATATAGGGTAGGGGGAATGGATCTGGGAAGGTTACCACTCAGAGGGTCAGTGTGGACTTGTTGGACCGGAGAGTCTGTTTCCACACCGTAGGGATGCTTTGATTCTAAGACTCTGACTGTCTACCTTGTTCATGCCTCTCATAACTTTATATACTTATCTCAAGTTGACACTCAGCCTTCACTCTCGTGAAAACCACCCAAGTTTGTCCTTATTGCTAACACATTCCAATCCAGGCAACACCCTGGTAAATCTCTTTGGCCCTCTTCAATATGGGGAGAAAGTGAGGTCTGCAGATGCTGGAGATCAGAGTTGAAAATGTGTTGCTGGAAAAGCGCAGCAGGTCAGGCAGCATCCAAGGAACAGGAGATTCGACATTTTGGGCATAAGCCCTTCATCAGGAAGAAGGGCTTATGCCCGAAACGTCGAATCTCCTGTTCCTTGGATGCTGCCTGACCTGCTGCGCTTTTCCAGTAACACATTTTCAGCCCTCTCCAATACCTCCACATCCTTCCTACAGTGCGGTGACCAAAATTGTGTACAGTAATCCAAATGTGGCCTGATGAAACATGACTTGCCAACTTTTATATTCACTGCTGTGACCGATGAAGGCTAGTATGTTGCATGCCTCTTTCACCATCTTCACCTTTTGTGTTGCCACTTTCAGGGAGCTATGGTCATGATTGAGTCTTTTGATGAAGTACCAGAAAGGGTTACTGAGAATAATCCAGTTAATGTGTGTATGTGGACATCAGAAAGTGCCACCTAGTAAGCTTGCTAACATGGTAGAAGCCAGCAGATTAGGAGAGACAGCAACGGCATGAATATAAACTTGACTGACAGACAGGAAATACAGAGTAACTGTGAATGGGTGTTTTTGGTACTGGAGGAAGGTATGCAGTAGCATACTCCAGGGTCAGAACTAGGACCTCTGCTTCTTTTGATATATATAAATGACCTAGACTTGAGCATGCATTTTCAAATGTTGTAGACGTGCCAAAACTTGCAAATATTGTGAACTGAAAAGCGTAGTCTTTGAATAAAAAAGCCCATGAAACGGGCAGACATTTGACAGATGGCCTTTCAGCTCGAGAAGTACAAGGTTTTAATAGGAAGGAATGAGGAGAGGAAATATTTTTTTCAAAAGGGCACAATTTCCAAAAGGTGGTGCAGGAACAGAGAATCTGGAGAGTATGTTTGTCCAAATTATTGAAGGTGGTCGGGCAGGTTGAAAAACTGGTGAAAAGACATGTAGATCCTGGGCTGTCTAAATATTTTCTAACCAAGCTGTTCAGAAACGTTACGACATGCCTCAAGAACGGGTGGGCTTGAAGCTAGGCCTTCTGGCTCTGAGTTAGGATCAGGGACCTAAAGTTAAAAGTAAGAAGGTTACGCTGATGCAGGTTGAAACATTGGATTAACCTCATCGACCATGTTGTAACCAATTCACAGCGATGACTTTTACAATTGGCTGTACAGGCTTTGGAACAAAAAGTGATAACGGTGTCACTAATGAAAAAAAAATCAGTTATTTGGATATGTTTTTCTCTTTGGAGAAAGTTGATGGGAGATTTGATAGAGTTAATCAAAATCATGTGGGGCCTATATAGAGAACAACTGTTTCCACCGGGAACTAGAGGCTACAAGATTAGGGGTATTGGCAATTAAATCCAAAGCAGCATGATGGGGAAACATTTTCTTGCAGTGACTGGTCATGATCTGAAATTCACAATCTATTTGGGTGATTGAACTGTCACTTTTGAAAGGAAATTGAATAAATACTTAAAGTGAAAATATTTGCAGGGTTACAGGAAAGAGTAGGTTCTTGTAGATCACGAGCATGAGTGTGTTGGTCCAAATGGTCTACTGTGTTGCAACAGTTCTGATTTGTAATTCTCCAGTCCTGTCCCTGTTGAAGTGTATAATACTGTTGTGGGGAAAGTGGGGTCTGGTCTCTGTTTAGCTAGAGGAACAGCGGGTTTACCCTTTTGTCTGTGCAAGATTATAAATCTACTCAGACAGGACTTACTGAAATACTGTTGTGTTCTTAGTGTGATGGTAAGATATGAAACTGAATAATGTCACCAAGAGCAGCAATCAAAACTGAAGTGCTTCTCATTTATGTTTCAACAGAACATCTGCGAGCTAGGATTAAAGAACTGGAACAACAGGAGGGAGCTGAGGCATTGGCTCACGATGCTCCAGGATACATTCAGGTATGGACATCTGACTAACTGTTTATCTTAGGAGGCTTGCTTGTCTGTTGGATTGTCTGGGAGCATCATCTGGGCCGGACTCTGCTCTAGGCAAGCTGACGGCCCTGTCGTGGGAACTGTATACACCATCAGGAATCGGCACAGGTATCTCAAGGTTCTTTCAGATAGGTTAGTAATCCTGTAACCAAATTGCTTACTTTGTTTAGAAGTAGTACAAATGACTAGATAGTTTATGTTTAGCCAGTGTTAGTCTGAATGTAACGAGCAACAAAGGTAACCAGTGAGAATCTCCCTGCTTTGTTTGAATGGCACCATATTATCTTTTGTAACCACCTGATGGGGCCTCAACTTTGATACTTTCTAGAACAGTACATTACTCCATAATACAGCGCTGAAATGTCAGTTTAGATTATAAACTTAAATTTCTGGAATGGGGCCTGAGGTTGATATTTTCTCAACCTACTGGGACAGTTAAAAATCTCACGAAACCAGATTATAGTCCAACAGGTTTAATTGGAAGCACTAGCTTTCGGAGCGCTCTCCTTCATCGGGTGGTTGTCACCTGATGAAGGAGCAGTGCCCCGAAAGCTAGTGCTTCCAATTAAACCTGTTGGACTGTAACCTGGTATTGTGTGAATTTTTAACTTTGTACACCCCAGTCCAACTCTGGCATCTCCAAATCATGGCTACTAGGACAGTGCTCTGGTAATCAACTCCTCTGTTTCCAGAGTTTGACAAATGTGAAAATATTTTGTCAAATTGACGGAAGTCCCAAATTACTTGACTGACAAACGCAAATTAAAATAAAACACTCACCAGGTTTTTGTGTTGAACAAGAAAATAGCCATTTGTTATGAATAAATTGTTTTGAAGCCGTGGCAATTAGGAAATATAAACTGTTAATTTGTAACTCTACAATTTAAACATATAAACTCCTCACTTTGTGAACAGATGCACGTTAAGAGTGGGAGAAGAGAACACCAAATCACAGTTCAATAGCCCCAGTCTTGACCAAGGTTTTGACTGTTCCTTCCAACTTGCAAATGCAATTTTGTCAGACAAAAAATGTACCAGATGGATAGATCTCATTGGGAAATTTACAATATGTAACAGATGAACTTTGATGGCCAACCTTTTTGGATGCTTGGCTTTTCTTATGTTTTTTTTCCCTCCAAGTTTAACCTTCTTCACCCTGTTGGGGTTGGCTAGATCTGAGCCAGTAGAAGAGAATGGTGGAGTTGTCACAACAGCTGACAGCACCAGTTCTTGGGCACTGATTTGTTTGTTTCAGCAAGGAAGCAAATGCATTTCACTTGAGCCTCGTCACCTTCTTGGGGTACCCCAAGACTTCATACAATGCAATATATTATGGAGAAGTCACTATTAGGTAATTGATCATTGAAAATAAAGGAATGGTATAACGCGGAAGTTCTAATTTCTAATAGTAATATAGGATAAAGATACTGTATAACAGCTGAGCCAATTCAAATCTATATCGCAGTTAATAGGCTTTCAGTCGGAGACGGCTTAAAATATCCAGCTTGGCCCAGTATTACAGCTGGGTGAGTCTGTCTCAGCTCATTGACACAGGGTTATTGGAGGTTGTTTTATGGCATCATAAGTTAGAATAATTTTATAACCCGTACACGTAATGAAGTAGTGATAGGCGGTCACATCACAGATACTGACAGCACCACCTAAACTTGACCAAGGGCTCTGTTCGTGAGCATACGCACATTGTAGTTCTGAGCTATATAGAGGAGCAGATTCTCGATTCAGTTCCTGATCAGTGTTTGGGGGGAGGGGAGAAGGTGCATTTGCTGTTGGGAGTTGCAAAATCAGAGCGATAACTTTTGCTGAGGTGGGTGTTCCCACTGCAGAAAGAAGTGCCGATCTATACAATAATGAATTGTTGTAAATGCACAGTCTTGAGACATTTAAACTTAACAGAATGCAGATTTTACTGCCACAAAAAAAGGGGTGTGGTTTGACTTGCCCCAACTACCCTGTTCAGTTGGTTCTGCTATAATGCGTGTTTCTTCAATGAGAATTGGCTTTAACGAGACTGAAGAATTTAGACCGTTATTTGTGTAGCATGAACCTTCCTTACCTGTATTGGCTATAACACGATTCGGGCCCAATGAATTTAAATGGCTATTGCACGATTTCCTCACAACACGAGATTGCACGAGAATGGAACTAATGCATTGCATCAGAACTGGCTGTACCTATGATGGAATGGGTGGATTTCAAATCTGCTCTGCATTTCTGAAGGTGCCTAAATTGGAAGTGCCGATGTGGAATGCGATCTTGGGTGAAACAGTAAGAGCAGAGTGGCAATTTGACAGTGGTTGCACTTCCCAGAGGATTTTAGCCAAACTGTGAAGAGTACACGTGAAGCTAGGGTCTCGGAATTTTTTTAACTCCTTGGAGTTTAGTTTTACTTCACTGGTGTATCTTCAACAAAGCACTTTTGCTTCTCTATTTAGTGTGGGGATACTGGCAGCAATATATTGGACACCAAGGTACCGGAACAACCGACCCAGTCTGGAGACAGTTCATTTGGCATCACAGGTAATGATGATAATTGAACAAAGTTGGAGGAGTTATTAGCTGGGGGGGGGAATTTGATGAAGGATGGTAGCTATGGTTGGGCGTTGTTACAGTAGAACCTTGTACAGATGATTACCCAGCAATTAATCTGGAGCCTGAAACGTATACTTGTCCTGACTGCCCTTTGCTTGCCCTTGGACCGGGAAACAGTGCAACAGAAGCAGAGTATTCAACATCTTGAACCAATTCTGTTAAGGGAGCAGTTAAACGCCATAACCATGATACAGATCCCCCCACATTACTGGTAAGCGAGGTGATGGGAGATCCTCTAGGATTGCTGTAGAATTGGGTTATTACTTTATTTAATTAATGATGATCTCAGCTGGTCACTGACAATAGGGATTCTATTTTACAGGGTCTGGGAAAGAGTCATTGTTTAAAATAATCTAATTCTGGGCTTCCTCCAGTCACTACCAGAAATAAGAAGTGATACAGCACAGAATGATTCAGCCCACCGTGTCTGTGCTGGCCCTGTGAAAGGTCACCTAATCAGCTCCACTATTTTGCTGTTGCCTCATTGCCCTGCGCATATTTCCTTTTCAAGTATTTATCGAATTCCCTTCTGAAAATTGCAACTGAATCTGTTTTCACCTTTCTTTCAAATGATACATGATTTATCATAACTCTTTGCATGAAACAAAGTTCTCCTAATTTGTTCTCTGGATTGTTACAATTATGGTAAATCTATGTCCTCAGCTCCTTCTGCCAATGGGAACAGTTTCTTCTTCTTATACCATCAGGAGGCCTGATGATTTTGAACACCCCTATCAAACTGCCCCTCTCTGAGCAGAACCATCTTGTATTCTCTAGTGGCTCCAGACAATTGTGTGAAAACATGTCAAGATGTCTAATCCTTTATGTTGCTTAGTTATACAGTCCAGAAAGGCCTGAACTTGATCATTTGGGATACTGTATCATCAAATATGAGGAAAATCTCAAAAAGGTTTTAGAATTTTGAGTTTATAGAATTTCTGGCATATCAGAGTACTACTATTAGCTGTCCTTTCACTTCTACTTGACGACGTGAGATCCAGTGAGGGGAATTGAAAATCCTTTCTTTCTAAGGGGAGATGTGTAGGTAGTTCCCTGGGCCATGGACCTGATTCTGCATTAGTCTAGAATGACAGTTGTAAGACTTACTGTCTGAACTAAATTTGTGGCAGACTTAATTAGCCCCTCAATAATTTGAACCCTAGTAGAGGACTCTATTACCTTATAGCTAAATTACAAATTTTCTTTCAGGGAGTCGACAAAGAAGTACATTGGGAAATGGGAAGCAGACTTGTTGATGCTGTATATTCCTTCTGAGGATCTTGAATGAGGCTCATTTTTTGAGTTAGCTGAAAATGTGTTGCTGGAAAAGCGCAGCAGGTCAGGCAGCATCCAAGAAGCAGGAGAGTCAACGTTTCAGGCATGAGCCCTTCTTCAGGAATCAGCCCTTCTCCTGCTCCTTGGATGCTGCCTGACCTGCTGCACTTTTCCAGCAACACATTTTCAGCTCTGATCTCCAGCATCTGCAGTCCTCACTTTCTCCTCATTGTTGAGTTAGATTAACAAGAACTTTGCTCTGCATCTGCTCTGGTGATGTTGATGGAATATGTTGGGAACATAACTCTGCCTTCGAACCCAAGCTGTACTGGGTCATGCTGTTGTTTTTACTGAGCTGTGTAGTGGTATTCTAAGTGTCAGTGCTGACAATTCTCATGGATGAATATTAAAAACTCACTAAATGCAATTGTACTTGAAAAGCAAGGGAAAATAATGAAAGAGATAATGCTCAGCACACCTGTTTGCATATGAAAGAGTTAAGGAAGTATATAAGTTGTGACAGACCAGTTGTCAGTTTTATTGTATCCCAATAAAAGGTTAGTTTCTACTTCGTGGGAGTGTCCACGTCAAGGATTTTAGTGAGCAATTGTTAAAAAGGACAGGAGAATAGAATAATCTTAGTTCACCAGACTTCGGTTATTGGATTCGATTAAGATGAATGAGAATTAGCCTATTAGTCAGCCAATTACTTAACCTTGGAGTAAAAAGTAGGAAGGATTCTGCTGCCTATATGGTAGGGTAATTTAACTACTAACATGTACTTTTTCCAGCAACGAATTGCTCCTTCCATTCCTCCTGTTTCTTCAAAAGAAAATAAATGAAAAATTGTTACATCAAAGTTTGCCAAGATCACACATTTGCATTGGCAGAGGCACACTTGCTGAGCAAGGAAGGTTAATGTGTTTATTTTAACCCACCCACTGTTTGCCCACTCATACTTCCTTAATCCTTGCACCCTCTGTAGGTAGAAGGTCCAGCTAGTTTGCCATCCTCTGTGCTGGCCACTTGTAAAGATATAATTATATAAGTCAGAGGCCAAGTCCTTGTTCTTGCCACAGGCCCCTTTACAGTCTGCACTTGGAGCTTGTAACCAGGTGCTAGGCCGAAGCAGGGGCCAACATCTCATGGTGGAGGTTTAGAACACATTGAATGACAAGTCTGGCAGACTGGCATTTCTGAGTATTGTGTAGTAAATGACCTGTTTTTCAGCTGACAGTGTGCGTCGTTGTATTGCCAATTGGCAAGTCGAGCTCTTCCTTTTGCAGGCAGTATCCAGTAGTCACAAGAGTCCCAGTAGAAGTCAGAATGCATGTATAAATGTGCTTGAACTCATGAGAAATGTGGATAATAGATGATGGATGTGATGTTTGACTTTTGTTTGCAGGGCAGGCAAACAAAGCGGAAGTTCTTCAGGATATTGCTGAACCAGAAGCAAAAGCAGCAGATCTGACAGAAGTTCAGGTACAGGAACTTCTTGCTGTGACCCCGCCTATCTCAGTTTCATCCCAAAGGGTGGAAAGTTTTCCTCATGGTGTCTGCACTAATACACTCTTTCAATGAAAGCTTCTTATTTGTGAACAAAACATTGGAACCATTTGATAATTTGAATCCAACATTAAAGGATTGAAGGGAATTAACCAAACAGAAATTTATAGTTTGGGGTTGTTATATGGTTGTAATTTGTAATTTTATGAGGCTGTTTAGCTTGGTTGAAAGCACTGAAGTCTCTGAATTGTTTCAGAGAAATGAGCTATTTAAATGTAAGTGATGCCAGCTTCACTTTTCTAAAGTTCCACTTGGAATATCCAGTTGAAGCTGCTAATGTGTAGTTTCTATTTCCTTTTAAAATGTTTTTATTTATTCTTGGGCTGTTGGCATCATTGACAAGACTGGCATTTATTGCCCACCTGAATAGCCTGTGAATGCGGTGGTGAGTTTTTATGAACTGCTAAGCCATTGTCAAATGAGTGACTTGCTAGACCACTATGGACGACAGATAATAATGCCGGTATGGGACTGGAGCCATGTGTAGACCAGATAGGGCACATGAGAGAGATATTAGTGCACCAGTTGAGCTAATGTGTTATGACCTGGCAGCTTCCATGACCTCTTCACTGGTGTCAGTCAGCAAAAACACCAGGTTACCTGCAGTCAGTTTCACATCTTGCCATGGTAAGGTATTAACTCGCGCATTCTGGTTAGCTACTTCAGCTCAATTAAAATGAGACTAACAGACATAACCATGCAGGCACCCATGGAGAACAGCATAGCATTGAATGACCAGCTGTGAAGGGGCACTTAACAATTTCTGGACAATCAAGCTGGGATACATTTGTGATGTTTATAAATGATGTACATGAGAATGTGGGAGAAATAAAAAGTAAGTTTGCAGACTGTGCAAAGATTGATCAGGTGTTTGACATGAGGAAGAATGTCTTAGGTTACAGGAGGATCTAGATGGGCAGATCAGTAGCAGATGGAACTTAGCCCTGAAAGTGCGATGTGATGTACTTTGAAACAAGGGTGTAGCCTCAGATGGAACCGTTCACAGCTCAGGTTGTTTGTTTAGAGCAGAAAAAGCTGCAAGAGGGTGTAGTCGATAATGAGGCATATTTAAGGTGTATAGAAAGCAGCTGGTTCCCTTCATTGAAGGGTCAGTAATAAGAGGGTATAATTTTGAAAGGCAAGAGATTTCGCGGAGATTTGAATAAACACTGTTTTACCCACTGTATGGTGGGAATCTGGAATGCACTGCCTGCAGGGCTAGTTGAGGTGGGAAACTTCACACGCTTTAAAAAGTACTTGGATGAGCACTTGGAAGTGTCATAACATTCAAGACTATGGGCTAAGTGCTGGAAAATGGAACTAGTGCAGATTTAGAGTAGTTTATTTGTCAGTGCAAACTCGATGGGCCGAAGGGCCTCTTCTGTAATGTATGACTCTTTGTGAATGGCAAAAAGTAATTTTCTCTCTCCAGTTCATGAATAGGGGAGGCAATGATGCCCTGGCAATGTAACTGAACTAGCAATCCAGAACCACTCTGGACATGAGTTTGAATGGCAGTGAAATTTTAACTCCATACAAAAAATCTGGAACAGAGAGCTGCTTAATGGTGACCATGTAACTATATGGTTAATTGTTGTCAAACCCCACCTGGTTCACGAAAGTCTTGTAGGAAAGGAAACCTACCATCCTTCTGTGGTCTGGCTTATGTGTGACTCCATACCCATAGCAATGTGATTGGCTCATAATGGCTGTCTGGACAATTAGGGGTGGACAGTAAATGCTGGCCTAGCCAGAGATGGCATATCTTGTTGAACCAATATGAAAAAAAAGGTTCACCACTCAGGCTGAGGGCCATGATATTGATGTAAGCACAGAGTTTACAAAAATACAGCAAGGACACGTTATGGCGAGGTTGTACTGCCTTTACGTTGTGGGATGTAGTTTCTTCAGGTTCTACAATGTAAAGGCAGAACAACTTGGCCATAACTTGTATTTTTGTAAACTCTGCATAGTTGCATCAACATCAGCCTAAATCTATGTGGAGCTGTTGCCTAGTTAGTTATCATAGGCACATAATCAGATGACAAAATAACTGCCAAAGGGGGAAATATTAGGGCAGGTGATAAAAGTTTTGTCAAAGTGGTATATTTTAAGGACCATCAGGTCTGAAATGAGTAATGGAAGTGGAGAGGTAAAGAATTTTGGGGAAGGAATTCTAGAGGGAGTAATCTGGTCAGCTGAAGTCATGACCTGCAATGGTGTGATGAAGGAAGTCAGGGATGCGCAAAAATCTAGATGTTTATAATATCAGACCATATCTAGGTTGGGTGTTATATTTCCCAGTTTTTCATTTTGTAGGAATTACTGAAAATGTTTTGTTTCAACCTAGCATGGTGACGCCGAGGTCGGGGAGTGCAGAGATCTTGATTCCTTACAGAGGGCTATTTCTGAAAAAGACAAAGACCTTGCAGCTGTTACAGACCAACTCGCAGAAGCTCAGAAGGAAATAGCAAGGCTGAGCCAGCAGCTGGTTGACAAATCGAGGATAGGACAACCAGAAGATGGAACTGGCTCACAAATCCAGTTGGTGGACACAAATCAGTTTCTGCCCTTGGAACAGAAGTTCATGTCAATAGCTGATAAGAATGTGAATGTGTTGATACAGGAGAAGGAAGGAAAGAGCTTCATCACACTGCTGGAAGAGAGCATGAAGTCAGGCAGTGAAATCGAAAGCACCAACATTTCAGTGGAAGTAGAGGGGAAGAATACCTCTATCATACAAGTACAACAAAAGAGTACTACGGTTGTCCATCTGGATGAGAACATCTACTCCACCACAGAGCTGTATAGTTCTGGGGAACATCTTGAAAATAGTTCCATTGCACTGTGTGGACTGCCGATGGCCTCAGCAAAGGAGCAAGATGATGAGATTGTTCGAAAAGTTCATGGGTTTCGAATGGTTGAGGATGGAGAGTTTGAGAAACTACAAGCTCGCATACAGGAACTTGAAAAGAACCTGGAAGCAGCAGAGGCCTTGTACAGAAGGCAGCTAAATGACAAGCAAGAGGAATTTGTGAGCTTAAATCAGAAACTTTTGAGTTGTGAGAAACAAGCCGAGGATGCAAAGGAAACTATCGATAATCTTCATTTAGAAAAGGACCAACTCCTCAGTCAGATTCAGCAAAATGAGGAGGAGTTGCATTCAATAACTGAGCTGAAAGAAAAACTTACAAAAGCTGAGGAGAATGCAGCAAATGAAGAACGGAGACATCTGTTGTTTTTGGAGAATACGAGCATACAGAGTGGCTTGTTGGAAGAGCAACTTCACAGTGTCGAAAATGAATCAAGGTCAAAAGACATGAAAATTGAAGCCTTAGAGAAGGAGCTGGACGCTATCCAGTGTCAGGTGTCTGAGCAGGATGTAGAGGCTAAAGCTATAAGAGCACAGTTACAAGAGAAAGAAGAAGCACTCTTGAGCTTGAAGCAGCTCATCGCAGATGAGGAGTCCAAAGTTGAAGACTTCATGCAGAAGTTAGCCTCTAAGGAGCAGGAACTGTTAAGTGTGCAGCACAGCTTATCGGAGCAAACCAGTAAAATTCAACAGCTTCAGACGAGTCTGACTGCAAGGGACGTTGAAATGGCTGAGCTTACCATGAGCATGTCTGAGAAAATGGTCGCATTGAATGAAGACAAATTCTCCCTGGGAAATGAAGTAAAACACTTGAAGGAGCAACTTGTCTTGTTGCAAAAAGAACAGGAGGGAATTGGAGGCCAGGAGAAACCCATTGTTGAGACCAAGCTGCCCCCTCAGGAGAAAGAACAGGTGGACCTGCTACAACATAATACTGCCGGGTTTGAATTGTTGTTGGAAGAGAAAGGCAGTTTGGAAAAGCAAGTGGAAAATCTGAAGACGGAGAATGAACAGGTAAAGAGAAAACTGCAAGCTGCTTTGATAAAGCGGAAGGAGCTTTTGAAGAAAGTGGAAGAAATGAATCAGACAGCACAAAAGAAAGACCTTCAAGCAGAGGAAGTCTTACCAACAGCATCTGGGTCAGAATGTGGTGACTTTGTATCTTCAGAGTTGCTGAGCCCCCCCAAAGAAACACAATCTCAGGATCCACATACAGTTGACCTGACCAGAGCACTTTCTGAAAAAGAAACCGACTTGCAACGTGCTAACAGAAACCTGCAAGATGAAGCTGCCAAAGTGAGTCAGCTTCAGAATTTGGTAGAAGGTCTGAAACAGGAGCTACAAGAAAAAACAGACCATGTGAATTCTTTAGAAGCTGATCTATTCGCCAAGCAGTTAACAATTCAACAGCTAATGTCTCAGCCTGAGGTGGAAAAGAAGCGTGTGGAACATGAGTGTACTGAAGTAGATTCTGGAAAGAATATAGATGAGTCCTTCACCACATTGGCAGGGTTGGCAAAAGGCAAACAAACTGAACTCGAGTCAAAGCTTTTCACCCTGGAGCAGGAGAAAGATCAACTACGGAAGAAACTCGAGGAGGCTGTCAGTTCACGCAAGGACGCGATCAGGAAGGCCCAGGAAAAGACCAGACATCACCGGGAGCAAGTGAAACAACAGAAAGAGGACTATAATACTCTGCTGGAGAGTTTTAATGAGCAAAATCTGGAGAAAGCGAGCATCTGTGAGGAACTTTCAAAAGTGAAAGAGCAATTACGGTTATTGGAAGAGAAACACTCTTCAGATGTGGAAATGCAAGCAGGGAAGCCATCTTGTGAGGATCATGTCCGAAAGGCAGACCAGCATTCAGGCTGGAGCTGTGAGGAGATGGAATCGTCAGAAATTGAACCAGTTCAGACATTCATAGGTCTGTCTGGATCAGGAAGTGATGATATTTTTGTGGCGCAGTTAAAGGAAGACCTCCAGATGTTGCACAGAGAGAAGGACAGCATTACATTAAAACTGCAGCACTCAGAAAATCTTCAACAAAGAGCAAAGGAAGAATCAGCAGAGCTTCAAGATCAAATTTCTGAGCTGCAGAGAACTCATCACTTGGAGAAGGAGGAACTACTGAAAGAACTTGACCTTCTGAAGAAGAGGAAACAGGAAATAGAAGCAAGTGCAGAAGACCTTAAGACAGCTTTAGAGGGAGCCAGGGCTGAAAGTTGTGCCTCTGAAGACTTGGTCACACTAAACAAGGATTATGAAGAACTAAAGAACCTTTTGCAGAAAAAAGATGAGGAAGTTGAACGTTTCCAAGTGCAGTCGAAGGAAAAAGATGTACTCCTCAACAACCTGCAACAGAAGATATCTGATCAGGAAGAGCACGTGAGAGCTTTGGAGATGCAAATGGAACAGCAATCCAAACAGCATGAAGAACAGATAAAGCAGTTCCAAACTGAGATCCTGGAAATTCCGCAGAAGCAAGAAGAAAATACTGAAGAGGCGAAGTCCAAACAGCAGATACAGAGGAAGCTCCAAGCAGCCCTGATCTCACGGAAGGAAAGTTTGAAGGCAAATAAGTTGCTGAAGGAAGAGCTGGCTTCTGTAATAACATTGAAAGAAGAATTAAGTAGCAAGATAAGAGAAATGGAGAAAACCACAGAGGATCTGAGGCAAGACAAAGAAGATCTGCTGGCAAAAATGTTGAATCTCCAAGATCAAAAGGAAAAATTAATCACCGAAGTGGATAGATCACTGACTGAAAACCAGAATCTCAGTGCTTCATGTGAGAGCCTGAAGCTGGTCATTGACAGTGTAACGCTGGAGAAAGGAAACTTACAGCAGGAGATTGAATTCTTGAAAGGAGAACAAGCAGCTGAAAGCTCAGAGTGGCAACGCAAACACCGAGACCTCCAGAAGGAATACGAGACCCTCCTACAGTCATACGAGAATGTTGGTGATGAGACTGAAAGGATGCGCCGTGTGCTGGACTTTAGCAAGCAGGAGAATCAGGAGCTGCTTGGTAGAATTCGAGAAGCTGAGGCTCAGAAACTCCAATTAGAAAAGCAAGTTCAGGAGGCTGTTCAGGAGCAGGAGGGAATGAAAGAGAAAATGAGGAAGTTTGCTAAATCAAAGCAGCAGAAAATTATGGAGCTTGAAGAAGAAATTGAGAAGCTTCAGTCAGAGCAACCGCCTGAAATGAGTACCAAGGTTACACAGTCTGTCACTCCCGACTCAACACAGCATCAGCTTCAGGAAGAGCTGCAGAGAGCAGAGAGAGAAATTGAAAAAGTTACAAATGAACTTGAGACATTAAAAGCTGAGAAGGATTCTTCGGATTCGGAGGTAAATGCATTGAGGAAGCAACTGAAGGATCTGACTGAGAAGCTGGACATAAGTGAAAAAGAATTGGAGAAAATTCGCTGTAGTGTCACAGCAGGACAGGAAGTTCAGATAGAAGAAGCAATTGTACCATCTCTTATTACAGAGGTTAAACAAGAATTCAGCAACAAATTGGGTCCTTCCGCAGAGTCACCTACAACCCATGCCTCTACTGAGGGCTCGCAAGAAATCCCTGATCCCAGTGCGCTAGTTGAAATTGCCAGTTGCAGACCAGAATTGACACAGCTAACTGAAAAACTAACACAGACGGAAACTGACAAGCAAATGTTAGAGAATGAGGTGAGGGAATTGAAGAAGACGAGTCAGCTTTTGAAAACTGAGAAAGAGACTTTGGAAGAGCAATTGCTGAAGTGTCAGGACGACTTGAAACTGATGCAAAGGTCTGTCTCTGAGCAGGAGAAGGAGAATCACCAGAGGATTCAACAAGTGGAAGAGTTAAAGAAGGAGAAAGCAGCTGCAGAGTCGGAGAAAGATGACTTGGAAGAGCGATTAATGAATCAGTTAGCAGAACTCAACGGTAGCATTGCTAACTATCAACAGCAATTAAAAGATGACAATGACAACATTTCAGGCCTAGAACTGACCGTGAAAGACACCCAGAAGCAGATAGATAACCTGGAAGAAGAGGTGAGGCAGCTCAAGAGTGAGAAGGCAGAATCTGCAGCCAAAATGCAAAAGGATTTTGAGGAAAAAGTCAAGTCCATGCAAAGGGGAAAAGAAGGTCGTAAGGTCCACAACAAAGAACTGCAGGAGCTGCTTAAGGTGAAACAACAAGAGGTAAAGCAGCTGCAGAAAGATTGCATCCGGTACCAGGAGAGGATCAGTGATCTGGAAAAGACCGTCAAAGCACTGGAATTCGTTCAGCAAGAGACCCGGAAGAGTTTGCAAGCTGCAGTAAAGGAAACGTCAACAAAAATTGAGGAATCCAAAAAGACGGAAGCAGAACTGTTTTCTTGTAAAGTCCGACTTGATGACACCCAAAGTGAGGCAGCTAGGATCCTAGCAGACAACCTGAAACTGAAAGAAGAACTCCAGATCAATGAGGAAAAGGCCCGCGAGCAAGCTAACAGCTTGGAAGAAGAACACAAGAGAAAACTTCACCTCGAACAAAATGAACATAGAAAGCAGCTCAGAAATATGCAAGAGAAATTGGAGCATTTGGAACGGGAGAAGAAGCATGCTGAAGACTCTATTATTGAGCTGAAAGACCTCTTGGAAAAGAAGAAAGAGGAAACCAGTCAAATTCAAACTGACTTCAATGAAAATTTGGCAAAACTGGCAGCCTTCACTCGTAGCATGTCCTCTTTACAGAATGACCGGGATCGAATCATTGATGAGTCCAAGACCTGGGAAAGCAAGTTCAACGATGCGATTCTGAAGAAAGAGGAAGAGATCAGGGATAAGGAAGACAACTGCAACGAGCTGAAGGAGCAGCTGAGACAGGCCTCCATTTACAGCAAAGAACTGGAGATCAAGCTTTCCAGGTAAGGTGAAACGGTTCTGTGGGGAGATCACTCGGTGTGTGTATCCTCTCATTAGGGTAGTTCACCCTCTGGCTGTGCTGAGTGTAAATCATGTGTGAACTGCCATGGTTTCCCAATGTGCTGGCAGGCAAGCTGACAGGCTGTTCTGTTATAACGCGACAGTTGTGTTCCTCTGTGACCTCACGCTATAGAAGATTGTGCTGTAGAAGATGCCGAATAGAGAATCACTATACTGGTTCGGTTGAATGTTTGCATTAAGTAAACAACATCCACAGTTTTATTAATCGTGTTACAGCCAATTTGCGGTGATGAAACACACATTATAGCAGAACAGCCTGTACTCCCTTTGGGTCTTGGTATTGATTGAATAAAAGGGCTCGCTTCTGTAATTCCAAAAAGATGAACGAGTCAGCTGCCATCAGTTTTCTTTTGCAAACTTGACAAGGTCAGTCTAAGCGCAGCATGTCAGGCAGCATCCAAGCAGCAGGAGAATCGACATTTCAGGCATAAGCCCTTCTTCCTGAAACGGCGATTCTCCTGTTCCTTGGATGCTGCCTGACCTGCTGTGCTTTTCCAGCAACACATTTTTCAGCTCTGATCTCCAGCATCTGCAGTCCTCACTTTCTCCAAGGTCAGTCTAAGCACTACTTTTAGGTTTCTACATATCACTTCTACAAGGTAAAGTATCCAGTCCCTCCTTCAGCAACACACTGTGCACTATTTACAGGAATCACTGCAGGAATGCACCCGCTTTTCCAGTAAACAAATGGGAATACAAGCACTTCTAGGTTCCCCTCAAACACATGCACTTTCCTCCCTTGCATGTACATTGCCACTCCTTCATTGATGTTGGGTCTTTGCTGCTAATGGTATGATGGATTTGATAAAAGACAGCCATGCCTGTCACACATATATATATTCTGAGAGCAGACAGTTTCTAAAAAAAACATTAATTTCTGGGCTCCGGGATGGACTTCTGGTCTTCATCCAGGTCCTAGGAATGTACAGAACTGAGAAATCCTGGTGTTTATCAGCTGTTATATTAACCTGTCAAATTTTCTGTCAGGCTTTCAATGAATTATTTCTCCAATTCTTCTCTGCCTTATAATGACTAGCATTATGTGGACCTTGGTCTTTAATGTGTCTTCACAAAACGTGAATCACTTCAGAGATGAACAGAATATTAAACTTAGCACATCTGAATGCACTCTTTTTGATGCAATTATGTTTTAGAAGCGTGCACTTGGTCCAGTTAGTTAGTAAAATTGGAAGTCCAAACCTGCTGTCGTCCTTTGTAGCAAATAGAAGTTTACTTTATTTGGAACAGAATTCTTAATGAGTTAGTGGATTGTTTTCGCTCACCTGGAAAAGTTAAGGGAGGCCATGGAGGGACTGGCTGTTTACCTTTCGGCCGACAATACTGGGTGAGATAGTGGTTTGGGATAGGCTTAAGTAAAAGTGCTCATTCAAAACTGACTTCACGTTCACAGTCGGTGTTTTACAGAGTGCTGAGGTGAGGGTCCGGAGAGGAAATGAAATTTTTAAGGCTCTGCTCAAAATATTTAGTTAACTTTACTGCTCTGCATAACTGTTGTGGACCTTTTTTTCAGATTGGAGCAGAGTGAACAGGAATGGGAATTAAAATTCAAATCTGAAGACGAGGTTCATAGGCAGACAGTGAAGAAAATTGAGGAAGAAAACCAACAGCTCTTCTCAAAATCAGAAGAGTTCCAGAAGCTTCACAAGGACTCTCAGAACGAGCTCCTGAAGATGACGGAAGAGGTTAAGAGCCTGACAGGAAAAAATGCTGATTTGAGCAGCTTACTCGAGAAGCTTGAGGCAACCAAAGTCGAGCTGGAAGAGAGCCTGAGGCAGCAAGAGACCGAAGCACAAAATTACTTGCTGACCTGTGAACAGCTTCAGTCTGACCTCCAGAGCTCCAAATCTTTAACTGAGAAGCTGCACAAAGAAATTGGAGAAAAAGAGGAAAAGATTGTTTCACTCCTGGCCGCGAAAGAGGAGGCTGTTGCTAATGCCATCAGTGAAGCCCAACAGCAGCATGCTGAAGACATCAGACACTGGGAAAGTCAGGTTCAGAGGATAAAAGATGAGAAGTTGGAGAGAGACCACACAGTCCGAAAACTGCAGAAAGAGATTGACGATTTGGATGCAAAACTGAAGAGAACTGAAGAAGAATTAAAGCAGAACAAGGTCAAGTTAGAGTCTTTCACAAAGTCCATGGCCTCCCTTCAGAATGACCGGGAGAGAGTGCTGAGTGACTACAAACAACTCGAGCAGAAACACATCGAGGTGATTGTAGAAAAAGACCAACTGATTCAGGAAGCTGCCACCGAGAACAACAAACTCAAGAATGAATTAAGGAGCCAGCAAGGGCAGAAAGATGATTTGAACTCTGAAAACGCCAAACTCAACGCACAGCTCTTGCAATACAGAGAGGACCTTAACCAGGTGATTTCAATGAAGGATTCTCAGCACAAGCAGTTCCTAAAAACTCAGCTCGAGAGAATTAAAGCTTTGGAAAATGAGAAATCGGACATGGAGAGACTGTTAAAAGAAGTGGAGCATGGATCAGATGAACTCAGTCAAGAGAACAAAGCTCTGAAGGACGAGAAGCAAAATCAGAAGGACGAGTTGCAGTTAGCAGAGAAAACCATTAGTGAGCTGAAGGAAGAGGTGGAAAGGTTGACAGTTGGTGGGCCTGTGCAGCTGCTTCAGCGTCAGTTGGATGAGAAGACTCTGGAGGTGGAAAAACTGACGGCCAACCTCTCCTCCATGCAAGGCACGGTCGCTGAGCTAGAGCTGAAAGTGGTCACAGTTGAGAAGGAAACTGAGCAAAAGCTGCGTGCTGCTGAAGTCCGGTACGAAAATGAACTCCAGAACATGCAGCACAATGCCGGCATCATGAGAAATGAAACCGAAACAGCAGAGGAAAGAGTGGCTGAACTGGCCAGGGACCTCATGGAGACTGAACAGAGATTGCGGGAATCAATTGAAGAGGCTGAGCAACTCAAGGCACAGAACCTGTCTTTTGGGAAAGCCATGAGTTCTTTACAAGTCGATCGAGACCATCTCCTTGGGCAACTTGAGGAGTTACAGAGTAAATACACGACTGACCTTGAGTTGGAGAAGAACAGGAGTGACGGTCTAAATCAAGAGCTACAGCAGTCTAAAACCGATTTCCATAAACTGCTGGAAGAGAGGGATAGTTTGTCATCAGAGCTGGCAGCTATGAAGAGCAGCAGCATTGAAACTAATCTGCAGATTCGCATTGATGAACTGAGCAAGCAGCTGTCATCCAAAGAGCAGGATGTGCATGATTTAACCTTGGAACTAGAAAATTCAGCCAATCAACTGAAAGCATTCTCCAAAACTGTGACAACATTACAAGATGAGAGGGACAGACTGATGGACACAGTGACCAGAAGCAAGAAGGTTCATGAAGTTAAGCAGGGCTCTGCATCAACACCTTCAAAGCCAGGTGAAGTGCAGAGTCTGAGAAACGCGCTGTCTTCACTGCAGAATGACCGCGATAGACTGGTAACTATAATTTTTTGTTTTACCTGTAGACTTCCTTCATGGCTTGAAAATAATTATTTTGTAAATGTCTGCTTTTTGTATTGTCCCGAGCTAATTTTCCTGCACAATCTGCTGTCAATAGCATACTTCATATCAGTCAGCACATCACGTGTGTGCACTGACCCCCATTGACTCTAAGACCAACAAAGTCTCGAATTTCAAATTCTCATTCACGTGCTCATATCCCACCACGGAATCAGCACTCCTTACAGGCTGTAATAAATCACCCCAACACGTTTTACAAAAGTGTTATCAAACAAAATTTGACAGTGAGAACATAGAAGATCAAAAGGTTGATCACAGAGGTGGGTTAGAAGGAGCGTCTTAAGGAGGACACTGTAGTAAAGAGATTTAGGGCTGGAATTTCAGAGGTTAAGGCCCAAGCAACTGTGAAGGGATGTTGTCAGTGACAAGGCGATCAGGGACCTGCCAGACACCAGAATTAGAGAGACACAGAGGATTGTGGGTTTATTGAGATGAAACAAAGGAATTAAGAGATTGCATAAGCCTCTTTTCATGTTAAACATTGTGAAGGCATGTTTAACATTTGATAATTACTTTAAATTTCTTTTAATGAATTCTCAGGATGTGGGTGCTGCTGGCAAGGCTGGTCATTGAGTGCCAGTCCTGTGTTGCCATATGAAGGTAGTGGTGAATCTCCTCCTTGAGCTGCTCCCTTGGCCTTACTGATTAAACATGGAATTACAAGTTAGTTTATGATGCGGAGAATGGCACTAACACTGCTGAGACTGTGCTGGCTCTCTGAAGGGGAAATTCACTTTGTGTCACTCACCCACATCTCGGTAGTGCTGCATATTCATGCTTAGCTGATAATAATCTAGCTTGGGAACCTTGATGGAATCCGTTTCCACCATGCTCTCAAATAGCACATTTCAGATTTTAACTACTCAGTGTGGAAAAGTTTCTGCCTTTTGATAGAAATGCGATGGATTTCCTCTCACAGAATCTCCACTCCCCTTTACTTGGTGGGATTCGGGTAAAGAAACCAAATCTGAAACTGAGGCTATGTAATGCCAGAAGTGGAAAGATCACGTGGGCTGGTGGTACTGCAGGGATCAGTGCTGTGGCTGCATTTCATTACAGTCTATATGAATGACTTGGAGAAGGAAAGTCAATGTAATAGTCAAGCTTGCTCAGTGGAAAGGCAAGTGGAAAGGATGACGAGAAGCATCTGTAGGGATATACAGACAGATTGAGCGGGCAAAAAAATGGCAGATGGGCGGCATGCTGGCTCTGTGTTTAGCACTGCTGCCTCACAGTGCCAGGGACCCGGGTTCAATTCCCACCTTGGGCAACTGTCTGTGTGGAGTTTGCACTTCTCTCCGTGGGTTTCCTCCGGATGCTCCGGTTTCCTCCCACAGTCCAAAGATGTGCATGCTGGGTGAGTTGGCCTTGCTAAATTGCCCATAATGTTAGGTGCATTAGTCAGGGGTAAATATAGGGGAATGGGTCTGGGTGGGTTGCTCTTCGGTGGGTCGGTGTGGACTTGTAAGGCCAAAGGGCCTGTTTCCACACTGTAGGGAATCTAATCTAATGTGGAAAAATGTGAGGATATCCACTTCAGCAGGAGGAATAGAAGAGTTGAATATTATTTAAATGGGGGAAGATCGGAGAAAGTCACAGCACAGAGGAATTTGGGAGTCTTCAGGCATAAATCCCAATAACTTAGCATCCAACTTCATCAGATAATCAGGAAGGCTAATGAGGTGTTGGCCTTTATTTCAAAGGAAATAGAATATAAATGTTTGGGTAGTTTTTGCTAAATCTATATGAGGCACTAGGTAGATCACAGCTAGAATGTTATGAACAGTTTTGCGTCCCTTATCTCAGGAAAGATCTGCTCACGGGGTATTTGTAGAAAGGTTGCTTTCCCATGTGGGAGAGCCTAAGACCAGAGGGCATGATCTCAGAATGAGGGGTCAGAGGATGTGAATCCATGGAATTCATTACCACAAAGGGCTGTCAAGGCAGAATCATGAAATATATTCTTCAGGTAGAAACAGTTGGGATCAAGTGAATCCATGGAATAGTAAATGGGGAGTGGGAGTGGGACTATGCTTAGGGAAATCAGGAGAGCAAAAAGGGAACCTGAGATAGCTTTGGCAAGTAGGATTAAGGAGAATCCTTAGAGATTCTCCAAGGACATTAAGGGCAAAACAGTAACTAAGGAGAGATTTAATTTATTATTGTCACATACTGAGATACAGTGAAAAGTATTGTTTTGCCTGCTCCCCAGGCAAATCATACCTTGCATAAGTACATCAGAGTAATAGAATAGAATGCAGAAGTTTGCCTGTATGTGGAACCACAGGAGATGAGTGAATACCAAATGAATACTTCGCCTCAGTATTTACTTTGGGGAAAGACATGGAGGCTTGGCAACTTGGGGAAAAACACAACATCTGAGGAGCAAGAAATCAAAGTTTTGGGCTGAAACACTTCATCAGAAGATCCTTTTGGGTTGCGGCCTGGAACATTGACTTTGCTGTTGCTCAGATACTGTCTGACCTGCTGTGCATTTTCAGCTTCACATACATTAACTCTTGCTTCCAGTATCTGCCGTCCTTATTGTCTCCCCACTCACTGCAATAAATAGTGATGTCTTGAAAAGAATCCATATTACAGAAGAGGAGGTGCTGGAGATCTTAAAACATGTGAAGGCCTGGGACCAGATCAGGTATATCCCAGAGCATTGTGGAAAAGTATGGGAAGAGACTGCAGGCCCCGTTGCCGAGATATTTATATCATCAGCAGCCACAGGTGAGGTGCCAGAAGATTGGAGGATGAGGAATGTTGTGCCATTATTTAAGAAAAGCTGCATGTTAAAGTGAGGGATCTAAAGACAGGAGAGCCTGACGTCAGTAGTGGGCAAGTTGTTGGAGGCAATTCTGAGAGATAGGATTTACGTTTTTGGAACGGCGAGGACTGATTAAGGATAGTCACCTTGGCTTTGACGGAGAGAAACCAGGTCTCACAAACTTGACTGAGTTTTCTAAAGCAGTGACCACAAGCTAGATGAAGGGAGTGTGGCAGATGTTGTCTACTTGATCTTTAGCAAGGCCTTTGCCAAGCTCCTGCAAAGTAGACTGTTTAGTAAGGTTACATCCCATGGGATCCAGGGGGTGCTAGCCAATTGGAGAGAAAATGAGCTTGGTGGTAGAAGACAGAGTGTGGGGCTAGGGTGTTATTATTCAGCCGGAGTCCTGTGATCAGCAATGTGCCTCAAGGATTGGTTCTGGGTCCATTGTTGTTTCTCGTTTATATCAGTGATTTGGATAAGAATGTGGGAGGTGTGGTTAGAAAGTTTGTGGGTGACACCAAGATCAGTTAAGTGGACAGTGGAGAACACTATTTAAGTGTACAATGGGATCTTGATCAGATGGGCCAATGGGCTGAGAAGTGGCAGGTGGAATTTAATTTCGATAAACGCGTGGTGTAGCAGTTTGGTCAGGCAAACCAGAGCAGGACTTACACAGTTAATGGTAGGGGCCTGGCGAGTGTTGTTCAGGCGAGGGGTACAGGTTCATAGTTCCTTGAAAGTGGAATTGCAGATAGACAGGGTGGTGAAGAAGGCAATTGGTATGCGTGCTTTCATTGGTCAGAGCATTGAGTACAGGAGTTGGGACATCAGCATGTGGCTGTACAACATATTGCTGAGGCCAGATTTAGAATACTGTGTACAATTCCGGTTGCCCTGCTATTGTTAAACTAGAAAGGTACAGAAAAATTATAAAATGTTCCTGGGACTGGAGGGTATGCGTTAGAAGGAGAGGCTAAATAGGCTGGGACTTCTTTCCCTGGACCATCAGAGGCTGAGGGGTGATCTTATAGAGGGGGCATAGGTAAGGTGAATGGCTGATGTATTTTTCCAAAGGTTGGGGAGTCCAGACTAAGGAACCTGAGGGGCAATGAGAGGATGGCACGTGTACAGAATGAGCTGCCACAGAAAGTGGTAGGAGGGCAGGTACAGTGACAACATCGAAAAGACATTTAGACAGGTACATGGACAGGAAAGATTGAATTCAGTTTAGGATACTGGGTCAGCATGGACGAGTTGGACCAAAGGGTCTGTATCTCTATGACACTACATTCATGAGATTTTTAATCAGTTAGAGAATTAAGGGTAATGGGGAAAAGGCAGGAGAGTGAATTTGAGGATTATCAGATCATCCATGATCTCTCTGAATGTCAGATTAGAAAGGGCTGAATGGCCTACGTCTCCTACAATGTTAACGGTCTGATGGTCCTGTGAAGTGGGTGACAAAATGAGCTATTGGCTGACTGCAAGCATGTGTTTTATAAAGCCAGATTGTGAAAGGTATCGCCATCCTCAGGACTGCGGCTCAATGCGAGGATCATCCCAGTGACCCGGCCCCTATCCCCAGTCCCCTGCTCTGTCCCAGAATCCCGCCTCTATTCCCAGTCCCTGCTGTGTCCCAGTGTCCTGCCCTCTATCCCCAGTCCCCTGCTGTGTCCCAGTGTCCCGCCCTCTGTCCCCACTCCCCTGCTGTGTCCCAGTGTCCAGCCCTCTGTCCCCACTCCCCTGCTGTGTCCCAGTGTCCTGCCCTCTGTCCCCACTCCCCTGCTCTGTCCCAGTGTCCCGCCCTCTGTCCCCAGTCGCCTGCTCTGTCCTAGTGTCACGTCCTCTGTCCCCAGTCCCCTGCTGTGTCCCAGTGTCTCGCCCTCTGTCCCCAGTCCCCTGCTGTGTCCCAGTGTCCCGCACTCTATCCCCAGTCCCCTGCTGTGTCCCAGTGTCGCGCCCTCTATCCCCAGTGTCCTGCTCTGTCCCAGTGTCCTATCCTATCCCCAGTCCTCTTCTCCATGCCAATGTGTTGTCCTCTGTCTCCAGTTCTGAAACGTTCTGTGGGAGCCACTCTCTCCCTAGCCCGCTGTGTTGGGATCCTGCACCCCTCTGCCTCTTCTCTCTCTCTCATCCCCCTGTGAAAGCTGTTTTGGGCAACTGTCCTGCATTCTACTCCGTACTCCCCTGATGTATCTCTGTGTTTAACTTCCCTCATTGTGTTGCAGCTGGAGGAGCTGACGAAGCTGCAGCAGCAGCACATGCAGTGTAGGGAAGCGACTGCAGAACTATCCCAACTCCGGAGCCGGCTCGAAGCCCAGACCCAACAGATTGCTGACAGCAAAGAGACCCAAGAGCAACTGGAGAAGGATCGGGTTTCCTGTCAGGAGGAGCTTGGACAGCTCAGGTTAATAGTGGACTGCTGCTTTTCTCTCACTAGTTAGCAAGCGCGATAGCTCCCACATCACCTTCATGAGCAGACACACTTCACCCAATTGGCTCTGATACACAGCAAGAATTTGTGTTTTTACAGACCGGAGAGTTCATTTTCTTACAATGAGTTACATTGATGTGCAAAACCTGTTGGTACAAAGGGAACAGCAACATGTATTCTGGGCCACATTGTCCCCAGAGATGACACGCATGGACTGAGATGGAATGATCGTAAACGGTTTCTGTTGGCCAACGCTAGGAGAAGGGGCCAATCAGTGAAATCGAAAATCAGTAGCAACACTATGCTCCCAAAATATATCGAAAATGGACTGTTACTCTGGTGCCCCAGTGTGGGGCTCCCTCTCCCCCTGTCCCAGCGCGGGGCTCCCCCTGTCCCAGTGTGGGGCTCCCTCTCCCCCTGTCGCAGTGTGGGGCTCCCTCTCCCCCTGTCCCAGTGTGGGGCTCCCTCTCCCCCTGTCCCAGCGCGGGGCTCCCCCTGTCCCAGTGTGGGGCTCCCTCTCCCCCTGTCCCAGTGTGGGGCTCCCTCTCCCCCTGTCCCAGTGTGGGGCTCCCTCTCCCCCTGTCCCAGTGTGGGGCTCCCTCTCCCCTGTCCCAGTGTGGGGCTCCCTCTCCCCCTGTCCCAGTGTGGGGCTCCCTCTCCCCCTGTCCCAGTGTGGGGCTCCCTCTCCCCCTGTCCCAGTGTGGGGCTCCCTCTCCCCTGTCCCAGTGCGGGGCTCCCTCTCCATGTTCCAGTGCGGGGCTCCCTCTCCCCTGTCCCAGTGTGGGGCTCCCTCTCCCCCTGTCCCAGTGTGGGGCTCCCTCTCCCCTGTCCCAGTGCGGGGCTCCCTCTCCCCCTGTCCCAGTGCGGGGCTCCCTCTCCCCCTGTCCCAGTGCGGGGCTCCCTCTCCCCCTGTCCCCAGTGCGGGGCTCCCTCTCCCCCTGCCCCCAGTGCGGGGCTCCCTCTCCCCCTGCCCCCAGTGCGGGGCTCCCTCTCCCCCTGCCCCCAGTGCGGGGCTCCCTCTCCCCCTGCCCCCAGTGCGGGGCACCCTCTCCCCCTGCCCCCAGTGCGGGGCACCCTCTCCCCCTGCCCCCAGTGCGGGGCTCCCTCTCCCCCTGCCCCCAGTGCGGGGCTCCCTCTCCCCCTGTCACAGTGCGGGGCTCCTTCTGCTCCTGTCACAGTGCGGGGCTCCCTCTCCCCCTGCCCCCAGTGCGGGGCTCCCTCTCCCCCTGTCCCAGTGCGGGGCTCCCTCTCCCCCTGTCGCAGTGCGGGGCTCCCTCTCCCCCTGTCGCAGTGCGGGGCTCCCTCTCCCCCTGTCCCAGTGTGGGGCTCCCTCTCCCTCTGCCCCCAGTGTGGGGCTCCGTCTCCCCCTGTCCCAGTGTGGGGCTCCGTCTCCCCCTGTCCCAGTGCGGGGCTCCGTCTCCCCCTGTCCCAGTGCGGGGCTCCGTCTCCCCCTGTCCCAGCGTGGGGCTCCCTCTCCCCCTGTCCCAGTGCGGGGCTCCCTCTCCCCCTGCCTCAGTGAGGGGCTCCCTCTCCCCCTGCCTCAGTGAGGGGCTCCCTCTCCCCCTGCCTCAGTGAGGGGCTCCCTCTCCCCCTGTCCCAGTGAGGGGCTCCCTCTCCCCCTGTCCCAGTGAGGGGCTCCCTCTCCCCCTGTCCCAGTGAGGGGCTCCCTCTCCCCCTGTCCCAGTGAGGGGCTCCCTCTCCCCCTGTCCCAGTGAGGGGCTCCCTCTCCCCCTGTCCCAGTGAGGGGCTCCCTCTCCCCCTGTCCCAGTGAGGGGCTCCCTCTCCCCCTGCCTCAGTGAGGGGCTCCCTCTCCCCCTGTCCCAGTGCGGGGCTCCCTCTCCCCCTGTCCCAGAGAGGGGCTCCCTCTCCCCCGCCTCCGTGAGGGCCTCCCCCTCCCCCTGTCCCAGTGCGGGGCTCCCTCTCCCCCTGTCCCAGTGAGGGGCTCCCTCTCCCCCTGTCCCAGTGAGGGGCTCCCTCTCCCCCTGTCCCAGTGAGGGGCTCCCTCTCCCCCTGTCCCAGTGAGGGGCTCCCTCTCCCCCTGCCTCAGTGAGGGGCTCCCTCTCCCCCTGTCCCAGTGCAGGGCTCCCTCTCCCCCTGCCCCAGTGCGGGGATCCACCTGCCTTGTGTCTTTGTGTAACTCCCTTGTCCTGTCTTGTAGATCTGAGAAGACATCTTTTAGCAAACAGTGTGAGAGGCTGAAGGAACAGTACCTGATCGCTGTGTCTGATAAGGATAATCAGATCCAGGAGCTTCAGAGCCTGTGCCAGGAGTTACGACTGAAGGTGACCCAGCAGGTATTGCTCTTTACAAATGGGCTGACGTTACATACTCGGTGACCTGCGATACTGGGTGGTGGTAACATGAGATACTGAGTGGTGGTGAGGTCAGATACTGAGCGGTGGTGATGTGAGGTACTGGGTGGTGGTGACGTGTGATACTGAGTGCTGGTGAGGTGAGATACTGAGCAGTGGTGACGTGAGATACTGAGTGGTGGTGACGTGAGATACTGAGCGGTGGTGACGTGAGGTACTGAGCGATGGTGACGTGAGGTACTGAGCGGTGGTGACGTGTGATACTGAGCGATGGTGACGTGAGATACTGAGCGGTGTTGACGTGAGGTACTGAGCGGTGGTGACGTGAGATACTGAGCGATGGTGACGTGAGATACTGAGCGGTGTTGACGTGAGGTACTGAGCGGTGGTGACGTGAGATACTGAGCGGTGGTGACGTGAGATTCTGAGCGGTGGTGACGTGTGGTACTGGGTGGTGGTGACGTGAGATACTGAACGGTGGTGACGTGAGGTACTGAGCGGTGGTGACGTGAGATACTGAGCGATGGTGACGTGAGATACTGAGCGGTGGTGACGTGAGGTACTGAACGGTGGTGACGTGTAATACTGAGCGGTGGTGACGTGAGATACTGAGCGGTGGTGACGTGAGATACTGAGCGGTGGTGACGTGAGGTACTGAACGGTGGTGACGTGTAATACTGAGCGGTGGTGACGTGAGATACTGAGCGGTGGTGACGTGAGATACTGAGCGGTGGTGACGTGAGGTACTGAACGGTGGTGACGTGTAATACTGAGCGGTGGTGACGTGAGATACTGAGCGGTGGTGACGTGAGATACTGAGCGGTGGTGACGTGAGATACTGAGCGGTGGTGACGTGAGGTACTGGGCGGTGGTGACGTGAGGTACTGGGTGGTAGTGATGTGAGAACAAAACTCAACTCCCAATGCGTGTGTTTCCATGCTGTATGATGCTATAAATTAGTTTTTTCTCCTCCTTTATTCTTTCTTCTGGATGTGGGAGTTAGTTGACCACTGAGTCCATCCCTGAAATGTGGAGCTGGAGAACTGGCAATTGAGTTCACAAGGGTTTAACTGTGTCAAAACCAGAATGGGTTCCCTCTCCTGATCTAACCGCAGTGACTGACACTGTGCCACTAGACCTGGACTCTGAGCTGTCACTTACAGCCTGGAGTTGCCCACAGTCACTGTACTAACCGATGAGAGACAGCTTGCTCCTATTGAGTGGTTACTCCCCTGCCCCCTTCTCCCAGTATGACCAGGGCCTAATTGGAGGTTAAGGGAGAAACAACAAGGGGGAGCGGGTGCAGGGCAGTATGGAGCAGTCTGACCGGATGCTGGGGTTTGGTTTCTGCCAGTGATTCTGGCACAGGGAGACAGACAGTCTTGTGAAAACAAGCCAAGGTGAGGGCTGGAGCCAGGACTAGGGAATAGGATCTTTTAATAAAAGAAAGTTCAGTTTGAGTCGATGACATGTGTTAAACAGAGTCCTGAAGAGGCAGCGAACCCTGGAGAGATGCTGAAAGGGCTGCAGACTGAGAACAGCCAGCTGAAGTCCCAACTGAACAACAGCTTGAAAGAGCTTCATCAGAAAGAACTTCGCATCCAGAAACTCAACAGCAAGGTAGGCCCTGCACACACGTGGGTTTTCATCCCAATTACCTGCCTTCCATTTCTCTCTTCGTATCTGATCTGTTCTCCCCGGGAATTGTCAGTACAGCCTGTTACAAACCTCGCAATGATGGATTACCACCTCAGGATTGTTGCAGTTCATCTGCATTTTAGCTAAATCCTGAATTTGTGGTCAGCTTTGAGAGGTATAATTAGTGCAAATGCTGACAATTCGGCACCAAACATTTCAGGTCAATGCTTCAATCCCTCCAATTAGATTTCTGTCCCTATCATTGTAACAAAACAGCTTCTTATCAATGTCACAGCCATCTGGGACTGTGACAAATGTCGACTCTGTCTGAGTCCTTGGCGAGTTGCCTGCAGTCTTTAACATGCCCTTACCAACTTAATGATGTTACTGTGATGTGCCATGGACAAGTTATTGCTGTACATAAGAATGTGCTACACTATTACTGTTGGTGCTGGTGCATTCCCTCAGAGTGGTGGGCGTTTGGTGTCCCTTCCCCCAGAGGGGTGGGTGCTCTGTTCCTTCCCCCCCCCCCCCGGAGCGATTGGCGCTCGGTGTCCCTTCCCCTGAAATGGTGGGCGCTCGGTGCCCCTCCCCCGGAGTCGTGGGCACTCGGTGCCCCTCCCCCGGAGCGGTGGGCGCGATGTCCTTTGCTCAGAGCTGTTGGCGCTGCATTTGTCCACTCTGAGATGGTCACACTCTCTCTTTCTCTCCCTTCCTCCCCCAAACTGACACTGAACCACTCTCCTGAAGGCACTTCCCTTCTGATTGCACTCCAGTCTCCTGAGGAAGGTGACCCTGCCATCAGGTCCCCCTTGCTATGAAACCCCACCCCCTGTAGGTTTCCAACATCACTCCTCCTTTTGAACTGCATGACCATGAAAAGATGAAACCCAGGACATACGCACCTTGTATTCCCCACCCTCACCTGCTATGTCCCGTCTCCAGATGTCGCTGGTGTTTGAGGAGAAGGTCGCACTCTCTGCTCAGCTGCGAGGAACGGGACAGAGCCTGCGTGAGACACAGCACCGACTGAACGAGTTACAGGCACGTCACCTAACTCTGGAACAACAGCTCCAGTCTTCGGCAGATCTCCTGGAAGAGAAGAAGGTGGGTGGAGCAGCGATAGGAACTGGGGGAATTAGCAACTTCATGACCAGATTGGAGAGATGGGGAAAGGGATGAAACTGAAAGTTGGGCAAGATCCTTGCCTCTGATTCGCTTCCAGGTATCCCTTCCTCAATATTTCAATCATCCTGAACCTGTCAAGTAAACTCCAGCCTATAACATTGCTGACTTTTTAAAAATATATATGCCACCCAAATTCCTCTTTCCAGCTGTATTTCATTCCAATTATATATCATTCCGTGTGAGGTTATAGAATCCCCCCGAGCTCTGTTGTGTCTCCAGAAACTGTTATGACCTGTTTCTGTGTTGTTGGTTTTGACTTGTAGTTGAGCCCCTTGACTGATGCTGCCCCCGGTGGTCCCCAGGAGAAGGGCAGTGACGAGGAACATGTCAAAGAGATGGAACTCCGACACCTGAAGCAAAGGTAAGAATAGTCAGGCCACCTCTTGCCCTTGGATTGATGCAACACTGCAAAACGTTAAAAGAGCAGGTTTATTCCGAGTGCCTGCTCCGTTATACCCTGGATCATTAATTCTCCACCTTTTACATTGGAAAAAGCTGGTGTATCAATGCCACTTGTGTTATTTAGGTAACTTTGCTCAACGTAAGTTCATTGCTTGCCCACCAATTTTCCTGCCTTTTGATCACCAAGAAATATCAGAGAAGGAAATTTTCAAAGATACATTTTTTTTTACATAAAAAGTGATCAGAACATGAAACTTGACTATTGCTGCAAAACGAGTTGGTCGAAGCTTTTCATCAACTGTTTTTAGCAACATGAGTGCTGTTTGCCACCCGCAAGGTGCTACTGTCAATCCAAGAAGGCATTCTACATGGCTTACAAATGAATAATATGGTCCGTGAATCTTCCACTCCGGTGTGATTCTCGGGATGTGCTTCCTATGGACTGACACGTGAAAACAAAAGAGCCGAGCCACGCCCAGCCAGACGGCGCTGCAAAGTTACAACACAGTCGCCAACATTGAATGTGACACTGTAATGGGACATCATTTGCAAAATAACTCTTCAGTGTGTGAGGAGTCACATTAGGATTGAGATGGGCTCACGCGCACTGGAAGCTATCACACATTAATACGCAGGATCCTGTTTGCAGACAGAAAAAATATACTGGCAGAGTGGGAGGCAATGATATCATTGCTAGACTATTAACCGAGAGATCCAGGTAAGGTTCTGGGGACCTAGATTCAAATCCCAGCACTGCAGATGGTGGCATTTGAATTCAATAACAATCTGGAATTAAGAATCTAAGGATGACCATGAATCCATTGTCGATTGTTGGAATCACCCCACCTGATTCACTAACGTCCTTCAGGGAAGGAAGCTGCCACCCTTACCTGGTCTGGCCGACATGTGGCCCCAGACCCACAGCAAACATTTTTGACTCATAACTGCCCTCTGGGTAATTAGGGATGGGCAGCGACACTCTCAGCCCATGAATGAAGGAAGGGAAAAAAATGCAAATATTTTTGAGCAATAGTTAAGTTTCATGCTCCCCATCATTTTCTTTGTAGGTTTCTTCTGAAGATTCCCTTTCTAATTACTAATTAAGAGTCAATTTCCCTGGTTTGAAATGTAAACAAAACTTGATCATGAACTGTCAGTTATCATTAACCGGTGTGTTCCCTACGGTAATGCCTCTACGAATCAGAGTCCACTTTCTAACCAGTCTGCAGTCTCCTCTTTTACAGTATCAGTATTGGTTTTCTCCTTGATTTGATATTCTTGCAAAATGTCCTGATCAATCCAAGACACAAAGCTTCAGCAAAATGTGTCTTTTTTTCAGCAAGACTCACGTTCTGTCTGACCAAACAGCAAGGCAGTGGTTGAGGTGACTGGGAATGGGAGGCTGGGTGAGGATGGGAGAGAGGAGAATTTGAGGGTATTACTGATTGTTCATTTAGAAGAAGCTTGTGTGTTCGAGGTGGGAGTTGCTCTGGTCAAATGAGTTGTTTATGTGTTGTGTTTGTTATGTAATTAATGTAACCGATGTCACAGGCTGAAATGGGGCCTGTAAGGAACCATCTAACCCATGAGCAGCTGCCGGATCCCTGTAGCTTTCACTGAGAGAGGTCGTTCTAGTCTCATCACCCCCCCCTTGGCATGTTCCTTTTATGGTATTGGGAATATCGCAGTCCAAGATAAAACAATGAAACAGCGCAGAAAGGAGGGTTGCTAACCCATAGTAGCAGCTCTTGTACGTTTTGCGATCGCTTGCAGATCCTTTCTCTGAGCCCAGATCCCTGGATTGATTTTCCTCTTCATGTCTCTACATTATTAAGGCTCTGAGCATTTGACAGTTCTTCCGGAAAACTTGTTAATTCAAAATTATCCATGGCCATTTGGACACAATTTCTCAATTTTTCTGTCATTGTAAATAATCCCCATTGAAGTAATTTATTCCTGCTGCCACAAGGCTCATTTTAATTGCATTTTTGATGAAAGGCTGCTTCTCTTTGCAGTCTGATTTCCTCTCTTTTTATATCTGCCTGTGCTGAGGGAAGGCAGTAGGTGGTGGGGAAAGTGTCACAAGTAGCACAGCAGGGGGCATCAGCTTCTGAGAGGGAGCAGGTGGGTTCACATCTCAGGAGATCCCCTCCATCAGATGTGATTGCTCTGCTCTGCTCTGCCTTTCTGATACGAGAGCGTAGAGAGAGCTCTACCTTAGTGAGTTTAAAGAAGATTTATAGCTCAGGTTGGGATTCTGGATATAGGTTTGCTCACTGAGCTGGAAGGTTCATTTTCAGACGTTTCATCACCATACTAGGTAACATCTTCAGTGAGCCTCCAGATGAAGCACTGCTGATGTCTCCTGCTTTCTATTTGTATGTTTGGGTCAGCAAATACATTGATTTGGACGCCATTTACCACCACCCCCTGAGAGAAAGAACGGGAAATGACATCATCATGGGAAATGACATCACCACAGGAAATGACATCACAAACCCAAGGAAACCCAAACATACAGATAGTAAGCAGGAAACGCAAGCAGTGCTTTGTCCGGAGGCTCACTGAAGATGTTACCTAGTAAGATGACGAAATGTCTGAAAATGAACCTTCCAGTTCAGTGAGCAAACCTACAGCCAGAGCTTTACCTGCCTGTACCTTGATGGGACAGCATTAAAGGAGCTGTGTACGAAGGGTCTGGAGTTGGAGGCCAGTGAGAAATTTCAAAACTGTGATCTGTGTAAAGCTAAAGTATGAGAGGATTGAGACAAATGATTTGTGTTGTATTTACACCAAAGTCTATCTGTCACCCTTTGGTTAAATGGCTGAACAGGGTTGGGGCACAGCAAGGCCAATCCCTGGTCCAGCACCTGCCACCTTCCTGTGAAAAGCATTGGTTTCCCTGGTCTGTATTTCACAGGCTGTTTGAAGCTAAACAGATGCATGACAGAAGTGAACAAGAACTCCACCAATTGGAGGGATCTCTTGCTGAAGAACGGGAAAAGCGATTGGCTGCTGAGGAAGCCCTGTTGTCAGCAGAGCACCGACTCAAAAGGTAACGTGAATGGATGGAACCATTTCAGGGAGAACGGGGAAGTGATCTCTCTAATCTGGATAGGAGAGAATTAGGAGTCTGTTTAAAAAGGGGCAAAAGGATGGAACATTTATTTTGAGGTCAGAAGATATTAGAGGAAGGACATCCCCTCAGGACTGAGAAAGCTTGTTCTAACGCAGGATGTATCAAATGGGGAAGTCTCAGGTCTGTGCCATTTACAAACATCAACTGCTTCCTTCCATATTCTGAAACTCTATCCACCCACTTCGTCCTTATATCCCGACATTGCAACTTATTCCTGTACTTCTCCACCTCACATACCCTCCTCCTTCATTTCCTTTTGTTGGGAGAATTCTCAGCAAAAGTGCACCATCTTGAAATTAAAACCAAGACATTTAGGAGCGCAGTCAGGAAGCATTTTCTTTGTATACAGTGGAAATCCTGTCCACTGAAAAGCAGTGGAAACTAAGATTCAACTGAAATGTCGATGTGATTCCTAGATCTAGCTTGAGTTGGGGTATTGGGGGTGTGCAGTGAAATCTAGTTGAGGTACATATCAGCCCGGATCAGCAGTGATAGAATGGCGAAACAGGCTGGAGAGGATGAGAAGGTTTGTATCTGCTGGTTGTGTGAATTCCTCACGGCCACTCAAGAACTTCTGGCACCGAGTTGGACAATAGAGAAGCTGTGAGATCCTGCTGGGACAGGAAGGGGCTGTGAGACCCTGCTGGGACAGGGAGAGGATGTGAGACCCTGCTGGGACAGGGAGAGGATGTGAGACCCTGCTGGGACAGGGAGAGGCTGTGAGACCCTGCTGGGACAGGGAGAGGCTGTGAGACCCAGCTGGGACAGGGAGAGGCTCTGAGACGCAGCTGGGACAGGAAGAGGATGTGAGATCCAGCTGGGACAGGGAGAGGATGTGAGACCCAGCTGGGACAGGAAGGGGATGTGAGACCCAGTTGGGACAGGGAGAGGATGTGAGACCCAGCTGGGCAGGAAGGGGATGTGAGACCCTGCTGGGACAGGACGGGGCTGTGTGACCCTGCTGGGACAGGGAGAGGCTGTGAGACCCTGCTGGGACAGGAAGGGGATGTGAGACCCTGCTGGGACAGGGAGAGGCTGTGAGACCCTGCTGGGACAGGGAGAGGCTGTGTGACCCTGCTGGGACAGGGAGAGGCTGTGGGACCCTGCTGGGACAGGAAGGGGCTGTGGAACCCTGCTGGGGCAAGGACGTGGCTGTGAGACCCTGCTGGGACAAGGACGTGGCTGTGAGAACCTGCTGGGACAGGACGGGTCTGTGTGACCCTGCTGGGACAGGGAGAGGCTGTGGGACCCTGCTGGGACAGGAAGGGGCTGTGTGACCCTGCTGGGACTGGGAGAGGCTGTGGGACCCTGCTGGGACAGGACAGGGCTGTGAGACCCTGCTGGGACAGGGAGAGGCTGTGTGACCCTGCTGGGACAGGACAGGGCTGTGTGACCCTGCTGGGACAGGGAGAGGCTGTGGGACCCTGCTGGGACAGGGAGAGGCTGTGGGACCCTGCTGGGACAGGAAGGGGCTGTGTGACCCTGCTGGGACTGGGAGAGGCTGTGGGACCCTGCTGGGACAGCACAGGGCTGTGAGACCCTGCTGGGACAGGACGGGGCTGTGTGACCCTGCTGGGACAGGGAGAGGCTGTGAGAACCTGCTGGGACAGGGAGAGGCTGTGAGACCCAGCTGGGATAGGAAGGGGATGTGAGAACCTGCTGGGACAGGACGTGGCTGTGAGAACCTGCTGGGACAGGGAGAGGCTGTGAGACCCTGCTGGGACAGGAAGGGGATGTGAGACCCTGCCGGGACAGGGAGAGGCTGTGAGACCCTGCTGGGACAGGAAGGGGATGTGTGACCCTGCTGGGACAGGGAGAGGCTGTGAGACCCTGCTGGGACAGGACGGGGCTGTGTGACCCTGCTGGGACAGGGAGAGGCTGTGAGACCCTGCTGGGACATGAAGGGGATGTGAGACCCTGCTGGGATAGGGAGAGGCTGTGAGACGCTGCTGGGACAGGAAGGGGATGTGAGACCCTGCTGGGACAGGGAGAGGCTGTGAGACCCTGCTGGGACAGGAAGGGGATGTGAAACCCTGCTGGGACAGGGAGAGGCTGTGCTATTGAAAGGCTGTATTTGATCAGTTTTTCCTTTCAGTGTGGAGCTGAGCGAGTGGGTCAGTGCCCAAGAGCGAAACCTCAATACCTCAGCGATGGAGGAGCATTCGATGCTGATCGAGTTACCAGAAAGTGCCACTCCCAGCAAGGTGAGAGCATGCTCGTATTGAGAGAGCTTCTGCTGCTGCCTCCCCTGCTGCAGCGCCTTCCCCCACCCCCCTTCTCAACACTGACCTTCACTGTCCTTCCAATCCCCTCTCCCATTCCTTCCCCACCGTTCCACTCCTGGCTTCCTCTTTGGACTGTCCACACACGTGCCCTCCATCACATTGCTCTCACTGATGGTGTTGTTTTTTTGCCTTCAGACTCGGAGAGGCACCAGAGTCAGGTCGCTTTGTTCCCTGCTGCAATCCCGATCTCGGACCAAGTTGCTGTTTGCTGTGTATTTCATCGCACTGCACGCCCTAGTTCTCCTGTGCTTCACCGGGAACCTCTAAACTCCAGCACCCATGGTGCTGAGGGCAGGAAGCTGACCGAGTCCAGTAACAACAGGTCATCCCAAGAGCACCAACCTTCTCTCTACTTGGAGCTGAGACTGTTTTGCCTTCCATGAGATTTCCCTTCGATTTCCTCTCTACACAACATTGCTTTTGCTAGGGGTGTTTTTATATACTGCTTTAATTGATGGGTGACAGTCAATATTTTGCAGTGCTGGAGGGGGAGTTGATCTTGGAGCTTGTCCTCAATGATAACTCAGGATTAGGTCTCGTGGGCATATCATAGGTCACAGGTCAACTTGTGGTTGTCAGATTTGGACACTCAGAAGAGTGTGACTGTCAAACACATCCCCCCATACACTGATCTCCTCCTGGACATTATCAAGCCATGTGAATGAACAAGTTTACCCTGTTTCCTTTCTGAAGGGAGGAATGCTCCCTCTGATGAAGCACAATAGCCTTTTCCAATTCTATACACATTCCAACACTAGAATGTAGATGTGCTGAAAGTGATTTGCAGTACTGGCGAAGCTCCAGCAGATGGTGATGTTGCACCACAAAGATGGCTGCAGCAGGGCGATGAGACAATGCTCTGAAGGGGGAAATGACTGAATCCCCCCCTCCCCATAAATATAAACACTAAGAAACAACTTAAATCTCATCACCTAGGAAAGGAGATGGGCACGAGAGTAAACCAAACTGAGATCCTTTCCAGCAGATTGTAGTGCAGAAAGACAATTACCAGCTCTCAGTTAAATATGTCAATAGATTTCGGGACAGTGCAGGCAGTAGACAGCAGGTCATGGTACAGCGGAAGAGAAGGTTGTGTTGGAAGATGCAACACTTCACATCTGTTCAGGTACACTGGACACACTATTCCAAATTGTTTTTCACTGGTTTCAGCTGTTTCTCATTGCCATGGGGACTAGGCCCCAGGCTGCTGCCTGGCAGCTGGTTGACAAGTGCCTTCCTACTTCACATTTACACTTTATTCATTTAAACTCCTCGTGTTTTGCAACTCATCTTTGAAATTGTCCTGAATCCCGAATGAGTTTTGGATAGGTCCTGGCCCTGTGTCTGGGAGGATGGGTTAGAGTTGGAGGGTGACATGGAGTGAGGGAGTACTGGTGCATTGATCACACACTCACCCTGTGGATGAAGTGCCAGAGTATCGTTAGTGCCAAGGTTAGGGTGTCTGCAACTCTTCCTGGGTGGGTGACAACCAGGGCTGGGTGAATAGTGCCTTGTTTGGTGGTGTTTTCATGTGGGTGGGGCGTCAGTAAGAGATTTAACCCTTAGCAGGGAGTTAGCACTGAAGGATCAGACGGTTTCCGGGGAATGTGGATCCTTGATCATTTTCCACCGTTGGAAGGAGAGGATTGGCATGATGCCCAGAGAGGGCAAACTGTGGATCACCAGTGTAAATGTTCTCTGGGTATAGTGAAGAAACAATGAACAGAAATATCCTGAGACTACCCCCTGACCTTCACACCGGCTCACCTGGACAGTGCCAGTCCCTAACCACCAGAGGACGATCCCAGATATCACTGATCCTGAAATTGTCCCAATCCCATGGGCACAATGTGGAATGTCCTATCCGTGAGGGATGCTGAAGGAGGGCCAGACTGGTGGAATTTTAATAAGAGACTCCAACAGCTTACAAAATCACCAGGAGTTTAAGTCATATGTTTTTATAAATAAAATATATATAAATATTTCAATGACTAAGGGAAATTTCTACTTGTACAATGAGTGAGAGGTCGACACTCATCAGAAACGATCCCATACATATAATTTAATAGATTGTCTATTTATTTTATGCAAATCAGATGAGCACTTTGTTCTTTTCTTGGGCATGATGGATAAAATGGCTGCCAATAGTTCCTGACAAAGTCTGTAAGATCTCTGCTGGAAAGTGAACTCCTTGACACACTTTTCCATATGTCAATGGGCAGTGGGGATGAGGGGGCTAGCTGCTCCCAACAGCATTGGTGCAGGAACCAGCGGAGGGCATGAAGAGGGAAGGGCTGCTGGGGCAATATCAATGACCAAAGCTTTCATGTATGGCTTGAAATAAAATATTTTTGAAATCAAACAAAGCCTCAATCATCTCATTCATTGTTTACAAGGGACATGGGGCTCATCAAACCCAAGTTATTTTATCCCAGTTAAGATTTATTTTTAATCTTGAAAGTTGTATTTGACCTTTCACCCAAACCTTTCTCATCCTCATCCCTTCCCTATGCTCAAGTTTACTTGTCTTTCTCATGCTTGACATCATCTGGGACCGTCTCGCCTGGTTTGTTGGCAACACATCCACTAATATTCACTCCCTCCTGTACTGTTGCTCAATAGCAACAATGTGTACCATCTACAAGATGTACTGCAGAAACTCAACAAGGTTCCTGAGCACCTTCTGAACCCATGACCACTACCACCAAAAAGGAGAATGGTATTGCATGTAATGTTTGCTTTATGGAAATGTAGTGAGGATTGGCTAACATGCAGAAGATAGAGAGTTGTAATTAATGGGTTTACAGGTTGGAGGTGTGTAATTGTTGGAGTGCCACAAGGATGAGACCTAGGGTTTTAGTTCTATACTAATGACTCGAAGGAGGGGAAAAGCACAATTAATCCAAATGTGCTGATGATACAAAAGTAGAAGGAAGACCATAGTGTAATGAAGATGTGAGGAATCTGTGGGGGGATCCAGATGAGTGAATGGGCAAAACTTTGGCAGGTAGGGTTTGATGTAGGAAAATGCCAGGTTAATGTCTCGGTTGGAAGAATTGCAAGGCAGGTTATTATTTAAATAGATATATTGAGGAAGTGCAGCCCAAAGGGATTTGGGTCTTCTTGTGTACGAAGCAAAAGACCTTTAGCTTGCAGATGCAGCAAGTACATAAGGAGGCAAATGGACTTTTTGACCTTGACTGGTTTCATTGTTTGAGATTTAAAATAGGGAGTTCATGTTACCATGCAGTGTGTTGGTGAGGCTGTGCTGGAGTATTGATGTACTTTTATTCCCCATATGTAAGATACTGGAAATTGTTCAAAAGAGCTTGGCTTGGCTGATTTATGGAACAAAAGGGTTGACTTTTCAATAATGACTAAACACCGGTGTTTATTCATTAAGGTTTTAAAAAATGAAGGTGACATGATTGAATCATTCAAGGTTCTGAGGGATTTGACATGAGAGATGCTGATTTTTTTTAAACCAGTGGGGTAATCTTGAACAAGGGAACATATTTAGAGAAGTAAGAGGACATTCATTGTTGTGGTTCTGTTCGCCGAGCTGGAAGTTCTTGCTGCAAAGGTTTCGTTCCCTGGCTAGGGAACATCATCAGTGCTATTGGAGCCTCCTGTGAAGCCTTCAGAAGTACTGATGATGTTCCCTAGCCAGGGAACGAAACCTTTGCAGCAAAAACTTCCAGCTCGGCGAACAGAACCACAACAACGGACACCCGAGCTACAAATCTTCAACCAGACTTTAAGGACATTCATTCCTGACGAACCTATCCCAACAGACACTGCATCCGAGGTCAGGTCAGTTTTCCTTCGTGTGAATCCAAGGAAAGTGATGGGACCAGATGGAGTACCAGTCCATGCACTCAAGAGCATATGCAGATCAACTGACAGAGGTCTTCTCGGACATCTTCAACTTCTCCCTGCAGCAGGCCACTGTCCCTGCCTGTTTCAAGAGGGCCAACATTATCCCTATGTCTAAGAAGGCTCATGTGTGGCTCTAACTTCGGTGGTCATGAAGTGCTTTGAAAGGCTGGTCATGGCCTTAATCAACTCCAGCCTCCCCACTACTCTGGACCCACTCCAATTTGCCTATCGGACCAACAGATCTACGTCAGATGCCATATCACTTGCCCTTCACTCCTCCCTAGAACAACTTGACGCCAAGGACAGCTATGTAAGAATGCTACTCATTGACTACAGTTCAGCCTTCAACACTATTATCCCCTTGAGACTGATTAGTAAAGTTAGTGATCTGGAACTAAGCCCCACTCTCTGTAACTAGATCTTCAGTTTCCTGACCCACACTCCACAATCAGTGAAGTCTGGGGACAATATTTCAACCTCACTAATACTCAACACGAGCACCAAAAGGGTACTCAGCCCCCTACTGTACTCACTGTATACCCATGACTGCGTCGCCAAATACCAGACTAATGCCATTTACAAGTTCACTGATGACACCACCACAGTCGGTTGAATCTCATATAGCAATGAAACAGACTACAGAGAGGAGGTGGAAGATCTGGAAAAATGGTGCATTGAGAACAACCTAGCTCTCAATGCCAGCAAAACCAAGGAACTTATTATTGACTTTCAGCAGGATGTTACTCATGCCCCCGACCACAGCACGGAGGTGGAACAAGTGGAGAGTGTCGAGCTCCTGGGAGTGGTCATCCACAAAAAGCTTTCTTGGACTCTTCATGTGAACGCACTGGTTACAAAGGCCCAACAACATCTCTTCTTCCTCAAGTAGCTGAGTAAATTTGACATGATGACGAATACCCTTGCCAACGTTTATAGATGCGCCATAGAGAGCATTGTGGTTGTATCTCTATCTTGGTATGGCAACTGTACCATCCAAAATCGGAGACGGTTACAGAGAGTGGTGAACTCAACCCAGACAATCACAAAGGCCAACTTCCCATCTATAGAATTCATCTGCCAGGCCCACTGTCAAGGAAAGGCAGCCAGCATTCTCAAAGATCCATCCCACCCTGGCAATGTTTTTCCAAGCCTCTACCATCGGGGAGAAAGTACAGAAGCCCTGAACACATGCGCCAGCCAGTGTTGCAACAGTTTCTACCCTACTGTTAGAATACTGAATGGACTCACAAATTCATAATATTCACCTGTACCTGTGTCTTTGTTTTTGCTGCTGTTTATCTACTATTTATTATCTATGCCACGTAGCTCTGTGATCTGCCTGTATTGGTCACAAGACAAAGCTTTTCTCCATGCCTCGGTACACTGGACAATCGATTCAATTCAATTTAAAACTAAGATGCAAAAGAATTCCTTCTCTCAAGGTAGTGATTATTTGGAATTCTTTACCCCCAGATGTTGTGAAGTTTAAGGTTACAAAACATTTAAAGAGGAAATGGATGGATATTGAGATATTGGGAAGTACAGGGCCTTGAGGAGCTGGCATGAAAGAGGTGTTGAAGGCTGGGGCACAGCAGCCATCGTCTTATGGAACGGTGGCGTTGGCTTGGGTTGGGGGGTGAATGTCCTGTGACTATTTCTTAAGTTCTTATAGGTAATGGGAGCTGGATAAACTGCAAGTTTGCCTCAAGCTACTCACCATCCTGACATGAAACTATATCACCGTTTTGAAGTATTGCAGGGTCAAAATCCTGAAACCCCCTTCATAATGGCATTGTGGGTCACCCTACAGCAACTGGACTACAGTAGTTTGATAAGGTAGCTCACCATGACTTAAAAGCAATTTGAAACAGGTAAAAATTGCTGGGAAAGCGCACATCCCATGAATGACCATTAAAGGTGCTCCTGTCCCTTCTTCCTGATACCTTCTTCTTCACACTTTGCCTTGCCCTCATGCTCCCTTGGATACAGTCTGTGGTTCATTCCTCACAGTGGGCTCTGTGCAGGCGGTGGCAGTCCTGTGTAGCAATCCTGTTGAGTGTGACTGGTATGCAGCGTCAGGCTACATGCCTGAGCACTGGGGTGAGGGAGTGTCAGACGGGAAGTATTCAACTTGTCTTGGCTTGTCCCTGGCAGGATACGTGTTGTGTGCTTATTTTGACGATGGTAATGTGCTTCATGATAACTGAAAAGGAATAGATGTTCTCCTTCCAGCTTCCCTTGAGAAGTAAGACACCCCTGCACTCTGTAGTAGTGATCTAGATTTGACAGAGCCATGTAAGGAAGTATTAAGGCAGGAGACCAAAACTTGAGTGAAAGAAATAGACTTTTGAGGAGCATCTTAAAGGAGAGGAAGGCAGTATGGTTTGAGGAAGGAATTCCTGAACTTTGAGCTGGTGTAGATGAAAGCCTGGTCACTGCTACCAGCATAAATGAAAACTGCAGATGCATAAGAGGTCAGAGCTGCAGGAGCACAGACCTCAAAGCATTTCAGGGCTGCCAGGGCTGATAGATGGATTTGAACACTGCGAGTCGAATTGGAAAGCGGGAGAAACAAAAGCTAATATCGATCAGTAGGCAGCAAGTTTCCGGTTGAATGTCTGTCACTGAGCTGGGATACACAGACATCAGAGTTTGGGAACAACTGAAGTTTACAGCGACTAGATGATTGGAAGCCAACCACGGAATTGGGGGAATGGATAAAATAGTGTGATACGTGATCCCACTGGTCCCTTCATTGTGGAACAGTGGGTTTCCAGATGGTATGTAGTGGAAAAGATGCTATGATGTAATTGCTGGCTGTAGGAGGGCTAACTTGGACAATCCAAATGGTCAAACTCTCTTTACAACGTGTGAATGTCTGTTTGATGAAGTGAGCTGGAGATGCCAGAGAATGGAGTTACCTCATCCGCGATCACCTGCAGTGACTGGATTATTGGCCACCAGTAGGCAGTAGAGAGCTGTTTCTTTGGCCCTGTGTTACTTCTAAGACCACTGTGGGTGGCTGGAGGTGGCGGGGAGTGAGTCACTCAGTCCATAAGAGTAGGAGCAGGAGTATGCCATTCAGTCCATCAGTCAAAGGGTTGCTCATATCTGACATTGTTAGCCTGAGTTCCCAATGAGTGCTGAACACCTGGATCCTGCTGATACAATTGAGGCTAGTGCGTGGTGGTATCTACAGGCTCCAGTTCCATGTCCACTGGCTGGTCCAGGCTTCCTAAAGCCATGATCCAGGAGTGGGTCATGAGTGGGCTATAGCCTCAGTTTGGATTTGGAGCTTGGATTCAGTCCCAGGTCAGGAAGTTGATCCAGTTCTGGATCCAATCCCAGGTCAGGATGTTAATCCAGTTCTGGATCCATTCCCAGGTCCGGAATTTAATCCAGTTCTGGATCCAATCCCAGGTCAGGAAGCTGATCTATCCTGGATCCTGGTCTGAGGATCTGCCCTGAGCCTGGAATATTGGCTGTGATCCCAGTGATTCTGAAGGGGGACAGTTCCAATTGCAGTCCAGGGTTTGGCACCACAGACTACCTGCTGTCTACCAGCTCCCTCCCCTTCTCCAGGAGCAGTATGTGGTGCACTGGCCTGTCCTGTGGAATTGTTCACCAGGCCTGGTCAGGGCAAACACTGCCCCCTATCATTGCTGCCCATCTCTTATCCAAGCAGGCCTTTTCTATATTTAATAACAAACCAACCTGCACCTGCTGGGAACCTGAACTCAAACCACACAGTGCCGGAGAAACACAGCAGGTCTGACAGTTTGGGTGGAGGGACAAAAAATAAACAGAGTCTCTCGTTCCCACTCTGAAATGTACAGCTCTCTACTTGTGGCTGACATCTGCACGTTGCGCGCACACGCAGGGTGTCCCTTCCTGGTTTAAAACTACGCGCGTCCCCGTGATCCTCAGCCCAGCGTCTTCGCAAGAACCGAAGCGAACAATCCCGGGACCGATAGATTCCCCCACTCATCCAGCAGGTAAGAAAGTTTCCGGAACTTTCCCAAACTTTCGGGTAACTTTCCAAGCGCCCCCCCTGGAAGTGCTGTGTTAATCATTAATCAGAGAGAGACATTGCAGGGTCACTTTCACCAGACACCTCCCTTCAAACCCGGCTCTCTATTAACTTCACGGCTTCAAGCCCACCTCGGAGAGGCAGGCGCTATAGGAATACCTTCCTGAGACCCCTGGTCTCTCTCAGGAATATTTACCTGGAATAATGGGATACCTGTGAGTGAGTTCCACCTAATGGATGGGTCCAGATGGCCTATCAACTCAGTTACAGGTCTCTCAGGGAATGGAACAGATTGCAGTTGGTGAAGATCTGAAAGGAAAATGCTGACTTTCCTCAGCAGCTCTGACATCCTCAGTGTCCTTGACAATGCCCATCCCACTGCCACCCCTTCTCTTGCTCATAGGGTAGGGAATGGGTGCGAGGGCGGTTTAAAGATCATTGCTCTGGGGGATCATGCCTGGATCCTCATGTCCTGGGATGCACTCCATTCCTCAAAGTGGGAAACAGGAGAGACTGGGAACAGGGATCCTGGGTCAGCGCCAATTCACGGCCTGTTGGATTCTCTGAAGATGTGGTTCCCCAGCTGGGAGAGACCGGACTGTAATTTTCACATGAGAATTCAGCAAACCTGAACAGCCCAGGGCTGTGACCCTGCAAGCAGGGAGAAGGGAAATTCTTTTCAATGAAAATCACCAAAACCAGAGGAATCTTTGTCAGTTCAGGTGCATTCCCCAGAATTTGACCCTTTGGATGGTGTCAGTCACATTGAGGTGGATGGGCCTTGTGAGAAGCTGCCTGCTGTATATGACAAGGTAATATTAGTCCCCATCATGGCTGCCGTCTGCTTCACAAACAATTCCCACCTGCTGGCAACGCTCAGTGCTACTGGTTGGTCACCAAACTCACCACTGGCCCCATTCGGGCATTTGAAACTTCAAAATTGTGTTGGTTGAGCGACTCAAGAAATGAGGGCAGGACCTGGAATTTCTCCAGGTGTTGGATTGTCAAACCCAGGGGCTTCAGTGGAAATAAGAAGAGAGTTAAAACAGCAGGCAACCAAAGGCCTGGGTAGACAGGCAACAGGTCAGGCAGCGTCAGGAGGTGGACAAGTTGATGTTTCAGGTGTAAGCTGAAAATGTGGTGCTGGAAAAGCGCAGCAGGTCAGGCAGCATCCAAGGAGCAGGAGAATCGATGTTTCGGGCATGAGCCCTTCTTCAGGAATGAGGAGAGAGGGGTGATGCTTGTAGGCTGAGTGGAAGCAATCCAGCAAGCAGACATTGGAATCCCCATTGTGGAAGACATTGCATTGTGAGCAAGCATATACTACACTGAAATGAAAATATGTAACACATATACTCTTCATAAAGCTCTGTTCCATCTGCAAACAGTCTTTGGGATGTTAAACAGTGAGATGGGAAGAGGTAGAGGTAAGTTTTGCAGCCACTGCATTTATGCTGAAAGGTGCAGTGGGAGGGGAATGGGGTGTTGGGGGGACTGAGGAGTAGACTAGGATATTACAGAGTGAACCGTCTCTTTGGAATACTGAAAGAGGTGGAACGGGAAGGACAACTTTGGTTATGTTGTGCTGGAATGGGTGCAAATGACAGGGGGTCTTATAGATTAGATTAGATTCCCTACAGTGTGGAAACAGGCCCTTTGGTCCCACAAGTCCACACTGATCCTCTGAAGAGTAACCCACCCAGACCCATTTCCCTCTGATTAATGCACTGAACACTACGGGCAATTTAGCCTGGCCAATTCACCTGACCTGCACATCTTTGGACTGTGGGAGGAAGCCAAAGCACCCGGAGGAAACCCACACAAACACAGGGAGAATGTGCAAACTCCACACAGACAGTCGTCCGAGGCTGGAATTGAACCTAGGTCCCTGCTGCTGTGAGGCAACAGTGCTAACCACTGAGCCACCATTAATAAAGAGCCTAATAAGGACAAGAGGAACCCTACCACAGATCCTGGAAGAGAGGGGAGGAGGATGGCAACAGACATGAGCAAGTGTATGGTTGAGGGCCCTGTCTACCACAGGAGATACCCTCAGTGGAGGAAAGAGGAAAAATTGTAAGAAGCTGTGGCTCAGAAGGTTGCATTATTGGAGTCAATATAATGGAGATGGAGAATTGGGAAAATGGAACTGAGTCCTTACAGGAAATGAAATAGTAGGTAGTTTGATCAAGGCAGCAATGGGACTTTCTGTGCTTATATTGAATATTGTTTGAGAACCTATTCCTGGAAATGGGGACAGAATGGTAAGGAAGGAAAGGAAAGAGTGAGATATAAAGTCAGAAGATGAAAGGGTGAAAATTGGAAATAAAGTTGGTGAAAATCTCAGTTGTAGGGGAGAGCAGGAATTGGCGCCCATATAATTATCAGTGTACTGGGAAAGGAGCTGTGGAAAGGGATCTGAATCGGATTTACAAATTAAAATTCAGGCTTTGGAAATGTTGTAGAACAGAGAATCCTAGGGGTTCAGGCTCATAATTCTTCGAAGTATGCGTCACACGTAAATAGAGTGGTTAAGAAGGCGTTTAGCACGCTTGCCTTCATTGCTCAGACATTACAGTGTAGGAGGCCGGACGTTGTATTGTGGTTGGAGAAAGTGTGGACTGCAGATGCTGGAGATCAGAGCTTAAAAATGTGTTGCTGGAAAAGCGCAGCTGGTCAGGCAGCATCAAAGGAACAGGAGAATCAAAGTTTCGGGCATAAGCATTCCTGAAGAAGGGCTTATGCCCAAAACGTCGATTCTCCTGCTCTTTGGATGCTGCCTGACCTACTGCGCTTTTCCAGCAATACATTTTTAAGCATTGTATTGTGAGACCTTTTCTGGAGTACTGTGTTCAGTTCTGGTCGCCTTGTTATAGGAAGGATATTATTAAGCTGGAGATGATTCAAAAGAGATTTACCTGAATGTGGCCAGGAATGGAGGGTTTGAGTCATAAGGAGAAGCTGGATAGACTGGGACTTTTCTCATTGGAGTGTAGGAGGCTAAGAGGTGACCTTCTAGAGGTTTATAAAATCATGAGGGGCATGGATAAGGTGAATGACAGGTGTCTTTTTCCTAGGGTTAGTGATTTCAAGATTAGGGGGGTATATTTTTAATGTAAGAGGAGAACTTTTTTTTAAAAGATGCGAGAGACAACTTTTTAAGTGAGTGGTTCATGTGTGGAATGACTTCCAGAGGAAGTGGTGGATTGGGTACAGTTAAAAGACATTTGAGTAAGCTCATGAATAAGAAATGTTTGGAGGGATATGGAACAAGGTGGGACTGGTTTAGTTTAAGATTATGGTCAGCATGGTCAGACCAGAGGATCTGTTTCCATGCTGTATGACTCTATGACTGGGGCAAAGAGTGTTCAATCAATTCAAAGAGAAGACAGCTTTCACCCAGACCCATACTGATTCCTAGAGCCACAGTTTTTATTTGGAGGAAATGAGTTGAATCAAAGGAGAAGTTATTCAATGTGAGAGCAAGCTAATCCAGGCAGGAAGGGGTGGCCATGGATGGGGACGGATTGAGTGTCCATTCAGTGAAGAATCCATGGGTCATCCTGGTGGGGCTGGTCACCTGCAGTGAATACAGGTACCCAGCAAGGGAGGGAGACACTGGAATCTCAGTGGTTACATATCTACAAAGTAACAGATAGCCAAGTTTGAGATAGAAGCTAAAATATAATCAGGCATTTGGGTGATTTATTAGTAGAATGACAGATACTCAGAATCAAGTTAATGGCTGGAATCTAATTGAGGGAATTATACTATAGAACAAGAGATCTCCAGCTGTTTTGTGAATGCCTGTTTTAGACATTGCATTATAGCAAGGATATAAAATCAATGGAACAATTGAAATGCAGATTCATTGGGGTATTAACAGTATTATATCTTTAGAAAGAGGCTTATAAAGTTAGGCCTTTCACTGATTGTTGAGAAAATAAAGAGCTTTCTGACCAGATTTTCTTTTGGGTGTGTTTTCAATCTGGACACTTTGGGGGATGGTCCTTTTGTTGTAAAATTCGAACATGAGAAAATCATCTGTTTTTCTGGCATGGCCCTCAGAAGCAGAGTGTTAATGAATAACAAGATCTGGCAGTTCCTGTAGTCTATCATCCTACTGTCTTATTGACATTCCAGCCCAACAGCACCGATGGGTGCACCATCACCAGATAGACTCCAATGATTCAAGTTGGCACTCATTGGCACCTTCTTAAAAGCAGTTAGGAATGGGCTGCAATGCCCATATACAGGAGGAAAATTGAATGACTAAATAAACAAATTGATTTGTAACTAGATTTTACTCTCTCCTGGGTTAATCAACTTCTCATTTTGTGTAACATGGAGAGTAAACGGTTCCTCTTCCTATCAGTTTAAGAAGCTATTGTTAAACTTTAATTAACAATGCAGAATGAGGAAATAAAATAGATTAATTAATCAAGTAGTTAACCTCTTGCTGAAGATAATAAACTGGAAATGCTGTTTCCGTTTACACCTACTCAATATATTGAGCAGGATATGGCCTGTACGTATCACAGGCCCTGCTGCTGAATGATGTTTAATTTTTAAGGCTGTTCTATTTTAAGGTAAGTTGCATATTTGGGGAAGAGTTAACAATTCTGATAGGTTGGAAGTTTTCACTGAAAGATCAAAGTGCAGTTTGGAGTTCAGCAATGAATCAATGGCAGAACATTTAGTTTCACTCAGGTCAGTTTTGCACAGAGATACAAGAGAAGAAGTCTGAACATGACAAGAACTGAGGCTCAGAACAAATACAAATATATCAAATAAACTGTGAAACAGAAAGCACAGGCTCGAAAAGGAGAACTACAAAGAGGACAGCTGTATTTCATATGTTTCCATGATAGGAGGAAGTCATTTGGCCCACTGTATCCATGCTGGTCAGAAAAGATCTGACTACGCGAATGCCATCTTCTGCCTTTTGTTTCCGAGACCAGAGACTATGTCAACACAAGTGAATATCTAAATACTGCTTGAATATTATGAGAGTTTTTGCAGTTAGGTGAAGCCGTGTTCATTCTTGTACAGTGAAGGGAAGACTGGGGGTGGGCAGGATTTCCATAGTATATGTGTATTGAGGTGTTGCGACGGTTGGGTGGGGGTGTTACATTTCTATGTGAGGGTGACAGTGGGCAGGAGAAAACAGCCTTCATCAGACAGGCTCAGGGAGAGCAAATTGGAGATGGTGCGATTAATCTAGGTTACACTGATGTATTCTGGGAGGATGGAAGGCTAGAAGGGGTTGTGCAGTGTTGGAGGAAGAAAAAGTGAGCACTTCAGAGCGACTCATGATATTAACATTTGTAAATTCGGGAAAGACAATGGCAAAAATAGGTAGAGTGGGCTCACAGTGTAACTGTGCAGATACACTGTTAATTCAAGGTATGGTCACTCACTGTAACTGTGCAGATACACTGTTAATTCAAGGTATGGTCACTCACTGTAACTGTGCAGATACACAGTTTATTCAGGGTATGGGCACTCACTGTGTAACTGTACAGATACACTGTTTATTCAGGGTGTGGTCACTCACTGTGTAATTGTACAGATACACTGTTTGTTCAGGGGATGGTCACTCAATGTGTAACTGTACAGATACACTCTATGTACAGGGTATGGTTACTCACTGTGTAACTGTACAGATAGACTGTTTATTCAGGGTATGATCACTCATTGTGTAACTGTGCAGATACACTGTTTATTCAGGGTATGGCCACTCACTGTGTAACTGTGCAGATACACTGTTTATTCAGGGTATGGCCACTCACTGTGTAACTGTACAGATACACAGTTTGTTCGAGGTGTGGTCACTCACTGTGTAACTGTGCACATACAGTGTTTATTCAGGGTTTGGTCACTCACTGTGTAACTGTACAGATACACTCTTTATTCAGGGTATGGTCACTCACTGTGTAACTATGCAGATACACTGTTTATTCCGGGTATGGATACTCACTGTGTAACTGTACAGATACAGTGTTTATTCTGGGTGTGGCCATTCACTGTGTAACTGTCCAATACACTGTTTGTTCTGGGTATGGTCACTCAGCGTGAAATTGTTCAGATGCACTGTTCATTCAGGGTATGGTCACTCACTGTGTAACTGTGCAGATACATTGTTTATTCAGGGTATGGTCACTGACTGTGTAACTGTACAGATACACTGTTTATTCAGGACATGGACACTCACTGTGTAACTGTACAGATACACTGTTTATTCTGGATATAGTCACTCACTGTGTAACTGTGCAGATACACTGTTTATTCAGGGTATGGTCACTCATTGTGTAACTGTACAGATACAGTGTTTATTCCGGGGGTGGCCATTCACTGAGTAACTGTGCAGATACACTTTTTGTTCTAGGTATGGTCACTCAGCGTGTAATTGTTCAGATACACTGTTTATTTAGGGTATGGCCACTCACTGTGTAACTGTGCAGATACCCAGTTTGTTCAAGGAATGGTCACTCACTGTGTAACTATACAGATACAGTGTTTATTCAGGGAACGGTCACTCGCTGTGTAACTGTACAGATACACTCTTTATTCAACATATGGTCACTCATTGTGTAACTGCACAGATACAGTGTTTATTCAGGATATGGTCACTCTCTGTGTAACTGTAGAGATACACTGTTTATTCGGGGTAAGATCTCTCACTTTGTAATTGTGCACATACACTGTCTAATCAGGGTATGGACACTTTCTGTGTATCTGTGAAGATACAGTGTTTATTCAGGGTATGGACACTCACTGTGTCCCTGTACAGAAACACTGTTTATTCAGGGTATGGACACTCACTGTGTAACTGTACAGATACACTGTTTATTCAGGGAATGGTCACTCACTGTGTAACTGTGCACATACACTGTTTTTTCAAGGTGTGGTCACTCACTGTGTTACTGTGCAGATACAGTGTTTATTCAGGGTATGGTCACTCACTGTGTAATTGTACACATACACGTTTGTTCAAGGCATGGTCACTCACTGTGTAATTGTACAGATACACTGTGTATTTGGGGTATGGTCTCTCACTGTGTAACTGTGCAAATACACTTTTTATTCGGTGTAAGGTCTCTCATTTTGTAATTGTGCACATGCACTGTTTATTCAGGGTATGGTCGCTCACTGTGTAACTGTACGGATACACGGTCTATTCAGGTTATGGTCACTCACTGTGTAACTGTACAGGAACACTCTTTATTCAGGGTATGGTCACTCACTGTGTAATTGTACAGATACAGTGTTTATTCAGGATATGGACACTCACTGTGCAACTGTGCAGACACACTATTTATTCAGGGTATAGTCACTCACTGTGTAACTGTGCAGATACAGTGTTTATTCAGGGTATGGTCACTCATTGTGCAACTGTGCAGATACACTGTTTATTCTGCGTATGGTCACTCATTGTGTAACTGTACAGATACAGTGTTTATTCCGGGTGTGGCCATTCACTATGTAACTGTGCAGATATACTGTTTATTCAGGGTATGGTCACTCAGCGTGTAATTGTTCAGATACTCTGTTTATTCAGGGTATGGCCACTCACTGTGTAACTGTGCAGATACACTATTTGTTCAAGGCATGGTCACTCACTGTGTAACTGTACAGATACACTGTTTATTGAGGGTGTGGTCACTCACTGTGTAACTGTACAGATACACTGTTTATTGAGGGTATGGTCACTCACTGTGTAACTGTACAGATACACTGTTTATTCAGGGTGTGGTGACTCAATGTGTAACTGTGCACATACAGTGTTTATTCAGGGTTTGGTCACTCACTGTGTAACTGTACAGATACACTCTTTATTCAGGGTATGGTCACTCACTGTGTAACTATGCAGATACACTGTTTATTCCGGGTATGGATACTCACTGTGTAACTGTACAGATACAGTGTTTATTCTGGGTGTGGCCATTCACTGTGTAACTGTCCAATACACTGTTTGTTCTGGGTATGGTCACTCAGCGTGAAATTGTTCAGATGCACTGTTCATTCAGGGTATGGTCACTCACTGTGTAACTGTACAGATACACTGTTTATTCAGGGTATGGTCACTGACTGTGTAACTGTACAGATACAGTGTTTATTCAGGGTATGGTCACTCACTGTCTAACTGTGCAGATACACTGTTTGTTCAGGGTATAGTCTATCATTGTGTAATTGTGCAGTTACACTGTTTTTTCTGTGTTTGGTCACTCACTGTGTAACTGTGCAGATACATTGTGTGTTCGGGGTAAGGTCTCTCATTTTGTAATTGTGCACATACAGTGTTTTGTCCGGATGTGGACACTCACTGTGTAACTGTGTACGTACACTGTTTATTCAGGATATGGTCACTCACTGTATAACAGAGCAGATACACTGTGTATTCGGTGTATGGTCACTCGCTGTGCAACTGTGCAGATAACGGTTTGTTCAGGATATGGTCTCTCACTGCGTAACTGTACAGATACACTCTTTGTTCAGGGTATGGTCACTCACTGTGCAAATGTGCAGATACACTGTTTAATCGTGGTTTGGTCACTCACTGTGTAACTCTACAGATACCCTTTTTGTTCAGGGTATGGTCTCTCACAATGTAACTGTGCACATACACTGTTTATTCAGGGTATGGTCCCTCACTGTATAACAGTCAAGATACACTGTTCAACGTATGGTCGCTCACTGTGTAAGTGTACAGATACACTGTTTCTTCTGGGTATGATCTCTCACTGCGAAACTTTGCAGATACACTGTGTATTCGGGGTATGGTCTCTCACTTTGTAACTGTGCAGATACTCGTTTTATTTGGGGTAAGGTCTCTCATTTTGTAATTGTGCACATACAATGTTTTGTCCAGGTTTGGACACTCTCTGTGTAACTGTGCACATACACTGTTTATTCAGGGTATGGTCCCTCACTGTGTAACTGTACAGATACACTGTTTATTCAGGGTATGGTCACTCACTGTGTAACTGTGGGGCTACACTGTTTATTCGAGGTGTGGTCACTCACTGTGTAAATGTGCAGATACACTGTTTAATCAGGGTATGGCCACTCACTGCGCAATTGTACAGATACATTGAGTGACCATAAACTGAATAAACAATGTGTAACTGTGGAGCTACACTGGTTGTTCAGGTATGATCACACGCTGTGTAACTGTGCAGATACACTGTTGATTCAGGGTATGGTCTGTCACGGTATAACTGTGGAGCGACACTGTTTTTTCAAGGTGTGGTCACTCACTGTGTATCTGTGCAGATGCACTGTTTATTCAGGGTATGGTTACTCACTGTGTACCTGTACAGATACAGTGTTTATTCAGGGTATGGACACTCACTGTGTACCTATACAGAAAGACTGTTTATTCAGTGTATGGTCACTCACTGTGTAACTTTGCACATACAGTGTTTATTCAGTGGATGGTCACTCACTGTATAACTGTACAGATACACTGTTCAGGGTATGGACACTCACTGTGTAACTGTACCATTCAGTGTTTATTCGGGGTATGGACACTCACTGTGTAACTGTACAGATACACTGTGTATTCAGGGTACGGCCACTCACTTTGTAACTGTGCAGATACACTGTTTATTCAGGGTATAGTCACTTACTGTGTAACTGTACAGACTACGGAATGTTCAGGGTATGGTCTCTCACTGTGTAACTGTGCAGATACACTGTTGATTCAAGGTATGGTCACTCACTGTGTAACTGTGCAGATACACTGTTTATTCTGCGTATGGCCACTCACTGTGTAATTGTACAGATACACTGTTGATTCAAGGTATAGTCACTCACTGTGTAACTGTGCAGATACACTGTATATTCAGGGTATGGACACTCACTGTGTAACTGTGCAGATACACTGTATATTCAGGGTATGGACACTCACTGTGTAACTGTGCAGATACACTGTTTATTCAGTGTATGGTCACTCACTGTGTAACTCTGCAGATACCGTGTTTATTCAGTGTATGTCCACTCACTGTGTAACTGTACAGATACAGTGTTTATTCAGGGTGTGGTCACTCATTGTGCAACTGTGCAGATACACTGTTTATTCAGGGTATGGTCACACACTGTAACTGTACAGATTACGGTATGTTCAGGGTATGGTCTCTAACTGCGTAATTGTACAGATCCACTCTTTGTTCAGGGTATGGTTACTCACTGTGTAACTGTACAGATACAGTGTCTATTCAGGGTATGGTCACTCTCTGTGTAACTTTACAGATACACTGCTTATTCAGGGTATGATATCTCACTGTTTAATTGTGTAGATACACTTTTTATTCGGTGTAAGGTCTCTCATTTTAAAATTGTGAACACACACTGTTTTGTCCAGTTATGGACACTCTCTGTGTAACTGTACAGATACACTGTTTGTTCAGGTTACGATCTCTCACTGCATAACTGTACAGATACACTGTTTATTCAGGGTATGTCCACTCACTGTGTAACTGTAGAGATGCATTGTTTATTCAGGGTATGGTCACACACTGTGTAGCTGTACAGATACAGTGTTTATTCAGGGTATGGTCACTCATTGTGTAACTGTACAGATACACTGTTTCTTCAGGGTATGGTCACACACTGTGTAGCTGTACAGATACATTGTTTATTCAGGGTATGGTCACTCATTGTGTAACTGTACAGATACACTGTTTATTCAGGGTATGGTCACACACTGTGTAGCTGTACAGATACACTCTTTATTCAGGGTATGGTCACTCATTGTGTAACTGTACAGATTACGGTATATTCAGGGTATGGTCTCTCACTGCATAACTGTACAAATACACTCTTTGTTCAGGGTATGGTTACTCACTGTGTAACTGTACAGATACAGTGTCTATTCAGGGTATGGTCATTCTCTATGTAACGTTACAGATACACTGCTTATTCAGTGTATGATCTCTCACTGTGTAACTGTACAGATACACTGTTTATTCGGGGTTCGGTCACTCACTGTGTAACTCTACAGATACCCTGTTTGTTCAAGGTATGATCTCTCACAATGTAACTGTGCACATACACTGTCTATTCAGGTATGGTCATTCACTATGTTACTGTGGAGCTGCACTGTTTATTCTGGATATGGTCACTCACTGTGTAACTGTACAGATACACTGTTTGTTCAGGGTATGGTCTCTCACTGCATAACTGTGCAGATACACTGTGTATTCAGCGTATGGTCGCTCACTGTGTAACTGTACAGATGCACTGTTTATTCAGGGTATGGTCTCTCACTGTGTAACTGTACAGATACACTGTTTATTCAGGGTATGGCCACTCACTGTGTAACTGTACAGATACACTGTTTATTCAGGGTATGGCCACTCACTGTGTAACTGTGCAGATACACTGTTTATTCAGGGTTTGGCCACTCACTGTGTAACTCTACAGATACACAGTTTGTTCAGGGTATGGTCTCTCACTGTGTAACTGTGCACATATGCTATTTATTCAGGGTATGGTCTCTCACTGTGTAACTGTGCATACGCTATTTATTCAGGGTATGGTCACTCACTGAATAACAGTGCAGATACACTGTTTATTCAGCGCATGGTCGCTCACTGTGTAACTGTGCACATATGCTATTTATTCAGGGTATTGTCACTCACTGAATAACAGTGCAGATACACTGTTTATTCAGGGTATCGTCACTCACTGTGTAACTGTGCAGTTACACTGTTTATTGAGGGTATGACCATTCACTGTGTAACTGTACCGATACACTGTTTATTCAGGATATGATCACTCATTGTGTAACTGTACAGATACACTGTTTATTCGGGGTTTGGTCACTCACTGTGTATCTGTGCAGGTGCACTGTTTATTCAGTGTATGGTCACTCACTGTGTAACTGTGCAGATACACTGTTTATTCAGGGTTTGATCACTTACTGTTGTAACTGTACAGTTACACTGTTTATTCAAGGTATGGTCACTCACTGTGTAACTGTGCAGATACACTGTTTTCTTTCAGGGTATGGACACTCATTGTGTAACTGTACATACACACTGTTTATTCGGGGTTTGGTCACTCACTGTGTAACTGTGCAGGTACACTGTTTATTCAGGGTATGGACACTCATTGTGTAACTGCACAGATACACTGTTTATTCGGGGTTTGATCACTTACTGTTGTAACTGTACAGATATACTGTTTATTCAATGTATGGTCACTCACTGTGTAACTGTGCAGATACACTTTTTTTCAGGGTATGGACACTCATTGTGTAACTGTACTGATACAGTGTTTATTCAGGGTATGGTCACTCACTGTGTAACTGTACAGACACACTGTTTATTCGGGGTTTGGTCACTCACTGTGTAACTGTGCAGGTACACTGTTTATTCAGTGTATGGTCACTCACTGTGTAACTGTGCAGGTACACTGTTTATTCGGGGTTTGGTCACTCACCGTGTAACTGTGCAGGTACACTGTTTATACAAGGTAGGGGCTCTCACTGTGTAACTGTGGGGCTACACTGTTTATTCGAGGTGTGGTCACTCACTGTGTAAATGTGCAGATACACTGTTTATTCAGGGTATGGTCACTCATTGTGTAACTGTACTGATACGCTGTTTATTCATAATGTGGTCTCTCACTGTGTAACTGTACACATACACTGTTTAATCAGGGTATGGCCACTCACTGCGCAATTGTACAGATACATTGTTTATTCAGTTTATGGTCACTCAATGTGTAACTGTGGAGCTACACTGGTTGTTCAGGTATGATCACACGCTGTGTAACTGTGCAGATACACTGTTGATTCAGGGTATGGTCTGTCACGGTATAACTGTGGAGCGACACTGTTTTTTCAAGGTGTGGTCACTCACTGTGTATCTGTGCAGATGCACTGTTTATTCAGGGTATGGTTACTCACTGTGTACCTGTACAGATACAGTGTTTATTCAGGGTATGGACACTCACTGTGTACCTATACAGAAAGACTGTTTATTCAGTGTATGGTCACTCACTGTATAACTGTACAGATACACTGTTCAGGGTATGGACACTCACTGTGTAACTGTACCATTCAGTGTTTATTCGGGGTATGGACACTCACTGTGTAACTGTACAGATACACTGTGTATTCAGGGTACGGCCACTCACTTTGTAACTGTGCAGATACACTGTTTATTCAGGGTATAGTCACTGTGTAACTGTACAGACTACGGAATGTTCAGGGTATGGTCTCTCACTGCGTAACTGTGCAGATACACTGTTGATTCAAGGTATGGTCACTCACTGTGTAACTGTGCAGATACACTGTTTATTCTGGGTATGGCCACTCACTGTGTAATTGTACAGATACACTGTTGATTCAAGGTATAGTCACTCACTGTGTAACTGTGCAGATACACTGTATATTCAGGGTATGGACACTCACTGTGTAACTGTGCAGATACACTGTTTATTCAGTGTATGGTCACTCACTGTGTAACTCTGCAGATACCGTGTTTATTCAGTGTATGTCCACTCACTGTGTAACTGTACAGATACAGTGTTTATTCAGGGTGTGGTCACTCATTGTGCAACTGTGCAGATACACTTTTTAATCAGGGTATGGTCACACACTGTAACTGTACAGATTACGGTATGTTCAGGGTATGGTCTCTAACTGCGTAATTGTACAGATCCACTCTTTGTTCAGGGTATGGTTACTCACTGTGTAACTGTACAGATACAGTGTCTATTCAGGGTATGGTCACTCTCTGTGTAACTTTACAGATACACTGCTTATTCAGGGTATGATATCTCACTGTTTAATTGTGTAGATACACTTTTTATTCGGTGTAAGGTCTCTCATTTTAAAATTGTGAACATACACTGTTTTGTCCAGTTATGGACACTCTCTGTGTAACTGTACAGATACGCTGTTTGTTCAGGTTACGATCTCTCACTGCATAACTGTACAGATACACTGTTTATTCAGGGTATGTCCACTCACTGTGTAACTGTAGAGATGCATTGTTTATTCAGGGTATGGTCACACACTGTGTAGCTGTACAGATACAGTGTTTATTCAGGGTATGGTCACTCATTGTGTAACTGTACAGATACACTGTTTCTTCAGGGTATGGTCACACACTGTGTAGCTGTACAGATACATTGTTTATTCAGGGTATGGTCACTCATTGTGTAACTGTACAGATACACTGTTTATTCAGGGTATGGTCACACACTGTGTAGCTGTACAGATACACTCTTTATTCAGGGTATGGTCACTCATTGTGTAACTGTACAGATTACGGTATGTTCAGGGTATGGTCTCTCACTGCATAACTGTACAAATACACTCTTTGTTCAGGGTATGGTTACTCACTGTGTAACTGTACAGATACAGTGTCTATTCAGGGTATGGTCATTCTCTATGTAACGTTACAGATACACTGCTTATTCAGTGTATGATCTCTCACTGTGTAACTGTACAGATACACCGTTTATTCGGGGTTCGGTCACTCACTGTGTAACTCTACAGATACCCTGTTTGTTCAAGGTATGATCTCTCACAATGTAACTGTGCACATACACTGTCTATTCAGGTATGGTCATTCACTATGTTACTGTGGAGCTGCACTGTTTATTCTGGATATGGTCACTCACTGTGTAACTGTACAGATACACTGTTTGTTCAGGGTATGGTCTCTCACTGCATAACTGTGCAGATACACTGTTTATTCAGCGTATGGTCGCTCACTGTGTAACTGTACAGATGCACTGTTTATTCAGGGTATGGTCTCTCACTGTGTAACTGTACAGATACACTGTTTATTCAGGGTATGGCCACTCACTGTGTAACTGTACAGATACACTGTTTATTCAGGGTATGGCCACTCACTGTGTAACTGTACAGTTACACTGTTTATTCAAGGTATGGTCACTCACTGTGTAACTGTGTAGATACACTGTTTTCTTTCAGGGTATGGACACTCATTGTGTAACTGTACATACACACTGTTTATTCGGGGTTTGGTCACTCACTGTGTAACTGTGCAGGTACACTGTTTATTCAGGGTATGGACACTCATTGTGTAACTGTACAGATACACTGTTTATTCGGGGTTTGATCACTTACTGTTGTAACTGTACAGATATACTGTTTATTCAATGTATGGTCACTCACTGTGTAACTGTGCAGATACACTTTTTTTCAGGGTATGGACACTCATTGTGTAACTGTACTGATACAGTGTTTATTCAGGGTATGGTCACCCACTGTGTAACTGTACAGACACACTGTTTATTCGGGGTTTGGTCACTCACTGTGTAACTGTGCAGGTACACTGTTTATTCAGTGTATGGTCACTCACTGTGTAACTGCAGGTACACTGTTTATTCAGAGTATGTTCACTCCCTGTTTAAGTGTGCAAATGTACTCTGTTTATTCAGGGTATGGTCACCCACTGTGTAACTGTACAGATACACTGTTTATTCAGCGTATGGTCACTCACTGTGTAATTGTACAGACACACTGTTTATTCAGTGTATGGTCACTCACTGTGTAACTGTGCAGATACACTGTTTATTCAGAGTATGGTCACTCACTGTGTAACTGTACAGACACACTGTTTATTCAGTATAAGGCTCACTCACTATGTAATTGTTAGTAGTCACTATTTATTCAGGTTATGAGTCGCTTACTGTGTAACTACTGTCTATTCAAGATAAAAATCACTCAGAATGTAACTGTACACAGTCACTATTTATTCAGGGAAGGGGTCCCTCACCGTGTAGCAGTTGGAAGCTTTTGAGAGCTCCTCACGATATTAATATTAGTAAATTCAGAAAGATTATGGCAAAATTGGTAGAGGTGACTCACTGTGCATCTGCGTAGATACACTGTTTATACAGGGTAAGGATCACTCATTGTGTAACTATACACAGTTACTGTTTATTCAGAGTAGGGGTGACCAACTGTGTTACTGTACGGAATCACCATTTATTCAGGGTCAGGGTCACCTTGTAACAATTAAATTGTGAGTTATCCAATAGGTGATGTGGGGGAACAGTTAATCTGGCATTATAAAATTTATGCAGGTGCTGTTGTGATTAGTTAAAGGCTCTATCTCAGCTTGCATGGATTATGTTGTACTCTATCTAACTGTTTTGTGTAAAATGTTACACACCAAAGCATAAGGGACTTGAGATTTTCTTTTGCAACATGCTCAGTTACACTCATGTTAGGTCGTGTATAAATAACCTCAAAGTGAGGCAGTAACATTCAAAGGAGGTGGGTTATTTGCTGATGGATGAATTTTAACATTTCTTGAGCTTTGGATTCTGACATCAGTGTATGATGAAGGAACGGTCATGATGGAACTGGCTGTGAGGATTGCATATTCACTGACAGCACCCAGTCAATAGAAAACACATCAGAGCAATACTAACTAAATATCAGTATTCCCCCGAATGTGAATCTTTGTAAGAGGAGCCCTCCTGTTCTCCACCACCTGGATGGATTTTGTATATACTTTAGCAGAACCTTCTCTTCATGGATTCAGTGGGTGGGATGGAGTCCTCAAGAGGCTCACATATAAACGGGTCTGAGGGAGATCTCAATTAGCTGGTTTCACGTTTTTTTAGATTAGATTACTTACAGTGTGGAAACAGGCCCTTCGGCCCAACAAGTCCACACCGACCCGCCGAAGCGCAACCCACCCATACCCATTACCTAACACTATGGGCAATTTTAGCATGGCCAATTCACCTGACCCGCACATCTTTGGTTTGTGGGAGGAAACCGGAGCACCCGGAGGAAACCCACGCAGACACGGGGAGAACGTTATTGCTGGTTTGTTTACTAAAACCTTTTCCTTTTGGCTCTCAGGAATGTGGAAATCTGCAGTGGGCCATAACGTCAAAGTGGAAGTGGAGAAGGATGGGGATGATTGGGAAACAGATCCTGACTTCGTTGTGAGTAATCCATTTTTGTTTCAATAAATTCCGAACTTTAAAGCGGTCTAGAAAATTCCCCGGAAATGAAATTGCCACACTGAATGGCCTTGTCCTCTATTCTCTGTATACCTGAATTTCAATGTTCCATCATTGAACCCTCCAGGTTTGAATGAGAATATCTGGAGTGATGTAGGTCTATAGCAGTTAATAAAGTCATGGAGTATGACTCTGGTGACTGATTTGGTCCTATATCAGTCCAGGTAGTCTCACTCAAACCTGGAGGATTCAATGACAAACTTTGAAAGTCAGTCTTTATATAAAGTTGTAATAGAATGACTTCTTCCTTTTCTCGGTCTGAGCTGGGCTTCACTTCAGCAGGGAGGAGAAAGTGAGGTCTGCAGATGCTGGAGATCAGAGCTGAAAATGTGTTGCTGGAAAAGCGCAACTGGCAGGGCAGTTAATTATTCAATCTGAAGCTGAGTTACAGACAAAGAGGAAGCCACGTTGAATCGTTGGTGATTGTTGGGTTAGTTCCACTTATCGCCATAATGCCATTAGTCTTCCCTGCACTCAGGAAAATTCTTGCTCCTTTGTTTCTCCCCCTGCTGGAAGCTCTTGTCTTTGGATGTAGGTTGGGATAAGGACAGGAGTGAGCATGTGGCTCTGTCTGATGGAAGAGTCTTCCTGCACTGAATTCTTTGGCTCATACATTGTAAAAGATCACAAAGCAGGACACTGGATATCTGGAGAGCTATGTTCCCTGTAAGGAACTAACACCTTCAATGGTGGGGAGCTGGTAACATTTGGAAAGTAAACTGGGAAAGATAGAAAACAACAAAATGGTCCGGTGGAAAGTCTGTTCACCCCATGCATAAGAAGAGGGAAAATGTTGAGCTGGAGTGTGGAGTGTGGGTGTCATTGGCAATTTCATGACTTATTCGTCTCTCTGATAGTGCACCTTTCATTTTCTTTATGTCCCTGTCTATTTACTAGTGTGTGTGTCTCTCTGTGTCTGTGTGTGAGTTGACTGTGTGTGTGTGTGTGTCTGTCTGTGAGGGTGTGTGTGTGTGTGTGTGTGTGTTGAGTGTGTGTGTTTGGGTTGAGATCATGGGTATGTGTATTTGTGTGGGTTGAGTGTCCATGTATAGGTTGAGTGTTTGAATGCATGTATAGGATGTGAGTTGTGTAGGTTGACAGTATATGCATGTGTGTCATTGTGTATAGATTGAGTGTGTGACTGTGTTGAGTGGTTGAAATCCTGGAGCCTTTCCTTACAGCAGTGTGGCTAGGAGGCAGGTCGAATTCTGGAGCACAGTCTTCAACACATAGCAGGATGTTGATAAAGTTGATAGGTTGGATATCTAAGGTAATCAGATAGCTCCACTGGTCAGTCTTACTGATGTGATTTTTACTCGTTTGTTTTTTTTAACAAAAAAACTGAATTCAAGTTCTCAGGGATTTAAGCTTCAGATTTCCGAGATTATTTGCACAGAGGCATACCCATCACATGATCATAACCTCCACTTAGTTTGAGATCAATGCAGCCTTAACAATTCTGTTATTTAAAACTTATTTTTGGAATATTTTTGTAATTTATGATGCTAACGTGAAGAATATAACACAGACATCATTGGCAGGCAACAATGCTGATCTTAAACTATGGACCATCAGCTGAAAAACAGGAAGTGTGGTCAACTTGAACTTCCCCTTCTAGCCAGTGTTCCTGCTGTGATCAGTTTGCCTTCTCCTTAACTGCACTACCCCATCTTCTGCTTTACTAAACCAAAGCCCAGGAGAGAGCAGCAGACCATACTGATACCATTCATTTCAGCTCATTCTATTCCCATCCCCCTTTGCCTCTTCTCTCTCTTTCTGCTCTTGTAAATTTTAATTTTCCTTGATACCTTCTCTGCTTTGTCTCCCTCTCCTCATTCATTTCCTGCTCCTCCCCCCCCACTTCCCCTCAATTGCCTCTCCTTCTGTTCACTTCCTCCCCTTCCATTCCCACTCTTCCTTCATGCCGCCTTACCTTCCTTCCCCAACCCACTTCCCACATCTCTCAACCCTTTCCTCTTGCCTCTCACTTTCTGCCTTTCTCAACTGCTCTTTCCTCCTATTTTTCTCCTCTCATCTCACCCTCTTCCCCTTCCCTTTTCTCCGTCTGTCTCCCCTCCAACTCTGATGTGATGATATTACTGTTAGACTAGTGATCTGGAGACCCAGGTAATGTTCTGAGGACCTGGGTTCAAATCCCACCATGGTAGACTGTGGAGTTTGAATTCAATAAAATTCAGGAATTAGAAGTCGAATGATGAACACTGTCAATTGTCAGGAAAATCCCATCTTGTTCACTCATGTCCTTTAGGGATGGAAACCGCCACCCTTACCTGGACTGGCCTACACGTGACTCTAGACCCACAGCAATATGGTTGACTCTCAACTGCCTTCTGGGTAATTAGGGATGCGCAATAAATGCAGGCCTAGCCAGCGATACCCACATCCTGTAAATGAATTAAAACGAAGTTTTTATATAATTCACAACTTTTGGTTCCACTTCTTTCTCTGGGAGTCCATCACAAATGTGGATCACACATCCAACAAAGAACAATCAGTCCCCTGAGTTTAACTGGTGTCAGGTTCAATCTTTGTCCATTTGCTTTCACGAAGTTACTCTTAAACTAGAATTTCAGGTTGACCATTCCAGTAAGAATACCTTTTCAACACTTGCCTTCCTGTTTGAGAAGCCCAGTGGCTCCAGTATTTTCTCATTCCCTCCTGGTTCCTCCTCTCTGCCCTCTCCCAAGTACCTGAACAGCTCTCTGCTTTTCTAGGAAAAAGAACTGAAAACAATAATCAAGGTGTGTTCTGACAGAGCCCACGTAATGTGATCATTACCTCTTCTAATATTTGTTCAGTTGGGATGGATAAAAAGCACATCTATTGTGGAAAACAGAATTGTCCATCGGATGCGTTCATTAGCAGAGGGATTGAATTCAAGAGTCGTGAAGTGATGTTGCAGCTGTACAGGACTTTGGTTAGGCCACATTTGGAGTACTGTGTGCAGTTCTGGTCGCCTCACTTTAGGAAAGATGTGGAAGCTTTGGAGAGGGTGCAGAGAAGATTTACCAGGATGTTGCCTGGAATGGAGAATAGGTCGTACGAGGATAGATTGAGAGTTCTCGGCCTTTTCTCGTTGGAAGGCGAAGGATGAGGGGTGACTTGATAGAGGTTTATAAGATGATCAGAGGAATAGATAGACAGTCAGAAACTTTTTCCCCGGGTACAACAGAGTATTACAAGGGGACATAAATTTAAGGTGAAGGGTGGAAGGTATAGGGGAGATGTCAGGGGTGGGTTCTTTACCCAGAGAGTGGTGGGGGCATGGAATGCGCTGCCCGTGGGAGTGGTAGAGTCAGAATCAATGGCGACCTTTAAGCGGCAATTGGATAGGTGCATGGATGGGTGCTTAATCTAGGATAAATATTCGGCACAACATCATGGGCCGAAGGGCCTGTTCTGTGCTGTATTGTTCTATGTTCTATGTTCTATGAACTTTTCTGAGCTGTGGAATCAATGCACACAATCAGTTCAGTGCTGAGGATTTGATAGGGCAGTGCAGAAGTTCTTCCTGATGAAGAGTTTCTGCTCAAAACATTGATTCTCCTGCTCCTCAGATGCTGCCTGGCCGGCTGTACTTTTCCAGCACCATGTGTTTTGACTCAGCAGTTGTTGTCTATCATGGGAACTGGTTCGTGCAGTGGGAGAAGTACTGTCCTTTCACTTTCCTGCTAGGGTAAAACTCTGCAGATACACTGCAACATCCCCAATCAGCAAGTCAATGGTTTGGAAACATGGGAGCATCCAGAATGTTTTTAAATAGATCCAAGCAACTCACAAACTTATTTTGGTATAGCACATTGGGAGCTGAAAAATGGAAGATGCAGTATTTGGGTAAATAAAATAATTTTATCACTGCTGTATAATATTTTATCTCCATGTTTGGTGACAGGTAAATATTGACAATACTGTTTTACAAATCTCACATTAAAGGTTAGGCACTCTAACATCATTCTCTAAGGAATCTGTAGTTCATGATGCTTTTGCCATGGCAACAGCTCAGCCAATCAGAGTCAATTTACCAACCAATGAGCAGTCTTTTCCCTGAAGAATGAAATCTTGATCTCTCCCTTCACTGTTTGATCGCACAGCATTGCCCTTTGATGTGAAGGGCACTGCTTGTCACTGGCCACCCGGGTGTTTTCCTATCTTCCTGGTGGTGGAAATTGAATAAAGATTCATGCACTTTGTGTCTCTCACTGTGTCTCACACCTACACACTCCATGGGTGCTGGGGAAAAAATAAGCACTTCCGCAGAAAAAGAAAAAGAGAAAGAAATAAAAACAGGGGATTCCCTCCCCTTCACTGTTTGATCACACAGCATTACCCTTTGATGTGAAGGGCACTGCTTGTCACAGACCACTCGGGTGTTTTCCTATCTTCCTGGTGGTGGGAATTTGAATAAAAAAGAGGTGAAATCTTGATATCATTTGAAATTTCTTTTTCTTGTTTGTCCTTTCTGCTGATGACAGGAAATGAAAAGCTGCTGAACATTTCTGTTCTTAATACAGTCGAGAAATTCCAAAATCCAGAAATGACCTGGTCCCACACTTTTCAGATTGTAGTGGTTACAGTACAATGAATAATGTCAATGGAATTGTAACATCTCAATCCTGAAACCTACTGTCTACTTTGTTTCCTTCTTCCTGGGGCTGTTCAAATGGTGCCAGTTAAATCCTGTGCTATACTCAACGGGTCTTTCTTGTCTGAGCCTGGAATTGTGTAGATCGAAAACTAGAACACGGATTGAGAGTTAGATAGGGTTTGAGATATGTACAGCACAGAAACAGACCCATTGGTCCAACTCGTCCATGCTGACTAGATATCCCAACCTATTTGCCAGCACTTGGCCCATATCCCTCTCAACCCTTCCTATTCATGCACCCATCCAGATACTTTTTAAATGCTGTACTTGTATCAGCCTCCACCACTTCCTCTGCAGCTCATTTCATAAACACGCCCCCTCTGCGTTAAAAAACTGCCCCTCAGATCCATTTTCAATTTTTCTCTTCTCATTCGAGACCTATGCCCTCTAATTCTGGACTCCACCACCCCAGGGAAAAGACCTTGTCTATTTATCCTAAGCACGCCCCTCATGATTTTATAAATCTCTATAAGGTCACCCCTCAGCCTCTGACGCTCCAGGGAAAACAGCCCTGGCCAATCAGCCTCTCCCTATATCTCAAACCCTCCATCCTTGGCAACATCGTTGTAAATCTTTTCTGAACCCTTTCAAGTTTCACAACAACCTTCCCATAAGAAGGAGACCAGAATTGCAAGATGATGGATTGTGAATTGAATTGTGGATTATGAACTGGATCGTGGATTGTGAATTAGATCATGAATTGGGAATTGGATCTTGGATTGTGAATTTAATGATAGCTTGTGAATTGGATTGTGGATTATGAATTGGATCGTGGATTGTGAATCAGATGATGGATTGTGGATTGTACCATGGATGGAGAATTGGTTGCCAGGCAGGAAAAGAATTAAGAATGAATGGATTATTTCCAGAGTGATTGACAATATATGAACAATTTAGGCGACAGAAGCATAAAAAGCAATATTTCCCAAGAGTTCTGACAACACAGAAATACTTAGGATTGTGAGTGGACAAGAAGATGTAAAGTGGCCTCAGGCCAGTTCAGACAAAATGAATGAGTGGGTAAATATTAGCTGGTGAAAGGTGATGTGCCTCATTTGAAGTTGTTTATTTTTAAAGGGGAAACAGTCTGGGGAGATGGAAGTTAAATGATGATAAATTGGGAAATGTTAATGTACAAATTTTGTCTTGTACATTGGCCATTGAAAGTAAGCAAACGGGTGCAGCAAGCTGTTAGGAAGGCTTGTAGTTTGTCCCCCTTCATTGTGAGAGGATTTGAGTATAAATCGCACTGAAGCTGTACAGAGCCTTGGTGAGACTACATCAGGAGGTTGAGTGCAGGTTTGGCCCCTTTATTTTTGAAAAGATACATTTGTCATAGAAGGAGTAGTGCAAAGGTTCACCAGCATAATTCCTGGGATGGCAGGTTTATTGGGAGTTGGGCCGACTGGCCCTGTGTTCATTGGAGTTTACAAGAATGAAAGATGATCTGATTGAAACATGTAAAGGTCCAATAGGGCTGGATAGTCTGGTTACAGGGATCCCCTGATATGGAGGTCCAGAACAGGGGGGATCACAATCTCAGAATATCTGCTGGGCCAATTCAGACTGAGATGAGAAGAAATCTCTTCACTTGGAAGATAGTAACCCTGTGGACTTGTCTGCTGTAGAATGCTGTGGAGGGCCAGTCACTGAATATAATTAAGGAATAAATATATTTCTAGAGAGTAAAGGTGTCAAGGTATATGGGGTGTAAGATGGAGTATGGCACTGAGATGGAGGAGCATCTATGGTCATGTTGAATAGTGACATGGACACGATGGACTGAATAGACTACTCCTATGTGTGTTGCTAGATTAGGCATCATGTGAGACATCATTGCTGAGCTTGATCAGGAAGCAGACACTCAGTTTCTTGCAGGATCACTGAGTAGAAACCTTAGCTGAACTTGCCTAACCAAATGGTGCAAAGAATATTTACCGCATACTGTCCCAACAGCTATATAACACAAAACCCGAAAGGACAGAGTGATGGAACTTCAACCCGACAACAATAGGATTAGAGGCCAATGGTGGGGGAAGATGAAACATTTCCAGTACGCTATGAGAACTCTGAAACGTCTTCAGTTCAAGGAAGAGAGACACGACACTGGTGTAATATATGTAGATTGACTCTTCTGACCTCGCACTGACACCTCAATACTTCCTTTCCAACTCTGTTGTAATCCTTTTACACCACTCTCGGACAGTGCTCTCTCATTACTAAAACCCTTCCTCCTCCTTTTTCCTCTCTGTTTACCATCTCTCAATATTTGTTGTGAAATCACTTTAAGATGAAACATACTAATGTGCAAGTAACCAGGGTACGGAGCATGTGAACAACAGCTAATGTTGTCGCAAATGATATGACGGATTAAAACTACTTTCCTTGGACCAACATTTGCTGAACTTGGGAAAAAATCTGCTTCGTGAACATGGTCTTCAAATAGAAAGATTTCAGTGCATTTACCAATCCACGTGTGAAATTGGTACAATTGTGCCAATAAACACAAAACTACAACAATATTTACTCTCCAACAGTGCAGTACTCCCTCAGTCCTGCCCCTGACAGTGTGGAACTCTATCAGTACTGTCTCTCCAACAGTACAGTGCTCTCTGAATACTGTCAGAGGTAGTGTGGAGCTCTATCAGTACAGTCTCTCCAATAGTGGCAGTTCTGTTTCAGTGCTGCCATCCAGATGAAGCCTGTTTCAGTGTTAATCCAGAATTCTGTGCTGGAAATCCAGCTCCGACACTGCCTGGAACAGGTTTGAACCCGTACCAAATAAAAATGGGAAATGCTGGTGAAACTATGCAGGTCTGGCAGCATCTGAGGCAAGAGGAATGTTTTGAGTGTGGGATGTCTCTAGTTTCTCCATCATATTCTGTTTTCACTTCAGATTTCTTGGATCGGCAGTATTTTGCTGTGTTTTTAGCCCTCTACTGTGAGACTGAAATAATGTCCTGCCCATGCGGAATATTCCGATTGATATGGTTCCAATTTCTCTTGTTTCAGAACGACATTTCAGAGCAGGAGCAGCGATGGGGAGCAAAGACTGTCACAGGGTCAGGCCGGCCCCAGCACATCAAGTAAGTATTGGGAGGGACTGCAAATGTGGGATACGCCCTGATTTAATAACAACAGGGAAATATTGCAGCAGAACAGTGGAGGGACTACTTGGGCATGGTCCTACTGCCAGTAGGGGCCTTCAACACCCACACAATTGTATTAGAAAATTGCAGAATTCAGAGCCAGGGACAATGGAGCATGTGGTGTTCCTCAGTGGTCAAGGCCAGAGGGAAGAGAGGTGCTGTTACATGAAGAAAAACTTGCATTTATGTAAAACCATTCATGACCATCAGATGATGCACTTTACTGACAATGAAGTACAGTGTAGTCATAATAAAACAGCAAATGTGACAGCCAGCTTGCACACAGCAAACAGCAACATGATAATGACCAAATGGAGAGCCCTCCCGCCACCCTCGTTCTTTCTGAAAGTAGTGCCACTGGATCCCTTTATCCACTGTCCTGAAGAAGGATCACCGAACCCGAAACATTAACTCTGATTTGTCTTCACAGATGCTGCCAGACCTGCTGAGCTTTTCCAGCAACCTCTGTTTCTGTTAAAGTAATGAGTTTAACACATAGGAGTTTCTGGACAGTGCAAAGCAGAATTTAGCAGCACTGGATGGGAAGGCAAGTCAATTGTCAATAGCTCAGTCCTAAAATTGAGGAGGTCATTGTCCTCAGCCTGTCGCTTATATTCTTGTTCTTATTCTTCAAGTTTCCTGTTTTAGTAATTTCTGTGGTTTCCTTAATGGAGGAGGGGTGACAAAGCTGCTGGTGCATTGACTACAGACAAGGATGTCGTAAGCTGCTCTTGCAAAAGGCCAATCACCAAATTAGGGCATCTGAAGACTGCACATCACAACTGTGCAGAGACAAGAAGTTTCCGGACTCTCTCAGATTGGAGGTGGCCTCAACAGCTGCAAAGTTTGTTCACCGAGAAGAAGAGATTGCAGTCCCTTCTTGATTTGTGAATAACCACAAAATAAAGCTTTATTTCCTGAAGTTGATTGAAATGTTGAGAAAGATGATTGTGCCTGTCCTCCCCTGAGAGTGCCCTCTGGTGGTAAAGTCACATCCACCTCTCTACAGAGGCTGGCAGTGGGACCTGGGCTCCAAATGGTGAAATGATACCTGGAACTTTGGGAAGAATAAATGAAAAGGCTTATGATTGGGATATTAAACTGAGAAATCCTACAAAGATGGGTTTTGTATACCCACAGTGCATTTAGAGAAGTTAAGATGAGTTCTTCTGCTTTACTGACCAACATTCATCCCTTTCCTAGTATTATTAAAATTAGTTTCCCCATCCATTTGCTTCATTGTTCTTTGCTGAATCCTATTGGCTACTATGTTTGCTTACACAACGCGAAAGCCTTTCAAAGTCTGTGAAATATCTTGGTGCATCGTGAGGAAATAAAATGCCGCGTAAACATTCAACTGCATTTTTAGATTAATTTAAGTTGTCAATTTCCTCATGTGTGAAGCATCTTTACCCAGATTGTTCCTGCCCATGATGACAGCCTGTTTCTGCGCCCGACAGTCTATGCCCAGCCGAACAGCGAAGCTGACCACTATGGTCAGAGCAAAGAGCTTTTGAGTGAAGTCTGGACTAGTTTGGGCTCCTCAGACTTGGTGGCAAAAGTAAAATGCAGAGAGTTTAATACCAAACAGGTTCAAATCTTGCAAGTGGGCCACGGGCTTCAGGGAATGAACTTGCCACCTCCAACCCACATATGTCTCAATTCCCAGAGTACTCGGATGATTCTGGTAAAGTGACCTGGCAAACGATCATGTTGTACAAACAGCTACTTACCCAATAGGGAGCCCACCAATCCCTTCTCAGTGAAGCTAAGGACCTCATTCTCCAGCTTCATTTGCACATCACCACGTCCAAAACTGAGGGAAAGATGAGACAGGAGAACAAGAGGATCAGGGAGTAAAGATTGGGTTTGGGCCACGCATTAAAGATTTCCTTGTATGGGGGAAGATTCCCGGCAAAATGGAGTTAGCAGGAAGAGTGACGGACATGAGAATTTGGATGCATTTAAGGAAACAACTGAATACTTCAGTGATGGATCAGTTAGGTTTATGTTGAGGGATGATGCAATGAAATGCATTGAAAGACCTTCAGTATCGAATTGCAGAGTCCTGTGTAAGAGATAATGAGAAGTAGCATGAATAAAGATATTGGCATCCTGATAACTGAAACCCTTATACTGAGTGATCCCTTAACAAAGGGAGGGGGAGCAATCAGAAAGGGAGGGAGTGCACAGTTCGAATGTGATGTAGCTGAACATCTTTCACATTCATCCAGTGCAATTTACTGTGCTGCTGTTCACTTGGTTTCCTCTGACTGACTGGAGCAGGGATGTATTGCTGTCCAGCTGGCTGGCAGGGGTTGGGGGTGTTGCAGCTTTCTTCATTTCTTGCTGGTACACAAAGGTTTCACTGCCAGACCCCTCTTTAAAATTCAGGCTACCTCAGGGTATGAAGCTGGGAAAACTGAGACATGGACTAAAGTGTCTCCCAGATAAACAGGGATGAAGTCCTGTCCTTGTCTGGTGGACTCAGAATGGTGCACTTCCTAGATTTGTTTTCTTCTACAACTGGACCGTAGGATAAGGTAGGTCTGGTCTACCGCTCTTCGTCCTCTCCCTCCTTGGGCACGTAGATTCATACGGTGAATGCACATTCCTGTAAAACACTGCTCCAACCCTGAGCTATGACCCCCTGGGTTTTTATTTTGGCAGTGTCCATGAGCTGAGGCAAAACGTCTCAAAAGATCATGAGACCATAAAGAAGAAAGAGCTGGAGGAAGGAGCAAAGGCATCGTACGGATATGGTGGCAAGTTTGGGATTCAGAAGGATCGAATGGACAAGGTAATTTATCATTCCAGTTTGTCTGTGCTCCCACATTTTCTTGAATGCTACTAGGAATGGAAATCTGGATCACAAACTTCACATACTGAACCGTTTCCAGAATGATCTGGAGCAGGAGCAGCAGTATGCCAGGACCAGAAGAAGGTGCATGCTAGTAAAGGCAGACAGTGTTCTAGAACAGCAGGCTGCAGTAACAGAAGAGGCAGGGTCTTAGAAAGATGAGCTGAAACCTTCTAGAACAGGAGAGGAACTGCACTGGAGTGGGAGAATGCCCAGAACAATATAGCAGGCATACTGTTTGCTTGCCACCACTCCTAAGATGATGTTTTGGATGAGAAGGAAACAATGGGGGAGCTGGGAGTGACGGCTGAGCCTGGAGTGACTGGGGAACTGTGTGAGTGTGGAGTGATTGAGTGGCGTCATTAACTGTCGACATTGGCAATAGTTTCACCAGGACTCAGCCCAAATGTAACCTCTGGGTTACACAATGCCAATGGAACGCTGTCTCTGGGGATGACGGGCATTTTGTGTGCATGCTCTCATTCTTGGATTTCCTCTTCCCCCAGTCTGCCTTAGGAAATGAGTACGTAGCAAATGTTGAAAAGCATTCGTCACAGACCGATGCAGCCAAGGGATTCGGTGGGAAGTATGGAGTTCAGAGAGATCGGACAGACAAGGTAAGGGTAAAATGGAACTCTCCAGTGACTGTGAGTCTGTGGGTGTGACAGCAGAGTAGAGGGGCAGAGACCTTTTAACCTGAGGGACCTCCTCCAGTCCACACACAGGAGTAGAAAGGTCTGCAGTCTCTGGCAGCAGTCAGTGACTCAGCTATTACTCAATGCATCCACCAGCATTCACTGGCTATAGAAACCAGACATAGAACGTCACCTGGCCTTAACTAATGTTTAATGATGATTATTGAAATATTCCTGATGAATGGCTCTGGCCCGAAATGTCGAATTTCCTGTTCCTTGGATGCTGCCTGACCTCATGTGCTTTAACCAGCAACACATTTTCAGCTCTGATGATTATTGAAGCATCACTGAGTGAACTTTATACCATGTATCTAAACTGAGATTGTACCTGTCCCGGGGGTATTTGATGGGACAGTGTAAAGGGAGTTTTACTGTGTCTAACTCAGTTTGTCCCAGCCTGAATTGTTTGAATAGTTCAGATGGAATTATACTCTGTATCTTACTCAGCCTGTAACTATCCTGTTTTTTTTGTTTGATGGGATCATTTACAGTGAATAAAAACAACAGTGAATTTGTTTATATAGCAGCTTTAAAATAGTGAAATATTCCAAAGCAATTCACAGGTTTGTTATCAGACAAAATTTCAATTCAATGGACATTGTATTTTTAAATATAAAAATATTTGTATTTTTACAGAGAGGGAAAGTTAAAGAATATAAGGAGAAGATGGGACAAGGAGTGATATGGGGCAAAGGTGAGGGAAGAAAGGGGATGAAGGAAAGGATGAGTTGGGGTTCACGAGGGATATGGGAAGGTGAGGGGGGAGTTAGTGAGGCATGTGGGACAGAATGGATGGGGATGTGGAATATTGGGATGGTCGGTAGGGGGATGAGGGGAATTGAGATGTTGGATAGGAGGTGATGAGGGATACGGAGTAAGGTGGGAGATGAGGAATATGGAAAAATGTGGTTAAGGGGGACAAGGGATGCCAGATATCGGGGTGGGTGGAGTTGATCACTGGAAGAAGGTCATTTGCCTTTTCTTGTTCATCTTTGTTCCTAAATATGTTTATGTAAATATGAAGACTCCTGTAGAATATTTCTCAAAAGGCTGTGTTTTACAGGGATGTTCCCACAGGGGACGCAAGGAATGCACAGGCAGAAACTGTACCCTACAGAGCTACCTCACAGCCGAGTGATGAACATAGCAGCTTTCCAAACAGTGGGAGAGTATCTTTATTCCCAGATCCTGGCACTCTGAGGTGGGGGGGGGGGAAATGTCCCTGGTGTCATCAGTGTTCCTTACACACTTCACCTCCCACTCACCCCCCCTCCCCCCACCAAATGGCACCAAAAAGTCGAAATTGAGCCCACAGCCACCATCTGTGTCCCCCATCACCATGAGGAGCTTCCCAATTCAATGGCTGTTGCTGCTTCATGACCTTTGTCCCCATCCCACTCGCAAAAGTGTTCCCTGCTTCTGGAATTATGACCTCAGTGGGGCCATCTGTTCATGTGTGGATGGTGTGATATTATTATACATTTAAAGGAATTCTGTCAGCCGCGCACACGCAGATTCACTCTGACCAAGGGATGCCCGATTAACCAACATCACCGACCCCATGTGCATGTGGTCATTTTGATATCCATCTTTGTGTTCATTACTCTTTTCTTCCATAACTCAGTCTTGTTGGTCTCTCTTGCAGTCTGCTGTCGGGTATGAGTACAAAGGAGAGATGGACAAACATTCTTCCCAAAAAGGTTAGTTATAATCCGAGCTGAAAGTGACTCTGAACTGATAGATCGTATGGTTTATGTTCACACTTTGTTTCCCATGGTAGTCTGTCACAGATCAATGTACTTTTACCAATAGAAAATCAAAATTTATTCCTGCAAAAGAAAAGAAACACTGTATAAAAACAATTTGAAATGGTCTGATAATAAATATCAAATAATGGCTTGCTTCTTGCGCTCTCAATAGGAACCTTACAGATTAGATTCCCTACAATACGGAAACAGGCCCTTTGGCCCAACAAGTTCATACCAGCCCTATGAAGAGTAGTCCACCCACACGCCTACTCCCTACTAATGCACCTAACACTACAGGCAATTTAGCATGGCTAACTCACCTGATCCAGTTATCTTCAGAATGTGGGAGGAAACCAGAGCACCCAGAGGAAACCTACACAGAAAGGGGGAGAATGTGTAAACTCTACACAGACAGTCACCTGAGGCTGGAATTGAACCCAGGTCCCTAGCAGTGCGAACCACTGAGCTACTGTGCCACCCCATCCTCAAGCTTCTATGAATGCTCCCCCATTTCCACATTAAAGTTCTTTGTTCAGTTGGCACAGCTGTATTTGGCTTTTTTTACAGCGAACCTGTCCGTTCTCCCTGTGCTATCTTCTTTTGTTAATGTTTCTTCAATGTATACCTTCAGCAAACTATAACACAGCTCACTCACTTCTTAACATTTGTTCCTTACATTTCTGCGTTCACAGCCTTGTTAGATACCTTCCTCTCTGACACCTTAAGTCATCCTGTTTCTGGAGATTTTCTCTTACTAACTCCAAAGCCATTTAGGTCTTCTTTAATTCTGCCCTGGTTGCTTTGGAGACTTCTGAACTGTACTGCTGATCTTAAAGACCTTTTCTCTCTGAATGACCTGCTTCTCTCTGAAAGTATCCTACACATTGATAGACCTTTCAGAAGTCCCTCTTTCAAAAAAAAAGAATTTGTCACTTTACCCTCGTACGTGACAACAGCCGAATATTCTTCCTCTTTCATCATTGTTTTCGAAAGAACTGATCTGTTGCCCTGTGAGGAAAGACTTTATTTAAAGTTATATAAAGTAATTTCCAGACAACCCAGTGCTATCTGCAGATATCAAAAATGAAACTAGAAAAGCGTCTTCCATTCTTAACACTATACAGAAATACAGATCAAACTTAAAGATATGTGGTTCTGTCTATTTTAGAGCAAAGTTTCCCAGTAATAATAATCTGAACTTGTAGTAATCTGCATTTGCCCATGTGTGTAATAGACTTTTTATCTGGCTGCATGAAAGCTTTTGTATTTTCCAGCGTTTATGTAAAGTACTCTGTATATTTGTCCCAGTGTGTGATATCTTCAACATTTTCTAGTGTGCAGCATGCTTTGTATCAACCCAGGTGTGTGACACTCTCTGAATTTCTCTAGGTGTGTGATATTCTCTGTATTTAACAGAGTGTCTGATACTTTCTGTATTTATCTGGGTGTATGATACTCTCTGTATTTATCTGGGTGTGTGATACTCTCTGTATTTATCTGGGTGTATGATACTCTCTGTATTTATCTGGGTGTGTGATACCCTCTGTATTTATCTGGGTGTGTGATACTCTCTGTATTTATCTGGGTGTGTGATACTCTCTGTATTTATCTGGGTCTGTGATACTCTCTAAATTTATCTGGATGTGTGATACTCTCTGTATTTATCTGGGTGTATGATACTCTCTGTATTTATCTGGGTGTGTGATACTCTCTGTATTTATCTGGGTTTGTGATAACTCTCTGTATTTATCTGGGTGTGAGATACTCTGTATTTATCTGGGTGTGTGATACTCTCTGTATTTATCTGGGTGTGTGATAACTCTGTATTTATCTGGGTCTGTGATAACTCTCTATTTATCTGGGTCTGTGATAACTCTCTCTGTATATATCTGGGTGTGTGATACTCTCTGTATTTATCTGGGTCTGTGATACTCTCTGTATTTATCTGGGTGTGTGATAACTCTCTCTGTATTTATCTGAGTGTGTGATACTCTCTGTATTTATCTGGGTGTGTGATAACTCTCTGTATTTATCTGGGTGTGAGATACTCTGTATTTATCTGGGTGTGTGATACTCTCTGTATTTATCTGGGTGTGTGATAACTCTGTATTTATCTGGGTCTGTGATAACTCTCTATTTATCTGGGTCTGTGATAACTCTCTCTGTATATATCTGGGTGTGTGATACTCTCTGTATTTATCTGGGTCTGTGATACTCTCTGTATTTATCTGGGTGTGTGATAACTCTCTCTGTATTTATCTGAGTGTGTGATACTCTCTGTATTTATCTGGGTCTGTGATAACTCTCTGTATTTATCTGGGTGTGTGATAACTCTCTCTGTATTTATCTGGGTGTGTGATACTCTCTGTATTTATCTGGGTGTGTGATAACTCTCTGTATTTATCTGGGTGTGTGATACTCTCTGTATTTATCTGGGTCTGTGATAACTCTCTGTATTTATCTGGGTGTGTGATAACTCTCTCTGTATTTATCTGGGTCTGTGATACTCTCTGTATTTATCTGGGTGTGTGATAACTCTCTGTATTTATCTGGGTCTGTGATAACTCTGTATTTATCTGGGTGTGTGATAACTCTCTCTGTATTTATCTGGGTGTGTGATACTCTCTATTTATCTGGGTGTGTGATAACTCTCTGTATTTATCTGGGTGTGTGATACTCTCTGTATTTATCTGGGTCTGTGATAACTCTCTGTATTTATCTGGTTGTGTGATAACTCTCTCTGTATTTATCTGGGTGTGTGATACTCTCTGTATTTATCTGGGTGTGTGATAACTCTCTGTATTTATCTGGGTGTGTGATAACTCTCTCTGTATTTATCTGGGTGTGTGATAACTCTCTGTATTTATCTGGGTGTGTGATACTCTCTGTATTTATCTGGGTCTGTGATAACTCTCTGTATTTATCTGTGTGTGTGATACTCTCTGTATTTATCTGGGTGTGTGATACTCTCTGTATTTATCTGGGTGTGTGATAATCAAATTCATCAACAAGCCTGACCAGCTGCGCTTTTCCAGCAACACATTTTCAGCTCTGATCTCCAGCATCTGCAGTCCTCACTTTCTCCTCATACATTTTTGGAAATGTGATTTGCTTAAAAATATGTGAAAGAAGCTGGAAGACGGAACAAGATTTTGAACCATTTCTGGGTTGAAGAGTGTTTGCCAAGTAATCTCTTGGAACTGAAACGTCAGAAGTTTGAAACGTGTGGTGGTTCACCCGCTGTTTACAAAACTTCAGCTAACTTTGTAGAAGAAAGGCAAGTTTAAGAAAGATGAGAGCTGTGTTTCATGGTGTTAAATGCTGGACAACCTACAAGAGGCTGTATGCTGAAGATTGTCTAGCAACAGTCTCTGGTCTGGAATTGATGTGAATTCAGTATATCCAACTATGTCAGCTGAAGAAAGACTTCCAAGCTGGGAAAAGCATGACTTGGTGTCTCCCTTGAAAAGCTAGGAAAAAAATCCTAAAGCAGAACTAGCTGCAATGATCCCTCTCTCTTGGCTAAAATATTGAAAGATCCCAAAAGTCAAATATCAAGATTTCTAATCGACTTTCATCTGGATTCACTGTTATTTGAATACCTCATCAATTCTACAGCTGTCAGCATTTTATATTTTGAGATCTCCCCATTTTATGTTTTGAGATTGGACTTAAGAAGGAAGCATATGTCAGGTATAGACAGGATAGATCAAGTGAAAACTTAGAAGAGTATAAAGGCAGTAGGAGTATACTTAAGAGAGAAATCAGGAGGCCAAAAAGGGGACATGAGATAGCTTTGGCAAATAGAGTTAAGGAGAATCCAAAGGGGTTTTACAAATACATTAGGGACTAAAGGGTAACTAGGGACAGAATAGGGCCCCTCAAAGATCAGCAAGGCGGCCTTTGTGTGGAGCCGCAGGAGATGGGGGAGATACTAAACGAGTATTTTGCATCAGTGTTTGCTGTGGAGAAGGACATGGAGGATATAAAATGTAGAGAAATAGATGGAGACATCTTGAAAAATGTCCATATTACAGAGAAGGAAGTGCTGGATGTCTTGAAATGCATAAGAGTGGACAAGTCCCCAGGACCTGATCAGGTGTCCCCTCAAACTCTGTGGGAAGTTAGGGAAGTGAGTGCTGGGCCCTTTGCTGAGATATTTGTATCATAGATAGTCACAGGTGAGGTGCTGGAAGACTGTACATTTAGGTATAGAACTGGCTCGAATGTAGAAGACAGAGGGTGATGGAGGATGGTTGCTCTTCAGCCTGGAGGCCTATGACCAGTGGTGTGCCGCAAGAATTGGTGCTGGGTCCACTACTTTTTGTCATTTACCTAAATGATTTGGATAAGAGCATAAGAGGTATAGTTAGTAAGTTTGCAGATGATGCCAAAATTGGACATGTAGTGGACAATGAAGAAGGTTACCTCAGATTACAACAGGATGTGGACCAGATGGGCCAATGGGCTGAGAAGTGGCAGATGGAGTTTAATTTAGATAAACGTGAAGTATTGCATTTTGGGAAAGCAAACTTAGCAGGACGTATACACTTAATGGTAACGTCTTAGGGAGTGTTGCTGAACAAAGAGATCTCGGAATGCAGGTTCTTAGCTTCTTGAATATAGAGTCACAGGTAGATAGGATAGTGAAAAAGGCATTTGATTTGCTTTCCTATATTGGACAGATACTAAGTACAGGAGTTAGGAGGTCATGTTGCGGCTGTACAGTACATTGGTTAGGCCACTGTTGGAATATTGCATGCAATTCTGGTCTCCTTCCTATCGGAAAGTTGTTGTGAAACTTGTAAGAGTTCAGAAAAGATTTACAAGGATGTTGCCAGGGCTGGAGGATTTGAGCTACAGGGAGAGGCTGAATAGGCTGGGGCTGTTTTCCCTGGAGCATCAGAGGCTGAGGGGTGACATTATGGAGGTTTATAAAATCATGAGGGACATGGATAGGATAAATAGACAAGGTCTTTTCTCTGGGGTGGAAGAGTCCAGAACTACAAGGCATCAGTTTAGTGTGAGAGGGGAAAGGTATAAGAGACCTAAGTGAAAACTTTTTCAGGCAGAGGGTAGTACATGTGTGAAATGGGCTGCCAGAGGAAGTGGTGGAGGCTGGTACAACTGCAACATTTAAAAGGATGGGTATATGAATAGGAAGGGTTTGGAGGGATACAGGTTGGGTGTTGGCAGGTGGGACTAGATTCGGTTCGGATATCTGGTCAGCATGGATGAGTTGAACTGAAGGGTCTGTTTCTGTGCTGTACATCTCTCTGACTCTATGACCCTTGGTCCACCAAGGAATTTTCCTATTCACTTTTTAAAATCCACATCACCATAAAGAACTCGGAGCTGGAGTAAGCAATTCAGACCCTCAAGGCTTCTCAGCATTTAATACAGCTGCAAATGTGTTGCTGGTCAAAGCACAGCAGGTTAGGCAGCATCTCAGGAATAGAGAATTCGACGTTTCGAGCATAAGCCCTTCATCAGGAATAAGAGAGAGAGAGCCAAGCCGGCTGAGATAAAAGGTAGGGAGGAGGGACTAGGGGGAGGGGCGATGGAGGTGGGATAGGTGGAAGGAGGTCAAGGTGAGGGTGATAGGCCGGAGTGGGGTGGGGGCGGAGAGGTCAGGAAGAGGATTGCAGGTTAGGAGGGCGGTGCTGAGTTGAGGGAACCGACTGAGACAAGGTGGGGGGAGGGGAAATGAGGAAGCTGGAGAAATCTGAATTCATACCTTGTGGTTGGAGGGTTCCCAGGCGGAAGATGAGGCGCTCCTCCTCCAGCCGTCGTGTAGTTGTGTTCTGCCGGTGGAGGAGTCCAAGGACCTGCATGTCCTCGGTGGAGTGGGAGGGGGAGTTAAAGTGTTGAGCCACGGGGTGATTGGGTTGGTTGGTTCGGGCGGCCCAGAGGTGTTCTCTGAAGCGTTCCGCAAGTAAGCGGCCTGTCTCACCAATATAGAGGAGGCCACATCGGGTGCAGCGGATGCAATAGATGATGTGTGTGGAGGTACAGGTGAACTTGTGGCGGATATGGAAGGATCCCTTGGGGCCTTGGAGGGAAGTGAGTGTGGAGGTGTGGGCGCAAGTTTTACATTTCCTGCGGTTGCAGGGGAAGGTGCCGGGGGTGGAGGTTGGGTTGGTGGGGGGTGTGGATCTGACAAGGGAGTCACGAAGGGAGTGGTCCTTGCGGAACGCTGATAGGGGAGGGGAGGGAAATATATCCTTGGTGGTGGGGTCCGTTTGGAGGTGGCGGAAATGGCGGCGGATAATACGTTGTATGCGCAGGTTGGTGGGGTGGTAGGTGAGAACCAGTGGGGTTCTGTCTTGGTGGCGGTTGGAGGAGCGGGGCTCAAGGGCGGAGGAGCGGGAAGTGGAGGAGATGCGGTGGAGGGCATCGTCGATCACGTCTGGGGGGAATCTGCGGTCCTTGAAGAAGGAGGCCATCTGGGTTGTGCGGTGTTGGAATTGGTCCTCCTGGGAGCAGATGCGGCGGAGACGAAGGAATTGGGAATATGGGATGGCGTTTTTACAGGGGGCAGGGTGGGAGGAGGTGTAGTCCAGGTAGCTGTGGGAGTCAGTCGGTTTATAATAGATGTCTGTGTTGAGTCGGTCGCCCGAGATAGAAATGGAAAGGTCTAGGAAGGGGAGGGAGGAGTCTGAGACAGTCCAGGTGAATTTCAGGTCGGGATGGAAGGTGTTAGTAAAGTTGATGAACTGTTCAACCTCCTCGTGGGAGCACGAGGCAGCGCCGGCATTTAATACAATAATGGCTGACCTCATCTCAGCCTCAACTCCCCTTTCCTACCCACTCCCCATAGCCCTTCAATCCATTTCAAATTAATAAACTGTCTACTACCTCTGCAGAGCTGTATTGTCTTGCTTTTTTCCCCAATGTGTTTATCCAAGATTAAGAGAAAAGATTAAATCTTGAATACAGCTTAGTTCTTAGCCAATTTTTGTCATAAGTTTAAAGAGTGAATTTGGTTACAAGAAACAAGTTATCTTTGCATTTATTAGAGAAACCTGGTGAAAATCTCGTATGTTCTATTAATGAGTAATAAATGGAAACAAATTGACCATTTTGGTGATTCAGTAAAACATTCATGCTTTTGGCATGATTCCTGGCGTAGTGGGGCTTGATTACCAGCCCCTTCCTCCTTGAGGAGTAACATCCGGGAAAGAGCAGAGTTTGGATTAACTTGTGGAGCGCCTTTACAGGTTTGGCAAAACCACAGTGAGTCAAATGGTTAGAGATTTACCCTGATTTGATTGTTTCTTCAACTCTCTCAGATTATGCCAAAGGATTTGGAGGGAAATACGGAGTTGAAAAGGACAAGGTGGATAAATCTGCTCTGGGATATGACTACAAGGGAACAACTGAGAAACATGATTCACAGAAAGGTATGTTCATCACACCCCTCCTGCTACTCTCACAGGCTGCTACCTCCTATTCCCATGCATTCCCATTCAGAATGGTACTTCCCATTCCCACATCAAATCCCTACAGTGCCCATCAAGTCTGCACCAACTTGCCAAAGATCATCCCACCCAGATCCACCTCCCCTCTTCCATCCCTGCATTTCCCATGGCTAATCCACCAAGCCTGCACATACCTGGACACTATGTGCAATTTACCATGGCCAATCAACCTAATCTTTGGAGTGTTGGGAGGAAACTGGAGCACCCAGAGGAAACCCGCGCAGACACAGGGAGAATCTGCAACTCCACACAGGGTTGCCAGAGGCTGGAATCGAGCATGCGTTCCCAGCATTGTGAAGCAGCAGCGTTAACCACTGAGCCACTGTGCAACCCAATCTCACCCATTCACACAAACTGATACCTTGTATTCCTATATCTCCCATCCACGCACACAGAATGGTACAACTGCTCCCTCACTTCTCATGATCCCATTCCCCATCCCCCATACAGAACGGCACCTCCTAATTACACCCACTAATGCAAAACCCTCTCCCTGCTTTACATTCCCTGAATAAATCTTCCTGATTGAGACGGCTATATTATGATTATTTTAGCATAATAGCTTCAGGAAGTGTCTTAGTTTGTGTCCCGTGAAACCACCTGGGGGAGATTTTCATCCCTTCACTATTGGCTCTACTTAATCCAAATGGGAAGAGATAAAGTCTCTGAGAATTCACCCTCTTCGCATGAATCAACTTAGTGCATTCACCTGACTGACTGCATGATATAATGGCACCAAGAATGTGAGATTGATGCAATTGCCTTGCAGATTATGCGAAAGGGTTTGGAGGGAAGTATGGAGTACAGAAGGACCACCAGGATAAAACTGCACACGGTTGGGATCATAAGGAGGAGGTCAAGCTTCATGAATCACAGACAGGTGAGGGGCAGAGTGAAGATCTTGGCAGTAAATAAATATGGGTGCACTGCCCCCCCACCTCTCCCCCACCCCCACCCCGTGCCCCCCTCCCTGCCCTCCCCAGATAATACCAGACAATAATGAGCTAGTGACAATGGGGAGTTTTGTCAGAGATCCGCCAGGCCTTGAATGACCATCAGTAAGGCCAGACTTTGGTCAGCTCTGTTTTAATCCCTGACAACAGCCTCCTCCCCCACAATTATTCTGAGGGAAGACGCTGGGTTGGGGAGGGACAGTGTCTGTATGCCCACATCGGGCAGGAGGGGTTACAGCTCGTCCTCCTGTGTAAAGGGAAGGTTGGCATTGCCATTTCAAGCAACCCAAGCAATCGACATCTGATTAGCTGAGGTCAAATGACCCATTTCAAACATAACCCATAACCCCTTCCGCCAATGCCTGCAGCAATTCAAGGACTGTCTGTATCTGTATCCTGCATACAAGGGGATACAAACGATTCAGGTATGTCATTTATTGACTGCATCTCATTGTAGTTCACGCTTTCACTTTGGGACAGTCTGGTGATCTTACCTCTGGTGGAAAATTCCAATATTGGCATCGAGGTGCGAGAGCTCAGTGGAGTGGCTCCCTGTACTCATCAATCAGCCATTTATATATTTACAATGCCAAGTGGGGGAGAGAAGCCTGATCTCCTACTGAGTGCGATGAGAACTTGGGGGGCATTCTCACTCAAACTGAAATTCATCAACAATAACTCGCATTTTTATAGCACCTTGAACATAATGATTGGTTCCAAAGTAGTGCATTGTGCAGTTTGGAGCAAAGTTTGACATCAACCTGATAAATCCTTAGGACAGATGGTCAAAGAGGTAGGCTTTAAAAGGAGGAAAAAGAGATCAAGATAACCAGAGATTTAGGGTGGGAATTGCAGAACTTAGGACGTAGGCAGGTGAGACAACGGTGGAGCAGTTAAAATCATGAATCCTGAAGAGTTCAGAATTAAAGCAGATATCGTGTAGAGTTTGTGTGCTGGAGGAGACTGCTCAGAAGGGGAAGGCCATGGAGTGATTTGAAAACAAAATTGAACAAGAAAATTAAAGATGGGGTACTGCTCAATCAGGTCAGCAAACAGTTGAACAGCACATAGTGACAGTAAGGACACAGGCAGCAGAGGTTTGGATAACATCATGTTTATGAAGATGCCATTGCTATAGCAACTCTGTTTGTGAAGACTGAAAATTTGTACAGCTCATTTCAGCCCTCTGTGGGTCTTTTTTGAATGTTCTAAATTAAACTTGGCCAGCATTTGACCTTAAAATGATCAAAGGCTAGTTTTTGAATAATCACCACTGAAATTCTTATGTCAAAGTAAAAAGGAATACAATTATTGGCTGAAATGCAGATATAAGGCTTAAGAGGCATTGGTAAAAGATACAAATAATGATGAAAGCAAGATTGGCCTGTTAGTGTTGAGGGCTTGCCTTGTTTAAAGAGTTCTCTTTCTAAGGTGAAGGGATTGAAAGTTAAAGTCCGACACTGTGATGGTTTCTGTAGTCGAATTATTGGAGATTTTTCTCACAGGTGGCTTGAGCAGTACAGGTTCTGGGAGGAAGTGAAATTCCCTTTATTTTACATTTATGACACTGCTGGTTGTGGCCTATGATAACCTGGTTCAGTATTTGAAATAACTGCACAGAGGCCAGTATCCCATCACCAAGTCACTCATTTATTTACATGGGCACAGTGCACTGGCTGTGACAGCCAGCTCAGAGTCTGTCCCTGACATCAGGAGATGTCCCTGTTTATATCTGTCAGCCAGGGCTCCCTGATTGACCCTGGCTGACACATATAAACTATGGGATCCACCCAGTTCCAATCACAACAGTATTGTAGACCTGTCGTTGGTTGACCTCCTTTTGTGTTCCTATTGGTGACCCCCTCGATCTCTGATGGCCTCTTTCAGAGTTCTGTTTTAATTGTTGCTCAAAATGATAGTTTACAACTGATTGCTCACAGGTGAAAACTTAAAATTGCTGCTACGTATCTTTGATGAAGCACTGTTCCACAAAACAAAGCCAATTTTGCTGGAATTCTTGGTAGTGTCCTTCCTGTGCCCTATTCTCTCAGAAGCTTTGAATTCTCACAATTTTAGAAGGGCCCATTGCTTTCCTGAGGGTGAATGGAATCCTAAGTGCTGCCTTTTGTGATTGGTAACACATCAGTCTGTCTGCATTCTTGGCTGTAGTGAATCAACAAGAGTAGAGTCATAGAGCTGTGCAACAGTCATGTGACTTCAGCAAGCCACCTTTGAAGTTTCTGTGCCCATTTGACAAAGGTAGATAAGCCTTCTTTACAAAATACTTTATATTATAATTACACAGTTGTAAGAAAAAGTGTAACAGGACAGCACTGTGCTCATTTCAACTGCACTGTGGATTGATCTGTCCTAAATAGGACAACAATATTCAAGAACATACCACACCAACACTTTCTCAAGCACAATTGGAAATGGACCAAAAAAACAGCTCATATTCTATGCAAAATAAAAAGAGTGCTATATAAATACTGTTTGATGTTGTTATTTTGTACTCTCCATTACAATTCAAGTAATTTAATGAAATTAATTAAAGATGACTAAACACTTCAGATTCTGTGCTTACTATTTTTGAAAGTATTTCCTGTTTCTGGATGTGCTTCTGTTGTTTGTAGTATAGATCCCAGGATTTTCCCACTGAATGGACTTTTACCCGCAGTTTTATTCCATCTCCCATTTTGTGTATTGGATCATTAGCTGCCCACCAGTACTCTAGCACTACCCACTCCTCTGTGGATAGAGTTAAGGGATGAACTAATATGCTTCTGGTGAAATAGAGATGTTAAGCACACACCACATTGCCCCTTAGGCAAGCAACTGCAAGGCATGATAATGCTGCAAAATCCCAGACCTTTCCCAATTGCACAACTGGTATTCGGATATAGATCACTCATGATCCAATTGACAGGTACTCAAGGAGCTTCCAGTTCCCACTTGTATAGCTCGCTATGACACTGGGCCTTGTTAAAGGCCCCATGTTCAATGCTTGGCGCATGCTGAGTTAGCCAATCTCAGAGCACCATGATTGACATCAATTCCCTGGAAGTGCCGTTAGGAGAGATCAAACAGAGCTTTTACTCCTTTTTGTCATTTCTGTGTTGTTTGCCTTCCTTCTACAGATTACGCCAAGGGCTTCGGTGGGCGATATGGAGTACAGCAGGACCGGATGGACAAGGTACTCATTTAAACTCCGTCAGATGTGTCACAGCTCTATGTAACAACGCAAGCCATGGAACGTCCCCATTTTTTCCAACAATGGGCTAAACCCAGGCAAATGGGACTAGTTCAGTTTCAGACACCTGGTTGACATGGATGAGTTGGACTGAACGGTCTGCTTCGATGCTGTATGACCCAATGATTCTAATATTGTAAACCCAAGCTTGGCTTTGCACTTTGACTTACTTACTTGCTCTTCCCCTTGCTGCTGCGTTGCCTTTTAAACCATGACTCTTTACATCAATGTTCCAGCAGACTAGAGAGTCAAGTATTCAGATACATGGCTCCAATAGCTTGATTGATGTTTTATCATTTCCATGCCAACAGTACATTGACGGATATCTACATTGTTGTACCTCTTACATTTCCTGTTCAGATTAACTTTCAAAATTCTTCTTCAACTTCATTGAGTTGAATCTTTTATGTGTCAATGAGGCTTGGAGGTAGCAAGTCTCACCTGAAAGGATTGTAGGTTCGAGCCCTTACCCAGGACTTAAGCTTATGACCTGAATTTACATTTATGCCCTTACTGTGCCCCTGGAAGAATGAAATCTGTCATAAAAAGTTATGACTAAAATGAAAGCACGCAGAATTGGAGGGAAAGTTGGGAGTTGATTTGGAAATTTTTGGTGAATTAGCAGATAGAGTTGAAATAAAGTGATTGTTCTCTGCAGGGAACATGTGGTGTCCCCAGGCAGCTGCTGACACGTGCTGGCTTTAGTTGAAGAGCCCTCCTGATTATTCTGCCTGTCCCACAGCCAGGGCTCTTGAAGCCCTGTGGAAGGAGAAAGTTTGGCCTTAAGTTCACTGGTAAATCACGCTCACCCTTAGCAATGTCACATTTACATCCTAATTGCTATTTTATAAACCCTTATCGTTCTCCCCAGGGATTTGTCCCTCAGCTGAAAGATTGAGCTATAGTAGAGAAATCCACAGGCCAGGCCTGTGCTTTGGACCTGGCCTTTCAGAGGTGTACAGAAGACTTCCAGGGGATACAAAACCTGTTTTGTCTTTTCTTGCCCTTGAGCAGGGAAGTGTGTGTATGGGATTGGCATTCTGCAGGACCGCTAGTCTCTGGGCAAGGATCTTGATTAGTAAGGGTGTCAAGGGTTATAGGGAGTGAACAGGAGAATAGGAGTCAGAAACCTACCAGCTATGATCAGATGGCGGGGCCGATGGACTGAATGGCCTAATTCTGCTCCTATATCTAAATGTCCTTATGGTATGGTTTCTAACTGAAGCTCAGGTCTGTTTTTACTCTCTCGTTAAACTGTTGGTTGACTGACTGGTTTCTCAATTCATGTTCCAGAACGCTGCCTCTTTCACTGAGATGGAGAGTCCAACCTCGTCCTATCAAAAGACAAGGCCTGTAGAAGCTTGTGAGTTGGTGTAGCCGATCTGGAATGATGGAATATAAGTGTAGATGGTGCCAAGTTGGTTCCATCATCTTAATTGGCAAACGATTCACATAGTTACTTTTCAGTTTCCTGTCTCTCCATTCCTCTATGGTTTCCCTGGATGCTCTGACCCTTACCTAAGTTCTATTCACTGAGAATCAGACAAGCTCCCAGTAGCTCATCAATGTCTGAGCCCAGACAGGGACTCTCAGCAAGAGGTGTCATTACATCCAAGACTCATCACACCCTTCTGTGCCAGTGACACACCCATGTCCCTCTTAGGGAATTAACAGAGGTGGGCAGCACGGTGGCACAGTGGTTAGCACTGCTGCTTCATGGCGCCTGAGACCCGGGTTCAATTCCCGACTCAGGCGACAGACTGTGTGGAGTTTGCACGTTCTCCCCGTGTCTGTGTGGGTTTCCTCTGGGTGCTCCGGTTTCCTCCCACAGTCCAAAGATCTGCGGGTCAGGTGAATTGGCCATGCTAAATTGCCTGTAGTGTTAGGTGAGGGGTAAATGTAGGGGTATGGGTGGGTAGCGCTTCGGCGGGTCGGTGTGGACTTGTTGGGCCGAAGGGCCTGTTTCCACACTGTAAGCAATCTAATCTAATCAATCAGCAGCTGGAATACTGGTCCATGGCTTTTATTCCTGCGCTACTTCATCTCCTCTGTCACGGTTTAGCCCAGAGGTACTGAGGCCAACTCCAGTGCTGCCAGTCTGGAATAAGTTTGGCCAGTGCTGACTGGTCATTGGACTGATGCATTCCTGTTCTCTGTAATGATGAGTGGTCTGATAGCCACAGCAGATCACATTCTCCATATACCCTGTTACATACATACAATGTTTCAGTTTCAATACATAAGGAAGATGGGAGTTCCAGTTTGACAATGTTCCCACACACTATGATAGTGTTCTGTGTGTCAGTATTTCCACCTTCTTTCTGTGCTCCCTGTGTCAGTGTTTTGTCACCCTGTTCCATTATACTCACATGTACATATTGTGTCATGAACTGATTTTAATAACCGAGGCATCCTCTGTTACTCTCTCTGTATTACACTTTTTAACTTGCACATTTTCTACCACTTGACGTCCTCCCTCCATCATTCTTTTCACATCTGAGAACCAAACCTATATCCAATTAAGAACACAAATTGCTGGAAACACTCAGCACGTCAGGCAGCATCTATGAAGAGAAATCAATGTTAATGTTTTGGGTCAGGTGACTCTTCCTCAGAACAAACCTATATCTATCTCTCTTATTTCTGATTCTCACCTTCCTTGCCTGTCTTTTAATCCTATTCCTCCCTTAGTCTCCCTTCTCCCAGAATCTCCTGTCTCAACTCAAATGAATTTGTCATCCATTTTCTCTTATTTTCCTTTCTTCCCCCCTCCATTTTCTCCTTTCCTCTCTTCCCACGCTCTCTTCCTCCCTTTTTGTTCTCTCTTTCTCCCTCTCCTCCTTTTATCTCTGTGTCTATCTGTTCCCCATACCCCATTTTTCTCACAGACCATCTCTGGCTTTGTATCTGCAGCCAACAGTGGTGCAAGTAGCCTGAAGGCCAGGTTCGAGAACTTGGCTAAAGCCAGTGAAGAAGAGAACAAGAAGCGAGCGGAGGAGGAGAGGGCTCGGAGACAAGCCCGAGAGAAACAGGAGCGAGAGCAGGCACAAAGGAAGCAGCAGGTAAGCAAGTGACAGACCTGGGGGGATTTCTGAGGGATAGGATTTACATACATTTGGACAGGCAAGGACTGATTAGGGATGGTCAACATGGCTTTGTGGGTGGGAAATCATGTCTCACAAACTTGATAGAGTTTTTTGAAGAAGTAACAAAGAGGATTGATGGGGGCAGAGTGGTAGACGTGATCTATATGGACTTCAGTAAAGCGTTTGACAAGGTAGACTGATTAACAAGGTTCAACCACATGGAGTACATGGACAACTAGCCACTTGGATACAGAACTGGCTCAAAGATAGAAGACGGAGGGTGGTGGGGGAGGGTTACTTTTCAAATTGGAGGCCTGTGACCAGCGGTGTGTCAAAAGGGTTGTTGCTGGATCGATGACTTTTTATGCTTTCTATAAATGATTTGGATTTGAACACAGGAGGTGTGGTTAGTAAGTTTACAGATGACACCAAAATTGGAGGTGTAGTGGACAGCAAAGAAGGTTACCTCAAAGTACAATGGGATCTTGATCAGATAGGCCAATGGGCCAAGGAGTTGCGGATGGAGTTTAATTTTGATAAATATGACATGCTGCACTTTGGAAAGGCACATCAGAGCAGGACTTATACACTTAATGGTAAGGCCTTGGGGAGTGTTGCTGAACAAAGAGATTTTGGAATGCAGGTTCAAAGTTCCTCGATAGTGGAGTGACAGGTAAATAGGATAAGAGCATAAGACATAGAGCCAGAAATTAGGCCCTTCAACCCATCAAGTCTGCCCGCCATTCAGTCATGGCTGATAAATTTCTCACCTGCTTTCTCCCCGTAACCCTTGATCCCCTGATACTCAAGAACCTATCTATCTCACTCTTAAATATATGCAATGACCTGGCCTTCACAGCCTTCTGGGACAATGAATTCCATAGATTCACCACTCTCTGGCTGAAGAGGTTTCTCCTGATCTCCATTCTAAAAGGTCTTTTCTTTTGCCTAAGGCTGTGCCCTCTGGTCCGAGTCTCTCCTATCAATGGAAACATCTTCCCAACATCTACTCTGTCCAGGCGATCCAGCATTCTGTATGTTTCAATTAGATTCCCTCTCATCTTTCTAAACTTCATTGAGTATAGACCTGGCATCCTCAAATGTTCCTCATATGTTAAGCTTTTCACTCCTGGGACCATTCTCACGAACCTCCTCTGAACCCGCTCCAGGGCTTCCTGAGGCATGGGGCCCAAAACTGCCCACAATACTCCAAATGTGGTCTGACCACGGTCTTATAAAGCCTCAGAAGTACAGCCCTGTTTTTATATTCAAGCCCTCTCAAAATAAATGCCATCATTCCTAACTACTGACTCAACCTGCAAGTTTACCTTGAGAGAATCCTTGCTAGATCTCCCAAGTTTCTTTGCACTTCCGACTTCTGAATTTTCTCCCTATTTAGAAAATAATCCATTCCTCTATGCTTCCTACCAAAGTGCATGAATTTACATTTTCCCATGTTGTACTCCATCTGCCACTTCTTTGCCCACTCTGCGAACCTGTCAAATCCTTCTGCAGCCTCCTCATCTCCTCAATGCTATCTGTTCCTCTATCTATTTTTGTATCAGCTGCAAACTTAGCTAGAATGCCCTCAGTTCCTTCATCTAGATTGTTAATGTATGAAGTGAAAAGCTGTGGTCCCAACACTGAACCTTGCAGAACACCACTTGTCACTGGCTGCCATCCTGAGAAGGACCCTTTTAGCCCCACTCTCTGCCTGACAGCCAAGCTTCTATCCATGCCAGCACCTTGCCTCTAACACCATGGGCTCTTATCTTACTCAGTAGCCTGCTGTACGGCACCTTGTCAAAGGCCTTCTTGAAGACTAGGTGGATAACATCCATTGGCCCTCCTTGGTCTAACCTGCTTGTTACTTCCTCAGAGAATTCTAGCAGATTTGTCAGGCATGACCTCCCCTTGATGAAACCTTGCTGACTTTGCCCTATTTTACCATACACTTCCAAGTATTCAGAAATCTCATCTTTCACAATGGATTCCAAGATCTAAATGAATGTGGTGTTTGGTATGCTTGCCTTTGTAGGTCAGTGCATTGAGTATAGGAGTTGGGAGGTCATGTTGCCCCTGTACAGGACAATGGCTTGGCCACCTTTGAATTCTGATCTCTCTGTTATAGAAAGGATGGTGTGAAACTTGAAAGAGTTCAGAAAAGATTTACAAGGATGTTGTCAGAGTTGGAGGGTTTGTGCTGTAGAAAGAGGCTGAATAGGCTGGGACTATTTTCCCCGGAGTACCAGAGGCTGAAGGCTGACCTTATAGAGGCTTATAAAATCATGAGGGGCATGGACAGGGTGAATGGTTAAGATCTTTTTCCCCAGGGTGGGAAGTCCAAAACTAGAGGGCATAGGTTTAAGATGAGAAGAGAATGATTGAAAAGGGACCTAAGTGAAATGGGTCTGGGTGGGTTACTCTTCGGAGGGTCGGTATGGACTTGTTGGGCCGAAGGCCCTGTTTCCACACTGTAGGGAATCTAATCTAATCAAAAAGGGGAAACTTTTTCACGCAGAGGGTGGTGCATATAAGGAACGAGCTGCCAGAATAAGTGGTGGAGGCTGGTACAATAACAACATTTAAAAGGCATCTGGATGGGTATATGAATACGAAGGGTTTAGAGGGATATGGGCCAAATGCTGGCAAATGGGACGAGATTAATTTAGGATATCTGGTCAGCATGGACGAGTTGGATGGAAAGGTCTGTTTCTGTGCTGTACTTCTCCATAACTCTAAATGAGTGACAGCCAGTTGGTATCTCACTGGAAGTGAGCTTTGAGCTATGTGTAGTTTCCTACTCTGTACTAACACTTTGGCCAGCTGTGTGGTACGTTTATTGCCTCCATCCCATTTTATGAGGAAGAAGTGCACTTGTTTGACCTTTGTCTTTTACTGTAGATAGATCTTTCTCTGTAATGGTGACTGCTGTTAGAAACAGTTTTGAGTTTTTTTTTGTCAGGAATAAGATTTCTGACACAAGTGTCTTGTTTGTAAAATTATCCCAGTAAATTATACCCATCGGTAACACGTGAGCAGCTTTGATGTTGTACCTGAAAGGCAGCTGGTCAATAATGCAGCACTGGTTCACCAGCAATGCAGCATTCCATCAACACGGCCTCACCAGAGTGTAGCACTCTGTCAATTCTGAACCCTGAGAGTGTGGCATGCCTTCAGTGCTGCCCCTCTGAGAGCGTGGCACTCCCTCAGTGCTGCCCCTCTGAAAGTGTGGCACTCCCTCAGTGCTGCCCCTCTGAGAGTGTGGCATGCCTTCAGTGCTGCCCCTCTGAGTGTGTGACACTCCCTCAGTGCTGTCCCTCTGAGAGTGTGGCACTCCCTCAGTGCTGCCCCTCTGAGAGTGCAATACCTCCTCAGTACTGCTCCTCTGAGAGTGTGGCACTCCCTGAGTACTACCCCTTTAAGAGTGTGGCACTCCCTCAGTGCTGTCCCTCTGAGAGTGCAACATCCCCTCGGTACTGCCCCTCTAAGAGTGCGGCATTCCCTTGGTACTGCCCTCTGAGAGTGCAGCACCTTCTCAGTACTGCCCTCTGAGAGTGCAGCACTCCCTCACTACTGCCCTCTGTAGTGCAACACTCACTCAGTGTTGCCCCTCTAGAGTGCAGCACTCCCTCAGTGCTGCCCTCTGAGAGTGTGGCACCCCCTCAGTGTTGCCCCTCTAGAGTGCAACGTTCCTCAGTACTGCCCTCTGAGAGTGCAGCATTCCCTCACTGCTGCCCTCTCAAGTGCGGAACTCCCTCAGTACTGCCCCTCTGAGAGTGCAGCACACTCTCTGTATGCCCTCTGAGAGTGTGGCACACCCTTAATACTGCCCTCTGAGGGTACAACTCTCCCTGCCCCTTTGAAGTGGGTTCCAAGCTCTGGATTGAGACTATGAAGCTTCGACCTGCTGAGTGAGGAGCAGTCTGCTGTCACTGGGTCAAGGCAAACAATCCATGAACATAGTGTGGAGTGCAAAACGCTGTTCATCATCACATGGATTGGCAGCTCCTTCTCACCATTCACTCACAGAGTCATCCACATGGCTCTCTGACTGCACACATTATTGCAAGCCTGGGAGTGTGTCTTCACATAACGTGTCAGCAAGTTTGTTTACTGTATGGCTGTGTACCACTGATCTGAATCCTTTGTCTATGCCAGACTGATGAAAGATTCAAACGTTGGTGATAGGAAGACCAGTCACTGAAACCACTCCTGTTGAATGGGCAGTTGTGTGGGGTCTTCAGACAGGGCGGACCTCACACATATACCATCAGGCTTCACATGTGAACAAACAGCTCGATTTGTGATGTCAGAATCTCAGGCATCTGAGAAAATGTCTGAAAAGAGCTTGAGGCCTTGGTGCAGGGTTAGAACAGGAAATAAAATGAGTTGGTTTAAAAAAAATGCGGGAGGGGAAGTGAAAGGAAGCACTGATTGGGTTGGGTGGGGGGATGGTGATCTTCCTTGGGAAGACACGAGAGAGAGAATTGAGCCAAGTGGGATGGATTAAACAGAGAGTTCAAAAACTTACTGGGTTGAGAGGTCATCAGTCAGATGTGTTGGGAACTGATCACTTCTACAATGCAGTCGGCTTCAAAAGATTCCTCCCACATTAACCTTTAACCCTCTTCATTCACAGGAGGAAGTGTGCCAGGAGGAAGAGGCAGAAATACAAGAACCTCCGAGAACAAAACAGCTTCCACCTATTCCTCGAACCCGGGGTCAAAAAACAATGAATGAGCCAGAGCCAGAGCCAGAGCCAGAACCCCAGCCAGAGCCACAGCCAGAACCAGAGCCAGAACTAGAACCAGAACCAGAGCCAGAGCCTGATGAAGCCGCAGTCTATGACAATCCTGAGTCTTGCCAGGAGGTAATGGAGATCTGATCATTAACCACCAAAGGACGAGGCAGAACATTAAAGTTTCTACAGCGTTCCGTGTACTTTCTCAAGCATTTTCTACCCAAAGTAATGTTTCTACATGGAATATTTTTGGGCAATCACAGAGTCACCATGAGACCTAAGCACAAAGCCATTGTTTCAGCCAGGGTTGGCATTAGAAGACCAGATGGTGGCCACTTTGGGAAATGGGGAGACACATAAAACCGTAAAATAGAGCAGCAGAATTAGGCCATTCAGCCCATTAAGTCTGCTTCGCCATTCAATCGTGGCTGATATGTTTCTCAATCCCATCTCCCTGCAACCTTTGATCTCCTTACTAATCAAGGAACTATCTAAGTACGTCTTCAATACATTCAATAACTTAGCTTCCACAGCCCACTGCAGTAATACATTCCATCGATTCTCCATCCTCTGGCTGAAGAAATTTCTTCTCATCTTATTTCTAAAAGATCGTCCCTTCACTCTGAGGCTGTGCCGCCAGGTTCTAATTTCTCGTATGAGGGGAAACATTTTCACATTCACTCCGTCCAGGTCTCTCTGTATTCTGTAAATTTCAATGAGATCCCCCTCATTATTCTAAACTCCATCGTGTACAAACCCAAGGTCCTCAACTGCTCCTCATATGATGAGTCCTTCATCCCCAGGGTCATTGTTGTAAACTGCCTGTGGACCCCTTCCAAGGGCAGCACAACCTTCCTTAGATACGGGGTCCAAAACTGCTCACAATATTCTAAATGCGATCTGACCAGAGCCTTATAAGCCATAGCAGTACATCCTTGTTCCTGTATTCTAACTGATCTGATAATAAGTGCCATTCTAATAAAAAGTCACTCAGTGTGATAGTTGGCAGAGGGAACATTACACTTTACCTGCCCTTTTGATTAGAGTGCTTTACTCTGTATGTAACTGCATACTCTATCCATCCTATAGATAATGGAATTACGCAGAGGGAGAGTTACTAGGTATATACTGTATCTGTCCCAGAAGTGCTTGGGGAAAGTGTAGAGGGAGCTTCATTCTAAAGGTAACTATGCTGTATGTGCCTGGAAGTGGTTGATGAAATAGTACAGAGGGAGTTACTGCAATTGCAACAACTTGCACTTTAAACCCAATAAAACGCATTAAGTCACTTCACATGGGCATCATAAAGCAATGTATAGCACGGAGCTACATGAGGAAATAATAGGGCAGCTGAGCAAATGCTTGGTCAAAGTAGTAGGTTCTGAGGGATGTCTTAAAGGAAGAGAGGCAGAGATGTTTAGGGAGGGGATTTCAGAGCTTAGTGTTCTTGAAGCTCAAAACATGGCTATCAGTGGTGGAGTGACTCAAATTGCAGAATTCAGATAGAGTTAATAAATTTGCGGATGACGCTAAGGTCGGTGGAGTTGTGAGTAATGCCAAAGAATGTTGCAGATTACAAGTGGATATAGATAAGCTGCAGAGCTGGGCTGAGAGGTGGCAAATAGAGTTTAATGCGGAAAAGTGTGAGGTGATTCATTTTAGACAGAGTAACTGGAATGCAAAGTACTGGGCTAATGGTAAGATTCTTGGTAGTGTAGATGAGCAGAGAGATCTCAATGTCCATGTACGTAGATCCTTGAAAGTTGCCACCCAGGTTGTAGGATTGTTAAGAAGGCATACAGTGTGTTAGCTTTTATTGATAGAGGGATTGAGTTTCAGAGGCACAAGGTCATGCTGCAGCTGTACAAAACTCTGGTGTGGCCACACTTGGAGTATTGTGTACAGTTCTGGTCACCACATTATAGGAAGGATGTGTAGGTTTTGGAAAGGGTTCAGAGGAGATTTACTAGGATATTGCCTGGTATGGAGGGAAGGTCTTATGAGGAAAGGCTGAGGGACTTGAGGCTGTTTTCATTAGAGAGATGGTTGAGAGGAGACTTAATTGTGACATATAAAATAATCAGTGAGTGAGATCAGGTGGACAGGGAGAGCCTTTTTCCTCAGATGGTGATGGCAAACATGAGGGTACATAGCTTTCATTTGAGGGATGATAGATATGGGACAGATGTTAGAGGTAGTGTCTTTACTCAGAAAGTAGTAGGGGCGTGGAATGCACTGTCAGCAACAGGAGTGGACTCCCCAACTTTAAGGACATTTAAAGAATCATTGGATAAACATATAGATGAAAATGGAATAATGTAGGATATATGGGCTTCAGATTGGTTCCACAGGTCAGTGCAAAATCGAGGGCCAAAGGGCCTACTGCGCACTGTGATGCCTTATGTTCTTTGGGGCAAGGGTTTCCAAGGACTTTACTATGGTATGGTAATGGAGTTGAGGATGGGAGGGTTCACTGTATTGCCCATTCCAAGTAGGAGATGCCTAAACTTTATTTTTTGAGGCTCATTAGCACGTTCCTACTTGTTGGTTTTAATTTATTGTTATCTCAGTGGAAAATAATTCACTTGGGCCAGAGTAAGAATGACAGTCAAGGTCTGATTAAACATACAGATTGCAATCTGATGATGTAATGAAGGATTTCGGTGGATTTGGGTGATCAGCTTAGACCTCATAGCAAAGCGATTTCATTATGTCAGGCGTGAGCATGTGACAGGCGAGGCTGACCCTATCCACTTGGGAATTCCATGTCTGTATTAATCAGCAAAGGCCAAAGGTCACCTCTCATTGTAGAGCCCATTGTAGTAATGCCAATTGCCCATCTTGCTGAGTGTGACATTTAGTTTTAAATTGCTTGCCTATCTGTTATGCTTTACAGCAAGTGACTGATGAAGACTATGAAAACATTATGGACTATTCTCAGCAAACAGTGCCCAAGGAAAATGTGGATGATCAGGGAGACTATGAGGAGTTGGCACCAGTGAACACAGAGGCCGAAGCTGGTGAGATACCGTCTCTAGATCATCTGGATGCATGTGAAGGATAATATACTCTGGATTGTGCTGTGGGGAAAAATGGTTTTGAGGGTATGGGGAGGAGTGTGAGTTGGTATAAATGAGGGCATTGGTGTGTTTGGGAACTTTAACAATAATCACATTTAAGGGATATGGAAGAACAGTGGACAGATGGGTTTAAAAATACTGTCAGGTAATGGCTAAAATCATCAAAATTATAGGACCTGTATCATTTTCTGTTGCTTAAAATCTTGTTGTTATAATTTATTTATAGATGCAGAGAATATTTATGACGTTGCCAATTCTGGTGTGACTGCAGTAGCTTTGTATGATTACCAAGGAGGTAAGTCATTGATATAATAAATAAATAAAGTAATTCATTGCAAAGTGTTTCACACAAACCTCACTACTTAGCTTGCTTAGCCCAGTCCCTGGTGAAGCGTGGACAGTAAACCTCTCCCTGAGTTTGACAGTTCTACTTCATGTCATCTGTCAGTTGACTTCCTGTCGGGGAGCAGGAGGGGTCCAGTTATTCTGCCATTTTATTTGAACACAGCTAACCTGTACTTCAACTCCATTGACTCGCTTTTACTAAAAAAAAAAGGTCTTGTGTGATGCCCTTGCCTCCCAAAAATCTGGAAACATCAGTCCTGTATTTGATTGAAAGACATCCTGGGAAAACATTCCAGAATTTCTATCGGAGAAGGGTTTCCTGGTGTTGCTCAGTCTAATTTCAAGGTTGTTTCCAGATGTTCTGAACACAAATGATTTCACCAAAACGGGCTTTGCAAGTTAAATTATGATGGCAGGTTGTGTTAATTATTTGTGTTATCCCTTCATATAGAAAATTAAGGGGTGATTGAGGTATATAAGGTTATTAAAGGAGTTATAAGATCAAAAAAAGTAAATCATTTACTCTGGGAATTGCATAGCAATGGGCCATAATCTTAAAATGAGAGATAGATCAGTTGTTGAGATATGAAACAAAAGAAATAGGACAGGAATAGGCCATTTAACCCCTCAGGCCTGCCTTGCCATTCAATAGAATCACGGCTGAATTGCCTCAGTCCTTAACTCCTCTTCCATACCCTCAACTCCCTGGTATTTCAAACATCTACCCCCTCCTTAAACATTTTTAGTGATCTAGCTTTCATAATTCTCTGGGTTAGATTATTTCAGATATTCACTATCTTCAAAGGAAAAAAAGTCCTGCGCATCTCTGTTTTAAGTGAGTGTCCTCTTATTTTGTAAATGTACGAACACAGGGAGTAGGCAATCCTGCCTGTCAAGTCTGCCCCGCCATTTAATCTGACCATGGTTGATCAAACACTGCCCCTTGTACTCATACTATCTCCATAACCCTTTCCAGTCTCAATAACCAAAGACTTATCAACCTGAATTTAAAATATACTCAACAACTGAGCTTCCATCGCCAGAATTCCAAATGTGAGGTATTGTATTTCGGTAAAAACTTGGCTGGTATGAACAGGGAACAATGAATGAATAATAATATTGAGATTCTAGTCAAAAATAAAAAGAATCATATATAAGATATAGACAACTTGCATCAAATGAATCTCTTGAAGAATATAAAGAATGTAGGGGCATTCTTAAGAGGCATATCAGGAAGAAAAAGAGGGGATATTGAGATAGCCTTGACAGATAAGGTTAACGATAACACAAAGAGGTTCTACAAGAACATTAAGAGGAAAAGAGAGAGTAGGACCCTTTAAAGATCAACAAGATCATCTTTGTATTGAACTTTGGGAGACAGGAGAGATTTTAAATGAATATTTTGTGTCAGTTTTTACTGTCAAGTAAAAAATGGAGGTTAGAGAGCTCAGTGAAGGAAATATCGATGTATTGAAAACAGCTCACATTACTGAAGAGGAAGTGGCAGAGGTCTTATAAAACACAAAGTTAGATAAATCTCTAGAGTATAGGAGTTGGGATGTCATGTTGAGATAGCATAGGACATTGGTGAGGCCTTTTTTACAGTACTGTGTGCAGTTCTGGTCGCCTTGTTATAGCAAAGATGTCATTAAACTGGAGAGGGTTCAGAAAATATTTACCAGGATGTTGCCAGGAATGAAGGTTTTGAGTTAGAAGGAGAGGGATAAGCTGTAACTTTTTTCACTAGAGTGCAGGAGGTAGAGGGTAACCTTATACACATTTATGAATCATCTTGAGGGGCATTGATAAGATGAATAGCAAAGGTCTTTTCCATAAGGTGATGGAGTTCAAAACAAAGTGATGTATTTTTAAGGTGAGAGGAGAAAGTTTTAAAAAGACCATGAGGGGCAACTGTTTTAGTGGTTAGTGTATAGAATGAACTACCAGAGGATGTGGTGGATGCGAGTAAAGTTACAAAACTTAAAAGACATTTGGATAAGTACATGATTAGGAAAGGTTTGGAGGGATATGGGCCAAATGCAGGCAGGTGGAACTAGTTTGTTTTGGGAACAAGGTTGGCATGGAATGGTTTGACCAAAGGACCTTTTTGCATGCTGAATAACTCTATGATTCTATGAGTTGGACCGAAGGCTCTGTTGCCGTGCTGTATGACTCTATGATTCTATGAGTTGGACCAAAGGCTCTGTTGCCGTGCTGTATGACTCTATAATTCTACAAGTTGGACCGAAGGCTCTGTTGCCGTGCTGAATGACTCTATGATTCTACAAGTTGGACCGAAGGCTCTGTTGCCGTGCTATGATTCTATGATTTTATGAGTCTAGTTTAGAGTGGTGCTGGAAAGGCACAGCATGTCAGGCAGCATCCGAGGAGCAGGAAAATCAATGTTTCGGGCAAAAGCCCTTAATCAGGAATAGGGCTATGATTCTATGAATTGAACCGAAGGCTCTGTTGCCGTGCTGTATGACTCTATTATTCTATGAGTTGGACCGAAGGCTCTGTTGCCATGCTGTATGACTTTATGACTGCATGACTCTATTTACCAGATTCTGAGTAAAAAAAAGTCTCCTCATTTCAGTCCTAGATGGCACTCCATTTATTTTTAAATTATACCACCTGGTTCTAGATTTTCCAACCAGGGCATTTACCCTGTCCATCTCTTTGAGTATTCTGAAGTTTCAATGAGATCATCCTTCATTCATTGAAATTCTAGAGAATGCAGGCCCATTTGCACTATCTGGCTTCATAGGACAGTCCTGCCACCTGAGAAACAAGTCTGATGAACTTTTGTTGTACTTCCTCTGTAGTAATAATATCCTACCTGAGAGAAGGAGATCCAAACTACACCCAGTGTTACAGTGTGTTCTAACACAACTGATGCAAGGCTTCACCACTGCTGTACTCAAATCCTCTTGCAATAAAAGTTAATGTTCCATTAGCCTTCCTAACAGCTTACTGCGTTTGCATGTTGGCCTTCAGTGACTTATTGATTAGGATACCCAAGTCCCTTTGTACATCTACATTGTGCCTCCATTTTTGAGATTCTCCTCCTAGTTGAAACATCCTTTTAACATCTACAATGTCAAGTGCCCTCAGAATCTCACATGTTTCAATATAACACTTTTCATTTTTAAAATTCTAATAAATAAAGGCCTCACCTGTTTCACCCTTCTTGATAAGTCAACTCCTTTATCCCGAGAATCAGCCCAATGAACCATTTTGAACTTCCCTCAGTACTTGTATATCATTTCTTAAATTCACGGACCAAAACGGTATATACTGTTCCAAGTATGGTATCACCAGCTCCCAGTACAGTTGCAACAACACTTCCATCCATTTATATTCCAACCCCAGTAGCGGTAAAGGCCAAAATTCCATTTGGTAAAAACAATGACTGCAGATGCTGGAAACCAGATTCTGGATCAGTGGTGCTGGAAGAGCACAGCAGTTCAGGCAGCAGCCAACGAGCAGCGAAATTGACATTTCGGGCAAAAGCCCTTCATCAGGAATAAAGGCAGAGAGCCTGAAGCATGGAGAGATAAGCTAGAGGAGGGTGGGGATGGGGAGAAAGTAGCATAGAGTACAATGGGTGAGTGGGGGAGGTGATGAAGGTGATAGGTCAGGGAGGAGAGGGTGGAGTGGATAGGTGGAAAAGGAGATAGGCAGGTAGGACAAGTCCGGACAAGTCATGGGGACAGTGCTGAGCTGGAAGTTTGGAACTAGGGTGAGGTGGGGGAAGGGGAAATGAGGAAACTGTTGAAGTCCACATTGATGCCCTGGGGTTGAAGTGTTCCGAGGCGGAAGATGAGGCGTTCTTCCTCCAGGCGTCTGGTGGTGAGGGAGCGGCGGTGAAGGAGGCCCAGGACCTCCATGTCCTCGGCAGAGTGGGAGGGGGAGTTGAAATGTTGGGCCACGGGGAGGTGTGGTTGATTGCTGTGGGTGTCCCGGAGATGTTCCCTAAAGCGCTCTGCTAGAGGCGCCCAGTCTCCCCAGTGTAGAGGAGACCACATCGTGAGCAACGGATACAATAAATGATATTAGTGGATGTGCAGGTAAAACTTTGATGGATGTGGAAGGCTCCTTTAGGGCCTTGTATAGAGTGAGGGAGGAGGTGTGGGCGCAGGTTTTACAGTTCCTGTGGTGTCAGGGGAAGGTGCCAGGATGGGAGGGTGGATTGGAGGTGGGCGTGGACCTGACCATGTAGTCACGGAGGGAACGGTCTTTCCGGAAGGCAGAAAGGGGTGGGGAGGGAAATATATCCCTGGGGGTGGAGTCTTTTTGGAGGTGGCGGAAATGTCGACGCATGATTTGGTTTATGCGAAGGCGGGTAGGGTGGAGGCCTGGGCCTCCTTCACCGCCGCTCCCTCACCACCAGACACCTGGAGGAAGAACGCCTCATCTTCCGCCTCGGAACACTTCAACCCCAGGTCATCAATGTGGACTTCAACAGTTTCCTCATTTCCCCTTCCCCCACCTCACCCTAGTTCCAAACTTCCAGCTCAGCACTGTCCCCATGACTTGTCCAGACTTGTCCTACCTGCCTATCTCCTTTTCTACCTATCCACTCCACTCTCTCCTCCCTGACCTATCACCTTCATCCCCTCCCCCACTCACCTATGGTACTCTATGCTACTTTCTCCCTACCCTCCTCTAGCTTATCTCTCCACGCTTCAGGCTCACTGCCTTTATTCCTGATGAAGGGCTTTTGCCCAAAACATCGATTTCGCTGCTCGTTGGATGCTGCCTGAACTGCTGTGCTCTTCCAGCACCACTAATCCATAATCCCAAATTCCATTTGCCTACTTAATTACTTGTTGCATCTGCAGAACACCAGATAGCTCTTTGCTGCACTGTTTTTGAATCTTTATTTATTTAAATAATAGTCTGCCTTTTGATTCCTCTCATCACAGTGCATGAACTCACATTTGCTTACATTATACTCCATCTGACTTCAGATTTCCAGTCTTCAGCCAATTAAATTCACTCCACATAGCGTAAAGCAATGGCAGACCATACTGAACACTGAAGAATCTATGAATAACAGCATCCTGAGTTGGAGTACTGAAGACATGCTCTAGAACTAGCAACACTTCAAGTTAGGTTATTCCAATACAGAGTTGAGAGTGTAGTGCTGGAAAAGCACAGCAGGCCAGGCAGCATCTGAGGAGCAGAAGAATCGACGTTTCGGGCATAAGCCCTTCATCAGGAATGAGGCTTGTGGGTTGAGACTGAGAGATAAATAGGAGGGGGTGGGGTTTTAGGAAAGGTAGCTGAGAAAGCGATAAGTGGATGAAGGTGAGGAAGAAGGTGATAGGTTGGGGGAGGGGGTGATGGAACAAGTCCGGAAGGTGGTGCCGAGTTGGAGGCTTGGGGCTGGGGTAATGTGGGGGGAGAGGAAATGTGGAAGCTGTTGAAATCCACATTGATCCCGTGTGGTTGCAAGATCCCAAGGCGGAATATGAGGCGTTCCTCCTCCAGGTGTCGGACGGTAATGGTTTGATGGTAGAGATGGCCCAGGACCTGCATGTCCTTGATGGGGTGGGAGGGGAAGTTGACATTTTCAGCCATGGGGTGGTGGGGTTGTTGAGTGCAGGTGGCCCAGAGATGTTCTCTGAAATGATCCGCAAGAAGGCATCCTGTCTCACCGATGTAGAGGAGACCACAAACTGGCATCCACCCATCAATGTGGAAAATTGTCCCTTCCACAAAAATCAGGACAGTTCCAACCCAACCAGTTTTTGTCCAGGTTACCTTTGATCATTAGCAAAGTGGTAGAAGATGCCTTTATCAGTGTTATCAAGTGGCACTTTACTCATCGATAACTTGCTCATCTATACTCAGTTGGGATCCTGACAGGATCAGTCAGCTCCAGACTCCAATACTGCTTTTGTCAAAATGTGGTCAAATCTGCAGAACTAAAAAGATCCAGAGTTAAAACCAGAGTGGCATCAAGGAGCCAAGGAAAATCTGAGTCAATGGAAATAGAGGGAACCTATACAAGTTTGTATGGGTGGAGAAGGGGAAGTGAGAGGGGAGTCTGGAGTTAAGGATTGGAAACTTATGTGGTGCGAATGTCATGTAAGTACTAGATAATAATGATCTCTGACCACCTCCTATTGACTTTCAATGAGATTACTAGCAGCAGTGATTACTTATGACTGTGAGTTTGCCACCATTAACATTCTGGTCATTACCATTGATCCAACATGGTAGTGCAGGGTCGGATTAGAACAAGTCAGCATGGATTTAGTAAAGGGAGGTCATGCCTGACAAACCTGTTAGAATTCTTTGAAGAGGTAATAAGTAAGTTAGACCAGGGAACCCCAGTGGATGTTATCAACCTAGACTTCCAAAAGGCCTTTTATAAGGTGCCTCACAGTAGGCTGCTGAGTAAGGTGAGGTGCCATGGTGTTCGAAGTGAGCTACTGGCATGGATTGAGGATTGGCTGTCTGACAAAAGGCAGAGAGTTGGGATAAAAGGTTGTTTTTGGAATGGCAGCTAGTGACAAGTGGTGTCCCGCAGGGTTCAGTGTTGGGGCCGCATATATTAATGATCTGGATGAAGGAACTGGGGCATTCTGGCGAAGTTCGCCAATGATACGAAGTTAGGTTATCAGGCAGGTAGCACTGAGGAGGTGGGGAGGCTGCAGAAAGCTTTAGACGGTTTAGAAGAGTGGTTCAGGAAATGGCTAATGAAATTCGCTGTGAGCAAATGCGAGGTCTTGCACTTTGGAAAAAAAGAATACAGACATGGACTATTTTCTAAACGGTGAGAAAGTTCTTAAAGCCAAAGTACAAAGGGATCTGGGAATGCTTGGCCAGGATTCTCTAAAGGTTGACTTGCAGGTTAAGTCCGTGGTTAAGAGAGCAAATGTAATGTTGTCATTTGTCTCAAGACGGCTGGAATATAAAAGCAATGATGTGCTCCTGACACTTTATAAAGCTCTGGTTAGGCCCCATTTAGAGTACTGCATCCAGTTTTGGGCCCCACACCTCAGGAAGGACATCCTGGCACCGGAGCGTGTCCAGCGGAGATTCACACGGATGATCCCTGGAATGGTAGGCCTAACATATGATGAACGGCTGAGGATTCTGGGATTGTATTCATTAGAATTAAGAAGGTTGAGGGGAGATCTAATAGAAGGTAATGCATGGCTTCGAAAGGGTGAACGCTGGGAAATTATTTCTGTCTGGCGGGGTACTAGGACCCATGGGCACAGCCTTAAAATTAGAGAGGATCAATTTAGAATGGAAATGAGAAGACATTTCTTCATCCAGAGCATGGTGGGCCTGTGGAATTCATTGTCATGAAGTGCAGTGGAGGCCGGGACATTAAGTGTTTTCAAGGCAGAGATTGATAAATTCTTAATCTCACAAGGAATTAAGGGACACGGGGAGAGTGTGGGTAAGTGGAGTTGAAATGCCCATCAGCCATGATTGAATGGCAGAGTGGATCCGATGGGCAGAATGGCCTTACTTCCACTCCAATATCTTATGGTCTTATAAAACCAAAGTAGACCAGCTATATAAATGCTTTATCTTCATGAGCAGGTGAGAGGCTGGAAATTCCGTGCTGAATAACCTAACTTGTGAATCTCCAGAATTTTTCTAGTATCTATAAGATACAAGACTGGGATATGATGGAATACTGTCCACTTGCTTGGATAAGTGTGTATCTCTAGCAACATTCAAGAAACCTGACACTAACCAGGACAAAGGGAATGATTTGATCATTTACCCAGTCCCCATTCATTCCATCTAGCACCACCATGTGGCATCAGTGTGTCCAATCGATAGGATGCACTGAAGCAGTTCACCAATTCTTCTTTGATGGTATTTCCGAACCTGTGACCTCTCCCAATTAGGAGACTAAAGGGCAGCTGGCACATAGGAATATCACCATCAGCAAATTTGCTTCCAAGGTGATACACAAATCTGATTTAGAAACTAATCAGCATTTCTTCATTGTTGCTAGTTCAAAATCGTGGTACTACCTATTAGCTGAACTGTGCAATTACTGCAGATTATAAAATAGCTCATCTTTAGTTTGTCAAGGGAAATTAATGGTGGACAATAGATGCTGAACCGGCCAGCTATGCTCATATCTCACATACAATTTTTCATTAAAAAAGGACTACTCCTATTCCTATTAATTCTTTTATCATTCAAAAACCTCAAAACATATGCTGAAATTGTAAATTACGAGCCAGGTTAATGCAATCTGACCTTATAATTTAACAATTTCCACTGCAGTGTAATTCTGGTGCAGCGTCATTGTATTAGCTGCAAGTCTTTTATACCCTTCCATAGAAATGGATGCCCAGAACTGACTGCAGTATTACAGATGGCATCTGACTAAAATTGTGTACAAATAAATATCTTTTCCTTTCATTAGTAATTCAGCCCAATGGGATAAACATTCACATTCCATTCACCTTTTGCTCACCTTTTTGTACCTTACTATTAGCTTGTAGCAATTTATATCAATTTGCATCTGAATTCCTTTGTTCTTTCACAGTTTCTAGTTTCTCACCATTTAAAAAAAAAGTTCTGATTTGCCTTTTCTCGATCGAAAGTGGATGACCTCATTCGACTTGACTTGCTATTAATTTGCCCACCCAGTGAGGCCTATCCAAATCCTCTTGTAATCTGCTGCTTGCTTATGCAAAAATTACTGTCTCCTACTTCACTGTCATCTGCACACTTGGATTCACAACTCTCCAATCCATCATCCAGTTCATTGGTATTAATTATTACAACCACACAACAAACATATCCTCAGATTTGTTCAAGAATTTGTACAAGTTCATATGTAGGCCCCATTTAATTTTGATTTTATAAAATATCCAGCAGCAAAGGTTTACTCTTAAACAAGATAACTGTTTGTCTTTTGTTTGCAAAACTAGGGCTATTAGCTAAAAGGATATATATAAACATTAGAAGTAGGTAAGGATGAAAGATGCTTATAAAGATCAGTTTCCAAGATCATTGCAGACTTATTACTTCTTAAAATTTCTCTTTCCAAAGTGATAGGTTGAAACTTGAAGTCAGATTCAAACGAATCTGACGTGATTAGCTCTGTGGTACATGGTTTTGCCAGTACAGGTGTACTGGCTGGTGGTCAGCAGGTTTTGGGAGAAGGGGAGAGAGTGAAAGCTTTTTGTTCCTCACTGGTCTCACAGTTACAGCACTTAGAGATTGCCTGGATTCTTTTGACTGAATAAAAGTTCATTCCTGGCTACCTTCCTTTGTGTTCCCTTGGCTGAGAATGTCCTCCAATGATATCTCTCAGAATTTTTGCTGGCGGTTCCAAAATAATGACTTTCAAGCTAAAGTAAAAATGGCTGCTCTGTTAATTTCAAATGAGATGATGTCCCAATAGGCAAACATGTTACCCACTTAGAAGTCCCTTTGAAGTATTGTTCCTGTCTCTTGTTTTCTCAGAAGCCAGGAAGTCTTTCAGACCTTTAGAAGATCGAGTGCACATCTCCGGAGGATCCTATTGCATTTAAATGATTCTTTACAGATAGTCTAGAGATTGCAGAGTCTGACAAACTTTACATAAATATCCATGGAAACAGCTGTCTGTTGTGACTGACCTTTGTTTAAAACATTTATCTCCCAGTCCACTGGCTTTTAACTTAATTCTAAATTCAAAGTTTTTGACACAATAATGTGCTTTTAGCAAGTTATCCTTACAAATCTGCAGAATCATAATGATATGTTTGTGACATTATGGTAAAAAGCTGAAGCTCTAATACAGATCCTTCTCTTTATCACTTACCACAGCCTTTCAGCTGGAGTATGAACTGAACCCTTGTGCCTCAACCCCTATGAAGCTCATCATTCACAACATAATTCCAATGTCTCTTTTACACTCCAAGTCCTCAAATCTGTCTTTGTTACACACTTAGCTCCCATTAAAGCACCTCATGCGTCAATGCCAGCCATGACTTGGTGGGCAGCACTCTCACCTCTACAAGGCTTTCAGAAACTAACTGCTGTTCTTCCAAATGAGCCCCATGCACTCCCCAAATGTGGTAACCACAGAGCCAGTTAACGAGTGATGGTTTAAATTGCAAGAGACATGCTGTACTGCCAGAGTGCTGTCCTTCAGATTAGCTATTGGGTGGCACGGTGGCACAGTGGTTAGCACTGCTGCCTCACAGCACCAGAGACCCGTGTTCAATTCCCGCCTCAGGCTGTGTGGAGTTTGCACATTCTCCCCGTGCCTGCGTGGGTTTCCTCCGGGTGTTCCGGTTTCCTCCCACAGTCCAAAGATGTGCAGGTTAGGTGAAATGGCCATGCTAAATTGCCCGTAGTATTAGGTGAAAGGGTAAATGTAGGGGAATGGGTCTGGGTGGGTTGCGCTTCGGTGGGTTGGTGTGTACTTGTTGGGCTGAAGGGCCTGTTTCCACACTGTAAGTAATCTAATCTAATATTAAATTGAGGTCCCATTGCTCTGTTGGGTGGGGTAGAAATGGACGTAAAGAAAGCAGTGTCTTGTCCTGCCTTTTGATGCCTTCAGGATGCCACAAACAGCTTTACAGCTGATAAAGGAAGTTTGAAGTATAATCACAATGACAGCAAAAGTCTGATTGTCCTATTCAATGAACAGTAGTAATATTATCCTCAAATAACATTGCTAGAGCAGATTATTTATTCATTATTAATGTTTGTATAGAATTCTGGTACACTGTTTGGCTGTTGTCTTCCCTACATTATAACAGTGACTATGCTTCAAATGCACTTCATTGATTGTAATGCTATTTGGACATGCGAAGGTTTGAAAAGGTGCTATATAAATACAAAGCTTTCTTAAAGAATCGGGAAATAATTTGCTGCTCCCCATTGCAGCCATTGCAGAAATGTTTGGCTTGATTCGACAGCAACTTGCTTTTGTATTGACCATCAGTTCTCCTTTGAATATGTTACAGAGGGTGACGACGAAATCTCCTTTGATCCCAAAGACATCATTACAAACATCGAGATGGTTGATGAGGGCTGGTGGCAGGGCCAATGCAATGGCAAGGTCGGACTCTTCCCAGCCAATTATGTGGAGCTGATACAGTGAGCATAGACCAATGCAAATGGAGTTTATCTCACCTTTCTCTATCAATACCAAACCTCCCACAACTGGATTTAAAACTTATCAAGATTTTAATAATATTGCATCTGCAAAACATAAATAATTTCTTCTGCTTCTCATTAAAACCCAAATTCTGCTGTTTCTATGATTGAAAGAGTTACCACATTGACAGATCCCAGCATAGAAAATTTGAATACCAACTATCCCTGTCTGTCAGCGCTAATTCAGATCTACTTATTCTAATCTTATTTCCCTGTATCCTTTATGTTTTCCTTTCCAAATTCTTATCTAATTGCCAAACTTGCTGGCTTTGCCTGGGGAGCAAATTCCTTGACTTTCCATTTATCATTCTTCTATTTAGTGTGGAATAATGAGTTTTCAGATTAGAATTGCTCACTACACATTCGACTGATGTTTACTCAGCTGCAAATAATGAAGTATTTTCTGTCAGGCTCCTTGCGGTCTACTTTATCTCATGGTAAAACAGCTCCTCCATGTATTCCTCCTTCAGACACAAAATTGATGAATAAACATTGTGATAACATCTTGTTATCAATTAACTCCATTGCTCCATCTCTCTCCATCTTCAAAGTACTTAACATGGTTGACCGGATGACCAGTTGTCTTGTACTGCAAGATATTGTTCCTTGATCTGACTATTTGTCCTATGCCCCTTAGGAGATTTGTCTTTTGTGCCCTATTTCTGGGAAGACTGTGGATTTGATTTGATTTATTCTTGTCACATGTACCTAAGTACAGTGAAAAGTTCTGTTTTGTGTGCAATACAGGCAGTTCAGGTAATTTTGAAGGTGGAACTATAGTCAATAAGTTGAAGCTTGACATAGGTATTTTTGTTATCCACGTGCTCCAGGAATGAGTACTATATAGGGTTAGGGAAATGGAAGACTAATACTCTGAGTACTTTTGTGTATTTGCCTCTGTTTATTTTCTTACTAAGCACCTTACGGCTATCAGCCACCAGTGGGTTCTGTGATCACCAGCAAGTTTTCTCCTCGTCCTGGTCCCAAGCTCAGATGTGTCCTTTGCTTTATTTCATATCAGTTGGTCACATTTTGAATTTTCCTCACTGACTTATGATCTAAAGTGACAGCAGATGTCCCCTTTTAATCACTGTATTGTCTCTGACCCCATCAACTGGTCATTTTGCACTTTGGCATTTCTTAACTGGATAGCCTCAAATCATCGCTCATGAAAACTTTGTGATGATGACAGCTACCTTTGTGCACGAGTGCAAACTACACTCCATGTTGCTGAACTAACACAACGATCAGGGACCTGTGAGGTTAGCTCACAATGCTTCAAGTTGCTGGAATTATAAATTGACTTTGCATATGCTGGAAAAGTGTTCAAATTCTCATTCAATTCCTTTTTAATTGTTATTCTGGTGTCTGCCTGAATAGCTCCTTGTAATAAAACATTCATGTTTTAATAGTGCTGTGTGTGTGAAAATATTTCCTCTCATTTCTCCCATTGTTCCTATAGTTATGATCCTAAGACTCGTACCTTGATGAACCAATTGTATGTTGTAATATAACTTTTCCATAACAGTGAAAAACCTTTCATATTACTGCAGTCTGGACCTTCCATGATTACAGCTCCAGAGTGGGATATATCAGGAAAGGTTTGCAAGACATTCACACAGCAGCCTTAATATGTTTAACTTGATTCAGCCTGGTGTCAGCACAGAGCTTTCACTTTGTGAGTGAAGAGTTATTTATCACACACTGTACAAACCTCCGGAATATTTGATGGGACATTGTAGGAGAAACTATAACAATCGCTCCTGGAGTATATCTAATGAGTTTTAATAATGCCAGGGGAAGATTGTGATGCTCCAGCTGATCAATTCTGTTAATTACACTTGGAAACGTCTGATAGAGCAGATACCATTGGATTTTTCAGCCATTAGGAGATGGAAATCATAAGCCTGAAACAGACAGCGGCTGACACAGCTTGTTCAGGATAAATCTGGAAGTTGTGATGAGGAGACAGTACAGAGATACCACACTGGTGCTTTTCTATACTGTAGCTACTGATCTCTCTCCAACCACTCTCAAATAAATGGACTGTGTTTTTGTCAGTATGCATACAACATGTGAGCAAATGCTCCAAATCACATTTGTTGCAATAAGATTAGATTAGATTAGATTAGATTAGACTTACAGTGTGGAAACAGGCCCTTCGGCCCAACAAGTCCACCACCGACCCGCCGAAGCGCAACCCACCCATACCCCTACATTTACCCGTAACCTAACACTACGGGCAATTTAGCATGGCCAATTCACCTGACCCGCACATCTTTGGACTGTGGGAGGAAACCGGAGCACCCGGAGGAAACCCACGCAGACACGGGGAGAACGTGCAAACTCCACACAGTCAGTCGCCTGAGTCGGGAATTGAACCCGGGTCTCAGGCGCTGTGAGGCAGCAGTGCTAACCACTGTGCCACCGTGCCGCCCACTAATGCCACCGTGCTGCCCACTAATGCCACCGTGCCGCCCACTGTGCCACCGTGCCGCCCACTATGTGCCACCGTGCCGCCCACTAAGTTTTCTTTCTCTTTTCTTTCAGCCACAATCCAATTTAGTGTTCAAAGTTGACCCAATGCCTGCCTCAAACACAAAGCCTAGATATGAATTCCACAGTCTCGAATTTAGTAACTTTTATAGTTTGGTAATTCATTCATGGAATATGGCTGTCAAAGGCTGGGCCATCATTCAGTGTCCATCCCTAATTGTCCAGAAGGCAGTTAAGAGTTAACCATATTGCTGGGGTTTGTGAGTCACATGTAGACCAGACCAAGTAAGGATGGCAATTACCTTCCCTGAAGCACATTAGTATATTGCCTGACGATTGTTGAAAAGAGAGTTATGTTGCTGAACACTTTCATTGTACATTTCCCAAGACAAACACAAAAGATATGCTTGAGCCTGTCAATGCTGATTAGCCAATCAGTCGGTATCCTTCTCCCCTGGCGTGCAAATTAGTGAAATATGGAATTCTTGTGTTTGTCCTGATGAGTGCAAGATATAACACTTGTGACTCCCTTTTCAGCAATATTCCAGTTCTATATGACCAAACAACTGTTTATCTTTCTGGTTTGAAACCTATATTGTTGTAATGAAACAGTTTTTCAAGCCTTCTTTCTCATATCAAGCTGCATCCAATTAATCAGTGTTATATCCCCTCCAAGCCCTTAGTCTCCTTCCCAATTAATTCCCTTCCACAGCCCATATAGATTCTATTAATGATCGTTAGTTGTTTTTATGCCCGTGATTGAAATTATCACATTAACAGGGTATTTTATATCCAGCTAAGCTACAGATTATAATTACCATGAAAGATAGATTTGTACAAAAGTAAAATAAATCAGCATTTATTTTTATCCCTGGCCTTTAAGCCATTTTATGACACCAAAATAGAAATTTTCAAAGTTCCCAGAATCATTTTTTCGATGCTGATTTGTGTGATCTGTACATGGCTTTTAGCTCTCTGTAGCTTTGACTCAGTCCTGCAACATGAAATGTTGAAATGACTGAAACACATTAGATGAGGATGTGAGTTGAAATCTGCTCAGCCTGTGTGAAACTGAGCATGCATTGGACACAGAACTTCTAGTCAAGCTAGATCAATGACCCAATGGTTGAAATTGCTTTCGTACCATTAATGAGCATTGCACCAAAGGCCTCTGTAAGCCCGGAGTTTCCAAGATCAAAACAAGACAGCAAATGGCCAGGTTTTATCAGACAAAGCTGATTATTTAATGACTCCATCATTAAGCATTTCTAATAAGCCTATCTATCCGAAATCAAAAAGTAAAATTACTGCTGACTTTCAAAGGATTCATACATGCACCAGTTTCATTTAAAACGGTACTGAAGCATTCAATGTTTTATAACCAGGAGGGAATGCCTGGGTTATTTAACATGTAGTCACTCAACAATGAAGTGTACATTTGCTCTCTGGTTTCTCAAGCCAAAAATAGGACTGGAAATCTTATCACAAGCAATAGCTTTTTTAAAAAAATATTCTCACATAGAGCCACTCATTAAGAATAACATTCAACAAGATCTTCTAAAACCACATTCCTTGTCAGCTCAAAAGACAAGGCCAGTTACTGCATGGGAATGACATCACTGCAGGTTCTCATAGTATCATAGAATAGCTATAAACAAGAAGCCATTCTGCCTGTTGTGTCTCTACTGCCTCTCTACAAGAGTCATCTAATCCCATTCTCCCACATTCTGACCCTGCATTTTAAAACAAAATTCAGGTACTTACTTTTTTTATGGCTTTCATTTAATCTGCCCCCACCATACTCTCGAGCCGGCTATTCAAGATTCTAACCATGTTCGCATTGTTTTCTTTGTCAAAAAGCTTTAATTGGTGTCCTTTAATTGGTTTGTGATATTTCTATTACTGGCAGCAATTTCTTTTATTCAGCCAGTTGAGTCAGAAATTGATATATTTTTGGAGATGAAGGGAAGCAGTGGATATGAATATTGGGTGGGAAAATCTGAAGAATCTTAGAAATGTACAGCATAGAAATACAGCCTTCAATTCAACCCGTCCATGCTCACCAAATATTCTACATTAACCTAGTTCCGTTTGCCAGCATTTGGCCCATATACTTCTAAAACCTTTTTATTATGTATCCAACCAGATGCCTTTTAAATGTTGTAATTGTACCCACCTCCACCTGCTCCTCTCGTAGCTCATTCCAAACATGCACCACTCTCTGTGTGAAACATTTGCCCCTAAGGTCCCTTTATACCTCTCACCTTAAACCTGTGCTCTCTAGGCGTAAGTTACAGGTTAAATCTTATTGAGCTGTGGAGAAAACTCAAGTAGGCTATATCTTGGTTCTCAAGCTTATATATGGCTACATTCTGACATGCCATACTACAAATGGCAGTACAAACTCTCACACTTTGTAAGTGAGATATGAAAATGACTGACATTGATACTGATGACTGGAAGGCAGTTGCTAATGAACGTAATCTCTGATGGATGATTGTTTGGGAGGGGATTGGAAAAAGTAAGCAGAAACAAAAAGGACAGTCAGCCAAGAAAAGGGCTCAGGGTAAACAGAGACCAGCAGCTTCTTCGATCATTGTCTTACATTACAGCAAATACAAAACAGCTGGAGATGGTGAGGTTCCTGAGCCACTCCAGGTCATCTTAAACATAAGGCTTCCTCTGGTGGCTCATTCCATACATACAGACATCTGGGCGGCACAGTGGCACAGTGGTTAGCACTGCTGTCTCACAGTGCCAGAGGATAGGGTTCAATTCCTGCCTCAGGCAACTGTCTGTGTGGAGTTTGAACATTCTCCCTGTGTCTGCGTGGGTTTCCTCCAGGTGCTCCGGTTTCCTCCCACAGTCCAAAAATGTGCAGCTTAGGTGAATTGGCCATGCTAAATTGCCCGTAGTGTTAGGTGAATGGGGTATATGTAGGGGAATGGGTCTGGGTGGGTTGCTCTTCGGAGGGATGGTCTGGACTTGTTGGGCCGAAGAGCCTGTTTCCACACTGTAAGTAATCTAATCTAATCATAAGCCATTATTGTACAGAAGGCAAGGCTACCCCCACATTATACAAAAACACTCATTGGCTGTAAAGTGATGGATAAATTGGCTTGCCAGTTCTGCTCAAGCATGCACTTGCTGTGTCAATTATATAATCTCCTGCCTTCTACAGCTCAATCCAGTGAAACAACCTATTACATCAGTTACATAACCAATCAACTAAATTGTTCGTAGAAAATCAAAAAGCATCTAATTCTTTTAATATCTCGGCTATTGTTCTCTTGGGTAGCCCAGCTGGGAGATTAATTCTCATTTCCTAGAACCTTGGCAACCCAATGTAAAGATACAACAGCGTTATTCCTTTCTTAATAAAATCTTTTTCCGCCTGAGTGATGGGGGCCAAATGACATCTCATCTGTCCAGCTGAAACTTCTTCACCTCCTAGTTAAACTTTTAACACTTCACCTCAACTGTGCCCTAAAAGATACAACAGTATTTTAGTCAACAAACATTCAACCAAGCTGCGTCCCTCAGTTTTTCCTTCTGTTTTAAGTCTTAACCACATCAGTAAACAACATCCCTTATTCTTTGGTTTGGAGATTTTGCTTTCAAACTACATTTATAAAGTACATCATGTGGCAGTTCAAAGTTGATATTACAGAGGAACACAAGAACTAGGAGCAGGAGTTGACAATTCAGCCTGCTCCAGCTTTTAATAAGATCATGGTGATCTTATTGTGGCCTCACCTTCACTTTGCTGCCCGTTCTCAACCCTTCAACACATCAATGGTTCAAACTGCTGTCTCATAGCACCAGGGATTCGGCTTTGATTCGAGCCTTGGGTCACCGTGAATTTCCTGCAGGCGATCCAGTTTTCTCTCACAAGCAAAAGATGTGCAGGTTAGGTGGATTGACCATGCTAAATTGCTCCATAGTGTCTAGGGATGGGCTGATGAGATGGATTAGCCATGGGAAATGCAGGGTTACGTGGATAGGTTAGGGGGTGGTTCTGGGTTGGATGTTCTTTGAAGGTTCAGTGCGAACTTGATGGGCTAAATGGCCTGCTTACACACTGTGTGGATTCCATGATTATTAATTATTCATCTGTCTATCTTTTCCTTAAAATTACTCAATGTCCCAGCATCTGCTGTACTTTGGTGGAATTTTTTTTAATCAAGGTGGTGGCGGAGTAGGTAGGCTGAGCCCAGGGCTCATCCACTGCCATCAGCTTTCTTTCTGTGTTTTTTTTCCTTTGGCTCTTTCTCTTTTCTTTTTTCTTTGTTTTTTTTTGGAATCTGGAGAGTGACAGGTCAGGGAGGAGGCCTCTGGTGTTGGTGGCAGTGGAAGAAACAGGGGACGAGCCAGACACAGCTCTCCTCCAGCCCAGGATCTCCCGGTGAACAGGAAGCAGGTTGTTATGGACCAGGCCAGACCCCTTCAAAACGTTTCAAGCAAGTAGCTCAGACCCGAACTTTGTTCATTGTTTTAAGCAAGTGTAACATGGATTTTCCAAGAGTGATGCAGCTGATCAAACCGCTTAGTTTTAAACAAAACAGAATTTATTTACAAGATTACCAAATGAAACACAAACAAAAGAAAACAGAATACTGAATAACTTCACCAATCCAAAAACCCAGCAGATTACCCCAACGTAAAGATGCTGTTCCCAATACTTGCAACAATCCCCATAAACACCCCTTGTCTTACAGCAGAGATGTCAGAGGGAGAGGAAGATCTGCCTGGACCTGCTTCTTTGGATCCAGCAGCTTTCACAACTGCCTGACTGCTTTCAGTGAATAGCCAGACCAAACCAAAACCAGAGGAAAAGCTGAACTGAGAGAACTGGCCACTCCCTTTTCATTGTACAAGTGTTTTTATAAACTTAAAAGCCTTTTGCCTGAGACAATGTCTGTTAGCTATAATTAAATTAGCCCCAAAATCCATTGAAACCCAGATTTTTCGGAACCTGAGTCTTTTATGACCACCTGAGAAACAAAAACAAGGACAACATAATCTTGTTAAAGGAGAAGCATCATCAAGCCGGACTCACTCCCCTGTCCATGACTCTCAGGCCAGCCTCTGAGTCTGCTGCTGGGTCAGAGCATCTGAAGGAGGAGAGATGGCAGTCTCAGCACAGCATGACAGTCTCCCTGTGTGATGGTTTTGTCCCACTTGGAGGTCTTCTTCATCTTCAGCATACAGGTATTCCAGCCGCCTGTTTATTGTCCAGGAAGGCCGTCTCGGCCTGGCGTGGTGGTCTTCTTCAGCAGAGGCTTCTGGTCCAGTGTTCTAGCAGCCCGACAAGGCAGTCTCATCCAGGCTGCAACTTCAGGGTTCATTGTTCCTTAATTGGCTTTCCTCGAACCCTGGAGCCGTTAACCAAACTGCAATGAACTTTGGAGAAAGTGAGGACTGCAGATGCTGGAGATCAGAGTCAAAAAGTGTGGTGCTGGGAAAGCACAGCAGGTCAGGCAGCAGCCGAGGAGCAGGAAAGTTGACATTTCGAGCAGAAGCCCTTTATCAGAAATGGAGGGATGGGGTGGTGGTGCCCAAGGGGCCTGAGAGATAAATGGGAGGGGGGGGGGGTGCGGTTGGGGGAGAAGATAGCTTGGAAGCCAAGAGGTAAATGAAGGTGGGGGGTGATGGTGATAGTTTGGAGCAGAGGGTGGAGCAGATAGGATGGGAAGCAAGATGGACAGTTGGACAGTTCAAGAGGGTGCTGCTGAGTTGGAGGGCTGGGTCTGGGATAAGGTGGGGAGAGGGGAGTTGAGAAGACTGGTAAAATCAACATTGATGCTGTGTGGTTGGAGAATGCTAAGGCGTTCCTCCTCCAAGCTTTGGGTGGCTTGTTTTGGCAGTGGAGGAGGCCCATAACTTGCATGTCCTTGGCAGAGTGGGAGCGGGAGGTGACATGGTCAGTCACAAGGCGGTGGAGTTGTTGGGTGTGTGTGTGTGTGTACTGGAGATATTCGGTGAACCATTCTGCAAGTTAGCGTCCTGTCTCCCCAGTGTACAGGAGACCACCTCGGGAGCAACAGACACAGTAGATGAGGTGTTTGGATGTGCAGGAAAATCTCTGCCCAATGTGAAAGGATTCTTTGGAGTCTTGGATGGAGATGAGGGGAAAGTGTGGGCGCAGGTTTTACACGTCCTGCAGTGGCAAGGGATGGTGCCAGGAGTGAACGGAGGGTTAGTGGGGGGACGGGTTTGGACCTAACGAGGGAGTCACGGAGGGAACATCCTCTGCGTAGTGCTCATGGGGCGGGAGGGAAATATATCTCTGGTGGTGGGGTCTGACTGCAGGTGGCAGAAATGGCAGAAATTGATGGGGTGGAAGGGGAGGATCAGGGGAGTTCTATCCTTATTGTGATGTTCAAGGGCAGAGGTGAAGGGAGTGGAGAAGATGCGCTGGAGGGCATTGTTGACCTCATGGGAGAAGAGTTTGCGATCCTTGAAGGAGGCCATCTGGGATGTTCTGGAATGGAATTGCTCCTTCTGGGAGCAGATGCGGCAGAGTTGGAGGGTTTGGGAGTAAGGGATAGGGAGGCAGGGAGGGAGGAGGTGTTGTCCAGATAGCTGTGGGAGTCGGTGGGTTCGAATGAGATGTCTGTGTTGAGTCGGTCACCGGAAATGGAGATAGTAAGGTCAAGGAAGAGGAGGGAGGTGTTCAAGATGGTCCAGGTGAACCTGAGGGCAGGGTGGAAGGTGTTGGTGAAATTGATAAACTTTATTTTTCTTTATCATTGATGTAGGCGCCATGGTGGGGCATCTTATCAAACTTCCCACTGTATTTTTCATGTAAAAGTGCATGTGGCTGTGAATATTCTATCCTATTCCTGCAAGCGGAATGATCTGAGATATAACAGCAGTTATTGTGTAACCTTCCCTCTGCAAAATGCTGAAAATCTGAAATGAAAATAAGATAATGATGGGATTTCTCATTCTGGGGTTAGGGTGGGACCTCAGGGAGGCGGGGCTTATTGTGGAGGCGGGGCTTATTGTGGAGGCGGGGCTCCTCATAGAAAGGTACACAATGTGGGAGTGGTGCCACGAAGGGGGACTCTACAGAGGGGCGGGGCTCCAGAGGGGCGGGGCTACACGATGGGCCGGCCGTCCCCTGGAGGCGGGACTGGGGTCTTCGGAGAATGGTATCGGGAATGGTTTAGGCTGTCCAGTTGGGATCCTGTGGAAAGCGTGCCGGTGACGGACTTTACTTAGTTGTTGTTTATATTTTATCCCGTTTGTAATATTTGTTGTATTAGTCCCATTTATAGATCGGTACTGGCGTCGACCGTCCAGGCATTCCTTAGACAGCTCCTACCGGGGCCCTTCTTGGCGTCTGTTGCATAGCTGCAAGAAACAGAGGAACAGAAAGAGAGGAGACAGATTAGAGAGAGAGGGAGGGAGAGAGAGAGAGAGAGAGAGAGAGGAATAGAGGGAGAGAGAGAGGAAGGAAGAAAGAAAGAAATAGAGAGAGAGGGAGGAATAGAGAGGGGGAGGAATAGAGAGGGGGAGGAATAGAGAGAGAGAGGGGGGGAGGAATAGAGAGAGAGAGGGGGGGAGGAATAGAGAGAGAGAGAGGGGGGAGGAATAGAGAGAGAGAGAGAGGGAGAGGGGGGAGGAATAGAGAGAGAGAGAGAGAGAGGGGGGAGGAATAGAGAGAGAGAGGGGGGAGGAATAGAGAGAGAGAGAGGGGGGGAGGAATAGAGAGAGAGAGAGAGAGGGGAGGAATAGAGAGAGAGAGAGAGAGAGGGAGAGGGGGGAGGAATAGAGAGAGAGAGGGAGAGGGGGGAGGAATAGAGAGAGAGAGAGAGAGGGGGGAGGAATAGAGAGAGAGAGAGAGAGGGGGGAGGAATAGAGAGAGAGAGAGAGAGGGGGGAGGAATAGAGAGAGAGAGGGGGGGAGGAATAGAGAGAGAGAGAGAGGGGGGGAGGAATAGAGAGAGAGAGAGAGGGGGGGAGGAATAGAGAGAGAGAGAGAGGGGGGGAGGAATAGAGAGAGAGGGGGGGAGGAATAGAGAGAGAGAGAGAGGGGGGGAGGAATAGAGAGAGAGAGAGAGGGGGGGAGGAATAGAGAGAGAGAGGGGGGAGGAATAGAGAGAGAGAGAGAGAGAGGGAGAGGGGGGAGGAATAGAGAGAGAGAGGGGGGAGGAATAGAGAGAGAGAGAGGGGGGAGGAATAGAGAGAGAGAGAGGGGGGAGGAATAGAGAGAGAGAGGGGGGGGAGGAATAGAGAGAGAGAGAGGGGGGGAGGAATAGAGAGAGAGAGAGGGGAGGAATAGAGAGAGAGAGAGAGAGAGGGAGAGGGGGGAGGAATAGAGAGAGAGAGAGAGAGAGAGGGAGAGGGGGGAGGAATAGAGAGAGAGAGAGAGAGGGGGGAGGAATAGAGAGAGAGAGGGGGGAGGAATAGAGAGAGAGAGGGGGGGGAGGAATAGAGAGAGAGAGAGGGGAGGAATAGAGAGAGAGAGAGAGGGGGGAGGAATAGAGAGAGAGAGAGAGAGGGGGGGAGGAATAGAGAGAGAGAGAGAGAGGGGGGGAGGAATAGAGAGAGAGAGAGAGAGGGGGGGAGGAATAGAGAGAGAGAGAGAGGGGGGGGGAGGAATAGAGAGAGAGAGAGAGAGGGGGGGAGGAATAGAGAGAGAGAGAGAGAGGGGGGGAGGAATAGAGAGAGAGAGAGAGAGGGGGGGAGGAATAGAGAGAGAGAGAGAGAGGGGGGAGGAATAGAGAGAGAGAGAGAGGGGGGAGGAATAGAGAGAGAGAGAGAGAGAGGGGGGGGAGGAATAGAGAGAGAGAGAGGGGGAGGAATAGAGAGAGAGAGGGGGGGAGGAATAGAGAGAGAGAGAGGGGGGGGAGGAATAAAGAGAGGGAGGGAGAATAGAGAGGGGGAGGAATAGAGCGAGAGAGATTGAGAGAAATAGGGAGGAATAGAGAGATAAGAATAGAGTTGGAAGGGAGAGAGAAAAAGAAATAGAGAGGAATAGTGGGAGAGGGAGGAATAGTAAAAGAGAGAGAGATAGGGAGAGAAATAGGGACACAGAGTAACAAAAATAGAAGAGGAGGGAGGATTAGTGAGAAATAGAAAAGGAGACGGAGTGAGGGAGAGAAAAAACTAGAGAGACTGGGCTAAAGAGAAAGGGACACAGGCTTCAACGTAGAGAGGGAAAAGAAATAGGAATAGAAGCAAAGGGAGAAATTTGGAGCAAAAGGAATACAGATAGAGGGATAGAGACAGGTTAGGCTTAGTTATGAACACAGATTGGCATTAAAAGAAGCTGAGGGATAATCAGCAAAGGGGTGGTGTATAACATGGTTGTATACGTAGGTAGAGATATGAAGAGAAAGGGAACATATACATATTGGTAAACTTAGCTACAGAGCAAAATTGACATGCTGTGATTATTTTTATTTATAATTTTATTGGGGCTAAGAGGTCTGAGAGAAAAAAACTTATGGACAGCAAAGTAAACTTATAAAGGGAGTGAGGGGACAGAAAGATAAAGGGGCAGTTATATTCAGAGTGTGAGTGTGAGACGTAGAAATTGAGACACAGAAAGGTGCAGCCAGTTAGACAGCTAAGAACAATTGAAACCTATGCAGAAGAAATGGTGTGAGATATAAAAATAATGCTATTACAAAAAGCACACTCACAAAGTGCAACATTTTTAAAAAAAACTTGATCAAGGGGCAGTTGGCCAAGACTGAGATTACTGAGAATCAGAGAGACAGAGGTACCTGAGGCAGTGATTTAAAATTAGACCCTTAGAGAGAAACTGACTTTCGGCTGACACAGTGAAGGCATTCGTTAATAGCAACATCTGGGAGCAAAACACGTGTGAAAAGATTTAGTGTGTGAAAAGTTTGGACAGAAAAGCAAAGAAACAGTGTCAGAGGGTAAGAGAATCAAGACTTCTGTTAACGATACAAATACAGAGGGACAGAGCGAGAGAGAAACTAATTCACGAAGGAAGTGCAGGGATAGCCAAACTAAGAGAACATATCGTGACAGATAGGTTAAGAAGAGGTGTCTGGATCATAGGACAGGAAGTGGAGTCTGAGATTAAAAGACTGACGCAGAATCGAAATATAGACGAACAGAAAATAATTAGGGGCAGGGTAAGACTTATGGAACTGGATACTGTGAGACCAGTGGGAAGATGAATAAAGAAGCGTTCAGCACTGAAGTAATCAGTCTATTTTAGAAATAGAACACTGGTCAGGAGTTTATGTTGGGCTTAAATTGGGGATAGTTTGGCTTTTTGAATAATACACGAAAAGACCAGTGACCCAAGGAAGGATATAAGAAGAGAGAGTGGGAGAATTGGTAATTGTTATGTGCAGATTAGTCGGCAGATTAGAGGCAGAGTGGGAGTTCTAGAGTGTGTAGAGTGCTTGCAGGAGCAGCAGGCACACACAGCCAGCAGTTAGTGGAGAAGATCAAGTGCAGTCATTCGAAACTGTGACATTTTTGGCAAGAATATGGCCACAGAGAGTAGTAGTCTCTCTGACCTGAACCAAGATAAGTACGATGGCGATGAACACATCAAAATTATCTGTCTCGGTGACAGTGCCGTTGGGAAGTCCAAGTGAGTAAAACGTTTGGGTGAGCATACATTGGCAGGTATGTAAATGTAAAGAGACAGATTACAGCAAAACAATTGGGTGTTATTCGTCCCCATCCTGTCCTGGAACAGCAGCTCTTTGTTATGGGACAGATTATACCAACCCTCCAATATTTCACCCACTGACCCTCATTTCAGAGCCTGGACAACAAGGGCTGTTTGATTATAGGGGTCAGGGCATTGTAAACCTGGCTTGGTGTGTCATCTGATGACAGGTGCATTCTCACCTTGTCTGGCAGGATTTGCTTAAAGATAAAGAGAAGGACAATCCCTTGCATACTTTTCTCCCATCCCTCTCCCAGAGGTTACTGACGGGAGGGTTGATCCAATGCAGGGATTATCTAGTATGGACTTGGAACCTGTGATGGTCCTAGTCTCTTTGTATCTGTGCCACAATAATCAAGCATTCCATAACCAGGGTGCTTATCTAATCATTTAGGAACACATGAAAATGACCAATCAAAATTACATAGAATGTACAAGCATAATAACAGGCCATTCAGTGCAGTCAGACTGTGCCCGTTTTCAAGGAGAAAGTGAGGTCTGCAGATGCTGGAGATCAGAGCTGAAAATGTGTTGCTGGAAAAGCACAGCAGGTCAGGCAGCATCCAAGGAACAGGAAATTAGCCTTCCTTGTCTTTCTCCTGCAGGCCTCAATTTGGTTTGACATGAATGCTTATTCTGTACCATGCTGCTGGTGTGGCCCTCAGTCACCTTTCATGATTAGAACTGGTAGGTTTGTTGGACAGGATGGTAAAGAGGAGAGAAATCTGAGGAAAAGTAAGGAAGGGGAAGTAAAATTAAGTAAACGTAGGTCACACTTATTGGAATGTCAAGGTCCTCAGGTTTCTTGCATGAGTTGGAGAAGAAGCTGTGGTGAGCAGGGACAAGCTGGAAGTTGCCCTAGAAAACAGGCTGCTACTGAAATGATGTGAGGTCCTGGTTGGAGAGTAACTGTAGTGCTGTGGTGAAACTAAATCTGCCAACCTATGTTTAAATCCCATGTACGTGAACCATGCTGCATTCCAGAGCCTTCTGACACTTGGAAATAAGGATGGAAATGTTCTGGTGGAATATAGGCTGAATGTTTTGGAGGGGACAAAAGAAATGAAGGCAGATGTGAAGCAGTAGTTACACAAAGAGCAGCGAAGAAAGGGCCAAGAAGCAGTCAGCATCAGAAGAGCAGAAAAAAGAAAGACATGGAGGCAGCTTGCTGGTAGGTTGGTATTGGTTCTTACTCTGCTACAGGGAAGGAGCTAGCTGGTGGGCACCTGGTAAGTGATTAAGGTGTACAATATTTTTCTAAGATTTACAAGAGTACAAGAGCTAATAGGGTAAATAAGATGTGTTAAAAAAAATATATATATACATATATAATTAAATAGCTTATTTAGATAGCCAACTAAAACACAATAAGGATGGCAGGCGGTGTGTTATAGCTGCAGCATGTAGGAACTCCTGGATGTGAGTGTGGTCCAGGGTAAATCCGCGTTTGGTAAGTGTTTAGAGTTTATGAACTAAAGGCTGAACTACAAACAGTACAGCACATCAAGGAGGGAGACCTGAATATGTCATGATAGGTGTTGGTTATGCCCCTTGCAATGTGCTCTTCCAATTTGGTCAGTGTTTAAGAAAAGGAGGGTGTGACTGCAAGTGAGGCAGGTAAGGGTACCCAGAGTCCAAGAGAGTAGGTGGCTCAGCCTTTGCAGTTGTCCAACTGGTTTGAGGTTCTTTCTACTTTGGATGAGGTGCAGGGTGGATCAGCTGACTGACCATGGTACCGTGGTACAAGCAGCTAATTCAGAGTGGTAGCAAAATGGAATGTAGTGCTAGGAGGAAATAGTGTGTGTGTGTAAGAGGAATTGACAGATTTGTTAGTATTGGTAGGGAATTGGTACTGGGGAAACTAATGAGGTTCAAGGCAGATAAATTCCCACAACCTGATAACCTTCATCCCAAAGGACTGAAGGAAGTGGTCCTCGAAGTAGAAGGTATACTAGTGGTCATTTTCCAAAATTCCATGGACTCTGGAACAATTCCTATGGATTGAAGGCTAGCCTAATGTAATTCCACTATTTAAGAAGGAAAGCTGTAAGAGAGCAGAGCATAATAGACCAGTTAGCTTGACACCAGTAGGAGGAAAATGCTAAAGTCCATCATAAAAGATGAAATAGCAGAGCACCTGGAAGGTAGTGACAGGGTCGGATGCTTATGATTAAGAGAATTCAGTAATCATGGTGATTTTAATGTACACATAAACTGGAAAAATCAGAATGGCAATAGTAGGCTGGATAAGGAGTTTATAGCATTTTTTTGAGAATTTCTTGGAGCAGCATGTTCTGGAACCACCGAGAGAGTGGGTTACATTGGATTTCGTATTGCATAATGCAACAGGATAACTAACCACTTCAATAAAGGCACCTCTGGGTAACGACAACGACACGTTGCTTGTATTTAACATTCAGTTTGAAAGGGAGAAAAGTAGGTTTAAGAGTAATATTTTAAACTTTGAATGAAGAAACCAATGCGTTCTTTTTCCAAATTTGCTAGATTCTGTAAAAGTTCTGTCAGATAGGAAAGTAACAATTATAACTGCTGTATGCAAGAAGAAAAGGAGGCAAAAAACAGCAAATTGTAGGCCAGTTAGCTTGATGTCTGTCATGGGGAAAGCGTCAATTATTGATCATTAAGGAGGTTAAGGTTGGATACTTTGGAAATCTCAAGGCAATCAACAGTACAGTTTTGAGAAAGGGAAGTTATGTGAACATGGAAAGTATGCTTTCTCTTGTGGGCAAGTGCAGAACTAGGGGACATCAGTGGTTAGCACTGATGCCTCACAGCGCCAGAGACCTGGGTTCATTTCCCGCCTCAGGCGACTGACTGTGTGGAGTTTGCACATTCTTCCCGTGTCTGCGTGGGTTTCCTCCGGGTGCTCCGGTTTCCTCCCACAGTCCAAAAATGTGCCGGTTAGGTGAATTGGCCATGCTAAATTGCCCGTAGTGTTAGGTGAAGGGGTAAGTGTAGGGGTATGGGTGGGTTGCGCTTCGGCGGGTCAGTGTGGAGTTGTTGGGCCGAAGGGCCTGTTTCCACACTGTAGGTAATCTTAAAAAAAAATCAGTTTATAAAGTAGGAGTTGCTCTTTTTTTGCTGAGAGAGTTGTATACTCTTGGAATTATCTCGTTCAGAAGACAGTGAAGGTAGGGTCTTGAATATACTTAAGGTGGAGGTAGGTTCTTGTTGGGTGGGGGATCAAAGGTTATGAGGGGTAGATGAGAATGTGGAATTCAAAACAAATCAACTATGGTCTTATTGAATAGTAGAGCAGACTCAAGGGGCTGAATGACCTGCTTTTGCTCCCTGGTCATAGGTTCAGAATTTGCTGTTTTGAAAGTTCCAAAAAAACAACCAAAGTCAGATACCCTGTCTCTTCAAAGTCAATAGCTTCGACAGTACCACTAACAGTGATACAGGTGAAAGAAACTCCAAGGGTGTGGTTGAAAATGTGTTGCTGGAAAAGCACAGCGGGTCAGGCAGCATCCAAGGAACAGGAGAATCGACGTTTCGACTTATGCCCGAAACGTCGAATCTCCTGTTCCTTGGATGCTGCCTGACCTGCTGCGCTCTTCCAGCAACACATTTTCAGCTCTGATCTCCAGCATCTGCAGTCCTCACTTTCTACTCCAAGGGTTTGGTGTTGATTTTTGGGAGTTCTGGAGTTCCAGGGGATTTTACAGATGGGTAAGTCATCCTCAAATGGGAAATTCTGAGGTGGTGTAAAAGACATTGGGGCAGTCAATCAAGAAAGATAAGAAATTGTACTAATATAATTTTGATGGTGTACTTTTGCAGGTTAATGGAACGGTTCCTGATGGATGGATAGTATCCTTTGAGCTCTCTAAGGACAACAAGGTCACGCACCAAGGGATGGGAACATGAACGAGGGGGCATAACTACAAATTGAGGGATGATAGATTTAAGACAGACATCAGAGGCAGGTTCTTTACACAGAGTGTGGTTAGGGCGTGGAATGCCCTACCTGCTAATGTAGTCAACTCAGCCGCATTCGGGAGATTTAACCAATCCTTAGATAAGCACATGGATGATGATGGGCTAGTGTAGGGGGATGAGATGAAAATAATTCACAGGTCGGCACAACATCAAGGGCCAAAGGGCCTGTTCTGCGTGGTATTGTTCTATATTCTAACAAAAGTCTGGCTTGACCTCACCAGCTCTGATCACCTGTCCCCACTGATTCTAACGCCATTCTTTCTCTTGCACTAATCAGGTGAATCTATTTTATAGGTTATATTTCAGATTTCCAGGGGGTGAAAAGTCCTTTGCTAGAAGTAGCCTCATGAAAAATGTACTGGATCATACTAGAGAACGAAACAGCTACTGTCAAACCTGCAACACCTTTCTTTATCACTTGTATCGATTTTAAAATAGTTGAACTCAAAATAGTTAAGTGTACTTTACACATGTATATTTGCTTAACAATCTTCTGTCATTATTCAGTAACCAAGTCTCTTACTTGTACATATTACTTTTCATTTCACCAATAAATATACAGGCAGATTAAAAATTGCCATGAATGGGCCATTAGAATGTGAGTATTGAGAATACAGCCCCAACAGTGATATTTAATAGAAAATCAGAAATTACTGGAGAAACTCAGCAAGTCTGCCAGCATCTGTGGGGTTAACGTTTTGAGTCCATTAACCCTTCTTTAGAACTGATCGCAGCTGGGTAAAAGTGGTATTTGTATTGAAGCCTGGTGTTATTGGGGGAGAAGGGGGGGTGGGTGGGAAAGAGAATGGTTAGGTGGAAACAGAGACAAGAGAGAGATTTTAAAGGGATTAGTAGATAGGGATTGTTGATAGTAAGCTGAACAGAAAAAAGAAGCTGTAAAAGTGATCATGAGAGCTAAGAGTGGGGGAGAATGGGTTGTCTGTGCTGAAAGCAGCCCATGTTCTGACCAGACCAGTTTGTGGGGGTAAGTTTAAAAAAAGCTGGAAGGATATAATCAGGCTCTAAAATTATTGAACTCGACGTTGAGTCTGAGAGGTTGCAAGATCCCCAAACAAAAGATGAGATGCTACTCTGAGCTGGTGTAGAGCCTCGCTGGAACACTGCATCAGGCCTGAGGCAGCAATGTTGGCTTGGAAACACCGGTGTTACATTGAAGTGACAAACAACTGGAAGCTTGGTCATTTTTACAGAGAGATGATTGGTGTTCTGCAAAGTTGTCACCCAGTCTGTGTTTCATCTCCCTGATGTAGAGGCCGCCACATTATCAGCGAATACAGTAGACTGGATTTGTATGAAATGCAGGCAACTCCCTGCTTCATCTGTATGTGTGTCTGGGCCCTTGGATAGTGAGGAGGTAGGAGGTAAACAGTCAGGTGTTATACCTTTTGTGATTGCAGAGAAAGGTGTCGTGGGAGTAAATAGATTTTTGGAAGTGGAGGAGGAGCAGACCAGGGTGTCCCAGAGGAAACCGTCCCTGTGAAATGCTGACAAGATAGGGGAGGGGAATATGCACCTGGTGTGTTATCCATTGGATGTGATATAAATGGCAGGTTACAATCATGGAGTCATAGAGATGTACAGCATGGAAACAGACCCTTTGGTCCAACTTGTCCATGTCGACCAGATATCCCAACCCAATCTAGTCCCACCTGCCAGCACCCGGCCCATATCCCTCCAAACCCTTCCTATTCATATACTCATCCAGATGCATTTTAAATGTGGCAATTGTACCAGCCTCCACCACTCCCTCCGGCAGCTCATTCCATACACGTACCACCCTCTCCGTGAAAAAGTTGCCCCTCAGGTCTCTTTTACGTCTTTCCACTCTCACCTTCAACCTATCCCCTCTAGTTCTGGACTCCCTGACCCTAGGGAAGGGGCTTTGTCTATTTATCCTATCGTCATCCCTCAGCCTCCGACCTGCAGGGAAAACAGCCCCAGCCTGTTCAGCCTCTCCCTATAGCTCAAATCCTCTAACCCTGGCAACATTCTTGTAAGTCCTTTCTGAATCCTTTCAAGTTTCACAACATCTTTCTGATACGAAGGAGACCAGAATTGCACGCAATATTCCAACAGTGGCCTAACCAATCTCCTGTACAGTCGCAACATGACCTTCCAACTCTGACCAATAAAGGAAAGCATACCAAATGCCTTTTTCACTATCCTATCTACCTGTGACTCTACTTTCAAGGAGCTATGAACCTGCACTCCAAGGTCTCTTTGTTCAGCAACACTCTCTAGGACCTTACCATTAAGTGTATAAGTCCTGCTAAGATTTGCTTTCCCAAAATGCAGCACGTCACATTTATCTGAATTAAACTCCATCTGCCACTTCTCAGCCCATTGGGCCATCTGATCAAGATCCCATTGTAATCTGAGGTAACCTCCTTCGCTGTCCACTACACCTCCAATTTTGGTGTCATCTGCAAACTTACTGACTGTACTACTTATGCTCACATCCAGATCATTTATGTAAATGATGAAAAATAGTGGAACCAGCACCAATCCTTGTGGCCGTCCACTGGTCACAGGCCTTTGGAAATGGAGGCTGGTGGGATGTAATTAATACTCTTTTGTACTTATACATTACCTTTACTAATGCTACAGACCTGGTAACACAATGCTTATATTACTAAGGTAGTAAACTCGAGAATGAGAGTTTAGATCCCAGCAAGCTAGGTGGCTTTGAATTCATTTAAAAATTCTGGAATTGAAAAGTTCTCAGTAAAGGAAACTAGTTAGATTGCAGTAAGAACTGTCTTGTTGACCAATGACCTGTAATAATACTCTAAACCTATTAATGTGAATCCAATCCTACACCAACTTCACACTCTCTGAAGTATTGCTACTGGCGGTTTAAAAAAACAACTCGCCATTCATCTAGATAATTGTAGCTATTCGTGAACTGAAGTCAATTTCACCATTTGTAGCAGCTTGTAATGTTTTGCATGAAATTTGGGCATGCTTGTCAAAGCAGGCAACATCTGTGGAACGAGGAAATATCAGAGTTTCAGTTGAATGAGTGTGCAGTGCTGCTTTAATTTCAATTTTCTAACATCTGGAGTATGTTCATGTTGTTTCCAATGTGACATAAGTTTGTTTTTTTTGGAAAAAAAGATACAAAGTAATTTCATGGTTTTTTAAAAAAAATTGTCTTTGCCAATCATTCCACCTTTTAAGAAGCTACCTCTTTGATTAAGGTTTTGGCCATCTGCTGTAAAATCTCCATATGTGACTCTATGTCAAATATGGCGTGAATACATTCAAGTGAAGTGCGTTGGAACGTTACGACATTGAAGGGTTATATAAATGCACAACACTATAATATGTAAAAGTTAAAGTTTTCAATTGGATTAAGGCAAATTTTAATGGTATGAGACAAAAATTTTCAAAAGTTGATTGGAATGGTTGGTTCACTGGTAAAGGGACGACTGACAAGTTAGACACTTTCAAAAGTGTGAGAACGAGAGTTCAGAGGCATTATGTTCCTGTTAGAGTGAAAGGTAAGGCTGATAAAAGTGGAAAACAATGGAAGAATAAAGATATTGAGGTGCACATCAAGAATAAACAATAATCATATATTAAATATAGACAACTGAGATCAAATGAATCCCTTGAAGAGTATAAACTGACACGAAAGAGTGTAGGAGCATTCTTAAGAGGGAAAGTAGGAAGGAAAAGAGGGGATATGAGATAGCCTTGTCAGATAAGGTTAAGGATAAAATAAAGACGTTCTATAAGTACATTAAGGGCAAAAGAGGAACTAGAGAGAGTAGGACCCCTTAAAAATCAGTGAAGTCAAATTTGTGTTAAACTTCAGGAGATGAAAGAGATAGTAAATTTCGAGTCAGTTTTTACTGCGCAACTAGAAATGGGGGCTCAATAACTCGGAAATAAATATTGATGTTTTAAAAACTGTATACGTTACAGGAAAGGAACATAAAGGTGAATAAATTTCCAGGACCTGATCAAGTGTGTCCTCGGACATTGTGGAAAGTTAGAGAGGAAATTGTGGGGCCCCTAGCAGAAATATTTGTATCATCATTAAGCATGGGTGAGGTGCCACAGGACTGAAGGTGGCAAATGTTATGCCTTTATTTGAGAAAGGCTGTAAGGAGAAACCTGGGAACTATAGACCTGTCAGTCTGACATTGGTGATGTGTAATTTGGTGGAAATTATTCTGAAAGGTAGGATTTACATGCATTTGGAGAAGCCAAGTATGTGCGAAGGAAATTGTGTCTCATACCATTAAAATTTGCCTTAATCCAGTTGAAATCGTGTCTTACAAACCTGACTGAGTTTTTTTGAGGAAGTAATAAAATGATTGATGAGGGCAGAGTGGTAGATGTTGGACTTTAGAAAATCCTTTGATAAGGTTCCACATGGTAGATCGATCAATAAAGGTAGATCACACAGGATTCAGGATGAGCTTACCAATTGGGTACAAATTGGCTTTCCGGTGGGAGAAAGAGGGTAGTGCTGGAACATTGTTTGTCAGACTGAGGCCTGTGACCAACGGTGTTTCATCGGGATCAGTACTGGTTCCACTTTTGTTTGCCATTTATGTAAATTATTTGGATGAGAATATGGGAGGCAGGGTTAGTAAGTTTGTGGATGCCATCAAAATTGGTGGTATTGTGGACAGTGAGAAAGGTTATCTGAGATTACAAAGAGATCTTGATCAATTGGGTCAGTGAGTTGAGGAGTGGCAGATGGAGTTTGGATAAATGCAGGATATTGCAGTTTGTAAAACTAACAAAGGCTGGACTTACATGATTAATGGTAGGACCTTGAGTAATGTTGTAGGACAGAGAGACCGAGAAGTTCAGGTACATAATTCTTTGAAATTTGCATCACAGGTAGGCAAGGTGGTTATGAAGGTATTTAGCAGCTTGCCTTCAATACTCAGACTTTAGTATAGTTGTTGGGATGTCACAGTATCTGGGACATTGGTGAGGCCTTTTCTGGGGTACTGTATGCAGTTCTGTCAACCTATTATAGAAGGATATTATTAACTTGGAGAGGGTTCGGAAAAGATTTACCAGAATGTTGCCAGAGTGGAGGGTTTGAGTTAGAAAAATATTCTTTCACTAGAGCATCGGAAGTTGAGGGTGTCTTTATAGAGGTTTATAAAATCAAGAGAGGCATAGATATGATGAACAGCAAAGGTAATTTCCATAAGGTGAGGGAGTTCAAAACTGGGAGGCATATTTTTAAGGTGCGAGGAGAAAAATTTTAAAAAACAACAAGAGGGGCAACTTTTTTTTACAGTGGTTAGTGTGTGGAATGAACTGGCAGAGGAAGTGGTGGATGCAGATGTAGTTACAATGTTTAAAAGACATTTGGGTAAATACGTAGACATGAAAGGTTTGGAAGGATATGGGCCAAGCGCAGGCAGGTGCGACTAGTTTAGTTTGGGAACATGTTCGACATGTTGGACCGAAGTGTCTGTTTCCATGCTGTATGACTCTGGCAACCGTTTTTTGTAGCTGTATCACAAATGAGCGATAGTGTAATATGTTGAAAATGTTAAATGTAAAACTTGTATATCATTTTTATTTATTTCGCAGGATAATTTTATTTTCTGTGTGAGTCTTTTATACCTTAACTCAGATTGCAGTCGCCCTCAGCAGTTGTCCACTTATGCGCTCACACTGTACAAGTACACCACCACTGTCAATGACAAGACTGTTCTTGTGGGTAAGTGTTACATTTCTGAATTATTCTTGACTTTCATTGCACCAAAACTAAAGGAGAGGGGTCCTGTCTATTCAGGAAAAACCCCCCACTCAGATTTGAATGCAGCCCTAATAACTGCAGGCTAGCTAATTTAGCAACAATAATGTTTTGAAACGAGTTTTGAGAAGATTTGTAGCTCAGGTTGAGATTCTGGATGTAGGTTTATTCAATGAGCTGGAAGATTTATTTCCAGACATTTCGTCATCCTACTAGCTAACATCTTCAGTGGGTCTCAGGCCACAGGAAATGACATCACCGACCCAAAGAAACCCAAACATATAAATAGAAAGGAATTATCAGCAGTGTTTCACCTGAGGCCCACCGAAGATGTTAGCTAGTAGGGTGACGAAACGTCAGGAAAAGAACCTTCCAGTTCAGCGAGCAAACGTACATCCAGAATGTTTTGAAAATAAAAGGGAAAAACAATATGCACTCACTTGAAGAGGTTTGGGTTAATGAGGGAAACCTTGCTTGGATTCGTAATTGGCAGATTGTGCTTGACTAATTGAATTTTTTGATGAAGTATTAGAGAAGATTGATGAAGTGGATAATACCTGGATGGATTTTAAGTGTTTGACAAAATGCACACACAGGCTGGTTAACAAAATTATAGCAAATGAAATTTAAATGTCAGGTCGGATGTAAAATTTCTTTAAAGGACAGAAAGCATTAAAGATTATTGTTTCAGACTGAAAGATATTAGTGTGTTTTTTTTCTGCACGAGTCAGTACTAGGTCCAGGGTATTGAAATGCATAATTAAATTTCAAAATTTGTGAATGACATCAAACTTAGAAGAAAAGAATAAGGATGATAATGAGAGAATGGCTAATAGAATGGGAAGACACCAAGCAGATGGGTGCTACATTTTGGTGAAAGGATAAAGACAAGGGTATTTGAGTTAATGGTAGTTCGAAAGATTGTGGAGTGAAAGGGGGGCCTGGGGTTTCGTGTGCATTGTTATCAGGTGGTGGTAGGACATACTGAGAAAGTAATTACCAAAGCCTAGAGATTTTAGGTTTCAAGTTAAGTAAGTATTGAATACAAAAGCGAGTTCTGCTGAATCAAAATTAAGCTTTGATTAGGCCAAAACTCAAATATCGTATCCACTTCTGGCCACCAGAATTTGGAAAAAAACGTAAGGACTCTTGAGGAGCAGCACAGGAGATTTACCAGAATGATACAAGTATGAGGGATTTTCACTACAAGTCTGGGTTGGTGAGAAGGTGGTGAGATTGAGGAAGATTTGAGTGTGAGATGCAAGACTATGACAGTTTTGGATAAGATAGACATGGAACACTCTTATTAGCTGATGACTGAAGGATGAAGGAACACAGATTTATGGTTTTGGGCAAGCGTTTCAGGGGGCACGTGAGGAAAACCTTTTATGCATTGCATGGTTCTGACCTGGCACTTGCTGCCCATCAGGTTAGTGGAAACTGTGATTTCAAAAGAAATTTGAATGGTCACTTGAGGAAAATTGAAGTGATTTGTTAGTCTATGGGGTTAGAGAGGGAAAGTGGGACTTATTGGCTTGCTGTCAGGACTTGATTGGGTCAAACCCTTCTGCACTGAAAATATTCTGAATTTGCTGACTGGTTGAGTTGTCAAGTCATCAAAATTTTCATACAATAGATAGTTAGTGGTCCTGTTAGAGCCTGGCCATTTAGCAATTAAATACGAAAACGCTATTCACAGAAAACAGTGGGAATCTCTCCTCCTAATAGCCTATGGATCCCGTGGGACAGTTCAAACTTTTTAGACAAAGATTGAAAATTTTGTTTGCACATAGGATCAGGGAATAGGTCTCCAAAGTTGGATAATGTAGTTGAGGTAAAGATCAAATTGAAAGGGAAAAAACAACATAAATGAAATTCATGTTGCATCTTTCACAACCTTAGAATGTCAGAAAGCCCAACACATCAAATGAAATAATTTTGATGTATTGTAGTTCTGAAAATGTGTCCATTTTGCATAAAACAGCAGTAAGGTAAATGACCAAATCATCAATTTTAGTGAAAGTGGAATAAATTTTGGCTAGAGCATCAGAATTCCTGTGTTCTTTTTCAATGTGCAGTGGGATCTTCAGTATTCCTAGCCTGAGGTCAGATGTGTCCTCTCTTTAATGTCTCATCTGAAAGACAGCCCGTCTGATAGTGCAGTGTTCCTCAGTACTGCCCTGAAGGTTTGGCTTAGGTTATGTGCTGAAATCTTGAAAGCTTGCAAACATCACGCTTTTGCTCGTGTCTGAGAATCTATCATTGAACCAAGGTTGAAACCAAAAGAAGTGAGAGGATAGTGTCCTCTTTACGATTCTGTGGAAGAACATGATCCAAACCGAGGAATTGGGGCAGTTAAGTATGCAAGGAGAATGGATTGAAACACTTGTGAAAGAAGGGTTATGATCAAGAGTGGGTGAGGTTTAGACATAGCGAAAATAATTTGTTGGCTAGGATCTCCTTAATTTTAACATTTATGATTTGAAATAGAGAAGGTGAAACTGGGTGTTTTCTTTCACAGATTTCTGGGATACAGCAGGCCAGGAACGTTTTCAGAGTATGCACCCATCTTATTACCATAAGGCACATGCTTGTATAATGGTGAGTGGTCTTAATTCCAATTCAGTACAAAATATAAAATTATTTATTTCAGAAATAAAGTGCATTATCACTAACTAATAGATTGAAATATATCATCTCATTATACTCCAAACACAACATAGAGTGAGATTCATTTTGCCTGATACAAAGTAAACATGTTAATCTGAGTTGTGACATAGAAATCTTCGCAAAGTCCAAGGACATCAGACACAACTAGGCAATGTCAATGCTTTGAGAATGTTTTAAATCTGTGTGACCTAACAGCAAATCCCCCCCCCCCCCCCCCCCAGCCAGATCCCACTGGCAGCCTTACCTGGAGTTGGAGTGGAAAGATCCGAGTACTCATTGCCACACCTACCATTATGGGATTACTGATCGCCAACAATTTCCCAGAGTTTCACACACCTGTCTGCATCAGTAACAAATCTGCTGTCAAAGGTGGCTTGATTAAAATCTTCCATTGACATTTGACTCATACTTGAACTACCCATCTGTGATGAGACCCGCTTTGTTTTTCAGGTAACGTTAGAGTTTCTCACCAACGGGCCAATAAACTATAATTTCCAATGAAGCAGTAGAACCTGTAGTGAGCAGCCTGTAACATGTCTGCCACTTCCACATTTGAAACACCAACATTCAGTGTTAAATGCCTCACAGTGCCAGGGACCTGAGTTTGAATCCAGCCTCGGGTAACAGTCGGTGTGGAGTTTCATGTTCTCCCCGGTCTGCATGGGTTTCCTCTGGGTGTTCTGGTTTCCTACCACAGTCCAAAGATGTGCAGTTGAGGGGGATTGACCATGTTAATTTGCCCGTAGTGTATAGGAATATGTAGGCTAGCTAGATTAGCCCTTGGAAATGCATGGTTATAGGGATAAAGTAGGGAGCTGCATCTGGTGGGATGCTGTTCGGAGGGTCAGTGTGGATTCGATGGGCCAAATGGCCTGTTTCCACGCTGTACGGATTCTATGATGACTTTCTGTATACTGAATCCAGCATGTCATTGCTGTGGGAAATAGTTGACATCATGTTTAGAGGGAGTTTACTCTGTCTCATATCTGTCAAGGTGCAGAAAGAACAGACCAGATACTATTAATTAGAAGAAAACTAATTTCATGTTTAAAAATTTTGATGTTAGGTGTTTGATGTCCAGCGGAAGATAACTTACAAAAACCTGACTAATTGGTACACAGAGCTGAGGGAGTCTCGGCCAGAAATCCCCTGTGTGGTTGTTGCTAACAAAATAGACGGTAAGTTTGAAGATTATTTATCTGGCAGTGTGAGAAGCAATGACTTTTATTCTGGTCTTTCTTCTCCATATGAAGTTTTAAATGAACAAGACAAGAGACCATACGTAGATGCTAATGACAAAGCTCATTCAGCTTATTGATTAGGAGGAATTTCACACTTTGTTATCATATTTGGCTGCTAAGGATTTTGGGAATTTCATCCTGTACGTCCATTTCACTGTTTCTGCAACGAATTTCCTGGGTGTTCTTCATAAGTTTTGTTTGGCACATATTAAGTGCTGGTCTTGTCTACCTAATCTTCCAAAACCTCATCACATGTGAAGTATTTTGGAGTGATTTAAATAGGGATAGAAAAGAATAAAAATGTCTGGGTGTGCTCATTCAAGAGTGGACACGGGAGTGCAGGTATGATTGTCTTAACATCCTTCAGGTTTTTTAAAATTAATTAATGGGGTATTGCCTTTGCTGGCTAGGACAGCATTTGTGGCCCATCTCGAACTGCCCTTGAGAAAACGGTGATGAGGTGCTTTCTTGAACTGCTGCAGTTAGTACAGTGTAGACACACAATGCTGTCAAGGAGGGAATTCCAGACTTGGACCCGGTCACAGTTAAAGCACTGCAACAAAGTTCCAAATCAGGATGATTTAATTTGATTTGATTTGATGCATTGTCACATGTACTGTGTAGCTGTCGTCAATGAGCAGGAGTTTGATGTAGGTGTCCTTGTTGTCCAGACGTTCCAGATAAAAGTGCAGAGCAAGAGATACAGGGTCTGCTGTGGACCTGTTATATCGATAGGCAATTTGTAGAGGATCGAGGCAGGATGAGAGACTGGAGTTGACATGGGCCGTGACCAGCCTTTTGAATCACTTTGGGATTATTGAGGTGAGAGCCATTGGGAGGTCGTCATTAAGGCACATTGCATGTGCTTTCTTAGGTACCGGGATCACAGTGGTCTTCTTGAAGCAGACAGGGACTTTGACTTGTCGTAAGGAGAGGTTGAAGTTATTGGTGAATACCTCCACCAATTGGTCCAGCCAGGTTCTGAGTACTCTTGGAGGGGTACTTGCAAGTCATGGTATTCACATGCATCCACTGCCATTTATCCTGCGTGGTAGAGGTCAAGGGTTTGGAAGATGCAGTCAAAGGAGCCTTGTTGAGTTGCTGCAGTGCATCTTGTAGATGCAGTTACCAGTTGCTGATGGCAAAGAGAGTGAATATAGTGGATATAGTGCCAGTTGGGAAGATTGCTTCGTTCTGGATGTTGCTGAGAGCTGCTTGAGTGTCAGTGGAGCTGCACTCATCCAGGCAAGTGGTGAATATCCCATCTTGCTTTGAACTTGTGTTTTGTAGATAGTGGACTGACACTGGGGAGAAAGGAAGATGTAAAAACAAATATTTCTGACTAAGATAATTACTCCTTTCTTATCCTATCTACTGTCATGCACATTGTTCAATTCTCCTTAAACTTGATGAGTCTAAAGTAACCCAATCATGCCATACTGAAATGGCATGCTCAAGCTATTAGAGGTCTCAGATCATCCTTGTCTGCAGTGAGGTGGTAGCCACAGTACTGGGACGGAGAACACCTCTTCGTAATTGATAAGGAACCAGAGCTGTTTCACTGAGCTCACTTTCCTGAGACTTTTCTTGGGAAGTAAAGATGAGAAGCACAGTGGGTAAGGGGCAGACAGCAGGGAGAGAGGACAGAAGGAGAAGGTAACCGTGCATGTTGTGGCAAGAGATGGAATGTGAGGGCTCAAATATTCTTTTGTTGGCTATTCCATGCTCAGGAGAATTAGTACTGTGAACAGGCACTGTGATTACTACTAAATTAACTACTTGCTGCTCTCTGTCTTTCAGCTGATCTGAAAATCACACAGAAAAGCTTCAACTTCGCCAAGAAACAGGGGCTACCTTTTTATTTTGTGTCAGCGGCAGATGGTACCAATGTTGTCAAGGCAAGTGTGGTGTGTACACAGAGGGCAATACATTCATTTCATTTGTGTAACTGAAGCACCTTTTTGTGCATGTACCCACTGGGAGCCATTTTGTAGGCTGCAGTCCAGTGGTTGAGATGGAGCAGAGGTGGGCAGATTATATAACCTATCGTCCAATCATAAATCTGATTCTTGTCTTTTTCAACTTGGCTCTTATTTCAGTAATAATTCCCCCTGTGAGATAGTGAAAGGGTAGTGCAGTAATTCTCCACTTTTGATGTGTTAAGAAGACCATTTTAAAAAGAGTCAAATGAAGCACTAGATTTGTTTCTAAGGGAATGGAGTTGGAAAGCAGAAATTATGATAAATATGTAGTAAACCTGAAGGGTCACTGGCCTCAAAATATTTACTGTTTTCTGTCCACAGAAGCTGCCAGACCTCCTGAGTTTGTCTCACAATGTCTATTTTTGCTTTTGACTACACCTGGCGTGTTTGAACAATCCTCCTTTCTATTATAGGAAACAGGCACCAGTATAAATGCAAAAAAAAAGATTTTCACCAAAATTAAAGGTTATCTGGGATTATTGAAAAGTCTGAAGCTTCCTTTGCCTATGAAGGAGAAGACTGAGGGCAGGTCTAAATTGAAGCCTTTAAGATTATTGTAGTTTTATTAGGTGAATATATAAATTATTTTTCCACCTGTGGACCGGACCAAAATTTGGGGCCACAACTGTAAGATAGACAAAAATGATGTAATCAGTATCTCAACAGAGTTTTTGGAAGCTTATGTGTACGTAATTGCGATCATAATTTGACAATGTTATTGTGTGCCTATGCTTCATTGTTAACTCTAAAGCGCTTTGTGGTGCCCAGGATTGCAAAAGGTGCTATAAAACATGCAAAATTATGGTTTCCTTAAATACCTATACCTGCATCTTCATCCTTTCCTGTTCTTTTCTCTACAGCTGTTTCGGGACACAATAAAGCTAGCGGTGTCGTACAAACAGAACACCAATGATTTCATGGATGAAGTCATGCGGGAGCTGGAGGTGAGTGTTCAGTTGCTGGGGTAGGTGTGAATTCACCTGTAGAACCTTCACAGCACCTTCAGCCTCAGGAATTAACTGGAGTACCTGCGGTCTTGTACTTTCTCTGCTCATGTTCCACAGGCAAGTGGCTCAGGTTCGAGTCCAGATGTGACTGTGGTCAGGCTTGCTTCTGTCTTCTCTGGATTTGTGGTTTTCAGAAGAGGCTGCTGGGAAATGATTAGAAGTGCAAATAAAAGAAACTGGCATTGCTAAAACACAAGTGCCAGGGAATGACCATCTCCAACAACCTCACCACCTCCTCTTGACATTCGTTATCATTGCTGAATCCCTCACAGTCAACATTCTGGGGATTACCATTGATTGGTAATATATGGCTACTTTGACTAAAAGAGAGGTCAAGGACTGTGAATTCTATGGCAAGTAATTCACTACCTGACTCTACAAAGTCATCTACTATCTACAAGACACAAGTCGAGACTGTGATGAAGTACTCTCCATTTGCCTGGATTGTACACCTCCCGCAACATTCTGGAGGACGAACACCATTCAGGGCAAAGCAACCTGTTTGATTGGCATCCCATCACCCATCTTAAATGTTTAATCTCATGTGTGTCATTTACAACATGTACTGCAGCAACTCATCAAAGCTGCTCAACAGCACCTTCCGCGTTTATGACCTCTGCCCTTAGAAGGACAAAGGCAGCTGATGTATGTGTATATCCCTACCTGTAAGTTGCTCTCCTGACCTACAGTTACGTGACCTCTTCTTCACTATGTGCTTGCACCTGTCACAACCCATTTAGGAAAATGTGCCGCTACCAGAGTCTCACTGATACCTTGCTTGTCGCAAAAGTTAAAGGTGTAACCACACAACTCAAAGTCCCCACATTTCCTGGATAATTAGGTTAACGTTACACTGATCAAGTTTCTGGACTTAACAGGAAGCTGCAGTTTATTTAAAATAACCACAGGCAAACAAAATATAACTTAAACTCTACCCCTTAAACCTCTGCATGAATGTGCAGATGGACATAGTGAAACAAAAGAACGTAAGTGTTTCTGATGGAGGACAAACATAAGGGGACATGGTTCAATAGCATGAGTCCACAGGATGCAGTGAGGTGTCCTTTTGCTGTTTTCCGACTCCTCCTAATCTCTGATCTTCTTTCCAAGTTCATTGCTTTACTGTAGATACTGATTAGTTAGTATGCTCATCTTTTGGCCTCAGTCACTGGCTGGAGACAGCAAATTGTTGACAAATAGTAGATGAGAATAACTGGCTATCTTCCAATTCTTTGTTTCTGCTCAGCAAGCAGTGACAGAAATGCTGCCGTTTTAGGATCTGAAGGCTTTCCGCTACTGTATTCATGGACAGGCTGTCCCCAAGCCCAGGAACCAGTCAGATGATTGTCCTGCTGAACACTGCTGACTCTCTCAGCTCATCCTGATTCAAAATCTAATGAACAGACTGTCTTTGAGCAAAACTGCCCTGAATACACACACAGCCGACACTGATGAATCGAGCAATCGTCCCGTTGTTTGAACACAGTTGTGAAACTGCAACTCACAATGAATTCCAATAACTTGTCTTTAAAAGTGCAGCATCTCCTTCTGCTGTTTACTTGGCTTAAAACAGTATCCTTCTGGGTCACAATCCAAACAAAAAGAGAAGAGTTAGTCTTTAAACTCCACCCGGTTTAAGAAGGCTTCTCAATGGCAGTTTGAGGTGGATAACAAATGGCCTAGCCAACCAGGCCCACATCCTCTGAAAGAAAAATATTCTGAATTGTGGCTGGTTTGTCAATATGTGTTAGCTGTAAAAGAACAGGTCATTGTGTCCTTCATTACACCCTGAAGTCAAGATACGTGCTGGTCCTTAGAATGGACTGAACAACAAGTGTGGCTGGGAGAGGACAGCATTGTGCTGGTAATGAGAACCAAGGACATTTTGTGCAGGGAATTTTATTTTAAGAGAGAACTGGGAATGACGGGAAAGATCATTTCAACAAGACAGTGAAAGATGATGAAATTAAGATGTTGGAAAATGAAGAGGACGGGAATCTGGAATCCTGTGCTCTTTTGAGATAAGGTTGCCTGTCATCATGGATCCTGCAGCCAGCACAGGTTCCTCTTAAAATATCAACTGGCTCAGCATGAGAAAGCTCTCAGTTCAACCCAGCTTCCTTTGGCTTTCAGAGAATGAAAGGCAGGCCATGGGGCTGCACGGTGGCTCCATGCTTAGCACTGCTGCCTCCCAGCGCCAGAGCCCCGGGGTTGATTCCTGCCTCGGGTGACTCTGTGGAGTTTGCACATTCTCCCCGTGTCTGTGTGGGTTTCCTCTGGGTGCTCTGGGTTCCTCCCACAGTCCAAAGATGGGCAGGTCAGGTAAATTGGTCATGCTAAATTGATAGATGTATTAGTCAGGGGTAAATGTAGGGGTAGTGGAACGGGTCTGGGTGGGTTACTCCTCGGAGGGTTGGTCTGGACTTGTTAGGCCGAAGGGCCTGTTTCCATACTGTGGGGAATCTAATCTAACCTAAAGTGTTGGGAAGTGTTCAGAAGTCACTGTTACGGTTAAAGGGTTACAAAATTTCCAGAGGGAGATGCAATGCCATTTCTGAACCTGCATTAAATTTGATTAGAAAGGAGCCATAGGTCAGAGAGACTTAGTGAGAACTAGCTGATATTTCTCTCACCCAGTGGAAGAGGAGGTTAGGTTTTCTTGCAAATAACAACTGCCTCCCAGCATCCCTTCATACGGTCTTCCCAATTCTTCATTTACTGGTCAAGACAGCTGTTTGACAGCAAGGGTCCTGCTCGCATTCTCACCGAGCATTCTCAAACCCACTGATTCCAGCAGGGAGTCTCGGCAAACCTGAGGGAGAATCCTGACTGACTATACCCTCATCTAGTCCCAAGCTCAGGGCACTCTTGGAAGTTGTAGTAATAGATGACATTTTGACTGAGATTAGCTAATCGAACACAGATGGGTTTTTTTATCCTTTCTGAAAGTTTGCATTTACTAAACCTCATTTGCAAGATGATTGTTGGGAGAATGGATCTCATTCTGAGCTCAGTGGGGCAGAGAATAGATGTCAGTTTGTGAGATTAACCTGCTCTCTGCAATTTCGGTTCCAGCAGTGACAAGGCCTTGGCTTGTTACATAAAGTATTAGCTGGGGAGGGATTGGTGGGGAATGTTTTACATTGTGAAAAGATCTAACTAAGGCAATTTGAACCAATTTTGGAAGAGAATGTGTCGCCTCTGTCTAGCCTTGCCATTCCATCAGTTTAAAAAAAATACATAAAATTCTTTGTGCTGCCCTGCGATCTGTCTGAGTGTGTATCACCTGCCACACTCTGCCTCAATCTGTAGCCTCTCCCCACACGCCACACTTCTGCACACTCTGTGCCACAACCAGCATCTTTATCTTTCCATTTGTGTGTATGATTTCCTCTTGTGTGTTGCTGACTTTGTCGCCCTCTCTATCAGTTTTGTACAATGTGCTGTTTGCTTAAATTGCCTCTTCTTCATACATATCTCACCACTGCCAGCCTTTAGTTATCCAGTACTCTGCTAATATTCCAGCAGCATTGTACTGCAGTTTCAGTGCTGTCCTGGCAGGTGGTACTGTTGTGCTGCATTGAGATGACTGGGCCTAGTGTTATACCCAGTTAATAAAAAGTCAACCAGTAAATGTTGTCGCACCCTCCAAATTTCTACCAGCACATTGGTCATTGGCCATGGGAATGCTATCTCAGAGCATGTAGGTAAGTATACATATTGTGGAATTAGTTTTTATCTTGCTCCGTGAGCCCGGCTCTCTGCCCCTCGTGCTCCGTGAGCCCGGCTCTCTGCCCCTCGTGCTCCGTGAGCCCGGCTCTCTGCCCCTCGTGCTCCGTGAGCCCGGCTCTCTGCCCCTCGTGCTCCGTGAGGCGTGAAATCTCTCTTGTTGCATTTAATGATGGTTGCTTGATCTTAACTGCCAGTTGTCTCAGTGCTTAAAAACAGTCTGGCATTGGTTGAGTTTCACACTGCTCTAAGATTTGACTCTTACTTGTTTATATTGGCTGCTGCAGATTTTTATATAATGTTAGTTTGGTAACGTTATAATTAAGTGGAGAGAGTGAGGCAGTGGGGGGATCATTTTGGGACTAGTATGTGGAAATGGAGAGAAGGTGAGGCTGTGGGACTCCTGCAGCAGTCAGGTGACGGATATGTGTTTCTAACTTATACACCAGGCTGACTCTACCTTCTCCCTTCTCCACCAGAACTTTGACTTGGAAGTAAAGGAAGATATTGCTGCCAAAGATGATGACAAATCAAAAAATGAGAAAACCCAATCACCATGATGATGTTTGCCAAGGAGAGGAGCCTTAATATTGGAGTGAAGGCTCTGATGCACTCTGTTCTACATTGTGGGAAGAAACTCATCTCTGAACTTTCATCTTCTAACATTCACCTCGACACACTGAATAAGGAAGCTACTTCATAGCATGGCTGATTTATAAGTGTGATGGCAAATTCATTTCCGGGCCTGCGGAGGACTTTATTCTCCCTTATTCTCCTCACTCAAGCTGCTCAACTATTTAAACAAAAAGAAACTGGAGCACAAACAGCAGTTGTATAGATGTTGGGTAGGGTGGGAACGGTGTGAGAGCAGCACAATGTCTTGCAGCTCTGCTGTTTATATCCCATGACATTCCTGTATCAACCCTCTTTGCCTCTGAGTAGCAATGTGCAAGAATTGTTCCCCATCCCCAAGGTCTGTTTTTCTAGTGATCTTCCACTGCACTTGAAAATGTGTCTGTTGTGTGACCCTCTTGGCTTGACCCCTCTTGGCTTGACCCCTCTTCATGGGGCTTTTAAAAAAACTATTGTGGAGTTGCTGTCATCAGTGTTGGGTGAGAAAGAAATCAAGTGGTGTGGAGTCCTCTGGTCCACAGGATGGGATAAAATACCTGTTGGTGTGGTACTGGCTGTTCCAAGCCACTGATTCAGATCACCTTTGCCAAACCTCTGTACCATTGGTGTATCATTGAACTGTGAAGGGGAGAAGAAACTGGAGTTCCTGCTCTTAATTATTACCCACTGTCTCCTGTTGAAAAGTCTGTGTGTTTGGATTCATGCAAATATAATGTAATGTCGGATTAGCTTGGGCTGCCATCCTCTGGACAGAGGTGCAGTTTGCCCGCAAGCAGTCCCTGAGCCCTTTGTGCAGGAGAATACTTAGAATCCATACCCAGGGAGGAGTCAGCATCTTCAGGGGGTAGGAAAGTTCAAAGCACAGGTGTTGCTACATTTATGTTTTTACGCTTGAAGGACTTTTTAGTGCTCATCTCTACTTAGTGTATCAACTCAGTGTGGCATTAATTAAAAACAATTCAAATGCTCTCATGGTTTATAGTCTGAAATGAATCCATTTAAAAATCCGATCATTGAATATGATACTCAGCAGCTCGGCTGAGCTCAGAGTCCCTGCTCATACCTCAGCCAGGGCTCAGTGCAACTTGTCACAACTGCCTTTTATCCTGAGGCAGCAAAGAGCATGATCAGCAAGGATATGGATCCACATTGTTCCATCTTGCCTTTGGTATTTTCTACATTTACATAGCCTACTGCTGAGGATTGCAACTTAAGATGGTGAGACTGTGGAGAGAATCTGGAAACTGCAAACTATATCGTACTTCGAGTTAGGAAGCAATATGGAGCAATTTGCATCCTTTGGCATTCGGGCATGTTACAGAACAGACGGACCAGACCCAGCTGTCTGTTTCAGTCCAGGAGCTCCTTCAGTTGACTAGGCTGTTGTGTTAAAGTTTGGAAAGGAGGAGGAGGCCTGGTGCTTTCCCCAATAAATTTAGCCAGTGGTTTTAATGGCTTGAAGCAGGTATATTGAATGCACCTTTTCTATTTTGGCTTTGAGTTGAGTCAGGTTTCTATGAGAGGTGCACTTGCAGCTTTGAAGTGACCTTGACCTGACGATGAACAAGAATGTGTTGCAATGGGATGATCCAGAATTACGTCTCCAAATGCATCGATCAGACAGTATAGCAGGAACGTTACTCTGTGTCTAACATGGATATGGGATCTAAAGATTATTGTCCGAGTGCTACAATTCTCAGATCCACCGCAGACCCAAAATGTGTGGAAACTGGTATCAAGCAAGGGTATCTCATCACACTGTGGTTTCCTCTGTCTTCCTCACTGTCACACTCTGTCCCCGTATCTGTGGAGCTTCCTATTTTTGTGGAGATTCTCCAATGGATAATCTGGAGACCTTTCACTGTGCACTGCTATCAGTCCAGAGCCAGGACCATCCCAACCTTGGTTGACAAGCTGCAGTACACAGATATTTGAATTGATTTATTATTGTCACATGTACCTAGGTGCAGTGAAAAGTTTTGTTTTGTGTGCAGTACAGGCAGATCATACCAAATGATGATCATTGGGTGATAAAACAGAGTGAGGAATACAGAGTTACAGCTGCAAAGAAGGTGCACAAAATATAAGATCAATATCAGATTTGAAATTTGAGTGGTCCGTTCAGAAGTGTAATAACAGCAGGGAGGTCGCTGTTCTTGAACCTATTGGTACGTGTGTTTAAGCTTTTGTATGAGGTTGGAAGAGATTATCACTGGGGTGGGAGGAGTCTTTAATGATAGTTGCCTTTCTGAGATAGCAGGAAGTGTACATGGAGTCAATGGATGAAAGGTTGGCTTGCATGATCGACTGAGCTGTGTTGCAACTCTCTGTAGTTAATTTACAGTTCTGGGTAGAGCAGTTGCCTTACCAAATCATAATGTATCCAGATTGAATGCTTTCTAGGGTGGCACAGTGGCTTAGTGGTTAGCATTGCTGCCTCACAACACCAGGGTCATGGTTCAATTCCACCTTTAGTGACTGTCTGTCTGTGTGGAGTTTGCACATTCTCCTCGCATCTGTGTGGGTTTCCTCCCACAGACCAACAATGTACAGATTAGGTGGATTGGCCATACTAAATTGTCCATTGTGTCCAGGCTGGGTGGGTTAGCCATGGGAAAGGCGGGGTTACAGGGATAAAGTAGGGAGGTGGGTCTGAATGGATATTGTTAGGAAGGTTGGGTGAACACGATGGTCTGAATGGCTTTATTTCAACATTATAGGGATTTAATGGTGCATTTATAAAATACCAAATTTCCCTAGCCTCCTGAGGAAGGTGAGGTGTTGTACCTTCCTGACTGTTGCATCAGGGTAGGTGGCCAGGACAGATCATTGGTGATCATCACTGCTAGGAACTTGATGCTCTCAATTATTTCCACATCAGTTCAACTGATGTCAATAGGGGCATGCCCTCCTCACTGCTTCCTAAAGTTGATGATTGAATCTTTAGTATTGATGACATTGAGGGAGAGATTGCTTGGCAACGTGGTATAAAGATAACATTCTGTCTCTCTCCTGTATTTTGTCTTGTCATTGTTTGATAGTGATGGTATGTGCACTAACTGTGGCATTGCCAACATGTTCACTGTGGCATATGAGAGAGTGCGCCTTTGTCTACATGCCTGGAAGTCACTAGTCCTCTGCTAGCTTTCACTCACTTGAGCAACACTGTCCCCCAGCTGTCAGGGTCCATGGCAAGTCACTGACAATGTGGATCAATTCTCATTCCTGTGGAGCCTCGTTACAGTAAGTGCAGACATTCACACATGATGAAATTCAAAACTGCCTCCAGTGCGTTTGCTCAGTATTTGGCTTTCTGAAGAAAAGCGTTTGATGATAAAGACCTGAAACCTGACAACACATCTGCAGCATAGTGGTGCTACCTGATTTTCTGTATGCATTGAGGATAAGGACAGCATACAGCAGATATCTCAAATCCCTTGAAGTATCCTCAATGATATCTCTGAACAGTACTGCCAATCCAATGGCAGAAAACCATTCCAATATCAATGTTGTAAGCCAACATCCCCACTGATTACAGTCATCCGCTGCAATGGATGAGTGACATTCTCTGCATGCCTGACATAAGACTTCTGAAGTGAACTCCCTACTCCAAACTTTGTTGAGGAAGCCAGTTATCAGAGAAAGCGCTTCAAGAGGAGGGAGGCAATGGCCTGGTAGTATTACCACTGAATTGTTAATCCAGAGACCAATGTTTTGGGAACCCAGGTTTGAATCTCACCGTGGTACGTGGTGGAATTTGAATTCAATAAGAATATCTGGAATTAAGAGTCTAATAATGATCATGGGTCCTTTGTCAATTGTTGGAAAAGCCCATCTGGTTCACTAATTCCTTTCGGGAATGAAACTGCCATCCTTACCTAGTCTGGTCTACATCTGACTCCAGACCCACAGCAATGTGGTGATACTTAACTGCCCTCTGGGCGATTAGGGATGGCCAAAAATGATGGTCTTCACTCTGTGAATGAATAAAAAAGAGCTTCAGTGAAAATATGCACCATCTTGTGTAAGGCCACCCCACCTTGTTGAGATGTTAACCATCTTGAGCATCTTCCATTGGCCCAAATGGAGGCTAAGCATAAGCAGTAGGAAGTATGCAAAAACCCCAGCAATCCATCCACCCATCTCTTCAAAGCCTGCCTGCAGCAGGGTGTGTGGATCGAGCTTTAGTTACCTCAGTACCCACAGCTCTGGAGTGTATAAAAAACAAGTCATTCTTTGTTTCCAGGGTCTGTCTGAGAAGGTGATTATTTTGTAAATACTGTTGGAACTTGTCTGTGTTATTATTTTTATTTTCCTTATCGTATTTGACTCGAGCTTAGATTGAATGCCCCTACCCAAAGTATAACCTTAGATCAATGTTAATCTGTAAATTACTTTTTTGACTTTTTAATATGGTTGTAAAATTATTTCAGGCTGGTGATGCATCTTACGCATGGCAATTCTGCTGAGTCAATAAAACTCCACATTGGGCAGTTTTCCAGAGAAATAAATTCCTGTGTAAAATCTGCAGCTGTTGAAGAAGTATTCTGCATTTATTGCTAAAAGTCTCTGCATAGGAAAGCCATGAATTAACCTGGACTTCAGCCTTTTTGTGTTTCATTCAGAAAGTTTAAAGAACTAGATCAGTGCATCACCTCTGATCCTTCAGTGGTCTCAGCATATCTATTCATAACTGGCATTATTTAATAATTTGCACTTATACTTATTGATCTTGAACCTTATAGTTGCATATCATAAGTTATTTTTTCAGAAGGAGCCTTCAGTTGTAATATAATTGAAATGTAGTTGGGAGCACAAGGAATAGGAGCAAATGTAAACCACTTGAATCACTTGAAGAAGGGCTCATGCCTGAAACATCGATTCTCCTGCTCCTTGGATGCTGCCTGACCTGCTGCACCTTTCCAGCAACACATTTTCAGCACTTGAATCTGATCTCCAGTTCAGACAATTCACGGCTGAATCTCTATTTCAATTCCATCTTCCTGCACTATTCCCAAATCCTTTCATTCCCTTCAGTTTTGAAAAAGGTCTATAGATCACAGTCTTGAATGCGTAGTTGACTACATGTTCCCAGTCCCTGAGTAGAGATACTCAGCTCTCTGAGTGAAGAAATTTCTCTTGCTCTCAGTTCTAAACAACCGACTCCTTTTCCTGAGACTATGGGTCCAGAGGGTTAGCACCGCTGCCTCACAGCACCAGGGACCTGAGGCTGATTGCAGTCTGTGTGGAGTTTGTAAATTCTCCCCGTATCTGCATGGATTTCCACTGGGTGTTCCAGTTTCCTCCCACAGTCCAAAGATGTGCAGGCTGGGTGGGTTAGCCATGGTAAATATAGGGTTACAGAGATAGGGTAAGGGGTTAATCTGGGTGTGATGCTGTTTGAAAGGCTGGTGCAGACTCGGTGGCCCAAATGATCTCTTTGTGCACTGTAAGGATTCTATGATCCTAGTTCTAACCAGGAGAAGTAGCTTCTCAGCAGATAACCTAATAAATCCTTCTTATGTTTCAGTGAACTACCTTCTCATTGTAAATGCCAGTGAATATTAATACGTTTTATTCAATCTCTCATTCCAGAAATCAATCTGATGAGGCTTTGTTTTACTGCCTTTAAGGCAAGCATGTCCTTCTTTAGGCATAGAGATCAAAGTTGTACAAAATATTTCAGGAACAATCTCACCAAAACCCTCGTAACAACACTTCCTTGCTCCAACCCCTTTGTTAGAATTTTCCTAATTTCAAGTTTTTCATGTTAACTTTGTGTTTTGTGTACAGGCTCATCCAAATTTCTCTCAGTACGAACTGCTGCATTTTGGGAAAGCAAATCTTAGCAGGACTTATACACTTAACGGTAAGGACCGAGAGAGTGTTACTGAACAAGGAGACCTTGGAGTGCAGGTTCATAGCTCCTTGAAAATGGAGTCACAGCTAGATAGGATAGTGAAGAAGGTGTTTGGTATGCTTTCCTTTATTGGTCAGAGTATTGATTACAGGAGTTGGGAGGTCATGTTGCGGCTGTACAGGACATTGATTAGGCCACTGTTGGAATATTGTGTGTAATTCTGGTCTCCTTCCTATTGGAAGGACGCTGTGAACCTTGAAAGGGTTCAGAAAAGATTTACAAGGATGATGCTGGCAGGGTTGGAGGATTTGAGCTATAGGGAGAGGTTGAATAGGCTAGGGCTGTTTTCCCTGGAATGTCGAAGGCTGAGGGGTAACCTTATAGAGGCTTATAAAATCATGAGGAGCATGGATAGGATAAATAGACAAGGTGTTTTCCCTGGGGTGGGGGAGTTCAGAACTAGAGGGTATAGGTTTAGGATGAGAGGGGAAAGATAGAAAAGAGACCTAAGGGGCAACTTTTTCATGCAGAAGATGGTGTGTGTATGGAATGAACTGTCAGAGGAAGTGGTGGAAACTTGTACAATTGCAACATTTAAGAGGCATTTGGATGGGTATATGAATAGGAAGGGTTTGAAGGGATATGGAGCGGGTGCTGGCAGATGAGACTAGATTGGGTTGGGATATCTGGTCGGCATGGACGTGTTGGACTGAAGGGTCTGTTTCTGTGTTGTACATCTCTATGACTCTGTTTACAAATCTCTCATCTTTTTGTAAAAGTATTTTGTCCTCAAAATTCTTTTTCCCAAGTTTGTAATTTCAACACTTCCCCACATTGAACTTTTATTTGTATCTTTGATAAACTCTGGGCTGTAGTTGGAATTAGGATTACCTGTACCATGTAGACCTGTTGTCCTTCAATGCGCTTCTATGTGAGATTAAATGATGAGCACAAGCAGTTTATTCCATCGTTTGGAACATTACTGTTATGTCCAGATCTGTCTTCCATTGATGCCCTACTTTGTCTTGTTAAGTAGTATGGAACTGACTGGTTTTGCATGTCTCAAAGGGCACTGGAGAGCTGTGCGAGCAGAAATAAACCAGTGGGCTACAGGTCATAAAAGGAACCTTTGGTCTCGCTGACCTATATGACTCACTGCCTTACTTGGAATAAACGTACTAGATTGGCCAGCAAACGAAGCAAAAAGTTGCTGTCGAAAGAATGAGGCCCCATTCTTTTGATGTCCACAAACTTGCCTGAGCCAAAATTACACACTAGGACAGAGGCTGTGATTCACCTTTATCAATGTATGGGTTCCAAGGTGACTGTTTGAATAAGTGGAACACGTTTTAATGTCTTATCTCATTCTGTCTGCACATGCTGGGCCCTGACCATTGCACTAATTTTATGTGTAAAGATATCAATGTCAGATTTGGAATCTCAGTCTGTGGTATTAAATAAAAACTGAGAAAAAGTTGTTTCCTTCAAATTCCATCCCACTTGGACAAATCTGAACATCTGCAAAAGCTTGTCTCCTGTCGCATCTGCCAGATTATTCCAAACTCTGAATATAGGTGCTCTTCTGTTTTCTTTAGTTCACTCATGGAATGCAGACTGTTGTTGGCTGATCCTCACCATTCTTATATCTCCTTTCAAACCACTTCTCCCCACTGTCCCAAGTATTCCCTCTGCTGTGACTCTCCTGGTTTCATTTGCAATGATATTGCGTTTCAGTTTTCTACCCAGTGATATAGACAGGATTTTTTTGGACAATATTGTTCTATCTGCCCATTAGACCAGGCTGGCCCTGAAAAATAACCAGTTATGAATTTTTCAATGAGATTGAAACAGAAACACTATCACCTCCATTATTGCAGCAATTCAAATAAATAGATAACAAAAAAAAACAGTTCTCTCAGGATAGAAACTGTACAAAACATTTCAGTCCAAAGATCTGGCCTATAAATAATAATTATCAGTAATTGCAATTCACTGTGATATCTAAATAAATATTTAAAATATGCAGCTCCAGTTAATGAGTTTGCACTGAGTGGATTGTGGACCAGAACATCTCTGAAATAGTATTTTGTTTCAGCATTTCTTTTGAGTGTATTTAGGGGGAGTGAGCTGATTAAATCTGAATGGAACCTGATGGTGAGCGTGTGCACCTGGGAGAGGGATGGTTGTGTGTGTGTGCTGGTCATTCTTGTGGATGTGGGGATTGTACATGTATGGTAAGATGTGTGTACAGAGTATCAAGACAAGTGGTGCATGTTATGTGAAGTGAGTAAGAAAGGGTACCAGCATGTGTGCAGGAACTGTGTGTGTGGGTATATAGATGTCTGTATAACATTATCATCACTGGAGTCATGTGCACAGCAGCAGAATTGCTGACTCAGTTGACTGGAACTGATGTACCTCTCTTATAAGCATGCTGTGCTCCCACGCTCCCCAAAGGCACTTGTTAATAAGCAGTAAGACAGATTCAACCTAATTACACAGAGTATCGGAGCTGAGAGTCAGTCAGGTCCCTCTGTGGACTGAGCAGAACATCTGTTAGATGTGAATAGTGATTAAAAATCCACGCAGTGCCGCAGAGAAGATGCTCACTGGTTGCACTGTGCAGGGTGATGTAGGGCTCGGGGAGTAATGTTTATTGGAAGATATTTGGGATTCATTTGCTGTAGGTTCAGTAACTTGCAAAAGATGTCCACATCTTAGACAGCTGTGCAAACGGGTCTTTATCCAACTCATTTTCTCTCTCTCTATCTATCTTTCTGTGTCTCTTTCTCACTCACTCTCATTTTCCCTGTCAAACAACAAAATTATGACTTTGTAAAATGTTTTTGATGTAGTAAAAATTCTGAAGTTGCTTCACAGGAGCATTATTAAACAAAAAATAATTCTGAGCCATATATGAAAATGACAAAGACATTTAACAACAGATAGCTTAGTAAAAGAAATAGTATTTTTAAAAGTATAACAGAATGAGGGAGAGGTTTAGTGAAGGAATTCCAGAGCTTAGCACTAGAGAGCTCCATATCTCTTACCATTGATGGTATAACTTAAATCAGCATGCATTCCTGAATGAGTATGTAGACACTGGAAGACTAGAAACACTTACTAAGATAGTCAATGAGTGGAGCCATGTACGAACTTGACCATAATGAGGAGAATTTTGAATATGAAGAGGTGCTTGGGGGAAACCTGAGGTAGATCTTGATGAATTTAGATGGAGGATTAAGGGAGTGGGAATAGACAGTGGGGACTGAATACTGAGTCACAGTGATGAAGACTGAAGGTATGAGTCTGAGTGATGGGAATTGAGAGAGAGATACAGTCCGAGTGATGAGGAGTGAAGGACTGAGTCGCAGAGATGAGGAGTGACTCTGGGTGAATGTGGACTGAAGGAATGGGTCTTTGGGAAATGATAGGCAGCAAGAGAGAGCAAGAGCTCACAGTGCAACCAGTGAGCATCTTCTCTGCGGCACTGCGTGGATTTTTAATCACTATTCACATCTAACAGATGTTGCGCCGACCAGTCATACCAATCTGAAGCCCTTCTAACCTACACTATTCTATGTACATCCATATGCTTGTCCAATGATGACTTAAATGCACTTAATGTTGGTGAATCTACGATCATTGCAGGCAAAACATTCCATACCCTTACTACTCTCTGAGTAAAGATCACATGCCCCGTAATTTTTGCCAATGACAATTTAATGTCCATTCATGCCAACTCAAACCCTATCCACCATTCTTTGCCCTTCCCTCTCAATGCCAAGTGAGCTAGTTACCACCACGGTTAAATCTTAGGAAGCATGTTGACAGAAAATGACCTATGGGCTGAATGTTATCATATATTATCCAAATGTCATTTTTGTCGAAGTTCATGGAGGGCATCTGCAGGGCCAGCATGTTCTCTTTCGCAATTATCCTGAATGCACCTCATTAGCCAACCACCATGCCTCTATAATGCCCCTCTTGTCTGATGCTAACTTGATTCTCTCACAAGCAGTAACCAGAAGTACTAATTATTGCTGGAATGTTCTGAGATCCGTGCTGCTGACACCATTGTTAAAATGCCATTGTGCATTCGGTCAGGCAGCATTAGTCCAGAGCTGCCCTGCATGGCTCAGGATGATTGCCCCAGACATGGTGGATATTTAGAAAGTGAGGACGGCAGATGCTGGAGATCAGACTCAAGTTAGAATGGTGCTGGAAAAACACAACAGATCAGGCAGCATTCGAGGAGCAGGAGAATCGACGTTTCGGACATGGTGAATATGGGGCTATTGATGCCCTGATTTGCGGACAGGAACCTGGAGGTCATGATGGAAGGGCTGGTGCAGAAGGGGGACATTCCATGCCCAGAGGACCACCAGAGGAAGCCACAACACCTCACCCGGGCAGCATGCTTTGAGGTCAGTGTGGCCTTCCTGGTTTGGGAGAACCACCAGCAGTATAAGAAGGTGACTGATCATCTCTGCTCTGCCAGGATTGGAGCCACTGTTTTCTCTCTGCTAGCTCATACTCTATCTCAGCTACTGAACCCATTTCCCACCGAGGTTCACTGTCATATGCAATATCTTTTCTCACTTGCTGTCATTCAGCCCACCCTGCTAACCTTGCAGAGCCTGTGTTGCCTACACACTCACTCACTGTCAGCTCACCACTTTTCCCCGCTGTATCAGCACTAACAACTGTACTACCCGCGTTTGTACCACTCAATCCACCCTTTTCTCTCATTTCAGGAGAAAACAGCCAATGATAGCCTGAAAAGGTAGTAAGGGTGGTTGGTGAGCTGACATTTGGCTTTTCAATCCCAAGAAAGAGAGAATCTTGCTTCATTCTGATGAAGACAGAAACCCCTATGTCCCAGCAACCAAGTATGATGCATGGTCCATTGTTGTCCTACCTCCAATTGCAGGTCAGGTTAACATATTATGACCTCTAGTCTTTGCTCTCGCCATTCTCTCTCCTGTCTGCTGCAAGTAGGATGTCTATAATGGCTGTGGATAAGATGGCCACCCTACAAAATAAACCCTTCTCTATCTCTGAGCAATAATCGGTCTGTGATGCCCTTAGATGTCCGGGGCTGCATGCGCGCTACATTGAATGGATCAGTGTGTGTAGTTACGTGACCCCGAGCGGTCTGCGTCCAACTTCTTAGAGAGACAAGTAGCATACAGCCACACAAGATTGAGAGAAACAGTACAGAGGCTTCAGAAGACTAGGTGGTGAAGCTGTCTCCTGTACCCCGCACCAGCTCAGATACTGAAACCTCATGGGTAATTTATCTAGAGTAGTGCACCTGATGGTGAGCACTCATTAGTGAGTACTTCAGTGCCCTGCCTCGACAGCTGGTTGTGGGAGTAATACACCAAGTCCATGACACCTACAGGATTCAATGTCTCTTTATATGTCAGTCCTGTTACTCCCAGAAATCAGTTTTGTAAACCTTCGCTGAAATCACTCGAGAGCAAGAGCATCCTTCCTCAGACAAGGAGACGACAACTGCACACAGTATTCCAGATGTAACCTCACCAATGCCCTGTACAATTGCAACAAGACATCCTTGTTTCTGTCCTCAAATTCTCTTGCTATGAAGGCCTGCATTTAGTTTGCCTTCTTCGCTGCCTGCTGTACTGGCGTACTTATGTTTAGTGACTTGTGCACAAGGATGCTCAGGTGTTGTTGAACATACGCCTCTCTCAATTTACAGCCATTCAAATAATTATTTGCATTCCTAGCTTTGCTCCCACACTTATCCACATTAAATGGCATATGCCATGCATTTGGCCACCCTCCCAGCCTGTCCAAATCACACTGCAGCATCTGTACATCCTCCTCACAGCTCACCCTGATTTTGCATTTAGTTCCCTCATTTCTTGCTTTATCTTGTGTGCTATGGTCTGGTGTGTTTGGGGCCAGGAGTTGTTCTGCATGCAGGAGGCTAAGGCCTCAGACTCAGAAGGATTGTAGTGCATGCAGGTGTGCTTTGTCTTCAGTGTATGGATAATTGTGTAACTTGCCTCTTTTCTGTGGCTACGTTCATGCTAGGGTAACCACGGAGAGGACTTTGAGAGGAAGGTGTGCTTTACTTCCCCTTCCAACTCCATTTTGATTTAGTCCCTTCCCTCCCTCCCAACTTCTCCCTCACCTTCTGCTTTGCCTTGAACAGCCTTTCCATGTAAATGAATCAATTGGAAAACACAGGTGATTTACTGATGGTGATTCACACAGGAAAAATACGACGGATGATTTGGTGATGGGAAAAGAAACATCCCTATGTCATGGTGGATAGGGTTCCTGTGGTGCAGTCATTGTGTCCCTATCTCTGAGCCAGGAGACCTGGGTTCAACTCCCACCTGCTCCAGAGGGGGGTAATAACATCTCTGAACAGGTTGATTAGAATGTAATGGCATTGCCCTTCGAAGGGCACCACATGTCTTGAACTTGATGCCCCAACCCTCCCTCACCAAATAAAGCCCTTACCACACTTACTGCAGGTGAGTTCACAGCCATTTTCAGCTCCATTGCACTCTCTTTCTTACAGGACGATGGAAGACAGCAGCACCCACTCCATGGACATTGAATTTCATGCTCCGTCTCTCCATGTTGGTAGCTTAGCAGCCCTACCCATCAATTCCCAAAGTATCTTTACAGCATCATTGTTGCTAGTGCACTACAAACTGCAGCATGGCAGTATAGCTGAACTATACTGTGTCAGGAAAATGTAAAGAGGCTGGCACATGTCAGATGCCAGTGCTCTGGGTGTGGGGCATGCACAGCTGCTGCCTATGGGACATTGGTATTTGGTATCCCGGATGGAGCAAGAGGTGAGGTGGAACTGCTAACTACCCATTCTGACTTTCATGTTGGGAACACTCGGTTTCTATCTGGTAGGTAGTACATTAATGAGGTGAGGTAGGTAGTAATGAGCGATAATCCCTATTAGTTTGTGTCAAGTCAGTCACTACCAAGGTGTTGGCTCAACATATGGAAGTTAGTTGTAAAGTGTGACTTGTTACTCCCAAAGTTGAGAAACCTCTCATGCAATCCTCCTACATTTCTCACCATAGCCCAAGATGTTCAGACCCTGATAGTTTCTGATTCATGTGTTTATTGGTAAAGTCAGTGTTATAAAGGGAAGCTATAGTCAACACCAAAGAATCAGTGTATTAAATTCCTTCAGCTAATTCCTTATGAAAACATACATTTCTCTGAAGTGCTTAACCCTTTCTGTAAACAAGCATTTCTATTCCATGATGGGAGGTACCCATCAACGTGTTCACTTGATATGAATCCAGTTGTGAAAGTTATGGTTGGGGAAAGCAGCTATGTAGCTCAAAACTATAATGGTTTACATCAATAGGAAAACTGATATACCAAGCAATTTTTTAAAAAACCCCATATATGTTTGGAACATTCCTTGATAGCTTTGCCAGCCTTGGCATCTTTAACAATTCTTTGACAGCTTAGCAGTTCCACATTATGAGATCTAAAATAGTCTGATAGTGGTTCAATTGTGCCACATACTGCTCTAAGAAACAACCACTGATGCACTCTCCAAATTTGAATTCCATGTTACACTTATCCATTTGACCTTTCTAGTCAATATGCATATTAAAATCACCCATGACAGTTATAGTGCCTTGCTTACATACCTCATTATTTCCCAATTAACCTATTACACATACATCACTATTACACATTACACATTTTGAGAAGATTTGTAGCTCAGGTTAAGGTTTTGGATGGAGGTTTGCTCGCTGAGCTGAAAGGTTCATTTCCAGACGTTTCGTTACCATACTAGGTAACATCTTCAGTGGGCCTCATGCAAAGCAATGCTGAAAATTCCTGCTTTCTATCTATGTGTTATAGAAAGCAGGAATTTTCAGCATTGCTTCGCAAAAGGTCCACTGAAGATGTTACCTAGTAAGGTAACAAAACATCTGGAAATTAACCTTCCAGATCAGCGAACAAACCTACATCCACACATTACACATCATTGCATTGATATGGTCCTTCATTAAAATCTACCCCACCTCTTTTTTCTTCTTGCCTATTTTTTCTGGAACAAGAATACCTTTCAATATTGAATTCCTGGTCTTGGTCACCTTTGACCACATCTCCATGATAACTATCAAGTCATGTTCATTGACTTCCAGTTGTGCCATCAACTGTTCCACCTTGTTACTCTTTCATCTGTTACTCTTCTATCCTGTTACAGATGCTGTGTGCATTCAGCTTTCAGCTTTGACTCTTCCCATTATTACTTACTTTTGTTTTCATTTCCACTGCACTCTTCTTGTTCACCTTTTCATTATCCTGCATGCTTTAACTCCCTTCAATTGAAACACGCCCCCCCACTAATTAGTTTAAAGCTCTGTTTACAACAGTAATTATACGATTCACTAGGACACTGGTTCCAGCGTAGTTCACACGAAACCCATCCCAGTTTTCCATTTCTCCAGTACAGGTGGAAGTGCCCCATGAATCAGAACCCTTTCTCCCATGCCAACTATACATTTACCTCCTTAATCTCATTTACCCCGTGTTAATTTGCTCTTGTAGTAGGTAGTAATCTCAGGTAGTAATGTGGAGATTATTATCTTTGTGGTTCTGCTTTTTAATTTAGCCCAACTTGCTCATAATCCTTCAACGGAATGCCTTTCTTAATCCTACTGGTGTTATTGGTAACTGTGTGAACCATGGAACCCCAGCTCAGAAGTGACATCCTGAACCTTGGCATTAGGTAGACAAAGCAGCCTTCCAAATTCTACCATTTTGCTGCAGAGAATAGTATCTCTTCCCTTAATTCTGCTATCCTCTATTACTACTACATTTCTCTTTTCTTCCCCTCCCCCCCACCCCCATTTGAATGGCGCTTTATAACACAATACTTTATTCAGTTCACTCATTCTTCTTGTAGACTGTGCCTTCATCCACAGTGGGAGCAAGAACTTCAAATCTATTAAATAACATCACTGTCTGAGATCCTCCAAAGTTAAATTCTGGATCCCCGTAACTGCCTCACTCGCATTCACACCTCGATCACAGACTAAATTTGATGTAATTAATTTAAAGGGTGTGTCTCTGTCCTCAATCACTTTATCCAGGTATCTCTCCCCTTCTCTGATGTGCTGCAGTGTCTGCATCTCTATCAGCAACTCATCAACTCTGAGCTTCAGTTCCTTGAACAGCCAACATTTACTACAGATGTGGTCACTGTGGATTGCACCAATGTCCATCAGCTCCCACATACTACAGCTACAACACATCGCTTGCCCAGCCATCTTTATTCTTTTTAATTAGTTCATTTAGATGTTAAGAATTTTAAAAATGAATTTTTTAACTGTTCTTTTCAGCTACATTTACATCTGACATTCAAATCTAAACAATCATGGAAAAGATACTCATCTATCTGTTTTCCTGTGACATTACACGTCAGTTCTGGCAGGTAGGAACTGTACAAGGTGCTGTCTGTCATCGTTTTTTTAATAATATATTTTTATTAAGAAAAAATAGATTTTAAATATTACAACAAATACAAAATAATGCAATTCAAAATGTACAAAAATAGTACAAAACTAAACCCAAATAATAAAAACATTCTCCAACCCACCGTCCTGTACGAATGTATAAACATATATAGAGAAATATAAAATTTAAAAAAAAACTAAACTAGCTATTTAATTAAACAAATAAATAGTAATAACTCAGCCCAGCCAAACAAAACACTCATACATTCACAGTTCCTCCTCCCTGGATATTGGACTCGTGAAACACAATCGTTACGGCTATATAAAAGCCCTCGTTAGTGTGGCAGATAAATCTGTGTCCAGGTATTTCAAAGACGGTTGCCATGTCTTGTAAAAGATTCTCAGTTTTGTGGTGAACCATATGTGTGAGAAAATCCAGGGGAATATGCTCTATAACAATCTTCCGCCAACCCGACAGGCCTGGGGGGTTTTCTGATATCCAACCTAACAAGATATTCTTCCTTGCACAGAATGTAAGAATATTGAAAAGTTTTTTCTTATGCGAGTCTGCAGGAAATATAGTGGTAGGCCCAAAAGGAATGAAATAGGGTCCTTCTCCACCCTACACCCAACATCCTCTCCATTGCGCCCACCACAGCGCTCAATATGTTTGAAGCCTGTCACAAGACCAAAGACAATGGGTAAGAGCACCCGTACAGACCTTGCACTTGGGACATGCTGAAGATCCCCTGGTTTAAATTTTGACAAATGGCCTGGGGCTAAGTAGACCCTGTGGAGAATCTTCAACTGTAAAGCATGGGTCCTATTGCAAATTAGTATCTTCCTTGTATACTCCCAAATATCCTCCCATGCCTCTGAAGAAACTTCAACACCCAGCTCTCTTTCCCACATCCTGCAGAGTTGATCAGACTCATCTGAGGTGGAACCCCCCAATTGGTGATATAGCGTACCGACAGAGAGTGTACTCTTAGCCCTTAGTACCCCTCTTTCTATGTCAGATTTGTAGGGATCAGTCAAAAGTGTGGTCTTTTTTTGAATAAAATCCCTAATATGAAAAAAACGAAAGAGGTCTCTATTAGGTAACTCATACTTCCGTACCAACTGATCGAAGGACATCATTACATCTCCCTCAAATAAATCACCCAAGATATACCCCTAGCTGCCCAATGTTTAAATCCTGAATCTATCATACCTGGTTGAAAATCTGGCATACCCACTAAAGGTGTAAGCAAAGATGTTTTGCCAATATTACCTTCCCTCTGCCGAATTGCCCTCCATGCTTTAACAGCACTGATGACTATTGGGTTATGGCAATATTCCCTAACTGTCTCCCCTTGTCCAAAAACAGCAAACTGGTAAGGGGGCACCTTGCCTGGGAGACTTCGATATCTAACCATATTGAAAGAGGGTCCCCACAAACCCAATCACTCACATAGGTCAAAAGCGAGCTTAACTGGTCATTTTTAATGTCCAGAAGGTCTACTCCCCCCAATATGTGAGGTAACTGCAGTTTGGCTAATTTAATGAGGGGCCGTTTACGGTGCCAGATAAAGGAGCTGAACCAACTGTTCAGACTCCTGAGTGTTTGTTTATTGAAAATCAGGGGGAGCAGCCATATAGGGTATAGCAAACGAGGGAGAATAGTCATCTTAATAAGCGCTATCTGACCCAACCATGAGACTGGAAGTGCCTCCCATCTTTGGAGATCTTGTTTAATTTTTTCAAATAATTGAATAAAATTGGCTTTGAACAGCCAATCCAGAACTGGAACCACCCTGTGACCACCTAAATAGGAATCTATAGTCACTCTCAAGAGCCAACTCTTTTGTAAGAACACCCATAGGTATAGCCTCATATTTAGCAAAATTAATCTTATACCCTGAAAAAGCGCCAAACGCGTGAATGCATTGTATCAGGCAAGGCACTGAGACTGCTGGATTTGTCAAGAAAATTAGAACATCATCTGCATACAGCGAGATCTTATGTAATTTTGACCCCATTTCTGGAGCTGATATGTTGAGATCCCCACGAATGGCCTCTGCCAACGGTTCAATCACCAACGTAAAAAGTTATGGTGAAAGGGGACAGCCCTGCCGGCTGCCCCTAGAAATATTAAAATTGCTTGATCGTACCCTGTTGGTAATGACCGCAGCGAGGGGTACACTCTAGAGAACCTTTACCCATCTTATGAAAACTTTGCCCAGACCAAACTGGTCTAGAGTTTAGAAAAGGTACAGCCACTCAACTCGGTCAAATGCATTCTCTGCATCTAAAGAAATCACCAATCCCTGTATTGACTGCTGTTGGCATGCTTGAATTACGTTAAACAGCCTCCTCATGTTATTGGAGGAGCTGCAACCCTTTATGAAGCCCGTCTGATCCTCTTTAATAATAGAGGGTAACATAGTCCCAGCCTTAACGCAAGAGCCTTAGAGATTATCCTAAGGTCCACATTTAAGAGCGAGATGGGCCTGTATGAAGCACAGTCTTCCGGGTCCTTCCCTTTTTTAAGGATGTGAAATATTGGCCTCTCTCAGAGATGGTCGGAGACAATCATGACTGTATGAATCATTAAACATATTCAACATCGGGCCTAACAGTATACTTATAAATGCCTTATAGAATTCACTGGGAAGTCTGTCAGGACCAGGCCCCTTTCCACTCTGAAGCTGCCTCAGTTTCCTGCACTTCTTGCTCTGATAATGGGGCATTGAGATAGGACTGTTGTTCGGGAGTCACACCCAGGAGCTTCAGATCTCTAAAAAAGGATTCCATTTTGGCCTGCCCCTCCTCACAATTCTCAGACTGATATAACTTAGAATAGAATCTCTGGAATGCCACATTAATCTTTTTAGAATCACATGTTAGTTTCCCAGACCCTTCCCTAATTGCTGTAATGGTTTGTGGGGCACTTCTCTTTCTGACAAGGTATGCTAAGTATTTGCCTGGCTTGTCACCATGCTCGTTTAACCTTTGCTTTGCAAAAGCCAGTTCCTTCTTTGCCATCTGCGTGAGCACGGACTTTAGTGCAGACCACAGTGCCGTAATCCTCTGTAGTTTGGCCAACGAGGGTCTGTCAAAATAGGCCTTCTCGGCTGCCTTCAACCGTGCTTCAAGTAGATGTTGCTGCTCACCCTTCTGCCGCTTCCTACTGGTGTATAATGAAATAACTAACCCCCGGCATAAGCTTTGGCAGTTTCCCAGAAAACAGATGAGCTATCAACCGAGCCTATGTTGATGTCTAGGGATGCCCGAAATTCCCTAGAGAAATACTTCACAAACATATTGTCCATGAGAATAAAGGGGTCTATTTGCCAGTACCTTTAATCCACTGTATATCCTGAAGCTTAACCATGAGATACACTGGAGCATGATCAGAGATGGCAATATTACCAATCGTATAAGACGCCACCAGATCCAGGGTTATCGCAGGGGTCAGAAAATAATCAATCCTCGTGTGACATCTGTGCGGATTGGAGAAAAACGTGAAATCCCTACCTGTAGGGTGGAGACACCTCCAGACGTCCACCAACCCTAATTCCCCACACAAACCCAATAAGTGTTTAGTTTGTGCAGAGGGTATCGAGGGACCTTTAGGCAACTTGTCTACTGTGGGGTCCATGAGGCAGTTAAAATCTCCCCCTAAAATGATATGCCGAGACTTGAGACTTATCAGTTTAGAAAAAGCATCTACCAAGAATTTAAGAGGATGAGCTGGGGCACAATAAACATTTAAAACATCATATTCTTCCCCATTTATCAAGGTTTTAAGAATTACAAACCTCCCATTTGTGTCTTTAACACATTCCAACAATTTAAATGAGAGATTTTTCCTAACCAGTATAGCCACTCCCCTACTTCTGGTATTAAATGATGAAAAATAAACTCGGTCAAAGCCATTCTGCTGTAATTTCAGATGCTCCTTGTCATCCAAATGTGTCTCCTGTAACAAAGCAATATCCACTTTCTCCTTTCTAAGACTCAAGAGTACCTTCTTCCTCTTAATTAGTGAGTGACTTCCTTTGATATTCCAGGTACACCATTTAATCAAATCATTAGCCATAATCTTCTGCAATTACATTTAAATTCCAGAGAGGAGGATCCCGAACCACAAATTGCTGAGCCTTAGTGTCGCATGGTCCACCAAGTATAAGAACTACATAAACTAAAACCACTACATTTAACAAACATGCAAAATTATTAAAAATAAAAAAAAACAAAAACCAGAAAACAAACTAACATATAAAGCGCCAACAGCGCTGAGTAGGGAACTCACCCCCGGCCCAGAGGGGGCAACTACCCATCCCGAACTGCCCATAAATAGGCATCTAACCATCTCAATCACCTTCACTTCTTCCAGCTAGAGCCGCATCACAAGCACAAGCTAAAAAGAATAAACACCCCATAGAATATCAATATGAATAAAAAAAACATTCTTTTATTAAAAAAAGGAGGAATAAATACCCCACCCATCCTTTGGTATGTCCTAACTTAGAAACTTAAAATGTACGTCTTAACCACCGCCAGACATAGTTTAAACCAAATTATTATCAATAGAGGAAAAAAAAGGGGAAAAACAAAGCTCCAACTGGATTTCCACCATTTCTTTTACAGAATGATAAACGCATACCCAAGCAACAATATTTATACATACTACAATTGTTTAAATTAGGTTAGTTTGTCCACAAAGTCTCTTGCCTTCCCCAATGTGTCAAAGAGATGCATGGATCCATCTAAGGTGATCCGAAGCACTGCCGGATATCTCAGGGAGTACTGAATCCCAAGCTCCTTCAATCTTCTCTTGATACCATCATACGATTTTCGTTTCTGGATCACCGCCACTGAAAAGTCCTGAAGAAACATGATCTTAGACCCTTCGTAAATTTGGGCCTTTGGATCCTTCCCTTGGAGTCAGGAAGCCTCCATGACTCTTTCCTTATCCTGGTAATGATGGAACCGCACCAGGAAAGGACGAGGGTATTGACCCCGACCCGACCTCCGCGCTGCAACCCGGTGAGCCTTCTCTGTCTTCAATCCTCTCATGCCAACCTCCAAGTCAAGGAATTTTGGAAGCCAATCTTCAACAAATTCCACAGGCCGCTCACCTTCCTTACCCTCAGGCAGACCGATTATCTGAATGTTTTTACTCCTGCCCCTGTTTTCAAGATCATCCACTTGGTCACGCAAATTACAAATCTGTGTCTTCAGAGCTTGGATCCTATCCTTGGAGGAACTGGCATCAGCTTCCATCACTGTTACCCTGTGCTCCATCTCATCTGTCCTCTTCTCCAGGTCTCCCAGCTGCTGCTCATGCTTCTGCAGCATGAGAGAGACTGGAGCCAGCTTCTCTTCAATCCTGTTTCCCCAACATCTCGTGAGATTTCGAGAGCTGGTTCACCAGGGCCTGCAGAGTAATCGGCTCCGAGGCTGCTGCAGGCCCGGCCTCAGATGCTCCTCCTCCCTTTTTAGGCATTTCTGGACAGCTGAAAATACAGGTAAGTCAATTTTTAAATGTTTCTTGGGGCTCCACAATATTTCCAATGCCCCAAGAAATCCTGATGACCTGGGTTGGGTGGGTTAAAGGACCGTCCTGCTCCTGCTGCGATGCGAAGCTCTGCACTGTGATCTTCTCAGATCGCCGCCATCTTAGGTACCCTGTCATCGGTTTTTTAGTCTCCCACCACCTCTGCTCTTCTCACACAGATCCAATCTTTTTGCAAAGCTGCGGTTCCCACATTCTCTCATGCTGTTTCAGAAGCATCGAGTCCTCCTTTCTGTTGTTCTTTTAAGAGCTAGTGACTGGCCTCTAAGTCCTGCACTCCTGATGGAAGGCTCGTGAGTCTAAAACCAGGAGACATAATCTCGGGATAAATTGACGACTAAGATTTAGAAAAATTTCTTCAATCAGAGGGTAATAAACCTTTGCCATTCTCTCCTCACAGCTGTGTGTGGAAGCCCTATATATTGAGCAGGTTCAAGACAGAAATCAATAGACATCTAGGCTAATGACATAAAGGCTCTGGATAAGATACAGAAAGGTTATTATATATTTGATTGGAATTCCCTGATTATATCTCAGGTAATAGTCATACTGTACCGGTTGGAATTTAAATGTTTCTTCTCCCGTAGAATGTTAATAGCCTGTGAGGAATATTAATTAGAGTCCGTAGTGATTTGCTGCTCCCATCTATTTTGTTAAGTCTTATACGAAAGGTCTTTCCATCCCAGAAGATCCAGCTATTCTTTGCGTTTAATTGAATTGTCCTCTACTACATCAGCTCATCTGTGCTGGCATTTCAAGTCGGTCCCTTCATTATTAAACAAGCTCAATGACCTTTGCAAGCTGCTGTTTACTGGTTGTATCTGTGTGTTTGGAACTATGTGGTCTTAATATTCACCAATAGATTAATCACAACAAGTACAGGTTTTCAGCCTTTCAAATGAACTGTCCTCTCTCGTGAACTCTCTCTCATTCACTCTCTTTCTTCACACTTCCCCAAATTCTCTTTCTCCCATGATCTCTCTCCCTTGAAATCTCTCTCCTTTCCTCTTGCTCTTTCTGATTTTCCCTCCCTCAAACTCATTAATTCTTTCTCTCTGGCTCCTATGAATTGTCTCAAAGTCTGAATCCAATTTCTCTCTCCCAATCTTATGAACACTCTCATGAAATCATTTTCTTCCTTTCGCTATCTCAAAAAACTGCCTTACTCATAGTTTTTCGACCAAACTTTCTCTGTTCTCTCGTGATCTTTCTTCCTCTCCCTGTCACAAACTTGAATCTTTCTTTTCCAAATTTGCTTGAATTCTTTCTTCATTATGCCCTGTATTATCAGGCTTAAACTGTGTAAAGAATGGAAAGACTTGCATTTATAGAAAACTTGTTATATCTTCAGGACTTTCGAAGGTGTTTTACAGTCAAGTGAATAGTCTTCGAAGTGCAGTCATTAGACAAATCTGATGCGGATCTGAGAAACATAGACCACAGTGAGATTTGTGGCAAAATCGCTCAAGAACTCTGGTGAGGTCTCTCTAAATATCAGGAGCAACTCACGTTATCGTTTGTGTATTTGCATATTGGTGAGGTGAGTTTTTCACTGAGCAACAGCGAACTACCAAATTAAGGTTTGTTAAACAACTTATTAATGCCACAGCTCACATCATTAATATTCAGCTTCCTATCTGATCAAATGCACTGAACAAGCTAGACATAAATAATCTCAACATGAAAGACAGAGTCTTATGACTTCAGCTCGCTACTTGGTCAAAAGGACCTCCATTGTTGGACATTGGGCCTCCACATCCTAGGACATGGCCACATGCACCCCATGTTCACAGATATTGGCATCCAACATGTGCCAGCCTTGATAGACCCAGCTCATGGACTGGACCAGGCTGCATTCCCAACTGTTCACTTGCTCTAACTGTGCCCACTCAGTCTAAGCCTATCTGGGTGCTCCGAGCATCCCTGATTTGTCTCCCTTGCATTTTTGCAGCCAGTGGTACAAGCTCGTGTTACTTCTGTAAAGCACAAAAACAGAAAATGCTGAAGAAGCTTAGCAGGTTTGGCAGCATTTGTGGAGAGAAAAGAGAGTTAATGTTTCAAGATCAGTCACTCTTCTTCAGAACTGGTCAGATTTAGATATGGAGTAACATTTCCAGGAATGAGTTGCACTACCTGAAGAGCAATAAATACACCTGGGTCTACTTGGTGGCCATTCCAAGTCATAGAGTCATAGAAATGTACAGCAGGGAAACAGACCGTTCGGTCCAACCCGTCCATGCTGACCAGATTCCCAACCCAACATAGTCCCACCTGCCAGCACCCGGCCCATATCCCTCCAAACCCTTCCTATTCATATACCCATCCAGATGCCTTTTAAATGTTGTACCAACCTCCACCACTCTCTCTGGCAGTTCATTCCATACACGTATCACCCTCTGCATGAAAAAGTTACCCCTTAGGTCTCTTTTCTATTTTTTCCTGTCACCCTAAACCTATGCCCTCTTCCTCACCTCTCCCTTCCTCACCTCCGCCTCCCAACACCATCTCCCCCTACACATCTGCCCCTCCCTCACACCCCCCTCCTCACACCCTCTCCCTCTGCACACTTGCACCTCCCTCCCACCTCCCCCTCCACTCCCCCTGCCCCCAATTCCCTCATCTCCCCCTCCCAACACCATTCCCCTACACACATCTTGGGATGTGACTGGAATCCCAAGATGAGGATATTGCATTGACAGCATGGCTGGAATCGGGAATTGTTAATAAGAATCAAATATGTGGGAAAATGTACTCAGCTGAACACGAGTAAAAGGGATGACTTGTGGTATGATGATAGGCTGATGAGGAGGAGTTTCAGTCTGCATTAAGCATTGCATATCTCAATCATGGCCAAACTCATAAAACTAGAATACTGGTCCTGTTTTCCTGAATCAGTCTGGTTCAGTTCATAAGAATCACACTTCCAAAATCAAAGGGCTGTTAGTTTAAGAGTCATAGAATCCCTACAGTGCAGATATAGGCCATTCAGCCCATTAAGTCTACAACAACCCTCTGAAGAGCATCCCAACACCCCCCCCCCCCCTCCCCATCCCCATATTTCCCATGGCTAATCCACCTAGCGTGCACATCCCTGGGCACTGTGGGCAATTTAGTACAGTCAATCCACCTAACTTGTACAAGTTTGGTCTGTGGGAGGAAACTTGAGCACCTGGAGGAAACCCCACAGACACGGGGGGAATATGCAAACTCCTCACAGACAGTCGCCGAAGACTAGAATCGCATCTGGGTCCTTGATGCTATGAGGCAACGGTGCTAACCACTGAGCCATCATGCCATCCTAAGCTCACCCAAAATGCTTGAACATGGTTCCTCTTCAGTAATGAGAGATTGCTGTACCGTCAAAGGCTGAGAGTTTAATGTCTCCAAAGACCTGTTGCTCAAAATATCTGATCAATTCATAGAAACAATCATCAAAGCAAATAGACAGCCAGACAAGTGGGATGTAAATCAGACAAAAGTCATAATGACTATTGCATCCAGTTCTGGTCTTAAGCTATGTTGGTGCATACATATGGAGTCTCAGAGTCACAGAGATGTACAACAGAGAAATAGGCCCTTTGGCCCATCAGGTCTTTGTTTACGCTGCAAAGAGAGAGACAGGTAGCTTGTCACATTGCAGAGCACTGAACAGGCAAAGGCATGGGAACGTGTTACTACAAGCTCCGTACTATATTGATGTCACACCTACCGCATGTTCCAACAGCTTTATGTGGCAAACATGCTGCATATGCTTCAACAAAACAACCGTGTGTGAAAGTCAACCAGCTGTAGTCTCGGTGAGAGACTACAGACAGTCAGGAATTACCATCGCAGTTAGCCAAGGGGCTGCTCAGCTTCCAGTTCATGGAGTTGGCCACAGTCAGTCCTGCAGGTCAAGTGCAACCAGTCCAATGATTACAGCTTTCTCAGCTGGGGTGCAGTGGAGACGTGGAGCTGGGAGGGGGTTCAGTTTTCCCATAGTAAGGCAGAGGGAGGGATTGAGGATGATGACAGTGGTTGGAAAAACAATTAGTGAATACGCATGGGCAGGAAAGGTGTCTCCAGTGAATGAATAGGAAATGCAGAGGGCAGTAAAGGTTAGTAGTTTGGAAGAATGAGGTGGATGAGAACTGTTGAGTGGACATGATGCATTCAACAGTGAGAACCGTGGTTGATGAACTTGGTGACATGAGTATGTAGTGGTAGAATTAGAGTAGATGATGGCCCTGTGAGGGTGAAGTTACAGAAGGAAGATGGTGGCACTTGCCCTTATGGAGACTGGAAGGTAGTTAATCTTTCCCTGCACTGCTGTGTTGTTGCATCACTGGGCACCCTGTACAGACCCAGCTGGCTTTGCCAGCCATTCTGGTGAGTAGCCTGGCCCTCCTTTCCATCACACTGTCGACTAGCACTTCCACACGCCCAAGTCCTTGTCAGTGAATTAAGGAGCTAACTTTGCCTTTCTGAGCCATTTCCTTTCATATAACACTGCGTAAGGGCACACTGTGAAGGCCAGTTGTTGGCTTGCAGCAGCTGACGTGATTTTCAGTTGGCATTTAAATACGCCGCCAGTGGCATGATCGTCACAAGATGGCGGCAGTGGCAAGCACTCTAGCCTCCTGCTGCCTGATACCATGAGACCGGTGCCGAAAAGGCCAGTCACATCATATATAAGGTGAAGAGCAGAATGTCAGGTGAGAAATGTCGCTGTGGGCCATGTCAGCATCTTACATCAAAATCACACAGCTAGTTACACACCCAGTGGTGAGTGCTGAGGCAAATGGAACAGAAGGAGCTTACCCCCATCACTGGTTCGTGCTGAATGAGCCAAACATGACCACACCAGTAGCTGGAGCTAACAGCTATTGTCAATGTCACTTATTTAGAAAGGGTGAGACATTAGCCAGTGTTCCCAATCACTATCTAATGAATCCTTATAGGCTTTGGTCATCTCTCTGGTAGTTGTGATCTGTTGGCATTCGTCTATGTATGTGTCTTGATAACACAGTTAGAATGGACGATTCTGCTGCAAGAGGCATCATGGCTGATCGCAGTATGCGATCCTGCTGTCTTCCTGCAGAGGGGTTGGGCAAGGGAAAGAGAACATAAGCAGAATTCCATGAGTTATTGGTCCAGGGGTATCAAATCAAATTGAGGCAATTCTTCTCCACCCCACTGGGGGGCACGGGCTAACCCAGGACTGACCAGGGTTTGAACACAGACTGAGTAAAAGTGATGGAAACCAGAGTTTAGATCAGAGTGGTGCTGGAAAAGACTGACCTGCTGTGCTTTTCCAGCACCATTCTGATCTAAACTTTGAACATAGAGTGTCCCCCTGTCAAATTGTCACACCTGATAAGCTCACTTTCAGGAGAATGGGAATCGTTTCCTGATCACATGTTTATTTGTTGTAAAAACATAGGAATCGGGAACAATAAGTCTGGTCACCAGAAATCATGTAATTCATGGTCTGCTTGGCCTATAGGTCAGTGCGGTGAGGATTAGATTAGATTCCATACAGTATGGAAACAGGCCATTTGGCCCAACAAGTCCACACCAACCCTCCAAAGACTAACCCACCCCACTACCTTGTATTTACCCTAACTAATGTGCCGTATACTATAGGCAATTTATCATAACCAAATCACCTGACCTGCACATGTTTGGATTGTTGGAGGAAACCCCCACTGACACAGGGAGAATATGCAAACTCCACACAGACAGTCACTTGAGGTGGGAATCGAACCCTGCTCTCTAGCACTGTGAGGTGGCAGTGCTAACCACTGAGCCAGCATACCGATTGGTATGTTACCTAACTGGAGGAAGGCTGTGAAGTCAGGAGCAGCTTATGGGGGAACAGGTGGGATTTCCCCAGGAAGGAGGTCAGATGATACAACCACCAGAACCACACCGAGCCAGAGCTGGCAGCTGAAGACCTGTGGACACAGCACGCAGATTAATTGATTGAAGTGAAGAAAATGACTATTTTAATCGAACCTCACAGGCTGTATCCCTCAGCTATTAAAGCTAATGATGAATTCCTGACATATACCCGATGGTCACCCTGTACTTGCAGCAACCAAGAGTCTTCACACAATCTGATTTGAGAAAGTGTGAGAGGTTTACTAATTACTTTCTGTTTGATAGACTTTTCTAGTTAATTATAAATCAGAGTAAATACAACTTAGCCTTGCTTGATAAAACCTATAGATTAGAACCAGCAATGAACATCACTGACATAGATAGTATCAATTTTACATACACATCTAATGTCTCGACCCATCTTGATTAGGTCTCAGTGAGTCTGTAAATGTATGAATCGATACATGAACTGTCTTGAAGGAATGCCTGACCCATTCTGGACCAGGATGGTCCGGATGTGAGTTTATATAGCATCCTTTATGACAACTGGACATCCCAAAGCACTTTCTTTTCCATTGATGGCTGACAGCATAATGACCCAGATATGAAGTATATTTAAAGTGCAGTCATTGTTGTAAAGTGGGAAACACAGCCATCAATTAGTACACAGCAGGCTGCCACAATAAAACCAGTGTGCTAATAACCACCATTACAACTTTCCATTCAGCAGCCTCAGCTTTAAGCTCGAAAATTCCTTCCCTATACTCCCCACCTGCTCTCTCTTCTAACTTGCACTTTCAACCTACCTCCCATACCAATCCTTTGGACACGTGTCCAGAAACAGTCCCTTTTGTGATCTGTGTTAAATGTTGTTTGATAATTCTCCTATAAAGAGCTGGAGGACATTTTACGCCAAAGGTGCTATGTAATTCTGAGTTGTTATTGTTCAGCAACAAGAAGCCATCCTAAGGATGAACTGAGAAAGTTTATTAGTTACAGGAATTTAACAAGCTCCCACCCTTCCCCAGGTGTAAAGCAAGATCCTTGCATGGCTACAGTTACCACTAAGTAACAGGCTTCTAATGGACTCTGTGGAATTAATTAAGGGTTCCTCACTGAACATGCAGAGACTTACTTGTGCATTCCACCTCTGTGCTTATTCTATCTGTTGACGTGTTGGTGTTTAATTTCACGGCTGATTGAGCTAAAATGCTTGTGTTATGCTGCACGGTGCATTAATGTCAGTGACTCTTAGCCTCATGATCCAGTACGTGATGAAAACATTGAACAGCCCTGTTTCATTGAGTTGGTGATGGTATGACAGGATTTGTCTCAGTCAGACTGTAGCCAGTCCACTATCACTTGCTATTGTTCAATATCAATATTTGAGTCATCACGCCGTTACCCATCTGTGGAATAGAAATAATTTCATTCCTATAGCACTATCATGGATGTCTTGTAGTCCCTTAAAATCAATGCAGTACTTTGATGTTTATTCACTGTTGCATTGTGGGAAAAATGGAAGTGAAGTCTGCACAGCAATATCCCACAACGGCATTGTGATTATGTGTGGACAGTTTGATTTTAGTTGATTTAGGGGTCTTACTTATCATGGGATACTTTCACATTGACCTAAAGGGGCAGTTTAGGTTCTGCCAGGCCCAATCAACTCCTTGGTTCATAAATGGAGAAAAGAGCTGAACTCCAGAGGGGAGGTGAGAGGGACTGCCATGGCAGCATTTAACTGAGTTTAGCATCAAGGAGCCTAAGCAAAGCTAGAGTCACTGGGAAATGGGGGAAAAGCCATTGCTGGTTCGTAATACCTGAAAAGGAAATGTTTGCAACTGTTGAAGATCAGTCATCTCAGCTCCAGGACATCTCAGCAGGAGTTCCTTAGGATAATGTCCTAGGCCCAACTATCTCCAGCTGCTTTATCAATGGTCTCCCCTCCATCATAAGGTCAGAACTGGTGATGTTGGTTGATGATTGTACAATGTTCAGCACCATTCATGATTCCTCAGGGACTGAACCAGCCCATTTCAAAATACTACAAAACCTAGACAATTTCCAGGCTTAGGCTGACAAATGGCAAGTAACATTCACATCACACAAGTGCCAGGCAATGTCCAGAGAACATAGAACAATAGAGCACAGTCCAGGCACTTCGGCCCTTGATGTTGTGCTGACCTTTTATCCTATTCTAAGATCAAACTAACCTACATACCCTTCATTTTACTATCATCCTGATGCCTATCCAAGAGTTGCTTAAATGTCCCAAATATATCTGATTCTACCACCACCACCTGCAGTGTCCATGCACTCACCACTCTCTGTGTAAAGAACCTATCTCTGACATCTCCCTTAAACCTTCCTCCAATCATCTTATAATAATTCCCCCTTGTGATAGCCATTTCTGCCCTGGGAAAAGTCTGGCTATCCACTCTAACTATGTCTCTCATCATCTTGTACACCTCTGTCAAGTCACTTCTCATCCTTCTTCACTTCAGTGAGAAAAGCCTAGCTCCCTCAACCTTTCTTTATAAGATATGACCTCCAGTCCAGGCAGCATCCCGGTAAATCTCCTTTGCACCTTGTCTAAAGCTTCCACATCCTTCCAATAATGAGGCAACCAGAACTGAACACAATATCCCAAGTGTCATCTAACCAGAGCTCTGTAGAGCTGCAGCATAACCTTGCGGCTCTTAATCCCCCTGCTAATGAAAGCCAACGCATCGTATGCCTTCTTAACAACCCTATCAAATTGGGTGACAACTTTAATGAATCTATGAACATGGACCCCAAGATTCCTCTGTTCCTTCATACTGTGAAAAATCCTGCCTTTAACCCTGTATTCTGCATTCACATGCAACCTTCCAAAATGAATCACTTCACACTTTTCCAGATTGAACTCTGTCTGCCACATATCAGCCCATTTCCGCATCCTGTTAATGTCTAGTTGCAACCTCCAACAGCCCTCCACACTATCCACAACTCCACCAACCTTTGTGTCATTGGCAAACTTACTAAGCCACCCTTCCACTTCCTCATCCAAGCCATTTATAAAGCGCACAAAGAGCAGTGGTCCCAGAACCGATCCCTGCAGAACACCACTGGTCAGCAAGTTCCAGGCTGAATACTTTCTGTCTACCAACACTTTCTGCCTTTTATTGGCCAGCCAATTCTGTAACCAGACAGCCAGATTTTCCGGTATCCCATGCCTCCTTACTTTCTGAATGAGCCTACCATGGGGAGCTTTATCAAACTCCATACTAAAATCCATGTACACTACATCCACTGCTCTACCTCCATCAACGTGTTTTGTCACATCCTCAAAGAATTCAATAAGGTTTGCAAGACATGACCTGTCCCTCACAAAGCCATGCTGACTATCACAAATCAAGCTATGGTTTTCCAAGTAATCATAAATCCTGTCTCTCAAAATCCTTTCTAATAATTTGCCCACCATTGATGTAAGACTGACTGGTCTGTAATTCCCAGGGTTATCCCTATACCCTTTCTTGAACAAGGGAATACTATTTACCACCCTCCAATTATCTAGCACTACAGTGGACAATGAGGATGCAAAAAATCACTGCCAAAGGTGCAGCAATCTCTTCCCTCGCTTCCTGTAGTAACCTTGTGTATTTCCCATCTGGCCCAGCTAACTTATTTATCTTAATATTTTTCAAAAATTTTAGCGCATCTTCCTTCTCAACATCACGGTTCGAACATACCAGTCTGTTTCTCGCTGTTCTCACAAATGACAAGGTCCCTCTTGGTGGCGAATACTGAAGCAAAGTATTCATTAAGGACCTCCCCTATCTCTTCCAACTCCAGGCACAAGTTCCTTCACTAGCCCTGATCGGCCCTACCTTCACTCTGGCCATCCTCCTGTTCCTCACAGTACAGATTGCCTGAGGGTTTGATGTAACCCTACCCGTTAAAGCTTTCTCATGCTCCGTTCTCACTCTCCGAAGTCCATTCTTCAATTCTTTCCTGGCTACCTTGTAACTCACTAAAGCCCTGTCTGATCCTGCCTCCTCAACCTTAAGCTTCCTTCTTCCTCTTGACTGGATGTTCCACATCCCTTGTCACCCAAGGTTCCTTCACCCTATTGTCCTTTCCTTACCCCAGTGGGACAAACCTGTCCAGCACTATCAGCAAGTGCTCCCTGAACAACCTCCATATTTCTGTCATGTATTTTCCTGAGAATATCTGTTCCCAGTTTAGGTGCCCCAGTTTCTGCCTAATAGCATTGTAATTCCCCCTCCCCCAATTAAATGCTTTTCTATACCATCTGCTCCTGTACCTCTCCATGACTAGTTGTGATCACTATCACCGAAATGCTGTCCCACCAAGAGATCGGATATCTGGCCTGGCTTGTTGCCAAGCACCAAATCCACTCTAGCCGACCTATCTACATATTGAGTCAGGAATCCTTCCTGGGCACTTCTGACAAAAACTGTTCCACCCAAACTGTTTGAACTCATGCTAATCCCTGATTAGCAATGTCGAAGAGGGTGGTGCTGGAAAAGCACAGCCGGTCAGGCAGCATCCGAGGAGCAGAAGAATGGAAGTTTCAGGCATAAGCGTTTCATCAGGAATGAGCCTCATTACTAATGAAGGGCTTATGCCTGAAACATCGAAACTCCTGCTCCTTGGATGCTGCCTGACCAGCTGTGTTTTTCCAATAACACACTCCTCGACTCTGATCTTCAGCATCTGCAGTCCTCAGTTTCTCCCAGCTGATTAGTAATGCCACTCCTCCACCTCTTTTACTACCCCCATCTAAATCCTGGAACATCCAAGAACCATTCCTGCCCCAATATGACCATGTCCAATTAGATAGAAGCTCCCTATTGCCCATTGACTTTCAATAGTATTAATACCAGCTAATCCCTAAAACATCCTGAGGGCCTCCTCTGACCAGAAACGAATTGGGCTAGCCGTCTAAATACTGTGGCTACAAGACCAAATCAGAAGCTAGAAATACTTCCTATATCCAATACCAAGAGTGGCTTGGCAACAGCACTTCAGATGTAGGGTCCTAAAGCACATTGCTGCTGGGTTGGGTCTGCAGAAGGTGGTGAAGAAACAAACGAGAGGTAAATATCTGCTTCACCTCATTCTTACCAATCTGCCAGCTGCAGATGCATCTGTCTATGACAGTATTGGTAACAATGATTACTACATAGTCCTTGTGGAGACAAGTCCTGCCTTTTTATTGACAATAACCTCCCCATCATATTGTAGGGCACCATCACCATGCTAAATGGGACAGACTCTGAACAGATCTAGCAACTCAAGATTGGGCATACAAGAGGCGCTTTGGGTCATTAACAGCAGAATCTGTAACCTCACATCTCACCACACCCCCACTCAACCATTACCATCAAGCCAATGAATCAACCGGGTTGAATGGAGACTGCAGGAGGGCAAGCCATGAGCAGCACTAGGCATACCTGAAGATGAGGTGTCACCCTGGTGAAGCTACCAGATAGGACGACTCACATGCTAAACAGCATAAGCGACACAAAATAGACAGAGCTTAGCAATCCCAGAGCCAAAGGAACAGATCTAAGCTCTGCATTCCTGCCACATCAGGTTGGGAATGGTGGTGTATAATTGAGTAACTCACAATTGAGTAACACAATATCCCCGTTCTCAATGAAGGAAGAGCCCAGCACATTAGTGCAAATGATAAGGCTAAAACATTTGCAGCAGTCTTCAGCCAGAAATGTCAACTAGATGATCCATCTTGTTCTCCACCAGTGGTCCCCAACATTACAGATGCCAGTCTTCAGCCAAAATGATTCATTCCAAGTGATATCAAGAAACAGTTGGAAGCACTTGGATACTGCAAAGGCTATGTGCTGTACAGCATTCTGGCAACTGTTCTTGTGCTCAGAACTTGCCGCTCCTCCAGACAAGTTGTCCTTGTACAGTTACAACTCAGGCATCCACCCAACAATGTGGAAAATTGCCCAGGTATGTCCTTCACATAAAAAGCAGGACAAATCCAAGCCAGCCAGTTACCACCTCATCAGTCTACTCTCGATCATCAGTAAAGTGTCATCCACAGGGGTATCTAGCAGCACCTGCTCAGCAATAACCTGCTCAGTGACATCCAGTTTGGGTTCCAGCGGGGCCACTTTGCTCCTGACCTCATTACAGCCTTGGTCCAAACATAAACAAAAGAGCTGAATTCCAGAGATGAAGTACGAGTAACAGCCCTTGACATCAAGGCTGCATTCAACTGAGTGTGGTATCAAGGAGCCCGAGCAAAACTGGAATCAAGGGGTTTCAGGGGAAACTCTCCACTGTTTGAAGTCAGACCTGGCACGTAGGAAGATGGTTGTGGTTTTTGGAAGTCAGCCATCTCAACTTCAGGGATGCTGAGGAGTTCAACCAACTTCACCTGCTTCATCAACGATGTCTCTTCCACGCAAGGTCAAAAGTGACAGAAGTAACATTTGGATAGGTACATGGATGGGAAAGGTTTAGAGGGATAGGGACCAAATGTGGGCAGTTGGAACTAGCTGAGTGGGCACCATGGTCAGCATGGACCAGTTTGGGCCTGTTACCATGCTGTATAATTTTTAAAAAGTAGGCGTGTTCATTGATGATTATACATTGCTCAGTACCATTTGTGAGACCTTAGATATTGAAACAGTCCATGGTTAAATGTAATAAGATCTGGGCAATATCCAGGCTTGGGCTGGCAAGTGGCAAGTTGCTTTCATGCCACACACAAATGCCATGCAATGATGATCTCCAATAAGAAACAATCTAACCAACTGCTCCTTGCTTTAATGGCATTACCCTAACTGAATCCCACACTTTCCCCATTGATCAGAAACCCCATTGGACTTGCAGTATAAATACAGTGGCTACAAGAACAAGTCAGAGCTTAAAGAATACTGCAGCTGAGTAACACCTCCTGAGTCCCCAGAGCCTGTCTCACCATCCACAAGGCACAAGTCAGGAATGTGATGGAATGGGGGCAGCTCCATCAACACTCAAGAAGCTTGACACCATCCAGGACAAAGCAGCTCCCTTGATTGGCACCACATCCACAAACATCCCCTCCCTCCACCACTGCAGCTGTGTGTGCTGTCTACAAGGTGGACTGCAAAATTCACACAAGATCCTTCCAAAATCATGACCACTTTCATCTCGATGGACAAGGGCAGCAGATATATGGGAACGCAAGTTCTCTTCCAAGCCATCTATCATCCAGACCCAGAAATATATCACCATCCCTTCACTGTCCTTTCAAAATCCTGGAATTCCCACTTGAATAGCATTGTGGGTCTATCTGGACTGCAGCAGTTCAAGAAGTTAGCTCACCACCACTCAAGGGCTGCTAGGGATAAGCAATAAATGGTGGCCCAGCCAGTGATGTCCACATCACATGAGTAAATAAAACAAAATCCAGCATCTAGTAACAATGCTCTTGACTCCCCAAAGCTTGCCCGACATCTACAAGGCACACGGAAGAGAAAGTGAGGACTGCAGATGTTGGAGGTCAGAGTCGAGAGTGTGTTGCTGGGAAAGCGCAGCAGGTCAGGCAGCATCTGAGGAGCAGGAGAATCGATGTTTCAGGCATAAGCCTTTCATCAGGAATGAGGCTTGTGGGCAGGGGGCTGAGAGATAAGTGGGAGGGGGTGGGGTTGGGAGGAAGTTAGTTGAGAAAGCGATAGGTGGGTGAAGGTGAGGGAGAGGGTGATAGGTCGGGGGGGAGTGATAGACAGGTGAGGAGTGGAGGCTTGGGACTGGGATAATGTTGGGGTGGGGGGGGGAGGGGAAATGAGGAAGCTGTTGAAATCCACATTTATCCCATGTGGTTGCAGGGTCCCAAGGCTGAATATGGGGCGTTCCTCTTCCAGGTGTCAGTTTGGCGGTGGAGGAGGCCCAGGGGCTGCATGTCCTTGATGGGGTGGGAGGGGGAGTTGAAGTGTTCAGCCACGGGGCGGTAAGGTTGAGGGGTACGGGTGTCCCAGAGATGTTCGCTGAAACCGCCGCACGAAGGCATCCTGTCTCCCCGATGTAGAGGAAACCACACCGGGTGCAATGGATGCAGTAGATCTACAAGGCACAAGTTAGAAATGTGATGGAATACTCCCCACACAGGTGAGTGCAAATCCAATAACATTCAAGTACCTTGAAAAAGCAGTCTTCTTGATGGGTGCCACATCCACAGACATACACATCTTCTTCCACCAACACTTCAGAGCAGCATGTACCATTTATAAAATGCGCTGCCGAAATTCACCAAAATTCCTTAGACAGCACCATCCAAAACCATGACCACGACCACCTCGAAGGACAAAGCAGCAGAAAAATGAGAATGCCACCATTTGCAGGTTTCCTTCCACACTGACTTGGAATTATATTGCTATTCCTATACTGTTGCTGGATCCTTCCTAACTTCTTCCCTGACAGTATTGTAGAATACCCACAGCAAATGGACTGCAACAATTCAAGGTGACAGCTCACCACTGCCTTCCCCAGGGCAACTAGCGGTGGGTAATAAATGCTGGCCAGCCAGTGACGAACACATCCCCTGAATGAACAATAAGAAGAGACAAGTTGTGTGCCTCTGCTGTGATTCCTGATGAAGGGCTGATGCCTGAAACATTGACTCTCCCACTCCTCAGATGCTGCCTGACCTGCTGTGCTTTTCCAGCACCACAGTCTCAGCTCTGATCTCCAGTATTTGCAGTCCTCACTTGCTCCATTGTGATGTACCTATAGCAGTCCTAAACTGCTGGCCCTCACTATCCACCACGAAGTAGGATGTAATGTATAATCTAATGATTGTGGACAGAATGAGACAGCAGTTCGACAGACCGCATGGGACTGTGCAGCACCCCCAGGACTATTGATAGCATATCTTTGGAACATATTACTATTTTACAAATATGATTTGTAAGATTGATATTTTTCAGAAAAACGGATGAATATAACGTGGTGGCAGTGGGATTTTGGAGATTTGTCTGAGAAATGTCCAAGGATTAACCTTTTCTCCTCTAACTTACTCGTTTTTCTTAAACTAAAACAACTGCTACATACTCACAATGTGTAAGTGATTCTGCATTACTGTAGTGATCCGACACAACATGCCTTTCTACCGGGACATCATAAGTTGGGACAGCATACATTGGCTTTAGGTAACATTGTAAGAAGCATATCGATCATTCAGCCTGAGTTTCATCCCCTCAGTGTAGAGATCATGTGACCTCTGCTGACTGCCTCCGCTCAATCTGTATAATCGACCTGGAGCTTCCAGTTGCCTATCAGTTCTGCAGTTCACCATGTTCCCATGCCAACGATCCTGTCTCAGCACTGACACAGTGCTCCAGCAAAGCTCAATGTAAGCTGGAGGAACTGCACCTCATCTTCTACCTAGGTACCTCATAGTCTTCAGGGCTCAATGTTCAGTTTAACAATTTCAGAGCATGAACACCCTCCTCTATATTTGCTACCATCACCACACCGTGCATGTTATTCTCTATGGGCTGCCCCTGGCACAGCTACATATAACTACGTATAAGCTAAAAACTCTTGCTTTCTCTTTCTCAGGAAGAGGTGTCTAGTTTGGTAGCACTGACTACAAAGAAGTATTATAGAACTGAAAGCTTAAAAAGGTAATTGCAATGTTTGCTACAGCTGATTGCATTCAGGAAACCAACCAACAAACTGCAGTGGTCACAGGTTAAAACCTTAGAACTCAAGTATATCCAAAGGTTCGAGTGTATATTATCTTCCTTTGTAATGAACATTATTCACCTTTACCTTCATATCCATGTGTGTTCTCTCTATGTTGCTCTCTCTCATTATCTCTTTCAGTCTGCTCTTTCTTCTCTCTGTCTCTTGCCCTATTCCCCCCCCCCCCTCCCGCCCCACCACCACCACCCCCCTCTCTCTCTCTCTCTCTCTCTCTCTGCATGTGTGTATGAGGAACCAAGTAACTACCTGAAGGTCATTTGCTCAATGCTGCATTTATATTATGGGGTTGGCCGGTAATGGTTTAGTCTTCCTTTAACTCAAGGAAACTCTGTAACTGGCTCCTTGTTCTTTAAAATAAAGATAATTAACTACATTTTAATTTGAGAGAGTTACAGCGTGTGATAAAAGAACTTCAGCCTCTGTTGTGACAAAGAGGAGAGCTGTTTCATGGCCCCTCCTGCAGTGGCAACACCAATCACCTGCCTCTGTTTCCAATTGTAATTGTTGAAGACCATGGGCTAGTAAGGTGGATCAGTGCACATTGTATATGGTACACACCGCACCACAGTTACAGTGTATCAGTGTTGGAGAGAATATATATTGAAGGTGCTGGATAGGATGTTGAGCTAGCTCACTACTTTGTCCTAGACAGTTTCACCTTATCAGGTGTTGTACATGTACCTATCCAGACAATTGGAAAATATATCAGAAAATTCCTGCCTTGTGGATCATGGGAAGTAGGACAGGAGCCTCTTGTCACAGAAGGTTGAATCTCTGACTGATTTACAGGCACATGGCAGATCCAGTTCAGTTTCCTATCAACAATGAGCACCTGGATATTGATGAGGGGGTTGCAGAATTGATTATTTCTTTAAATATTCAGGAAAGGTGATCAGACTCTTCCCTTGTCAGCAATGGTCATTGCCTGCACTTGTGAGGAGCTTATGTTGTTTGTCAGTTATCCCACGCCTGGATATTGTCCAGTTTTAGCAGCATTCAGGCAGGACTGCTTCATTAAATGAAGAATTGTGAATGGAGTTGAACGCTGTGCTATCATCAGTAAATCTATCCACATCTGACCTTCTGATGGACAGAAGGTCAGTGATGAAGCAGCTCCTGATGGTTCAGCCTAGAACACTGTCAGAATGTTGAGGAATCTCCAGTTTCCAACACTGACCAGTTATGTTTATTAACTCATATGCTGTGGCAGTACAACAAATTGAATAGATATGCTGAAACTTCAAGGATCAGTTTATCACTGGATGCCTTTAATATTAACCAAATCTACTTTATTCTGATGATTGTACTGTCTATTGATTCAGGTCTTAATATTGATGTACAAATTTCAGCAAGAGCCTTATTGGTGAGAGATTAATACTGAAGGACTGAAGCAAAGAGTTAAATGTACAAAAACTTATTAAACACATCTTTACCAAATATATTTTTTCTGACTGGGTTCACACAATTCTTAGAAAAGACACATGCACGCGCGCATGCACACACGTACACACACACACACAAACAAAATGATTCAAAGCTCCCCACCAGTAGGATCACTGACCCTGACACACCTCATTTTGTACATTGAATATGCAGCAGAAAACAAAAACTTATGAGAACCTAACTGAGTGCATGAAGTCTGGATGTGACTGACAGGCTTTCTGACTGACTGCCACCAGAAATAGTATGAATATAGCTTTTGTCTTAATCCTCCTTTAAACTTACTGCACAAGATCTGAGAGATTGCATATGCTTGGTATGCGTTGCTATAAACAGCTGCAGCTACACGAACTGTTCCCTGCAAAACCTTAATATTGATCGTTATTCCCCAGATAGAGTTTTTGACACATTGACTTCTCCTGAACACGTTAGACTATAATCAGCCTCTTGTAATAATTTTCCCTGATTGTTTTTATTCATGCATGGGAGTTGAGCATCACTAACTGACCAGCATTTATTGCCTGTCCCTAGTTGCCTCTGAACTGATTAGATTACTAGGTCAATTCAGAGGGCAGTTGAGAGTCAACCACATTGCTGTGGCTCTGGAGTGACATGTAGGCCAGACCAGGCAAGGATGGCAGATTTCCTTCCCTAAATGACATTACTGAACCAGATAGTTTGTAATCTGAAAATCATCTCATGGTTATCAATAGATTTTTAATTTCAGATTATTATAGAGTTGCCACCATCTGCCATGTTGGGATTTGAACCCAGGTCCCCAGAATATTAGCTGACTTTCTGGATTAATAGACAAGTGATAATATCACTGGGTCATCACCTCCTCAACATTCTAGCCAGTGATGTTGTTACACATCACCTAAGTGGTTAATTCTTAGATATGTGTCACATGTAAAGGCTTCTGGACCCTGTAGCAACACTACAATTGTTGTCATAATGCTGAACATCACTGAGTATAAATTAAAAGTGAGATAACAAGAGTTCAGAGCAAATATGTCCCTGTTAGAGTGAAGGGTAAGGCTGGTAGTAGTATGGAACAATGGATGAATAAAAATATTGAGGCTATGGTCAAGAATATGAAAGAGGCACATTTTAAGGATAGACACCTTAGTGAATCTCTTGAACAGTATAAGAGACGTAGGGACATTCTTAAGTGGGAAATCAGGAGGGCAAAAAGGCGATATGAGATAGCATTGGTTGATAAGGTTAAGGATAATCCAAAGAGATTCTACAAGTACATTAAGAGCAAAAAGAGCAAATAGGGAGAGAATAGTGTCCCTTAAACAACAGCAAAGTCATCTATGTGTGGTACCACAGGAGATGAGAGCGATGCTAATTGAACATTTCGCTTCAGTATTTAATGTGCAAAAAGATGTGAAAGCTAGGGAACTTAGAGAAATAAATATTGGTATCTTAAAAAGAGTCCAATTTACAGAAGGGCAGGTGATTGATGTCTTAAAAAAATATAGCCGAACAAGTCTCAGGCATCTGATCCAGGACATCCCAAGATGTTGTGGGAAGGGAAGAAATTGCGTAGACTCTAGCAAAGATATTTATATCATCTATAGCCACAGCTGAGGTGCTGGAGGACGAGAGAGTGGCTAATGTTCTGCCTTTATTTAAGAAAGGCCCTAAGGAGAAGCCTGGGAGCTATAGACCAGTGAATCTGACATCAGTATTGGGTAAGTTGTTGGAGGGGATTCTGAGAGATAGGAGTTACATGCATTTGGAGAGGCAAGGACTGTTTAGGGATAGTCAGCACGGCTTTGTGTGTGGGAAATTGTGTCTGACAAACTTGATTGAGTTATTTGAGGATGTGACCAAAAAGATAGACGAGGATAGAGCAGTGTCCACATGGACTTTAGAAAAGCCTTTGACAAGGTTCCACATGGTAGACTGGTTAGTAAAATTAGACCACATGGGTCCAATTTTGTACCCTTACCAATTGGGTACAAAATTGGCTTGACAGTGGGAGACTGAGGGTGGTGGTGATGCAGGATTGGAGAACTGTGACCAGAGGTGTTCCACAGCAATCAAAACTGGGTCCATTGTTGTTTGTCATTTAAAGAAATGGTTTGGATGAGAATTTGAATGAATGACTGATTGTCACATATATCTTGAAGATACAGGAAAAATGTTTTGATGCCACAATCTGACACCAATTTGAGTTACAATAAAAATAAAAAGAAATTACTGAAATAAAAGTTCATCTTCAGTTCAAATTGGGGTCTCAAGCATGGCTCAAAGGCTTCTGCAAGGTGGCTGGAGGGTGTTCTGGTCCTGAAAGAATTCCAAGCTGAGAACAGCAATAACGATGCCAGTGACCCAGAAGACCCTGACTCTGTTGTTGCCACCACCTCACTGACACTGCTATGAATCCAAGCTCCAGGCCCACCATCAGCAGAAGTCCAGGGTCTAGACCTATTGACTCTACCAAGAGTCCAGGCTCTGGGCTTACTGCCGCCAGGAGTCTGAGCTCCAGGCCTATTGCTGCCAGGACTCTGAGCTCTGGGCCTACCACCACCAGGAGTCCTGGCTCTGGGCCTATCGCCGCCAAGACTCCGGGCTCCAGGTCTACCACTGCCAGGAGTCTGAACTCTGGGCCTATCACTGCCAAGAGTCCGGACTCCGGGTCTACCACTGCCAGGAGTCCGAGCTCTGGGCCTACCACTGCCAGGGGTCCGAGCTCTGGGCCTACCACTGCCAGGGGTCCAGGCTCCGGGCCTACCTCTGCTAGGAGTCCGAGCTCTGGGCCTACCACTGCCAGGAGTCTGGGCTCTGGGCTTACCACTGCCAGGAGTCTGAACTCTGGGCCTATCACTGCCAAGAGTTCAGACTCTGAGCCTACCACTGCCAGGAGTCCAAGCTCTGAGCCTACCACTGCCAGAAGTCCGAGCTCTGGACCTACCACTGCCAGGAGTCCGAGCTCTGGGCCTACCACTGCCAGGGGTCCAGGCTGCGGGCCTACCACAGCCAGGAGTCTGAACTCTGGGCCTATCACTGCCAAGAGTCCGGACTCTGGGCCTACCACTGCCAGGAGTCCAAGCTCTGGGCCTACCACCACCAGGAGTCCTGGCTCTGGGCCTATCGCCGCCAAGACTCCGGGCTCCAGGTCTACCACTGCCAGGAGTCTGAACTCTGGGCCTATCACTGCCAAGAGTCCGGACTCCGGGTCTACCACTGCCAGGAGTCCGAGCTCTGGGCCTACCACTGCCAGGGGTCCGAGCTCTGGGCCTACCACTGCCAGGGGTCCAGGCTCCGGGCCTACCTCTGCTAGGAGTCCGAGCTCTGGGCCTACCACTGCCAGGAGTCTGGGCTCTGGGCTTACCACTGCCAGGAGTCTGAACTCTGGGCCTATCACTGCCAAGAGTTCAGACTCTGAGCCTACCACTGCCAGGAGTCCAAGCTCTGAGCCTACCACTGCCAGAAGTCCGAGCTCTGGACCTACCACTGCCAGGAGTCCGAGCTCTGGGCCTACCACTGCCAGGGGTCCAGGCTGCGGGCCTACCACAGCCAGGAGTCTGAACTCTGGGCCTATCACTGCCAAGAGTCCGGACTCTGGGCCTACCACTGCCAGGAGTCCAAGCTCTGGGCCTACCACTACCAGGAGTCCGAGCTCTGGGCCTACCACTGCCAGGAGTCTGAACTCTGGGCCTATCACTGCCAAGAGTCCGGACTCCGGGCCTACCACTGCCAGGAGTCCGAGCTCTGGGCCTACCACTACCAGGAGTCCGAGCTCTGGGCCTACCACTGCCAGGGGTCCAGGCTCCGGGCCTACCACTGCTAGGAGTCCGAGCACTGGGCCTACCACTGCCAGGAGTCTGGGCTCTGGGCCTACCACAGCCAGGAGTCCGAGCTCTGGGCCTACCACTGCCAGAAGTCCGAGCTCTGGGCCTACCACTGCCAGGGGTCCAGGCTCCGGGCCTACCACTGCTAGGAGTCCGAGCACTGGGCCTACCACTGCCAGGAGTCTGGGCTCTGGGCCTACCACAGCCAGGAGTCCGAGCTCTGGGCCTACCACTGCCAGAAGTCCGAGCTCTGGACCTACCACTGCCAGGAGTCTGAGCTCTGGGCCTACCACTGCCAGGAGTCTGGGCTCCGGGCCTACCACTGCCAGGAGTCCAAATCCATGCTGTTGATGCTGCAGCCACCACCCAGCCAATACCTCTCCAGCCTCGAAGGTGAAGAAAAAAGGAAGAAGAAAATGAAGAAAAGTACAAAACACAAATGATGCCGCTGGCCTGATACAGTCACGCTTTGATGATCCTATACACTAACTACCCTGCCGGTGTTATGGCGTGGTTAGCAAGTTTGCAAATGACTCCAAAATTGGGGGTACAGTCGACAGTGAAGAAAGTTATCTGTGATTACAAAGGGATCTTCTTTTAGTATGTGTGAATGTCTTGTTTCTCTTCCTCTGCAAGTTAATTCTACATTTCTAATAGTTTCTTGTCAATGACATCAATAAATATGATTTCTCTTTCTAATCCCATATATGTTCTAGGCCTATATTATTCCTGTAAAAAATGAGGTCTGCAGATGCTGGAGATCACAGTTGAAAATGTGTTGCTGGTTAAAGCACAGCAGGTCAGGCAGCATCCAAGGAATAGGAAATTCGACGTTTCGGGCATAAGCCCTTCATCAGGAATGAGGAGAGGGTGCCAGGCAGGCTAAGATAAAAGGTAGGGAGGAGGGACTTGGGGGAGGGGCGATGGAGATATGATAGGTGGAAGGAGGTCAAGGTGAGGGTAATAGGCCGGAGTGGGGTGGGGGCGGAGAGGTTAGGAAGAAGATTACAGGTTAGGAGGGCGGTGCTGAGGCAGGTGCTGAGGAAGGAGATGTGGCTGTGGTAACGGGTCTGTTTGAGAACGTGGCTGAAGAGCTTCTGTGCAGAGGAGATGACCTGGGGGGTGCAGTGAGAGAGAGACTCACTGAAATCCTTGTAGAGGGAGGAAGAGAGCTTCTTCAAGGAAGGCATCCTTGCAAGAGGATTCGCAGTAGGTTAAAATCTTCGGGTAAAAAATGAGGTCTGCAGATGCTGGAGATCACAGTTGAAAATGTGTTGCTGGTTAAAGCACAGCAAGTCAGGCAGCATCCAAGGAACAGGAAATTCGACCCCCACCCCACTCCGGCCTATCACCCTCACCTTGACCTCCTTCCACCTATCACATCTCCATCGCCCCTCCCCCAAGTCCCTCCTCCCTACCTTTTATCTTAGCCTGCTGGACACACTTTCCTCATTCCTGATGAAGGGCTTATGCCCGAAACGTCGAATTTCCTGTTCCTTGGATGCTGCCTGACCTGCTGTGCTTTAACCAGCAACACATTTTCAACTATATTATTCCTGCTCTATGTTCATCTCTTGTCCGTATTGTCTCCTGGGCTACAGATTTGGTAGTTCATGTGCTCTGTGGTTTGTACATATATTTTGCACCTCGTGGCTTCTTTGCTCCTCCTTATTTTTTTTTTCAATCTGTTATGGTCATTCTCAATGATGTAAGCTTCTGAGATAGAAATGCAAGTTGTGCATTCAATCTCCTAACCATCAATAACTCTGACAGTCTGTGGTGGTGGTCTGCAAAATTTAAATCATCATTCTTTTTCAGTGAAGCTTCTAGTGCATACTTTCTACTCTCAGCTTTGCTCTTTGCTTGAGAATAGAGGAATGACCTCACAACATGAATGAAATGTGCAAATATTTTAAACTGTTCATTTTCTAACTGTGGATCACCATAGAGTCCAGAATGCCAAGCATTGAATACACTTTCTTGGGTAATTCTCTCACTGCCTCTACCTTGATTTTGCGTCAATGATTTATGTCAAAACACCTTGAGCAATAGTCTATGACACTGACAAAGATGTGCCTTTAAACTTGAATAGACCCATTGCCAAGCATTCCCAAGGGCCTGATGGAAAAGATGATGATAATAACAATTCTTCTCTTTGCTGTTCAGAACACAAGGAGCACTTATTTCTTGTATTGATTGAGAAATTCCTAGCCACCACACTGATCGATGCAATCTTGCACAACACTGTGTAATGTTCAAGTGACAAAGTTAATCACTCATCAGAGACTAGCATGTTGTTTATGACAGTGAGATGTCTGTACTGTTCAAAGTACTGGCATAGTGTGACGTTTCTGTGGGTAAGAAGTTATATTTAGGTTACACCAGGTAACAATTTCAGATCTCCTTCCAGAAAGGACATCAGTGAAACAAATGTTTTTTTTAACGATAGGTTTCTATTGAATTAGGTTCCGTTTTAAACACACCTTCATTTTTACTCTCAATGATGTTCCTCCAGGATCTTGTAAGTTTATTGGGATGACTGCAATTTAAGCCATTTGAGCTGATTCTCTCAAGCTGAAGCATGTGCTCCACTGTTGGGTGTCAATTTCCTATGTTTGAGTTTCCGGTATTTATCTTTAAAGTTGTTGATTTCTCTCAAAAGATTTTTTTCTGGTTTTATGAGGTCTCCATCTCTTGAATGCATCATAATTCGAAGGTTATGCCTTTTGTTTCAGCTTTGACTATATTATAAATATATTGCTGTTTTAAAATGACTCAAATTTCCACCATTTGACACTGTACGCCCTCTACTGAGCAGTCTACCCAACTATATGGCTTCATTCCCTTCCATTTGATGAGGCTTCAACATGGCACTTGGTGTGGCTTTCGTCATGTTTTGGTCTGAGGTTTTTTAGTGTATTCTCTCTCTTGTGGGCTATAAACTGAATCACCTCAGTCAGTACTCTCCTTGGTGCACCACCATCCCCTCGAAAGAACAACCTGTTCCGCTATCTCCATGCAGCATTAAATCCTTTCAAGCTTATGAAAGTTCTAACAAGGCCTCATCTGATTGTCTGACTCCAATTTGATAATAAATCAATTCAGCTTTCAATCTTTTATGTAGGCAATTCTGTGCCAGCCAATGAAGGTCATTTATGAACGACTACATGCGTCCATAGTGCTTTGGAAGTGGAGTCGCAGATAGACAGGGTGGTGAAGAAGACATTTGATACACTTACCTTTATAGGTCCTTGCATGGAGTATAGAAGTTGGGAGTTCATTATTTGCAGCTGTACAGGACATCAATTAGTCCCCTTTTAGAATACTGCATATAATTCTGGTCTCCCTGCTGTAGGAAAGATGTTGTGAAACTTGAAAGGGTTCAGAAAAGATTTACAAGGATGTTGCCAGGGCTGGAGAGTTTGAGCTATAGGGAGAGGCTTTTTCCCTGGAACGTCGAAGGCTGAGGGGTGACCTTATAGAGACTTATAAAATCATGAGGGGCATGGACAGGGTGAATAGCCAAGATCTGTTCCCTCGTGTATGGGACTCCAAAACTAGAGGGCTTGGATTTAAGGTGAGTGGGAAAAAATTTTAAGGAACCTAATGAGCAACATTTTCATGCAGAGGGTGGTGTGTGTCTGGAATGAGCTGCCAGGGGAGGTAGTGGAGGCTGAACATTTAAAAGGCATCTGGAGGGGTATATGATTAAGAAGGATTTGGAGGGATATGGGCCAAGTGCTGGCAAATGGGACTAGATTAGTTTAGGGATATCTGGTCAGCATGGATGAGCCAGAATGAAGAATCTGGGTAGCATGGTGGCTCAGTGGTTAGCACTGCTGCCTCACAGCGCCAGGGACCTAGGTTCGGTTCCCGCCTCGGGCAACTGTCTGTGTGGAGTTTGCACATTCTCCCCGTGTCTGCGTGGGTTTCCTCCCACAGTCCAAAGATGTGCAAGTCAGGTGAATTGGCTGTGCTAAATTGTCCATAGTGTTACGTGGATTAGTCACGGGTAAATGTAGGGGAATGGATGGTTTGCTCTTTGGAGGGCTAGTGTGGACTTGTTGGGCCGAAGGACCTGTTTCCATACTGTAGGGAATCTGTTCCTGTGCTGTACAGCTCTATGACTTGGATTTCTATTCTATTTCATTTACATCTGCTTAATAAGCACATTTCTCTAAACATTATAATGATCAGCAATACAATGCTGTGTTCTGGTCAATGGCCTATCTTGCTAATAAGTCATTCTCTGTTGTATAAGGTCTGCAGTGGGTAAAAAGGTGGTTGACTTCAGGCTGTAGAGGTAAGCAGGGTGGAAGTACTTTTGGAGTAAAATTCTTACTGCGATGCTGAATGAAGTTTTAAACAATTGTATTTATTAAACAAACATCTGGGAGAGGACCCTAGCAGGAAAGATAGTGGGACAGCAATGGCTAAGACCTCCTGGGAGTAATTCAGGAGACACAGCAGAGATTCATCCAGAAGAAAAGGAAGCGTAGTACAGAGAGGATGAGGCAACTGTGGCTGACAAGGGAAGTCAGGAATAGCTAAAACAAAAGAGAAAGTATGTAATGTGGTGAAGGACAGTGCGAAACCAGAGAATTGGGAAGCTACCAACAAGGCCAACATAGAGTCATAAAGTAATCGAGTTGGAAACAGACCCTTCGGTCCAACCCGTCCATGCAAACCAGATATCCCAACCCAATCTAGTCCCACCTACCAGCACCCGGCCCATATCCCTCCGAACCCTTCCTATTCAGGTACCCATCCAAATGCCTCTTAAATGATGCAATTGTACCAGCCTCCACCACATCCTCTGGCAGCTCATTCAAACACACAGAGGGCAACAAAAAAGAAATAAGGAGAGGGGAGATTAAATATGAGGGTAAGCCAGCCATTAATATAAGAGTTTCTTTGCATATATAAAGGGCAAAAAAAGGCAAAAGTGAACTTTGGGCTGCTGAAAAATGATGCTGGAGAGATAGTCGTAGGGAACAAGGAAATGACTGAGGAACTGAATAATTACTTCATGTCATTCTTCCTTGTGGAAAACATGAGTAATACCCAAAAAAAATTCAAGAGAGTGAGGGGCAGAGCTGAGTATGCTGTCGGTCCCCAAGGAGAAGGTGCTAGAAAGACTGAATAGCCTGAAGGTGGATAAATCACCTGGACCAGATGGACTACACCCCAGAGTTCGAAGGGAGATAGCTGAAGAGATAGTGGGGGTGGTAGTGGGGATCTTTCAGGAATTGTTAGAATCAGGGAGGTTCCCAAAGGACTAGAAAATCGCTAATGTAACACAGCTGTTTAAAGGGGGAGTAAGGCATAAGACGGAAAATTACAGACCAATTTGTCTAACCTCGGTCTTGGGTCAGATCCTGGAATCCACTGTGAAGAATGAGATTTCTGAATACTTGGAAGTATGTGGTAAATTGGGGAAAGTCAGCAAGGTTTCATCAAGGGGAGGTCATGCCTGACAAATCTGCTGGAATTCTTTGAGGAAGTAATGAGCAAAGGAGAGCAAATGGATGTTATCTACCTGGACTTCAAGAAGGCCTTTGACAAGGTGCCATACAGCAGGCTACTGAGTAAGATAAGGGTCCATGGTGTTAGAGGCAAGATGCTAGCATGGATAGAAGCTTGGCTGTCAGGCAGAGAGTGGGGATAAAAGGGTCAGGATGGCAGCCAGTGACAAGTGGTGTTCCACAAAGCTCAATGTTGGGACCACAGCTTTTTACTTAATATATGAATGATCTAGATGAAGGAACTGAGGGCCTTCTGGCTATGTTTGCAGCTGACACTGGATAGACTGGAAGAGAAAAGCAAAAGGGGAAATGGAGAAATAAAGAAAGCAGATGGAAGTGGCCGAGCCCCAGGCCAGGAGCATAATCACAGCGCTGCTCCAACCCTGCCACCATCTTGGCCGGACCTTGTTACAGAAGCAAGTCTTACTGTGTTATCTGACGAAGCAGCTCAGTTAAAAACCAGGTTTATCATTGTCTGATCTAAGGGGTGTGTTCTCCAGCCTTCTGCTGTATTTGCAATGTCCCCCAACAACCTGATGAGCTTTTGGAAAAAAAGGTTTGTTCTTGACCACAAATTTCATTTCAGTTGCTGAATTTAAGCTTTTTGCACTGCCATCAGCACTGATCACATGTTTTATTATTTTTTTTAGATTCTAACTTTGGAGTCCATTGAACTTTCTGCAAGAACTCTTTACTTCCAACATGACCTGTGAACATATTCTCTCAGGACAAGGTTGGAGCTTTGTTCTCTTCCAGTCTATCCATTAATCAACTGTTCCTGAAATCATCAGTATTATATATCATACTTGTACCTCTTCTGGTATTAATTTCATCACTCTACAGACCTGATTAACATTGTTCAATCAAACAAATCCATCAAAACAAGGAACTGGCCATTATTCTCAGTGCGTTCTAAGAGTGTGGTATGATGGTGACGTTGTCATATTCCTGGATACCTGGAGAATGAAAATTAAAAATCTTGTGCAGCCAGGGATAAGTAATATGTGTTAACCTTGATAATGATTCCCACAACCTGAGAACGAATTAAATAATTAACCCAGAGCAGGACTTAAATAGCTCATGGTAGGACCCACAGAGTGTTGATGAACAAAGAGACCTCGGGGTGCTTGTGGCTGTACAGGAGATTGGTGAGGCCATTTTAGAATACTGCTTACAATTTTGGTCATCCTTTTATAGGGAGGATGTTGTTAAACTTGAGAGGGTGCAGAAAAGATTTCGAAGGATGTTCCCGGGACTGGAGTATTTGAGTTCTCGAGAGAGGCTGAATAGATTGAGATGCTTTTCCCTGGAGCATTGGAGGTTGAGGGGTGACATTGATAGAATCATAGAATCCCCTACAGTATGGAAACAGGCCATTTGGTCCAACAGGTCCACACCGACGCTCTGACGAGTAACTCACCCAGACCCATTTCCCCCTCCCCTATTACTTTGCATTTACCCCTGACTAATGGACCTAACCTACACATCCCTGAATACTAGGGGCAGTTTAGCATGGCCAATTCTCCTAACCTGCTCATCTTTGGATTGTGGGACCTTATAGAGGTCTGCAAAATCATGGGGGACGCGGGATGGGGGAGTCCAAGGGTGGCAAACCTAGATTTAAGATGAGAGGGGAAACATTTAAAAAAGAACTTGAGGGATAATGTTTCCATGCAGACAGTGGTGTGTGTGTATGGAACAAACTGCCAGAGAATGTGGTGGAGGTGGGTACAATTACAACATTTAAAAGGGATCTGGAAGGCCGTATGAGTTGGGAGTGTTTAGACAGATATGGGTTAAATACTGGGAAATTCCAATCAGTCAGGTCAGATTGGGTTGTATGGCCAGTGCGAACGAATTGGACAAGGTGGACCTAAGGGTTTGTTTCTGCACTGTATGACTCTATGACTTTACAGTTCTAATTCATTGTATAAAGCATTGGGAGATATTCTGAGGATATGGCAGGGCATTCTACACTCTATCTTTCACCAGGCAGTCTCGTCTGAACTATCATGACCTGGGTGTTTCTCTAATTGGACTCGATAGCCTAGCTGGTTATTTAGTTACTTCTCCACCCATATTCATCAGCTGGTGATTAGAGGATAATTAGAGGAACAGTGAGGCATGTTGCTAAAGAGTTTTCTAGTATGATCATGATGATGTCATTCATCATGGTAATTGTGTGGCATGCTTCACTTCCTCTTGAGTTCACATCAAACTAATCTAAATGGTTTCTTTACTGTGAGGGATCTAAAGCCGTCTGAATAAACTAAATTAAACAGCTACTGGACCACACAATTGGCTATGCTGGTATAATCTTATTTTTACTGATTTGAGAGCTGTAGTTGCACAAGCCAAACCAACTAGAGATGTACCATCTGTTCTGTGTTGACTTCCAGGGCAAATAGAGATCACCAATATCCAAATAACGTGTTATGTTAACATGACCGAATACATGGTCTCTTTTAATTTGTTTAAAAGCACAGCCTTTCAAACCTTATTTTACATTGGTTATGGCCACTAAAATGTATAGTCCTGAGGTGAGCCATTTGGCCCATCTGCCTCTTTTTCACTGAACCAATCCAAACCACATCCCACTGTCCTTTATATGTTAGCATGGCCTAGTAGATGGCATTCTTATTTCTCATCCCAACCTGGGCTCAACCCCAACTAAGACCTGACCATTGGGACTATAGTCCAGTATGGAGGGAATGTGCATTTTTGGAGGTTTCTTCCTTTTGGCAGCATGTTAAACTAGAGCCCATCTGCTCTCTCAGGTAGATACTAAAAGTAACACAATTCCAAAAAGAGCAGGGAGTCCTTGGTCATTGTGAACTGTGTGTCCTTTCTAGGATGTATTTCTCAAGCCAAATGCTGTTTCGCATTTATTATCCCCAGTCTTCCATATTGGACATGGGAATATTAACAGATGTTACCAAAATGGACTTCCAGAGGCATTTGATAAAAGTTGTGTGCAGGAGTCTGTTACCAAAATAAGATTGCACACAGTTCTTCATTTCAGATGTTTTAATTTCATTCAGAATTTGTTAATTCCCAGCTGATATACTATTGTTCTGAGCACTTGACCTCATGAAAGACATATTCACCAGATAGACACACCATCCACTTGAAGCTGATGTATTCTCTAGAGTTTAGAAGTTTAAAGATAAACTAAATGATAGGATTCTCACAAAAAGACTATTCTCTGTGATACAGGGATCCAGAAAATTAGGATCCAGTTTTAAAATTAAAGTTGGGACATTTAGGAATGATGTCAGGAAAGCCTTTTACACGCTGCTGACAATGCCTCAATTGCCTCAGAATCACTACATGCTGTGGGAAAACTGATATTTTCAATTCTGAAATCAATTGTTTTTGTTGGCTAAAGCAAACGGAACAAAAGAGGGGAAATAGAATTGAAATTCCAATCAGCCATGATTTGATTTGATGGTTTGAGGGCCTGAATGGGATGACCTAGTTCTGTTTTTATGTTTAAGCTGAGTTCTGTGACTACACCTCAAAGTAATTGGGGATGATTTCTCTGATAAGTTAGGTTAGCTTCCTCCTTTAATTCAGCCCTTTGCAGTTTTTCACTGCTGATTTCACTTCTCTGTTCATTATTCTATCTTTTACCCTCTCCCCTCATTCTGGTTTTGTATGTAATAGTCACTGCATCTATGCTGACATCTTCTTCATTATTTTAATGTGTCATTGTCACTTATTTTCCAACATTTTTAATGAGAATGGTTCCATCTCTTTGTGTGATGAACATTAACTACACAGTGCAGACTCTGAACTTGTTATAATTTGGAATCTGATCATTTCCTTCAACTGCCCACCGAGTGAAGATAGAGCGTATTGGGGTACTCAGGCCAGATACATGCCAGGTTTGACTGTTATGTTAGCCAGTGTCAACTCAAGCCTGATCAAAGCTGCTACAATTGGACTCAATGCCTTGGACCACGTTGCAGTGAACTCAGCTAAGTCTTCTGTTCCCTGGATATTTGTGAGTGGTGAGTCAGGCAAACATCTCTGTTCCATCCATGGAACAGCCTGTCAATACTTCCTTCCCTGGCTCACTGAAGTGAGGTACCAGATGACGTCTAGTACTTGTAATCTCCATTCCTTCAGGGCAAGAAGGGATGTAAGTAGGAACAGAAGCTGTTTTGTTCTTCCGTGAAGTCCCAGATATCACCCCTCCCCATTGCCTCCTCATTTATGTTACCTTCTTAACTGCTGATTGTGTGTGATATACAATCTCTACCACCCTCCATCTCATTCCTGCAGACCATTTTTTCACCTCACCCTCCCCTGACCTTTCTGACACAGGCTTTCCCTAAATTCCACCCTGCCTTGACCTTCCCTCGCTTGCTGAAAAATGTGTTGCTGGAAAAGCGCAGCAGGTCAGGCAGCATCAAAGAAGCAGGAGAATCGCTGTTTCAGGCATAAGTCCTTCTTCCCTCACTTGCTGTCTGCATTTGCTGCTCCTCCTCTCAGCCTCCAGCTGTTTCCCTCTCCCACTCCCTTCCCCCACCAGCTTTCGCTGACTCTATCAATATGTGAAGAAACCTCTATTAACCTCAGCCAATTCTTTGTGCTCATTTGCTGACAATAAACATTCTGCTAGTTTTGCCTCCATTTACAGCTTGATCTCAGTGTGTCTCTAATTGGCCCGTTGTATAACTGGTCAATAAACTGTGACAAAATAAACAAAGGTCAGACTGGATCTGTTTAACTGCAGCTCTGAAGTACATGTTGCAATGGCTCAGCTAACAAAATAGATTAATCAGAGCAAGTTGAATATCACAATCACTGCAGTTCCTGTCAGCTTATTTAATGTATTACAGTCCCTTTCAATTAAAAAGCACTTGAAAAGAGAGTGATTTGCTCCATCCATCTAATAATAAGGGGAAGTTAACTCCTCGTTGTTGAGAAGATTGGAACATTAACATTCCTGGCAGTCCAAATACAAGTGATTCCCTGGTGTGTGGTCACTCTGTGTTTGATACTAATTGGCACAAAGGGGTTTTAGTCAAAGGTGCAAGATAATTAAGATGTTGTCAACCGATTCAAGTGAATTTCTTGTCCGTTGTCCTAAATAAATTAATCTCTCGTTGGCTATCTTATACTAATGACCCCAGGTTTGAGTCTTCCCCTTGATGGAAATATTATTTCTGGGCTGGATCTTTTTCTTTTGGTTGAATCTGAGTTGCATCGAGTACATAGGAAGAATTTCCGCTGTGAGGCCGAGTGAGCTTCTCGTCATATCCTATGTAACTCGTCTCATCTACCCTGTCACTGAGGTGTCCTTCCTGTTTGATTCCAGCCAATCCTCCCACATGCCATTCCCAGAACAACTCAGCACTCAGTGTAAATTCCAGGATTCAAATATTGTGCGTGCACCATCTTTAAAAGCCCATTGTGCATCTGGACAAGCACTGTTGGTCCAGAGTTGCCCTGTATGGCTCCTGGCATTTGGCCAGGGAATTGCATATTCCAAAATGCATCACCTCACATTTGTCCGGATTGAACTCCATCTGCCATTTCTCTGCCCAACTCTCCAAACTATCTAAATTCTGCTGAATTCTCTGACAGTCCCCTTCACTATCTGCTACTCCACTAATCTTATTGTCATCTGCAAACTTGCTAATGAGGCAACCTAACCTACCTCCAAATCATTTATGTATATCATAAACAACAATGGCCCCAGCAAAGACACCACTGGTCACAGGTCTCCATTTTAAGAAACTTCCTTCCACTACTACTCTGTATTCAGTTGCCCAACCAGTTCTCTATCCATCCATCTAGAACGCCCTGGACCTCATGCAACTCTACCTTCTTCATCAGCCTACAATGGGGAACCTCATCAAATGCCTTACTAAAGTCCATGTATATGACATCGACGTCCCTTCCCACATCAATCATGTCACCCCTTCAAAGAATTTTTTTAGGGATGTAAGATGTGACCTTCCCTGCATAAAACCATGCTGCCAATCACTGATAAGCCCATTTCCTTCCATATGAGTATATATCCTATCCCTTAGTATCTTCTCCAGTAGCTTCCCTACCACTGACATCAGGCTCACAGGTCTTTAATTACCTGGATTATCCCTGCTACCCTTCTTAAACAAGGGGACAACATTAGCAATTCTCCAGTCCTCTGGGACCTCCCCAGTTTTCAAGGATGCTGCAAAGATATCTACTAAAGCCCCAACTATTTCTTCTCTGGCTTCCCTCAATAACCTGGGATAGATCCCATCAGGTCCTGGGGACTTGTCCACCTTAATGCCTTTTAGAATACCCAACACTTCCTCTCAACACTTCAATTCACCACAAAGGTATATAGGAAAGCCACACACACAGACCAAGTCTTGAACTACGAAAGCAACCACCCTAACACACAAAAAAAAAGTTGCATCAAGACATTATTCAAAAGGGCCACAACACACTGCAGCACACCAGAACTACAAAAAGAGGAAGAAGAACACCTATACAATGTATTCGCCAAAAACGGATACCTGCGCAATTTCATCAACAGATGCCTTATGGAAAGACAATGGAATGAGGACATGCCACAACCCAAAGGACTAGCCACACTACCATACATCAAGAGCATTTCTGAACTGGCAGCCAGACTACTGCGACCACTAGGACTCATAACAGCACACAAACCAACAGCCACTCTCAGACAACAACTCACCAGAACGAAGGACCCAATACCCAACATGAGCAAAACCAATGTAGTGTACAAAATCCCATGCAAGGACTGCACAAAACACTACATAGGACAAACAGGAAGACAGCTAACGATCCGCATCCATGAACACCAACTAGCCACGAAACGATATGACCAGCTATCCTCAGTAGCCACAAACACAGATGACAAGCAATATGAATTCAACTGAACAACACGACTATTAAAGGGCAAGCCAAACATAGAACAGCCAGGGAATTCCTAGAGGCATGGCACTCATCCACAGATTCAATCAATAAGCACATCAACCTGGACCCAATATACCATCCACTGCAGCGGACAGCTGGAACTGACAACCGGAGGCGGCAGATTCAAACCACTACAAATGATGGAGGAAAGATCACAGAAGCACTTCACAGGAGGCTCCCAAGCACTGAGGATGTCACCTAGACAGGGGACGAAACGCCTGCAACACAAATTCCCAGCTTGGCGAACAAAACCACAACAACGAGCACCCGAGCTACAAATCTTCTCACAAACTTTGAACTTCCTCTCTCCTTTTGATGACTTGACCTAGAGTAATCAAACATTTATCTCTAACCTCAATATCCACCATGTCCCTCTCCTCAGTGAATACCAATATAAAGTACTCATTAAGATTCTCACCCACTTTCTCTGACTCCTCGCATATCTTTCCTCATTTGTCCTTGAGTAGGTCAACCCTTTCTCTCATTACCCTCTTGTTCCTTATAAACAAATAAAAGGCTTTGGGGTTTTCCTTAACCCTGCTCACTAAAGATATCTCATGACATTGTTTAGCCCTCTTAATTTCTTGTTTCAGATTGGTCCTACATTCTCAATATTCTTCCAAAGCTTCATCTGATTTCAGTCACATAGACTTTATGTACACATCCTTTTTCCTCTTAGCTAGTCTCACAATTTAACCTGTCATCCATGGTTCCCTAATCTAGCCATTTCTATCCCTCATTTTCACAGGAACATGTCTCTCCTGAACTCTAATCAACCTCTTTAAAAGCTTCCCACATATCGAATGTGGATTTCCCTTCAAACAGCTGCTCCCAATCTACATTCCCGAGCTCCTGCTGAATTTTGTTATGGTTAGCCTTCCCCCAGTTTAGCACTCTTCCTTTAGGTCCACTCTTGTCTTTGTCCACGAGTATCCTACAACATGTGGAATTGTGATCATTATTCCCAAAATAATCCCCCACTGAAACCTCAACCACCTGGCTGGGCTCATTTCCTAACACCACGTCCAGTATGGCCCCTTCCTGAGTTGGATGACTTACATACTGCTCCAGAAAACCTGCCTGGATGCTCCTTACAAATTCTGCTCCATCCAATCCTCTAACACTAATTGATTCCCAGTCAATTTTGGGAAAATTAAAATCTCCATCACCCTGTTGCTCCTATGTCTTTCTAGGATCTCTCTACACATTTATACCTCTTTCTCACATGACACACATGGGAGGCTATAGGGCACCCTGTTCCGCAGGGAGGGACTTGGAAGGCCTGCTGGACAGGATGGTTGTGTGGTATCGAGGCAGGAATTGCTCTTCCTCTCCCCAGGGCCAAGGCTACAATACCCAGCCATAGCCAAGCTGGTGCGAGGTTAAAGCAGTCTCAGCCGCATGGAGGAATTGCCCATCCCTCATCTCAAACCACCTTCTCAAGGGCAGCTGGAGATTAGCATCAAATATTGGGACCACCAGTGACACCACATCCCATAACCGAATAAACAAATTCAATCACCTTCTCCACTCCATCATCAGACTTGCCACAATCTTCACTCTGCTGCTTCACACTTACTCGATCTATGCTCCTGTACCCCACCTTCCACCAAGTCTTATGCTCTCCCACTCTCACTATTGTCTGCAACATCTTCCCTTTTGTGCTCTCACCTACCCCAACTCCTAACCCTAACTACCTGTTGTACTGCCCATTCACTGGCTCTGGTCACCTCCCACCTGCATGGAAAGGGACAGCTGTATCACCTACCTCCATCTGCCTTAATAACTGCCTCCCCTCTCATTCCAGGAACAAAACAGCCTGCAGTAGAACTCAAAGACACAAGACGAGGTGTCCTTCCCAACATTCACCTCATCAGCACCTCATTCGACCCCTGGAGCCTGCTCCACTATTCAATAGGATTATGGTTGATCCGACATTCCTTCTGACCATGTTCCTGTCTTTTCTCTGCAACCTTGGGTTTGCAATTTAACCGGAAACTCGCTGCTGCTTAGCAAGAGCCTTGCCATGCCTTTTGTGATAAGTATAAAATGTGCAGTGAGATGCACTCAAGATTTTCATCTGATTCTGCCACAAGTTGCATTCTCACACACTTCTGTTTTCACTGTCTGTGTCTACACTATCATCATATTATCTAAAGGAGCTTCATCAGATCACATTTTCTCTTCTCTTTGCAAGAGAAGAGGGTCTGTTCATCCTTTCCTGATTACAGTTCAGGTGAGTGTGGAGAGGTCAGGACAGACTGTAAGGAGATTACAAGATGCCTTTGTTGATGCCACAACTACAGGCAACGAGACTGTACAATGGTTGCAACATCAATAACAACACATGAGTTTACCCTCCCTGTGAACTCTGCCGTCAAGAGAGGTAACAATAACACTGCTGTGGAAACACTGTCAGCTCCATGTTCCCCTCCAAGTTAAATACCATCTCAACAAGGGTACATATCACAGCTCCTTCACTATCACCCGATCAATATCTAGCAGCTCTCTAACATCATTGAGGAGCAGCATCACTGGAAGGACTTCAGCAGTTGTAGTTGAAACTACAACACTACCTTCTCAGGACAAGGAAAGTAGCCTTGCCTATGGTGATCACATCCTAAGAATAACTGAAAAAGTCTGACCTCATGACTCAGGTGAGGACGATTTAACTCTGAATTATAGCCCAGGAGTTGAAAAAACACAGCAAAGTTAATGATGAACCGAAGTTCCATTTTCTCATAAATCATCTTCCAGGAGAATTTGAATGTGGGCTGCTTCCACCTGGAATTTGTCCCATTAGTGTTCGGTTTGTGCCAAGACACCAGACACATTACATAATAATTGCTGAGTCCAAGGTCAGCTCAAGTTTCAAAGAAATACTTGAACAATCAAAGAGGAAGAAATATGTCATGTTTCATTCAGTCTGTTGATGCCTCAAAGCATCACTGTTGTAAGAAATTCCACAGTCAATTTATGTACTCCAATCTTTGACAAGTAGTAATACGATATATGAATGGTTAATCTGTTGCTGATGGTGTTTAAGGGAAAATTGTCAGTCAGGACACAAGGAACACTTGACTGCTCTTCATTGCACAGTGCTTTGAGAGCTTCAAGAGTGTGAGTGACTAGAATGTGGGTTATTTTTCATCACATTCCTCAATAGCACTATGTTTCTCCGATATTGCACTGAATTACTTGGAAGAACAGGATAATATAAATCTCCTGGGATTCCTGTATGTGGCACATTTGTGAAGTTGGACCAAAATCTAATGAATAAAGTAGAAGATAGAGAGATGTAAAGGGGGAGAGACAAAAAGGAGAAAAAGAAAGACAAGAGAAGCGGTGCAACAGGTCAGTCCTTGCCTTTATACATTTCAGTAGCTGCCACACAGTTAGCAAGTAGACTGCTTATTGTGTACAGTGGGAGACGTTTTGGATTTCAGTAGAAGGATGATTGTTGCTGGCTGTATTTAAACCACAATGGGTTCATGTAACAAATCAACTTGTGCTGCTTATTTCATTCACCAGCTCTTTGTTTTTTATATCAACATCCATTATTGATGGAGAGATCAGGTTCTCTGCCCAGCCTCAGTTATTGTACATATCAATGAGTTTAAAATCGATTGCAAGCTAAGATTCCTGAATTGGAAATGGAGACCAAGCACAGATAAGGCTGTCTGAGAGAGCAGGGGAGGCATAAATGGAGGGATATCACATGAAGAATGAAGGGGGATTTCAACAAAGTAGTTTCATACAAATAATGACTAGAAACAGATTGTTTTTACTACAAGTGGTAGAAGAGACCAGAACATTACTAAATTAAATAAAGAATGGTGGATGCTGGAAATCTGAAAATAAAAACACAAATTATTGGAGAAACTCAGCAGGTCTAGTGGCATCTGTGGATAGAAAGCAGAGTTAATGTTTCAATGACTCTTCAAACTTCAAAACTATTCCCCCACAATAAAAGACTACCACCAATTTTTTTTGCATATATAATTTTTGTTGAAAATTAGTCATTCTAATGCTGGGAAATATGAACAGCTTTTGTCAGCCTGAAAGACTCCCAGAACAGATACGTATAGGCTAGAAGCAGAGTAAAGATCCCTGTAGGGTAGGGAGCACAAAACTCAAGGGCATGATTTTAAGGTACGAGGAGAAAGATATAAAAGGGACCTGAGGGGGAACTTGTTCGCACAGAGGGTGGTCCATATATGGAATGAACTGCCAGAGGAAGTGGTAGACAACATTTAAAAGACATTTGGACAGGTACATGAATAGGAAAGGTTTAGAGTGATATGGGCCAAATGCAGGTAAATGGGGCTAGTTTAGTTTGGGGAAACCTGCTTAGTGTGGACAAGTTGGACTGAAGGGGCTGTTTCCATGCTGTATGTCTCTAGGAATCCCAGGGATGTTATAAAAATGTCTTAGATATCAAGTTAAATTCTGTTACTGGAGCGGAAATGTTAACTCTGCTCTCTCTATGCCTGTCACCTACTCCTAGTTTCTATGTCTCTATACACAGCATAGATATGGGCAAGGCTTCTTCTCCCACTGTCCCTAACAAACACCCTCAGGGGCAAGAATAACATGAGTCAAACAAAGAGTAAAGCTTCTTTGACTTCAAAGCCATCTTAAAAACACATATTACCCCCATTCGTATGCCTCTATCCCATTCCCCAAGGTACAAAGGGGTCAGTTAGAATGTAATGCATTCTCTGTTCTGCCCTGGTTCAGTATTACGTCAGGAGTGAAAATCTGTTCTGTGGCCAATCATTCCCTCCTGATTAGTATCTGAATGCCAAGTGGAACTGAAAAGCTAAATTCATTGCTGACAATTAGGGATTGCTACTGACTACAAGGTAATTATCACAAGCCCACACTGCCCAAGGGTGTACATTTAATTTGAATTATACAGTGTTATCCCACTGAGATTGTAGCTCTATCAGTGGAACTGTAATTGTATTCTCACTTTAAATGATTTCAATATCTAACTCCTGTCTCTGGTCTGAAGGACATACATGTATGGCATGAATTATTTACAGCTTCTAAGAATGGTGTGATTTATGCATTAAGTTGCCTTTCTCATCCAAAGTACCATCTTTGTGTCAGATTGTTGACAAGTATTTTGGAAATGTTGAAAATCAGTGGGGAAGATATAGCAAGGAACAGAGGCAACATCAAATGGACATCAACCTGACCAAATACAACCTTCTATCGTTCGATTCCCTCACTCTTATCCATCCTTACTGTGCCCACTCCCCAACTCTAATGTTGCTCATTCTGACACCCTGCTCTGTCCCAAATGTAAACTGGTTTTGCCCTGTCACCCTAAAGCACTAGTCCTCATCCCACAATTCACTTCAGCTCTGATGAAGAGTCACCTTGACTAGAAACATTAGCTTGCTCTCTCTCCATGGATGCTCCCTGACCTGTTGTGATCTCCAGCAAATTTTGTTTTCGGCTCAGATTCCAGCAGCAGCAGTAATTTGCTCCTGGATTGTGTTCAATCGACTGCCATGTCTCTTTGGGGAATGCCCACCCTGAAGAAGTTTTGTTCTTACTTCAGACAGAGTTAAAGTTGTCTCTTTCACCAGGCATATCTTCATTGCTTTCCATTTCACTGCTGGTGTTCATAAATGTATCTTGCCTTGCCTCTTACCAGTAACCTGTGGTACATGTGCTGCTTGACCCTCTCTCTCTCTCTCTCACCATGTAATCAATACAATACTCTTACCTTCCCTTCCACTAAAACCTCTCACCCTGCCCCTTCCACTATAATGCACTCGTACCTGACCCTCCACTAATGGAGCACTCACCACCCCCCCCACCCCAGCTTCCAATTTAACACCATGTCACCTTATCTTGGTGTCATTATACACTCTTATTCTATTGGTTTCATTATAATAGACTCTCAGTGTAACACATTCTTATAAACACCCATTTTTGAACAATCTAACCCTGCCCCTACCATTATGACAAAGTGTGACCCTGCACCTCCCATTATAACACATTTACACTCTCCTGCCCCATTGTAACACACTCACATCTTCCTGTGCCAATGTCCACAATCTCACATTGCCTCCCATTTTACCTCAATCTCACCCTCGTCCCCCATTATTACCCGCACTTGACTATTCCATCACTGTAGCACATTCCCACCCTGCCCATAATACACAATTTCAAATTGTTTCATCTAATATGGCACTCTCTCATCCACACCTTCCTTGTAACACATGCCCACTCTGCCCCTACCATTATTACACACTCTTTCCATGCTCCTCCCATTGTAATACATGCTCGCCCTATCCCTCACTCTCATACTCCATTATAAGACACTATCCTCCTATTGTAATGGTATCTCTCCAGATCGTCCCCATTACAATGCGCTTTCACCCTCACCCTCACTCCCCCGATTATCTCTTACTGTTATCTCTGTCCTTCATGACCGCATACTCTCATCCTACCTTCCCTATTATAACACGCACTAACCTTGACCGTCATATAATAACACTCTCACCCAGAGCCTCAATAGAGCATGCTCTCACCTTGTCACTCCCAAAATAACATGCTTTCACCCTGCATCCCAATTGTAATGCACTTTCATACTGTCCATCCCATTAGAACATATTCTGTCTCTGAAACTCCCATGTTAACACTGTTTCACTCTTCTCCCATCCTAACATACTCTGAACCTGCCATCTCAGCATAACTCAATCTCATGCTGCCTGAACCATAATGGCACACCATCGTCCAGTGCCGCATTATAAAATAGTCTTACTATGTTCCTCTCGTTCTCATCTTTCCATTTCCATCATAACACATTCTAACCCACACGCTGATTATAAAACCGATCTGACTGTGTCCTTCCCTTTATGACATTCTCATCTTGCCACTCCCATTATAAGACACTCTAACCTTCCAACCCCTCCATTATAACACATTCTCACCGAGACCTCCCATTACTCTGCATTCTCCATCTGCTCCACCAGTCAAACACAGACTCAGCCTCCTCTGATTATAATGCACTCTCTCTCTGTCATCATAATAAGACACTTACCCCCTTCCCCACTCCTACATTATCACACACTGTCACCCTTCCCCCCCCCAACCCCACCATTATTATGCACTCTCACCCTTCCCCAATCATGGCAGTCTTTGTGTCCTGCCAATGCTGGTGGAAGCACTGTTCTTGAGGGATTGCAGAAGTTTGAAGGTTTCTGCCTCCCACAGAAAGGTTGACAGAATGAAATTGTGTTGCAGAAGAATAATGAGAGTTCTGATTGTGTAACATGTCATTGACGGCACATACACGGCTCTTTGACTGTCAATATGTGGTGTTGCCATAAACACATTGGGCACTATACTGTCAATGTACAACTGGGGTACAACCACCCAAAGAAAGTTACCTGAACAAATGCCCGTTGTGCTAGCAGCACCCATGTTGGTGTTTTCCTACAAAAGTCAACAATTCCCATTGTCTCGAGGAGCTATTGCCTCCTCACTTGGCTCATTTGCCCGGTCCACTGCCCCATGTGAGAGGCGTCAGGCGTATGCTTCACTTCATCGCTCTGGGACTGAAGGCGTGGGACATGAAGACGGAGTGGGAACCTTGACTCCAGTCCAAGCATCCCTTCCTCACAAGGAGACAGGGCAGTGCCAGGAAAGCTGGATGTAGAAACACACTCAGACAGTTGGCACTGTGGACACAACAGAGGTGACACCCTACCTCCCCCATCTTTGACCCTTGGATGCTCAAGCTGAGTTCTGTCAACTTACCTAAGAAGAGCCTTGGCATGTCTGGCTGGTCTAGCACATGGTGCCCTGGTTTTTATCTTAATGTCAGAAAGTCATTTGAGTGAGAGTGTGGTAGTGGCCCAGAGAAAAGCTGTAGATGAAATGTGTATATTATTGCAGAGTGTTTGACTATAACTTTCAACTGTCTTGCGCATCTACTTAAGTACTTATCAATACGTAGAATCATACATTACAGAAAAAGCCCTTCAGCCCATGGAATCTGTATCACCAAAAATACACCATTATTGACACTAGTCCCACTTTCCTGCATTCGGCTGATAGTGGTGAATGTTCTAAATTGTCAAAAACGTTGACTTAATGGGAATCTAACTATGTTCCAAGCAAACATCTTGTCAATGTATCTTTAAAAATTCAACTAAGCAGAAAATGAGCAAGAAAGAAGACTGGAGAAAAATAGGAACGACACAGAAATAGTTTGAATTTTAACCTCATGTTCAGGTGAATATATTGCAGCAATATTTGAGACTACTTTGCATGCATGAGATGGAATTTCTTTTAAAAGAGCTGATTCTGGGAGATTGACATGTTCCAAAATTTGCAATTACTAATGTGTTCATAAGTAGGAAATAATATTCACATTAATTTGTATGACTTCTATAATACATCTGTCAATAACACTTTGTAAACACGGACAAATCTGGCATGTCATATTCTACAGCTAGTATCAGTGGGTGTACGCGAATCTAATAAATCCATTATTGATTTTTTTGCCTTAGGATATGCCACATGATACCAAAATCATTGCATGGACATATTCAGTTTCCATCTCAATATGGTAAAGTGGGTTTAGATTAAATTACTTACAGTGTGGAAACAGGCCCTTCGGCCCAACAAGTCCACACTGACATTTAACCCCTTTGCCTAACACTACAGGTAATTGAGCTTGACTAATTCACCGAACCTGCACATTTTTGGACTGTGGGAGGAAACCAGAGCAAACCCACACAGACATGGGGAGAATGTGCAAACACCACCCAGAGTGGGAATTGAACCCAGATCTCTAGCACGGTGAAGTAGCAGTACTAACCACTGTGCCATTGTGCCGGTTGCAGAGTGTGTTGCTGGTTAAAGCGCAGCAGGTCAGGCAGCATCCAAGGAACAGGAAATTCGACATTTCGGGCTAAAGCTCTTCATCCTGATGAAGGGCTTTAGCCCGAAACATTGAATTTCCTGTTCCTTGGATGCTGCCTGACCTGCTGTGCTTTAACCAGCAACACATTTTCCGCTCTGATCTCCAGCACCTGCAGACCTCACTTTTTACCCGGTTGCAGAGTGAAATGGGGAATGTGTAAGATGGAGTATTCAGATTGAACCAGCAGGTGCTTGACAGTATAAAATGGAGTAAAAACAATGACTGCAGATTCTGGAAACGAGATTCTGGATCAGTGGTGCAGGAAGAGCACAGCAGTTCAGGCAGCATCCAAAGTGCAGCGAAATCGACGTTTGATGAAGGGCTTTTGCCCGAAACGTCGATTTCACTGCACTTTGGATGCTGCCTGAACTGCTGTGCTGTTCCAGCACCACTGATCCAGTATAAAATGGAGTGTTGTGAGGGATTGAAAGTGTAGCAAGTGGAGTATGGAGAAGGTTTCAGGGTATGAAATGGAATATAGCCTGAGATCAAGTGTGTAAGATTTGGAGAGTGGATCAAGGATGAGGATGTAAAGGATGAAGTATGGCTTGGGACTGCAAATGATAAATGGAATATGGTGTGAGAATGAGGGTGTAAAATGGGATATGGTGTGGGAATGAAGTTGTAAAATGGGATATGGTGTAGGAATGAAGTTGTAAAATGGAATATGGTGTAGGAATGAAGTTGTAAAATGGGATATGGTGTAGGAATGTGGGTGTAAAATGGAATATGGTGTGGGAATGAAGTTGTAAAATGGAATATGGTGTGGGAATGAAGTTGTAAAATGGAATATGGTGTGAGAATGAAGTTGTAAAATGGAATATGGTGTGGGAATGAGTGTGTAAAATGGAATAAGGTGTGAGAATGAGGGTGTAAGATGGAATATGGTGTGAGAATGAGTTTGTAAAATAGAATAAGGTGTGAGAATGAGTGTGTACAATGGAATATGGTGTGGGAATGAGGGTGTAAAATGGAATATGGTGTGGGAATGAGGGCGTAAAATGGAATATGGTGTGAGAATGAGGGTGTAAAATGGAATAATGTGTGAGAATGAAGTTGTAAAATGGAATATGGTGTGGGAATGAGTGTGTAAAATGGAATAAGGTGTGAGAATGAGGGTGTAAGATGGAATATGGTGTGAGAATGAGTTTGTAAAATAGAATAAGGTGTGAGAATGAGTGTGTACAATGGAATATGGTGTGGGAATGAGGGTGTAAAATGGAATATGGTGTGGGAATGAGGGCGTAAAATGGAATAAGGTGTGAGAATGAGAGTGTAGAATGGAATAAGGTGTGAGAATGAGGGTGTAAAATGGAATATGGTGTGAGAATGAGTGTGTAAAATGGAATAAGGTGTGAGAATGAGGGTGTAAGATGGAATATGGTGTGAGAATGAGTGTGTAAAATGGAATAAGGTGTGAGAATGAGGGTGTAAAATGGAATATGGTGTGAGAATGAGGGTGTAAGATGGAATATGGTGTGAGAATGAGTGTGTAAAATGGAATAAGGTGTGAGAATGAGGGTGTAAGATGGAATATGGTGTGAGAATGAGTGTGTAAAATGGAATATGGTGTGAGAATGAGGGTGTAAAATGGAATATGGTGTGAGAATGAAGTTGTAAAATGGAATATGGTGTGGGAATGAGAGTGTAAAATGGAATATGGTGTGGGAATGAAGTTGTAAAATGGAATATGGTGTGAGAATGAGAGTGTAAAATGGAATATGGTGTGGGAATGAAGTTGTAAAATGGAATATGGTGTGAGAATGAAGTTGTAAAATGGAATATGGTGTGGGAATGAGGGTGTAAAATGGAATAAGGTGTGGGAATGAGGGTGTAAAGGCTGAAGCATGGGGTAGGATTGAAAGTGTATGAGATGGAGAATGGAGTAGGATTGATAGTGTTGAATGGATTGTGGAATGATATTGAGGATATAAATGGAGTATGGGTTGAGATTGAGGTGGGAGGAGACAGAAGCATGGGATTTCTTGAAGCGTTTTCTGTTTAAGCTATTTTACTTGAGGTTATATCTGCCATAAGATGTAGGAGCAGAATTAAGCCATGCAGCCAATCCAGTCTGTTCCACCATTTCTTCATGGATGATATGTTTATCAACCACATTCCTCTGCCTTCTCCCTGTAACCCTTGATCCCCTTACTGATCAAAAATCTATTGATCTTTGTCTTAAATATGCTCAATGACATGGCCTCCATCACCTCCTGTGGCAAGAGTTTAACAGATCCCTCACCCTCTGGCTGAAGAAATTCCTTCCCATCTCAGTTCTAAATGTCTCAGCCTTCTCTCTGAGGCTGTCCCATTGGGTCCTGATCTCTTCTACTAGTGGAAACATCTCCTCCCGGTCCACTCTATGCAGGGCTCACAGTAATTTGTCAGTTTCAATCAGATTCCCCCCCACCCTCCCCCCGCCAATCCTTTAAATTCCATTGAGTACAGATCCAGAGTTCTCAACCACTCCTCATATATCAAGCCCCTCATTTCCAGGATCATTCCTATAAACCTCCCCGGACCCCTTGCAATGCCAGCACATCTTTCTTAGATACGGGGCTCAAAACTGCTCATGATATTCCAAATGGGGTATGACCAGAGGCTTATACAGCTTTAATAGTGTATCTCCGCTCTTGTATTCTCACTGTCTTGAAATGAATGTTAACATTGCATTTGCTTTCCTAACTGCCAACTGAACCTATATGTTAACTTTGAGAGTATCCTGAACTAGGACTAAGTTCCTTTGTGCTTCAGATTTTCGTAGCCTTTACCCAATTGGAAAATAGTCTACCTGTCTATTCTTCTTACCAAACTGCATAACCTCACACTTTCCTACGTTGTATTCCATCTGCCACTTCCTTTTCTTTCCCACTCTCCTGTGTTGGTCCTGAAGAAGGGTTACACCCGAAACGTTGACTTCACCTTCTGATGCTGCCTGGCTTTCTGTGTTCTTCCAGCCTCCTGCTTGTCTGTCCAAGTTCTTCTGCAGTCTCCCTGCTTCCTTAACATTACTTGTCCCTCCATTTATCTTCATATCAACTACAAACTTAGCAGCAATGCCTACAGTTCCTTTGTCCAGATCATTAATGTATAATGTGAATATGTGTGGTCCTAACACTGAGTCCTGCAGAACTCCACTAGTCATCAGCTTTGATCCTGAAAAAAACCCTTTATCCCTGCTCTCTGTCTTCTGCTGGTCAGCCAATCCTCTATCCATGCTAATAGCTTGCCCCTAACTTCATGGACTCTTGCCTTACTTTGCAGTCTCCTTTGCAGCACCTTGTCAAAGGGGATAGAGGATTGGCTGACTGGCGGCAGGAAGAGTCAGGAGAAAGGCATCTGTTTTCAGAATCAAAGCCAGTGACTAATGGAGTTCTGCTGGGGACAATATTGGACCACAACTGTTCACATTACACAGTAACAAAGCTGTATAAGCCTCTGGTCATACCCCATTTGGAATATCATGATCTGGACAATGGAACTGTGGGCATTGTTACTATATTGATATAAAGATAGAAGGAGGGACAGGTATTGTTGAGGAAGCAGGGAGACAGCAGAAGGTCGTGGACAGGCAGGAGAATGGGAAGGAGAAAGCAGATAGAATACAATGTAGGAAAGTGTGAGGCTGGAGTTTCAACTCCCACTCCAGAAATAAGCACATAATCCAGGCTAACACGACTGGCTGACTGCTTCTTCTCAAATACTGTTTTGGACAAGACGAACTATTCCAGAATAGGAATCAAAGCTGTGATTTTCAGGCTTGTCTGTCACCCACTTGCTGCACCATCTGAGGTACAGTCCCACAGGTTGTTTGTCCGACTGCAGTACCAAGAGAGCACTGCACTAACAGAGGGGCTGTTTTTTGATTGAAACATTAAATCAATTTCCAGTGTCCTCTCTCAACTGGCATGATTTACAGAAGAGCATGGGTGTGTCCCTGGCGACATGGCAATTATTTACCCTGTTAATAACATTAAAACTATATATTCTGTTGGATAAATCATGACTCTTTGTGGGATCTTGCGGTGTGCAATTTGTTTATAGCGACAATGCCTTTGGATGTAAAGTGCTGTGGAATGTCCTGAGGCTGTGAATGGCACTATGGAATTATGAGATCTTCCCTCTTATTTTTTTTTCAGGAGAAAACACAAATTTAAACACTCTGTCTGGGTTTATTTTGAAAGGGAAAGCATCACTATGAGTGACTGCTGATGCGTACTTCGTCGAGAGTGACAGGCATGCGTTCGGGATTTCCACTACTGCCTTTTCGGAGGATGGAACCATTTTTAAAAGTAACCGTCGTGGACAATGACTCATTGTCATCATGCCCCTAATCTTGACCCCAGTGAATTACAATGGTCAGGGAAGAAATTTCAACTTACGTACAAACCAGTTGCATTTTGTTCTTATACTAAGCCTCTCTTGAGTCTATCTAGGAAACCCAAAATTACTAACTTGCTGGCAATCCCTGTTAAACAGAATGTGAGTAATGAGAGTGATTTGGGATTACATAAGGACTAGGAATGAGACCTGTGAAGGGCAAATTTCAGACAGGTATTGAGAATGATTTATTTGCCTGATGTGTACATTAAGGGGAGGAAGTGTATGTTTGGAGATCAAACTGTTCCAACTTTAAGCAGATTTTCAGCTGAAAAGATAGTTGTTGCTGAAGTATAGACAGTGCAGAAGTCCAGATGTAGTTGACTCAGTGGGAATTGTCCAGAAAGTTGAAATTTCTGACAGGCGATTGCAGTCCTCAGGGTCTGGGACCCTCCAACACAGTGCCCGATACTCTCCACTGATCCTCTGGACCCATAACCCCAACACACTGTGAAGACCAACCTCTTGACTGAACCCCGTTCCCCACACCCCAACTCCCTAAACCAAGCTCTCAACATCCACGGATACCCAACACCCTCCCCTTCACTCACTGAATCCGACACCCCCTACTCCACTCTTGACTCCCACATGGCACCTACACAGCCTTATTCAGATGCCATCCTATTCTCTTACCCATCTGCCATGCTGCCCTCTCACTTACTTCACGCACTTACCTTTTTTCTGTTGTTAATGTGGCTTTGGATCTATAAACCATGGAATAGAGACTCCTGCTGTAGAAAGGGGTGTAATTTCAGCACTGAGCCACTCTGATACCAGTCACCTGGATCATGAATTGGGCCGTGCTGTGTACCTCTCAGTTTGATAGCTTTCCCAGAAATCTCCTCCAAAAGTGAAAGGTCAACCTTTTGTTTGACCTAGGGTGGAAATGGAGATTCTGACCCTGATCGGAAGATTCAGGATAAAGTGGTGTTTTGTGCTGTCAACTGAGAGATAACCATAGGCCTGGACATTAGGGCTAACCTCCCTGCCCTTTCTCAAAACAGTGTCTCTGGGTCCTTTATATTCACTTTAAAGACAGCGCCTCTAACCATGCAACACTTGTTCGGTGCTGTGCATGAATATCAGGCTTGATTATTATGTTTTCTCAGTGGAGGAGATCTTGAATATAGAAACCTGTCACTCACAGGTGAGTGTTACCAACTAAGCCACAACTGAACATGTGTCCAAAGGTCCCTCTGCACCACAGCTCCCAGCAGAAGCATCTGTGGTACATACCGTATGATTAACACACCTTTACTATGTGACATCAAACACTCCCAAGGCAGTATAACACTGGTTAGATATGGAGTAAAACTCCCTTTAAACTGTCCCATTAAATATTTCCAAGGTAGTATACCACGGATATAATGACATAATAAAGTTCCTTCGGAACTATCTGTCAGTATGTCTCATGCTTTGAGGAGTCTAACAGAGTTGAATTATGGTTAGTTTTGTTTTGCAGGCTGATATGCCCTATTGTTTGCCCAAGCTAATTTTGTATTGGAGGCTGCAGTGTGTATGTGTGCACAGCCACTCAGATGTTCAATGCATTGAACATCAGAGCGGCTGTGCACATATACACAGCCCTGCATTTAGAGGGAACATTGTCTGGAACTACGGGCTATCACTTTGTCTGTTCAGTAACCCAGTTTTAGACTTTTAAATTACATTAACCCTCAAGGGAGGCAATGGTTTAGTGGCATTATCACTGGACTATTAATCCAGAGACACAGGTAACCTTCTGGGGACCCGGCTCGAATCTCATCATGGCAGATGGTGGAATGTGAATTCAATAACAATCTGGAATTTACAGTCCACTGATGACCATGCATCACTGTCCAGTGTTGGGGAATGTCCTTCAGGAAAAGAAACTGCCACCCTTACCTGGTGTGGCCTACATATGACTTGAGATAATGTGGTTGACTCTTAACTGCCCGCTGGACAGTTAGGGATGTGCAATAAATGTTAACCTAGCCAGTGACACCCTCAACCCATTAATCAATAAAAAGAAAACCCATGTCACTAACTAATCCTGAGCGGTAACACTGTGATAGGGAAAACAGCACAAAAATATGTCACTATCCAATTCTGACAATTCCAGGTTCTCTGCCTTCCATATCTTCTAAACATGCACACACCCTCCGATCTTCAAGTGCCATTACTTAATACATCTCTATCAGAACATTGTTAAAAGTTCTGCATTTGATGTTCAAGCTCCTATACATCTCATCTACTTTAACTATGGAACTTCCTCCAGTCAGCTGGTGTACCTTAGTCCCACTGAGTCTGGTCCCGACCATTCCTTATTAGCCTCTCCCTCCTCTTTTATGAGTTGATTTGGCCCTATATGGCTTCTACTAAACTCCTCTAATTCCCTCCATTTTGCCCCTTCCCTCTTTGGAATTGGGGACTCCCTCTTTGACTAAGCATCACTTCAGTGATTGGTCCATCAATCTATAAATTACAATGAGCTCACTGAAGCATTTGCAAAAATCTCTCCAATCACGAGGACCATGCATCAGCTGACAACGTCCCTCTGGTTGGACACAAATGATCAGAGATGGTTTCCTCAAACATTTTATTCATTTTTCTAGATGGACAGATGGAACCTTGGTTTCATAACTTACCTGAAGAGTGCCGACTGTCCTCCATACCGAGCTGAGGTTGTCAGCCTTTGGGCTATATCTATAGTTTTAATCATAGTTATATCCTCAACAAGCAATCTGTAACCCTTGACTCTAAGATCAGTGTGCCGACGACTGAGTTGTGCACGATAAACGTAGACAAGGATTGAAGTGAATCTGCGAAGGAAGATGTGAAAGGGGTTCTCATAATTTATTCATGACCATTTCTCAACCAAAATCCCACAATGAGGGAAGTGCCGGTTAACCTGATTCTAATTAATGAGAAAGAGCAGGCAATCAAGTGAGAAGCAGTGCCCACAATAGAGTTTGATTTCCTGCAGAAAGACCAAAGAATTTGGAAAGGGGAAGTTGAAAATGAAAGTGAAATAAAGGACAGCTGCTGCTACAAGATAAAGAGAGAGAATCTTCTGATGGAGTTTGACGGACTCTGAAGAATATCTGTGCTGCTCCCTCTGTATTTTTCTCTTAGACAGCTCCTTTTAAGGTACAGCAGTCTGTTCAAATCAGCCTCTGCAGAAATATGCAAACCGTCTCATGTGATGACCTTGATCTGGAAGGTGTACAGTAAAGAAAATTTGTATTTTCTTCCCTACGTCTGTTGAATCTGTAATTGCTTTTAAGAATGTTTGAAATGGACTTTTAGTAATTTGCATCAATTGTAAGGAGATCAATTGCAATTTTCTTGGCCAATAAGGAATACTGGTCCTTCTGAACTGGCCCCCTTTGCTCTGAAAGCAGTAACAATGGGAAGAATATTAAAATCAAGAGCTGTCACTGGCAAATGAAAAGGAGAACTCCAAGCAGGAAAGCTGGAGGGTGAAAGTGATCAGTGCACGGTTGCAAACACAAAGTGAAGGTAGGCAGAGGCAGAAAAGGAACAAAGAGGGTTTTTGTGAGAAAGAGCAAATTCTTCTCAAGAAGTGGCCAGTTTTTCTGTTCTGTGGAAAAGGAGGCAGGAGTTTCTTGAGGTACTGTGTTAGCTGCTTAAAAGCATTCAAAATCTAGAAAGCCATGTGAATAGCTCAGAAACACTAAAGAGTGGGCTGTATTCTCTAAGTGACCAAACTATGAACCAGGATGTTAACAGTTGGTCAGTTGAAAAGGAACTCTGGAAAGCTGCAATAATTCGAGAGACAGATCTCCTTTAGAAGTTTGCCTTGCTGATGAAAATAGTAGGAGGAGAAAGTGAGGTCTGCAGATGCTGGAGATCAGAGCTGAAAATATGTTGCTGGAAAAGCACAGCAGGTCAGGCAGCATCCAAGGAACAGGAGATTCGACGTTTCGGGCATAAGCCCTTCTTCAGGAATGATGAACCTCAAAAATGAAAACCTGATTAATCAGACACCTGACCAACTCAACATGAATAAAGAATAGCATTTTGTGAAACTCTGCAGGTGTCTAGTGCCTCATTTGTGCAGGGGGTGATTTGGGTATTTATGTATCTGTGAACCATAACATTGTCGCATCAACTACTTAAAGTGAACATTAATTTTTTATTTGTAGTATGATTCACCTGCTAATTCATGTTTCATTTACAATGACACAGATTCATGTAAAAGTTATAAAAAGTGAAATTTTGTTGGTAGCTTCCACTTTAGGGGTTAACTTGGTTTACAGTTCCCCACGGGGATTGTAACAATAGATAAAGAAAAACAACACTAATGAGACAGGTAATGAGTTAAAGCCGGGAAGTAATTAATGTCCAGCAAAGCATGCAAGAGGTGTTTAACTCCACCATAACGCTTCCACTTCCAGCTGAGGCTGAAGGTAATCATCTCCACCTTCGGAATACAAAGTAGAGCCTGTCAAGCATTCTGGTAACACCTTTGCCTTACTTATCATGATATTGCATTAGATAGCCGAATAAAATTACAAGGGAGAACATAGGATACATATTACACCACATTACATAGAATTACACAGGATCAAATAACATGATATAGACCTTTGCAGTAATGCATTATGTTGCAATGCAAGGAAATACATTGCACTAAATTTTGCAGGATTAAATCAGACTGATTCTTTAGTTTTCTGTGTCCAAGTGTGAGCTATGTCAGGGTTTTGGGGGATTTGTGCCAAGAGGGACAGTGAGATTTCATACCTTACCTAATCAAACCTACCTGCTCAACTGCCCGCCCCGGCCTAATGGTATCCCTCTGGTCCAAGTTAGCCCCATCGCATCATGCGCTGTTTTGATACCAACTCACCTCTCAGTGGGTATCCACCATATCCCTTGCACCTGTGCTATTGATAAAAATCTGCTGAACACTCAGAAAAGCCATGTCAGTCCATGGCTGCCCTGCATGACTCCTGACATTTGCACTGAACATGGCAGATGGAGAGAAATCGTCTTCTTCCTTTGTGGATAAGGTCCTGGATGTCCCACCGGATAGTGGACTTCTTTTACCCCTGGGACCAGTAGGGGAGGCCACAAGACCAGACCATCCAATCTGCGTTAAAGCAGACTCAGGAAGTGCCCCTCTCCACTCTGCCAATGTCAGTGTCACCACTGCCTCTCGGTTGCCTCACATTCACTGTCTCTCTGCTACTGCATCCATTATTGCTTGACATATCTCTCATCATTCGCTCTCATTCATATGAACCTCTGACACCCCTGCATGCCCACTGTGCTGGCTATACGCTCACCCAGGACACCTCTTCAGCTGTGCTCCACTTCCATCTTGCTAATACCTGCCTCCCTCACATTCTGGGTGGAAAAAGCCCCACAACAGGTCAGCAAGAGTCAAAGCAGATGTTGGGCTGTCTGATCTTTGGTTGCTCCCCCCTTATGTAGGAGAATCCTGACTGTGATTGTCCCAAGTGGCTGATGGACTGGTATTGAAGACTGGCCTTGACTTACTGCACTGGGACTCCTAAGTGTGGGCTATCCCCTTGACTGGACTGAGGAACGATGTTCACCACAACAAGCTTCCTGGTTGTGTGTCTGTGTTAAATGGCAAGGCAAGACAGCAGTAATATGACCCTTGTTTCTCGAGCTTAGATGGGAATGTGCGAAAACACAAGGCAACACAATGCAAGTTGGGAATGCTGTGAACATCAAGATGGGTGAGCGGGTGTTAACAGCTGAGAGATTCAGCTGGACCCAGTCCATGAACTGGGTGCAGGGCCCTGACTGCACAGTATCCTTGCTGCAGCATTACAAGGATAGTTGCTGGAGCAGTTCGAGGTGAAGCATTGAAATGCAGAAATGTTCTTTAAGTAGATCAACAATGAGTCATGAGGTATTTAGAGGCTGGTACTTGTCAGATGCCATTCTCCAATGGGAGAATGTGCCCATTGCTCCGAGATGTTGATGCCCACTGTCCAACATGGAGGTACGTTGAAGCAAATAATAAGCTAATGTTCCTTAATACCTACATTGCTTCCCATGTCTCTATTCCTCAAACATTAGCTAGTTTGTCCAGCATGGTCTTATATGGGTTTATATTTAATTGATTGATTGTTTCATCGTCATGTGTATTTTGTTACAGAACACAGTGAGAAGTGTTGTATAGTGTCACCACTCTCCAGCATCATCTTAAAACCAAAACAGAAAATATAGAGGCAGAAAAATAATGAAATAATGAAAAAGAGTTCAACTTCATAGACAAGAGTTTGAGCAGTGTGGACTATGGCAAGATTCGTGGCAGAGTCATACAAAAAGTTCAGCGGGACCTACCATGAAATCAGGAGCATCTTATACCAGCTTTTATTCTTTTAACAAGCACTGTAGCAAGTTTCCCACCAGATAATGGCTAGTTGCCTATTGAGTGGGATCATTGCTTGTTAAATGCCTTGTTAATGGATGAACACACCTCAGCTCTTCATCATACCAAGTGCAAAATAGATGTCAATTTGGAAACCAAAGCGGGAATCTGGTGACTTCTGCTCGTTCCTTCAGCAAAGGATCTCCATCTTTGACAGAGGGCACCAACATCTCAGGATGTGGTTTATGGGCATCAGCCACACGCACCTGATGATCACAGATATCGGCACCTGACATATGCCACCCTCTTAAAAACCCTTAAGACACATTTCTGATCCATTAATAAGACACTTCTGCCATTCAATGTTACACCTTGGGCTACACCAACAACTACCATTGTACATATTATGTGTGTGATATGCTATGGATGATATTATATACTGGGTCTATAATATTAAGTCTGTACTGGCAGATGGAAGATGTTTGATATCATATGGAGAAAGGGTAGAATGGTTTGGGGAAAGATAATGAATTGTGTGATTGCTGATAGTTGGATGAAAAATGGCAGTGACAGATCAGAGCTAATAATACAGGAATTTTCAGGTAAATGATTATTTGAAAAAAGTACATTTGAACAGGAAGACAAGGTGAATAATTTGCAGTGGGTGAGGAGCTGAAGTGTTGATGGTGCCCAGTCTGAGAGGTGATTGACTCACACACTGTTCTGGCAGCAGGAGCCTCCGGGTAAGTCAACGAGCAGCAAATTGCAGACTAATAACACAATTAACAAGAAAGATCTGAGCAGGCCACCTTTGAACTGCCTGTCACCATCTCAGGAGACTCCGCAGAATGAGTTGTTCTGGTCCAGGTTTATGCCTGAAGGCCCTTAATCACCAGCTTCCTGACACAGCACAACAACCAATGATGAAGAACTTGCATTTATAAAGCACCTTCCACAACCTTAAAATCTCCTAACATACTTTGCATCCAAAAAGGCAAATCTAAAGTGCAGTTGCTGTTGAAGTGTAGAAAACACAGGAGGCACTGTATTTACAACAGGGTTACAAACAGTATAATAATCAGCGTTTTAGTAGGTGTAGATTGAAGGATTAATGAAGGGAGAACTCCTCTCTCGTACTGTGAGAAGTGCCATGGATTATTTAACCTGAGGCCAGCTAGTGCAGCACTCGGGCATCATCCTAGTTTAAATGCAGATTTAGTGTACAGAACAACCTTGATTATCCGAACGAGATGGACAGGGAGGGTTTTGTTTGGATAACTGATTTGTTTGGATAACTGATCATTTACGGGAAGCATTTACGGGACCTTGAGATCTTGTTCAGATAATCTGAAATTCAGATAACTGATGTTCGGATAACCGAGGTTGTTTTGTAAATATTTTCCTCCTGTATTGCAACAAATAAATTGAATGTGGGACACAAAGACCATGTTGAGACGGAAACCGAATGGTCTCGTCTCTACGTGTTCGTTGGAAGGAGAGATCAAACCGGCTAGAGTTTGGAGCAAAAACACCGTTTATTACAGAATCAAAACTGGTACACTAAACAACGAATTCAAAAGCATGCAAATTCGTTGGAGAAGGCGTTCTGTCTCTCCCTTCGGATCTGGTGCAGTTATACTTCGCGCTTCCTCGAGTTCCCGGTCAGGTTCCCCTTGTTCGGCTCTTTCATTGGTCGGTTCACCTGTCTGTGAAGGGATTAGTGTCTCTATTGGCTGCCCCGAGATACCTGTCCCACTCCTGCTGTGCCGAACAATGGGTAGACATCCTGGGTTCGGCAGTTTCCGATCTTGTAAATTAAAAGTTTATTGTTGGAAGGGTTTCCTCATTGCCATGCGTCTGGCTGTCTGGGCGTTCACAATAGTTCTCCATAGTTGAATATACAGATATTATCATTTAACATAGGACCTGAATGAGTTTGACGTCAGCTGAGGCATTAGCAAGTACTTTATCAATCAAGTGTAGTATCGGTGCGATTTACACTATCCGATAGTTACCGGTTTCCTTTATTAACAATGAGAGTGTAATAGGATGATCTGAAACTGACGGACATGTTCTAATCCCCCAGGAATGTGGCCCCAGGCAGGCAGTCCTGCAGTGGCTGGGTTTACTTTACATGGCTGTGTTTTAGCTGGTATCTGACAGTGTCTGCTTTAATAATGGTGCTCCCCTCCCTAGCCCCAATGTAGGTACCCCGATAGCAGATTCTCCCCAACATTCCCTCCCTTGGCCTCTAAAGAGGCCACACCCCCTTATCCCGTAAGGAACGCAACCCCACGAGGCGACCGGTGTCCGGTGTTGCATCGACCAGACTCACCGGTTCTAAGGAGACAGTCATGTGGGGATGAAGGGTGCCCTGAAAACCGCGCCGCTACACAATTAAGCAATAGATGGTCACAGCTGCATGCTAAGCTAAACTAATAGTTGAAGTAATTGAGGCAGTGTCTGCAGAAATAACGAAAAGCACAGGATTAGACAAGCATTGCAATAAGTCATTCAGAGCTGGCGAAATGTACGCGAGTGCGTTAGAATGAGTAAGCCATTTAGTAAACGGAAGTCTGTAGTCCAAAGAGCCGGCAAATGTAAGTAGGTGTTGTAAGTTTGGAAAGGGAGTAGGAACAGCCTGGTACCAGCAGCTAGGTACCTGCTAGAGATGTGAAACCCAGTGTGAAACTGTACTGTGCCCCGGTGGTCCCGTAGATCAGTATGCTCCAGAGAGCAGCAGTGCTGTCCAACCGTCCGACACGGATGCAAGCAGGCAGAAATCTCATCAAATGGAGACGAACGGAGGCCACCCGTTCCGATGTCAATGCACGACTGTGCCTGTCTTAGGTTGTCCCTCGCCCAAGGGATCTTACCCGTCATTGGCTAACCAGTCGTGCTGCATTGAGTAATCGACGCCGACATCCGTTTCACCACCCCAAGGACAGGCGTGGGCAGCTCAGTAGCATGGTCAGTAGCCTCCGAGGGTGGCTGAGGCCAGTCAGGAATACTGGACAGTCCGCAAAGGCTGCTTGCGAGAACAGCAGTGTCTCAATTGCTAAGGCACCCAGTACATCTCACTCCCCCCCGCTGTTATGGAAGGATCAATTCCCATATCCCCAATTTAAATGGGCAAAATAAATAAGTGGGGCTCTTTGGACAACCAGGCTGCATTTAGCGTACATGAAGATGAAAAGTTAGTCATGAGTACAACAGGATCAGACGAATTCGAAAGAAAGCCATTGAGGGAGCTGACACGCACCGGAGAGATAGCATCTACTACGCCCGAACCGCGAGCTTATGCAAAGGCGGTACTATAGCAATGAAGAAAAGAATTGGGAGGTCCCCACTCGCCAGCCCTTATCGCAACCAGCCGTAAGCAAGAAACCCGGTATCATGGCTCACGAGCGGACGTCGCATTACAGCATGTATTGGATGTGTCCCTGTCCGTTTGTAGGAGGTCACACACAGGCTGTCGTGTTGTCGGAGTTGGTGGCAGCGGCGTCTCCCGGTGGAGCTCAACGGATGGGGGTCCGGTTGAAAAGTAATGATACCTCATCACCTTTAAATCAGTGAGATGGGGCTGTGGGAATGCAGTAAAAAGGAGTCCCCGCATCACCAGGGTGATATATGGCGGGGTCAGTCAGGAACCATGTGACTACTATGGGAAATAAAGTGTTGTGTTGTAAGGGGTCTTTGGGGTGGCATGTCTGGGAGACCGGAATGGACGGGAGGCAGTCCCCAAAGTCTCCAGTCAGTACTCCTGAACATGAGGTCTGTGCTCATGTGGAATGTCAAATGCAACCAGGAAGAGTGTACTCAACCATTTGTGTAAGAGGAAAGGGGGCAGATATAAAGACCATGGTGAAAATAATGACGATAGTGTGAAAGCCTTAACTATTCTTATGAGTCGCGGACCCGTATGTGGCAGTATTCCACAAAAAGGAGTCACATGAAAATAGAGAGAACTCTGTGTGAGGTAGAAGGAGTGGTTTCATGTAAGGGAAAGGGTACAACTGTACACAAAGGTAGTCAGAGGGATTCGTGATCTCAAATCAGAGAAAAAAGGCTCCCCAGCACGGGCTGCCACAAAAAGGCAGTCGAGGCAGGGGTAGCCAGATTATACTGTAGGTGTTTTAATGTTCGTCGAATTACGAAGAGGCAGAGGAAAAATGTAAAAAACGTAATCATGACACTGGTCCAGTGTCGGTGAGGTAATTGCGGGGAGCAGTCACGCAAACGGTGTCAAGTCGCAATATTCTGACAAAGTTAAAATCAAGTGTGCGCATAGTGTGGAAGACAATTAGTAGGATAATCCGTGTCCATTTGAGTAGCAGCACTACACGGGGGAGATGAAAGTCAGGACACTGATACAAATGCAAGATAGTACGAGTGGCAGTTATGACTCGGTAGGAATGTGTGCTCGCAGCTGCAGGAGCGCAGGCGCCTGTATGTTTTAAAACGCAATGTTCGAAGAGTAAACACATTCGTTCAGAAGTTGTGTCGAAAAAATAGAGTAAGTCCCTCGAGAGGGAAGTGGGATTGGTAACAGTGAGAAGGGAACTACAATAGACTGCATGGGGGAAGGCAAACGGTACACGTTGATAATGCACAGTAAGGGACACAAGTAGTTTCGATTAGCACACCGGGGAACTGCCGGTGCTCGGGGCGCACAACTAATGGTGTTGTCGTAGGACAATCGTTCGATGAGGCGCCCAAGGAGACCGTTTAGTATAAAGGTGGAAATGATGAGGATCCCCATCAACTCTGTGGCAACAGGACAATAGAGTAGGTAAATTTCCACCATGTGGTTAGGGAAGACACAGCGCAGGAGATCCCCCTAACCTCTCAGGGCGTGCAGCGTAAGCCTCAAGGCGGCCGGGACCCCGTCTAGCAGGCAGGGCGGGGATTTTCGCCCCCAGACACTTGGGTATGACATTGGAGCGAACCGCGACTGTGAGGCAGACAGTATTGGTACCATCGGGAAAGGCGCCTATACAATGGAGAAAGACCAATGTAGATAAAAAGGGGTTGAGCCACCAGCTAAAGGGCACAAACTTATCCTGGCGGCTATTTGCCCGCTCAAAGCGGAGTCTATGATAAACCAGGTGGACCTCCCAAGAGAAGGCCCAATGAAGAGTTTAGACAGCAGAATAAAGTACCAGAAGAGCAAAGATATCAGTGAAACAGAGCCATGTCGGTGTAGAAGGGCAGCAACCCCAACTCTACGTAGAAACCGTGCCAAGGCGGGGTTGCATGATCCCCTCTCTTTCTGCACCTCCCCGTCAGGTCCCGTCTCATCGAGTGACTTTAGGGATATATTAGGTTGCGCCGACCTGGAGCAATGAGAGAAGTGGTGCGTGCGGTGGCCTATGTGTTTCCAGCCAGCTCAGTATAAGAAATGATGATGATGATTATGGAGAGGGGGACAATGTAAAACTCTGGGCAATTAGGAGATTTGCGGTGGGACGAAATTGGACTGTTTGCCTGAGGGGACTTGTCCCCTCAAACGAGATACAAAACGAGAGGTGCAAGTATAATCCTTGTGTATGCAAGAATCTGTGTGTGTGTAGGGCCGTGTGGCATAGACAAAAGAGAATGCGCAGGTGCTGCGGGCATATCGGACTTCATCCCTGTGTAAAGGAGAGGGAGAGGGAGAGTATCATAAAAGGATGGTCAGACAGGTCAGGACAGAAATTGTCCGTGTAGCACTTTCCTCCGTTTGACACTTGAGGATTTGATCAGTTTGAGGGAAGTAACAGCCTTTAAAAGATACCCCGGGAAAAGAATCACAAAGGAACCTGGTGATCCTGCTGTTCTCAGCGCGAACCAGCGCCTTGCAAAAGATACGAACAGATGAGTTGGAGAGGACTACTCGCAGTTGAAGAGACTGAAGGAGTTGGGCAGGAGCTGAGTATTGATCCCTGTGGGAGGCGATGGTATGTATAATGCCTTCAAGCAAAAGGCGACGGCAAAGTGCTGCCGATACTGTAGGTGCGGTGGAGGAGAAAAGAGAGCGTTGGCCAGGAGTGTAACAGAAAAATGAAAGGCAGGTGTGAGCGCCCACAGTGCAACAGAGGGGTCGGGAACCTTTAAGTTTGCAGTGGCGGTGGCACCATTTATTATTTGGAGATGACGTGACGAATCCTGGTAGCAAACCTCAGGGAGCATAAGACTTTGGAAAGAAGATGGGGCGCAGAGCACGGCAGTGGAAGCATAGTGAGTGAAATGCCCTAATGGAGAGATGAGGCCAGAAGATGAGTGACTGTGTCCTGGTAGAAAACCTCAGGGAGCTGAAAACCTTAAAAGAGATGGAGCGTAAGGATCCGCGGATCTTCTATTCAGCAAGACCCAGTTGAATTCATGCAAGCTGAATGGAAGACAGAACTAAGACGACCTCAGATCCGGCGGTGAACATAAAGTGTGTGGGTTTGGGAGAAAACGATGAAGGTGCATGACTATGGCGTGGGGAATGGGGAGCGGGGTTGTAGGATAGGGCAGTACAATTGGCAAGAGGAGTCTGTACGAGATTTCAATGGGAAGGTTTGGTACTGACTGGCAGTTACAGGTTGCATGTTCAAAGCATTGGAGAATGTAGCCTCAGACAGGTAGACTGGCTGGCATCTTCACCCCGCATGGTTGCCAATACCCGCTTTAAGGACCGGAAATGGCAGCGTCTGTGGCAGCAGTTGCTCAACCCTCCCTAGCCGCAAAGTTGAGGTGGGGCGGAACGAGTAGCAGGAGGAACTTGCGTTAAATGAGCGTCCATCATGCTTTAGTGAAAGAAAAAATCTGTGGACTCGGGAGAAGAGATAAAAATGGGTGCGTGAGAAGGGGCATTAAAACTTGGAGGGCATAGACGGAAGAAGGAGTAGGTGGGCCCCCCCTCGTTCTTGGCACTTTGTGAACACGAGGGGAAAAGGGATGGCCTAAACACCCATGCCGGTGGACAAAAAGATGAGTGAGCGGCCGCGAGGAAGAGAGATGGGCCAAGCACCCTGCTGGGTGCTGAGTAGCAGGTCCTAGTTGGAGGCCTGAGGCCTGTGACCAGCGGGGGAAAAAGAGAGAGACAAAATAAGTGGGCTGGGGGATATTCGGGCAGTGGGACGGCTAACCACTGGACATACAAAACGTTGTAAATGAAAACGCACAATATGGCGATACGGCAGTGCGCATATTGTTGGTCGGGACGTTAGAGTTAGAAAGGTACAACCTGTCAGAGAAGATGTGGTTAGAGGCATGATTCATATCGACATCCCAGTAACTGAAGTGGACCTGTTCATCGAGTAATCCCATGAAGTAGGGCAATGACGCTTGAGAGACCCATCGGTGTAGTGGTGGCGCGGTAGTTGAGCTAAAAGGGTCGCGGAACGTCCGCAGGCGAGCAGCCCCTTCTAGACTGTGCAATCCTGCCAAGAGTGAGCATTCGCGCCAAAAGCGAACGGGCACCGCCCCAACTGAGCGTTCGCGCCAAAAGTCAGCTGGCCCCGCCCAACCTGAGTCTTGCGCCAAAAGCAAGAAAGCCCGCCAAGAACTAAGGTGACCCGCCCAGAGAAGGGTGACCCGCCAAAACTAGGGTGAGCACGGGACACCCTGGGATTTACCGTCTTAGGATTCCACAACCGTAGTGTTATTAAAATAAAAGCTCAACCATCCCTTCCTGCGCCCCCTCCCTACATCCAGGTATTCCTTTCCAAGTATAAGAGTAATTAAAAGTGATAGTGGGGGGACAAGCAGCATTTAATCCTAAAAATCAAGACGAGACTATGGAGAAAAATCCCAGACCGTTAAGTTATCAATCCCAAACCGCTAAGTGTAGAGAACAACACTCACCTACTCCGACACCAGTAAAACTGCTTTCGGCTGCTGGGCGGCTTCCCACGGTCCCTCTCCGTCACTCAGGCTGTCGGTGCCGGTCCACTGTACACCGAGACCTGGGATGAAACATTTGCTGCGACACCTCCGTTCGCCACGTCTGTTAAAAATCACTGCACTCACTCACTCACTCCCTCTCTCACTGGGCCGGCCCCACACTGGTTTTCATCCACATACATGCCAATCAACGCATACTGTCGGTGTGTCCGTACTCTCGTCTCAGCCTGTCGCAGTCCCCTGTCCCCAGTTTTAGTGACATGTTTGGCAGGGGCGTCCGAAATGACTGGGGCTGTGGTGGAGGTACAGTGGCCCCCTTGCCACTGTGGGATGAATTTGATTAACAGTTTCGTTTTCCACCCCGGGGATTTTTCGGCGGTCGGTGGTGCCCAATCAGTAGGGGGTTTCCCTAGGGCTATTGTTTGCCGCGCTGAATACTGCGGCGAGAGTAGGAGACCATTTAAAGTTTTGGTCATTAGCGCCGTATCTGTGAAGGTCTGTTTTAGTCTCGTCAATATCAGGTCTTTTTGGGCGGGC